>NW_028277088.1:19782500-21032500 GCF_059951505.1 Python bivittatus | reverse complement strand
TTTTGTAAAGCCAGATGCTATCAGCTATGTGGTACCTTAATTCATTTAATTTGCTTTAGTAAATATACTAAGGTTGCTAGAATTTAGATTCCCACCCTTATTTTATAAAGCGCACAATTTTTCACAGTACTCACACACATACATATACATACATAAATATTTAAAATGATGTTCTTTTGAGATATATGAACATAGATCTTACACAATTCACCACTGCATCGAGAGATAAGAAACTACAGCAGTTGCCTCAAGCAACCACTCTTGTAATCACTGACACTCTTGGTTCAGTATACCACAGTCCAACATTTTCAACTCTATAAAAAGAACTACAGTATAGCCGGTTCCAATTAGCATTCTTCAGCAGGCTCAGAATACAAATAGGATTCCCTAATCCCCACATTCAACAAGGTATACCTTGAAACCATGCCTCCAACACACTTAGAGCATATTCCTCAACTCAGTGGTCATGTGCAAGTACAAATATAATTTCTTTTTCACACAAAATATGCTGTGAAATCAGCATTGTTCAAAAATATAAAATGTGGTCCAAAATCTATTTGTCGCAGGGCAAGTCAGAGTGGTAACTGAAATAGAGGAACCAAAGGCTAGCAAAAGGTACAAATTCCTTTAGTACATTATAGATTAGGAGCAATGTATTTCCCAGTTGTTTGGTATTGTGCAGAACTCTGGACTTGATTTCCCAAAGGTACTTTGAGTGCCAGGGTATAGGAACACAGCACCTGTCTGCAATATCTTAAAACAGCTGCACCCTTTTCTAGGTTCATGCAACAAACAACAGCTACATGTTTCCAGAAAGATACATACGAAATTGCCGCTATATTGGAACCACGAGAAGGGAGTTCTGAGTACAAGCCTTTGGTTGATATAACTAAGCAATGTTTATTCACTGCCTAGAGAATAATATATATCTTTAGGCAACTCCTAATAATTTCCAGAAAAAGCATTTAAACTCATGCAAAGGTACTAAGAGAGGCTGGTAAAGGTGCCCCTCATGGGCGGTCTAATGAGGGAGGCAACAAGGGATAGAAAAGTAATGCTATACTTTCTACTAAGATTAAACAGGGAGGTACAAAAACAAAAGCAAAACAGTCCTTCATGGTGCTGTTTCTTACATATAAAGCCCTACATGGTACAGGACCAGGTTGCTTCTGTAACCATCTATGTCCAATTACATCTGCCCATCCAGTAAGATCTGGCAGGGTTAGTATGCTTCAGGTTCCATCACTAGGCAACGTTCACCTGGTGGGACCCAGGAAATGTGTCTTCTCTGTTGCTGCTCCCACCTTTTGGAACAGCATCCTCCCTGAGATCCGGTTGACCCTTACTCTGCCTGCTTTTCAGAAGGCATTAAACACCTATTTTTTTCTTCAGGCATTGTGTCTGGGGGTGATATGACCCACTGGTGAGGTCCCCCCCCCACACTTATGTGTTTGTATGTTATTGTTTCAGATTATGCATTTATGCTTTATTATGTTTTTCTAACTTACTGCTATTTACTGATGATGTACACCATGGAAAATGTTATAATTTTTAAGGAATGGATTTTCCATCTTTTTCTTAATGCTGGTACCTCACGCTCTCCTAAGGATCAAATTTCCAACCTGAGAATTTACTGTCTACTGTATAATTCAGACCTTGTCTCTTTAGACATGCACATGTAAAAGCGTGTACTGTAATGATAAATGACATCCAGGTGAATGGTCATAATTTTCTCACTAATGATAGTTACTGTGTCTCAAGGCCCCATGAAATCAATAAAGGATTTTAAAGGTAATCTATACACAGAGTGATCACTTTCTTTTGACCTTGTCACTGATAATCTTTAATAGCTATGGTACAAGGCACTAGCACTAATTAGAAGCCTATTTCTTTAAGAGAAACATACAATTTGACCAGGGTTTGACAATTTGACGACTTGGCACTTACTGCTCAGGGAGCCAACTTTGAGGAGGTGGAAGTTAGGCTTACTCTGGCCCTTAAGAATATGTCAGAATACTATAACAAGAATGGACTAAAACCTAATCCATCAAAAACTAATGTCTGTGCATTCCATCTTAAAAACAGGCAGGCCAGACGTAGGCTTGATATTATCTGGGATGGAGTGAGTCTGGTACATTGTGAGACACCATGTTACCTTGGCGTTACACTGGATTGAACATTAACCTTTAAAAGACATTGTTGCAATTTAAAGCAAAAGATCTCCACCTGTAATAATCTCCTCAGAAAGTTGGCTGAAACTACCTGGGGTGCCCATCTTATCACTCTACAAATGGCCGCCCTTGCATTGTGTTACTTGGCAGCAGAGTACGCCTGCCCCATTTGGGGCCAGTCTGCACATTCTATATATGTGGATAGAGCACTTAGTGATACACGTCGTATTGTTACTGGATGTTTGCGCCCCACTCCACTTGATAAACTGTATATCTTGGTGGGAATAGCCCCGCCAGGTGTTAGAAGGAGCATGGCACAAGACGTGGAATATGGAAAGGTATTACATGATATGGCACACCCATTATTTGGCCAAGTACCTCCCACAAAAAGATTGAAATCAAGGAGGAGCTTTTTAGATTGCGCCAAGGAGATTGCTACCACACCTCGAACGGAACAATGAAAAAGATGGAAATCCCAAGCAAAACATCTTTATGATTGGATAGAACCGCTTGAGGAGCTGCCTGGAGGTTTGGAGGAGGAATGGATGGTTTGGAGATGTTTAAATAGACTGCACACTGGTTTGGGTAGAACTAAAGATCAAATGGAAAAATGGGGGTTTTTCCTAAGGACAAGGATATTTATTGTGAATGTGGCACTATTCAAACAATTATCCATCTTTTGCAGTGTCCCTTGGGACTGACATGCACACAGAATGACTTACTGGTCAGAAATACCTTTGCCATCAACATGGCCCAGCATTGGGCAAGAATTATATAAATCTATATTTTTATTAAAGTTTTTAATTTTTTAAAATTTAGATTAATAATTATCTCCCAGTTCCTGCATTTCTGACATGAGACGAGACAAGACCAGGGTGTCTGAACTTTTGCATATTAACTCCTTAGCTGAACAATTTAATAGCCAGGATTTCCACTCACCTGAGAGTGTGGACAAATATCTAGCCATTTTACTATACATGGATGATGTGCAACCTGCTACATTATACACTTAAGCCTGAAGTGAGTACAGCAGGCCATTATCATGTAGAGCACTTCATCGAAAATGGAGACCCATCATTAGAAAACAAAAATCTCGGTCTTTGCAAAAGAAAAATTATGTGTATATATGTATGTGTGTTTGTTCCTTTAATTCAGTCAATAATTATTTATTTATATTTATTTATAATTTACAAGGCTGCCCAACTAAACACTGACTCTGGGTGGTGTACAGCTTACAAAGAGAGACAATATCTAAAATCAGACAAAAAATAAAGATAATGGGGGAGCAAACATACTTCAACTGAAACAGACAATGCACACCAGATGGACAAACCCCAACCTATTCCAGAGAATGGGAGGGGGGCGCGGGGACAAGTTTTCAAAGATTGTTTAAAGGCTTGCAGGGTCAGGGGAGTCCAAACCTCCAGGGGATGATATTCCAAGGGGCAGGCATCCAACATAAGAAAATGCAGTTCCTAGGTCCCAACAGATGATTCTGCTTAATGGTTGGGTCATAAACAATATGGATTGTTTTCCATAGTTCTGCTTCGGCAAGGAGAATGTTAAGTTCCCAAAAGTATTAAATAAAGAATAAGCTAGATCTTGGCTATGTCACTGGGTCAAAGTTACTATAACTTGAATAGAATCAATAGATCTCTGAAGCAAACAGATTATTTATTGAATATATCAAGTTCCCGATTAATAAAGAGCCTTCATACTGGTAAGATACAATGCATTGCCCTTAGCAATTCCATTGGGGAAACACAGAACTATTTTATATTACATGAAAGTTTGTCCTTGCAGCTCTGGAAAAGTTGAATGAATGGAACTTATCTTCCTAAACTGCGCATTTTATAAAGGCATATAGTATTGTACTTTCTTAATCTCTCATTTGTAAGATCCTCCAAATATTACCAAAAGATGTTGCGAGCCACTTTTTTGCTTGAAAGTTCATACCAAGAAACATGTTTAAAGGCGACCAAATTCTGGGTACGAGCTAATAGTCAGAGAAGAAAAATGTATTGTTCACCAGTGATAGATACAAAGCAGCTTCCTTAATTTCTTTTTATTGTGAAGATGAAATAAATTTGTTTTGTAGTTTTAGAGTTGGGCATTATTTTATGTTAATTTATATTATCATGTGTATGTTCTGTTCTTTGACTGTACTAAGTAACTAAATGAAGTCAACCAATCTTTATTATTAAATATGTAATGTGGTATCTTTACACTCTCTTAATTTTCAGAAAGAACTTTCAGTCACATCTTCATAATTTGTGGCAATTAAGCATCAAGATTAAAAACTACACTGTGTTTTATAGAGTAAAGTACTAAGGTAGTTTCAATTATTATCCAGTTTTCTTCATAAACTGTAGAGAGAATGTGTGAAATTAAGTTTGCCTTTTTACATATTTTCACTTGAGAACTGGCAAACTTTCTGATAACGAGGTCCATTCTTATCCCAAGACATTATTTAGTGAAACCTGTGAAAGAAAGCTGTCTCTAGAGTGTTTTTTTTAAGCAGAGAAAAAGAGAAAATTTCACTTGCTTTCCTCAGCATAAAGAATATTCCCCCCCCCCCAAAGAAAAAAGAATATAAATCAACAATTCTCAAAGGAAAGGGAGAATGATTGGTACTTAGAGCCCTGGAAGGTTTCGCAGTTAAGTTGTACAATTCCACTGAAGCAATAAAGATTATCTACTTGTGCCTTGGGACAAATATTTCTGGCAGACAAGATAGTTACACTCCTATTTTGTATATTGATGTCAGTTTGGTTAATACAGTAATTAGGTGCTGAAAAGATCAGATGGCACCAAAAGATGAACGTTGGATCTACTTCCTGGAATTGATGATCCTTAATATGGTATATAATATTTATTTTATAGTATTTAAAAATTAATTATTAAATAAAGAGGTGAGTTTAAAGAACTAGGATACAGTTTAGAACATTTCTACCTTTTGTAAAGAAAAAATATTAATTTTAGTAACTGAGCAACATTAATGTTTTTCAACATTTTAAGCTGTACCTCTCTGTATAAAGACAAAGAAACTCTTAGTCAAGGGCATATCTAGTAAAATGTCTGTACCATGTCCAACTTACAGTTGGTCCTGCAGTTCCACAATGATGTACTCAAGTTGTTCTTTCTCCATTTTATGGGCCAGATCCATAGATTCTATCTTCTGCTGCAATGCCTTCTTCTGAGAGATGGATTCAGCCAGCTGGGTCTCTCTAAGGCGTACTAGCTCTTCTAGATAACCCTAGAGACATACATCTTTAATGAACTCTTTTATTTTTAAAAATACTTTGACAAGCTCTGTTTGATTTTGATACTAGTGATGAATGATAGATAACTATGAAAAAATAGTTCAAATGGTCTATTTCACTGCTTACATCTTAACTGCAGATTTTGAAGTTATTTGCTAATTACATCTATAGTTTTTAAGGCCTAGATAGCCAGTGTGTACAGTACATATACATTGACAACCTGGCTGTTCTCCTAGGCCTTGGGGGTAGGGTGGTTGTTGCTCTTATTTTATAGTTCTTTACTTGTTTAAACTGTAAGCTACCCGGAGTCATTTGGAAACAGGCAGCTTCTAAATTTAAAGGAACAAATGGGTGTGATGTTTACTTTCCCACTCAGTTCAACCTCAAAAATATGACTATAGCTAGAGAAAACTAAAGCAGAAGAAGAAATCAGGCATAACAGCATTTACAGTAGAGTGAATGACTGAATGACTTTACAGATGCCCATATAAGAACTTAGGTAAGAATGTTATTATCTCCAGTCTCTCATATGGGTTGATTAGCAAGCTTACTTATAGAGATTCTAAAATGACAAAGAACAGAAAATAGTAGAGATCTTCAACCACTCCCTCGAGATTGTCTATAGTATTGAAATAGTCCCAGTAGAACAGATCCAACTATCTCTGAGGGTAGAAGTTTCACTGGAGAGTTAAAAAAGACGAAGCAAATCCATTAAGAAAAACTTACGTCAAGACTTTTTAAAATAATTAATATCTTTAATAAGATAGAAAGAGAACATCACTTTAGGGGGAAATTAAATATTGTTGCATCATGATCAATAATGATGGCTTTTACCATAATTTGTCTATCTACTTAATAAAAACTGAGATGCTTCACATCTCCTATAAGCATGCCTCATCCATATATCACAAAGGCATGTTTTTAAAAGCACAATACAAATTTGAAAGATAGGTCACAAGTCTTTCATCTCTGCTGTCAATGTTTAAAGGCTTTACTGAGAGACAAACTTCTACATTGCCAGTAAGTTCTGCTTGCTATGTTTTTTCCCCCCCTTTTAGGAGCAAGAACCAGAATTTGAATTTGAGAAAGAAAAGGATGGAAGAAAAATTGCTGTTTCCTCTGCCAGAAGACTTTCTGGCTACATCTCTGCTTCCTGTGTCACCAGCAGCTTCAATAGATGCAATAATGACCAGTTTCACTATTTCTGTAGGGTACAAGAGAAGGAAGGCTTTTGAGCTCCACTAATCCTGACTGTGTAGAAACTAGGTTCTTCCTCACAGGTGAAAACAGACTTAAAGAATATTATCTGACTAGAAAGCAAGTCTTCTGTGTGGCCAAAAAGAGCTTTTTTATTACCTTGTTCCAGAACCATAGCAAATAAACACAGACTACAATGCTACATAAAAGAAATAATAATTTTCATTTGGAAGAATATCTTTAAAATTAAATCTGTAAAAGTCCCTATTGTTAATATTGTAATAATTGTAATACACCAAACATTGTCAGCCACTTTATCTCAACGAATGTTTACCTTCTGTTCCAGTGTGAGGTGGTATTTCTGTTCAACCCGTTTGCACTTGTTGTACCAGCTATTCTCATCCATGCTGAAAGGAGGACCAATGTTTTCTGGAGTACTGCTTTCACTACCACTACTGCCCAGTGTTCTTAGCTCTTCCTCATCACTACTGATGCTGTCAGAACTGAGAAATCAAACTCAAAAGCTAAGAACAATTACTTGCAAAATTTAAATGGAAAAAAACTGAATTGAAATTTCTTATTTTTAGATACTCCAATAGAGAGATGGATCTTATCATCAAGAATCTGCAAAAATTATTTTAGAGACTAAAAACAAAGGCCAATCATTATCCATTCTATGAGCCTTTCCTCACTGCTGAGATTAAGTGCTATCCACCTCTTCTCGAATCAACAGAAATTTGCTCTCCCCACTGCTGAGCCCAATTCTGCCTCTATTACTCCTGTTTCAAGTAACTGCAATCATCTGGATTCTCTCCAAGATAATGGGTAACAAAATCTAACAGATTTTGCTTCCAGCTATTCTAAGATGGTGTTGAAATAAAAGGGGGAAATACTATTTTAATTCCAGTATAGCTAAGAATGACTTAAGCTTGTCACATATTTGTGATGTGTTAGGTGTAAGTGGGAAAAGGACTTATGATTCTATGATCCAGAACAGATTCTCATACTGTGCAGATACTGAATGGTTCCCTTTACATAGAACTTGTACATAATTACCACTTCCTATATCTTCTATCATTATATCTATGATCAATATATCGCTTTTCTTTACATCTGTCAACTTGCCCTCTATGCTAAATTAAATAAGTTCAGCAGCCTTTTTCATGTAAAGTTGGGTTCCATTATTGTTCAAGTGAAGCTTGCTCTTTTTGTATATATAAGGTCATATTATCCTAAAATCAATCAAGATTTTCATCCATTTTAGCTTAGTAGTTAAGTAAGAAAAACATATTGATATGACCACCAAATAGAAATGGTGGAAGGTGGGGAGATAGAGTTCTAACAGTTTTGCCCACATACATTTTAGGGCAGGGGTAATGAATGGTATACACAACACATGCTGGTACATGTTGTGAACCCCTGCAGAGAATGTCTCTGTCCTACTGGAATGGTGAAAAAAGCTATTTTACATTTATATTTACAATAAGTACAACGGCCACAGGGAAATGACCATGAGAAGGAGACAATCTTTCAACGACTGTGTTCTATGGCTGGCCGTGAGAAAAGAATTCATTTGTGATGCATGTTATATTCCAATAAAAATATTTTCACTGGTACTTGGAACTCCTCCCTCCTTCTTTCCCTTCCACGTAGAAAGCATCACAAACTATTGGGAGCAATATGTGAAATAAAAATAATAGAAAAATATATTACAAGAAAATTTTAAAGCACAGATGAATTTTACAGACTAAAAAGATACCTTTGGGTGAATTTCAGATATGGTGTATAATCTATCACAGCTGGATAGTTGCCATCCAAACCTTCACCTTTGAGGCAGAAGCTGCCATAAAATGAGAAATCAGAAATTAAGAACATTAAAACATTTTGGTATTGAATAATCTCAGCACATAATTCATTTTTTTACACAAAATCACCAGTGCAAAAGATATCTAAGAACAATTTTCAACATGAGAAAATTCAGCTTTAAATGTAGGCTCTTAGATACCAGCCATTTCACCAGCAATTAAAATATCATTCTGGGGTTTTTTTTAGAACATGTTTTTCCAAATATTGATTTTCCACAAACTGGTTTTATATGTACTAGGACAGAATTCAATACAAAGTTTTGAGGAAAGCAAAAGCATCTACGTGATTTTACATTCTTTGTAGATAAAATCAAAAAGAAATGACAGGAAAGTTACCACTCATTATTATTACTAAGTAGCTGCAGTACATGTAAAACAGAGTGCCTTTTAATCACAGATTGAAATCCCTTATACAAAGGGTTTTTTTAAAATATAACTATAATGTATAATGTAGCTTTACATGAATAAGCTGTGGCTAATCTCAAGAATAATCTGTGGCTCAGATCATGAGCTTCTTACTGCAAAATTTAGGCTTAAATTGAAGAATGTAGGGAAAACCACTAGACCACTCAGGTATGACTTAGATCATATTCCTTGTGAGTACACAGTGAAGGTGATGAATAGATTTAGAGGATTAGATTTGGTAGACAGAGTGCCTGAAGAACTATGGACGGAGGTCCGTAACATTGTACAGGAGGCAGCAACTAAAACCATCCCAAAGAAAAAGAAATGCAAGAAAGCAAAATGGCTGTCTGATGAGGCTTTACAAATAACTGTGGAAAGAAGGAATGTGAAAAGCAAGGGTGAAAGGGAAAGATATAAGCAACTGAATGCAGATTTCCAGAGAATAGCAAGGAGAGATAAGAAGGCCTTCTTAAATGAACAATGCAAAGAAATCAAGGAAAACAATAGAATGGGGAAGACTAGAGATCTCTTCAAGAAAATTGGAGATATCAAAGGAACGTTTAGTGCAGAGATGGGCATGATAAAGGACAAAAAAGGCAGGGACCTAACAGAAGCAGAAGAGATTAAGAAGAGGTGGCAAGAATACACAGAAGAACTATACAAGAAAGATCTTAACGTCCCTGATGTCCACGCTGGTGTGATCACTGACCTTGAGCCAGACATCCTAGAGAGTGAAGTCAAGTGGGCCTTAGGAAGCATTGCTAACAACAAAGCTAGTGGAGATGACAGTATTCCAGCTGAGTTATTTAAAATACTAAAAGATGATGCTGTTAAAGTGCTGCACTCAATATGCCAGCAAGTTTGGAAAACGCAACAGTGGCCACGGGATTGGAAAAGGTCAGTTTATGTTCCAATTCCAAAGAAGGGCAATGCCAAAGAATGCTCAAACTATTGCACAATTGCACTCATTTCACATGCTAGCAAGGTTATGCTCAAAATCCTACAAGCTAGGCTTCAGCAATACATGAACCGAGAACTACCGGATGTACAAGCTGGGTTTCGAAGAGGCAGAGGAACTAGAGATCAAATCGCCAACATTCGCTGGATCATGGAGAAAGCACGAGAGTTCCAGAAAAATATCTACTTCTGCTTTATTGACTATGCAAAAGCCTAATGCGAAGAGAGATCTCTTTGGAGAAGACCCTGATGCTGGGAAAGATTGAAGGCAAAAGGAGAAGAGGACGGCAGAGGATGAGGTGGTTAGATAGCATCACTGAAGCAATGAGCATGAAACTGAGCAAACTCAGGGAGGCAGTGAAGGACAGGAAGGCCTGGCGCAATATGGTTCATGGGGTCACGAAGAGTCGGACACGACTTAACGACTAAACAACAACAACAATCTCAAGAAAGATAAGCAGGGTAAGAATTGGTCAGTGCATGAATAGGAGACTATCAGGAAATACCAGGGCTATAGGCTAGACTGAGAAATAATTAATAAAATTCTAGAAGAAGTAAATGGCAAACTATTTTCATGCTGTTGCCCAGAATACAATATAGATATGCCCATGTCGTCACAAGCAGTTAAGCTCAACTTGGCAGAAATTTTACTTTTATCAAACAAACAAACAAATTTACCAACTTTAAAAATAAAATTTTGACCTAACAGTCAAAACATATAATGAGTTAATTAGGAAATCAACTATCTTTTACTAAATAAAATTATGATTTAATTTCACATTCATAAGAATGAATACCTGAAATCAATAGCATTGAGTCCAAGCAGCATACCAGCTAGCATGTTTGCTTCTTCTCCCAATACAATTGCTCCATCTTCATAGAATCTTCTAGAAAAAGATTAAATTCTAATTAATATATTCTCAATTACTTAAATAACATGCCAAGTACTCAAATTATTGATGATAGCTAATGCCAATAGCTACCAATTTTTAATTTATACTGTTAACAAAACTACTTATTCATTTTTATGGTAATTGAAATGACCTGCTCTACCTATACATTTCAAGGATACTATGAATGTGTTTGGATTTGATGTATTTATGGGCATGATTATTTAGAAACAACAAATTATTCAGAATCAAGATGTCTGCATATTTTTAGGATAAAATTAACTTAACCATCACATACTTTTTTGAGAGTATCAGACTGTTACTGGGATAGAAAGGAACCCTTTTTAAAATCCTAATTAGAAAAAAGTCAAGCACAGATTTTAAAATGAGTTCAACTTCATATAAATAAAGTCTTTGATGACTAAATTTGATGACCAACAAATACTGGGATTTTTAAGTAGTAGTAGTAGTAAAGTACTATAGTGAACTTAAAACCCACTTTATGCCACTTTGTTTAACAAAATATTAAATACCTGGTTGTTTTGAAGTCTCTCAAAGCTGCAGAAATATATTCAGACAAGTGTTTCTCCATAAGTGCTACTCTAATCCAAGCCCTTCCCTAAAAAAGAAAAATCATGACATAAATATTATTAAACAGAAATCAGGTCCACTAAATCTTTGAAACCCAACCAGGCTAACAAAGTTATCAAGCTTCGTCCTATCCATATGTGATGGTAATTTATCTATACAGAGTAGCAATGACTTGGCTTTTATCCTGCTTGCCAAACCTTCACTACTTTGTTTACTTCTATACACATTTCTTAGTCCATCTGTATAGAAAATACATTTACATAAACCTATAAACCTATATATTACTTTCCAATCACAAAAACAATTTTATGAACTTTTTGTTATGGTACACATAGTGATGCATTTCAAACAAATGAGGCATTTGTTTGAATGAGTTAGTAGAATAGATTGTATCATCCAGAGAACAATTGGAAAGTCATATTTTAAACTTCATTTTTATGTTTTATTATATTTAAATAAATTTATTTATTTATTTATTACAGTAAGCTAATAGTAAGAAAAAATGCAGAGATATTAGCATAATGTAACATCAAAATTGACAATCGTAATAATGAAAAAAAGAAAACTGGAAGGAAAGAGGTCTGGAAAATTAGAAATATAGCACACACACCCTTCATCATACTGCTCAAAAGTCTTCATTGAGCTTTTCTAAAAAAAACCAAACCCTAATTCACCTTTTTCAAGAAACTACATTTTTATCTTTTTTCACATTTATAACTTGCATTTTCATTTAAAATTCTCTGGGGAAAAAATCTCTGAAAATAGGTAATAGAATGTTTTATTCTATTAGTAACATGTAAACTAGTACATGTTACAATTAGTACAAAATTAGTAACATGTTACTATTTTGAGTAGTTCTTCATAAAACCTCACTGCATGTGAAATCAAGGTTATTCATCAACTTCATCAAGTTCTCTCCTTTTAGGGCTCTCTCTATATATTCATGTCACTGAAATGGCTCCAAACTTTCCAGGATTAACAGATCTTGAACTAAATGAAGCTCTAATTTCGCTGCAACTTTTTCTCAGTCTTTCAAAGTTTAAAATTGTCTGTTTTTACCATTCTGATGCCTTCCTTGGCAAACTGGTAGAAACTGTAACAACAGGTAATAAACCTGAGAACTCAGATTACAATATATTAGTGAAGGAAAACCTGTTTTTAAAGTATTCTCTCTACTGAAGTAGAAACTCCTTCAGAAACATTTTTACAAACTATTCTACTTTAGAAAACTGCAACATTTGCTTTTTCCTTTAAATGTTTATGGTGTATTTCTACAAACTTTTAAGCAAGTAAGAATTAGATGACAAATATTCTATTTCTATATTTTATCCATATGATTTTGAAAGTGTCTGCAAACATATTTTTGCATTTCAAATATTTACAAACATGTCTACTTTAACTATTTAAACAACTGGTCTTCTGCTAGATTCCTTTCTGCAAGTACACAAATTTTCAGGTTACACATTCTTCTTAATATACTGTATATGAAATTAAAAAATTCTCACTCATATCTAACATTACTAGAAGCTCATAAATTACAGCTCCTACCTTACATTATATTTCTTCATTTTGGTGACCTGAATAAATTCAACTAAATAGCACTTTTAAAGCAGTGCTATGTTCACGGTTCCTTGTTACTGCAGTAATATACAGTAACTGCAGTAATCCTTTGTTTTAACACCACTAGCTTTTCTACTGTTCATCACTGCAAATGGAACCAGGCTTCAGCTTGACATTCCTTAAAGTTATAATATTCTTGGTTTATTCAGAACTTGTAACTTCCCTCACGATGATGAAAAATGGGAAGATTGTACCTAAATTGAACAGTATAAAACACATAGCAACAAGTATTTTAAAATTCTCACCCTAGCTCTTGAAGAAGCAACATTTTCCATATTCTCAATGCTACAGATGCAATTATATGAAACCTTGCGACAAGCCACCTTAATATAATCCCAGAAACTACGAGGGCTTTCATACCCAAACCAAGTGATTTGACCTGAAAAATCAGGGAATAGGAAGAGATTAACCACTAAAACAAAGTGTGCATATCATAAAGTGTTTATAAATTACATGCTGTGATTCTTTGAAGGAATATAAAACCTAGATGTATAATGCAACATCTTTCTTTAAGCAACATAGAAATCCCCAACTTTGGAGAGCCAGTGAGCACATCTAGAATTTTGAGATTATGATAAATCACTCTTAACAAATGGCTTCTTTTGTGAGCATGGTAAATCACAAAACATCCATGTACAAGAAAGCAAATTGGTAGGTTGTGCTATATTCTCTAGCCTCTCAAAGTATTTTCTATGGCATCAGTTTGCCTGTGGGCACAACACTAAACAGAGCATTAGTCTGAAGCCTACTATTATTTTTATTTTTTAATAATCCTTCCAAATTTCAGTTTGCAAGCTCAATGTGTTCAGCTGGCAACAGCACCCTAATTTCAATTCAGAGAGGGTTGGTTGAAAATCCTAGAATCTCAAAAGATATTTATAATAAAGCCATAACAATTATACCAACCTAAATCTATATTTGCCAAAAAGAAAAAAAAAGTATCTTCTAAAAGATGGTCCTCTTCCACAAAACATGTAAAATCAGATTTTATATACCTTTGAGCCGATGGCTTAGAATTTGTTCCAGAATAGCTGCAAAATTATTGAATTCAGGATATGAATCATCAATAGTTTCAAAGCATGAACGATCAATCAGTGTCTTGATAGAAAACCTACAAAAATGAGCATAATTTATTTTATATATAATGCATTCTGTCCAGCACAATATTTTACAAAAACTTTGAAGCAATTTCTAAAAACAAATTGATTAAAGTATCAAACAAAGGTGAAGATATTATTTTTTGCATTGTTGTTATGACCACTTTTTGATGCCCTATAGTGAGCTAAGTTTTCAGCTTTTCAGCGCTGTATAGTTTTTCATTAAAATATTTACATTATTATGAAGAAGACTGTTAGTTTATCAAATGTTTTAAACCAGAACTGTTTGAAATTAACGTTTTAATCATATTGATTGGAAATAAGTTTAGATAAGTCTAGGTACCAAATAATTTCCAGGAGATGTACAAAGCTATTTTGATCCCTAATAGTTAGAACTTTTATCCTTTATTTCATTCATAATCTATAATGTGAACTTTCATTTTATCATAATGAAAACAAATGTAGCGGCTATCAAAAACAACAATGATTCCTAAAGTCACTAACCTGGCACTGAGACATACTCATGAGTAGATATGAACAGGATTGCCCAGTATTTTTCCTATTGGCCTAGGTTTACCAGATTATCCAGAAGTTTTTTATATTCTTTTGAAATATACAGTGATGCTTAAAAGTTCGTAAATCCTTCTGAATTTTCAATATTTCTGCATAAAAAGACCGAAATATTTCTCTACATAAGACCTAAAATGAGATAAAGAGAACCCAATTAAACAAATAAGACAAGAATATTAAACTTGTTCATTGATTTTTTGAGGAAAATGATCCAAAGCTACCTATTTATTTGCAATAACTGCAAATAAATGTTTCTAATAACTTTATCAGTCCTGCACACAGGCTTAGAGGAATTGTAGCCCATTCCTCCTTACAGAGCAGCTTCAACTCAGGGATGTTGCTGGGCTTCCTCAGATGAATTGCCCACTTCAGGTCCTTCCACAACATTTCTATAGGATTAAGGTCAGGACTTTGATTTGGTCATTCTAAAACATTAACTTTCTTCTGCTTTAATCATTCTTTGGTCATGTGTTTTGGGTCATTGTCTTGATGCTTGACCCACTTTTTCTGAGCTTCAGTTCATGGACAGATATCCTGACATTTTCCTGTAGAATTTAGTTCCATCAGTGAAGGCAAGCCATCCTGGTCCAGAGGCAGCAAAGCAGGCCCTGGTTACTGGATACTATCCCCACCATGTTTCACAGATGGGATAAGATTCTTATGCTAGAATGCAGTGTTTGCCTTTCATCAAACATAACACTTTTCATTCAAACCAAAAGTTCTATTTTGGTCTCATTTGTCCACAGAACATTCTTACAATAGCCTTCTGACTTATCCATGTGTTCTTTTGCAAATTGCAGACAGGCAGCAATGTTCTTTTTGGAGGGTAGTGGCTATCTCCCTGCAACCTGCCATGCACACCACTGTTGCTTTTTGACATTTTTGACACTGACATTTGCCAATGCAAGGGTGGCATTTAGTTCCTTAGACATTACTCTGGCATTCTTTGAGACCTCCTGGAGTATTACACACTTTGTTCTTGGTGTGATCATGCTTGGTTGACCAATCCTGGGGGTGGGTAGGTAACAATGGTGTTGAACTGCCTCCATTTGTACACAATCTGCTGACAGTGGACTGGTGGAATTCAAACTCTTTAGAAATAGTTGTATAACCTTTTCCAGCCTGGTGAGCATCAACAACTGTTTTTGGGAGGTCCTCAGAAATTTCCTTTGTTCAAGTCATGATGCGCTTCCACATACCTGTGTTGTGAAGATCAGACTTTGAGAGTGAATACCCAGAATTCTGATCTTTAAATAAGGCATGACCTTCCACTCTCACACCTGATTATCATCCCATTGATTGAAATACCTAACTCTAATTTCCCCTTCAAATGAACTGATAATCCTAGAGGTTCACATACTTCTGCCACACACAAATATGTAGCTTTGGATCATTTTCCTCAATAAATAAATGAATAAATGAATGAGTTGACTCATTTTTTAAATTGGGTTCTCTTTATCTCATTTTAGGACTTGTGTGGAGAACAGATCACGTTTTAGGTTTTATTTATGCAGAAATACTGAAAATTCAAAAGGGTTCACAAACTTTTAAGCAGCACTGTATGTGCATTCTATGGAGTAGAAATATATAGATCTTTTTAGCCCACCAAAAATTGCTGCTGAGAGTGGTGAATACAAGCCCATTGGTTCTATTTCCTCTTGATTGTCCATTAACACAGCTCTCCATTTTTTGAAAGGCAAACACAGCAATGGAAAACCTTCTTTATTCATTAAAATTCCTGTACAACTTAAAATGGCCCTATGCTGTGGAAGATATGAACAGAGACCTAGCATCCTTAGTCTTAGGTGTAATCAAGGACATTACACCTCTAGAGTACTACAGTAGTCAAAGTATCTGCAGTTAACCCTATTTTATTTATATTTGCTTATGTCATGCATACAAACTGCATATTCTATTTCTGATAGACAAGATAACTAATATAGAGAGAAGCTTTATATAGTAAGATTATATATTAGGATAATTACGCACTACATCTTTTACCAGCATAGAGAAAGAACAAAACAAGAAAGTACTGTATTAGCCTGACTCCATGCTTTGAAAGTGATACTTTTTTTTTGTAATAACTTTATTAAATTTTTTAAAAGGAACAGTAAGAATTAACAAAAACTAATATTAAGAAGAAGAAGAAGAAAAAGAAAATTGGAAAAAAAGAAAATAGTAAAGATCAAAAGTGTAGAAAAGAAAAACAAAAAAACAACAAAGAATTGACTTCCAACCCTCCTTGCAACAGATATAAGTAACAATATACATCAAACTCTTGCTCTAAATTTACAACATAACTTCCATTATTTCTATTAACCCATATCATTTCTAATCATCAAATCCATACAACATTATTTCATTTTTTTCTGTTTCCTGCAAAAAGTCCAAAAAAGGTCTCCAGTTAGCATTAAAATTATACAATGTCTTATCTTGAATCAGACAAATTCTTATTTAACGAAATAAGAAGATATGAATTAGAAAGTGGCGAGAGAACAGGACAAAGGGAAGATGTATGTACTTCAAGACTGAAATACTATACAATAATTCCACATCAAATGATCTACAATATACAGTGGGGCAAAAAAGTATTTAGTCAGCCACCAATTGTGCAAGTTCTCCCACTTAAAAAGATGAGAGAGGCCTGTAATTTTCATCATAGGTATACCTCAACTATGAAAGACAAACTGGGGGAAAAAATCCAGAAAATCACATTGTCTGATTTTTAAAGAATTTATTTGCAAATCATAGTGGAAAATAAGTATTTGGTCACCTACAAACAAGCAAGATGTCTGGCTCTCACAGACCTATAACTACTTCTTTAAGAGGCTCCTCTGTCCTCCACTCATTAACTGTAGTAATGGCACCTATTTGACCTTGTTATCAGTATAAAAGACACCTGTCCACAACCTCAAACAGTCACACTCCAAACTCCACTATGGCCAAGACCAAAGAGTTGTTGAAAGACACCAGAAACAAAATTGTAGACCTGCACCAGGCTGGGAAGACTGAATCTGCAATAGGCAAGCAGCTTGGTGTGAAGAAATCAACTGTGGGAGCAATAATTAGAAAATGGAAGACATACAAGACCACTGATAATCTCCCTCGATCTGGGGCTCCATGCAAGATCTCACCCCGTGGGGTCGAAATGATCACAAGAACGGTGAGCAAAAATCCCAGAACCACACGGGGGGACCTAGTGAATGACCTGCAGAGAGCTGGGACCAAAGTAACAAAGGCTACCATCAGTAACACACTATGCCACCAGGGACTCAAATCCTGCAGTGCCAGACGTGTCCCCCCTGCTTAAGCCAGTACATGTCCGGGCCCGTCTGAAGTTTGCTAGAGAGCATTTGGATGATCCAGAAGAGGATTGGGAGAATGTCATATGGTCAGATGAAACCAAAGTAGAATGTTTTGGTCTAAACTCAGCTTGTCGTGTTTGGAGGAGAGAGAATGCTGAGTTGCATCCAAAGAACACCATACCTACTGCGAAGCATGGGGGTGGAAACATCATGCTTTGGGGCTGTTTTTCTGCAAAGGGACCAGGATGACTGATCCGTGTAAAAGAAAGAATGAATGGGGCCATGTATCGTGAGATTTTGAGTGAACACCTCCTTCCATCAGCAAGGGCATTGAAGATGAAATGTGGCTGGGTCTTTCAGCATGACAATGATCCCAAACACACCGCCTGGGCAACGGAGTGGCTTCGTAAGAAGCATTTCAAGGTCCTGGAGTGGCCTAGCCAGTCTCCAGATCTCAACCCCATGGAAAACCTTTGGAGGGAGTTGAAAGTCCGTGTTGCCCAGCGACAGACCCAAAACATCACTGCTCTAGAGGAGATCTGCATGGAGGAATGGGCCAAAATACCAGCAACGGTGTGTGAAAACCTTGTGAAGTCTTACAGAAAACGTTTGACCTCTGTCATTGCCAACAAAGGATATATAACAAAGTATTGAGATGAACTTTTGATATTGACCAAATACTTATTTTCCACCATGATTTGCAAATAAATTCTTAAAAATCAGACAATGTGATTTTCTGGATTTTTTTCCCCATTTTGTCTCTCATAGTTGAGGTATACCTATGATGAAAATTACAGGCCTCTCTCATCTTTTTAAGTGGGAGAACTTGCACAATTGGTGGCAGACTAAATACTTTTTTGCCCCACTGTAACTCATATTAACCAGAATAGTCTTACCTATGCACATTTCAGGCTTTATTTATTATTATTTGTATTTTCTTACTGAAGATAGACATTTTCAAGGGAGCTTATGAAAGTATATTAGTAAAATAAAAACAAAATGTACATAATCAGGATCCTTCCCACACAACCAATGGGAGTAGATGACCTTTTGGGAATAGACATGAGAAGGTACATAGTATTATCTTCCCGTCCATCCTCCTCCCCTCTTTGTCTCTTACTGAGCTTTCCACAAAGAAGGTAAGGGGGAGGAGAAGGAGGAGAAACATGATCCAGCTTAATATTGTCATATGACAATAAATCATAAAATGGACTTGAATGTATTTTAGTAATAACAAGAATTTGAAATTTCTGATTGGAAATAGCATATAATCTACAAGGATCTCTTATGACAAGTTTCTAAAGTTCAGAGATAAATTGAAAGCATTCAAATGAAATACATTGAAGATATATTAATTACACCATTATTTTTAGTTGTAGCTCTAGTTTAAATGTCATATGAATATTGCATCCATAGATTTCATCTTTACAACTTCCACGTATAAACTATCTTACCAACAAATTTTGACCGAAGTGAGGTATTAAGGTTCTAAGGTTATTAGTACATTTTATTACTCCATCAAAATAAATGACTGTGTTTAGGCAAAACAATCAGTTTTCTCAGTACTTAGCAGCCAGGGAGCAAACTTTCTGGAAACAGAAGTGACCGTATGAAATATACAAGAACTGTAGCAGTTAACTGTGAGATTCTAGGGTACATGTGAAGTATTTACAGTGGAACCTCGGGTTACAAACGCTTCTGTTAACGAACTTTTCGGGTTACGACCAACTCCGGCCGCAAAATTTTGCCTCAGTTTGCAAACTCCACCTCGGGGTACGAACAGGATATGTGGCCATTTTCCCTCCCGTGACACGGTCCGCGGCCATTTTCCGCCCCTGACACGTGGTCTGTGGCCATTTTTCCGCCCCTGACATGTGGTCTGCGGCCATTTTCCGCCCCTGACACGTGGTCCGCGGCCATTTTTCTGCCCCTGACACGTGGTCCGTGGCCATTTTCCCACCCGACACGTGGTCCGCGGCCATTTTTCCACCCCTGACACGTGGTCCGCAGCCATTTTTCCGCCCGACACGTGGTCCGCGGCCATTTTCCACCCCTGATACGTGGTCGTAGGGAGGGGGACTCTCCCTCCAAGCAATAGCCGCCTCCCTGTCCTCCACGCCAGAACGGATTAACGGTAATTATATTGAACCTTATGGGGAAATTTGCTTCGGGTTGCGACCAATTCGGGCTGCGACCAGAGTCACAGAACGAATTAAGTTCGTAACCCGAGGTACCACTGTACATACTTAAATGGCAAAAAAGTACAGTGGTACCTCTACTTACGAACGCCCCTACTTACAAAATTTTCGAGATACGACCAGCTCCGGCCCCAAAAATTTACCTCGATGTGTGAACTCCACCTCGAGGTACGGCCATTTTTCCACCCTGACATGTGGTCCGCGGGCATTTTTCTGTCCTGACACGTGGTCTGCGGCCATTTTTCCGCCCCTGGCACGTGGTCCGCGGGCGTTTTTCTGCCCCGCCGCGCGGCGCATGGGCGTTTTGCCACCCTGCCGCGCCCCTGACGCGTGGTGCGTGGGTGCTTTTCTGCCCCTGATGCGCGGTGCGCGGGCGTTTTGCTGCCCCACCGCACAGTGCGCGGGCATTTTGCCGCCCCGCCGCGCAGCGCACGGGCACTTTTCCACCCCTGACGCGTGGTCTGCGGACACCAGAACGGATTAACGGTAATTACATTGAACCTTATGGGAAAATTTGCTTCGGGGTACAACCAAATTCGGAGGGCAGAACGGATTGACCGTATTTACATCGAACCTTATAGGAAAATTTACCTCAACTTGCGACCAACTCGACTTGCGATCAGAGTCACGGAACGGATTAAGTTCGTAAGTAGAGGT
Organism: Python bivittatus; assembly: GCF_059951505.1. NCBI lineage: Eukaryota > Metazoa > Chordata > Lepidosauria > Squamata > Pythonidae > Python > Python bivittatus. Next base: position 21,011,714 of record NW_028277088.1, on the reverse strand, counting down.
ACCACTGTATGTCTTAAATGTTATATGCAAATTTAACACATAAGCCATTTCATTAGTCAAGTAGCAATAGAATCCATTCTTCCCGAATGTGATTTACTGTAATTAATTTTGGCTTAGCATGTTGTGCAATCCAGCTAATGTTGATAAATGCAATGAACCATAGTTAAATTAAACATGTCTTAGCAGGATGTCTGAACTAGATCAAATTCTGCATAGTATTAAGACAACTTAGGAAGCATATTGAAACATTCGCTTTTTAACATTTGGTGTCTTTCCTAATCTTAACTTTCTTCACTCTTTCCTAGCTTTTACCCTAACATAGCCAAGAAAGTTTATTATTCTTACCTAAAGTACATACTGCATACTAAACTACATCTTGTGATCATCTCTGAATATCTTTTATATTAAAATTCATTATTAATTTTTTCTGCATATAATCTTGCAAACTAAAAAAATACTGCTTAATTAAAGCATTTATAGCCACTTTCCATTCCAGAGAGTTCAGTTGCATTCTTTTCACCGCCTGAAGTTTTTTTTAAACAAAAGCTCAAAATATTACTTTAGCATAGAAGAGTTTAAATAATAAGCCAAAAACTATACTGACACTTTAAGTCAGTTTAGCAAAACTAAACTTACTTTAATTTCAAACACAACACATTTACACTGTCCCAATTACAATCCAGAATGGCAACTGTTAATTCACAGACTATAAAATGCCTTGTTTTAGACTTGGACATTGTCCCTACACTACTGCAATGGTTATTTATAGGTCAATTTAAACTAAACTAACCCAATCTAAAATCTGCCTTATTTACAGTCAACTAGCAAACAGGCCATTATGTTTGATGGGCAAGAAAAGAACTGAGAATTCCAGTTTTCTTTCCAATTCCTCACTCCATTTAATATTCTCACTCTCCTGAATCCAAGCAAGGATGAAAGCCATTGCTATGGATTGGGCAACAGAGAGGGTCAGACCTGATCTTCTATGCCCCTGATCCAAACAGATCAAAAGAGCAATAAGGATGGTTCCCTCCACACAATCCAGTGTCTATATGGAAGAAACTGATTATCAGTGAAGGCCTCTCCCTGATATAGCCTGCAGATATGGAAGCATCAAACACATTATACTCTCTACTGAAAGTCTGAACATTTTGCAGACCATATGCTGCTACTTTTGATGGTTTGGCAGATTCTTCCACTCTCCAACCTGGTCTCTACATCATAAAATATTTTAATTTTTCTCAACACTTATATAAAATGGCAGGTTTCTATTCTCAACCATATCTAAGATTGCAGCCTATTTATTTTGCTTTCTGAAACTCAACCACCGTTTATTTCCACAAATCGAGCAGCACTTTATATTCATAATGCTAAAGTGAAACCAGCTAAACAGTGTATTACAAATAAAGCATTAGAGAAAATGTGTGCTGTCAGATAAGGCCTTTATTATGCAATCACCATGCCTTCTTGGAATTTTTCAGGCAATCCAGGCAGTACTATCTTTCATTTCTAACCAGTCATACATTTTTCCATTAACTCTTTCATTTTTTTCCCTAAAGAAAATCCATTAAAGAGGTGTAGATAGAATAGCTCTGCAATAAGTTTTAAATCATAGTACTGTTCTAAAAGGTCTCTGCCTGGAAGCACTCAGGGAATGATGACAGTAATGCTGGGAAAATGAGAGACTTCGAAGTAGCTGATAAAGAAAATATCCATCACTATGACAAACAGAGTATGATGATGAAACAAAGGCCTATTTATTGCTAGGTTTCCTAGTGAGATGCTATGACATACATGACATTTTCATCATAGAAAGTACAGTATGCCGTCCATTTTTATCTTGCTTCCTTTATAGAGAAAATAAATCAAGGATGCATAGGCTGTATTTGCACGATATATTTACATATGATTAATTTAACCGTTATTTATTCAACTAACTTTCTGAGTCATGAACTGGTTGGATTTGCATTATGCACTAGATTTGTAGAAACCCAGCTACAGTGGTGAGAGCTAAATCTAGTACAGACTTTACAACAAGGAGCAAATTTTGCTTTTTCTCAGCAATGGGAATTCATTAGCACTATAATTATATTTACACTCTTCTGTAAAAGCTTAGCCTCTTTTCTGGATTACTGCAGGACTCAGGATTTAGCATACCTGCCCAGTGCAATGGCAACACCTCAGTAAGGTCAAAAACATAAGCATTCTTGGGCCTCATTAATACTTGAATGGGAGAACATCAACAAATCCCAGGGTTGTAAACTAGAAAGAAATAACACCCTGGAAAAAAGCAAAGGCAGGCCACCTCCACACTTTTACCAAGAAAACTACATAGACACAACAGACACATCCATGAAGTCACCCATCCTCAAAAGGTTTGGAACTATACAACAGACTTCAGTACAGGCTACTAAAGTCAAAAGACCTAATTCAGATATAACTACTCATATAAGGCAGGAAGCACTTATTTGTAGTCAGCAACAGGACATATAGAAAAAAGATGATTTAGTAAGGTATATTTCTGAAATGACATTTTTTAGAATCCAAAAGCACCCAAGAAAAATCAAGGTGGAAAAAAGCTCACGTGTTAACCAACATGACAAATTCTGTGCGTAGATCTTACTCCAATGCAAGAAACTGACATAAGACTTTACTTGTCATTTATATGTCATACAAGTGGCTTCAGCTGTCTTAAGATCTAAGAAGAGATAAAAGGCAAATAATGAGGAGGCAGGATGAAGAAACTGCATTGGTAAAGAAGAGAGATGAGAAAGTCTTTATTCTAAATATATACTGTACAGAAGTGTAATGGAAATCAATTACTCCATCAGCATTTTTTAACATTCGTAACAGTGCTGCATTCAAAGCAGGATGGTGAATAGGTCCTAAGGCAAAAGCTGTTGGAAAATATGTCAGTAGCTGTAAAACCAGAAAATAAGGGCTGCAAAGTACATTCCAGCCACCAAAAGGCTGTACTGCAATATTAAGCATACTCACTGTGTTTACAAGGAAACCCTACTGACAACAGAACTTGGGATGCACAGACTGCAGAAGAACACAGACAGAATGGGATGCTCAGGCATAGATAGTTTTCTTGGCAAAAATTCATCAGTGGTTTGCCCCTGCCTTCTTCCAGGATTTTTAAAAAAAATCTCTCCACATGCAGTTCTGAGATTTTCTGGTGGTCATCCATCCAAATATGGATTATGTTCAACCCTGCTGAGGCTTTTTCACCACAAGTCAAACTTCAGGGAATACACACACACACACATCCATCCACACGTCCGTCCATCCATCCATCCATCCATCAACACATTATTTATACACATACACACACACATCAACACGTAAGTATAAATTGTGTTCAACCCTGCTTAGCTTTTTCTCCCGGAGTCAAACTTCAGGAAATATATATACATACATCGGGAGAGAGACAGACAGACACGCGTGCACAAATATACACCATCAACACTAACCATATGCAGCTAGTGCCAAGTGGAGCCCGCCACGGAGCCCAACTTACCTGCAGACTGTAATGAGGTTCCGCCTCTCGACGGCTGCGTTGCGGGCATAAATGCTCTTCCTCCGAGAAGCGGCATTGAGCCCCCCGAAGTTGAACGACGCCATCTCTCCGCCGAGGGCAAAAAAGATGCCCGAGGGAGATTGGCAGCGCCTTTGTTCCAGCGGAGAGGGCGGGGAGTGGGGTTACTTGGCCGCCGCCGCTTCTTTCCACCCCTAGCTGCCGCTTCGCGAGGAGATGGGTAACTTCCCCCTCGGCCCCTAAACAGGAGCAAGGCAGCCCACCGCGGCGATGCCTCAGCCGCCCCCCCGCGCTCAGGACGAGCTCCCAGCCGCTGAACGAAGCCAAAACGGTACCTCAGAATTCCTCTCAGCAGCCGCCGCCGCAGCAGCAGCAGCAGCCGCGACCGCAGACCACCGGCTTCGCCAGCCAATCCGGGGGCCGAAGGGGCGGGCCTTAAGCTGGGATGCATTTCTGAGGAGGAGCGCGCGAGTTCTCCCGCAACGGAAGCGCCTGTCAGGTAGGCAGAAAGGGAAAGGAAGCAGATCGGGGGTCTTCGGATTGGCTGGGGGGCGTTGCCGATCGTCGCCGATCGTCGCCGGAGAGAAGGGAGCATCCCACCGCCGGCTGCCTCTTCTCCCCGCGCCCGGTGTTTACACAGAGGGACTCTTTTATTTCCCGAGTCATTGTTAGGGAACATCTGCAGTGAGGGCGTAGCAGCATATTACATCAAACATACAGAGACCTGAAGAACCCCAAAGACCAAGATATGCTGCTCTACGGTTTTCTGCGCTGAAAAGCTGCCGTGAGAATAAAAGATAGGCGTATCTAATACCGCTCCCTCTACAACTTTCTGTGTATGCCCATAAATGCAAGTCCGTGTTGAAGGATGTATACATAGAAAAAATAAAGACACTCTCACTTATTGCTCAATATCTGGAGACTTCACGAGGATTGCCAGGTAGTTTTCTTCTGCGATTTTTAAAAATGTTCCAATCTAGCTTGCATCCCTGAGAACTCCTGTTGGTCTCTTAGCCAGGTATTAACCAATCCCTGTGTGGATTTTTTTCCTTTTTTCTCCTCTTTTCCTTCCTTCCTTCCTTCCTTCCTTCCTTCCTTCCTTCCTTCCTTCCTTCCTTCCTTCCTTCCTTCCTTCCTTCCTTCCTTCCGTCTTATCAGCCAGTTGGTTAGGTATGTCACTGACAGGTTATTTAAAAAAAAAAAAAACCACTGGGGTCCCAAAGCCATGAAGTATGACAAGCATTAACCATATTTGTTCTTGCATATAATTAGTAGTCAAGAAACCTGCCTAACTAATTACAGACATGTTCAGACATGTTGGTGTGCACGCAGATACTACTTGTACACAGAAAGTTATACAAGGGAATATCTGTCAACTATGAGTAATATATCCTGCACCAAAAAAGCAAGCTGTAGGAAGCCTTACTATTATTTGTATTTACATCTTTCCTCTGAGAGCTCAAGGCAAGATAGCCTATAGAGCACTTCTCCATTCAACCACCTTCCCACACTGGAGGTTGGGCTAAGAGTAGGGTTACCAGATGTTCAGACACAGGAGGACATGTCCTCCTTTTTGTCCTCATGTCCTCCGTCCAGCAGGCATAGCCTTAAAATCAAATATTGTCTGGCTTTTTGCATATCATGGGTTTTTTTATTATTATTTTGGACGGTTTTCACAACAGTAGTCATTCAAACTTTCGTGTATTGTGACCTTGTAAATTGTCTGCTTCTTTCTTTCCCTTGTCCATTGACAGACTCAACAGCCTAGATTTACATTATTTATTTCCCGATTCCAGCAATCAGCTTCAATCCAGCCCCTTCAAATCTATGATCGCTTTAGTCTATAGATCACATGAGTCATCACAGGTTTCTATGGTGAAATTTGAAAAGCGCGTCTTTGTCCATTCTACAGTATATTATTGCTAGCCTATGTTCTTGAAAATAAAGATTTGTTGGAAAGATACTATGATTGAAAAAATAGTCTTTCTCATAACGGATTAATGTCATATATGTGTAGGCCTAAATACATTTTTTTGCAGTTTTTTGCTGTAATTTTTGTCACAGATGCCAAGAAATTTAAACAGTGTGTCCTCCTTCCCCCCCATTTGTCCTCCTTTCCAATTGTCCGTGTCCTCCTTTGCCTGTTCAGATATCTGGTAAGCCTAGCTGAGAGTGAGGTGGCTCTGGCTGGCATAAACCTGGGTGGCTCTGCCAGTCTCTGGCCAATACACTAATCTCAGCACCACCTGGACCTTCATGAAGAAGAGAAAAGTGCCTCCATTAGGCAGGAAATTTTACTGGTCAATAACAAGCTACTGGAGGACAGTACTGAGCATACCCTGGAGTTTGATTTGTGTCATGTAAACAACCTAAATATCCCATTGGTGAGTTAAAATTCATCCTCAGGTTCAGTTGGCTACTGTATATGAAGAGGTTTTGAGGGATCTTTGTTATCTTAGCCAGTATGATGTCACTGAGCTGACATAGTGTAAGTCATTATTTAAGGCAAGGCTCAACAATGTAGCCCTGAATTAGAATTCTCAGTACTGTAGAATCAGGTAGCAGCCCTCCAGATGTTGAACTACAATGTCTGGTAAATATAGCCAGTATGTCCAGTAGTATTTTATTTATTTATTTATCCATTATCTAGATTTCAAAGGCTGCCCAACTCATCACCAACTCTAGATAGTGTTCAGAGTTAAAAACAACAACCCAATGCAGTATAATAAAAAGTTGACATTTTTTAAAAAATTGTCATAACAAAAAGAGACATGCTATCAACATGCAAAACCAATACCATAGAGCAGCATTTTGCAACCTTGGCAACTTCCAGTGGTGTAGACGTGAAGTCCCAGAATTCTTATCCATGGCCACAGTGGCCATGGAATTCTGAGATTTGAAGTCCATGGACCTGGAAATGTCTATGGCTGGGAAACACTGCCATAGAGGGTGTATCCCACACTTAGCCCAGCCAGATCTTCAGGGTGTAAGAGTTGCCGCATTCATTGCTGAATAAAGACTCCGTGAGACGCAGGCTCATACGAAAGCAATGTACTCAGGTATAATGCAGGTGGTTACAAACAAAGCCAGGATTGGCTTGGCACAGGTTACATAGCATTTTATAGTTTCCCCATTTCCCGCACTTTGCAAGTCCCGCCTACCTTTGCCCATCCTTGGCTCGCCCCTTGCCCTTGGCTCTCCCCGCTCCGGGCTGATGGGAGGTTCAGCCAGTGTCCTTTGTTTTCGGCTGCCTTGCTTGTGCGGCAGGTCCTGTGAGGCTGACTCACGATTGCTCTTGATGAGCGGTTGAGCGTGGCTTGAGTTGTGGAGTTCTTTGTCTTCATTGTTGGCAGCTTGCCTCCGGTGGCTAGGGGAAATCCCGTTTGTTACAAAGTAATTGGTTCCTGCCACGGGTTGATTGCCGCCACCTGTCAGCAGTTCACTTGCGGTTTAGCACTTCCTCTTTCGATTGCCTGCGCTTGAGGCAAGGAAACTGACTAGGCACGTTTGAAATCAGCTAGGTGGAATGGCAGCTAGCTTGAATGGCATGTGCCAGGCTGAACCTGACATACCGCCCCCTGAAGAGCGACCTCCCCTGCTATTTGGGCTTGTCAGGGTACTAATTATAAAAGTCTTTGACTAGCTGCGGTGCGTTGATGTGTTTCTTGCTAACCCACTCACTGTAGGCTTTTGGGAAATGTTTCCACTGCACCAACATTTGGACCTGGCCCCTGTGCTTCCTGGCATCCAAGATCTCTTTTATTTCGAAATGCTGTTCTCCCTCCACCATGAGGGTTGCTGGAGTTGGCTCTTCCTTGTGCCAGTCAGCCGAAGGTCGGTGCGGCTTCAGCAGGCTACAGTGGAACACCAGGTTCACCTTCCCTAGCGCTTTGGGGATCTCCAGTTTGATGGTCACTGGATTGATTATTTTGGTAATGGGAAAAGGCCCCATGAACTTTGGGCCCAGCTTTTTTGATGCCTGATGCGTCCTCAGGTTTTTCATAGACAAATATACCTTGTCCCCCATCTTCCATTCCCATTCTGGCAGCCATTTCTGGTCTGCATATTTCTTGTATTCTGCCCTGGCCACCTCCAGCGCCGTCTGGGTTGCCTGCTGCATGATGCTGATGCGGCCGAACCACTCATCCAACGAGGTTATTTGGGATGGCACTTGGGATAGCTCCAGCATGGCCACAAACTCCTACCCAGTGGCCACCTTAAAGGGTGTAAATCCGGTGCTTTTTGTGCACCACGTTGTTGTAGGCTACCTCCGCAAATGGCAATAGCTCTGCCCAATCGTCCTTTTGGTAGCCTATGTAGCACCGCAAGTATTGTTCCAGCCCCCCATTAAGGCATTCTGTCACTCCATCCATCTCCTGATGTGCCCCCGACAACAGGGCTTGTTGAGTCCCCACCCGTTTCAGGAACTCCCGCCAGAACTTCACAATGAAGTTCCTGCCTCAGTCACTCACAATCCGCCGGGGGGGGGCGCCATGCAACTGGTACACGTGTTGGATGAACAACTGGGCCAGCCTCTCTGCCGTGGAGGCCTGTTTGCAAGCCACGAAGTGTGCTTGTTTTGAGAACAAGTCCGTAACCACCCAAATGGCCGTCTTTCCCCTGCTTTTGGGTAGTTCCACAATAAAGTCCATCACAATCTCCTGCCATGGAGCATCTGGACTTGCCATGGGTTGGAGGAGCCCCTGGGGTTTCCCTTTGAGTCCCTTGGCTGTCGTGCATGTCAGGCAGCCTGTGACATATGCCTCTGTGTCTTTCCATAGGGTCGGCCACCAAAACTGCCTCCAGAGGAGATGGGGGATTTTTACGAACCCGTAGTGCCCCGCATTTTTATTAACGTGGCCCTGTTCCAACACCTCCTTCCGGCACCCTTCCGCTACATAGATCTTGCCCTCGCACTACCACAAGCCCCCCTGCCCCATCAGCGAATCTTTATTCAATGCCAACCAAGTGTCCTTTTTGCCAGCTTCCACGAAAGTCCGTTTAAGCTCCGGCTCCATTCCTTGCCTTTGCCACTCTGTTTGGCTGTGAGTCACTGCTCTCGCGGCCAGCTGGGTTACAGGAATAACTGTACAGAAGTCTACAATTTCCTCCCATTGGCTGTCATGCTGAGGCATGCGAGATAGTCCATCAACTAGAAAGTTTCTCTTTCCTGGTATATGCTTTAGTTCAAAGTCCAACCAGGCAAAGTATTGTGACCAGTGCACTTGCTTGGGCGACAGCTTCCTGGGGGTCCTAAGGGCCTCAAGCTTTTATGGTCCATCCACATCTCAAATGGCTGACTCGCCCCTTCCAGTAGATGCCGCCAAGTAGACGGGGCCCACTTTATGCCGAGCGCCTCCTTCTCCCACACCATCCGTCTTGCTAAATTTCCGGGACGCGTAAATGCACGGATGGAGGTCTTCCTTGGGTCCTGGCTGCAAAAGGACCGCTCCCGTTGCCACGTTGGAGGCATCCACTTGGATCACGAAGCGGCGGTCCAGGTCGGGGTGGCGCAAGATAGGCTCTGTGGTGAACCATCTTTTGAGGTCGTCGAATGCCTCCTGGCACTCTGGGATCCACGCAAGGGGCATGCTTGGCTTGGGGGCTTTCCCACTGCCTCGAGTCTTTAGTAAGTCCATCAAAGGGACGGCGACTTGGGCAAAGTTCGGGATGAACTGCCAGTAGAAATTGGCAAACCCTAAGAAGCTTTGGAGTTGCCTCCAGGTCCGCGGCGCTTCCCACCCCAGTATGTCCCTTACCTTCACCGGGTCCATCTCTATACCCTGGCTAGATATCCAGTACCCCAGATAGTCCAGTCTCTCTCAGTGGAACTCACACTTGGAAAGTTTTGCATATAGTTGTGCCTTTAACAGTCTTTGGAGCACGGCCCGCACTAGTTTCATGTGCTCAGTCAGCGTCTCAGAGTAGATCAGGATGTCGTCCAGGTAGACCAGGACCGCCCGGTAGAGAAAATCATGCAGTACTTTGTTAATTGGCTGCATGAACACCCTTGGAGCTCCCTTTAACCCAAACGGCATCATGCGATACTGGAAGCTGCCTAGCGGGCAATTGAACGCAGTTTTCCACTCATCGCCCTCACATATCCAGACTCTGAAGTACGCCTCCCTCAGGTCCAGTTTTGTGAACACCTTCCCCTTGGACAGGTGGGATAGTAAGTCCTTCATCAGTGGGAGGGGGTATTTGTACTCGGTGCTGATGGCATTCAGCCCCTGGTAATCCACACACAGTCTTAGTGAGCCGTCTTTTTTCTCTTGGAAAAGCACCAGGGCCGCCATTGGGGATTTCGCCAGTTGGATGAACCCCCTTTCCAAGTTCTTGTCTATGAATTCCCTCAGGGCGGCCAGCTCCTTCCCTGACATGGAATACATCTTTGGCTTCGGCAGCTTGCCCCCGGGCTCCAAATCTATGGTGTAATCACTGGATCGGTGAGTCTGCCTCGCTGAACACTGCCCCCAGGTCGCGGTAAGGATGCAGGATGCTGTTGGTGCCCCATGGCTCTCCTGCCATCACTCGAGTGGGTGCCAATGCCACCGCAGCCACCGTCTGGACCCACGCTGCCTCGGCGCTCCGCGTTGCTGCCGCTGCCGTCGTGCCCGCCATTGTTGCTGCTGCCTCTCATGTCCCACCTTGTCTGGGTGCCGCTTCCGCCATCTGCTGTTGCTCCGGCAGTGCCACTCCCTCTGCCGCCGTCAGTCTTGGGCCCCGGGTCTCCCTCACACGCTCTCCCATGCCTCCGAATGTTAGCGCCTCCATCGCCCAGTCGATGTTGGGGTTCCGCTGCCATAGCCAGGCCAAGCCCAGTAACAGGGCGTAGTCTGCTGTCAGAACCACCATGAACCGCAGCTCCTCGCGGTGGCTCCCGATCGTCATTTCGATCAGCTCAGTGTAGTACTGCGCTGTCCCCCTCCTGCAATCGAGCCGTCCATTTGGCTAAGTGCTATGGGCTCCTTGAGTCTTCGTACTCAAGAGCCCTAGTCTTGACACCATCACAGGGTGTATGAGGGACCGGGTGCAGCCGGAATCTAGTGGGGCTTCCAGGCTCGTCTCTGCGCCCGCCCTCACCCCACGGAGGTGGACCTATATCTGCATGGGAGGTCAATCCCCACTTATCAGTGGGTCCTCACATCTTGCCGTCTCTGCCCACACTGGGATGTTCTTCAGTGCGGGCGCCGCTCGTTTCCTGCCGGCTTGGCTTCCTCTCCAGACAACCCGGACTCGGATGGGGATCATTCAGTCTTGCCCCGCTCCGCCGTGCTGGCCATGGCGGCTAGCTTGAATGGTGGCTAGCTTGAATGGTGGCTAGCTTGAACGTCCTTGATTTGTCCTCATTTAATAATGATGTGTAGGCTACCTTTTAGATAGATTGCAAACTGTTGTGGCACCTATTTCTATTATACGTACCTTCTTGTTTTGTAAACTGTATGGTGGGGCCTATACAAATGGGCCATTTATACAACCATGCAATAAATAAAATAACCTGACACAGGGCTCACTTGAAGGAAGTGAAGGAAGTGGTGGTAGAAGTGTTTAAAACACTGGAAAGATGCTGTTCCAGAAGGCAGGCATCATGACAGAAAAGGCATGCCTTCTAAGTCCCAGAACATGCCAACTCTGTCAAATCTTATGGTATGGGCAAAACAATGGGAAAAAGATGGTCCCTCATATAACTAGGTAGCCCTATATCATGTAGGGCTTTGTAGATGACAACCAGAACCTTGAATTGTACCAAGAAGCTACTGGTAACCATGCACTTCACATTATGCACATGTTGGACACCTATGATTTAGGGTATACCTTGGACTTGAGCTTCAAGTCCAGGCTTAAGTATATCACCCACCTGCTAAATTGCTTATCTTCTAAATCATTACACATTTATAGCATAATCTAATAATTTAAGCACCAGTACGTCCTTGATTTGTCCTCATTTAATAATGATGTGTAGGCTACCTTTTAGTTAGATTGCAAACTGTTGTGGCACCTATTTCTATTATACATATCTTCTTGTTTTGTAAGCTGTATGGTGAGGCCTATACAAATGGGCCATTTATACAACCATGCAATAAATAAAATAAAACAAGCAATTTGTTTACCTAAGGTTAGATTGGATAGTGTTTCTTTAATGAACATGTCAATGAATTTACATCCAGTTAAGAACCGCTTATCAAATTCATTTAGAGTTATCACTCTTGATCAAGAAATCCATTTTCAGGAGAAAGTTTGACTTCATTGAAAAAAAAATTAATTAAATAAACGCATAACTTAGTTCACACATCATGTTAAGACATGGTTTGCTGAATCAGCTACAGTGTCTGGGTTCATATTGTCATACTACATCATGAACCATAAGTGTATTATATGGCAATGTTGAAGTCCAAAGCAGAAATCACATGCATTTATGAACCCATATCTTTCTTAGCTTGCTTTTGACTACTTGATTTACTTGATCTCAGGGATGGATAAAATTATACTTGATTCTGAGGTCATATTTTTCTTTGCCAAAGTATATATGACGGTTCTTAAGGCATTTCTGAGATATTTATTACTATAGTGCAATTTAAGAATTTCACAAGAATATACTGAAGTAATATCCTATGATGCTCAAGAAGTATTCTTTGTTGGGGGAAATATGACTTTTTTCATTTATTTAGTAAATACACATTCTTTACAAATTGATTGATAGAAATGCACATCATAATATGATTAAAGAGGTCAACTTAAATGGAGTAAGCCATTATGTTCATACACGAGCTTCCTCTGGTGGTAGCAATGTCTTCTGCAAGTCATACTGTTTGGAATTAATTTAAGCGTCTTCAATCAAGTCAGAGAGTTCTATTTACAATTTATTATTTTAATGATTGCTACTGCTGCAGTATATTTCTTTGGGAATCTCTTGCTGCTTAGAGACTTTTAAAAGCCATATATGAAGAATAATCATGTGTTTTCTTTTCAGGAGATCCTGGGCATCAAAACAATAGAAATAAGCTTGCAGTGCTACGATAAAGTTTAAATAGAAAGTGGGGGGGGGGGATGCAATATATATTAGTAATCTGAAATAGTTGGTCTATTTTTAAAGTCACAACTCTGCACTACCACTTAAAAATCTATGAAATATGAAGAATATTCATATTTCTTCAACAATTTCCAGTTTTAAAAGTTGTTTGAGTGGAGCCCAGACTTTGCAACAAAATAAGTTGCAATTATCTGTATTATAGACTGGGTCCACATATCATGCTAAATCACAATGTTTGTTAGTTTTTGTGTTGGATTAGTTAGTTCTATGCATAAACTCTATCATAATATGTAATGGACTTTGTGACATTCATGATTATGGCCACACAGGAATATCATGTTCCAATTAGCTGCTAATTTCTCCTAGACATGAAAAAAAAAAAAAGATTTATAGAGGAAGGGATAGAGCAAATGCTCCCACTAAGCTATTATTTTTGCATTGGATCCTAATAGCCTAGCCTGTAGTATAAAAAAGTATATGACTAACAAAGCCTATCGTGACTGTACTGAAGCTGTGAGATTCTGAAGTTACAGATTAATCAGATATTTCCGATCCAGTGATAAGTCATTAAAAAGTCAACAACCTTTTATTGCAGATTTATGTATTTATGTATTTATTTATTTTATTAGTCATATTTATATAGCCATCCATCTCACACAAAGTGACTCTAGCCGGTGTACAACAATTAAATAAAACCGCAAATAAAAAACAATCATTATAAAGAGATAAAAGATGATTATTAAAATAAAAACATTACCAAAAATTTTAAAAAATTTAAAATATACAAAACCCACAGAGAGAGTACAATATCAATTACAGTAGAGCCATCTAAGAATGTCTCCAGCTCCCAAAGACCCCCAGGCCTGAGGGCATAACCAGATCTTGAGGGACTTCCAAAATGACAGCAGGGAAGGAGTGAGCCTAACTTCAGGAGGGAGAATGTTCCACAAGGAGGGAGCCACAGCAGAGAAGGCCCATCTCCTGGGACCCACCAAATGCAAGTCCCTTGCCGATGGAACCCATAGCATACCTCCCCTGCCAGATCTAATGGGATGGGCTGATGTAATCGGGGAGAGGCAGTCCCTCAAATAACCTGGCCCCATGCCATAAAGGGCTTTAAAAGTCAAAAACAGCACTTTGATTTGGACCCAGAAGCAAACTGGCAGCCAATGCAGGTCGCGAAGCAGAGATGTAATATGTGCTCTTCTAGGAACACATGTAACAGCCCGCACTGCCTCATTCTGCACCAGTTGAAGCTTCCAGATATTCTTCAAGGGCAGACCCATGTAGAGTGCATTACAGTAGTCCAATCTGGAGGTGACTAGGGCATGAGTGACTGTGAGCAGAGCCTCCCGATCCTGGAAGGGGCACAATTGGCACACAACACAAAGCTGTGCAAAGGCCCTCCTAGCCATGACTGCCACCTGATGTTCAAGCAGTAGTCGCAAGTCTAGAAGGTTGCTCAGATTGCGCACTGGATCTGTCTGGGGCAGTGCCACCCCATTGAGCACCAAAGATGGTATAGTCCCAGAACCGGCAGGACCCAAAACCCAAAGCCACTCAGTCTTGCCAGGGTTCAGTTGAAGCCTGTTGTTTCTCCATCCAGATCTTCACAGTCTCCAGGCACTGGGATAAGACGTTCACAGCATCACTTAATTTGCCAGGGGCAGAGATATATAGTTGGGTATCATCAGCATACTGATAATACTCCACCCGTGGTGACAGATGAGCTCACCCAGCGGCCTCATGTAGATATTAAATAGGAGAGGGGAGAGCACCGAACCCTGCGGCATCCCACATAGTAGGGGCAGAGGGCAGGTCCTCTCCTCCCTAATCTACACCAACTGGAATCAACCCTGGAGAAAGAAGGCAAACCAGCACAGTGCAATGCCACCCACCCCCAGTTCCCCTGAGCCAATCCAGAAGGATACCATGGTTGATGGTATTGAAAGCCACCAAGAGGTCAGTAGGGCAAGGATGGATGCACAACCTCCTTCCCGCCCCTACCAGAGATCATCCAAAAGTGTGACCAATGCTGTTTCTGTCCCATACTTGGGTCTGAATCTGACTGAAAAGGATCCAGATAATCCGCTTCATCCAAGGCCCTCTGAAGCTGTTGCACAACTACCTTCTCAACCACCTTTCCTAAAAAAGGAAAGTTAGATACTGGACAAAAATTTTCTGGTATGGTAGCATCCAGCATTGACTTCTTGAGGAGGGGGTGCACAAAGGCCTCTTTAGGAGGTAAAGGAACAGCCTGCTCCCTCAAAGAAGAATTAACCACTGCTAGAGCCCACTCACACGACAACCCCCAGGCCGCTTTCACAAGTCAGGAGGGGCATGGATCTAGAGAGCAGATGGCTGAGCTCCCAGTTCAAAAGACCCTGTCCATTCCTCAGGTCCAAAAGTATCAAACCATTCCCAGATAACCAGGCAAGACTCCACCCCAGGCATCTCCTCTGGACTTGCAACAAGAACGGTGTCCAACTGCGAACGAATTCAAGCGATTTTATCCAACAGATGTTCAGCAAATTCCTCCACCTGCCCCTATAAAAGATTCTCTGGACCCCCATTACCCAAGGGGGCTCATGTTCACCTGAAACAGGGCTGCAGGGCAGCAAACTGTGGATGCAGTAAGGGTGGAGAAGTACTGTCGCTTCGCTGCCCTTACCGCCACAAGGTAGGCCTTAATAGCAGCTCTAATCTGTGTCCAGTTGAGTTCTTCCTTGGTTGAGTGCCAGCTATACTCTAGACCAGTGATTCTCAACCTTTTTGAAGCTGCTGCCCCCCTAAGGAGTGGAAAATTTTTCAACGCTACCCTTTGTGAAAATCCTGTAATTTAGGGTATGGGAGGGGGGAGTTACTGAATTATAAAAGGCAAAAATTTTAAGTAATTTTTTTCAGTAGACTTACACACCAAATTTGTTCGATTTAACTCGATACTTTTGCCTTGGAAGGTAATTGCATTCCTTTTATTAAAATTAAAATGACTAATGCAAAAATAATGCTTAAATGCTCTTTTATGTAAATACGTTTATTTCAAAATGCTGTAAATACGTTTATTTACAAAGAACTAATAAAGAACTAATAAGAGCACTTACCTAGCCGACTGGCCAAATAAACAATGAAAGTAAATCGAAACTGAGGGGAAAAAACAGAAATGAAGTGAACGAAAAGCAACTCAAGAAACACAGGTCAAATCAAACATTCATATTGAAAGGACGCTCAACGCACGCACTGCGATTAATCGTGCGGGAAGACAGCTGACGCACGCGCTGCGATTAATCGCGCGGGAAAACAGCTGGCACATGCGCTGTGCTGGTTGGGATCGGAGAAGAATCGTAGTGTCGAGTTCTTCAAGGTCAGCCTACCTAGAATACAAATTCATCTCACCATTCTTAGAAGTGTGTGAGGGCAGCCGTCGCGTAAGTTCATTTTATTGCTGTAACAAATGGTGTAAACCGGATAATCGATTTAATAAATTTTTTTGGGAGTTTTAAAATTAAGTTCGAATGCCAAAACATGCTCATCGCCCCTCTACCGCCCAAAACAAGTTCACCGCCCCTCAGCATCCTCCCACCGCCCCCGTTGAGAACCAATGCTCTAGACACCTCTCCTCTCATTCCATCTCCCTCAGCTCCTCTGTAAACCACAGGGAGGGATGGGATCCACCAGACGGGAGAGGTTGCATGGGTGTGATTTGATCCAACACCTCAGCCGCCCCCTTATTCCAAGCGGCAACCAAGGCTTTGGATGGACTGGGCAGCAGACCAACAGGAACCTCCCCCCACAGCTCCCTCTGAAACCCATCTGGGTCTATCAGTCACTGGGATGGACCAATCTAATGCTTCCCTGCAGTAGATAGTAGCGCTAGAGAATCACATGGAAATCGGCATGTTCTGACCATGACAAGGAAGACACCAAAAGCTCCCCCAATTTCTAATCATATAGCCACTGCTCTGACAGGAACACCAAATCTGGAGTGTGACTACTGTCCCATGTTGGGCTCTGGATAACCTGGGATAGGCCTATGGCCATCATGGTGGCCATGAACTCCCGAACCACTTCAGACCCCACTCCCAGAGAAGGCAGATTTAAGTCCCCCAGAACCATAAGTCTGGGGAACTCCACTGCCAACCCCGAGATGGAGTCAAGGAGCTCAGGCAGGGAGGTTGCTATGTAGCAGGGAAGCTGGTACAACAGCAACAACCCCAACTGATCCCTAGAGCCCAACTTAATGAACAGAGTCTCACATCCAGAGACGTGTGGGGCAGTGCTCCTGAAAGCCATAAGGGATTCCTGGATAGCAATTGCCAGACCCCCACCTCTGCCTCAGAGTCTCGGCTGATGCCACACCCAAAACTCCACTGGGCATATCTCAGAAAGGGCTACCCCCCCCCTTCCGGAGTCAGCCAGGTCTCGGTAATACATGCCAGGTGAGCCCTCTCATCAATGATTAAATCATGAATGATGTAAGCCTTATTGCAGACCAACCTGGCATTCAGTAGCAGCAGGTTATAACCAAGCCAGATTATACATTAATGAAATAGGATATGAAAAAAAAAAGTTACAGATTAATTAAGTGTGAAGTTATTGAACAAACATTGTCTCAGCATTCCGTAAGAAAGGAGAATTTAATTTTTGATGGTTTTAAACATGGTACTTCCCTTTTTTATATCTAGTTTTTCCCCAAACTGATATTGAACTGTAAGAAAAATATTTTATATTTTTAACCAAGAACATGTTTCTTTTCATTTTAGTTGTTCTACTGATATAACCCTACACCAGCATCTTTAAGGGCTTATCAATAGTCTTCCCAGAAGGTGAACTGAAATATACACAGTACTTCCTAATCACAGCAAGCTACATAGACAGGCTGTTGTGCATAGTGTTTCCAGATAACAATAATCCCTTTTTAGCTTTAAGCTAAACGTCTGAGATATAAGAGGATTTATCCTTTGTAGAAAGTGCTGGAGGGTGGGAGGGTGCTTTATACAAACAATTGCCAGATATCCTGTGCTTTGTAGGACGGCCTGTTTTTGATATTATATTGTGAAGTGTTGGGAATGTAGCCACACTAACAATTACACAAGATATATCATAATTCAATAATTCAAACATTAAATTAACTGAAATATTTTAATTTCACCAGTTTCAGCTCCATTGGCCTTAAATTTTAAAGAAACCTTAAACAAGTAACAACTAACTATATCTTTAATACAGAGTGGTTTCATATAATACAGAGTGGTTTCATACAGGCAGTGTTCCTCAACCTTAGCAACTTTAAGATATGGGGACTTCCACTCCCAGAATTCCCAGCTAGCATGCTGGCTGGAAAATTCTAAGAGTTAAAGTCCACATATTTTAAAGACACCAAGGCTGAGAAAAACTGATCTAGAGAAAGAAAGAGACTGCAGAAATAGCTTTGTATATCTGCTCTCAGGCTTCTCTTCCATTTCATATTAAATGAGGAAATCTATTTCTGTTAAAATGCTTGAGGTACCTTCTCCAGTTTACTGTGGAATAATAATAAACCTATCAGCAAAATACAGATTCATTTAAAAAAAAAAATCACCAATTCTATTACTGAATAATTATGCAAATAATTTCAGATGATACAATTAACATTAAGTAATTTGCTTTTTTCTTATTTCTGTTTGATTGAAAGTTTGTACATTTTCTAGGCCAGTACGCATTTGATTAGTAATTTGGCAAGTCAGCTACTTATGGTGCAAATGATAAGAAATCCAAATAGAAGAACATATATTAAGAAAAATAGATTTATGTATAATATATAGGTTCACACATCATGATGCACTACAATATGTAATTGTTGGTTTTGATTTAGTGCATTGTAAAACTAGGCAATTAGTAAATTTTGAGGTATGACTTATTGTGGTGTGTTGTTTCCCATATTCAGTCAGAAAAACTGCCAACTATGTGGCATCTCTTGATAGAGCTAGTACTCCTGGATGTGGTTCTTCTCTGGACTACCTTGCAAGGCTGACATCTGCACATCTTCAAAACATCTTTCTTGCACATCTTAAGGTCAAAATATATTCATAATGGGTAAAAGTTCCTTCATTTTGACTTAGGAAGCATAATTGTTATGTGGATATAGACAAGCTGAAGAATAAATCAACCAGAGGGCATACTGGCTGGCAAAGACATGAGGTAATATACATAGAGATTGGAACAGGAATAGCTGGGTGTATGAGGATAGAAGAAAAGTGTTGTTTTTTTTAAAAAAAGGCTATGTAGTAGAGATCACTGTTGAGTGTTCCCTCTCCCCAATTACATAGCAAGAGTAGAAAACCATACACTCAAGAAGGTAGGGGTATTCTTCTGTATGCCAAAAATGAAGAAAGAAAGAGAAGAAAGCAACCTGGATGCCAGAACAAACCATGAAAATTGCCAAGAAGAGAAGAGAAGCCAGGAAAGACAAAAATCTCAGAAAGGAACTTAACAAAGTTTCAATCTAAGGAAGCAAAATTGGACTTTGAAGAAGCAAGATAGGAGGAGGATTGACACTTTTGAACTTCGTTGTTGGAGAAGACTCCTGAGAATACTGTGGACAGCCAAGAAAACATGCTGATGAATCATTAAACAAACATCCCAGAGCTCACACTTGAGGCACAAATGACCAGGTTCAAATTATCCTACTTTGGACACATTATGCAAACACCTAGCTCTCTGGAGAAGGCTGTAATGCTGGGAAAGGTAGAAGGAAAGAGATGAAAAGGACAACCAGCAGCAAGGTGCATAGACGCAATTACAGTAGCAATGAGGGTACAAATGGAAGATCTGAAGGACCATGTTAGGGACAGTTCATCATGGAGAAAATCTATCTGTGTGGTTGCTAAGAGTCAGCAATGACTTGATGGCACATAATGAGAGAGAGAGATAGAAAGAAAGAGAGAGAGAGAAAGAGGAAGGGAGGAAGGGAGGAAGGGAGGAAGGGAGGGAAGGAAGGAAGGAAGGAAGGAAGGAAGGAAGGAAGGAAGGAAGGAAGGAAGGAAGGAAGGAAGGAAGGAAGGAAGGAAGGAAAGGCAAGCCAGTTTGGTGTAGTGGTTAAGCCATCAGGTTAGAAACCGGGAGACCATGAGTTCTAGTCCTGCCTTAGGCAGAAAGCTGGCTGGGTGGCCCTGGGCCCATCACTCTCAGCCCTAGGAAGGAGGCAATGGCAAACCACTTCCAAAAAACCTTGCCAAGAAAAAAAAACTGGCTTGAAGGACAAATATATGAATGAATGAATGAATGAATGAATGAATGAATGAATGAATGAATGAATGAATGAATGAATGAATGAATGAATCTGGCTGAGAGATTGGAGAATAGCCAAACGAATATCTGTGATCTGCTTCCTATATTTCACTATGAAGAACTTTCACTCACATTTGCTTGCAAGTTTCCACCAGGCCAGGACTGCTGTTTTATTACAGTTTTAAAGTGTGGAAAATACTTTATTTGCATCAAGCAACAAACATGGTTAGAAAAAGCCCTCCAAAGCTCTTTCTACTCAACATGGGGAGGGCACAGATTTAAGAGACCAAGACTACTGCATATTATCCCATGCCTCTGTTGTAAGTATGCTCAGAAAGTCCCTAATTTACCACCAAAGATGAAGGTGTAAACCTGTGCAAGACTCATAGCAAACAGTATCTTATAATTTTACTACTATCGCTAAGATAGCATCTGTCACCTAGACAGGAATATTTGGGGTTATTAACAGATAACTTGGTGAAATGTCAGTATAGGTAGTCCTCACTTACCAACCTCAATTGGGATCAGCCTTTTGGACATTAAGAACCTTCAGAACAAGTTTCTTCAGACCAAGTGATTCTCCTTCAATCCTCAGCAAAAGAAGTTTCATATAAGTTTAAGAATTTTAATTTTTTAAAATTCTGAAATAAACAGCAAAAAGGTGATTAGAACATTGATTTTGGAAAATTACAAATGGACTAAGGGGCCAGATGGATTGGAAATAAGATTTTGGAATTAATTATAAGAATCCTTCCTGTGGGTTGTTTAAAATCTTATTTAAAATATATGAAGCTTTTGAATCCAAGTGTAAGAAATCTTCCCATGGGAAAATGTTGTGGATTAGAGAAAAACATGATAAGAGGAGACTCTGAAGGCTGGATGCTAGAGGAAACCAGAAAGAACTAAATATTACAATTAAAAGAGAAGAGACCCACTAATACAGAATAGAGAAAAATATTTTAACTTTATTCATTATTTGGGAACAATGCACTCAGAAATTTCTTAAATTAAAGTCTAAATTAAATTAAGACTGTTTGCTACCATAAAAAATGGTTTAAAAGAGGTGAGAATCAGGCTGTTTTGGGTTTTGGATTTAAAAATGATAAGCTACAAGAATGATATGAAAGATGTTACACTGGATTTACAAATGAAACCAGTTGATGTCTTAATAACCAAAAGGGATACACAAATAATAAATCAGAAGAGTGATTTGGACAACTGTCTTATCTTGGATTTACAAAAGAGATATGTTATACTCATGAAGGAGTTCCTGAGAAAAGACAAAGAGAAAATGAAAAGAAATCAGCTTCTAGGACACTATTTAAAGGGGATAAACATCAAGATTTTAAAGGTAAAAAAGAGGGAATATAAAATTGGCTTATTTGATCAAGGTTAAAATATATATGATGTTCTTTCTAGTAGTTCTTAATGGGTTTTTTTTTAACCAGGGCTGAATGATGAGGCTTTAAAGATTTGTTTATAGGTAAGATATTGGAAGAAGAGATTTTTTTTTTTTGTATTTCCAGAGAAAGCTATAAACTATGGTGTTAGAAGTAAAGGAAAAATGTATAAAGTTGGCTTATTTGATTAAGGTTAAAATATAGATGTTGTTATTTCTGGTATGTGTTAAACTTGTGAAGAAGTTTCTGAGAGGAGACAAAGAGAAAATGATAAATTAAGTTGTGGGCCTCTATTTGAAGGGATTAAAGATCAGGATTCTTTTTTATTTTTTATTATTGAAAAGAAGAAGAAAACACATAGAAAGTGCTAATAAAAAACTGAAAGAAATACAAAGAAAAAAACATGTTAATATTTCATTATAACAGTAAGCAATTACAATTCTATATATATTTATCTAATGCAAATATTATTCAAGTATGCATATATTTCTAATATATTTATATGACTATCATTTTTTTTAACCTACTGTATTTTTGTATAAATGAGTCCCGTATTTCATTATATTTGTCCATACAAATTCTACATCTATAGGCAATCCACTCATAAGTAGCAAGTGCAATCAGGTCTTCAATCCATTGAATAAATGGGGCCATATATTTATCTTTCCAGTGCTGCAATATCAGTTTTTTGGCCATAGTAAGGGCATGGAGAATCCATTTACATTGTCTGGTTGTCAAGTTCCATGTACTAGGTATATAGTTCAAAAGAATATTATCTCTAAAGATTTTAGCTTTTGTCACAGAAACATATTTATATAGTCCACTACTTTCTCCTAAAACTTAGTAAGTTTAGATTGTAGAAACAAAAGGATTCTTAATATATTGTTGTTTCTGGTAGCTCTGAATGGATTTTTCTTAATTAGGTTCGAATGAAAAGGCTTTAAAGATTGATTGATAGATAGGATATGGGATGAAATGTTTAATGAAATGTTAGAGAAGATGATAAATTATTGAAATTGTACTTGTCTTGATGAAGGGGGAAATCATTTCTTCATGTATCTTTTTTCTTTTCTCTTTATATTTTTCTTTTCTTTTTTCTTTTTCTTTTCTCTGCACTTTTTTTCTTTTTATATTTTTCTTAGTTCATATTAGTTTTTTATCTTTGTATTTTTAAACTTCAGTAAAATTATTATGAAAGAAATATTCTTGTAAGCACAAGATTTTATGTTGTAAATGATTTTTCAGTGACAAACACAGTATGAGAAGGAACAATACAATTAGAACTGGTGTTTATTGCCATCCTAGTCAAAGGTTAATATATGACACATAGATTTAGTGCCGCTATATTTCTTTTCAAGTTCGCTAGGTTCGTTGAAGTTCATGTACAGGGCTCCAAAGTTCATGTACAGATTAGGCACACTGTAAGTTCTGCTAGAAAGTATAAGATAACATCAGGTTTGTTTTGTCTGATTTTTTCTCCTTCTAGTAATGAGTAGTGAAAGAAAAAGAAATGGAAAGAAAACAAAAATAAAAATAAAAATCAGTAAAGGCATTATTAAGGAACTACTTGCTTGCATATTATACTCTTTCATTGAGGGAAGGTTTTTTCTGAAGACTGAAGTCCTAGCCAGACTCCCTGTATGGTGGTTCCACCTTTGCCTTGACCTATACCACTAATTGAAACAGGAACAACGGTGAACACAGCAACAGTGCTCCTTATCTGAAGTCATAAGCTCCTGGCCAATTTTTATTTCCAAGTTTTAATGTTTATGTATTTGCACCATCCTTTGAATGTGTACAGAATGCTTTGGCTTCAACACATCTGGTACGGTATTAGCATCATTGGGCATTTTGACTCAAGACACTTTCCTTTAAAAATGATGATTCACTTACGTATTTTACTTTTTCCTCTTTGCTTTTCATGGGTTATTCTGATTATGTCATCAAGAAAGTTCATTTTTTTGAGGAAGATTTTGATTCTAGGAGAAAGATTTGGCTGCCTGTTTAGATTATAGAGCTCCCTAAAGATTAATCAGTTAAATTGCAAAGGAACGGATGATGAAGCAGAAGATAACTGTGCTCTGAAATTGTGGAGCATGATTTGGTAGATTATATGATTCAGTACACTATACTATCTTCTTATAAGGCTCTTTCAATTAATGCAGCATGATTTTACATAATTTCCACTTAATATTTTATGGAAATTGATTCAGAGTATCACCTGTGGTTGCTCAAATGGTTCAAGATGATCATGCTACATTTTTTCTTCATAGTTTGATGATAAGATAGCTCTAATTAATGTTCTCCCAGAGGATGAAGTATGTATTCCAGCATTGGCAGCCAGGTTAGATGTCACAGTGCATGATAGCTGGTGATGAGTGTCAACAAATGGTACCAAAGACTTGGAAGTTGATCTTAATGGATCGATTAAGACAAGAGTCTCATGGTTTAAACAGTGCCACAAGACAGCTTTACTGAACATTGGTTCCCATTGATTGTATGGCCTTTTTCTTCCAATACAACCCTATTTAAAAGTACTATGAGCCCCACTAAATTCAATGGAATTTATTCCAGTAGCTCCCTATACTCTATGTGTTTATATTCTGACTAATTAGGTGACTTAAGTTCTGTTTTCCTGAGTCATAAATATACTTGCACGTTTCTTTTCTTACTCTGCCTTTTTCCCTTATCCTTCCTATTCTTAACTCTTTTATTCCTGCTTAATTATATTTTCTGAAGAATCAACAGAAAACATTTCCTCAAGAAAATAATAAAGCACCGTTAAGTCTTTTCCAGCTCAAATCCTTCTTCTTGACATATTGGTTATTTGTTTCTCCATGTAATCTACAGGGAGTTATTATGACAGGGAACAATTCCACACTTCAGCTACCACATAATATTTTCTTGACTGCCTGAGTTCACACATTGTACTAAGCATAATGTAGCCTATTTGGTTTTGACTCAGGTTTCACATGTTCTGTGAATCCAGTCACTATAGTTTATAGTGTTTTATTGGCTATGAATTCAGGCAGTTGTGGTTTATACAATAAACTATGGGTAATGGACCCCTCTAACAAGGGATGCTTTCAAGGTCCCTGTTACAGTACAATAGAACATACACACAGTTGACTGTAACCTAATATCTTAACCTCTAGTGAGAAAACCGAGAAAGGATAATTGGCTAAATTCCTGCATAAAGATAATTCTTCTTCCACTACCACACCCATTACCCCTTTGAGGCTAATTAATCAGGGAGGAGCTTGCTTGAGGTTGTCTTCCTGGGCATAGGACTGGCCTATGGAAAGAAAGTCAGGGCCCACTCCAGGTTATAGAGTGGAAAGTTTGAAGGACTCAAAAAAGTACTAGTCACATGTAGTAACTTAATAGGAATGTGTGAATTTGTTCTCTTTGTTTTTTCCATGAGGCTCAACATCCATTTTGGATTATCATATCTATTCTTTGTTTACACTTATTCTTTGAATCCAGTTCTTTCTCACTAAGCCCAGCATCCATCTCTTTGCAAAATTATGGTTTCTAATAAAATTCATACCATTTTAAGCAGACGTTTATATTGCAGGTTTGTGTAATATAAACGTCTGTGCAATATAATATGTTGAAACAGACAGATCACAGCCCCTAAGTTTATTATTTACTTATTTTAGAATTTACATCCTGCCAAAGACTCAAGGTGGGTTTACAAAGCTATCAAAACAACAACAATCAAAAGGATGATTTAAAAAGTTAATATAATTTAAAAATGTCATAAATTTTAAAAAATAAAAATAGCAAAAAGAACAGTCAGTGGAAACATTATCTCAAAATCATGGTAAAAACTGGTCTTTGTCACTTTCCTAAAGGCTAGAAGAGGCTTTCTGGACATCAGGTGGTAAATAATTCCTTAAGACCAGAGCAGCCACAGAAAAGGGTTGTTTCCACACTGTCCCTTCTCACACTTCCCAAGGAAGTTCTTCCTCCTGAGTTAAATGCACAGGGTGGACATATTCCATCTGGAGAAGAATATGAGTCTTGAAGGTAACCTGAATCCAAGTTATAATCAGCACTTTGAATTGGACTCAGAAATAAATAAGCAACCAATACAGCACTCAGAATGTAGGTATTATCCTACTAAAATAACTCTCACTGATGAGCAATCAGGCTACCTCATTTCTGCACAAGTTGAATTTTCTGAGATATCTTCAAGCAGCCCAAATTAGAGCATGCTGCAATAATCCAATCTGGAGATAATGAGGATATGAGTTACTATTGCCATGGCCTACTTCTCCAAAAATGGTCACAAATGGCACATTAGGCAAAGCTTGGTGAAGGCTTCCCTTACCACAAGCAGAAGCTCTAAATCCAGAAGAACCCTCAAGTCACAGACCAGTTTTTCAGAGTGAGTGTGGACCTGGTTTGAATTTGTTTCAACCCATCTGATCTCTTTAGCTCGTAATCACTAGAGCATCTCCTGTGCAGCCCAAGACAGAGATGTATAAGCAGTATCTTCACCATAGATTATACCTTACCCCAACCAATAGTTGACCTCTTTCAGTGGTTTCATGTAGCTGTTGATCAACATATAAGAGGAGACCAAGCTCTGTGGCACCCCATACAAAAGGGGACAAGGGCTTGATCACTCTTCCTCTATGATCACTCATTGAACTTCCCACTCAGAAAGAAGTGGACCATTGTAAAACAGTCTCCTCTCACTCCAAACCTTCACAAGGAATCCAGAAGGATACTATGCTTGATTATATTAAATGCCACTGAGAGATCTTATATGACCAGGTAGACCTCATTCCCATCACCCAAATCCCAATTAAAGCCATCCAATAGATCAACCAATGCTTTTTCTGACCTACACAAAGCCTGAAACCTGATGGGAAAAGATTGAGATACTATGCTTCATCAAGGATTCTCTGTAATGTCCCACAACTTTGTACATAATCTTTCCTAAACCCGAAAGATTAGAGACCAGGCAGAAGTTGTCTAATGTAGCAATGACTTGTAGCATTGCCTGTTTCAAAGCAGAAGGAACAATCATCCCTGCCCACCTGAACTGACAGATTGCAGAACTCATATTTCAGAATAACTTTCCACTTCAGAATCTTCAAGTTTAAACATATCCTTGATGACATAACAAGACTTTCTACCTCCATTGTGCCCAAACAGTCCAAACCAGAGGAATGTCAGCATTTTTTCAACAAAATGACTTTCAGTCACAATGGCTCAGTGGGAGGACCTTCTGCCTGATCCTGAGGACTGCCACCAGATGACATTCTCCTGATGCAATAAAAATTGAAGTACTGCTTCTTTACTTTCAGACGTGGACTTCCCCCCTCTTCATGTCCTCCTTTCCTAATTTCTTCATATATCTGTCTTCTTTTTTTCAGCTATCCAGTCTTCCTGCCTCACAGCCAAGTATCTTAGAGCATCAGAAACTCAATAACATGCAATAGACCCATCCTCTGGGAATTCTCTACTCTCCATTTAAGAATCTATAAAGAAGGATCGTGTAGTGACAAGAAACTCTGCCTTCTCAGTGTCATTTTTTAAAAAGCCTTGTAAACTGGCTACCTTGTTGGCCTTAATCTGCCTCTGTGCTTTCTTTCAGTAGTAGAAAGGGCAAAGCATTTGCCAACTTTTAGGCTTGCTTCAATCTGCCTGGTTTTGGAGAAGTGGGGAAGGGGTGATGGTGGCAGTAACTACTAATGACAACTATCACTCTGGCCTTCATTCCAAGGCTGTCCTGGTTGCATAGAAGAGCCTGATGATGGGAGTGAATGAGAGGTCTTTACATAATCATTAACCAAACTATAGCTTAGTGCAACATTTGCATATGCTTTCCTGCAGATTTGAGATAGGGAGAGTACTCGAAAGAAGGTTTGTTTCAATTTTCCATGTTCCCATCTTCATAAACTAAGCTTTGTTAAAACTCAACACCCAGCTTAAAAGAACTTATTGGAGAAATGAGACAAAAACTTGAAAGAGATTTTTTTAGCCCCTGGCTTTTGTTTTCTCAACAACTTTCAACAACAAATTCCAACACTTAAAAGCAAATAATCAGAAGCAGATTTCCCATTCTACAGATTTCCCATAGTAGAAAAAACAACACTTGGGGGGGACAAGGTGGAAGCTAGTTAAACCCTGCACCAAACATGAATGCCTATGTGATTGCTGTCACATTTCCTCCCTGACAATTATCTACAAGCTTGATAAGAATTATTGAAAAATACATGGAAACAACACATGCTGGTCTTAGCACATGGGGTATCTAAAAACAATGAACTACATTCAGTAATATAATTATTTATATATTAAAAGCTACTACATTCATGAGCTAAAAAAGCTGCCAAAGTGAGAGCAATTAAGTATATAAGCAGGCAGTCCCTATGAGGAGACTTGTAAGAAATAGGACATAGGTAGGTTTGTTGTTTTTACAGTAGCTTAAGAGATAAATGAATATGGAGAATTGTTTATGGCATAATAGTTATGGCTTTGGGCAAGCAAAAACAAAGAAACTAATCTTACATTAGAGCAGAATTGTGAAAAACAGAAAAAG
This sequence comes from Python bivittatus, assembly GCF_059951505.1. NCBI lineage: Eukaryota > Metazoa > Chordata > Lepidosauria > Squamata > Pythonidae > Python > Python bivittatus. Next base: position 20,983,920 of record NW_028277088.1, on the reverse strand, counting down.
GGAAGAAGGTAAATCGCTACAACAGGATGCAGCTAGCTTAACCACAAACTGCATGTATTTACAGGAACACAGTAGCCTTTAAGATGACACATAAGTAGAAGTACCAAATATGGACAATTGTAAATAGGGGTAAGGGGGCTTTGGAGTAGAGTAATGGGAGATATAAACTAAGGCAGGACTTCCGGGAATTATATTAGGCATATCGGATAGGTTATAAACTCCCTAGTACCTGACCAATGAGGAACCGGAGGAGGGCTTTTCGCATCTGTGATAGGGAATATAAGGAAGACCAATTGCTAAAATCTGGGTCCACCTCATTGCTAATGTGTGTGCACCCATTTTTGCAAAATCATTAATAAATACTTTGCAACTTCTGAAGACCTGAGCTGGGTTTTATTGATAACCACTTGGGGGCTTGTCCGGGATCCAGATGGCAGGATAGAAGGAATCGGATCTGGAGGGGAAGACATGTCCCATTGATTTCAATGGTCCCCAGCCCGGGACGAGGTCTTCTTCCCTTTGCCCGTCATATCTGGAAAATCTTGGGTCTTGTAAGTAGCAAACATGCAAAGATATATGAAATAAAAGGTGGACGTCCACAGGAATTTAGACTCTCTGTTCAACTGGGCAACTCTGTTGACAGACCAAGGTAAGAAAATTTGAGGACTGTAAAGTATTACCCTGGCGGTTGGGTAGGTTTTGTTTGTGTGAGACCAGGAAAGACGGGATGTGTGAGAGGTAGTTGGACTACGAAGCGAGTGTGGAGTCCTGATCTGCGGTTCGGTCCTCCTGCAAGGGAAACAGCCAGAAACGGACAAAGCAGGTGGTTTGGTTAAACATTAAAAGTTTGATTGTGGTCTCTATCATGGGAAACAGGACTAGTAAAAGAGAGAAGTCGGAGGACAAGGTCCCTGGGAACATTCCCCCAGACAGTCCATGGGGGGGGGGGGGGATGTTGAAAAATTGGCAACATTTCCACAAAACACGAGGGAAGGATAAAAAGAAAATGATATAGTACTGTTATTTTATCTGGCCCCAGACACCCATAAAGGGAGATTCGGTCTGGTGGCTGAAATATGGGTCCTGGGAAGATTGGGTTAGACAGACTCTCAATATTTATGTTAATAATAAAAAAACATGGTCTGAGGAAGAATCAGCATATGATTTATGTTGGGTAAAAGCCAACACAATGATGTTTTCAATGAAAACAAAAATAAATAAAAATAAAAATGATAAAGAGGAATGTAGATGGGATCCTCTTGAGAATTTACCATCTCCTTATGAAATACGGAAATTTAGATCAAGGAGGAGGCCAAGAATTATTGGAAGTAAGACCAGAGGGTCAGGGAGAAATGGCCACTATTAATGAAACTCAGGCCAGTGCTCCAATTTCAGGAACTTATCCCAAATTAATTAAAGAATTAGAACAGTGTAAGAAAGATTTAATTAGTTTCCCCTTGACAAAACCAGGGATGGGGAAAAATACTGTGGTGGGAGCCTTTCCCCTTAGGGAGGTACCTCTTGGGGTAGGACAAGTAGGTTATGTTAATGCTCCCCTAACTAGTAAGGAAGTAAGGAACTTTAAAAAGGAAATAAAGTCCATGATAGAAGACCCCGTTGGTTTAGCTAAACAAGTAGATCAGTTTTTGGGGCCAAATTTTTATTCATGGGCTGAAATGATGTCCATTATGAACATCCTCTTCACTGGGGAGGAAAGAGGAATGATTAGAAGGGCTCCTATGGCAGAGTGGGAAAGAAGGCATTCCCCGGCAGAAGGGGTTGTGCCAGCTGAACAAAAATTTCCAAATGTGGATCCCAATTGGAATAAGAATGACCCTATGCATCGGGTTAATATGGGAGATCTTAGGAATTTAATAATCGAAGACATAAAACAGGCTATGCCTAAATCTCAAAACTTTGTAAAAGCCTTCAAGATACATCAAGAAAAAGAAGTGCCTTCAGCGTTTCTACAAAGATTGAAAGAAACGATTAGAACTTGTAACACCAGAAAGAAGGAGAAAGAGGAGATGAGGGAAACAGGAGCTGTTGAAACCAAAGAAGTCAGTGGCTTCTTCTGGACGGGAGAGAAATGGTGAATAAACAAATAATGAGGGAATTACAGTGGTACCTCGGGTCACAAACGCTTCTGTTCACGACCAATTCGGGTCATGAACAGCACCGTTCGCAAAATTTTGCTTCCGTTCGCGAACGCCGGATCGGGTGACGAACAGGATCCGCGGCCATTTTCCCTCCCGTGGTCGTGGCTTCCTGTAGGGAGGGGGACTCTCCCTCCAAGCAATAACCGCCTCCCCACCTGCCTTCCTGTCCTCCACGCCAGAAGTCGCGTCAAGCAAGGTTAGCGTTCTCTCTCTTCGTACTGTATTTTGTTTCATATTTTTGTGGTTTAAAAAAAAAAACATATGCTTCAGAACGGATTAACCATAATTACATTGAACCTTATGGGAAAATTTGATTCAGGTCGCGACCAATTCGGGTCGTGACCAGAGTCACGGAACAAATTAAGTTCATGAACCGAGGTACCACTGTAATAGCAATTTTACATCAAGGAAGCCATTGGGGGTTGCAAGCAATGTGTGATCTAATGCTTAGGAAATATGGCTGTGTTGGAATATATACAGTGGGTAAACAAATTTGTGAGAGGTGTATAATCTGTAAAAGGATTAATAAAAGAATTCTCAGGAAACAACCATTGGGAGGAAGGGAACCAGGATTACGACCCTTCCAGAGTATATAGGTGGATTTTACTGAATTGCCACCTGTGAGGAAACTTAAGTATGTATTAATGTTGGTGGATCATTTAACAAGATGGGTGGAAGCCTATCCAATGACCACTGTGACTGCAACAGGTGTGGCTAGAATCGTTTTGGAGCAAATCACCCCTAGGTATGGGATAGTGGAACATATAGATTCAGACCAGGGAAGTCACCTCACTTCCAAGGTCTTGCAGGGAATCACGAAAGGATTGGGAATAGCTTGGGAATTCCATACACCTTGGCACCCCCCCTCCCTCCCCCCATCTTCTGGCCGAGTTGAATGTATGAACAAACCCTGAAGAAACAATTATCTAAATTAATTTTGGAAACCAGATTACCATGGACCAAGTGTTTATCTATCGCCTTGCTGCGCATTCGGACCACACCAAGGAAAGATGTGGGTGTGTCTCCCTATGAAATGTTGTTTGGTTTACTCTATTCAGGAAGGGTGGGAGGACTCCCCAAATTCGAGACTAAAGATTTTTTTTTTAAGAATTATATACTAAGCTGTCTTCTTCTCTATCTTTTCTCAGGAGTAAAGGACTTCTTGCCCAAACACCTCCCTTGGAGTTTGTGGTTCACAACATTCGGCCAGGTGAATGGGTGTTAATTAAATCTTGGAAGGAATCCAAACTACAACCTGAGTGTGAGGTCCCTTCCAGGTACTGCTGACCACAGAAACTGCTGTAAGAATGGCCGAAAAAGGTTGGACTCACTATACCAGGGTCAAGGGCCCAGTGAAAGAGCCAAAACCTGGGCGGACAATCCAAACTTCAGAAGACCCGATGAAACTTAAGTTCCAGAGAGAATAAAGTTATGCTGGTGTATGGTATTGTGGGAACAGGGGGGGTTGCTCTATTAGTCATTATTGGATTGATTGTGGTTTGTTTTGTGAAATATCAGTTCTTTTGTGAGGAAGAAGTGAGAGAGGAAGCAGATCAGCACAGAAAGAGTATTGTGAAGACAACCAATGTGTGAGAATGTGTGAGTTTTGTGATTGTAAGTGTATAACTGATTGTTGTTGTGTTCATTGTGTAGACTGTTGTGTGGAACATACAGAATGTAAGAGGAGGTGTGATGAGGTGGATTTGAAAATCATTGGGGTGGTTAGGGTGTAGAAGATAATTGAAGGATAATTGAAAATGTGGATTTATCCAATTTTTTTTTTCTGGGGTTGACCCAGGTAAGTCAAATTATGTGTTCATGGGATGACGATGAACTATTCCAAGAACATCCTGTGAAGTTCACCATATATATAAAGGAGACAAGTAACCCCCAGGTAATTCAATTTGATGTATGCAGACGTTTAGACTGTGGGAATAATGACAAACAAAAGAGTTATGCAGTTTCAGAGAAGTACATGTGCACTTATAGGCCCTGTCCCTTTTGGGACGAGGTCTGGTGGACTACTGAAATTGTATGTACAGTCCCTTTATTCCACTCCCAGAATGGGACTGGACAGCCAGAACTTCTGCCCAAATAAAGGGACTCATACATATAAGGAAGGGGACTCCCGCTCCAAACTGTGGTGATAAAAACTGTAATCCAATTATAATGACTATAAAAGGTACCTCCTGGCAGGAACAGAATATGGAGACACAAATGCCTGGGTAGAATGGGTCGAATATACTGTAAAAAGCTTAAACAAAAGCAATTGCTATGCATGTGTCTCAGGAAGACCTGTGGCCCAAGTGGTCCCCTTCCCTTTGGGATGGGAAAAAGATTCTAATGGAATGGGATGTATGAAGGCCCTTTACCAAGAAAAGACCATCTGGGGAAATGAAAGCTGTAAGTCTCTTTCTCTCTTGTTCCCACTACTAAAAAACAAATCTACATAAAGGTGCCACCAGTATTCTCTGCAGTGTATGGGAATCACACTGCGTGCCTCACCAGACAGGGTGCAAATTTTACCATAGCTGTAGAACTAGAAACATGCATTGATATCCTAAATCTCACTGGAAAAAGAGATGAACATGGGAATTATTCTAACATGAGAATCCCCAGAGCAGATCTATGGTGGTATTGTGGGGGGGAAACTTTAAGATTCATACTTCCTCCCTTATGGTCAGGCACTTGTGCAATTGTACAATTGGCCATTCCATTTACCCTGGCATTTGAAAAAGGCTCTGTAATAACAGGACACCAAGCCAAAAGAGAAATTTTGGTGACATCATTTGATGACCGCATTTACATTGACTCTATAGGGGTACCAAGAGGAGTCCCTGATAAATTTAAAGCTAGGAACCAAATAGCTGCAGGATTCGAATCATTTTTGTTCTGGTGGGTAACAATAAATAAAAATGTGGATTGGATAAACTATATTTATTATAATCAACAAAGGTTTATAGACTATACAAGGGATAGTATTAAAGGAATTTCGGATGGGAGGGAGCTGTTGTACATTTATCCCTATTAACACCACACCAGATGGAACAATTACCTGAACCTTACAAGGATTAATGGCCTTGTCTGAGGAGTTGGCTGAGAATTCAGGGGTGGATACCTCCCTCACAGGATGGTTAGAAACCTGGTTCGGCAAAAGGAAAGGAGTAATTGTATCTTTCCTCACATCCCTAGGAATAGTAGCAGGGGTGCTAGTAGCATTGGGATGTTGTATCATCCCATGCGTAACAGGATTAATGCAAAGACTAATAGAGACTGTAGTCTCTAAACAAATCCCACTAAAACCCCCTTCTTATAATGAAACCCCGACGTTAATGGAAGACAGTATTGACAAGGAATGCGAGGCCATGCTTCGCCAACTAGAAATGTCCAACTGAACAGTGTTAGGAAATTGTAAAAAGCAACATGAGGATATAAACAGAAAAGGGGGAATTGTAAGAAATAGGACATAGGTAGGTTTGTTGTTTTTACAGTAGCTTAAGAGATAAATGAATATGGAGAATTGTTTATGGCATAATAGTTATGGCTTTGGGCAAGCAAAAACAAAGAAACTAATCTTACATTAGAGTAGAATTGTGAAAAACAGAAAAAGGGAAGAAGGTAAATAGCTACAACAGGATGCAGCTAACATAACCGCAGACTGTAGCTATTTAAGAAACTACAGGAACACAGTAGCCTTTAAGATGACACATAAGTAGAAGTACCAGATATGGACAATTGTAAATAGGGGTAAAGGGGCTTTGGAGTAGAATAATGGGAGATGTAAACTAAGGCGGGACTTCTGGGAATTGTATTAGGCGTATTGGATAGGTTGTAAATTTCCTAGTACCTGACCAATGGGGAACTGGAGGAGGGCTTTTCGCATCTGTGATAGGGAATATAAGGAAGACCAATTGCTAAGATCTGGGTCTACCTCTTTGCTAATGTGTGCTGTTTTTGCAAAATCGTTAATAAATACTTTGCTACTTCTGAAGACCTGAGTTGAGTGTTATTGATAACAGATTTATAATGTAAAGATGGCTCAAAAGAACAAACAGATGGAAGAGGCAGAGGGAGAAAGCAAACCAGCCACCAATCCTCAAAGTGAAACAGTAGATCTTGCAGTGACCAACTGAGGACACTTCAAGGAGAAGAGAGGTCCAGTGGAGTTGGTATTTTAGCAGAATTGATGGAATAACCTTAATTCCCATCTCCTTATGCTGCAGATTGATACAGGCTGCTGTATTATGATGATTAAGGGGTGAGCCCAATAAAATAGAGAGCCAGTTTGGTGTAGCAATTAAGGTGCTGGCCTAGAAAACAAGAGACTGTGACTTCTAGGCCTCCCTTAGGCATGAATGCCAGCTGGGTGACTTTGGGCCAGTCACTGTTCCTCAGCCCTTCTTCAGGGTTGTTGTGAGAAAAACAGGAGCATTATGTAAACTGTCTTGAACTGTACAAAAAGATTGGATATAAGTATAATAAGATCCTTTTGTTCCCATCCAGTGGTTGTCCAGGGTTTTTCAGCCCAGATATGGTAGCTCTGCACCAGCCCACTCTAGCTTTGGAAGATAATTTGAATCTTTGATCCTGAGTTAGTTTTCTGCCAGCTGAAATTTACCATTTTTGTATGACTGGTTTCAACAAATCTGAACATTGGAAATCATTCAATGCCCCCTTCAATAATTCAAGATTCAGTCCTTGGGATTTTGAAGCCAACTTTTCATTCAGTGGATGCTATATAAGTGTGATTTTCTTTAAACATAGTAAGTTTAAATAGGAAGCTCCACTAATAAAGACTATCAGCTGTATACAGTAATAAAGTATTGCTGCTGAATTCTTTCTTCTTTTTCACTCTAACAGAAGCCAAGTCTTATACAATTATTATCTTTTTACCTTCATGTATATAACTTATATTTATTCTTTTTCCTAAAAATAGTTATCTTAATTTAGGGAGTTGTACCTTAGTTGGAAGAAGTTATCTGTCCATTTTGGCTGTCCCACTGTCTTCCCCTATTCTACTGCATATGGAATAATATTTATTTGTGATCACTTTATTTAATTATCTACTTTTTCATTGGCCATAATGTAGTATAATTCTAAGACATTAAATTGCAACCCTAAAGCTGTTGTTTGTATCAAAAACTAGACCCAACAAAATCTCCACTAGAACAGACTTCAAAAGTTATACTAATCTGTGTCTTCCCTTACTTCATCTTCAACCAGAAATATTGACAAATGTACTGAGCTGCTTGACTCATAAAAAAGATCATATAAGTTGCTTCACCTTCCTTCCTTTAACAGGTAAAAGTTCAAAGTTGATGTAATCGTACAAACATCTGCAGGTTAATATTACTTGGTGTGAAATGATTCATGTGCTGATATCTTTTACATGGGTTATAAAAGAAGCTTGTGTAATCAAATATTTCATAACTTGCATTGATTAATGTTTACCCAGCAAAGGAAGATGAGCCTTTCTAATACTCAGCCTAGAATTCAGAATGTTAAAGGATTAGATAATTCCATGAGAATTAATTTCCTACAAGCTGTTGACTATAGCAAGTAAATGGAACATAAGGTATTGGAGGCAAGCAATAGTATAGTGCAGTGTTTCTCAACCTTGGCAACTTGAAGATGTGTGGACTTCAACTCCCAGAAGACCTGGCTGGGGAATTCTGCTGGCTGGGGAATTCTGGGAGTTGAAGTCCACACATCTTCAAGTTGCCAAGGTTGAGAAACACTGGTATAGTGGCTTTGTAACTTCTGGGGATTGAATTACAACTCTTAGCATCCCCAGGAAGCATAGCTAATGGAAGGGATATTCAGCCCAACTCACCTCACAGAGTTGTTGGGAGGGAAATAGGAGGAGGATGGAGTATTAGGTATGAGTTATTTATAACAATAACAAAGGCAGCATTTTAAAAAATCTAAAAAAAAAAAATCTGGAAAGTCACAGGTTTTCAAATCTTTTTCATTCCTTGTTTACACAAAACACTTTATAATATTGAACTAAATATATGTTGGTCTGATCCATCAAGGAATTTCTGAACTTCTTTAAAGAGTGCTTAGTTTCATTCTGAAATGATTACAGTGCAATCCTGAGAAACATATCACATCTTTTTCAATAGGATGTACTCCCTTGACTAGGGGCTTAGAATTGGAGATTTTAATATACAACTTCATTATGTTGCAGTAAATTCCACTGAACTTTTATAGCCTTAGTTGAAATCTAAAGATTTGACAAACCTAGGTGGACTGATCTGATGTATTTCTCATAGGTTCTGCAGCTTTTAGTGTAACAATTATACCTTTTATAATTTATTCTGTGTAAAAGCTGCTATTATCAGACCAGTTTGATTTGCTCCTATGAACCTGGACAGATTTTGCTATGCTATTTGTTAAACCAGATACCCTTCAATTGCATCAATGATCTTGCTATAAACTATGCTGTTTTATTTTGTTTCATCTGTTGCTGAATCTGGTCAGTAGCCATATCTGATTATCATTATAGTGTGAAAGTATAATGTCCTGCTTGGCACAATATCTGTACAAGAATTTATTTTAATTTATTTCATCAATTATTTAGTTAATCAAGTGAACACTGGGCATATCTGGCTTCTTCTCCTGACTGCACTCTTAGTAAGAGGAAAGCAAGGACTGAAACGTACATTTGGAATGCTCCCATATAAAAAGGTAAATCCACAACTGTAAAAAATATTGCACAGCCACTCCTTCTATCCATTCTTTCCATATATTCTCTGGGGAAGGAAATAAAATCAGCAATAGGGAAATATAAGAAAGTCACAAATCTAAGATCAAGATGTCATTATCTGAACTCTGTTACATTCAGTGAATTGAAAAGAGCAATTGGACAATTAAAAGCCTTGCCTAGAAATAACATTGTATAAACAAAGGGGTTAAATGTGATTCCAGTCTAACAAATTAGTAATAATATTTTCATTTTGGAATGTAAATATCTGAGACAGTTGTACCTAGGCATTACAGTTTGCTGAGTGAGGCTCTCCTTGATGTATGATCTTTGGAAATTTCATGCCACACAGAGACATAGGGAGGGGACTTTTGGTCTTGAAACTCTGATTTTAGAATGCTGCACTTCAAAAATCTGGCTGACATCAAAACTGACTTCATTTTAGGAGAACGTTAAAATTTTACAGAAGCCTTTGGATTTTATGTGGTTCAACTAGTGTATTTTAGTATCATTAGTATCTTTTTTTTAAAGGCTGTTACTGAATTGTTCAATTAATTATACCTTGCTTTGAGATTTATGGTATTGAGAGGGTTAGCTAAATAAATAAGTAAATTATGTAAACCTAACAAGCCATCAAAATTGCATAAAAGGCAGAGCAAACAGTAACTTGAGGAGAAATGGACATCCATTTAACATTACTGCCATTTTAGATGGGGAATACCTAGTTAAAGATGTAGAACAGTGTTTCTTGACCTTGGCAACTTGAAGATGTGTGGACTTCAACTCCCAGAATTCCCCAGCCAGCATGGGGAATTCTGGGAGTTGAAGTCCACACATCTTCAAGTTGTCAAGGTTGAAAAACACTGATGTAGAAAGATGTTTGGAGGAACAATTTGGAAGATTTTCACTGTAACTCAATGTATATTGAAAAGTGTTTAGAAAGTTGGTTGGTGTAAAATGTGGCAGCCAGCATGCTTTTAATGTGCACTTTTTAAACCACTTTGTTTTACCTCAGTTGCAACAAAGCCCTAAACAGTTTGCTGAGTCCGATCTACTCAAAATAATTCTTTGATATTACTTTAACTCCAAGATTTCTTCAGAGACCTACCCTCTGTAGTATGTTCTATCATAAAGGTAAAAATAAAAGTAAAGGCTCTTTTGAGTTGACCTTGATTCCTGGGGGCTTCACGGATACACATAAGCAGTTTTTTGGCAGCCATTCGGCATTCCTTGTGGTCTTCTCTTCATGTACTACCAAAACTGACTCTGCATGGTTTTTCAAAATCAGCCTATAGAAGGTGCCACTAGTCCTGCTATCAAGAATGGAAAGCTCTAACATTGTGGGAGCCAGGATGGGTGTACTAATTAACATGGACTAGGAGTGGGGAGGCCAAAGTTCCAGTTGTAGCCAAAAATAGAATGATGAAGCACTATCTACACCACTTTGAGCTCCTGGACAGAAGGCAGGATATGAATCAAATAAATAGATGAATAAATAAATGTCTTCCCTATCAAGAGAGATTTGGAAAGGAGCATGGCAACACTGCTTTCACCCTGCCTTTTCTTACTGTTATTCTGTTATTCTATTTTTTTTTAACCTTATCTCATATTATTCCTTAGCTCTATTTCCCTCCAAATATTTCTTCTTCTTTTGTTCTCTGTTATATATAGAAAAGTTTGAAAATGATTCCTCCCCTCCATCCCCACCCAAAAGAATGGAGAAAGTAGGAGACAGTTACTCTGATCCCTGTTTGGAGAAACAAATGCTGAACTTAAAAGGCTTTCATTTAACACTAGGGGCTCTTTCTTAGGGAGGAGTTACAGGGCAAGAGTTCATAAGTGACAATTCAAGCTTTGTTAAATATTAGTTATGGCGGAGGTAGAGTTCAATCAGCATGGACTTGTCCTTCGAGGGCTAGAACAAGGAGGAAAGGGAGGGGCAACTGCCGACAGCTGTCTGCCACAATAGACTGCTGGTTTATAAATGCTGGGTGTAACTGAACCAATTCTTTCCACCAATCTACAGCCCATCATCACTGCTCAACCCTTAGATACCGAATACTTCCAAGACAAAAGGCAATCAATATATCCAAAATGGTAAGTCCATGTTTTTATCTTTTTCAGTGGGTTATATAGACTGTGCACTTAACTACTGGGTTTAAAAAGAGGGGAAAAGATATGATATCTAAGTAAAATGCTCTCCTAAGAGGGCTCTGACATTCTCTCCCCAGTTGAACTTTCAGAGGCAAGAATCACACTTTTGTCCAGTTTGGGCAAAATGATGTTAATTATGTGAATAGCAACAGGTGTAACTTGTCAACTCTTATGATAGATGGAAATGATGAAATTATGAATTATGAAATTATGAACAACTTTCCATCTGTCTTGTTAGGGATGCCTTTTACTTTTTATTTATTCATATTATTTTTTGCATTACTCCTCATTTTTCCTCTGTGTAAACTACTGTTCAATAAACTTAAAAAGAAATCTCTCACCTGTTAATATTATAAAATCAATTTGAATTCAGGTGAATTCCTGAAATAATATCCAACATTCCTATTCTCTTTGTGGATCTCTTGAGACAGGTTCCAGACAGAGAGATTGTATAAATTTCTGTGTAACTGGAGCTAGAGCATCCAAGATAGTGCTTTATTTAATCAACCAAATTACTGAACACTAGTTTTCAATATTATTTCCATTGTTTAAAAAACCCAAAGAGCAATGTGTGCGTGTGTTTGTGTTCCTAGTTTAGTAGCTGCATCTTCCTTTAAACAATACATGGGTTTATCATATCATTTCCTGAGAAATTCATTTTTTTTTCTTCAGGTAGAAACAGTTTCTGAAAATGAAGGAAAGAAACATATTAATGGAAATGTTAATGAGGACAATATTATAATTGAAGATGCTTCTGGAACCGAAAAGTAGGTTTTTCTGTTTTGGTCGGTTGGTTTTTTGCATTTTCAGTTGGTGCATTTATCTGATTTATGCTCTATAATGCTTTCTTTTATGGAGGCCAAACATCCTTTCAAAATATACTACTTTTCAGAGCTAACTAATATATTCTACAAGTTTGCTGTCATGCCATGGATTATAAGCTAAACAGAAATATTTAGTGTTGCAAATCTCTAAGTGTACCTTGTCATTCATCTGCCGTAAAAGGGCACTGGGGTCCTTACTGAGAGTTTTCATTTTAGTCCCGTCACTTTGTTTATTTCTTCATTATTATGAAGTATATAATAGTCTTGTTATTTTCTTTTCTTTTTTTTCTTTACATTTTACAATAGTTTTGTTGCAAATATATGCCTCAAAATTTTCAGCAATAAGAGAAGGATTGTTAAAAAAAAAAGGAAATATCATTTAAGAAATCCATGTGTTGCTTATGTTCTGCATCATCATCACCTTCTGACAAACTGGTGAAAGTGTACAAATATATCTGCATATTTATATTGCTTTCATGTTTGTTTTTGGTAGCTGAGAACAGTTAGTGGGACAAAAATATTAGATTTTGCCACTTTCTGTCCCTCCTCCTTATAGAGCCCATTTGTAGATAGGCAGACGTTGTTCTTCCCATCATATTCTTCTGGACTAGGACAAAATACCCCTGAGTTGCATGTATTTACCCAAATGTTTACCTTCACGGAAATGAGAACCTTGATTTCAATAAGTTGTCCGCTTCTGTTATAAGCACACACTGTGCTTGTATTCACACATGAGTTGATAAACCATAGTTCATTTAAATCCTAGTTGGCTGAAAAAGTCATAATGGCTTGGTAGACATATAATAGTAGGCAATTAGATTATTGATTATAAACCACAATGGCTGTATTCATTATTGATTATAAACCACATTATGGCAGAGCACAGTGTGTGAATTCAGCCACCAAAAGCACAGGAGAACATAAATGCTTTTCTCCTGTTTACAATGTTTATGGATCAGTTCCAGATTTAGGGAATTATGATTATTTGAAAACTCATTGACTTCAATGAGTTCTAATTACTGAGATGTTTATGGTTTTACCAAAAAAATTGTGAAAACAAATTAGATTGAAAAGGATAAGGTTTCAAGACTCCCATCTATCAATATCAAATGAAATATCTTTATATAATATTCATATTTGATGTAATAATTTGAGAAATATCACATGGAATAAGAATACATAAATAATTTATACATATTATCATTACTTAATGTTCTGATAAACAGTTCTTTATTTATTTGCATCAATTCTGACTTAGGTCAATTAACAGAGAATCCAGAACCAAAGTAAAAAGTTCAGAAATAAACAATAAAATATCAACAGCATGTAACAATAGTTATTATTAAAATTAATTGCGCGAAAAACACAATTTGGAGGTTCAAAATAAACAGATTAAACATAACTCCTCACACTGTTACTTTGATTCAAATATTGTGGTTTGCTAGTTCTGGAAAACTGGATCTTGATTCTTTTTCTCATGCTAAATCAACATTATGGAATAATCCAGATCTTAAGACATCTCAGTTAGGATCAGTAGCATTTTCACTTTCAGAGACACCTAAATTATGAGAAGTGCAAATTATGCTTCTTGTTTATTATTTGAATTGTGTAAAAATGGTTCATTATAGAAAAAATGAAATTTAACTATATATTATTTTACAGGGAAAGGAAAAAGAAAAAAGAAAAACCTAATATGGTCAGCCCATTTACAATGGTAAATTTTAAAATGTTGGGTTTTTGGTTTTGGGTTTTTTTTTTGTTTTTTGTTTTGGTGCCTTCGAGTCAGTGTTGACTCCTAGCAACTGCCTGGACTAGTCCCTGCAGTGTTCTTGGCAAGATTTCAGAAGTGGTTTGCCATGGCCTCCTTCCTAGGGCTGAGAGAGAGTGACTGGCCCAAAGTCACCCAGCTGGCTTTGTGCCTAAGGCAGGACTAAAACTCAGTCTCCTGGTTTCTAGCCTAATGCCGTAACCACTATGCCAAACTGGCTCTCTTTTAAAATTAAAATTTAAAATTAAAATAGCAAAACTTTCAAAACAACAGTGTGTGTGTGTGTTCATATTCAATAATGGCCAATAAGAAAACTCATCTTGTGAATATTATGGTGCAATTTTACATTTAAACTATTTTTTTTAAGACGGTTCCAGATCACAATGTTTTAAGGCATTACTACAGACCATAACTGTTTGCCTTGTTTAATGCAAGAATAAGAAAAAATGAAAAGTCAATAAATGTTGCTTGTTAGTTGTGGAATACTCTCACAGAAGTATGTGTTCTAGTTGTATGATAGATATCAGTAAGTGGACAAATTTCTTTTCACATATGGATAATTTGCTTTTCAGTTTCGTTACTCCGATTCCCTGGATAAATTTTTAATGATACTGGGCACTGTCTTTGCAGCCCTTCACGGGGCTTCCCTTCCAGTTATGATGATTGTCTTTGGAGATATGACAAATAGCTTTGTTCAATCAGGACGTCTTCCTACAGGTAAGAGGAGCATGTCATGAAAAGAATGCAAAGAAGGAGAATGGAAGCATGTGGTCTTATAACCGATCCTTAAGAAAAATGCCAAAAGTTCAGTAGGCAGTTGAACGCTGGCATTGACTAGTACAGGGTATACAAGACAAGAACAGTCTAGTCTTACGTTGATGACTATATGTTGATAAAGGAGTTCTAAGCAACTCTGATCGCATTACCAGAATACTGCAACTCATTATATCGTTAACTCATATAAAAGGTACATGATAACATGATACAGCTGGACAGATAGGTATACCTAACACAGGTAATAAATATTATAAACAAAATAGAATCATTTGCCAAAACCAGACTATAGCCATAATGAATAATCTTTGGAGCATGTAAGGAGTCATAGCACCATAGGAAAGCTGCCTTATACCAAATTAGACTCTGAGTTCCTCTTATACAAGGCCATATTCTAAAATCAGATGGAGTCAAAATAGAAGTGTGTGGGACCAAAATCAAAAATAACTGTGCCCTTGCGAATCATATGCATGCCCATTTAGAAGTAAGCAAGACCAGCACATTCAAATAACAATCATATGCATTTAAAATAAACATGTACATTTAAGAACAAAAGTTAACATTTTGTGGATGATCAAGGGCTATAGTAGGCCTTTTCTTTTCTTTTTTGTTTTTGTTTGTTGCAGCAGTTTGGCATTTTTCTTTGTTTTATAAAGTATAAATCTATCTTAGAGCTTACACTATATTTTTAGTGTTTTCCACTACCAAATGGCAAGAAACCATACTACCTATCTTTGACAACTGTAGGCAGGGCTCATTCTAGGGGCTACATGTAGTCCTAAGCCTTAGATTGTCCATTTCTGACAATCTTAGATCTAAGGGCTTTTTAATGGAACCATACAAACAAGGACAATGAACTCCTTAAACAGGAAGTCCTAAGTGGTCCTCAACAGAACTTTTCTGAGCTTTATTATTTCCTGCCATGGACAGAGAACTGTACAAACAAGTGATATCTGTAGTACTCCTAACTCCTATTTTCTCTAGGAGAAAACCTACTTAACTTGGATACAGGTAGTCCTTGTTTAGCGACCACAATTGGAACCAGCAACTCTGTCACTAAGTGAAGCAGTCACTAAATGGGAAGTCACATGACTGTGAATGCGCTTTCCTTTTCCCCACTCCCCCACCCTTTGGAATGCTCAACCCGGCACTGGGATAATTAGCAATAAGGGAATTAATGTTTGTATTTACATTCATTGGAGAGGATGGGATTACAGGAGAGTAAGCAGACACACAATGGGGAATACACATTGAAAGGAATGTGCTAGCATTGTGTGCCTGCTTACTCTCTTGTAATCTCTTCCTCTCCAATCTTTCCGCACTGTGGGGGGGGGGGGAGAAAAAAATGGGTCAGGCATAAGACAATGTGTACTAACTGACTGTAATGGCAAACATATGACTGAGAGAGAGAGAGAGACTGCAAAAGTAGTAAATACACACCTTGGTAGCAAAGTTATTTTTTCAGCACTGTTGTAACTTCGAATGGTCGCTGCACGAGACAGTTGGTAAGTGAGGTCTACCTGTATAACAGCAAGGAGAATTGGGATCACAAGCCAAATTGGTAACACAAGTAGGCACTTCTTTAGTTTCCTATGCTCCTGTGAATAGTACATCATACCATCTTTTTTCAAATCATGTTTAATGTTATACTGTACATATATGTTTTCAAGAAAAAAAGGTACCAAGCAGAAATAATAGAATGTTATTTGGGATATTAAAATAACTGGAGTCATGCAATATTTATAGCAATATTCTTGGGTAATTAATCAAATATGCCAGCAAGACATCAGGGCTGAATTAATGCATCTGATCAAGTCAATTATATTTTTTTCAGAGACCTTGGCAATGGATTCTATATGTGTGCAGCCATTCAAAAGCTTGCTAAAAAGCAAAGACGATTTTGTAATAAGAAAAGAGTTGCAGGAATAGCTACAAAGAATCTATCAGGCAATTGTTATCTGAATATATAGTTTTAAAAAGGTTTATAGTCAAATGACTGGGAATAGATCAGAGCCAATGATCTAGACTGAATACAAAAAGCGAATGAAACATCTTATTGTCTTAATATTCTAATATTCCCTTAATATTGTCTTTAATTATTATTGTTATTACACCATTTTTTCTTCCTTCCATCTAGAGAATATATCTTTAATTAATATTTCCCAGTCCCTATTTTTTGAGACTCTAGAAGAACAAATGACAAGGTAGCTTGAATTAATATATATCATTATACATTATGTATTTGATATGTTTATATTTGCATGTGTGTAATACAGTGTAATAGCTGAGATCTTCATTTAAATTGTTCATATTTTTAAACAAGGATTAAATAACTTCCTGTAATAAAGTATATAAGTCTGGATAAAATTAAAACAATGAAGTTGCCTATACTGTAAAGAAACCATTTTAGTCTCATGTTAGGTTGTTGACTGTATATCATTTAAAAAACAAAAATGGCAAGGAGCTGATTAAAGTGATGCATCTTAATTATTTTGTCTGTAGTCCAGAAGACCATAGCTGAATAGATGCTTCTTGGCTAGCCACAGTATAGCAAGTTGTGGTGCTCATAAAACAATATATCAGCACCACATATGAAGGGATGATCAGAGCAAACATGTTATCAGTCCCAAGTAGAAGAGTTACTGGGGAAAATACATTATACATCAATTATCATGGATGTTGTAGTTTGGAGGGAGGGGCACTCAACTGAGGGCCTGATGATTACCAATGTGTTGAAGTACAACTCCAGAGACAGCCTGCCAACTCTACTTCAACAAATCTGGAAGTTGTCAGATTAGGGAAGGCTGTCTTAGTGTGCATTCTGATGTTGGTAAGAATCCAGATTTTAGAGAATTGGGGGAAGGATGCAAATCTTATACTTTAGATAGCTGCATTTATGCAACAATGGGACCAAAGAGGCTGAAAATGGCTCCTGCCCAATCTGCTCTTTTTCCCCGAGTATCTTACATGTAGGCTTCTCCAACCCCACAACCATGGACATCCACAGAAGGGGATGGGGAGTGGGGGTCAGGTACCATAAAAGTACAAAAGGGCTTCCACTATGACATCATGACACATGTTTCATCATTTTGGCTAGCTGCAGATGTCTATGTCTGCTGTAAGAATCTTTCTGCAGATTAAAACAATATGAATTTATTAATCAAGTTAAGATGGCTTAATGCTATGCAAAGTCTACTTCATGCAACAAACTTCCCCAAGCTGTTGTCTTCATGATGTGTAGGACTAGAAGTCTCATAATCCACCAGGCAGTAGAGCTAGTAGCCATGCTACAGTAGCTATGTATGTTGGGTGATACAGCCTAATTTATTTGGAAGGCACCAGCTTGAGAAAGACTGACCGTTAGGACTTGAGAGTATGCTTCCAACTGAATACAAACGTTTGAGAAGAATAGGAAGATTACTTGGCTCAATGTTATGCTTATACAGTGGTACCTCTAGTTACGAACTTAATCCATTCCGTGACTCTGGTTGCAACTCGAGTTGGTCTCAAGTCGAGGTAAAGTTTCCCATAAGGTTCAATGTAAATACGGTTAATCCGTTCCGCCCTCAGAATTTGGTCGCACCCCAAGGTAAATTTCCCCCATAAGGTTCAATGTAAATACGACTAAACAGTTCTGAAACATATGCATTTTATTTTTAAACCTCAAAAACCTTCCAAACGCTACAAAAACCTTCCAAACGCCACAAAACACACCACAAGCCTCACCAAATGTCTCCTTGCTACCACGATCTCGCCCACAGGAAGCCGCGACCGCATGGCAGTAGGGAAAATGGCCGCGGATCCGGTTTGTAAGTAGAGGCGGAGTTCGCAAGTAGAGGTAAATTTTTGGGGCTGGAGCTGGTCGTATCTTGAAAAATTCGTAAGGAGGGGCATTCGTAACTAGAGGTACCACTGTACTACTTTTTAGGACCCTGACTGGTAACTGAAAAAATCTAATAGACCAGATATTCTTTCGGTCAGGTCATCATGTACTTGCCTTGAGATAACAATTTTAGTTGTTTACACTGAGTATACTGTCTACATTATGGTCAATTTTTCCTAAGACTAATTAGGATACTATGGACAAACATTGATTACCTTCTTGAATTTGCCTCTACAATATTGCATTTTAGGCATGCATACTGGTATTCAGCCATAGGAGCTGGAGTTCTTGTCTCTGCCTACGCATACATTGCATGTTGGACACTTGCGGCTGGCCGCCAGATCAAAAGAATTAGGCAACAATTTTTCCACGCCATCATGAGGCAAGAAATTGGATGGTTTGATGTAAATGATGTTGGGGAACTAAATACACGACTTATAGAGTGAGTACATATTTCATGCTTTTTCTTCAGTAGCTAATTTAATTTACCAGTCTGATTAACCTTAAAGTAAAATCCCAACTGCTTAATGTAAGTAAGGAAAGTTCAGCCCTGAAATGTATGTGTATAGCACTCGATGGCAAAGGCCGAGGGACAAAGATTCTTTGCATTGTGCTGGTCCCCAAGAAAAGGACTTCCAAGGGGAACTTCAGCTTGAAATTGCCAAACTAAAATATATCTTTGAGTCTGCTTAAAGCAGTGTTGGCCACTTTAAGATGAGTGGACTTCAACTCCCAGAATTCCCCAGCCAGCATGAAGTCCACTCATCTTAAAGTGGCCAAGTTTGGACAACACTGGCTTAAAGTCTCCATCAAATTCATTCATTTCTTAGTAGAACAAAAAGACAGTTGTTACCACCAATACCTTATCTTGAATATCTGTGAGTTTTATTTAGAATGCTTACAAATTATACTCCTTCCAGTTCATTGAATTTTTACCTCCCTCCTTTACAATTTTTCCCTTTATTCATGATACAACTACCTGCCATAATATTTCATGGACATAATGAAATGTATTCTGGAGTATTGAAGCTTAAGCACAGAAAAAAATCATTTAATATCAGGAGCTTTTTAAAAGTAGACATATTCATCTGAATGGCTTTTGGAAAAGAATAATGATGATAACTAAATATTTGCTTCTTTTCAACATATAATTTAACTCTGGCACTATATTTTGTAGACTGTATGTTTTCTGGTGGGGGGATGTATATCGTGTGCCCGTGTATATGCTCAAACTGTGCTGTGCCTGTACAATTGAACTATGTCAGAAAACCAGGAAAAATGCATCTTGGTAGTTATTTCCTGAATATTGCTCTAACCAGTTTGCTCTAATTTGTTTTTAGAGATGTCTCCAAAATCAATGAAGGAATTGGTGATAAAATTGGAATGCTAATGCAGGGAATATCAGCATTTCTAGCAGGATTTATAGTTGGATTCACTGAAGGATGGAAATTGACCCTTGTAATCCTTGCCGTCAGTCCCGTTCTAGGAATCTCAGCTGCAATTTGGGCAAAGGCAAGTATACTTGTGCTGAAATGTAATGGTACAGTACACAGTTCACTCATTTCAGTCATGAAAACACCATTGCACTTCTGCCTAAAATGGGGTTTGGATTGCGTCTGTGTTTCTTGAAATAATAGCAGGGATAATAAGTGCATGTCCAGGGGCTGCATGTCATGAGCAAAATATTGTGGTAGCACAGGATATAATATACCTTCTTTCAAGGAAAAAGGAAGAACATGTTTGGTTCATTGCTGGCCCCTGATTTATTAGTTTTGGTTACAGAATGGAATATTTAAATCTAAAACTCTACTGAATTTTCCTGAATTGTGTCTTGACAGTATAGCAAGTTTATTTGTGGGTGGCACACATAAAAGGAGGTGGTGCTTTGATTGCTCACTTGTGATTGTCAACTTGACCTTTTTGACCCTCTTGTGGAACCCCCTGCAAGTTACCATCAGTGCACACACATGCGCGCACACATGGTCACACCAGCACATCTCTTCTGCAACGGATAAGTGACATGCAAAGCCCCAGGATGCCTGCTTTTGTTCTTTATTTCTTTTCTATGTGGAGTGGGAGTTAGGGGATTTCACTCAGTGTTTCTGACTCAGCCAAAGTGAAGATAATCTTGCATCTGACAATCTGGGGAATGAAAATTGTGGTGATGCGAAAGTGTCCTTTGTCCTTTAAGAGAGAGCTTTTTCACACTTGGGGTCAATCGCTCTGCTTGTCTCCATATTTTGAGGCTTGCATGGCCCTTGGGAAGCTCAGTTGTTTAAGCACTACCCTTTGGTGATTTACAATTTTTCTTCTAATTGTTCTCTCTCCTACAGTCCAGGCAACCTGGTGCATTTGCTTGCTCCCCCATCCTCCACATTTATCCTTGCACTTTGCTGCTCCCATCCCAGTGGTCAGTTTTTAAAAGAATTCCTTGCCATGTGAAGTAAACATGGTGAGGAAAGAAAAGACCAGGCATTGCAGGTTGTAATTTTATGTGGCCAGTGGAAGGGAGCCAAAGGCAGCTCAGTAGGAGACTGAAATGCAACAGTGAAGACCTTTGCTCAGTGCTGTAAAATGTCTCTAAAGGGTAAGATGTTGTTGGTGGCTGTCCAGAATTTGGCCTGGCTACAGAATAAATCCACAGCTGGTATCTTGGGTTCTCCAGAAGATGTCTAGACAGCAAAATATGGTGCTGCCAAAGAGTCCTCTGAAAAATAAAGATACCGGGCACAACTACACTGTACAATGTGTTCATATTCTTTAAAAATTAAAGGCAATGGAGAAGAAAAGAAAGATGCCAGAGCCTATTAAGAAGAGGACAGAGAGAGATGGGGGAAGGAAGGTGCTGGCCAAGGGAAGGGGAACAAAGGTGGGGCAGGCAGAACTTGGTTTTAAGAAGAAACATATTGTAGACATTTTCAGGGGGTGGGAGTGTCTAATCTTCAATGCACCACTGGGGAAGTTTATGTAAAAAAAAATGAAGCTGGTGTTCGATTTAATGGAGAATTGCTTTAAATGGAAAGGTCAACACTTTGTTCTTTTCCACAGATCCTTTCTGCATTCACCAACCAGGAACTTGCTGCATATGCAAAAGCTGGGTCGGTTGCTGAGGAAGTCCTAGGTGCCATCAGAACAGTGATAGCTTTTGGAGGACAGAAGAAAGAAATTGAAAGGTCAGGAAAACATAACACCTCTGGGGCTGTTATGTCCACACATCTGGCTCGTTTCATTCTGTATATTTGACTTCTTCCAAAAGCAAATAAGCAATAGACTAGTAGCATTCATTTCCACACTCCCCCATCCTTGTTAAGGCATGAGAGTTCATCTAAAACGTTAGCCTTGTCAAAACAACGCCATCCAGATCTTTTGGAGCACAGCACCTATTGTCTTCAACCAGCAGGGAGTTGAAATGAAAAACTCCTGCAGGACTGCAGTTTGGGATGTTACTTCTTGCTTCTCAGTGATGCTCTACATCTGCAATGAAACAGAGTACTTTACAGCAGAAAAGAAAATCGGCTTCTGTTTCTTTTTTCCTGATTCCTCTCGTCCATTTCCTGATCAACAGTAAATGGAAAAATGGAACACGCAGGACTTGCAGTAGCTTCCAGTGTTAACCACATCAGTTCATGATAAAAAGGAAATTAAATGAATTTGAATATAAGGTGCACACGTGTGCATGCACATGCACACACACACACACAACAAGCTGCTACTAAAAAGACACTATAGCTGCATGTGTCAGGGAATAACTGAATAATTAGAATAACTAATTTTGGCCAGAATGAAATACTGTAACACTTTTGTTGCAGGAGAAGCTGATAGAGAACTTGACCATTTGGCCAGTTCAGGATAGGGCTCTTCATTTAGCATAGATATCGCTTGTTCCTTTTTCCTTGAGCCAAAAGACAAGTGGTTGTTTGTAATCATTAATTTTGCGCAGAAATATTTTTATGGAATTATGATAAGCAAACGCATGACTATTCTATAATTTTTCTTAAGATAAGTTAATAACTATAAACAATATAATTGAGAGGAAAATGCATTTTGTGTCCAATGCAATTATATAATATACTGAGTTTGCATTCTTCTTTCAGATATTATAAAAATTTAGAAGATGCTAAAAACATTGGAATAAGGAAGGCTATGACAACCAGTATTTCCCTTGGAGTTGCTTTCTTATTAATATATGCCTCCTATGCATTGGCTTTCTGGTATGGAACTACACTGATAATAGATGAAGGTTACAGTATTGGGAAAGTCCTTACAGTAAGTGTTGGCAAACAGCTGTACAATTTTCTTTTGCAAAAAAATAACCAATTTCAAAAGTTGGGTCTTTATGGTGTGAAAATAACTTTGCAAATGCACATGTACAAAGCCATGTATATTTTATTTCATCCAGTTAGAGCCTTGGTTGATCTGGAAGAGTTAAGCATCTAGGAGATCACCACAAATCCAAGGGCAGTAGACTAAAATGGGAAGGTCAAACGCTATCTTGGAAGAAAGCAGTGGCAACCCGTGTCTGCATTACTGCCAAGAAAATTTTATGGAGTCGACCTTAACTTGAAGGAGACTTCATATTATATGTTATTTCATATGCACTGTTGTGAGAGATAGCTATCAACTTCCTATCTTGCTTATGGGTGTCCTCGAAGCACCAGGTCAGTGGCAAGGGAGATCGACTTCCCCTTGATTTGAACCAGCAGAGTGGCATTCCCATTCATCCCTGTTGCTCCCTCCTTTAGCTATATGTAGCTTATGCAAGAGGACCTTTGCTTCATTTATCTCATGACAAAGCTGCTTTTCCAAGGCTGGATTTCCCTTTAAGAATATACTTTTGATTCTGTTTGTTTTGTACTTCTGCTTCTTTTATTGTGTCCTTTGATCCCAGGTCTGCTGGGAGCTGATCTGTTTGTTGGATTCGTTATCTAGTTATTCTTAATTTCCCTGCCCGTTCCTTAACATCCTATTTCAGTTCCCATTAGTCCAGGCTGTCACCTGGAATATGCCTTTACACATGTAGTAGCTTCCTTTCATTGTGCAGCCCAGCATGATTATTTGGCCAATTTCC
The DNA here is from genome assembly GCF_059951505.1 of Python bivittatus. Classification (NCBI taxonomy): domain Eukaryota; kingdom Metazoa; phylum Chordata; class Lepidosauria; order Squamata; family Pythonidae; genus Python; species Python bivittatus. The sequence goes on along the minus strand of NW_028277088.1, from coordinate 20,960,584 downwards.
ATAATCATTCAAGGGGTTAGGCAAGACAAATAAAGCTGTATATTATTGTTGAGGGAGGCACTGCATATTTTCTGTCTAAAAACCCTCCTAGCTGGAAAGAGTGTGATTTGCCAAGGGTGGACTATATTTATGTGGCATGTTTATTTTTCTCTTTTTGCCTGCCAAGCAATGGTAATTCTTAAATACGAAAGGCCTGAGACGTGAGACCACCATATATTTTGCTTGTAGATTTCCTGAATCAGGATGCTTTTAAGGCCTTTGTTTAGGAAATGGTGCAGAGTTACTGAATGTTTCCCTGTTTTGCCAAGCACCGCATGTCATTGCAGCTGAAGGTGGTAGAAAAGCATGGTTTTGCAATAGAATTTCTGGTTCATCAAGTTCAGTAAATAATGGCGCATTCAGCCAATTATTGCCGCTACCAAGACAACATTCAGATAAAAGAAATCTGAATCAGGGCCAGAACTGTAACCTGAGAAAGCATTTCAGATAAGACCTTCCCTAGTTCTCATGAAGATAAAGGGAGCAAGGGGGGAAGCACATTCACACTTGCAAGATTCTGTTACTATACCTTATAATAAAAGTAGTATTGGCCTTCATGACTTTGGTTTCCTAGTCTGGTCTACCTTGAAGGGCTGACATTATAACAGACTTATCTACTTTGTGTTATTCCCCAAACCCTAAGCCCTTCTCCTGAAATTATTATTGTTCTCTCCAGCTTTATAGGAATGGTTTGCTATGCAAAGATGTTTAACTCCCCAAATCCTCAAGTAGTGCAAGTACAGTACAATACATTATCTTAGATCTTAGTCTTGTGTGTCTCTTCACTTATTTAAAAATGACGTCAACCGGCAGTATTTGGAGTCTCTCCTGTTCATTATGTCAAGTGAAAACGTTGACTTCAACCCACGGACCAGCCCAGCTTGCATTATTACGCATCATTCTGTTTTAGTTGTGTTGTGTGTATGTATTTAAATATATTTAACTTTACTTTTATTTCTTTATTTTTGTCTATAATGGGTTTTTTCCCTTGCTTTTAATGTTTTTCATTTGTGAACCACCCAGAGTCATTGGGAGTCAGGGCAGTGGAAGGAAGGAAGGAAGGAAGGAAGGAAGGAAGGAAGGAAGGAAGGAAGGAAGGAAGGAAGGAAGGAAGGAAAAAAAATAATAAAGAAATACATATTGCAAATATAAACTCCATATTTCCTCTATCAATTTGATAGCGCAGGGATTAGAACACGGTCAGACTATTATAAGATCATCTCAGTGAAAATGTCCACATTTTCCTACAATGCAAACTTTGAAATGGCTACATATACCATTACATTTACACTCTGAATGAAATTATTCAAACATTATACTGAGCATATTTCCTCGCAGTCATCATTATTTCCTTCAGTAGACATTTTTCTGCTTGCTGAAATTCGGCCACATCACTGTTATATTACTGCATATGGAAACTACATAGCTAACCATGGATATTTCTTTTTGTTCTGAAACCCTTTCTGTTTAGGTCTTTTTTGCTGTGCTCATAGGAGCATTTAGCATTGGCCAAGTCTCTCCAAACCTAGAAGCATTTGCTAGTGCAAGAGGAGCAGCATATACAATATTCAATATTATAGACAATGTAAGTATCCTTTTTGGAACCATGCCTACAAATGAAAAGAGCCAGGGAGCCGGAGATCTGTTAAAGGTTTTTAATCATTATTGCTGGAAACCAGGTAAAAAGGCAATTAGATCCCTATGCTGTGGCACCATATAGTAGGGCTACCAAAGATGGATAGTGCAACAATCCAGATGACCATTAGATAGCAGAAAGAGGTTTGTTTTGCTGCCATTTATTGGATCGCTGGATTTTGTAGCTTTGGGCATGCGGCAGGCATATCAGATCTGTTTTTCAAAGGATGGAGATCTTTTTTCCTAAAAAATCCCACAAAGCTATGCATACCTAAGGTAATTCTTTGAATCTAGCCATTAACAAAGATTGTTAATTGCCTCTTTCTGGTTCTTAGTGAATAGCCAAGCAAGTCTCAAAACTAACAGTAAAGGCTAAAAGGCTATGTTTCAACATTAGCTAAAAAGTCAACAGAGAAAACAGATTGCAGTATTTATCACTACAGTGAAATGATCTACCCAGTTCATTGATGATATACTTTTAGGAGAAGGAGTAGAAAACAGGAGGAGCTAGATGAATGATCAGAATACAGAGATAGCTGTATTGTGTGTCAATTGACAACCAAAGAGAGTAAAGTTAAATGAATCTTTGCACTTACTCTGTAAATAGTTAATTTAGATAGGTTAATTTAAATAATACCAACTGAGGGTGATAACTGTATGACCCCAGAGGCATAGCTAAAGAGTGGGACAAAATGCTTGTAAGAGATGGCCTAAGAAACCCAAAACAGAAGTTGAAAGATGTACTGATGGACATGGAGGAAAAAAGATGGATCGATTTGTCTTTCGATATATTTTTAATGAGAGCCTTTCTCTGTTCCTATAAGCAAAGTCAAAAGAGAGTCCATATAATTCTTTGGGAAGGGAGATAAAGGTCAAGAACAAGGAACAGATCTAAAGATCTAAATTGGCTGTAAACAATTACGTAAGTTCATGTATTGCAGTAAACCAAAGTATATTTAACTGTAGGTTGTTGACTACAGCCAGAATTGATTGGGTTAATAAATAATAGTAATCTATAGCCCATTGCTTATAAAACACAATTGGTAGATTCAGGTAACATGTTAAGCTAAAACCAAACAATGATACTGTGGCTTAGCACAGATTTCACAAACAAGATATCCTCTAGATGTGCATAATTTTAAGAATTTCCTGATCAGCATGGTCTTTCCTGTGAATCTGGGACTTGAAGGTCACAGATCTGGAGGATGCACCAGTTGGGGAAGATTGGTTTAGTTCACTGTGTAAAACCAATCCTTTCATGATTATGGGAAAAAGAATTATGGCTACTTATGAGAAAATAGCAAACAATATAGGTAAAGTTTCATGTTACATGTCTTACATGCAATATTTTCTTTGGCTTTCAATCTGCAAAGGTATTAAACTGACTGGATTTAATTTGTTGTTTCCTTTTATATAGGAACCCCAAATTGATAGTTATTCAGAAAGTGGCTATAAACCTGACAAAATTACAGGAAATCTCAGTTTCCAAAATGTATATTTCAATTATCCATCAAGGCCAGATGTCAAGGTATCGTGAGTTAAATCAGGAAGTATTTTTCACTGTTGCCATTTAAATCGTAACTAACTGGTTTCAAATATTAAAGGAAGATCTCAATACTATATAGCTTTATTTAGAACAAAGTGGTAGAAAAATAAGTCACTGAGCCAATTCTAGAAAGACTTCATGGCATGAATGCCACATAATTGCTTTAAACTAGTTTTTCCTACAGGTCCTCTCCAAATGTGTTGAAGCCACATTTCTAAGAATTCTCAGCCACCATGAGCATTCTGTGAGTTACAGTCCCAAGACCTTTGGACAGCGCCAGAATGGAGAAGTCTTCTGAAAAATGTGCTACATTTTATTTCTATGTAATTGAGGTTCTGCCCTGAATGCTCACTTCTACAGTTCCTAGTTTTTGTTTTTTCAGAAAAAAAAATTCCTGTGAATAAATAAATGCCCAGTCCTGAAGCAATAATGAATATGGCATCGAAGCAGCTGCAGATCTCTTTTTGCCAATAGAATTTATTGAGATTAATCTTAAATATATTTCATTGCCATCTATTTCTTCTGTTTGAACTTGCATTAGGACTGCACTGTCTAGGAGTGTGGATATCTTTCTGCCATTATTTTGTAAAATAAAACACATTTCATTGTGACTTGTGGTCTAGCACATGTTCTATTTTTCTCATTCAGATATTAAAAGGACTGAATCTGCAGATCAACAGTGGGCAGACAATAGCCCTGGTTGGCAGCAGTGGTTGTGGAAAAAGTACAACTGTCCAACTGATACAAAGGTTTTATGATCCCATGGAAGGCACGGTAAGATATTTGAAGCCATCCAAGTGTACCTGGAACATATTTTATGTTAAATGTCAGATACCTTCCCACAGTGCAGGAAAGAACTTCATTGTGCCGGGATGAGTACAGTACTTGAAGTCAAGCAGGCTGTGGTAGCATGGCAAGGAAGAGTTAGAATGATACCGGGTACTGTAATCAGAGATAGTGCTTCAGATTTCTTTTATTCATCAAATTCTGGGGTACTTCCTGGTGGAGCAGGAGGTGGGGATGAAAGAGAAGACCTGTACCATTCCCCTTGCTGGAATGATAGCTAAAGGGGTCTTTTGCTTTTAAGTCTTAACTTGGTTTGACACAGTAATCATTTTGCGTACAGGGTAGGAGTTCAATAAAAAAGGAAGTACTTGGCATGATGGAAAACTTTTTCATTACAGAGAAGCCCTTCTAAACTTTAACTTCCAGTTTTTCTTTAATACAGCTTTTGTCTGGACATCTTGGGATATTAAATTATGGATTAGTACTGATAAATATATAGATTGAAACAAATTAATGTGTCCTAATTTTGACTGCTGGAAATCTGGCCACTCTAGTTAAACATTAAAAATTAAACATTGTTATAAAATGCTGTTCTATTCTCTAAACTAGTTTAAGAGCGGTTGTATCCTGAAAGTATTTCAAATAAGAATAATAAATAAACATCTGTGAATCATGCAGTATTCAGTGTAAATAATACCTGAAGAATGCTTCTCCTTTCTGTTTTGAAATTTTTAATCACATTCTTATAAGATAAAACACTTATTTATTTACTTATTTAAAAATACTTTCTTATGCAAGGAAACCAAGTGGCTTATTAAAAAAATCATTAAATAGTAAAACACAGTAAGAAAAAAAAATCAAATTACAGTAAAAACAATTCCAATTATTAAAATAATTCATATAATATCACAAAGACTAGGATAAAATAAATCAGCATAAAAGTGGGGGAGCAGAACTTTAACCTTGACTAAGAGTCTTATGAAAAAAGCTTCAGCAAGACGGAGACTTCAGGATTTCTAACAGTCAGGGCCTATTATAGAAAAGGTCTTTTTTCTCCTTTGCTGTTATGTCCAAGAAAACAGGCAGCTTCCTGTTTTGTTTTGTCTTTTTCCATCCTGACAATGGAAGACCACTGTGGTGACTGTTATTAGCAGCTTTTTGTAAATAGACCTCTCTTCCACATCTTCCCACATTCCTATCTAGATATACATCTTCCTTCTACTCCATTCTGTAAATTATGTGTTAGATACTCAGGGGGATCTTTTGATGTTCTTTCTTGCTTTGAGGTTCTGATAGCCTCTCACTATTTATTCAGCCCCAACTGGAATTTGTGAAATTTTTGTTTTGTTTTAGATTACCATTGATGGACAGAATATTAAGACCCTGAATTTAAGGTATCTGAGGGAAGTTATTGGCGTTGTGAACCAGGAACCTGTGCTATTTGCCACGACAATTGCAGAAAACATTCAATATGGCCGTGAAAATGTCACCATGGAAGAGATAGAGAAAGCTGCCAAAGAAGCCAATGCCTATGATTTCATCATGAATTTACCTGACGTAAGAAAATATATGGATTATTTGCCTTAAGTTATTCTAATGCCTTAAGTTACAGATTAAAGTGGAGTTGCAGGAAGCATTAAGAAGTATCGCATTAGCATTGGAGTTCCCAGCAACCAGGGTAGTTGTAAGGCAGGAGGTCAGTGATTACTAGCCTAGCGCCATGTTTACTTATGTTTCATTTATCACAGCTTTCCTTAAGATGATACAATAAGAGCATCAGTAAAGCTGCATGAAGCCCTTGAAAACCTTTCACAGGAATGGAAAAGGGAATCTATCACAGTTTTCCCCAAGTTTTCTGGTGCCACCAGATGATGATCACAACTGCCACAATTTCCATGCACCATGGCTGGGCCAACTGGAATGATGGGAACTGTAGTCAATGTATATGGATACACTGACCAGATTGTGGAAGGCTGCTCTGTGCTAGCTATTTTTACACACTGTGCTAAGCCAGTCTTTCTTTAGCCTTAACTACTGAAAAGTCCAATTGGCAAGGTTCTCACTACATGCCTAGTGAGGAATAGGCAACCTGTGATCCACATGTGGCCTCCAACATCCCAAGAGACCCAGTGTGGAGTACTGGTTAAGTTACTGGACTAGGACTGGGGAGACTAGCTTCAAGTCTACTCTCAGCCATGGAAACTCACTAATTTGAGCCAGTTACACTCTCTCAGCCTAACCTACTTCACAGAGTTGTTGTGGGGAAAAATTGGAGGAGGTAGTTCTGCATATATCATTGTAATCTCCTGAAGGAAAGACGGGATATAAATAAAACAAATATGCTATTAAAATTCAGCTGCAGAAGGAGAATGGCTATTTTTTTTTTCAGCCCATTTTTGGCATTTTGGTGGCAAGTAGGGATATAATATAGTATCATATTATATGCTTCTGGGAAGCGTTCTGCTCCCACCTCCGCTCCTAAAAGTCCCCAAAAGATTTTAAAAAATAGTTGAATAATTTCAGCTATGCCCTTTCAGATGACATCATAATGGATGGGTATCTCAAATGGTACCCATCCATGCACTAGACAAGTGTTTCTCAAACTGTTCTGGACTTCAACTCCCAGAATTTCCCAGCCAATCATGCTGGCTGGGGAATTCTGGGAGCTGAAGTCCACACATCTTAAAGTTGCCAAGTTTGAAAAACACTGCACTAGGCCATAAATCATGGATCAGCAACTTTTTGCACTAAAATGTGGCACTCCCAAAATACATATACAGAATTAAAATAAAAAGCATTCTTGAAATCTCATGAGATTTTAGAGATCACCCCAATCATTGCAGCGGTGTTGGAAGCTCTGTATTAGCGACCATGATCTGCATACCACTACGGCTGGTTTCATGCAGCACATTCAGCCAAAAGCAAGAAACCTTATTATGGCTTACTGTGTTGTGAGATTTGCCATTGTGGTTTGTAAGCTATAGTTTATGGATTAGTATTCTGCATAAGCCCATGATGATTTATTCAGCAAGTCAAGTTTCAACCAAATATGCTTTGCATGATCTATAAACCAAGTGATAGCATTGGCCATGAGGTTATTTGCACTTCAGGGGTGGGGAAATACCTAAAATCCCTAAAATACCAATACTTTGTGCAAGGTTTTTTCTTACTATTGAATATAGGGTGAATTTGCAGAAGAAAGAGGCTGATGCTTCTTATTCATTGAATGATTTGCTGCTTATTTTCAGCTGAAATGTTCTACCACCCATACTGATGCTACCTTGATGACAACTTCACTATTGATTCTAAGTTATGAAGTTAAATGTGTTTCTTTGTTGCTCTGCAGAAGTTTGAAACCATGGTTGGTGAAAGAGGAGCACAGCTAAGTGGAGGACAGAAGCAACGGATAGCAATTGCCCGGGCTCTTGTGCGGAACCCAAAAATTCTATTGCTGGATGAGGCTACCTCAGCTTTGGATACAGAAAGTGAAGCTATTGTACAAGCAGCTTTAGAGAAGGTCCTTAAAAATGAAACTAAACCAAATGTATTAAAGGGAGGGGGGTAAAAGATCTGACCCACAATAGTGAGTTGCAGCACTTCATTTGCCCAATGGGGTCTTCCTCCCGAATCTCCTATGCCTCTCTGAAACCTTCTGCTATGGGTCAGTGAATATTCAGTAGAAACTTGGATTGGGCTGCAGAGGAGATAATGTGAAGATCAGGTGTCCAGGACTTATAGTATAGCCTGATTTCTCTGCCTACCTCCTCTAAATACAGTTTTACTTAAGAGAAACAATTCATGCCTTGTTTGAAAGTTACATCAATAATATTTATTGGATCTGAAGAAGTATAGTCATCCAAATCAGGAAGCAATGCTGTGTGAAGGTGACAGAAGTTTTAAATAAACAGATCTGGAGAGCACCATATTGGGAAAGAACACTCCAACAATTATAGCCTAGAATTTCCAAAACATATGCCTGTTTTGTTTTTTCTCAAAAGCAAGGAGTAAAAAAGTTTAACGCAGTCTCCTGGAGATGGGAGAGCAAAAAGAACAAGCCAAAGTCCTGGTTTAATAAGATACTGGCAGCAAATTTTAGGCACAGATTAACACAAGGTCTCCTTTTAGTCAAGTTCAACTTATGGTGACTTCATGAACATATTCACGAAGTTTTCTTGTAAATAATACAGAGGTGGTTTGGCATTTTTTCTCCACTCCCTAGATTAATCTATAGCCCAGGTGTTCCATGGTAGTCTCCCATCCAAGTACTAATGAAGCCTACCCCTGATTAGCTTCCCAGATCACAGTAAGTCACTTGGATTGAGATGGGCAGCTACAGAAATTGCATAAATAAATAAACAAACAAATAAACAAACAAGCAAGCAAGCAAGCCATGTGCTAAGTGAGCCATATACCTTCACATGATAATAAGATGACAAGAATCTTGGCATGAAAGGAATGAAGACTTAATATCACAGTGAAAACAGCTAACTGTTTTAGGGGGACCTCCACATGGTCACTCATGCCCTGGTCACCTCCGGGTTGGACTACTGTAATGCGCTCTACATGGGGCTACCCTTGAAGAGTATCCGGAAGCTACAGCTGGTGCAGAATGCGGCGGCGCGGACAGTTCTTAATGCCCCTAGGAGGGCACATATAACACCGCTGTTGCGCAAGCTGCACTGGTTACCGGTTTGTTTCCGGGTCCAATTCAAGGTGTTGGTCATCACCTTTAAAGCCCTTCATGGCACGGGACCAGGTTACCTGAGGAACCGCCTCGCCCTGGTCACTTCAGCCCGTCCCACTCGGTCCAGCAGAAGGGGCAGGTTGCAGACCCCACCAGTCAGGGAATTTCGATTGGTGGGGTCTAGGCAAAGAGCCTTTTCTGCTGCAGCGCCCGCCCTATGGAACATCCTGCCACCTGAGGTCCGGTGTGCCCCCTCCCTCATGGCCTTCAGGAAAGGGATTAAATCCTGGCTTTGCCAGAAGGCCTGGGGGCCAGAGGGGGGCCCGCACCTGTGGAGATGGCTGGTGGGTTGATGGGTTGCCCCCCCCCCCCAGCATCTTACAGGTTTTTCTAGGGCCAAAATTAGAGGAGGTTTTTTAGGGCATTTTTAATATATTTTTTAATTATTTATAGTTTTTAGCCATCTTGGAGAGAATTGTGTTTTTTCTTTTTTATTGTGAGCCGCCCAGAGTCACCCGTGGGGGAGATGGGTGGCATACAAGCCGAATAAATAAATAAATAAATAAATAAATTGTAAATTCCTTTTCACCATCTTTTCATTGCCATCAACCCTGAAATATAACCAAGGAAACCTTCAGAAAAAAATAGATTCCATGCAAAGAGGTAGACTGTCTGAATACCATCTGGGAGATCTGGATTTAGTTCCATGCCCTAATATCCTGCTCTCTGAATGGTCTTGGACAAATCCTTTCTGCGTGGTGCAGGTATTTATTCATGAACTGTCAACATGGCCATTGCTTTAACAAATTGGAAGAGATTAAAGGGCAAAAGGCATGAAGGCTTCAATCTAATTATACTAAATATGAAGGAAAGCTAATGAACATCTGACTATTTTAATTGAACCTGAATATGTCTTTTAGGCAAGGAAAGGCCGCACAACTATTGTAGTGGCCCATCGCTTGTCAACCGTCCGAAATGCAGACCTTATAGCTGCTTTTGAAGATGGGGTCATCAAAGAGCAAGGATCCCATTATGAGCTGATGAAAAAGAAAGGAGTTTACTTCAAACTTGTCAATATGCAGGTAGGCATCCATTTATTCCTTGTTTTTTCTTTTCCTTTCTTTCACCTGAAGGCCTAACCTCCGTGGAACCTAAGCACAGTATCAGCATTCCCTGTCTAAATCTTTTTGCCTGCCATGTCCCCATAACATTGCCTTCATCTTGTACCCAACTCAAGGATGAGACAGTCTTTTACGCTGTAAGGCGGGGACGGCTGAAACGGGTAAAATCTGTTACACTTTGCCACCCATTATATTGGAGACAAAGCCAGCTGACCAGTAGAGGTGGGATCAGAGTGGTATTTACTGGCTGCTTCCAGGTGATGCAGACTCTCCGTTGTTCCATCAGTCTCTGGTCAGCCTCATCTCCCTCCAATCTGCCATGACTTCCTTAAAAAGCTGGGTACAGTAATACTATGCCAGTAGTCTATCCAAATTATGCAGTTTGCTAGGCGGCTCAGCCAGTCTCCATAGCCCTTAGCCTAAGGTTGGACCAGTAAAACAGTAAAATGGCATAATAGTTAAAAAGAATGACAGTGAAATAATGTAGCAGGCTGAAATGATGGAACCAACCCCTCTCGTGGCCTCTCAAACAGAGCATGGAGGAATTCAAAAGTGAGTCAGAGTTGATACAATCCAGTCTGGATCATGAGGCAGGAAAGTTTGTGCCCATTTACTTTTCTTCTGGATAAAGGATGAGTGGCTAGCTCTTTAACTCAGTGGTGGGGAAAGGCTCAAACACCATTTATCGGAAGCAAACTGGAAAAGTTCCTCAGTGTCTTTTCTAGGGCCCAAGCACTCCACTGTATCTTTGTTTGTTTGTTTGTTTCTGGGCAAGTGGGCCCACTTTCAAACATAGGACAGGGCTGAATCCACCCACCATTTCTTTTTTTGCAAAAAGTTCTTACAGGTTCCATATAGGATTTCAAACAGCAATTGATCAATCAGGCTAATGTTAGATGCTGCCAGCTTCCCACTCATATACTGTATCACTTAAAATACTTACTTAGAAGTATCTTTCAAGAATTTAAGATCAAGTAAGGAAATCTGGCAGACAGTAAATCAGGCATTGCCTAATCCCTGCTGTAAAGAATAATTCAAGTAATCAGGAAAGGTGCTTCTCCCTTTTGGCCTTTCTGTTTTACCCCATTGTCACAATAACTCTCTGAAAAAGCATCCAGACTAACAATTTATAATTATCTATATTGCTTTAGCCTTATGGATATGTGTGTATGTATAGATGCATACATACATACATACATATATATTAGTAATGCACTACCAGAGCAATGTCTAGATGGTATGTTATTAGTCTGGAAGAGATCTGCATTTTTTTTAGCTGCTTCAAATAATTCTTTGAAGAAGCCCTTCAGCTACAATTCTATCCTTGCTTCCAAATCCTACTGAACTCAAAGAGCTTTTCTTCTAAGCGGCAAATACTTTGATTTGTACTACTGGTTGCAGTCACCTGTCTCTATCCCAAACAGAGCATCCTAGACAAGGATTTTCTTTTCTTTTCTTTTCTTTTCTTTTCTTTTCTTTTCTTTTCTTTTCTTTTCTTTTCTTTTCTTTTCTTTTCTTTAAGCTGTAGCACTGGAGTCCAGGGCTCCTGACTGATGATAGTTGTGTAGAAGAGAAATGTCAGCAGATGCAGCCTGTTAACGCAATTGTTAAAACTGCGGGAAACCTTCATATGCAATGATTCATGTAGATCATGTTGTGATTTTTGCCCATGCAGACTGGCTATTCTGAGATTTGTGATCTCAGTGCGCATCATGGAAGGCACCAAAGTGGAAAGAGCTGCTTTTAGAGCCAGTTGATCTTATTTCTGTCACGGGAGGCTTGGCGCTTCCTCCTCTTCCTCCAATACCTCATTTGTTTATGATATACCATCATTTACAGCTCCCTGTTGCAATACTATGTACCTACTTTATTTATTATATAAACAATATTTTGTCTATCAATAATATCTGTTGATTTATAGGGATTGTCAAGGTGATTAAAAATCACAAGAAAAAAACAGTATGCAAAAGCAATTTCTACAAAAGCATATCCACAACTTCTCTCTCCTCCCAAAGCTAAAAAGAAAAAGAAAAAGAAAAAAAGCAGTTTGGATACTTTTTCATTTAAGAAGAAGAAGTGAGACAGTGTAGTAAAAGTGAGATGTATGGGTAAAAAAAGCAGAGTGGCTTTTCTTCACTCTGATTCCTGCTGACAAGGAAAGCTGTGTTTGGTTATCCCCTTTCCCTTCTCCTATGTCTTCACTCAGACTGTTGTCCTCAAGATAGCTTTTCCTTCTTTAATGTTTGCCTGTGGTGGGATATGCTGATAAGAACAGTTTACTTCTTGTTTTTGTAAGGGAGAAAATTGTCCTTTGAGAAATGGCCCCAAAGACTTTTTATTACAATGACCTGTGAGTAGCTCCATTGCTAACTGTGGGATTTGCAATCATCCTCAGTGTGATTTGTGAATATCACAGCCTTGTGCCCATTCAGTATTTCTCTGCCCCCACTTCAGGATATCCTGTAAGATGCAGTCTGGAAGCAGGAATCAGGCATTTGCTCAACAGAAAACACCCAGAAGTTGAGGAGCAGCACAGAGACAGACATATCCCAGTGGTGAAGCAAAGCAATGGGGGGAAAAACCCTTTCTCTGGGTTGGCTTAGAACAGAATTTTCTCATTCTATGATGGGCCAGTTCTACTTCACAGCCAGAGTCATTCTGTGGTCTGGGGATTGTCCCCCAGGAGATGCAGGATATTATTCACAGGTGACATGACAAAATGAGACAGAACTTATTACAAGTAAATGTCTTTAAAAAAAAGAAACTTTTTCAAAAGTGCATAATTATTATTTCACAGTATCATTATCCATACTGAGCTTCTGAGAATAAAGCAAACAAAAATCCAATCAACTGTAGAAATCTAGTGACCTGTTCAGTCTTTTATATTGTCAGTGATTACGCCTATATCACAAAAGCTAGATATGAGCACAAGTGGCATTAATACATTTCAGCTGGACTCTGTATTGTGGGCACTCTTTGAAGATCTGAAATCCTTTCACTGCGTTCATCCTGTTTTTTCAGGCAGTTTCCACTGAGGTCCAATCAGAAGAGTCAGCAGAAAAAGAATCCAATCTGCAAAACAAACCAGAAGAGATAAGCAAAGATGCTTTTTCCAATGGGCTGAGGAGACGTTCTACTCGCAAAAGTTTCAAAAAGTCAGAAATGCAGGAGGAGGACCTTGAGGTCCAGATAGTTCAGTCTGTAAGTATTTTGGGTTTAGAGATTTGCATTTCAGGTATAACTTGTTAACTGTATTTTGTTTCTACAGCTGGGATCTGCAACAAAATGTTCCATATTCTGTACTATGGAACGTTCCTGTCTATTGTTCCAGTCAGTCAACAGAGCCTGTCTTAGAGGTACTCCATCAGGTTTTCCCATCCAACTATTTGTCATCATTCCACATAAGCATGCTTAGTCTTCATTGGGGTAGCTCACATAGTTTTTTTTTTCTTCCTAAAAGTTTTTGATGCATTTTTGTAGACATTGTGCATGGTGTTTCTGCTTTGGCTGTCCCAGGCTGTGACAGGGGACGGTGCCTCCATGCAGGGCTAGGAGCGCAGCTGCCCCTTGGCCTGCCCCATCCAGCCAAGGAGCTTTGCTTTCATTTTTAGCCAGAGGATCTTAGCACCTGGCCAAAAGTGTGCATGTCAGTGAAGTGCAGGCCACACAAAAGGACCTGAAGAATAGCATGAGGCCTGCAGACAGCAAGTTCAAGGCCCCTAAAGAGATGCTGATGGAACTAACAAAGACTGTTGGGCATACACAAACCTTTGAAATTTGGAGAGGTGGGAATCAATGCTATGACATTCGTTCAAAAAAAGTGTGTGTGTGTGTGTGTGTGTGAGCAGAAACCAGAGAAAAACACAATAGATTACATTTCATCTCTTTCTGTATTCTAGGATGAAAATATTCCTCAAGTTTCGTTTCTTAAGATTATGAAGTTGAATCTGTCTGAATGGCCTTACTTTATAGTGGGAACTTTTGCTTCTCTGATCAATGGAGCACTGCAGCCTGGATTTGCAATAATATTCTCAGAAATCATAGGGGTGAGTACTTAATATATTTAATACATTTTTATACTATTCCCATGTCATCATACGGTGGGTTCTGCCTCCAATATTCATTCCTGTACCATGTTTTAAACCAAGATTGAATCTTCAAAAAGTTATCTCTTAAAAATACAGGCCAATTTTTAATAGAAACTGTCTCAAGTTGAATTAATAACTTTACAAGATGTACATGGCATTGCTGGCTTGTATAAACTTTATGTACCAGTAATTTACTCGTGTAAAATGTGTGCTGATGCAGCTGAAGTCTCCTTCAAGCTGAGCTCAACTCTTATTGATTACGTGGCTAGATCTATGTAATTTTCTTGGCATCAGTACAGAAGTAGCTTGCCATTGGCCTCCTTCAAGATTTTTTCCTGTAAAACCTTGGATTTCCTGGTGGTGTCTCATGCAGGTACTAACCCAGTCTAACCTTTTTGTAGTCAGGATTGGCAAGAAGCTGCCACTGGCAGATTTTGGTTCTGAAAAGATTGCGTTATCCCTGTGTCTATGAAGCCACCTGCAGAGAAAGAGTTTCACTGTTTCTTCTGGGGAGCTCATAATAGGCTTTCCAGCTGCAACACACAAAAGCCCAGGTCCTTGATCCAAATCATTTTTTAAAATGGCCACAGGATTCCCCAAAATTTGCACGTGGCTTCTATTAGGCGGCCATAATTGTTAGCCACAAATGCACAAACACAGACAGGATTCCACAAGCAATTCTCCGGATGGAGACAGGAAGCCTCCTTTCGGAAGCATGCTTTCAGCCACACCTATTCATACATGGCCTTTTGCAATGTTCTACAACACAATAGAATAGTTATGACAGAATGAAAAGAATACACATAAGCAAAAACAACTTGGGATATATTATTTTTAGATTGCTAATGGGTGCAGCCTGATGATAATCATTAAACGTATACAGGTAGTCCTCGGGTTAAAACCACTCATTCAGCGACTGTTCACAGTTACAACAGCGCTGAATGAGGGGGACTTATGACCAGTCCTTGAAGTTCCGTCCATCACAGTGTCCCTGTGGTCACATGATTGCAATCTAAGTGCTTGGTGACTGGCTCACACTTACAACTGTTGCAGCATCCCATGGTCACATGATCTGTCTTGAGGTAGAAGCTAATAAACACAACAGAACTGTCTTTGCACTGTCTCGTGGAGATCTTTGGGCTGAACCTGACATCAATCTCTCCAGACTGAACCTCAGTTCCCAAGCCAGCAAGCCACAACACCGTGCATTCCTTAGGGTAGTGCCAGTCTCATCTTCTTAAACTTCCCACGCTCCTGTTGGGGGCTAAGGAAACGCTTATCTCCCTGAGCGTGGCCTTCATAACAACATTCCATCACATTATGTCTGGGATAGGTTTAGTCACCTTTCAACTTGTCTGGGTGAAAAGTTGCCAGCATAAAGGTAGTTTCAGGCTATTTCTGAACATGGGTATAGCCTTCTTCTGGAAGACTGTGAAGTCTTTACTTTGGTTCATTGTGGTGTTCTCCCTTCATTTACATTAGAAGGAAGCTATTTATGTGTGTGTGTGTGTGTGTGTGTGTGTATGCATGTGCATGTGTGTGTATGTATATGTATACATACACATATAGATGTAGATGCATACATATACATAGATATATGTGTATATACAAATGTACACACAATATGTTTTTAAATACAGGTGGTCCTCATTTAACGACTACTCATTCAGCGACTATTCAAACTTATGATGGCACTGAATGAGTGGTAGGTATGACTGGTCCTCATATTTACAGCCATTGCAAGCAAAGTCAATGGGGAAGCCAGCAGGAAGTTGCAAGTCACGGTCACATGAGGTCCTCACTTAACAATGGCAACCAGGACTGCCGGAAGTGCTGTTGCTAAGCAGCATGGTCATGTGGTTTTTCGACTTAACAACTGTGTCATTTAACGATGGAGTTTCCATCCTTCCAGTATCAATTAGCATTGTTATGTGAGGACTACCTACACACACACACACACACACACACACACACATAGATAGTAATTCTTTTATAACACATAATGTTGCAAAATGTTGCGCAGCAGCATGTAAGATTTGTGGGTACCAATAGATATTAATTTCTCTGTGAGGTTATACTATAGATGCAAAATTTTATTTGCTTTGTATAACTATTACTAAAATTGTTCGTTATAATGTTGATAGTTGTAAATTTTATTTTAAATCATTTTTATTTGAAAATTTTCTTTTTATACATAATCCATATACTGTATCCTGGAGTGCATTTTTATTTTCTATGGCAGTGATGATATTCTTCTCTAACGTTGGTCAAAGGATTGTGAAATATTTGATAAGCCACCTATGGAGTAGACACAGTGTGGAGCCCCCCCCAGTAATAAAAGTAAAAACACACCAAAAAACTAAGGCCGCATGGGACCTGTTGTTGGACAATTTGTAATATACTTATTGGTGACATGCTAGCTAACAGAAATTCTCTCTCTTTCATGGTTAAAACTGACCTCCTATGAGCAAAGGATTAGTGGTATTTTAAAAGCATATTAAACCCATGTTTAAAGAACTGGCCAATACCCATGCATTTAAGCAGCCCACATAATGCCTGCCTGGCACCCTCCAAAACATTAGGTAGGCAAATGAAGACACCCACAAGGCAGGCATCTTGTCCGCAGCAGCTGCCAAAATGCCTCTGGAGGGCAGTGCCCAGCGACTGGCAGGGAAGGTGCCAGCAGTAGGAGAAAGTGACCAACAAGAATTGGGCACATTCCAGCCCCTGAAAGCTCCTCACCAATATTGCTGGTGAAGTGTTGTAGATCATTCTATTGGGAAAAGAAAGAAAACTTTACTTTAAAACCGAAACAGGTTTAATGCTACTTTAGGCTGCCTTGTGTTGGACTGGAGTTGAGACAAGAGCAATGTCATGAGGACTTGTCCTTTAAAAACAATGAGGAGGACCTCTTCATGTTGTGGTGTGCAGGATGTGAGGATGAACCTTGTTGTCTAAGCAAAGTATCGTGCCACTTTGGAAGTTAATGACATAAAACTAAGGCTGAGATTATTGTTTCCGTAGGTTTTTGCAATCGCAGATAACAATGTTGTACGTGAAAAAAGCAATCTATACTCACTGCTGTTCTTAGGAGTTGGGGTCGTTTCTTTCATCACCTTTTTTCTTCAGGTAGGTTACATTGTTTTGTTCTCATCATATTTGGGTGGATTCTGAAAATATGAGCCAAGGGAAAGAAAACTCAAGGAATTTCTACCAGTTTAGAGGCAGCTCCAGACTTCTGTGATCCCCATAGCTGCATTCTAGAGCTGTTATTAAATCAGGAAAACAGCCATGTCTCATGGGGTTCCTTCAGTATATCTATCTGATCTGAGTCTTGATACATTGCCTCATATTTCAATGCGTGTGTGGCTATCTTAGAAAATAAGTGGTTTAACTCTGGAAAGGAAAACATTGGGCCTGTCTGTCTGCATAGTGTATTTTAAATTCCTCTGCCTGCATGATACACTTTATGATAATTTAATAATAATCACTGAATCATACACAATATTAGTCTGGCTAAGTGTAGATTCTACTAGGGGTGCCTAATCATATTTACTTTCGAAAGCCAAGTTAAAATGGGAAGGAAGTAGTCCAAAGGGGGAGGGAGCTATAAATACAAAGCCTGTTGGACCTCTGGTAGAACAACTGTTTGCAGGGGTATCCACAGGATGTGGTCACAAAAGGCAAGATGGCAACCACAGTGGTGCCAGATAGAAGCTCCACCTGTTTTTTATGTGTGATGCTCATAAACATAGGCAGAGCTTCAATTGCACCATCATGGCTGCCATCTTGATTTTGTTTTTACTATTCCCTGTGGACACATCTGAATGTTTGTTTTCTCAGAGTTTTATTTTCTCTCATATGAAGAGAGTAGTGATCTTCCATTTGTGCTTAGTGTTGCTTCTGAATTTACTACAATCAGGCACAACATTCTTCTTTTTCAGGGTTTCAGTTTTGGCAGAGCTGGAGAGATTCTTACAATGAAAATACGTCACATGGGATTCAAAGCAATACTTAGACAGGTATGCAGAAGAAATGTGGCTTCTTGTTTTGTTGCTTTTATATCATGTCAGCCCAACTGATCATGTTTCGATGTACATTCCAAAAGATATGATAATTGTATCCAAGGATTAATTTGAGTTATATTTCTTAAACAAAGTGTTTCCTTATGTAATAGTATAATAAATCATTTTTAAAGTAATAGACTCTATTATTAAAGTAATAGACTCTCTGTAAATGCTACACAGTTTGTTTTGTCCAAAGGACAGGACAAACATTGGTTTAAATATCAGCTTTCTTGTTTAGAAATGGTCTCAACATTCACAACAGTTAGATAGATTCATACTATTAAGTATGAATTTAAAAATTAGCTATTATATAGGTTTGCTAGTCTACAACAGCTATTGAGAGCCATGGGTAGTATCGGTTAGGTACTGGACCAGGTTTGGAGAGATTCAAGTTTAAATCAAAATGTAGATGACTTTAAATCATCATCTTTGAGTCTATCTCACAGAACTCTTGCTGTGGGGAAAAATATGGTAGAGTGCTGTATATGCTATGTTGAACCTTTGAAGGAAACATGATGTCCAAATCTAAATAACAAACAAATGAATGGGTATGCAAATGAAAAATACAAATCAGCAACATCATCTCCTGATGTCAGTTAATGGGTGTGGTGTACGATATTTGGAGATTACAGGTCATGAAGAGGGATGGAATTTATAAATATTGGGCAGAATTTTTTTAAACATTCTCCATAGTAGGAAGACTGCTTCTCTGAAGGATTCAATGTTGTGCTCTGTTGCATTATTCTTTAACTAAAGAAAAACTTTTTTTTAGTTCTCTTTAACATTCCACTTTTTCTACTCATTTTTCATCATTTGGGAGATTTCCTTCTTTCTGTTTTTATGACTTGCTTTTCTTCCTTCTGGAAAAAAATATATAAAATCTAGAAATCTCATGTGAAACCATTATCATGGTAAATGATTTGATATGTTAAAAAGCAAAAGCATGTTAATGACCTGAAAGAAGGGATTTGAAGACGAAATGGAAAACTGAAGCTTATTGTTTTAGATCCATAAGTATATAATTGGGAAGAAGAGAAGAAATCTTGCATAGCTTTTAAAAAAACAAACCCAACCTTTCAATAGATAGCCACCAAAAAAACCTCATAAATGCATGAAAAGGAATTATAGTAATTATAATGCAGCAATGACTACTACAGCTCTGATTCTATCTAAATTCTGTTCTTTTATTTTATCCCTTATGGGGTTTCATTTGCAAATAAATTGATGTTTGTTTCTTGAAATGCTTTATAGGACATCAGTTGGTTTGATGATCCTAAAAACAGTACTGGAGCACTGACGACAAGACTTGCTCATGATGCTTCTGAAGTAAAAGGTGTAAGTAATAACATGTTTCCAATCTGTTCCCAGGGCTTTTTTCCATAATAGAAATTCAACCATTCATATGCAGATATGGAGTTCCCAATAGATGCGGAGGTTTTGTTTTAGATCAGTGTTTCTCAACTTTGGCAATTTTAAGATGTGTGTTTATGAAGATTCTCAGTAATGCAGGTGGAATTGTCTGGAGGGTTAAGTCATGGCAACTGGACTTTTCTTTTTGGTAGAGATGTTTCACTACTTGTCCAAGCAGCTTCTTCAGTCTCTACCAAAAAGAAAAGAAATCCAGTTGCCATGACTCAACCTCCAGACATTTAAGATGTGTGGACTTCGGCTCCCAGAATTCCCCAGCCAGATTCATACTCAGGTATGAGTATGAAATTAAAGGACATTTAATTTCATACTCAGGACCTCAGGATTAAGGTCTCAAACTTCCAGGTGAGGTATGCTGAACTGAAGATGGCTCTGTGAAAGCGGAGCCAACAACCACAGCAAAGACCAAGGGACCAGTGAGTAGACCGCTTCCTTGGAACCTCTCCAGATAATTTGGAAATTGCCTATTAACAATCTTAATTTGGATGATCAGAACAAGAAGTTTGAAAAGTCTTCATTGGGTGAGTTTATCTTCAACTCTGAACAAAAGAAAAATTAATTATAAGCTTAAGAACCTGAAGAATTTGAAATAAACAGCAAAAAGGTAAATAAGATTTTGATCTAAGAATGTTATAAATGGATTAAGGGTCCAGATAAATTTGGAATATTGACTTTTACTATAAAATTTTGGAATTAACTATAAAAAGTAAACAGCTTCTCATGGGAAACATTTATTTTGGCTATCATGGCTATTGCAAGTCATAACAAAAGATAAGTGATGATTTTAGAAACTGGACACTAGAAGGGGCTAAGGATTTTAAGCAGAAGAAAAAAAAATACAAGCCTGTTCTTGATGTCACCTAACACTGGGACTTTAAAAAATGACATAAAACATTATAACATCAGAAATATTAAAGGAGATCTTTGAAGAATAGAGCCAGAAATTAGTAACTACAATAACAACACTGTCAGTAATGATGTCTGCTTCTATGGATAGACTATGTCTAAAAGATATTAATGAAGGAATGACAGATGTGGAACAAATTTTATCTGACAAGACAGAGAAAATGGAACTACAAATGACAGGCCAAGAGAATGATTTGGAAAAGGATGCTTTACTGGATATATAAAAGAAACTGGCTGAAGTTTTAAAAATTAAAAGGGAAATACAAATGATAAACCAAGAGAATGACCTGGAAAATGTTTTCTTATTGGATCTACAAAACAGGCTTCTTAAAACCTTGAAGAAATCTGTGTGATGGGATAAAGAAGAATTCAAGAGAAATCAAATCCTCTGACAATATTTGATTGAATTAAAGATTAAGACTGTTAGAAGAAAAAGGAAGGAATATAAAGCTGGTTTATTCGATCAAGGTTAAAATAAGTCTTTTTTTTTTTTTTTTTGCAATGTTCTGGTAATCCTTTATGGACTTTTTGCTGATACCAGAATTGAGAAGTTGATGTTTTATGGAATTGCTTATAGATAAGGGATGGGATATGGGATGAAGAGATATCTGTTTAACTTTATAGAGGGTGAGGAGTTATTACATTTGTTTATACTTGTGATGAAGGCTGGAAGTAACTTCTTTATGTATTTCTTTTCTTTTTCTTTATTATATTCTTTCTTTTCTTTTTCTTCTTTCTTTTTTCCTGCATTTTTATTCTTTCTTTCCATTCTCTTCTCTTTCTCTAAGTTTAGTTTGTATTAGTTTTTACTATTGTAATTAAAAATCTTAATAAAATTATATTTTAAAAAAGGATTAAGGTCTCCAAGGCCTGTCGTAAATTGTGCATCTGAAAAAGTAAACTGAACTTACTCTGGGGCAAGTGAAGCCATTATAATCAGTCACTAATTTGAAAAAGGATGGCCAGAACAATAAAGTGCATCTTGCAGTTATGATGACTAACACATTTATCATGGCATATAGTGTTACGGACATAAAATAGATCAGCTGTTGCAGAGCTGGGGCAAATAGTCAAAGAAAAAAGTTAAAATGAATTGGAGGTGTAACAACATACCTGCTGTGTTAGCAGACCCTTCACTAACTTACTTCAACTGACAAATCTGTTGCTTAGATTATATAAACTGAAATTAGTTAAAACAAAAACAAATTTGGAAGATACCTATTTTAAAAAGGAGTTAGCAAGTTATAATTTGTTCTATTGTAAAACTCTGAGGATTTTTACCTACAGTAGAATTATTGTCTTTCTAAGAGGATATCTTAGCAAAGTGTGGGTTGTATGTCTAGCCTCTTTCAATGTCAAGTTCTGGTTTGTTGTTTTAGCCCCTTCTCAGTATGAAGAGTTCATCTCCTAATTTGTTTTATATTCTTTTCTCCCCTCTCTTTCTCAGGCTACAGGGGCAAGGCTGGGTATGATTGCCCAAAATATTGCTAATCTTGGGACTGGAATTATTATATCATTTGTGTATGGCTGGCAGTTGACCCTTTTAATTCTGGCTGCTGTGCCAATCATTGCCATAGGAGGGCTAATTGAAATAAGAATGTTATCTGGACACGCCAAGAAAGATAAGGAGAAACTTCAAAGTGCAGGGAAGGTAAGTTTTTGATCAATTATTCTCTTGAGTAGCAAATTCAACTACTGGTATACCAGCTGTATTAAAACTAAAGCAGAGAACCTGAGAGATATAGAACAAAACTGAAGTCATCTTTCTTGAATCTCTTACAATCTATAGTAGCCTCTTTCAACTTGTCCTCCAGATATTTCAGGATTACAACTTCCAGGATTCCTAGCCATACTCTGTTGGGGATTCAGGGAGTCCCAGCACAAATGGAGGTGTCAGGTCGGGGAAGACTGAATTCTAACAGAGGACGTAACTGGCAAACTCCTGTTTGGGAACTGTAGTATAATACTGCATCTTGCATCATCATAGTTGTTTAATTTTAGGACCTGTTGCTTCCATTTTTCTTGTATTTGGGAAGAAACCCTTCAAGACACAGATATTCAAATCCATACTCTCCTCCCGAGTTGCTCTCCCATTTCAAAGCATCTTACAGCTTATTTGTTGCTGATGTTACACCTTAATGCTGCAATGAACACCTCTCCCCAACCATAGTGATTATTTCTGTGGTTCTGGCCTGTTTCCCAGGATTTGGGGAGTTCTAAGGATGAGAATGAGTTTTCCTCCCACTCCCAATCCTACCTATAACAACTATCCAAAAAAGAAGCAGAAAACATTTAGTCATCCACTTCCGGTGATATGAGAACATTACCAGATTTTGTCCTGCAGCCCTTCAGAAGATCAGGAAGTCAAGATGTAGTTTCCAGCCCCTCAAAAGCTTCCACACTTATGTTAAGCCATAATGATTTATTTAATTTTGGTTTGTGGTAAAAATGAAACCATAAGACTTGTGGCTTATTCAACAAAGCATACCTAAATTTTCCATGACTTAATATGATAATGACTGCTGTGTAAATGCTTACAATTGATGCCTGGAAGCAACTGTGCTCTGGTCTCAATAATTAAAATTTGGTGGTAAGTACAGTGGTACCTTGGGTGACGAACGCTTCTGTTCACGAACAATTCGGGTCACGAACAGCACCGTTCGCAAAATTTTGTTTCCATTCACGAACTCCGCATCGGATGACAAACAGGATCCGCAGCCATTTTCCCTGCCGTGACATGTGGTCGTGGCTTCCTGTAGGGAGGGGGACTCTCCCTCCAAACAATAACCACCTCCCCACCCGCCTTCCTGTCCTCCACTCCAGAAGTCGCCTCGAGCAAGGTTAGCGTTCTCTCTCTTCGTACTGTACCGTACTATACTTTGTTTCATATTTTTGTGGTTTAAAAAAAAAATACATATGGTTCAGAACGGATTAACCGTATTTACATTGAACCTTATGGGAAAATTTGATTCAGGTCGCGACCAGAGTCGCGAAACGAATTAAATTCGTGACCCGAGGTACCACTGTATATAAAACTATTTTGACATAGTGCCAGAGTGTGGTGTTATTACTCTTATAGCTCTTTTGCCAAGTCATTTTCCCCCAGGGTGATGCTCTTAAATGTTTTCCAATCCTAACATATCTGGATGACACCAATTTGGAAACCACTGCCCTAAATCCTGCTTGTTCAAGTAAAATTCGAATTGGGGAGTTCAACATTTTCCTGTTGCTACTGTGTTTTTCATCTGTTTACAGATTGCCACAGAAGCAATTGGAAATATTCGAACTATAGCTTCCCTCACTCAGGAAAGAAAATTTGAAGAAATGTATGGAGAACATTTGAAAGGACCATACAGGTAAGAAATACTAAAATGTCTTGGCAACATTTGGAAAACAATGAGTTCAGAATCAAAGATTTTATCACAGCCTTTTCCAATCTGGTGCCCTCCACTTGTACTGAATTACAACTTCCATCATCCTCTAGAAAGTTCCATAAATACAGATTTCTACCACATTAAGAAAGATTAGGATGAGTTAACCCATATGGAATTCGCATGGATTTAAATAGATATAAGAGCAGGGAATATGTCACTATCCAAAAAACAAACCAATCCTTTTCCATTTTTGTTTCAGAAATTCTGTGAAAAAAGCACATCTTCACGGACTAACTTTTGGCCTTTCCCAAGCCATGATGTATTTCACCTATGCAGCCTGTTTTCGTTTTGGGGCCTACCTTGTTGCAAATAAATACATGGATTTTAAGGCTGTATTCTTGTAAGTAACACTGCAATATCCAAAAATCCATTCAAACTTGCATCATAGTATGCTAGGATAGTACCACTGAAATTGCCATTGGCTAAATGCCAGAATGGATGGTCCTAGTGGGACATTCAAAGCAGCAAGGTGTTTGGTTTAGCTTCGGGAAGAAGAATGTGGAATGAAGGATATGCCAGGCAAGCTCTAGAAAAATTCTGGAACCATGCACAGCAGAAATTAAGCAAAGGAATGAATAATTTGGTTCCTAGAATGAATGGAGATCATTACCTAGGCTCTTGGCTTCTTGACCTTAATTGTCTGGCTGTTTAAGCAGGGCAAAGGTTGTATATTAAGAGTAAAAAAAACCCTGAGCATTCCCAGATAAAGAATAAAACATCAGGAGTAGTGATCTAGCATGAGATGAGAATATTTTTTTAACAAAGCACTAGATTGGCCAATTTAAATTACAGGTTGTCCTCACTTAATGGCTGCTCATTTAACAATGGTTCAAAGTTACAATGGCCTTGGAAAGGGTGCTTTACAGCCCGTAAAGCACTTCTGGCCATTGTAAAACTTTGTGCTGCCCCCCCCCCTTGGTCACGTGGCCGCATTTCAGGTGCTTGGCAACCTGCTCGCATTTATGACTGGTTATTACCACCCCGTGATCATGTGAATCTTCTCTGCTGGTTTCCCCAGAAAATCAGTGCAGGGAAGGTTGCAAGCAGAGGGGATGGAGGAAAACCTCTTGGTGGTGTGCAGGAACGGAGCTCAAATCCTGAAGATTTGAGCTCCATTCCTTCAGCCCTACAAAGGATTTCCCCTTTGTCCACAGAGGGGAGGGCAAACCCCTTGGCGGGCTTTAGGAACATTTGAGAGTGAAAAGGCTGCCTGATGGGAGGATTTCAGCTCCAGAGGAACTGAAACTGTTTGGCAGCCCTTTCACTCTCAAAAAGCTGCCTTCTGAGAGAATTTCAGCTCCATGTGAAGCTGAAATCTTTCAGCAGACAGCTGTTTTGCTCCATCTGCTTAACAACTGCAACCAGGAGCTCCTGGATTGTGGTCATTGAGCGAAACAGACACGTAGACATCTTCCTTAACGACCGCTTCCCTTAACAATTGATATTCTGGTCCCAATTGTGGTTGTTAGGTGAGGGCTACCTGTACTCTCTGGAGTGTTTGACAAGGATAGTGATCTGAAAGTTGGGAAGCCATGTCTTTAGAAACAGCATCAATTGCTTTTCCCAAAAGAGCAGCTGTTTAAACATTCAATTAAAATAAGAGATATAGTTCATGAACTTCAGTTATAATAAAGATAGGTAGCTAATATTTGAGTAATTTTGGGCATGACTGCTTTGAGACATTTGCACATGCAGCTTTTCCCAGAACAGAAAATAGGTCATTTACTAGAGCAGTCTTCCCCAACCTGGTGCCTTCCAAATGCACTGGCACAATTATTCCCTGAATTCCCAGCCATTATGATAATTCACTTCTCATTAACAAAAAACAGAGTAACAAAATGTGCATGTAAAAATGATCACAGCCCAGCTCTTCAGTAATACAACCTATGTTCATCCTCTTTTGCTGTTTTGCTGTTCCAGAGTATTTTCCTGCATTGTGTTTGGTGCCATGGCTCTAGGGCAGACGTTTTCATTCACACCAGACTATGCCAAAGCCAAGATATCTGCTGCTCACATGTTCATGCTCTTTGAAAGAGTACCGTTAATAGATAATTACAGCGAGGAAGGAAAGAAGCCTGTAAGTTGATTTTTGGATATCGTTTCAGCACTTGATTTAGCTTCTGCAAGGACTGTAGTTAATGTGTTATTTATTGCTAGATTCACAAGATTAAATTGTGCCACTTTATTCCGACACATGCAGCCTAATAAATTATCAGCCTCCTTCTCTTCTTTTCATGTGCACAGATAATGCCAACTATCTATTACCATGTATATAATGGCTCAGTTATAGATTTGTGCTATTGATGCAGCAAATTATGATGCAAAAATCAATATATTGCATTCTTCAAATTATCTTATTGGTTTCTGTAGCCCAGACTGGTTCATTTGTTTAGTCCAGGCTTCCAGATGTGTTAGAATTTGCACAATTACCAGAATTCCTAGCTAGAAATCCAGAGTTGTAAGCCTAGCACAACTGGATTGTGTCAGAATAGTGTCTTAATGCAGGGATCATCTCTCAATGCAATCTGCCTTCTGAGATTATAAAATGTCTTTCAGTCTTGGAAGGTATTAAAAATGCAGATATTTTAGAGTGGTTTTAGCAAAGGAAAGTTACAAAATATTTTGGAGGGTTGATATCACTAAAACTGCTTACTTTACTTTTGATATGTCTAATATATGTATTTGCCACCACTCAATCATTTTTCTTAAATATATGGATGTTGCTTGGATTCTAGGAAAATATTAGTGGCAATATAACATTTAAGGAAGTGGCCTTCAACTATCCAACCCGGCCAGATGTCCCAGTACTTCAAGGACTGAATGTTGCAGTAGAGAAGGGGCAAACCCTGGCACTTGTCGGAAGCAGCGGCTGTGGAAAGAGCACACTAGTCCAGTTGCTTGAAAGATTCTATGATCCCCTCAGTGGAGAAGTGGTAAATTCATTGGGAGTTTGCTTATATTGCTTTTTAAAATTCAAATTAATGCAACATGATGCTAGATAATAAAATATTCCTACCCAGGACTGAACTCTATTTGCCAAAACAAGGTAGCATTTTATTTTTTAATATATTTCTTCTTTATTTTCCCTCCGTGGATTGGAATTCTGAACATCTTTAGAAGAAGGTGGCCCTACTGGAATTGGTGCTGTGGCATGGGAATGAAGAGTTAGGTCCCTTCCCTTACTCTGGGCTATTGTCCTTCAGTCCTTTCCAGGAGGCACCCCAATGTCAAGAATAGTTTAAGGCAGCTGAAGAGGTGGGGAACTTGTGACCCTTGGGGTGTTGTTGGACTGTAACTCCCACCTGCATCCTAATCTTGATTATGCTGGCTGGAGATGTACTCCAGCAACATCTTTGATATAAAGTCATCTTGGGATGAGGTAAAATCTGAACCAAGAATTTCCTTTCTGCTTCATCATTCTGTCTTCTAAGCCATAATTTATGGATTGATCATATTTTCATCTTATTTCTTGTGGGATTTTCTGTGAATTACTTGTAATGATTGATTGATTGATTGATTGATTGATTGATTACGTGCCATCAAGTCACTTTTTAGTCCTAGCGACCACATAGATAGATTTTCTCCCTGATGATCTATCCCTAATCTGTTCTTTTAAGTCTCCCAACAGTGCCCTCATTGCCCCCGTAACTGAGTCCATCCACCTTTCTGCTGGTCGTCCTCTTCCTTTTTTGTAACGAGGAGCTTTCAAAATGTCTCATAACATTTTGGAAGGCCAGTGCCCACTGTACATCATAGAAATCTCTGCCTCTGAACTTGTAATAATTCTCGTTTTTCAGCTCTTGGATGGTGAAAATGCAAAGCAGTTAAACATTCAGTGGTTACGGTCTCAGATTGGAATTGTTTCTCAAGAGCCAATCCTGTTTGGCTGCAGTATTGCGGAGAATGTTGCCTATGGTGATAACAGTAGGGAGGTATCACTTGATGAGATCTGCGAAGTAGCTAAAGCAGCCAATATACACTCCTTCATTGACTCTTTACCAAACGTAAGTTCTTTTTCTAACATGCCCTTCACTGAATTCTTAAGTGTGCTTTCTCGGGAGCAAACAGAGTCTTTTAGTTTGGCATATTGTTCAGGAGTTTTGCTTGATGTGGAAATTAAATAAAATGTTACCGTAAAGAATAATGGGTTGGACATCCATGATAGCACTGAACCAATTACATTTTTAAAAACTCTTAGCAAATTAAAATTAGAGTGTTAGAATTACCTCCTATTATACGAATTAAGTTATTCTCACAGGCAATTATGGATGTATAGTACACTATTTTTTTTGTAAAATATTTCTATATAAATGTTTCTATATTTCTACACAAGTGATTCTCGGTAACTTACAATTCTAAAACAATTGATTAAGGCTTGGAATCTGAGTACCTGCAGGATTGTTTACTCCATCCTGAATCAGCCGAACCTGTTGGGTCATCCCTAGGGAGGAATTATTTTCAGCTGCCCACTTTAGTGAATGAAGTTAAAACTAGAAGGTGCTGCTTTTTAGAAGGATCCACAAACACCTACAGTGGAAGAATGGATCATAGAATTAATGGAATTGGCTCAAATGGCAACGTTAACAGCATTAATAAGAGATAATACTGTTTCTAAATTTGTCTCCTTATGGCAACCCTTCTTAGATTACGTGCTTGTGTGGGAAAAAAACGAGGTTTTGATTGTGAGCTTTAATGATTAGATGGTTTGTGTTGATAGAAATAATGTGAATTTGGATTAATTAGTGGTAAGAGATTAACTTTTTAAAAATTTGTATCTATATCTTTATTGGGATAGTCGGAAGTCACTTTCTGTTTCAATTTTCTATCTATCCTCACTATTTTAGTTTTTATCTTTTTTCTTTTAGTTCTGTCTTCTTTCTTTGCTGTACTTTCTGTTTTGTATGTTAACTTTACTCTGTAATGTAATATAATAAAGTTCTTGTGAAGAAAACTAGAAGGTGCTGCTTTTCAGTGGCAGTGCCAGTCTTCAGGAACAGTCTCCCAGTAGTGCCCCAACCACCCGATCCCTCAGTGGCATTGAGGAAGATACTAAAAGCCAAACTGTTCTGGAGAACATTGTAACGTAGGATTTTTTTTTTTTACCTTATTGCCATTTCTTAGTGTTACTTTTCTCTTGGTTTACTTGGACTTTATGGTTTATATTGTTTTAAGCTGTTTACTGGATTTTAATTTGTATGCCTGTTTTAATGTTTCTATATCATGTAAATCGCCTAGAGTTGTTTGGGTTGTAGCAGACTAGAAATGGAATGAATGAATGGATGAATAAATACATAAATAATCAATAGAATCATTACAATATCATAACAATCCATGTTAGCCAAGCCCACAGCCCCTTGTTAGTGCGCAGCCTATCAATATAGCACTCTCCTCACCAAGCAGCGTAGTCTTAACTGGTATTCTAAAACGATTCAAGGACAGAAATCCTGACTTCAGGCATCAAGCTATTTTGGAGTCAGGGGGTAGTGACTGAGAAGATCATATTCCAACCCTATACTTCCCCTTACCTCCTGGGAAGTTGGAGCTTCTAACGTGTGTCTCTCAGCCTGTATCTACTAGACAGGCAGATCTCACCCAACAGTCCCAAAGGTGGTGAACACTCAAGCCATAAGTGATAACCAGCATCTTGAATTGGGCCTGGGAGCAAACTGGCAACCAGTTTAGTCCTGCAACATAAGTGTCACTCTGCTGTACCAATTAGCCCTGGTCAGTAGATGAACAGGGCCAGCTGTAGTTTCTGAGTCATTTTCAGAGGCACACCCCATAGAGCAAGTTGCAGTAATCTAATTAGGAGATATCAAGAGCTCAGGTCACTGTAGTAAGTACAGTGGCACCTCGGGTCATGAACGCTTCTGTTCACGACCAATTCAGGTCACGAACAGCTCCGTTCGCAAAATTTTGCCTCCGTTTGCGAATGCCGGATCAGGTGACGAACAGGATCTGCGGCCATTTTCCCTCCCATGACACGTGGTCACGGCTTCCTGTAGGGAGGGGGACTCTCCCTCCAAGCAATAACCGCCTCCCCATCCACCTTCCTGTCCTCCACACCAGAAGTCGCGTCGAGCAAGGTTAGCGTTCTCTCTCTTTGTACTGTATTTTGTTTCATATTTTTGCGGTTTTAAAAAAAAAACATATGGTTCAGAACGGATTAACCATAATTACATTGAACCTTATGGGGAAATTTGATTCGGGACACGACCAAAAATTGGGTCGCGACCAAATTCGGAAGGGTCAGAATGGATTAACCGTATTTACATTGAACCTTATGGGAAAATTTGATTCGGGTTGCGACCAATTCAGGTCGCGACCAGAGTCGCGGAACGAATTAAGTTCGTGAACCACTGTACAATACCTCCTGATTCAGGAAAGGTCACAATTGCACAGCTGGCTGAAAGTGTCCCTGGTCATGCCCTCCACTTCTTGCTGTAGCAGGATCCAGGAGGACCTTCCAACTAAGACCTGCTCCTTCAGAGGAAATGTCATCCTACCCAGAGCTAAAATTGGAATTATTCTGGAACTAGAGACTTCTCCACAGAGAGTAGCTCCATTGTGCTCAGATTCAGTTTAGGTTCTGTTCAGTACCCCCTCACAGCTTCCAGGCATCAAATCAGGACTTGTATCTCCTGCTCAGCACAGGTTGGATGTATACAACTGGGCATCATAAGTATACAGTTTTGATGATATCTCAGCCCAGATTGATAATAAAAAGAATGTGGGAGAAGGACAAATCCTGGGGCACCCCACATGGAAGTGACCAAGGGACTCAGCTTCTCCATTCCCACCAACATTTATTGGAATCATCCACTTAGGAAGAAGTAGAATCACTGCAGAACAGTGGCCTTGATTCCCATCTTTTGTAAACAGTATAAAAGAATACCATGGTACTGAGAGATCTGAGACAAAGAGTGAGCTCCACCCATCCACGTCCTGTCACAAGTCATCCATGTTAGCAGCCAATGCAGTTTCCATTCCATGCTTGAGTCTGACCCCCACCAAAAGGAACTGGTGTAAACTGTTTCATCTAGGGCCCTTTGTACTTGATATATACAAAAGGTTATTATGAACTAAGCTTACAACTGCCTGCTGAGCTGGGACCATTCTTTCATTTTCCCCAACTGCCATATAATCATTGAAATGTTGGCTCACTACCTAGATAGCAGTGTTTCTCAACCTTGGCGACTTTTAAGGTGTGTGGACTTCAACTCCTAGAATTCCCCAGCCAGCATGGCTGACTGCGGAATTCTGGGAGTTGAAGTCCACACATCTTAAAGTTATCAAGGTTGAGAAACACTGCTATGTACCCTTGGGTGTAGAGTTGAATACTCTATGTACATGGCTGCTTACAGGACATTAGTAGGGTGAAATAATTCAGCCTTTTACCTCTTGATACACCTCTCTTGCCAGAACTGGAGGAATGGCAGTCCACTCAGAGATTGTACTTTAACTGAAATGCTCCCCTAAGGGAAAAAGCAGTACCTCACACACACACACACGCACACACATACACACACGCACACATAGAGAGTGTGAGAGAGAGAGAGAGAGAAAGAGAGAGAGCGTGAGAGTGAGCAGGTGTTTTCCATGCAAAGGATCCTAGCTTATTCATTGGCATAGATGATAGAAGTAATTGATGCACTGATATTTATTGAAATAATGTTGATTGCTTATAGAAATACAATACTGCTGTTGGTGACAAAGGGACTCAACTTTCTGGGGGCCAAAAGCAACGCATTGCTATTGCCCGTGCTCTCATCCGCCAGCCAAGAATTCTCCTATTGGATGAAGCAACCTCTGCGCTTGACACAGAAAGTGAAAAGGTAACTATTTAAATGTTGTCTGTCTAAGCAGAGAACATAGGCTTCCAACTGGGAAGACTTCACAATACAGCACATGATTTCAGAAAGACTATAGCTAATTAGCAACGCACATGCCAAAAGTCTCCATTTCGGTCCCTGGCAATTTCAGTTGAGCTGGAAAAACTCCTTCCTCCAGTTGTTGTTGATATTATTTAAAGAACATATATGGCTGCCTATTTTATATAATGAACCTAGGCAGCTCACAAAACCAGTAAAAACAAGAATAAAAACAAAATAACCTTCTCACTGGTGCTAGACCAACCAGACTGTTAGCCTCCTGACTCAACTTCCACCCTAACCCAGTGCTTGGGGGAAGAGCCAGGTCTTCACAGCCTTCCAGAAGGCTAAAAGGACAGGGACCCCTTGAGTCTCTGAGAGGAGGCTATTCCAAAGGGCTGGGGTGGCTACAGAGAAGGCATGCTTCCAAGGTTCCATCTGATTGCAACATTTAAGGGATGGGACCCAGAGCATGCCTATTCTATTTGACTTAGTGGGATGGGCAGATCTGTTTTCAGTTAGTGTGGACAATACTGGCTAAATGGACTAATTGCTTCACTATAAGATAGATTTTGTGTTCTTGGCCTTCCAGCCACCTAGCACCAGGCTGTTGGCTCTCCAAAACGGTTCAAAACTAGAAAACTAACATCAGCAGTTCAGATGAAAGCATGAAGCTGTTTCAGAATTAGCTGCACACTGGCCTCCTAAGGCTACATCTGTAAATACACTTACAGTGGAGTAATTTCTGTAAAAACTCTTAAGTATTAAATGCATATACAGTAGGATTGCAGGATGCTTCAGCTATATATATTCAATATAGAGTCTATTGAATAAACCAAAGATTTTATTAAATTAAATTAAATCAAATTATTAAATGGTGGGTACATTTTTCTATAGAAACATGCAGAATTAGATGTGTTAATAACTTTCCATGTCTTGGACGAAATTAATTCTAGTCATGCAAGTATATGCTGCAATAAAATAGCATTCAAAGATGATACAAGACTGTTCTTTCTTTTATGGTTGCTCATTATTTAATAATTCATAGTTCATTTTAACAATGAACAGTTATAGACAAAATGTACATATCCTCAGAGAACAGATGAGGGATTTTTTTTTTCATTTATTAAACTATACCTTCTCTTTTCAATAGATTGTCCAGGAAGCTCTGGATAAAGCCAGACAAGGCCGTACGTGCATTATAATAGCTCATCGCTTATCAACAGTGCAGAATGCTGACAGCATAGCTGTGATCCAGAATGGGAAAGTCATGGAACAAGGAACACATCAACAACTACTGGCTAGAAAAGGAATTTATTATTCGCTAGTTAATGTACAGGCAGGAACAACTCATGTATAAATAAGAAAGTGAACATTACTTGGACTGAGTTGATTGATGGATTATGTGGCATCAAGTTGGGGTCAACTCTTCACAACTACACAGAGAGATTTCTCCAGGATGATCTGTCTCCAGTCTGGTCCTTCAGGTCTTTCACGGTTGCACCAATTGCCACTGTAACTAAATCCAATTGTCCATGCCTGTTCAGATATCTGGTAACCCTAAGCATGGATGACATTAGAACATGGATACAACTATTTCTGCCATTACTATGGTGTAAAATGAACAAAGTATATTGAGGCATATTCTTTTTTTTTCCTTCTACCTTTCCCAGCATTATAATTTTTTTTCAGAGAACTAGGTCTTCACATAATGTGCCCAAAGTATGATATTTGAGCCTGGTCATTTATTTGTGCCTTGAGTGAGAACTCTGAGTTGATTTGTTCAAAGATCCATTTCTTGGCTATCCATGGTGTTGTCAGGAATTTTCTCCAACACCAACATTCAAAAATATCAATACTCTTTCTATCTTGCTTCTTCAAAGTCCAACTTTCACTTCCATAGTGTGTTATAAGGAAAACATGGTCTGCATGATTCTGATCTTTGTAGATATAGACACATCTTTTCTGAGGCCTTCATAGTCTGAGAAGTATTTTTTGACTGCTGATTCCTTTACTGTTGATAGTCGATCCTAAAAGTGAGAAGCTGTCACCACTTCACTATCTTCCCAGCTTCCTGCAATATATATATTCCACATATAGGCTGAATAAATTAAGGGGAGAATACACAGTCTTTTCTTACTCCTTTCCCAATCTGGAGCCAGTCTGTTTCACCATGTTCTCTCTAGACTGTGGCTTCCCAACTGGTATTTGCTGGATGTGACAAATACAGAAGATGCTGTTCATATTCTCATATTAAGCAAAATAGGCCAAATTCCTTAGAAGGGTCACCAGCGTTAAACATGCTATTTTGTGTTCTGCATTCCAGCTCTCTTAGCGTTCTTATTACTCTAACCTGTCTAAACTAAGCACTTTGTACCTTGATAGCTATACTTGTGTGATACTTAAGAATTTTGTCACTGTTATCTTTCCCATGAAGTGATGGATCAAGAAGTTTCCTTTGTGATCTACAGTATAAAATAACATACTTCAGATTTTAAATGTACATCTAGGGCTTGAAAACTAACACTTGTGTTTTGAAGGAGGGGAAGTGATATGACAGGCAAGCTTTAAAGGCAAAAATAGTTTTCCAGTGAAAAGAGACAGTTGTTAATGTCTTTTGAACTTCATTAAATAAAACTTCAATAACTAGTGGGCATTGAGTCATTTCTATGAATATACATTTAAATAACTTTTTTTTTAATTCCTCTAAAGGAAGTATATTTGGAATCACAACCTGTTGTGACATCAAAAGCAAATCAGAGTTAAATGCCTGGGGGGAGAGGAATGTATATTTTATCTTTATAAAGCCCAATACATAGAACAGAACAACATGACAAAATACAATTTGTTAAGAATTTCATAATTACTTTTTCCTCAAACATTATGAAACCATCACAGCCAGATTTTCCATATGTTTATTTCAGTTGGAGAAATGAGCTTAGTGTATACTAGTGTGTAAATGTATGAGCTCATAAACTTACACACTAGTTACATCTCTGTTATAGTAACTCAGTCTTCCTTCCGCTAACCACTGAGGTACACACAACTAGCTCTCTCCACTTGCTATTTAAAATGGCCGGTAATGGGTGTCTTGAGACTGCTGGAGATATAGCCTTAGTTGGTGGTGGGGAGGAGTTTATATCACACATCTCTCAGTGAGATAATAACCTTCACGGGACTGAGGATGAGCAAGTAATCAGTACTAAATGGCAAGACTCACTTGGCAACTGGCCAAGGAATCTGAGGGTGGGGACTGGAGCAAATGAGCTGCAGCTTCAGAAGTCACATAGACACAGGGTGGTTCCCGACCCTCTTCCTGTCTGGCTTGTTCTTTTAGAGCAGGGCTCTTCTTTTGCCTCAGCCGACTCCCTACGGTCTCTGCCTTGGCTGTTGATGTCACTGATCTAGATCCACATCAGCCGGGCCTTTCTTTTCACTTGATGAACATTCCTTCACCTTGGGCTAGCTTTGGGTTCCATCTTATTTAAATCAGATCACACACTGGCTTTGCACGGCCATATTCTTTAGATAGTTTTGTTCTTTGCTTTTTTTGCTCTATCTGCTGCTTTTCCTTCCTCCCCTCCCCTCAGACAGAGCTTATGATATTCATAACACACTTTAGATTCCTATCATATAGCTACCTCTTCAAGATCTGATTTGGTTATACTGAACGGTGTTTGTATAGTTTGATGAAGTCTGTTCCATCCTGGTGCCTTCCAGAATTTAGTTAACAGGATGACACAGAGGAGCTGGTAGGAGATTTTTTTGCCACAGGTATGTGATACTTTGGACCTACCAGGCAACGGCTCTATCTGCGCAAACAAGTCAACAAGAGGATGAAGTGCAGAGATGGAAAGGTGAATATCTTGGCCCTGAAAAAAAAAAGGTCTAATCAGACTAAGAAAGAAAGAAATCATAAGTCTGGGTCTATTCAGCATGCTTAGGTTTAACTGGGCTGTTGTTGGGAGGGTCTATTTGGATTAAAGATTTTTGTCCTTTCCTTCTTTCTTTCTTGAATGTGTTCTTCTAAAACTGATATTCACTTTTGCACCAAGATCATCTCCATACCTCTGTGATATGACTACTCCATACTTTTTTCCATGTTCAGTGGATGTGCTGACATTTCTAGCTTTAAATTAAGTGAAAATGACCATCCAGATATTGATATGCTGTCAGTATCTACATCCTCCTGTTTGCCCACACTAACTATTTTTCAGGAACTCTGGTTTCTGAACATTTCTACTTGTATCTAACAATTATTAGATTTTTCATTGTTTTGCTAAAATTTGAGGTTCACTCAAGCTTGTTTATTCTGCTGTCTTGTTTCCTGAGGCCTCATTTTGGCTCCTGCCATTGATACCAACCATATGAATTCACTATTAAAGGAAAGGTTTCTACTAGATATGCCAGTTATGGACTGATACATAAATAAAGGCTTTTTATTTTTTAGGATTCTTTTTCTACTTACCAAATAAAACAATGACTGTATTTACAAAGATACCTATTTTAAATTTAGAATTTTTTAAAGATTTTTTTTATTCCTCCTTTTCTATTTTTATAAATAACTCAAGGCGCCGAACATACCTAATACTACTTCTTCCTCCTATTTTCCTTACAACAGCAACCCTGTGAGGTGAGCTGTTGTAAGGAAAATAGTTGGGCTGAGAGAGAGTGAGTGGCCCAAAGTCACCCATCCAGCTTTCATGCCCAAGGTGGGACTAGAACTCAGTTTCCTAGTTTCTAGCCTGGTTCCTTAACCACTAGACCAAACTGGCTCTATTCATTAAAACCTATTTATTACTAACCTACAATGATTAATCAACCCAATTCTCTGGGCTCCCAAAATACACTAAACTATAAACCATTGTCAGGTGCTGGTTTTACAAACACATTAAGCTAAAACATAGTTGTCATATTTGTAGTTCACTAAACACATCTCAAAACTAATAAAATCCAAAATACTGGACACCAGAAACAATTGCCAAAAAGTTTATCAAGAGAAATTCGCAGAAAGACTAAAGATCAGTATTGGTGAGACTTGACAAATTAACTGGTGGAGTATTCAGAGAGGTAGGGCTACTGCAGATATGACTCTCTCCCTCATACCCACCAATCTGATTGTTCTCATTGGTAAACAGAAAATAAAAATACAGATCCTAGGAATATGCAAGAAAGTGTTTTTGAAGCAATGCAATAGTACAGATGTTGTGAGGTAATCTACTTGCCAGCCGTTCATGTCAGACATGGAATAGATATCTTTATCTCAGGCATAACATATACCTTCATGAGAGGCAGATGCATTTTGTCCTATAGGCACAGAGAGCTATACCAACATCCTTCTCCATTTAAAATCAGCAGAACTGCGTAAGTTGTGGACCAAGGCAGAAAGAAGAAGAGACCCACATCACTCCCCAGAGATACCAATTAGATTTTGGACATTCCCAGGACCTAGGGAATGTCCAGGTAATCAAGACAGGGAGAATAATTATTTTAAGGGAATATTTGTTCTTAAGTAATAGCTAATATGTTTAGCCAGGAGCCTGAATTAAAATTACTTTATTTTTACTGTGCAGTTTTAAGTTTCCTGTCTTTAGTTCTCTATATAAAATTTATATTATATTTATATTATAAATTATAGAATTGGTTGTTTAAAGCTCAGCCTTTACCCATGTTCCAAGCTGGGCATGAGAATAATTTTACCTTCTTGTAACCTGTAATGATTTCTTGAACCCTCTCAGGTGCTACTTTATTAAATTTCTGGCAGGAAGAACAAATCTTTCCTAGCATACCATCATCATCTTGAGGGAACATAACATTTGCCTTTTGTATCTTTTCCTTTTTTAAACTGGTGTGTTAACCAGGTTATCATTTATGTCATTTAGCTCCTTAACAACTTAATGTTTGCCTTCTAAAATTATAATATTAAAAAGAGGTTTTATTTGTTATTTTTGCTATTTTTAAAAAAATAAAGCTTGATTTTATTCATCTATTGGTCTAATTCCCAAAGTGAGTGAGGGAGTGCTGGATCCTCTAGCTACATGCCTCTAAGTGATATAGTCTTGAGGTTGGATTGTAGAAATTATTTCATTTCTCTCACACACACACACACCAGGGTTAGATGAAGATTGCCAGGTGACTCAAGGCCTAGAAGATAAGTTGTAGGCAGCAGAAACTATCAAGCCACTACTTCAAGGCAAGATGATAGAGGCAGGCTGTGAAGACATAGAGGGTTTCTGGAGAGGAGAGTTAGACCTCCAGCCTTCTATTCTACAGGCTTGGCCATGCTGCTACAATAGTGTACAATACATTCATTTTCAGACAGATTCAATATCGTGGGCCAAAGAAATCAGGGAAATCATCTACTTTGGTATAGGAATTTCAGATCAAAAAGTGATGTGAGTGCTATATGTGAATCTTTGATTAAGGGTCTTAATAAAGTGGACAAAATTAAAGGAGCCATTGGCTTCTTCTTTGAGTTGAATCAGCCTTAGGAGTTGAGGATTAACGAACTGTTTGCACAAATATATTTTGAGCAAATAACATACTGGAGCCAAACAAGTGCATGGCCACAAGGGAAAATGCATATACTAGTGAGTAGAAATATTTGGAGAGGGACAGAGCATAGGTATATTTTGCTAATTCAGTTGCATTGGAACAAATGTTGGGGAGTTGAAATGCTCAATTTAATAATGGGCATAATAGAAAAACAATGGAATAGAGAGAATTAAGTAGATATGATAATCTATATATATGTCTATAGAAAAAGGAAGTAAACTGAAGATGGTTTTGCTCTATACATAACACATGGCATAGTTTCAAAACTATTCTCAAATATAGTCTCAAACTAGAAATCTCAAAAGAGGAGACTCCTCCAGAGAATCATTGTGGGTAACAATCCAGGCCTCAAAAGTCATGCTATCATCTACCTGAGAAAAATGTTTAGGATGATCTGGAGATTGAGATCAGAAAAATATTGAAATGAAAAAATGTAAAATGTTTGATTTCATATAAACTGGATAAAACCACATTTTCATTAAAAAAAATAAACACCTTAATTATGCATAATATTTTCTCCAGCTATCACAAACCAAACCAAAGGGGATAGAAGTCATTCTTTAATCCTAATTTTTTTCTGGGATCTAGGGCAAGATAATATTGCTGATATAATATTTCCTGTTGGAAACAATCATCAGAGCAATATTAAATATTTGGACTTTTTGCCGAGGAAACATACACAGTTGTATATTCAAAAGAAGAAAAAAAAAGGGGGGGGGGAAGGAAAGGGAAAAACTGAAAGGGAAATTCAAAAGACTCTCTCCAGAATGCATATAGAATCATAATAAAAAAATGCATCTCTCAAATCAGGAAAGCTATCTGCAAGTCCAAGAAGTCGTCAACATGGTTAATGATCAATGTCCAAAAAAGCCATTGAAAAAAAGATTTTCTTGAGAAAATATACTTCTGCACAAGGGATTTTTGCCAGTTAGGAATCAGCTCCAGATCTATGTCATTGCGTGGTGATTGAACTGATGGCAGACTTTCTTTCTCTCTTTCAACTGAGGTTCCATTGAAACTAAGCTGACGTTTTGCTTTGTTTTTTTTTCCAACTCTGCTGATCTCAGAGCTTTTGGCCAGTCTGTTGGTGGGGATTCTTGACTCACCAGCTTCTAGGCTCAAGCCACCCTTCCCTTCTCTTCATAGAGGTCCAGCAGCAATTTCAATATATTAAGATGCTATTATTTCTTAAACACAACATTGGGATAATACCTAGGCAGCTTTGTAACTTACCTCATAGCAACTGCTCCTTTTAATGAAGAGAAAATGTGGAGGGGGGGGGAATGATGGTAAAATTTATCCTCTTTATTATTATGTGGAGTTGGAATGGTTTTTACAGCTTTAGGATAGCAGTAGTTAAGAGCAAGGCATCAACCACAGCTTTTCGTGCTCTGTTGCTGGTCAGTTGGAGGAAGTAGTTTGTTTCAGCATTTCCCAGTATTCAGCATTTCCCAGTATATGATGATTGTTGGGTGATTTCACAATGCTTTATGAAAATGGTATGGAAGCAACCAGAATAGAGGTTTTACTTAAATATGGAGAACAAAAATGGAAATGAACTTCATCAAAGAAAGGCAAGGAATACAAAATGGTGTCTGACTATATATGTAAAAGATTGCTTTCTAAGCTTCAAAATTAAGATTGATTATGGGCATAATTATCCACAATTTGAACTTCTGTGCCCTGGTCTTGAGGAATATATAAGGCTGTTAATGAGACCTATGATAACTTGAGATAACATGGAGATGTTGTTTGTATGAATTACAATTAAGATGGAAAATTGCAACACCATAGTTTGCAAACCAGTTCAAGTGCACAACCTTCTAATTGTGTACTGGCTATGGGGGAAGTTCATGTTATCAGCGGTGCCCACGAATCATCAAATAATGACATCCTTCCAGAAGATTATTAATACTTGTGCTTCCAGCATTTTAATAGTAGTTGGTTAATTATCACCTTGTTGCTTTGATTTCCAATCTGTACACAGCTCAGCTTCACTGTGGTTTCTATCTGTTTCTTAGCTTGCAGGAAGAAAGAGAATTTAACTTTCTAAACTTGTAACAACCTTTTTGTAGATCTTTTCTTATGTAATATTATGAATAGCTGCCAAGATCTCTTTACCAATGCAGTCTTCCTTGATTTTGTTACATTTTTGGCCTCTTCTAATAACGACACAATGAGCAGGAATGTTTGGGAATATAATGGCCTAGCCAAATTGTATTTTCTTGTTTTCTGGACAAAATACTGTGATTTACCTTAGTGGTATGCTGTGGCCCCAGCGGCCTCTTGGATTTCTTAGCTTTTTTATTTTTATTTTTTAATGTTTGGTTTTATAACTTTTAACTGTATTCATGTTTTTTAGTATGTTGTAAGCCGCCCAGAGTCCCCCATTGTGGGGAGATGGGTGGGGACAAATTAAATAAATAAATAAAATAAATAAATAAACTAGGCTTTATTTGTACAGAATAGCCAACATACATATAAAGAAATTAAAGCAAAGTAATAAAATATTATTTTAAAAGTTGTTTTTTTAAAAAAATAAATATGTTCATCTACTGTACATCTTTAATTAACTGAAGCAAATCTTACAGAAAGTTCTTTAAAAGAAAATTTCAAGATGAGACAAACCAAGTGTGAAGCCTTTGCTGAAATTTAGGAGGCAAAAGGAAGTAGCTATTTAGTGGAAGACTTTCAAGCAAGCAACCTTGATGTTCAACTATATTGTGATTTAGACCACAGGGAGGAGCTATTTTCACTGCTGCTTCTCAGATCTGTGTTTGCAAACAATAAAAAGCTAAAACATTTATAGCCCATGAGATAAACACTAAAAAGATAAATTCTTGAAACGAAAGATTTCCTTAACATAACAGAAGCAGAGAATAAGAGCATCTAGCGCATTCCTGGAGTTTATGGTTTATGGATATAGGTCTGGCCACAGCCTATTTAACAAAAATATATACAAACAATTAGCATTTCAGACCATGTTTCCTCTTTCAGAGATAAAGCAAAAAACCTATAGTGTACATTAATACTTCTTTAAGAAGAACACAAACAGAGAACATGTAGATTCTCATATTGTAACCTTGGTGTTTTCCAAAGATAACTGCTTTATTCATGTTAGACTATAATTTTAAATTCTGGGAATTATATACTGCATGCTGTATGATATTTAGTTGAACCTATTAGAAATGCTACATTTCTGTTACATAACTGTTACATAATTTCTGTACATAACTCTCTCTCACACATTTTTAAATCTTGGAACAGTGTTTCTCAATCATGGCAACTTTAAGGTGTGTGGACTTCAACTCCCAGAATTCTGGGAGTTGAAGTCCACACACCTTAAAGTTGCCAAGGTTGAGAAACACTGTCTTGGAAGAAAAGAATACCATCAAATCAATTCCAAACCAAAAAAAGACATATCTAGGAATGAGCTCTGAATGCATACCCCTCTTTCCTCTTTGTTATCTATCTTCAAAGACATAATGGTTGGAGGCCTGGCATTGGATTTTTTCAGTTTTCAAAATATTGAAAGCAGCTTTGGAAGAGATCTCTTAACCATTTTCTAAGTAACCCACCCTATTCCTGAAGCTGTTATTTATCCAGGGTGGTGTAGGTGGCGAGGAGACTACACACTTGTAGTATTGTGTGAAGAAAATTACTTTGGGAAAGGTAGATATACTCAAACAGAAAAATGGAATCAGAATTTAAGTTTTTCAGCTCCCACACTACTGTTATATATGGTGGCGCTACTGAAATCTTTGGAAGCCTCTGGTTGAGAAGACATCTTAAAAACCATGAATTATCTTGATTCTGTAGTAATCAACTCCAATTTTATTTATTATGCTGACCATTAGATCATGAAAAAAATGTGTTAACCTGATCCCCTCTGTTAATTCCTCCCTGACCCCAACTTTGGGAATAACTACTGTAATCTAAATTAAACAATGAGGTCACTGTGGAAATATATTCATCAATCTACTTTGCAAATGAGATGTCTAACTATATTTCTTAAAGCACATTCAGACAAAACTGGTTCTATGACTTTGCAAGAGAAGCTTAAAGGACACAGAACTAGTTTACTATGTTATTTTAAACATATCTCACCATGAAAACACTTTCGCAACTGTCTGGAAATTAAGCTTTTTT
The DNA here is from genome assembly GCF_059951505.1 of Python bivittatus. NCBI lineage: Eukaryota > Metazoa > Chordata > Lepidosauria > Squamata > Pythonidae > Python > Python bivittatus. Next base: position 20,918,275 of record NW_028277088.1, on the reverse strand, counting down.
CTTGAATCTAAAATTAATGTAAACACGTGATGAATTATATTTAAATATTTTATGTAAGTGAGAGGCAAAAATAGGAAGCAAGACTTACTAGATTCTAAACTACTGGAGCACCTGCCAGTTATTTATTTCTTCTTAGCCTGTAAGTCAAGAAACACACAGATATCAAAATAAAAGAAATGTGATTATCCACTTACAGAAGTTTATTTACTTTTAAAAATACCTCTCACAGTCGCTATATATTTATGACTGGTATAATGTTAACAAATATTAAATTAGTTCAGTGTGATTCTGATTTTTAGTACTATAACACTGAAATATTAGACAATAGATGTTCTTGTTGACATAATACTGGAAGCTGACTGCTAAGATCTGTGCATCTTTCTGATTATTTTCTTTGACAGTTACCATGTAATACCACTATCTCTTTAAAATCTGTAGACAAGGGATGGGGATTATTATGAGTGTATTACATTAAAGTGGTTGTTCAATGCTTTAAATTTGATTTCAAAAATGTGTTTTTGAGTGTGTGAGGATGTGGCTGTAGAATCTGTCTGCCACTCTTGAAAGCAGCCACATCTTTTCCCAGGATTGCATGGCAGCTGTTGTAGAGGGCAACCACACAGGTGAGTGCTATATTATCAGAAGATATGTAAAAATGAATGAATTAATGAATTAATCCCCCTGTGGCCCTTTCATACTATTAAATACTATAGTTTAAATAGTACCATTGTACTATTTTTTATGTAGTGTATCTCTCATGTTTTAAGTTGTTTTTAGAAATGTTTCCAATGTACATTGTAAGTCATCAAGATCTGTTAAGGGAGTATATGGCATATACATTTCTAAATAAATACATACATAGCTGTCTTTTTATATTGTGAGGACAACTCTTGTTTCAAATGTATACATCTGTGTCACAGTGATGCTATGAAGTCCTGAATCTGTGTTTTTTTATAATAAAAATAGCATTAGAATCTATGCCTCAATATACTTTGTTCATTTTACACCATAGTAATGGCAGAAATAGTTGCATCCATGTTTGGATCCATGATTTGTGATTTAGTTGGGGTTTTACGTAGATCCTAGGTAAAATGCAACATTTTAATGTCATCCATGCCTAGGGTTACCAGTTATCTGAACAGGCATGGACAATTGGAAAGGAAGACAAATGGGGGCAGCAGGGGAAGGAGGACATGCTGTTTAACTTTCTTGGCATCTGCAATGAAAATTACAGCAAAAAACTGCAAAACAAAACAAAAAACATGGTTACATGGATATGAAATTACTTTTTCCAGTGCCTGAAAGACTGGTTTTTCAATTGCAGTAGTTTTCCAACAAATCTTTATTTTCAAGATCGTATGCTAGCAGTAATATAGATTCCACAGTGCCACACGTTCCAAATTTCACCATAGAAACATATAACTCATGTGATCTACAGACTACAGCGATTGTACATTTGAAGGGGCTGGATTGAAGCGATTGTTGGAATCAGGAAATAAATCAGGACAACATAAGTCTAGGTTGTCGAGTGAATTGACAGATGAAGAAAAGAAAGAAGCAGACAATTTACAAGGCCACAATACATAAAAGTTTGAATGACTAGTTGTGAAAACAGTCCACTTTTTTTTACATATTTGATTTTAAGGCTATGCCTGCTGGCAGGAGGACATGAGGACAAAAAAGAGGACATGCCCTCCTTTTGCCAGATGTCTCATAAATCTATCCATGCTTCAGCTTCAGTTTTGGGGTCATTTTTTAATCTTGTGGCCAATTATCATTAGATCTACAATTTTGCTCTTTTTGTGCAGATGGATATGATCTGTGATTTTACTGGTGGATGCCAGCTGAAATTGCGATGTTCCAAGAAGACCCAAGCCTCCTTGCTTTCATAATTTTACCACCACTGCAGCCCCCAAACCCGGGCGCTCTCTAATGGGAACGGCTTGTCTGCAGAGATGGGTCAGATGTGGTCTGTCATTTGACAGGAATTAAAATTAGGAGGATATGACTTCCTGTCTGAAATTGCATATCCTAGACCAGTGTTTCTTAACCTGGGTAACTTTCAGATATGTGGACTTCAACTCCCAGAATTTCCCAGCCAGCACATGCTGGCTGGGGAATTCTGGGAGTTGAAGTCCACACATTTGAAAGTTACCCAGGCTGAGAAACACTGCCATAGACGAAATGAGGGTCGCGGTGACATCTTCGTCCCCAGAGAGCACGGCTTCCCTGGTCGGCGCCTCGCCTCGCCTCGCTTCTAGGCCCGCCATAAAGGGCAAGGCCGCGAGTCGGCGCTTCCTCCTCCTCCTGCTCCTTTCGCGTGGGCTCGAATGTAGGGCAAAAGCGAAGAGCAGAGGATGCCAAGAGGAGGGGAAGGAGGAGGAGGAGCCGCCGCCGCCTTCTCTTCAACCACTGTTTTGGCTGCACTTGGGGGGACGCGGCGAAAGGCTTCAGAGGCGAGCGACGAGGGCGGCGTGGGCATGAGGTGAGGGGGTCCACGAACGGCCTCGGAGGGGTCTGAGCCGAGCCCGCGGGCAGACGAGGGGGTCCCGAGAGTTGCTCAGCCGCGAGTCGAGCTGCGAGCGCAGGAAGAGCCCGGGGAAGTCGGGAGGCTCCCCGCGTCCTCGGCCCTAGTTCTCCAGAGGCCCTTTCGCTGAGGGAGGGTCGTTACTCTGACGCCCCGTTATTTTCTTGGCCTCTCGCCCTGACCCTCTCCTGCCCCGCCAGCTTCAGGGGTCTGGATCTAGCAGGGTGTCTCCGCTCGTCGGAAACAAAAACTCTTCGCACGGACGCACAGACACGGAGCTGTGTGCCGTTCTGCAGGGACATAGAAAAGCCACCAGGCGTTGTTGAGTGTAAACATCGTCCCTAAAAACTTAATTCTCCCCCACTGACAATATTTACCATGGCAGGACATCAAAGGCTTGTGACTACGACCTCGGCACAACATGCCTAAAAATAGCTTATGGGACCTTTCTGTTGGCTAGACCAGTGTTTTTAAAGGGTGGTCCTAGGACTTGGGGTCTCCCAAGGCCTTCTCAGGTGTCCTTGAAATCAAAATTACTTGCCAGCCTATATTGAAAAATAATACCATACTAAAATCCCATCAGTCGTGAGAAGTGGCAGTGAATGTGTCAGTTTTAATTTTTAATCTGGTAAATATTGATCAATACAATATGGCCCATCAAACCAAAGCTCTTTTGGGGTCCTCCATAATTTTTAAAAGTGGGAAGGGGTCCTGAGAGAAAAACGTTTAAGAAAAACTGTGCTAGACTGACTCCCTAAACATTCATCAGATCATTTGGGATAATACTGAGATCCATGTTCTCCAATCTGGGGCCTCCCAAATGTGTTCCCTTTCAACACCCTTCATCCTAAAACCAGTGTGGGCAAAGTTGTAAGAGAATCAAAGACTAATCTGCCCGGAAGGCACGAAGTGGAGGAACCTTAAATGAACACCCATCTCAGCAAGTGTTTTGTTTTTACTTTTATTTTGCAATGATATAGCAGAATAAGAATTCAGCTGTAACACCAAAAGCATGTTTCCTAATTCTCCTGGATAAGTGCACCGCGAACTTTTTTGAACGTTCCATAACAAACAGCAGTGAAACCGGGTAGGGCTGTTGAGCGTGTTGCTGGTAAACAAAGGGAATGGAGAGAACTGGAGCAAAGGTTACTGCTAATATAAATACAATATATTGCACAGAACACCATGGCACATAATTTAATTTGATATTGCATGTAGCACATGACTTGAAATAAAACCAGAATGTGCGCATTCTTACTTACTAATTGCAACTTATAAAATGCATAAAGGAGCAATTCTTTGTGCCCCAGCTGGGGATGTAATATAATAGCAATATGGTTATATTATTTGATTGTTTTTTAGAAAAAATATTGTTTGTTATGCATTGTAGCATTTTAATAGTTAAAGCCAAACTCAGTAAATGTAAAAGCTTTAGAAACATTGTGTGTTTGATCAGGGTTCAGGGTTCTTAGGAATAATGCCTTTTTCAGTAGCTGCTCCTAGCATTTCTAGATTTGTTTCCATATTCCTGGGTTATAGAAAGTTATCCTTGCTGTGAAACTTTGGGTGGCAAAAAATTGTAATATTAAATTTGACATATACTGTAAGCAACAGCTGCAGAAAATGGGTAGGGTGGAGTTTGTTTTAAACTAGCAAGACATAAAACCTAACTTGGAAGATGCAGAGATGTATTGAGAGACATAATCCATACATTTCTGGAATTGTATAACAGGGTGGAAAAGGAGCAGAGTGATAATGAAAGTAGCAGTTATATTAAGCCTTTGCAACTTATTTTTTAAAAATATTCAGTGTAAATACTTAAGAGAACTATATCTGTTATTACAGTGCATTCGGAAAATATTCAGACTCCCTTCACTTTTTTCAATTTTGTTATGTTGCAGCCTGATACTACAATCGTTCAAATTCATTTTTTTTCTCATCAATCTACACTCAGTACCCCATAATGACAAAGTGAAAACATAATTTTAGAAATGTTTGTAAATGTATGAAAAAGGAAAAACTGAACTATCACATTGGCATAAGTATTCAGACCCTTTACAACAACACTTGAAATTTTGCTCAGGTGCCTCCCATTTCTCTTGATAGCTGCTGAGTTGTTTCTACACCTTGATTGGAGTCCACCTGTAGTAAATTAAATTTATTGGACATGATTTGGAAAGGCTCACACCTCTCTGTAGAAGGCCTCACAGCTGACAATGCATACTGTATCAGAGCAAAAGCCATGAGGTCAAAGGAACTGCCTGCAGAGCTCAGAGACAGGATTATTGCAAGGCACAGATCTGGAGAAGGCTACAAAAAATTTTCTGCTGCACTGAAGGTTCCCAAGAGCACAGTGGCCTCCATAATTCTCAAATGGAAGAAGTTTGGCACAACCAGGACTCTTCCAAGAGCTGGTCGCCTGGCCAAACTGAGCAATCGGGGGAAAAGACCCTCAGTAAGAGAGGTGACCAAGAACCCGATGGTCACTCTGACTGAGCTCCAGAGATCCTGTGTGGAGATGGGACAAAGTTCCAGAAGGACAACCATCACTGCAGCCCTCCACCGATCTGGGTTTTATGGCACAGTGGCTAGACGGAAGCCTCTACTCAGTTCAAAACACATGAAAGCCCACTTGGAGTTTGTAAAAAAGCACTGGAAGGACTCTCAGACTGTGAGGAACAAGATTCTCTGGTCTGATGAAACCAAGATTGAACTGTTTGGCCTTAATTCTAAACGTTATGTCTGGAGGAAACCAGGCACCACTCATCACCTGCCCAATACCATCCCAACAGTGAAGCATGGTGGTGGCAGCATCATGCTGTGGGGTGTTTTTCAGCAGCAGGGACTGGGAGACTGGTCAGGGTTGAGGGAAAGCTGAATGGCGCAAAGGACAGAGATATCCTCAATGAGAACCTGTTCCACAGCACTCAGGACCTCAGACTGGGCCGAAGGTACACCTTCCAACATGACAGTGATCCTAAGCACACAGCCAAGACAACACAGGAATGACTTAGGGACAACTCCGTGAATGTCCTAGAGTGGCCCAGCCAGAGCTCTGACTTGAACCCTCTTGAACATCTCTGGAGAGACCTGAAAAGGGCTCTCCACCAATGGTCCCCATCCAACCTGATTGAGCTTGAGAGGATTTGCAAAGAAGAATGGCAGAAAATCCCCCAATCCAGATGTGCAAAGCTTGTCGTGTTATACTGAAAAGGACTCGAGGCTGTAATTGCTGCCGAAGGTGCTTCAACATAGTACTGAGTAAAGGGTCTGAATATTTAAGTACATGTGATATTTCAGTTTTTCCCTTTTAATAAATTACAGACATTTCTAAAATTCTGTTTTCACTTTGTCATTATGGGGTACTGAGTGTAGATTAATGAGGAAAAAAATGAATTTGAATGATTATAGTATCAGGGTACAACATAACATCATATAAAATTGAAAAAGTGAAGGGGGTCTGAATACTTTCCGAATGCACTGTATAAGCAACATTATAAGTGCTAGCCAATTTTCTCTAGCAGTTTTTATAACTTAACATTCACATTAACAGTAGACATAACAATAAGGAAAAATAGATTTTTAAAATTACTTTTAATATATGCAAAAAGAAAGGGCGAGAAAAATGAACTCCAAAGAAGCATGAAAATCTATCAAAATTATTCTTATATATTTTATTTTGCAATTAAACTGTACAGTGGGGCAAAAAAGTATTTAGTCAGCCACCAATTGTGCAGGTTCTCCCACTTAAAAAGATGAGAGAGGCCTCTAATTTTCATCATAGGTATACCTCAACTATGAGAGACAAAATGGGGAAAAAAATCCAGAAAATCACATTGTCTGATTTTTAAAGAATTTATTTGCAAATCATGGTGGAAAATAAATATTTGGTCAATATCAAAAGTTCATCTCAATACTTTGTTATATATCCTTTGTTGGCAATGACAGAGGTCAAACGTTTTCTGTAAGTCTTCACAAGGTTTTCACGCACTGTTGCTGGTATTTTGGCCCATTCCTCCATGCAGATCTCCTCTAGAGCAGTGATGTTTTGGGGCTGTCGCTGGGCAACACGGACTTTCAACTCCCTCCAAAGGTTTTCCATGGGGTTGAGATCTGGAGACTGGCTAGGCCACTCCAGGACCTTGAAATGCTTCTTACGAAGCCACTCCTTTGTTGCCCAGGCGGTGTGTTTGGGATCATTGTCATGCTGAAAGACCCAGCCACGTTTCATCTTCAATGCCCTTGCTGATGGAAGGAGGTGTTCACTCAAAATCTCACGATACATGGCCCCATTCATTCTTTCCTTTACACGGATCAGTCGTCCTGGTCCCTTTGCAGAAAAACAGCCCCAAAGCATGATGTTTACACCCCCATGCTTCACAGTAGGTATGGTGTTCTTTGGATGCAACTCAGCATTCTTTCTCCTCCAAACACGACGAGTTGAGTTTAGACCAAAACGTTCTACTTTGGTTTCATCTGACCATATGACATTCTCCCAATCCTCTTCTGGATCATCCAAATGCTCTCTAGCAAACTTCAGACAGGCCCGGACATGTACTGGCTTAAGCAGGGGGACACATCTGGCACTGCAGGATTTGAGTCCCTGGTGGCGTACTGTGTTACTGATGGTAGCCTTTGTTACTTTGGTCCCAGCTCTCTGCAGGTCATTCACTAGGTCCCCCCGTGTGGTTCTGGGATTTTTGCTCACCGTTCTTGTGATCATTTTGACCCCACGGGGTGAGATCTTGCATGGAGCCCCAGATCGAGGGAGATTATCAGTGGTCTTGTATGTCTTCCATTTTCTAATTATTGCTCCCACAGTTGATTTCTTCACACCAAGCTGCTTGCCTATTGCAGATTCAGTCTTCCCAGCCTGGTGCAGGTCTACAATTTTGTTTCTGGTGTCCTTCAACAGCTCTTTGGTCTTGGCCATAGTGGAGTTTGGAGTGTGACTATTTGAGGTTGTGGACAGGTGTCTTTTATACTGATAACAAGGTCAAACAGGTGCCATTACTACAGGTAACGAGTGGAGGACAGAGGAGCCTCTTAAAGAAGTAGTTACAGGTCTGTGAGAGCCAGACATCTTGCTTGTTTGTAGGTGACCAAATACTTATTTTCCACCATGATTTGCAAATAAATTCTTTAAAAATCAGACAATGTGATTTTCTGGATTTTTTTTCTCATTTTGTCTCTCATAGTTGAGGTATACCTATGATGAAAATTACAGGCTTCTCTCATCTTTTTAAGTGGGAGAACTTGCACAATTGGTGGCTGACTAAATACTTTTTTGCCCCACTGTATATGTTTATGGGAGCTTATACAAAAACAAAAAATAGAACATTAAATAACATTGACACATGCTGTTCAAATGGCTAAATATTTTTCACATTTAGACTCATGATAAAATGTTTTTGTAAATATATTTTTTCAACCACTGTTCTTAGTAATCAGATATGATTTGAGGATCTGGCCAAATGTGATGTATCACAAATGAGAGGTGTGGCTTTGGACTTTTAACTGTAAAGACAAGAGTACCATGTTATTAATTTCTATTTTTTGAAAAGCCATTTGATGTGCTGACTTGCAAAAGAAGTTTGTACAGTCTTCTAAAATTCTAAAGAGTTGCAAGGAGTGTTGTCTGTTTTCTTTGGTTTGGAAGATGCTCATTGTAGATATAGATGGCTGATCCTACGTAGCACCCTAAATGACTGGTAATTGATTATGATGATTATGTGCCATAGAGTCCTAGTGACCGCATAGATAGATTTTCTCCAAGACGATCTATCCCTAACCTGTTCTTTGAAGTCTCTCAATGGCGCACTCATCGCCACTGTAACTGAGTCCATCATATTAAACACCAATAGAATTAAAGCAAGTTCTAATTATTGTATAACAAACCAAACAGGTGGGGGAACTATATATGTATGTAAGTAACAGAACAATGAGAATTGGGTGAGGTAAGTTTCTCTGGGCATAAAGGTTACATAAACACGAACTAATTTTTATTCCTGTTTTGCTCTCATACATAAATATACATGATCTAGATTCTAAAAGGGTAAGCAAATTGCACCAATACAAATGTCACAATGAAAAATATTACTTGCCATAGATCAACATAATGGAAAACCAAGTAACTGATTCTTCTGAAGAACGTACGTTTCAATATCAGAATTCCTTGCCTTCACTGCCTGTTCCTCCTCTTGATGAATCTCTAAAGAAATACCTTGATGCAGGTATGTAACTTTTAATTGTCTTGTTGCTCGAAATTGGGTAACTACTAGAAATAACAACTGTTTGATCTCTGGCTTACACATATTGTCATATGCAGTGACTCATTCAATCCGTTAATTACGCAACTTTGTTCCAGTCCTATTTTATTAAAGATACAGAATCTATTTAGCTGTTCTTTGTAGAGTCAACATGTGAGGAGTGAGATTAAGAATAAGTGTGCTATCTCTGTCTCCTGTTCTCATAACTTTCCACTGCTTTGAGAGATGACTCAAATTTAGATTGATGGGATCCTTTCTTGGCTCCCTATTTACTGGCACTAATCAGTCCTTGTAGATGCCTAAAGAATGGGGCCGATCTATAATAGTTTCAGTTTTTAAGAAAAGAGACAATATTAACCTTGCCAATTACCACCCAATGAGTTTAGTAAGTGCTACCAACAAAAAGCTCCTGAAAGAAATGTGGAATATAAATCTAACAAATAAGTAAACTTCTTTACATGAAACTCATAGATTGGCTGATGCAAGAGAAAGATTTGGCAAGGAACAAGTTGTCTTCAGAACCAGATGATCAACATTTAACTAATATATTATACTTCATCACTTGGAGAAAAAATGTTCCAGATGCCCAAGAGGAACTCTTTGTGGTGCTTTCATTGACTTGAAGACCGCTTTTGATTCCATCTCTAGAGTAAGGCTGGGGAGGAAACTAGCAGCCCCTTTCTATAGATCAATGCCTACTGTGGCTGATCATGGTAATACATGAGAACATCTTCATGCCTCTTAGCTATACCATCACTGGAAATCCCATTGCCTCAACTCCTATCTTGAAGGATATTGGGGGTGTATTCTTGCTCAGTTTTTGTTTAATTTTTATATAGACTCTGTAGTTAAAAACGCTACTGAAAAGTGAGTTTCACCCTGTAATGTCAGGTAACAATTCCATCTCCATTCTATTTTATGCTGAGAATGAAGTCATTCTATGACAGACTAAGATTTGCAAAGGCAAAGCCTGTGAGCCCTTGCAACATTTTGTTGTGAAGAACTGGAAATTTACTATTTTAAACTTAAAATGGTTTTACTAACTATGGCATCAGTTATCATAAATGGAAAATTAATGGTCCTCAGATTGAACAGATTAAAATTTTAGTTTCACCAGACACAATTTTGTTCCAGCCGTTGCTAAGCTGTTTAGAGCAAAGGTGTTAACCTTCTGTTAAACAGGGCAGACTCTACTTCTATAAAAACATGAGCGCTTTATAAGCAATCCAGTCCAAATTTCTAAGAACCCTGCTCTGTATTCTGTAATGTATGCCTAACATGTTCTTTCATTTGGAGCTTGATTTCACCCTTGTAGAGTCTTGTATGGGACTTTGCCATATGAAATGCTGGGTAAAATTGGCTTTTTGGTGCACGTTCCCATTTCAGTTCATTTTTACTAATGGATTTGTTTCCTCCTAGAAAAAAAATATCGGGGATCTAGCCTATTGCAGCTTCTCAGCAAAATCCTTGATTATGCTTGGCTTATTGAAATGAAACAGAGTTCTTGACTTATACTGCAGAAATATAATGAAGGGCATTTTTGTAGACCCTCTCTGTACCTGAATAAGACTAAAGAGTTTTTAACATCCTACCTGTTTCTCTCAGGAAAGCCTTTATTTTAGCACTATTTAATGTCTTATCTACTGGTTTGCTGAAGAAAAGGTATAGCATTATCCTATTTACAGAAAATTTTAAGATGAGTTGGGACAATCAAGCAATAAACAACAAGCTAATCAAGGAACACCAAGGAGAAAACAACTCCCCCACTAACACTGACAGGGCAAATTACTGTATATAAACAGAGAGCAAACCCCACTCCCTTCTAGCACTGAAGATGTTACCTAGACAGGTAACAAAACATCTGTAAGCAAACAACCAAGCTCAGAGAACCCCAAGGACTCCACAGTTCAACCCTGAGCTACATATATTCTCTTCTATTAATAATTATTATTCCTCAGCAAGGGGCTTTTCTACTGCTGTAGATTTAGAAAGAAAGACAGTTTTGTGTAGTAGTTAAGGTACCCGGCTAGGAACCAGGAGACCATGAGTTCTATTCTTGCATTAGTCATGAAGCCAACTGGGTGACCTTGGCCTGTCACTCTCTTTCAGCCCTAGGAAGAAAACAGTGGCAAGCCACTTCCAAAAATCTTGCCAAGAAAACTGCAGGAACTACTGCAGGCAGTCACTAGAAGTCAACACATACTTGAGGGCATCCCCCCACCCCAAAAAAAGCAAAGTGATGATCCATGTATGAGTTGCTGTCACCTGGTATCATGGTCTAGAAAGGGTCATAAGGAATGCATTGACTGAATCTGGGTGAAAGCTCCCCAGATACAGCTTCCACTTGCTGCTCCCAAGTCATGAACCACATCCTAGAGTTACTACCATATATTCTGTCAGTACAACTTATCTAATTATCTCATCCATTGTTATAGTACTTCTTATGCCCAAGTCATCTCCAGGCAGTTTATAGTCAATAAAAAATACACACAGTACTGCGCAAAAGTTTTAGGCAGGTGTGAAAAAATGCTGTAAAGTAAGAATACTTTCAAAAATATATATTGTAATTGTTTATGTTTATCAATTTAAAAAATGCAAAGTGGGCAAACAGAAGAGAAATCCAAATCAAATCAATATTTGGTGTGACCACCCTTTGTCTTCAAAACAGCATCAATTCTTCTAGGTATACTTGCACACAGTTTTTGAAGGAACCTGGCAGGTAGGTTGTTCCAAACATCTTGGAGAACTATCCACAGATCTCCTGTGGATGTAGGCTGCCTCAAATCCTTCTGTCTCTTCATGTAATCCCAGACAGACCCAATGATGTTGAGATCAGGGCTCTGTGGGGGCCAAACCATCACTTCCAGGACTCCTTGTTCTTCTTTATGCTAAAGATAGTTCTTAATGACATTGGCTGTATGTTTGGGGTCATTGTCCTGCTGCAGAATAAATTTTGGGCCAATCACACACCTCCCTGATGGTATGGCATGATGGATAAGTATCTGCCTGTATTTCTCAGCATTGAGGACACCATTGATCCTGACCAAATCTCCAACTCCATTTGCAGAAATGCTGCCCAAACTTGCAAGGAACCTCCATCATGCTTCACTGTTGCCTGCAGACACTCATTATTGTACTGCTCTCCAACCCTTTGGTGAACAAACTGCCTCCTGCTACAGCCAAATATTTCAAATGTTGACTCATCAGTCCAGAGCACCTGCTGCCATTTTTCTGCACCCCAGTTCCTATGTATATCAGTCCATAGCTGAGTCACTTAGCCTTGTTTCCACATCAGAGGTATGGCTTTTTGGCCACAATTCTTCCATGAAGACCTTCCATGAAGACCACTTCTGACCAGACTTCTCCAGACAGTAGATGGGTGTACCTGGTCCCACTGGTTTCTGCCAGTTCTGTGCTGATGGCACTGCTGGACATCTTCCAGTATCAAAGGGAAGTAAGCATGATGTGTCTTTCATCTGCTGCATTAAGTTTCCTTGGCTGACCATTGCGTCTACAGTCTTCAGCGTTGCCCATTTCTTTGTGCTTCTTCAAAAGAGCTTGAACAGCACATCTTGAAACCCCAGTCTGCTTTGAAATTTTTGCCTGGGAGAGACCTTGCTGATGCAGTTTAATTACCTTGTGTCTTGTTGCTGTGCTCAGTCTTGCCATGGTGTATGACCTGTGACATGAAACTGTCTTCCACAACCTCACCTTAATAGCAGAGTTCGGCTGTTCCTCACCCAGTTTTAAGCCTCCTATGCAGCTATTTCTGTTTCAGTTAATGACTGTGTTTCAACCTCCATATGAAATTGATTATCATTGGCACCTGCTTGGTATAATTGGTTAATCATACACCTGACTCTAATCCTACAAGATCCCTGACTTTGTGCAAGTGTACAAAGTGTACAAGTGTAAGAATTGATGCTGGTTTGAAGCCAAAGCGTAGTCACACCAAATATTGATTTGATTTGGATTTCTCTTCTGTTCTCTCACTTTGCATTTTGTAAATTGATAAACATAAACAATTACAATATATATTTTTGAAAGCATTCTTACTTTACAGCATTTTTTCACACCTGCTTAAAACTTTTGCACAGTACTGTAATTAAAATATATGACATAAAAACAAAATTAATTTAATATAAAAATGTTTAAAATATAAATGGAAAAGAAGAACAAATACCTTTAAAATGTGATTTCTGACAGGTATTACCTGTATTTGCAAATATGTTCCAAATCTTATTATTTTGCTAAATGTATTTATGTTCAGGTAATACCATTCTCTGTATAAAAATCCTTGTATAAAAAAAAAAGTTTCATAAGCGTATGAATCAAACAGTTTCTCCAGTTTTACAGCTTAGCAATAAAGGGCTTGATCTGTAAAGTTTAGTCCACACCTGCCTTTTTGAATTCTACAGGAATAGATGTCTAGTTTCTGATAATCTAGAGAAATTATCTCTTTCACACTTCTGAGTTTGTAGTGTTAAAGAATTCTGTAAGCTGATTTGATTACTCTAATCACATTAATTCTCAACTCAAACTTTGCAAACAGTTGTCTCTGGCTTCTATAAAATAGTTATTTGTTTATTTGGCAGTACGGCCCATATCTATTTCCATTTGAGAGTTACAAATACAGTGGGGCAAAAAAGGATTTAGTCAGCTACCAATTGTGCAAGTTCTCCCACTTAAAAAGATGAGAGAGGCCTCTAATTTTCATCATAGGTATACCTCAACTATGAGAGACAAAATGAGAAAAAAAATCCAGAAAATCACATTGTCTGATTTTTAAAGAATTTATTTGCAAATCATGGTGGAAAATAAGTATTTGGTCACCTACAAACAAGCAAGATGTCTGGCTCTCACAGACCTGTAACTACTTCTTTAAGAGGCTCCTCTGTCCTCCACTCGTTACCTGTAGTAATGGCACCTATTTGACCTTGTTATCAGTATAAAAGACACCTGTCCACAACCTCAAATAGTCACACTCCAAACTCCACTATGGCCAAGACCAAAGAGCTGTTGAAGGACACCAGAAACAAAATTGTAGACCTGCACCAGGCTGGGAAGACTGAATCTGCAATAGGCAAGCAGCTTGGTGTGAAGAAATCAACTGTGGGAGCAATAATTAGAAAATGGAAGACATACAAGACCACTGATAATCTCCCTCGATCTGGGGCTCCATGCAAGATCTCACCCCGTGGGGTCAAAATGATCACAAGAACGGTGAGCAAAAATCCCAGAACCACACGGGGGACCTAGTGAATGACCTGCAGAGAGCTGGGACCAAAGTAACAAAGGCTACCATCAGTAACACAGTACGCCACCAGGGACTCAAATCCTGCAGTGCCAGATGTGTCCCCCTGCTTAAGCCAGTACATGTCCGGGCCTGTCTGAAGTTTGCTAGAGAGCATTTGGATGATCCAGAAGAGGATTGGGAGAATGTCATATGGTCAGATGAAACCAAAGTAGAACGTTTTGGTCTAAACTCAACTCGTCGTGTTTGGAGGAGAAAGAATGCTGAGTTGCATCCAAAGAACACCATACCTACTGTGAAGCATGGGGGTGTAAACATCATGCTTTGGGGCTGTTTTTCTGCAAAGGGACCAGGACGACTGATCCGTGTAAAGGAAAGAATGAATGGGGCCATGTATCGTGAGATTTTGAGTGAACACCTCCTTCCATCAGCAAGGGCATTGAAGATGAAACGTGGCTGGGTCTTTCAGCATGACAATGATCCCAAACACACCGCCTGGGCAACAAAGGAGTGGCTTCGTAAGAAGCATTTCAAGGTCCTGGAGTGGCCTAGCCGGTCTCCAGATCTCAACCCCATGGAAAACCTTTGGAGGGAGTTGAAAGTCCGTGTTGCCCAGTGACAGCCCCAAAACATCACTGCTCTAGAGGAGATCTGCATGGAGGAATGGGCCAAAATACCAGCAACGGTGTGTGAAAACCTTGTGAAGACTTACAGAAAACGTTTGACCTCTGTCATTGCCAACAAAGGATATATAACAAAGTATTGAGATGAACTTTTGATATTGACCAAATACTTATTTTCCACCATGATTTGCAAATAAATTCTTTAAAAATCAGACAATGTGATTTTCTGGATTTTTTTCCCCATTTTGTCTCTCATAGTTGAGGTATACCTATGATGAAAATTAGAGGCCTCTCTCATCTTTTTAAGTGGGAGAACCTGCACAATTGGTGGCTGACTAAATCCTTTTTTGCCCCACTGTAAATCCCAAAAGAGATGCAATCTCTAGAAGTTTTGTTTGTTTATTTGAAACCCATTTTTGAATAAAGATGGAGCAGTAATACAGCTTGAAGTAGAGATGTAAATGTGTTTAAAACATCTTTTTACGATTTATGTTTTACAGTGAGGCCTTTCCTAAATCAAGAAGAATATCAAAGAACGCAGGACATAGTCAAAAGATTTGAGAATGGCATTGGAAAGGAGCTACATCAAAAATTACTTGAAAGGGCTACAGTGAAGAAAAATTGGGTATGTTTTCAAGAAAGGCAATTTTTTTCCCAGTCATTCTGTATAATAATAAGTAAGAAAATATGCAAAGATTGACATTGTGTTCACACATTACACTAAACCATAATGTGGGTTTGTTGGTTTGACTTAGCATGTTTGTGAACCTTGCAGTTGTCATGTATAAACCATGGTTTATCTATTATAATGTGTTAACCCAACCCTGTAGTTATTGTAATTTTTCAGCAAGCCATGGCTGAGTATGGTATCAGAATCCAGTCTAGGTTCTGGTCCTTATCAATATTATGATACTGTCTCTTAGGGAAAAAAAAAAGTCACATTAGCAGAATCTAATTCAACAGGAAACTGCTTTTTTGAATAGCAAATCCCACTAGAAATCTTTTTCCTTTGAACAGATCTGAAATTATTTTAAGAGTTGCTTGATTTGATATGTGTTCTGTAGTGTAGGATGAAGGATTGCTGTTTGAACAGCATTTCTTTGTTGTACCAAATGTTTTGTGCTGTGCTTTCAGTCTTAGCCATGAGATACAACCTGAACTTAACAAATAACTATGTTAAAGATTCCTCCTGTTGTTAACTGCTTTTTCTTTTCAGCTGGAAGAATGGTGGCTGAATGTGGTCTATCTTGAATCCCGTTTTCCGACACAAGTCTATAGTAATTTTGGAGGACCAGGCCCTTATCTTGAACATTATTGGCCAGTTAAAGAAGGGACTCAGATAGAAAGAACATCCATATCTGTCTGGCACACCTTGAAATTCTGGGAACAAGTGAGAACGTAAGAAATTTAAAATCTCAATGTAGTAATTATAGCTGTGTACAGTTACTTATCATGTTATTGTTGCTGAGTTGTTAATATTCCTAACAGTCAATTTAAGTTTAGTTCATATTAATTTTATATCTGGTTACCTGGGGCAGGTCCCCAAAAACTCAGATTTATTTTTAAAATCTGTAAAATTATAGTGTGGGATTCTAACAGGGAAGGAACCCAAGCACATTATTGTCTTCTTATAAATTAAGACTGCTAGAATAGGTACCATTGTTTTTAACTGAGCACAAACACAATAGACTGAGAGAATAGTGGGCATTTCTGTACAGGTAGTCCTCGAGTTACCACCATTTGTTCAGCGACAGTTCAAATTTACAGTGGTGCTGAATGAAGGGACTTACGACCAGTCCTCAAAGTTCCGGCCATTGCAGCGCACTTGCGGTCATGTGAACAAATTCTGGTGCCTAGCAACCAGCTCACACTTACGACCAGTTGCAGTGTCCTGTGGTCACACGATTGCCATTTGTGACCTTCCCTGCCGGCTTCTCCCAAGCAAAGCAATGGGAGGCCAGCAAGGAAGGTCGCAAGTTACCAAGGTAAGTCTCCCCCACCACCACCCCACCTTTCTTTGCTCACATGCACTGTGCCCTCATTCCCTTCTTTGCTCGCACACACTGCACCCTCTTTCCCCCGTCTCCCTGTGCTTACACACATGTATGCACACACCTCACTTCCTCTTTCCTTGGCCTCCCTGTGATCGCACGCACGCATCCCCATGCCCTCTTTCCATGGCCACCCTGAGATTGCACATATCCTGGGCCCTCTTTCCTTGGCCTCCCTGTGCTCACACATACACACTCACACACCGCACACACTCTTTCCTTGTCTTCCCTGCAATCGTGCACACACATGCATGTAGCCCGCGACCTCTTTCCACAGCCTCCCTGTGATTGCATGCACCCCATGCCCTCTTTCCATGGCCTCCCTGCACTCTCACACGTGCATCCCACACCCTCATTCCCTGGCCTTTCTGAGCTCGTGCCACACTGAGCACCCCCTCCCCTGACTCATGCACAGTCTGCATCAGACCTCCCAGGGCCTCCCCTACCCACCATGGCACCCCTGTACTCCTTACCTGGGTCTCCCTCTGCTTCCTGCTTAATGACCTGCTGTTGCTAAGCGATGCAGTCACATCATGTCACACTTTATGACCACATTGCTTAGCGACAGCAATCCCAGTCCCAATTGCAGTCATAACTCGAGGACTACCTGTAGTGCTTTTTGAAGGATAGTTTAGTAATTTGAGCGCCTTGTCTACATCACATTATATGGAAAGACAGTATAGGCCTTCAGAACATATACTATTGAAATATATTGAAACATACTGAAATATAGCATTCGTTTAGATCCTAGTTATAAAATGCATGCTTGTCCATGCATCTTCAATAACTTACACATTATGTTGTCTTACAGGGAAAAGTTGGCTGTACATAAATCTGGCAATAAGCCCCTGGACATGGATCAGTTCCGAATGCTATTTTGCACTTGCAAGGTGCCAGGCATTCTTCAAGACTCCATTGCTAATTATTTCAGGACAGGTAAATGACATATATTTTTGAATAAAAGAAAATGGCTTCAATGCAGTGTGTACAATGTTTATTGCATACATATGGCTGCTCAATAGTTATATTTAGTTTGCAGTTTAAACCCATGTACCTGGGAATAAAATCTAATAGTGAGATGAGTAGACAAGTATAAAATAAGAGTTCATTGGATAGAATTGCTCTCATTACAGTTCACTTTGGTCCATGATTTAGTATGCAGTGTGGATATCCAGAGACAAATAGATGGTTTGATTCCTTTTAGTAAGACAGCTATTGTGAAAAATACTAAAAGGGCTGAAGAGTTTTTCAGTCTTTCATTAGATAAAAATGCATAGCAGGGTAATAATACTTGTGGGTCACTAGGCAAGTTGCTTTAACACTTCTCCAATCTGTAAGGTGGCACAAAAGTATGCTGGTTTAATTTGTTCTGTCCCATCCAAGGTGCTATGAAGAGCATTCTATATGATGATCTTGCTGGCAGTGTTTGTAGCAATCTTGCCATTCCCACAGTGGCTACTGTTCAGTAGAGTGGTGAGTGCCTAAAACTTTTAACAAGAAATGGCGGTTGCTGACATCAAATCCTGATCTGGTGCCATAGGTTTTAGTTTCCAGAATTGATGGACATGATTGCAGTTGGCCTATGTATAATCACCACTACCATGGCAATGAGTGCCTCCAAAACTGAAGTGAGGAAGTCCAGGTGGTGAATGAACAATGAGTCTGAAACATAGGAATAATGGGGCCCTCCAACAAATTAAAAATAGTATAAAAGTATGTCCCCTTGTCCGCAGAAGCAGTGGACAAAACTGTACTGCTAAAAATACTGTATTTCCTGGTGAAATTGACCTGTGCAGAAAATTAGTCTTAATTTGTTAAGTCCTTAAACTTGTATTTGAAACTTCTTTTGCTAAGGATTGAAGGAAACTCAGCCAGTGCCGTAAAAAGGTTCTTAATAGCTGAAAAGTAGTTAACAAGTAATTTCCGAAAGTGATTAGAAAAGGAAGTATGCGAACCCAATGTCCTTTTAAAGGCGCCAACTGCAATTTGAGCAAGATGATTATTCCCTTGTCTCCCAGAGCGCTAAATCTGCCAGACACTGCTGTCTTGTGGTCTCCTCACAGGAAGCAGCCGTCTGGAGCACTTTTGGGTGTCTCAAGTCCTCTCCTTGTCCAGAGGGGAATTATGAAGAGCTGGTCTACTCACTGGCCCTTCATTCTGCTGTGGTCATAAGCTCTACTTTTTGCAGAGCCATCTTCAGTTTGCCATTTCTTCCCTGGAAATCCCTGATCATATGTTTTCAAAGAGGTCTAGTGCTGTAAACATGTGTTAATAAGGAGCCCATGTAAGACCTGACTTGCACTTCAGAAAGTGCCAATCAATCGTTATGCAGGCAGCTTTCTGCAGAAGTCAGGTACCATGTCAGTCCAACAGCACCAAGCAAAATAGCAATGGAGGACAGTGTTGAATGACTGAAGGGCAGGTGCTTTGTATGCTGCAACCGATAGGAGTTGGGTATAAATTGAGTGTACAGCAAAGCTTGTATTGGAATAACATGGGGATTCCACTTTATCCTCAGAACAGCTAAATACAAAGTTAGGTGGCCTAAGCTATGGGGTAGAGATGAAAGACATTATCATAAGGACACTTCCTCAAAGAATGGTTAACAAGGCATCTTTGAACTGCCATTAGGAAGATGTGGATAAGCACTTAGAAAGATACCTGACATTCTTTTCCCCCCTTGTCCTGGGGTGGCTAGAATCTTAGTTATATTGGCACAGTACTTCTTGAAGCTTTGTTTCAAGACTCATCCCTGTCTATGTTATAAACAGAAGGTGTTATTTTTGTGTCTGCTGAAATTTTTCAGAGCATTAATGTGGATATGTTGTTTGTGTTTTGTGTGCTGCATTGCTCTGTGCATTAATACCTTATGATGCATGTCCTAAACCATTCTGCATTTCATCCAAAGCTCACAAATCTAATATGAATTCAGGCCTGTCATTGTGCAACCTTTCTGTCTGTGAGAAGAGATGTCATGGAAAATTAACAGACATCACAGATATCCTAGCAAAATGACCCTGTATTGATAAATCTAGGCTTACATTGATGTCATAGACCTACATTATGTAATAATTATAAATACTGGGTTGCAAGTATAGGATAGGAAACTTTGTAAGATAGTCATCTTTATAAGTATGCTCACTTATGTTACCTTTGAAAAACTTGGTCTGCTTTAACTTTTAATTACTGTAAGAATGTAGAAGATTGGATGTGGAAATTGTGCATTGGTGAAAAAAAACAGCGGTCAGAACCTGCATCAATCAAATATCATTTTAGGAAGTTATAGCAGTCATTGGGTGTTTGCTTGATTTGATTCTGCCATTTGTATCTGGGGGGGGGAATGGTAGTTTATAGTTGTGTTTGTGTTATTGCTATGAGATGGAGAGGCGCTCAAATTGATATGGGAATTTACAGCAATACCTAAATGCAGACAAAACTGGCGGTAGTCTGAAGGCTGGGAAGAACTGTGCTATCAATGGGAGGAATGCACAAGGCCACCATTCTGTGAGAAAGGATTTTGCCGCCAATGTAGTAAGTGGGGGGCGGGGGTAATAAGTAGAGGGAACTTTACACAGGCTTTAGTTTTAGCAGTGCTTTGCTTCAAGCTGCATGTATCAACCAATAAAGGAGCATTTATCTGAACCAAGCCTGGTTTCACAAGAATTCTTCTAAATTGGGGTTTGGATTTTGTAGACTTGACAACAGCTGTTTTGTCCCTTTTGTAAACCTATGTGGATCTCCTGAGTCCCTAAGTAGTGATTATGTACTTGGAATCAGAGAAGGGAATTCATTAAAAGCAATAAAACATAGCTGTGGGGGAAAAAGAGATATCAAGTACAATTTATGATCTTATAGTTTTTCAGTTCTTCTGAAGAAGAAGCCCTGTTTCTACAGGCTGGCTTTTTTACTATCAGCCAAACCTTGAATCACCTTTAGTTAGTTTTGCTTTCTCCATCTACACCAAAGAGCACAAAATGTGAACCATGCCATCAGTTAATGCACAAATTATACATCCATCTATATATCCTGCTATAATTCTATTAATTGAAAATCATTTGGGGACCTGTAGTAAAAAGTGGTGTATAAATGTAATGAATAATGTAATTTATCTTTGCCCAGCAAAACCAAAACTTAAATTACTATTTAAGACAACAATCCTAAGCATGCATATGTATAAACAAGTATAAGTTAACACAGTGGGATTTAATTTCTGAATTTGCATACAAAGCATTGGGTTGTATAATGATGCTTCTTGTGTGCTTTGTTCAAAGCAAATTTGTTTGAACTTCCAATACTGGTTTCTAAGTAAGCATTTTATATCACCCTGAATTTTCAACACTCTTTTCATTTGAACCTGTATCCAGTAATAGCTGCGTTTGTACACAATTAAATCAGGACTTTGGACTTGTCATTGGTGCACTGTGTGTTGATGCATGCAGCTTGTTTACTCTATGTTTGCTTCTCCAATTTGTGTGTTTGTGTATAGATGTGTGTGTGTGTGCTTGCAAATGCATATACACATGCAGATGGAGACATTATTTGCTACACCTGCTTACCCCAGCTTAGTGCACATGGTTTTAAAAAACCCTTACTTCTTGCATGGGGTGAAATCAAAACAAGAAAACCCTCTTGGTGCAATTGACATGCTACACCATCCAAGTATAAAATCTTCTTCTTCCTTTCCAGAAGGAGGAGATTCTGCTTTTTCATTCTACAAAGCTGCTATTTGATAGGAATGGGAAAACATCTATGTGAAGATGGGATTGCTAGGGAAGAGCAGTGGTTAGAATTTCTCCCCTATTGCACCTGTTCAGAATCTGTGTGTTAGTTCTGCTGTTAGCAGTGGAAAAACAACTCTCTTGTTTTTGCCATTCAGCTGGGGAGCCAGGAATAGTAAGTATGGTTGCAGATGACCACCGTTCCGCTAAACAATGAAGATGCAGCTCATTTGAGATAAATCAGAAGTCTCCAATATGTTGGCCTACATAGCTAATAACAGAAAGGGGTTATTGTATTGACTTTTTTTGTCTCATCGTCTTAGGAAGCATTTCATGAAGATTATACAGATGTCTGTATGAAGGAATTACAGTTTTTCTTTTTCTTATAGAAAATGAAGGTGAATGTCCATCTCATCTGGTAGTGTTGTGTCGAGGTCGAATTTTTGAATTCAGTGGTTTACATGATGGTCATATTCTGAGCCCACCAGAGCTTTTTAGGTATGTTTAGAATAAATTTTATAAACAACCTGCTAGTCTGTAGTTTCTTTTTATATAAATTTGACAGTAAACATATTCATACTGATACTCCAAATATACCCAATAGAAAGAATTGGTCAGTGAAGATTTTGGAAATTTAAGGGGCTTCTGTGTGAGACCTATGAGGGAGATGCTGTATTCAGCTTTGAAGTAATATTTATCAGGAGTTATTTTAAGTTGCTTCCGTATTAATCATATCCTTTGTACTGTAGTTTCTATGTATTTTTTCACTCATTTTATGGTGAATGCAGATTGCATTCTTGTTAAATTACTGCAGTCCAATGTTTTCTTTTTAGGTCTGATTTGTAGCATTTTATAGCTTTGTTTTGTTAAATACAATTAAATGTGAATTTTACTACTTTTAGTAGTTTTATGTGTCTTAAGAAGTTCATTTTCTGGAGTGTCTCTCCTTTTATTGCCTCTTGTTCAGTGTAGAAGGGGAAAATGATAAAAGTTAGCTGAGATTTTGTTTCCCACACTTAAAAAAAGGGAAAGGAAAGTAACATTTACAATTCCCAACTTCAGGAGGACAGAAACTAATAAATTCCAGGTGCATTGAACAAGAACAAAAAGGATATATGTTAAAATCAAGATACTGCTTCATGATTGTTAAAGATATTTGCTGAATGGGAGTTTTACCGTCAAAGAACTCCGCTATGGAAATGAATGGGAGAGAGAATGCTACATTATTTCCTGAAACATAATGGCCATGCTTGTTTCTCTTCCCTTTCAAAATGCCTCAGAGTATAATTAGTAACTGGTGGGAGGAGTATCACTGTGCTAAGGAAGAATGAGGAAAAATAATATCTACTTGGAGAAACTCTGTTGCAGTTGCTGAGCTCCTCCCTCTCCCTCTCTCTCATAAACATGCACACTTCTGACATATTTTCTTTCAATTTTATAATCTGAGTGCCATTGAAAATGGTGGATGATTGGAGTATTGTTCCTCCTTAGAGCTAATTGTAATAACTCTTCTCCGTATAGAATCTCTATCAAAGAATATAACTATAACTATTAGAGGAGATTAATCCTATATCTGCAGTACTTTACTTTTGATATTT
Source organism: Python bivittatus (assembly GCF_059951505.1). Classification (NCBI taxonomy): domain Eukaryota; kingdom Metazoa; phylum Chordata; class Lepidosauria; order Squamata; family Pythonidae; genus Python; species Python bivittatus. The sequence goes on along the minus strand of NW_028277088.1, from coordinate 20,895,235 downwards.
GATAAGTAACTTATAGAAGTGGTGAATGTGTCTAGGGTAGCTTAGTTAACAAGGAGCTGGAAACTTGATTCATTTTCAATCTTTATTAACTGAAATGCTGGCCTAAGGAAAAAATGATTGGTCTTAAGTGATATTTTGCATTGGAAATGTTAATTATTTTTAACTTATGCCTGGGATTTATACTATTTACAGGCAACTTTCCTACATCCAGAAGAAATGTCAGAATGAACCTGAAGGGCCAGGATTGTCTGCCTTAACATCTGAAGAAAGAACCACGTGGGCAAAGGTTGGGATTTTTTTTTTTTTTTTGAAGAGACATTTGGTACAGATTAGTAGGGGCTTTTGTGTTTAATAATTGTTTTGTTTGCCTCTTAGACACGTGATTATCTTATCAGCCTTGATCCAAAGAACCTGTCTCTGTTGGAAACAATTCAGAGTAGTTTATTTGTAATAAGCCTAGATGATTCAAGTCCTCAAGCTACACCTGAAGATTATACAGAGGTACTTTAAGAATATCAGAATTCAAAGTCTGTGCTACCCTTAATAGTCTGCTCAGTTTTAAGAAAATAATTGTCTTTAACTGACTATAATTAGCCTTGTTATATTATAGAATGAAAGGATTTGGAGAGATCAAATGGCATAGGGTAATTACACCATGTATCTGGTTTATTCAAAATGTAAATTATAGTATGTCACAGATAGGATATGGGAATTAAGAAAATATACAACACCAAAGAGAACATAGCAACATTCCTCACCAGGCTACTTAATTATACATTTGTTTTGTCAATAGTAAATGCCATGTTTAGAAATACTTCCTTCAGTTACATATACATTGGATTGCAACCTGGGGGAGGGGGGTGATTTTGCTTTGTTTTGTTTTTTAGTTTTTCACAATGGCTATTAAGGCTGTGCAGATTTTAGAGATCAAAATTAAAGCACCACATAGCCCTCCTACCTGTACAGTATAAAGTTCCTATAGATAGTTAAAATGGGCAAGAGAGGGAAATCACTGATCAGTTAGTAGATGGAGAATAAGCTGTAATTTTGTAGCATGCTGAGATCAGATCAGCATTTCTTAGATCCAATTTGTACATTTTGAAACAAAGGTTTGTCTCTTTATGCATAATTAAGTATGACAGTAAACAAAAGGTAAAGCCTCCTTTGAGTGGACTTGACTTCTGGTGATTGTATGGATATGTCTGTGTAGTTTTCTTGGCAACAGAATGAAAGTAGTTAATTGCAGCCACCTTCTGCAATTTTTTTTTTACTTCCCAATCTTGCCTATAGCCTGGTATTTCCTAGTGGTCTCCCATCTAATCAGTAACCAGTTCCAACCCTACTTTGGTTTTTGACATTAGCCAAAGTAGTTTGAGTGCTACCACCCAACTGGTTATATAGGAAAACATATAGCCAAACCCCTGGGTATACCAAGAAGCTGTACCAAGTTACTGAGAACCATCATCCTGGAGTACCACTAAATTGTTATGATCTTCTTTGAGTGGAGATCTTCAGTATTCTTCTTCATACTATATTCAGGTATATAGGATACCAATATATGCATAAGAATTGCACTGCCCATAATGAATTGTAAATAAGGCCTTTGCAGCATGATTCTATGGGTGTCTGTTGTGATGGAACATCTAGTAGACCTTGGGAATATGGAGGAGAGGGTAGAGCTGTTAAAGTTCCAAGTGAGAGGGGAGCACGAGAAAAAGACTCAGAATAATTCCTTAATTATGCTAGGTATAAATTCATCTGGAGAATTGCTTTGGCAGGTTATCAAGATTTATTGCTATCATACTAGCAATACAGATCATTCCAGAAATGAAGTGGTTCTTGTTTTCTGAGTTTCCCAGCATTGGAGGGCTTGACATCTGTTCAGAAGTCATTTCTGTTTACTCCTTCCCTCTTAAGCATGTATAAAATTGCAGCTTTATGTCAAGGTTGCATCTGCAACTTATTAAGGGCAGCACTATAAACATGGATGAGGCCTAAGCCATTTGGGGGAGAGATTTTAGAAGTTTTGAGAGTTAAAATGGGTTTACATTATTTATTTTCCTCTTACTTTCCTACCCTCCCCTGCCCCCACAATGCAAAAGAAGCAGCCCCAGTTTTGGCCCCCTTCAGTCTGAAGGGACTCTTTGCCCATAAAGAGGGTACTGTTGGCTCCCAAGCTGCAATTTTGCATCCTCAGTTGGTGTCTAGAGACAGCAATTTTAAAAAGCAGTTATCAAATTGAATGGACACTGCAGGAGGTAGTATTGGAGGTGAGGAACTCAGTAGTAGATGGAGATCTTGCTGTCACACTTCACCCTGCAATGATGCCAGAAGACATGAGAAATAGATTATCCCAGTGAGTGTTTCCCCCCTGAAATCTTTTGAGACTTTGAAAGGCAGTTTGGCAGATTTTTCTTTCAGAACTAATAATGTTAATTCTTGATTTAGATCACCAAGTTGGCACTAGCAGGAGATCCAGCAGTACGCTGGGGAGACAAATCCTATAATTTCATTGCCTTCTCAAATGGTTCTTTTGCATCAAACTGTGATGTGAGTTTGTATCTTTTGCATTTCTCAAATTTTTTGTGTTGTGTCCTAGAAACATTACAATCAGCAATCTTAAGAAATATCTAAGCTTGTTTTAATGTAGCAGTAAATGCACATGTATTTGTAAATCATAACTTATAAAGGATTTTTTCATTTTGTTACTGTGCTACAATCTTAATTACTAGATAAGAAATATCACTGATATGACCAAATTATGAGCAACTCTTCTAGAAAAAGACTATTGAACACAGATAGGTAACATGTGACATGCTGCTGAATTACAGTTCCCAATAGCCCCAGCTAGCTTGGCCAGCAGTGTTATAGCTTATCTGTGGCTGTAATAGAAAAAAATTAAAAAGTGACATTGATTCAAACATTTATTGCTCTATGGAGTAGTTTTTATCTTATACATATATTCCAGCATTCTCCTTTTGATGCCATGGTTTTGGTAGCCCTCTGCTCTTATATGGATTCCAAGATTGCTGAAGCAGAAGGAAGATGGAAGGTATGCTATTAATTGTAGTTCCATCATTTTCCAATTGATAAAATTCCCCTCCTTTGTCAGATAAATTTGATGGTTCTCTCTATTCTTATTTCAAACAAAAAAACAGGGATCGGACAAAGTGCGGGATATCCCTCGGCCGGAGGAGCTTGTGTTTAAGCTGGATCAGAAGGTGCTAAATGACATTGCTCATGCGAAGGAGAAATATTACAACCTGGTATGCATGTAGCTTTTTTTGTAAGTCACATATTTATGAATGGTATTAGTGCATTCTCTTTGGTTCCATTATGTGAAGTGGGTAAGGATGAAGCAAAACAGAAATCTTTCTATGCACAGCTGGTGAATTGCTAATTTGGTTTGCCACCTGTCTGCACTGCAGCCCGGTTCCATCCTGGGAGATTTTGTATCAGATAGTTCCTTGGATGTAGGACATTGAGGCAGAACTGTGCTTTTTTCATATGCCCAGGTGATAAGCATGACTTTAGGGTACCAGTTTTCATTGTTATAGCCTGAGGTTACTACCATTTTCTATCAATAGCATGGTAACAGTCATCAATCAGAGATTCTAAAGTCTTGATTCTTGACCTTTGCTAGATGCTATCAGTTCTTTGTAATTACAAATTGGAGAAAATTTTCCTCCGTTAATTCTCTGAAATTGCATTATTTTTCTCTTCTCAGACATCTGACTTAGAGCTTGTGAATTATGCTTTTACATCTTTTGGGAAAGCACTGATTAAGAAACAGCACCTTCATCCTGATACATTTGTTCAGATTGCCCTACAATTAACCTATTACAGATGTCATGGACAGTAAGAATAATTTTTAAACAATTATTAAATATTTTTATTGGTCAATGTATTAAATACATATAGAGTACAGGTAGTCCCCAGTTTAAGAATGAGTTCCATTCCCAAGATCTGTCCTTAAGTTGAATTTATACATAAGCCGGAACAGTATTATTGTGTAATACTGTAAAAGTAGTATTGGGTAATGAACTCAAACCATTATGTATTTAACTTGAATCATTGTGTATTTAACTCAAACTTTGCTACAGTAGGCTCCATTCTTAACTATGGGTTGTCCTTAAACTGGACGTTCTTAACCCAGGCACTGCCTGTATAATTTATGGAGCCTTTGTGCAAGTTTGCAGATAGATGGAAATGATTTTCTCATCTGTATTCACACTTTACATATTTCTTAGAATTATCAAATAAATGCCTTTTATACTTTTCTTCTCTTCTCCTTCATTTGTATATTGTTTTGCCAGTAGTACAGACTTAATCCAAAAATCTAGTTTCTTCATTCCTTTTATATTTTTGCCATTCCTATATGCACTATTCTTCATGTTAGTATCCCTTTATCTGACGCGGTTTGTATTTTATTATATCCTCAGTTTTATTTCTATAAATATGTTTATACTAAGTTGCCTTGTGAAGGCCAGATAGAAGTAAATCATTTTTTAATTAAGTTTCAAAAAGTGGAGTAGAACTTCTTTGCTTCACATACTTTTTTTGTTACAAAATAATTTCTTATTTGGATGGACAGCAGGGTTTTTACATGTCTATCCTTTGAGTGGTTAAAACAGTTAAGTAATAGGCTTACCATCTGTTTTCTAGCCCTGGTTGCTGTTATGAAACTGCTACAACCAGAAAATTTTATCATGGCCGGACAGAGACTATGAGACCATGCACCACAGAAGCAATTGAATGGTGTAAATCCATGCTAGACCCTACATTCACTGTAAGTATTGTAGTTAAAGAGACTTTAAAAATTTCTGACCTTACTTATTTTGTGTTTGGTACAAAGAGCTGATATGATTCTAGAATAATCAAAGATGTCTTCACTCTTGTATGTCATAGAGGGTCAACATCTAGTGGATGCCATCTTACCTGATAATGATACATCATTTCATAAACAGAATTCATTAGTTCTCAGCATGGGAGAAAGTTCAGATACTAAAGCAATCTTGTTCAGTATGAAATAAAACTTGTAGAAAGTCCCTTTTGAAACAAGAAACTGAATCTCCTCCTCATGGATGCTTTTATTCCTTTTTAACAGCAGAGTTATGTTTCACCATGTTATTTCTGTTAACTAGATTTTTTACTTAGAGGAAATAATGTATTTGCATTAAATATCTTAACCAATGTTGATTGTGCATATACCACGTTATGTATGACCTTACATGCAAAAAGTAACTTCTTCCCCACCATTCATGGTTTCTAGATATGTAAAACATAGTTTTAGTTATTTGGGATATAATCATGTTACATACTTCTGGATCACCCTGATTTCAGTGGGAGCAAATTAAGCACAACATTAACCTTATTTCCATGTTGTTAATGATGGCTGGATCATCCTTCATGTTTTAAGAGCAGCTTTCCCTAATCTGATGTGGAGCTTCAACTCTCAGCAAGGAAGGTCACATAGCTGGTGGTGGTTACTCAGCTGAACTGATAGAGTCACTCTGCTTCCTATCTCCTATTGCAAGCAGATGGAAGAGACAGATGATAATTGAGGGATAGGAGAACCCAAATGGCAGCTGATCTATCTTGGCCCTTCTTCCTGTCTACGTAACATTTCATGGAAATGCCATCATACAGGCATCAGATATTATGCTTCAAAAACAGCTTATAAGATGTACATTTAAGTGGTACGTGGACAAGTCTTCAGTGGTATCACTAAATGCATTTACTGTCAATAAACCAAGTTCTGTGGTTTGGAGATGGATTCTCCTTTCTCAGACAGGTTAGTACGTGTCTGTAAAAAGGAGCAGTGCAGCCCGACTGAGTGAATAAACTTTGGAGAAGCAAATATTTTGAATTAATAGATTATTATTTTGCTTTAGGACTGCAAGTAATTAAGGTACATGGGGAATTTCAACAACACATTTTGAGGAAATTACAGGGATGTACTATTTTTTTTTTTCCTTCTGCTGCCTTATGCTATTTTCCAAAGAAATGTTTAGATGTAAGTTGTTTGGGTGCAATAATTTTGTTTTTCTTGTTTTCTGCAGCAAGGCCAACGAAAACAACTTATGTTAAAGGCATTTGCAAGACATAATAAACTGATGAAAGAGTGTGAGAATGGAAGAGGTACATTTTTTTATTTCACAGAAGCAGAGAGATACATCCCAAGGACTCAAATTATCAAACTAATTTTTAATGTAACGGAAGAGGGAAATTTTTAAATCTACCCCTTGAGAGTAATAGTATTCTTTGTTTAATTTTAATTATATTTAAATGACAATTAAATGAAAGTTTTTTTCCAACCCAATCTTCTTCTTTTAGAAGTATGGCCCACAGGACTCCACTTAAAGGCCATGTGTAAACCTTGACCTAGAAGTAGTTGTGCATCTTGGCATTAATATCTTTTTCCTTTCTGTGATTTATTTTCTTCCCACTCTGGCTCTAATTATAACATACTGCTGAGTAGGGCCACAAATTAATGTATACAATACAGGCAGTCCCTGGATTAAGAACATCTGATTTATGGACACCTCGTACTTATGAATGGGCTGCCTATTACTAAAAATGCTGGATGGCGTTCTTCCTCGAGCCAACAAACTGTTGAAGCTGCGCAATGTTTTCATGAACCTCCGAAGCCGTACGTTTTTAATATACAGCCTGTTTTTAGCAGTTTTCAGTGGTTCATGAAAACATTGAGGAACTTCAATGGCTTGCTCGCTCAAGGAAGGAGAATGCTGTCCACCATTTTTAGTAATAGGCAGCCTGTTCGTAAGAACAAGTTCCAACATACATACAAATTTGAGTTAAAGACAGACTTAGGAACAGATCTCATTCTTAACCCAGGGACTCCCTGTAAGCTCAACTGGCATCACTTTCCATCCAGCACAATTCTCAATCCATCCTTTCTGCTGCTCTCACAAGTTCAACAGGCTGAATAGAATAAACGCTGATCAAGTGATTGAGTACTTTGCCCACTATTAATTTTTCACAAGAGGATATAATTAGCTATTTCTGCTGGCCAAGAGCAAGAGAATTGTGCAATGCATTTTATACAGAGGAATTTTATATTTCTCAAACAGGCTTTGACCGTCACTTTTTAGGCCTCCAGCTCCTGGCCAAAGAACACAACCTTCCAATGCCAGAACTCTTCTTAGATCCTGCTTTCACTAGAAGGTATTGAAAAGTCTTAAATTTAGATTTATCTTTAGCATTAAACCTATACCAAACTGAATCATCAGGTTTTACAGGTAGTCCTCATTTAGTGGCCACAATTGGAATTGGCAACTCAGTCATTAAGTGAAGTGGTTGCTAAGTGAAATGGCAGCTGTGCTTATGCTTCACCTTTCCTTTGCTTTACAGACCTGTGAAGGTTGTAAATGCGAGGATTGGTCGTAAAGTTACTTTTCCATCACCATTGTAACTGCAAACGGGCACTAAACGATGCAGTGGCTAAATGAGGACTACTTGTATTGGAGTTGAGAAGATAAATGGACAAGTAATTGCTCATCGTAGGAGCTGAGAATGTTGTTTTGGTGATGGGACGAATGTTCATAGCGCCAGTAGCTTCCAGTGACTAAGGAGTTGCACCTCTTTTAAATCATTGTTGTGGAATAAATAATCCACTTTTTCCACTAACAAGGTTGTTCAGAAGTCTTTATAATATAACTTTGAGAGCTGAAGCCCATTCATTTATTCCAGTGTAGTCCTTTAATCTTAGCAAGGAAAGCAATTGTATTTATTTCACCCTGCTCCTAGGTTGAATCTGTAGGTCTTATTTTTTACATGTCTTCTTATTTTGTTCTTCTTTCAATTTGCAGTGGGGGAGGTGGAAATTTTGTGCTTTCAACTAGCCTGGTAGGGTACACAAGAATTGCGGGAAGCGTTGTTCCAATGGTGAAGCATGGTTATGGCTTTTTCTACAGAATTAGAGATGACAGGTAAGGATACCATTAGCATTACTCCAAATAAAAAATTCTTTTGAGTTATGCATCAGTGTGGGAGAGACTACTGTACTATTTCAATAAAGAAAGCTTGCCTTCACAGGTGGCCTTACAGGCACTCTTAACTTTCTTTAATGTAGAGTTTTAAATATGATTACTCTTTCTCCTGGAATGTCTTCATATCTATCCATTCTGTCAATTATGTGATCTACTCTATGTGTGCCTTCACATAACCCACTAACCTAAACTGGGTTAGATGGTTTGTGACTCATTCCATTGTATGAATGTAGCAGAGTGATTAGTTCATTGGTTCAGTGTGGTGTTATGAATCCAGTTGGGTTAACTCAGTAAACCATAATTCATATAAGTGCATCCATATTTTAGTTTTAAAATTCAGCTTCCTAACCAGGTCTTGTTCATTCCATAGTGCTGATTTCTTGTCTTGCTCTCTATTTCTGCTGCTTACATTAGGAGTAATGTGCTGGCCAATATTTTAGGAGCTTAATATGCTAAACATTATTATGTAAAATACTGGTGATAAGTATTTCACTCTACATCATTTTTAAAGCCCTTTTCTCTGATTTGAAGGTAGTTATTTCTTCATGTTGATGTTCAGTGTGAAACACGTCAGGAAGAGTCTTTCATTCCAATATTATAGCATAAATCCATCTGCCCATGATTAGGATGTGTAGTAATTGTACCTTGTAAAACTGTGATTATTTAGGTGCCCAGTACTTTGTGTATACCCAACTGAAACTCATTGATTTTTTAAAATGGCGTTTATCTAAATAGTTGTGTTTCATGTTTCCTCTGGTAGGATTGTTGTTTCCTGTACTGCCTGGAAGTCATGCCCAGACACAAATGCAGAAAATTTATGTAAGGAATTGTTCCAAACTTTTCAAGACATGGTAAAATTAATGACCACAGCCCAGCTGTAGAAAAAAAAAACTGGAGTTCCAGTGCCATTTTTTTATATTATCATATCTACTGAAAATTTGAGGAATGAAAACCTTACCTAAAAGGAGTGACTGAAGTGGACATGGTATTTAATGACAGTTACTATATAAACTAGGCATAAATAATGCAAAATTCTACTGCAGTAACAATGCAATTTTCTTTAAGTCTGCAACAGCAATGCAAAATATGATTAGAACTATGCAATGATAAACTAAGCTTCAAAAATGCAAGATGATTGAATCCATAGTTTTTCCATAGAAAAAAAGTTTAATATGTAACCCTACTAGCAATAAAGGATACAAGATAATATTTAAATGAGTTTAATTCAGTTTTTTACAAGTTGGTGCTTTCAGAAGTACACATTGGGGAAGCTCGCTTTGGTTTACTTCAGTGGAAAACAAAGTGGAAAGGTTTTGAGCATCCATTGCAGGAATCATGTTTCCTTTCTAAATGAAATGCATATCATAGTTTTTATAATTTCTTGCTTTTAAAAGTAATCAAGGGAAGTATTAGAATGCTTGTGAGTTTATTTCAGGTACCTTGGGGCTGCTCTTCTGTTCCATACAGTGGGATTGTTTAAACTCAGAGGCTTTTCTATAAACTGGAAGAAATGATAATTAAAAATACTGTATATTCTTGTCACTGCAAATGTATAAGCTCAGTATGATTCTCAGGACAGCATGCACTCTTTGTATAATAAATTTGAAGCTCTATCAATAATGCAATTTCTTCTTGAAATAAAGACCAAAAAGTGTGAACTTCATTCATCTGTGCATACATGCATTGTTCCTTTATGAAGGGTAGGTGTACTCTAATTACTCCAGGATTTCTCAACCTTGGCAATTTCAAGATGTGTGGACTTCAGCTCCCAGAAAGGTCGAAAGTCACTCCGGTTTTGCTCCTGAGGAGCCCCTGGACAGCATGGGGATCTTGTACTCCATAACACCCGCCCACCGGTACTCCACAGTGCCCACCTATGGCACCCACCTTTCCTCCGTAGGGCCCACCCACATTCTGTAGCACCTGCCCACAGCACCTGCCTGCCTACATTCCATAGCATCCCCCTCCGTCAGTCACTGGCCCACAGCTCTTACCCACTGGCCTGCTTGCCTGGGATGTGGTTTCAGTGCCTCTTCCCACATTGTGATAATGTGAGGTCCCCACTTAATGATCCGCATAGTCCTTGCTTAATGATGGCAGCAGGGACTGCCGGATTTGCCATCGCTAAGTGATGTGGTCACGTGATGTTGCGCTTTACGACTGCATCGCTTAGTGATTGAAATTCCAGTCCCAATTGCCATTGTAACCCAAGGACTACCTGTAGATCATATGTGTATATGTGCATGTATATTTGTACATACGTGTGTGTTTACGGCCACACTGGCATAGCTGAAACAAAATCAAAGATTAAATGAATTTGAACCAATTAAATTGCTATTTAAATAAAGTGTTCCATTCATAAAATTATTTGAGCCTCATCTGCCCTTCTGATTCATATACAAAAACTTGTACAGATACATATTTCTCTCCTTCCAAGCAGGGAAAAAGCCAAGCTTAAGAGGAAGAAAAAATTACATTAAGAATGAAACACAACTGGATGGAGATGTGAGTGAAAATATTCAGTTGAGAAGAAAGCAAAAAATCCAGACAGGCATTCCAAAAAGGGTTAAATGCACCAGGCAAACAGGTCACTTTCCTGCTCATCTTAAAAAGCATCAGTCTGCAACCATTTGCACTTCATGCTATTCCTTTTTTTTTTTTTTTTAACTTCTGTTCCCTACTTCTCACCAAGTTACAATTAAATTATGGCATTCTGAATACTTAGAGCTGATATAACTTAGTGATTGCTAGGACTGTTTACCTGTTATTATTTATTAATAGCCAAAACTACATATGCATCCAACCATATAATCTGGATATAGATAGTATAAAGCAAATTAATAAAATGTAGATGTTTAAAGTGAAAAGAGTGGAGATTGTATTTGCAACTGTAAGTCAAACCTTTCTGTGCAACAAATTTCTTTGCAAAGAAAAAGCTTGTGGAAAAGGGGGAAAAGACCCTCCTCGTTAGACACCAAATGGTTGAGTTTCCATAATATCCTTGCTTAATTAGACTACTGTTTTAGATTCCCATAATACAAAAAACATGAACTACATAGGGTGGGTTGATGCAACACATTAGACTAAAATGTGTTTGCATGACACATTCAACAATAAATTAGCCAAACAGCCAATGTGTTAGCTTTCTAATGTGATAAAAGTAAAGACATCCTTGAGTCATGCTCAACTTCTGGAACTACATGGACACTTTAATATAACACTGATGGTCTTTCTAACTAGCTTGAGAGTTTCAGTTTTAATACATCTGGAAGACATCTGGTTGGCTTCACATGAAATCCCCAATATAAAGGTAATGTCTCTTTCAAGTTGAGGCCGACTCTTGTTGAATGCAGACACACATCCATGAAATTTTCCTGGCAACAATACATAAATGGTTTGTCCTAGTTTAGCCTACAGCCATAGCATTTTCTGGAGGTTTCCCATCCATGTATTAACCAGGTCTAATTCTCCTTAATATCCAAGACAATGCTATAATATCTCCACAGTGCATTCTGAGAGTTGCAAGATCTATACTAGAAATTCTATGTTGTTCCTAATATCAACTGTACCTAATTACCACATACAGTCTTTGGTATCTCTGCTTAAAACAAAAGTGAGAACCCAGCTTGCATACAGCTCTGATTTTTTCTTGAAGTTTGTAGAGCTCCCCAAAATTGTGCCACCAAAATTTGGCATCAGTCTTTTGAATAGCAGCTTACAGAAATGATGCTTCCTGCAACCCTGTTCAAAAGCTTTGATAATGCATCTATTTGCTTTTCCTCACAACCCTATTCAGAGGCTTTGATAATGCATCTATTTGCTTTTCCATACCTTTGCTCCATTTAATTCTGGATTTAACATCCCTGGAAATGCAAGTAATTGTACAAGAATATTGAAGAGAGCTGAAGTGCCTGGGAGCCCATCAAACCCCCTTGATTGATTGGTTGGGTGCTTGCTGTATGATTGGATGGAGGGTCCCCTAACTAGGGAAGGTGGGGGGTTGGGATTTGGGGGAACTGGAGTGCCTGGGGGGCTTAGGGTGCTACCCTCCCGGCTTTCCGAAAAGATTAAAGACCTGGCTCTGTCAGTGTGCATGGGGTGATATGGGCTCTAACCGCCCCTAGGGGTGGTTAGTCCCCTGATGATGCTCCCTGGAATTATTTGCCAATTTTCTATCTTCTTGGAATTTATTGTTTTTATGTTGTATTTTAATGATTTTTTATCTTCTTGTAAACTGCCCAGAGTCATTTCATGAGATGGGTGGTGACAAATTTGATGAATAAATAATAAAAATAAAATATTGTAGAATAAAACTACCAGAATTATGACAATGAAAAGACTGATATGTGGACAATCAATGACACTTTTCTTTTACAGGCCTTGAGTATTACTACTGGATTTGCCCACAATTAGCTGCTAATTAGCAGAAAACATGGTGTAATTATATAGAAACCAGAAAGCAACTCCATGCCCAGATTCACTGTGACAGTGCTAGTTCAAAGTGATAATACACCATCTCATCTCCAATATGGAGCATGTCACTACTTTTCAGCAATTTTCTATAATTTACAATGGACAAATTAGCCAATCTGGAAACAAAATTAAAATAGTCAAAACAAATTTGACTGAAGAGCAATGGTGTTTGATGGTATTGATGTCATGATAGTGTTGAAACTTTTCAGCACTATCATGACTTCAATATGGCTATTCTTGAGAAATGGAATTATAAAGACTGTGAAATGGCACAGATAGAATTCATTAGGAGAGTTATCATTAGCAATATAAGACTTAATGATATTTCTCACAAATGAAAGAGAGACCAAGATTCCTTATCATACTGAATATAAGTACCTCATAAATGCAAGTTTGTGTCTCACCCAAGAACTGTTTTTGTTAATGACAATGAATTATTCTGCAATTGTCACTATTTCTGACCTGTCATTTACTATCCCAACCTTCTCTCACCAGCAATAATCACTCTCTGTGTGTATATTATAGAACTATTCTCTCAGAATTCTGTTCCACACATCTGATGAAGCAGATGGTGATCACAAAAGCACATGCTATTATAAATCTTTTGAGACTTTAAAGTACCACAAGACTCTGTCATTGTAACGTAGAATCTTAAGAACTGATTGAAACAAGTTATGTATTAAGTTAGAAAATGTATTGTAAACAAGCACAATGTCATAATGTGCACAATGAACTCGTTACAAGTTAAATTTTATGCCAGACATTGAAATTAATAACATAGTTTTTGAAGTACCCATGAGCTACTTGGAGGTGAAGTGTTTGAGAGAATTCTACATTCCGTATTTCTGGATCATTTCATTTGCTTTAGAAATGTAAGCTTTCATCGCATCTTCTTTTGACATACCTGGAATGGAAAATCAGCAGTTACTACTGCGCCTTGCTTTTTATCAGGAAAAAACAAACCAGTATTGTTGAGAGTAAGACTAACCTTTCTTCAAGTTCCAGGCCTCCCATTTGGCTCGGCCTTTCAAATCTAATACCCCAGGACACTCTGCCAAAGGGGAGAACATCAATCATTAAGCATCATGTGTGTTCTGGAAAAGAACTCTCATACTCAATTTCTCCAGGATGTATACAAAATTACCAGTGTTGATGTCTCCTACAGTAGCCTGTTTGTAGAGTCCATACAGTTCCTTTAGTTCATCATCTGTGGGCTTGGACTTTAATTTTTTAACATTTTCTGCAACAGTCTCAAAGTCAGCCTGATGAGAAAACAAAAATAAGAACAAAAGCATCTTTACTTTGAACTGTCATCCATTTAGGAAATGGATATAAATTTAATTTTAAAATGTAACACTTTTTTTTGCCATTATTTTTACTAAACACTTGATTTCTGATTCTAGTTGTATGGTAAAATATTCCTGTTTTTCTAGTTGTGTGGTACCACACCCCCTGTACCATTTATTTATTTTTTTTGCCAGTACAAGAATTCCCTTCAGCCTTTTGAGCTAGAGGCCATGCATACAAAGCAGGTTTATACGTGTGGAGAATTACTGTTAAAGATAAACTAGATTCATTATTGAACAGCCACTGGCAAAGAACAAACTTCAAAGTTCTAGGAACCATTCAAGCAAAGTCTGGGATAATTACTCAGCATTGATTTATTAGTTGAGTTTATAATCTCACTTCTCTTTGCCTTGATTTAATCAAGAAAATGACCCATGGGAAAAAAGAAAAATTGCTTTTAAATAAGGTTTAGGATTCCGTTAAAAATAGCCTAGTTCTATTTCATACAACATTTACAAGTTTTATCACAAGTCCATTGTGCAAAAGGACTTTAAAGCATACAACCCTTCCCCACATATTTTGTTCTTCTTAAAACCACTTATTACAACCACAGATACACCACTGTGAAAACAAGAGCGGGCATACTGACAGCTCTTTTATCTGATCTAGTAGAGCTCTTCTCAGTCCTTTATGCTCCTAATTTTCTTTTTCTTATCCTATACTGTATTTTTCCAATATATCTAGTATTCATTCAAATATTCCATGCTGTTGTGTACATGGACAAGGCCAAGTAAATAAAAATAAGATGATTTAGTGATTTTGCCAATCGCATTAAATCAGCCTTTCTCAAGCTGGACCCCAACACCCAAAATTTCCATCTAATAGACTCTTGAGCACCAGGTTCAGGAAGACAACACAAGATGATCCCATGACATGTGACAAATTCTCAAAAATGGTAGGTTTCTAGGTAGTTTTCATAGGGATGCAGCGCTTTTGTACATTAAAGGAAATAAAGCACAGGTTAAGTAATTTTAAAATATTTTTTAAGAGACACAGGATTAGATTCACATTTGACTATAATTGTAGGGATCCTTCCTTAGGGTGAAGAGAAAATGAGGCTCCATGCAGACCTAATCCCACATCAAACTGCTGCCACAGCTGGGCTGCTGTCCCCCACTCCCACAGCAATGCCGTTACAGGCCTGAGTCCTGACTGTGATGGGTTAAAGCAATGTGTACATTTAGTCTGGCCCAGCATTCCACTCCTTGTACTACTAATAGTGAGCCTATCTTGATAAAAAAAAAAAAAAGCAAGACATCAAGCAAAGATTTTTCAGACGAGTAGACAACCAATAGTAAAATCCAGATTCCAATCATTTTGTTTCTAGTGCACCATGACAAAGAAGGAAGTCCATGATGATAATTTGCAGAGATAAAAAGGCTTATAAGCTCTTCTAAGAAGGAAGAGGTACAGAGGATTTAAAAATATAACTCTTATGAAGTCAACATGGCATTAACAGTCATTATTCCTTTAAATAATTTACATTCCTTATTTGTACCCATTCATTTTGTCCCAGAGATGCAAAAAGCAACAGAAACTAGTCAGATGGTAGAAGTTGAGGTCAACTGTTAGGAAATAAGTAGATGGAGATGCTACATCCAAAAGGTCATACAGAGCTGCTCTGGATGAGTGATTCACAATCAAAGATTCTGGGCATCAGAACTCAAGGCTGGCTGAAACAAATGTTGCCTCCAACAACAGCCTCTGATACTATCTTATCAAGTTCCCAGTCCCACCCAGACTGAGCTGGTACTCATGAGACCGCCTTTCAGGGAGGTGCTCTTTCCTAGGGGAGCCCAACCTTGCAATCTTCACCATTCAGCCTTCTGTTCTTCTGCTAAGCAGCAGGATAAAGATCAGTGGCTGAAGCTGCAGGATCAGCAGATTTTGCAAGGATCTACTTCAGCATCTTCTCTTTGATTTCTCCCTGAGGGGGGAGTCCATGGAATGCCCAGCACCACTGTCACTGTCATTCAAATTTGAAAATATTCACTTTTAAAGCTCCATTGCGCTTTTAAGTTTAAATTGCTTTGACATTATTACTTTTTTTTTTACAGTATATCAAGATGAAATTATAATAAAGCTGCTACTGGCCAAGGTCCTATAATCTTTAAACCAGTCTTATCTTCAATGTTACCTGTCAACAAAACCTTTGCATATTTCACAACAATAGTTTTGAAACTTCATAGTCCAATAATTTGTTGAAGCTACTAAAGTTTAAGTAAAGATGCTTTGGGTATTTTTGGGGGGCAGGGGCATGCCTTCGAGTCAGTCTTGACTCCAGGTGACTGCCTGGACATGTCCCTGCAGTTTTCTTGGCAAGATTTTGGAAATGGTTGGCCATTGCCTCCTTCCTAGGGCTGAGGGAGAGTGACTGGCCCAAGGTCACTCAGCTGGCTTTGAACCTAAGGCGGGACTAGAACTCAGTCTCCCAGTTTGTAGCCTGATGCCTTAACCACTACACTAAATTGGCTCTTTTACTGCCACATTATTTAATAATCTCTAGATGAAAGAGTTATAATAGCATCATCATTGCCTTTCTAACACAAAGAAAATGTCTTTGCTGAATTAAACTTCACTCCTGGTGACTTCATGGACACAACCCTGCAGTTTATTTGGCAAGAACTAAAAAAAAAATGGTTTAACATTGTCTTCTTCAGGGATTTTTTAAAACTTTTTTTTTAACTTTCCAGTCTACTTTACACTACTCCCTGGCAGTCTCCCATCCAAGTACCTGGCTTTGCTTAACTACAAAGCCCAGACAGATGCTCCCTACTGAGAAGAACATTGCTCTCATTCTTTTTAATTTTATTTCCCATACTACTTCAATACGCTGACAGGGAAAGGGAAGACATTTGCAAAGTAAGAGCAAGTTGCATGTAGTCAGACCAAGAGGGAGACCTGGTGGCAAGTAGCGCAAGTGGAACCTATATTCGATTTTCTAGAAGCAAGTGAAATACTGTTTATTTCCAACTTTGGCAGGCTCAGATTAAGGAAAAACTCATGTCAGCTGTGCAGGAGATTGCACCAAGAAACCAGCACAAGATAGAGGGCTTGAAAATGGAACCACAGCAGACAAGATACTAGAAGGGAAAGTGACAATGTTGGTGGCTATTTAGCTAAGAAAAAAAACACCAAATGTGCAGGTAAATATACATGACGTGGAGCAGATGGATGGAACTTTTTCCCTCTCTACACAATGCTAAAATGGTGGGTGATTCAGGAAACAGTACTGAGCATTTAGTTAAACAATCCAACTCATGGTCATAAGTTGCAGTGATAATTGGAAAGGAGATTACATCAATGTAAAGAGAGGAAAGGTATCAGTGGCTATTAATCACAATAGAAATATGTGGCTGTTGCTATCAGAAACAGACTGCCTCTCTTGCGGGGAATATGAATAGGAGGGTGTTATTAGCATCTGCCTGGCTGTTGGCTGGATTTAATAGCTTTTGGGTTGATCACTTAGCATGGCTTTTCTTATATTCTGAACATGAACCCAGGAGTGAAAGGCATGATACAGCCATCACTCCTGTTCCTCATTTTCATTCAAAACTAAAGCTCTAATCCAGCTGGTAGGCAAATCCTTGCTTCTCCATAGCAAATCCACCAACTCTTGAGAGCAATCATGCCTAGGTAAACATTTTTCACTATTAAACATCTGCCTTTTCTCCTTATGGGGCTCAATACAGTACACACACTGTTCTCAATGGATGGAGTAGCCTCTCTGAGAGCTTCAACCAGATTCTCCACATTCAAGCTGGCTGAAGAAATTATAAAGTCACAGCTGCTTAAACCTTTCTAAGAACCATATTTATACTGTACATAAAGTATTAAATCCCATTTCTGTGCCCACATACTTGGGATGAAGAGGGTGTAAAAGATCAAAACACATGAGAAGGGAGGGAGTCCATCGTAGGTCAGCAGGGCTTCCTCCCTTCTCAACTAAGGGAGAAAAGAAATTCCTGCACACTGAAACAAAGTCCTATGTTGCTTCAGCTTTAGAAATGGAGCTGCCGTCTAATTAGGTAAGCGTAGAGTTCACCAGTCTGTGCCGAGTGCCAAGAGCAGTGTTGTCCAAACTTGGCCACTTTAAGATGAGTGGACTTCAACTCCCAGAATTCCCCAGCCAGCCATGCTGGCTGGGGAATTCTGGAAGTTGAAGTCCACTCATCTTAAAGTGGCCAAGTTTGGACAACACTGGCCAAGAGGCTTCCCCCAAGTTACTGAATGCAGAATAGAAGTAACTGGACTTTTCTCAAAGTAGACGTATAGGCTGTGTTCACAGGAACCCTCATCCATGGTTAAAAGAACCAACTTTACCCACTTAACTAAATTACCGCGGTTCGCACATCACATGGAACTAATAACTGGCCGGTTCGCATAACGGGACACATTAAAATGCGTTTGCCAGTCTGTGGATCAGTGTCCCGTGTCAACGTAGCCATGCACAGCGAAGGAAAAGTAGTTTTTAAAGGACGAACCGAAGCCGAGCCGATTTCTAGCAAGTAAGCGTATTCTCCCCCTCCAAGCCCCGCCCATGACCTAGCTTTTCATGTGCAATGAAGCCCAGAAGCCACAAATGCAAACCCAGTCCCATTTTCCCTTCGTCGTCTTTCTTCTCCGTGCCCTACCTTACTCCATTACCTGAAGAGTCATCCTGCTTGCTGCACCGAACACCTGCACTCCCGCGAACAAACAGCGAACCCGGCACTAACGCCCGCGCCTTCCCCGCAGCCCTTTTTATGAGGCTGGGTCGGCCAATGTTCTCACCGGAGCGGGGCTTTGTGACGTCACTCCAAGGGCTGTACCCAGTGCGCCAAAGCGAGCTCGAGGTGGGACGGATTTCGAGTGCAGCGGGGCAGGGAAGTGCGAGACGGACAGCGGAGCCAGAGGAGGAGCGGCGGAACCTCGCCCTCGGTCGGGCGGCATTGTTTTGCAACCGCGAGAATTTCGAAGCTAGCAAGAGAAGGTCAGATAGCAGCGCGTTGGGGCTGCCGCAAGATGTTAAGCGCAGCCTGCGTGCAGTGTTCAGCGACGCTTTATTGTAGGATTTATTCACCAGGACTCGGCTTTTGGGCTGCCCTTTGTTGTGGAGGACAGTCGCCAGCATTGAGGTAAGATTTGGTTGTCAGACCAATTCGCTTCGTGTACTTCATGGCACCGAAGGGACGGATATCTAGCAAAATGGTTAGGACTAAACCTGTCGACGCGGTCACAGGACCCCCTTCGGTCACAAATTAGCCCACTAAGTTGTGTGAATTCAGCTGATGTGGTTAGTTGGGGGTTCATTGCTTTATGCAACTTCCTCCGCAAATTAGTAAACCAGAAGAGTATGGAGTCTACGTGCAGCCATGAAAACGGGGTAGTACGGGGGGAAAGGGGGTGTCCCGCCCACCCTCGGCTTTTGTCACTTCAACAGCCGAAAAAGTGCGGCCTGAACAAAAAATGGTTTCCCCGCCTTTTTTTCTAACTCAGAAGAAAAACAAAGTAGAATAGATTAGAATAAAGTACAAGGGCATTTCACGCCTCCCTTTTTCCAGTTTTTCTTTTCAGCTACTTTATTAATCTGAAAGGAATTAATATTAATTTGAAAAGAGGACAACTTTGAAATGTACCCATTCTTTGCCAAAAGAGCATGAGAAAAATTCATTTACTTTCATTACCATATTTTTAGTGTAAGGCAACATTTATTTTAAAAGTAAATTATTTGGAGAAAATGTAGCATTTCTTTCAGGTAAATACAGTTACAGTCAGTATTCTATTGATCAATCTTTACTGGGCTGTTTTATTGGGATGGCCATTTCCTGAAAAGTTATTTTATGCTTCAGAGATAACAAGCACATCTCTTGTTTCTCAGCAGCCCTGTCTACAGTTCACTATTAAATATATAAACTAATTGAGCTAAAGTGAAGCACTGCAGTTTCTGATGCAATCCTGTTGATTTCAATTGTAGAAAATCAACTTTGAAGAGGAATTTGTGTGCATGTGGCATGGTTCCCTTTCTGATTGACTTTGTTTCTTGTAAAATTTAAATATTTAAGCAATGTACAATAAAATAGTACACCAATAATTATTTGCTTGTTTCTTTTGCTTAGCAAATTTTAGGAGAATTCTTAATGCATCCGAATCCAGTTCTCTATTTGATAAGACCAAATTTGCATATCTCATCTCATTCCCAATACTGTTAAGGGCTTTTCCACACTGCAGCCTTAAACTGTCTCCTATGAATAAACTGGAAGTGAAGCTGGATTAAGAACTCTTTTTGTGGTTTTCAACTCATTTCTGCTTTGGCCATGGTGATGGCCTGATGTTCACCACAGCCCCTGACTGGTAGATTCCTCTGTTTCTTTACCCTTCCCTATTAAAAGAAAGGGAGAGAAGAAAAATGCAGTTTGTCCTGTCACTTTGGTTAGAAGTGACAGAACTCTTCTCAGTTTCACCTGGTGAAAAGAAAAAGATAAAAAGATCTATCCTTTCACTGTTAAGATTTTTTTTTTTAAGCCCAGCTTTTTGGTGTCCAGTGTTGGAGGGAAGGGGTCATTCCTGCCACAATCGAAATGACAGTAGCCCTTGGAATGAAGTTGCCTGCAGTGAAGTGAAACATAGCAGGTGACAAGACAGCACTGCTTACGCTAGTACAAGTCAGAAAACACTACAGGCAGTCCTCATTTAGTGACTGCCTTGTTTAGTGACTGTTTGCAGTTAAGATGGTGATGAGAAAGTAACTTTGTGATCAATCCTTGCGTTTATGACCTTTGCAAGCCTGTAAAGTGAAGGAAAGCTAAAGTCAGATCATAAGCACAATTGCAGTTTCACTTAGCAACTGCTTCACAATGAACAAGTCGCTAAATGAGGATATTTGTACTTTTGATGAAAGCAGAAAAAACAGGGAGAGGTTGTTTCCTGGTGGGTTAAGAACAGGTGGAGGTGCTTCATAGAGCTTCAGTTGTGTCTGGAATGTGCTTAGGAAAATGGGAATCCCAGGACATCTCATTGTCCTCATGTGAAACTTATATACAGTATAGGAAAACACAGCCTGGATGGAAAACAGATCAACCCCAGGTCAGTAAAGCAGTGTGACAAGGCTGAATACTCCCCCAATATTTATTCAACCTATATGACAAATACATATTGGAAGAAGATGAGTGTAATTTTAAAACTGGAAAAAGAAACATTAATAACTTATATTGTGCTGATGAAAATGCAAATGATCTGCAGGCTCTAGTAATGAAAATCAAGGATTAATGAAAGCAATGGGACTAAGATTAAATAAAAAGAAGATAGTACCATAAAATAGAAAGTACAATAAAATAGAAAGAAGATAGTACTATAAACTAAAGATAGCAGACACAGTAGCCAGCTTTAGAACTGACAGTGAAGATACTGAAGGGGTGGATAGCGTCTGCCTTTTAGGGTTGACATCAATATTAAAGGAACCAGTAGTCAAGAAAAAGACTGGTACTGTAGCAATGAAAAGCTTGGAAAAAATGCTCAGATGTTGGAATATGTCTGTACCTACAAAGATCAGAATCATGCAGGCAATAGTTTTCTCTGTGATACTATATGGACACAAATATTGGACTTTGAAGAAGCAAGATACAGGTAGTCCTTGACTTATGACCATTCGTTCAGCGACCGTTTGAAGTTACAGTGGTGCTGAACAAAGGGACTTATGATCGGTCCCCAAGGTTATGGCCTTTGCAGTGCCCCCGCAGTCACGTGATTGCGATTTGGGTGCTTGGCAACCCATTTGCACTTAAACCAGTTGCCAAGCACCCGATGATCATGTAATTGCCATTTGTACCCTTCTCTGTTAGCTTCCCCAGAAAGTCAGTGGGGAAGCTGTCAGGGAAGGTTGCAAGTCTCCTCCATCCGCGCACCCTCCTCAGCCCCTCTGCACTCACGCTGGCCACTTGCACACCCAACCCTCACAGCAGCCCCACATGGCACCTCTCATGCACCTGTGTGCCCTCCCTGACCTGCGCTGCACCTCTCACGCACCCACTCACACTGTTCCTGACCTGTGCTGCACCCTCGCGCACCCTTCCATATCTGTGCAGTGCCTCTTCTGCACCCCCTCACACCCTCGCGCACCCTCCCCATGCACCCCCTCACTCCCTCCTCTACCTGGTAGCAGCCACTTACCTGCCTGCTGGCCTGGGACTTGAACTTTCAGCTGGTTTCCCCGCTGACTTTGGTTGTGGGAATCCACCGGGAAGTTGCCTTGCCTAACAACCAGGGGATTCAACTAATGATGGCAACTGGGACTGCAGGGATTGCTATTGCTATGCGATGCAGCCACGCATTATGACTGCATCACTTAGCAACAGAAATTCCAGTCCCAATTGTCATTGTAAGTTGAGGACTACCTGTAGAGTATTGATGCTTTTGAAGTTTGGTGTTGGAAAAGACTCCTGAAAATACCATGGATAATCAAGAAAATAAACAAATGGCTCATGGGACCAATCTATCCAGAGATTCTCATTCAAGGTACAAATGGCCAGGTGCAAATTATCATATTTTGGACACATTTTGAGAAGATGCCGCTCTCTTGAGAAGTCTATAATGCTGAGAAAGGTGGAAGGAAAGAGAAAAGAGGATGATCAGTAGCAAGGTGTTAGGATGCTGAAGAGCTAGGTTTAGGACAAAGCATCCCGAGGAAGATCTGTCTATTTGGTTGCTAAGAGTCAACACCAACTTGATGACACATAATAAAAAAAGAGCCAGCCGAGGCCAAGCTTAACGAACTAACCAGTCGTGCAAGGCTAGAAGGCCTTGGCAGAGTAAGACACACCATTTCCCACAGAATCACCTTCTGCTATTTGCTTCTTGCAAAATTCCATATTGGGGAAAACAGCTTGGAATGCCAACTTCCTAATCAGCCACATTTATCAAACATTTTCATTACCAAAACCTGAAGGATATTGGTGCTTTAAGACCCAAATCATTTTCTGCTATCCGTTGCCCCACCCCCAAAATACCTATTTTGGAACACTGCATAGAATGCTGATTTCCCATCCAGCCTAATCACTTGCTGGTCATAAAGGACCAGATGCAAAATTGCAAGATTGATGCCGCCTTCCAACCCAGCCAATCTAGCCAAATTCACAATCACGCAGGACTAAAGAGGAATGATGGAATAAGACCCAAAACATTTCACACAGTTCAAATGTCAACCAAGATGTATGGATTTTTACTCAGAATTGAACGTGGAACATGTTCTCTGTGGAGGTTTGGGATCATCCTGAATTAATCCTGCGGATCTTAACTGCATCTTCATCTTAACTGCATCCCCAGTTCTGACTGATGAATTTCACCATTTGGACTGGCAGGGAGGAAGCTAATGTTTCGGGTTGTTCTACGGCTCCGGATGATTTGGGAGTGTTGAGGGATGATCGAACCTTACGGGGATAATCTTACCAGCTATAATTCCCGATGGTTCTTATTTATCGCTTTCACTTCGCACTGTGTCGAGCATCATTTTTTTTTAAAAGAGCCCGTTCCAGGAACTCCGTTCCGGCTTTTGCACCTCCGTTGGTCGTTCAGGCGGTTCTGCGTATGCGGCCATCGGGGGCGCTCGAGAGAGGCCTCCGTCCGGAAAGGTGGGGCTGCTCGCGGCGGACCTGGAGGCGATTGGTGCCGGCGGCTGCGCGGCCTTCCTTTGCTGCCCAGAGTCCGCCCCGACGCGGAGGGTCGCAGGCGAGGCGAGCGTGGGCTTGGCCGGACGCGCGTCCGGCCCCTTCCGCTTCCTCCTCTGCTGAGCACGCAAGGGAGGAGGCCCCTGCCGCCCGGCGTCGCTCTCGCGTGAGCGCCGCTGCGCTTCCGTCGGTGGAGGGAGAAATTGGTCGCGCCGCTGGAGCTTGGAGGGGAAGCGGGTGGCGTGCAGCGCCCAGTCTGGAGAGTCCTGGAGCCTCCGGTGGGTTCGAGACAGCAGCCGATCGCTGCAGTGAGCTGCTGGCTAGCAAGGTGAGTGGAGGCGCGGGGGGAGCGCTGTCTTTTGCCTGCTTCGTTGATCCAGGATTCCCTTGAAGTCGGATGGAAAGCTCCATGCACTAAGCTCAGGGGCTGGCCGTTTCCCTTGATGCGACTTATCCTTTCCTTCTCTGTTGTTGTTATTACTACTGTTGCAACTTACGGAGCGTTTCTTTCTTTTAATCTGGGTCAGTGGATGGTTTCAAAAATTGCATTTCTGTCTACAGCCTGAAGCTGCCCTACTTGCTTCATTGTGCTGGGATTCTATATCATTCTATTGCCTCTCAGGTGATCCGCAGCGTTTAACAGAGGAAGGTGTCCCAATATTCTGAGAGTAGAACGGAGCCTTTACTTCCAGTGGGTAGTTCGGGGCATTTAATGGCCTCAGCAGATGATAGCAACTGGCTGGCCTTGTTAAGGCACAGAAGTGAAGCAGCATCAGGCCTGACTGGTAATTGGAGGAAAGAATGCCAGGAACTGAAAGAAAGTGGACTGGGAATGAGGGTGGGGTGGGGATCTGGGAATGGGAAAAGCGCCAAAGAAGTAAAGAAATCACTTCCATATTTTTGCCGTGTAGTTTCCAGAAGTTGATCTCAGTGCTCTCACCGTTATCAGAGAAGGCTAAAAATTGGCTGTGTTTTGCATGACATACTGGATAACAAACTTGATTATGCGTCATAAAACTGATGTCAACTCTTGGGACCACATAGATAGCATAGATAGATCATCTCCAGGATGATCAGTTTCCAACTTGGCCCTTTGGGCAGTAGTGTGCTGGTAAATGTTTAACATTTCCATTCTGCCAGTTCCATTCCATTGCTCTGTGCCGCTAGCTGCTGAACAGCTGATTGGTGTGCTAAGCATTGTGGCTCAGCTGTGCTCTCAACTGGCTTACAAGTTTCTACGAAATTTAACAATTGCACGTCATGAGCAGGATGAACCAGCTCCAGGACACCACTGTCTTCAGGTCTTCTCTGAGTTCATCACTTCTCTAATTGCATCCATCACTTCTCTAATTGAGTTCATGCACCTTGCTGCTGGTCATCCTCTTCTTTTTCCTTCCACCTTTCCCAGCCATATATATGTTTCAAGGGAGGATGACAAACTAGCCATACCCATTTTAGCTTAGTGTGTTGTATAAACCCAGCCCATGTAGATGGTTAATATTGTGAGAACCTAAACCATCAGGTTATGGATGAATGTATCATGAGGGCACAACCATTTTGTGGCCAGGAAGGGGTGTCTGTTCTGGAATAGTTAATAGCTTTTGAGCACATATATAGTTATGGCTACTGGATAGTAATAGCAGTAGCATGCATAAAGTAAGTCTTGCAGTAGGGGAAGGAGGTGACAATATTTGGCAGAGGAGTTGTCACTTCCTAAACCCCATTGGCTTGCACAGGCCCTAGTAGAAGATAATTTTTTTCTCTCTCCCTTTATTCTACTTTTACCTTTTCCTTCTATTCACATCAGTGGGGAAAAAAAACCTTCCATTTCTGGAGTGGTGTAAGTTTTTCCTCATATTTGAGCACAAATGGGTTTTGGAATCTATAAATTCAAAGACTATCTTGATGCCCCACTCCTTCCAATCCCTCCTGGGATTTCCTGTTGATTGATTGATGTGCCATCAAGTTTGTATCGATTTTTAGCAATAACATTGATAGACCGCTAGGATGATCTATCCTCAGCCTGGTCCTTCAGGTCTTCCAGCAATGTACCCATTGCCATTGTAATCAAATCCATCCATCTTGCAGTTGGCCTCTTCCTTTTTCTTCCACTTTTCCAGCATTATAGACTTTTCAGGAGAGCTAGGTCTTTGCATAATGTATCCAAAATATGATAATTTGAACTTGGTCATTTGTGCCTCAAGTGAAAATTCTGCACTGATTGATTAAACTGTGGATTTTCTATTATTGTAGGGAAATCATTATCAGCAATTTAGCTACATGGGTGCAGGTTTTTGCCAATGCAACAAAGGTAAAAACATTTGTCAGCTGTAAGTTTACAGCTTCAGATTCTTTTAATAGCATAGAATAAAGTCAAAATAAAAGCAAATGGGACATTTCATTTTTTGTGATTAGTAATTTGCAAAATGCTTAAATCTTTTGACCTGTGTTCTTTTCAGCTTGAGCTCCAAAGTGTAAGAACACCCAAATGTCTGTTATACGGGGGAAAGGATCAGCTCGTAAATCCAAGCAAATAATTGTGAAAACATCTTTGAACAACCCTTATACTCCACAATGGTGTACCCTGCCAGGAGAGGATATGCACTTTGTCTTGCAGGCCTTGGAAGAAGTCATGAAACAGATTGGGTTTAAAAAGATAGAGGATCGGAAGAGGATGAAACCCTCCTCCAGAAAAATGCGAGAGAAGGAAGAATGTTGCAATCATCCTGGCAAATTTCAGGATGAGAAAGAGGCTGATGATCCAAAAGCACATGGCTGGACTGATGTGCAAATCAGGAACCAGCTTGCTATTGGGATCAATGAAGTAACCAGAGCTTTGGAAAAAAATGAATTATGTCTTGTGTTAGTGTGCAAATCTGCCAAACCTGCCTTGCTAACATCTCACCTTATCCCACTCAGTGCAAGTCGAGCCATCCCTGCTGGCCAAGTGCCACGTCTCAGCGAAACATTAGCCCCAATGCTTGGATTAACATCTGTGCTGGCCCTGGGGTTTAAAAGAACTGCTGATGCGTTTGCAAAGGTAGTTGAAATGATTATTCCACGAATTCCTAGTTTAGACGTGCCATGGATCCAGCATGGAACTGAACCACCTTTAATAAATGAAGATACTAATTTGTTGACTGTTTCAGCTGCAGAATTCACTGAGTCTACCCCAGTAGGGAGCTCTTCCAGTCACAAGCGGAAACTAACAGATACCAGCCCACTTGTTTCCCCTACCATAGCTCTGCAAACACTTAAAGTTAAAAATATAGTTCCCAATCCAAAGAAAAGCCGGAAGCTTCCCAAAACTAAAAAACGTATTTCAAAGTAAACTTGATTTCTTCTTTACATATTGCATTTCTGTTTGCCTGAAAGGTGATGTATAATAATGCCATATGGACTGAATAGGAGCATATTTTCCAAATTACGTTTGAATTGGAAGTGGAGTGTGAAGGGTCATCTTACATTTGCTGTTGAAAACAAGGCATTCTTGCTAAAAATAAGTGTGTGCACCTTTGAAGATTTGTTGTTAGTTAGAAGGGGCTGCTTACCCAGTGAATGTAATGCCTAAAAAAATAGAATCTTTTCTTCCCTTCCCTGTTCTCTCTTCCCCTTGTTTCATCTTCATTTTTGTTTCATACTTTTCTCCTGCCTTCCCTTAACCAATCTCCAGCCTGTAAATTTCTTCTGCTGCCAGAACAAACAAGGAGAATGTGTTAGTGTATGCCAACAGAAGAATCAGTTCATTGTATAAATGGGCTATCTTTCCAGGTGATTTTTTAATTAGGAATTATGATTTCAATAAATATAACCTTTTTGTCCTGGCTATGCCCTTTTTTGGAATGTGGCTTCTGCAGGTAGATACAGCACAGAAGTACTTATGTACTGTATATATGTATTCTACAAGTGTATATGTATAGACAGGGTTTGTTTTAGGTGGTGTTGGTAACCTTAGCTAGACAAGATGGGGAAGCTGGGCATTGCACATGATGTTGGGGTGGAAGTCATATTCAGTTCAAGGTTGCTTTCCTACAGTTGACTAGGACAGCCTTTCCCAACCTGGTGCTCTCCAGAAGTTTTGGGTTATAACTTCCATTTTCCCCAGCCAATAGGCATGCATCATTTTAAACAGAATACCCTAGTGTTTGAAATAAAGAATATTTTAAGTTAAACATAATTATTCAAAACAAAATAGTATGAAAGTGATACATTTATTCAAACATTCATTGGTGCCAATAAAATTCAAGAACTGTTAAGATGTTGTAATTGAAGACAGCTGCACATTTGAGAGCACAGCATTTTTCTGCTTAATATTTTTCTCTAGAACAGTTGTGATTCTTATCGAGTAGGACATGCAGAACTGAGCATAGACACATTTTGCTTTTAATAATAGAAATACTTTCTTTAGCATATCAGATCAGTTCCCTGCATTAAGAGAGAGGCATTTGAAACCCGAGGCTTTTGGATTAATAGGTTGTGAGGTGTTCACAGATCCAAAGAACCAGATTTCTAAGTGGAGAACACAGCTTTACCATATTCAGATAAATGTCATTGAATCCAAGCACTAAAATTGGTCCTGATTGTGTAACTGAAATCACTGTTCAGAATAAACTTCCTTCAATAAGCTGCTGTAGTACAGGTAGTAGAAACAGGAAAATTGGAGGGGAAAACAGGATAGGAACCATAGCAACAAGAACTGGATGCATTAACAAAGTGTTAAGTTACTTTTAAGCACAGGATGTAATTGGTGCAAAATCCAGGATTGGTGCTAGGTTGGGCGTTTCTGGCAACATTTTAAATTACAATTCCTGGTTTGTATGCAACATCAGCATTTGGGAAAACTTGTACAGGAGTCCTCCCTTTGCTGTCTAACGATGGGAAAGTGCAAGCTTGAGATTTAGCAATTGGATTAGCAGTTTTTGCTTTAGGAGCAACAAAAAAACCACATGATCTCTTGTTCATTCAAAGCTATGCTATTGGATCTTTCTGAAATAGGCAACATACAAAAGTGGTTACAGCTATTTGGTTAAACTATGCTTGTTATAATATCTACCAAGGTTTCTGATAAATTAAGACCAATGCTTGATAACATTTTTTCTCTAGCAACCTTGTGCTTGATGAATCTCTTGAAAAGATGTTCAGATCACGGCTAACATCTGCAACCCCCCCCCCCACATGTGATTGAACCAAGATGTTATTTTGAAATGTGGAAAAACACAGACTTACTCAAGAAATATCAAAATTCAGATGGCCAGTTCACACAGCACGGCAAGCTATCATGGGTGGGTTGGCACATCACATGCAACCAAAACCAAACAAATTACATTATGGCTTAGCACTATGCGCAAGTGAGAATACTGTATTCATCTGGGGTTATTCTAGCAGAAACAATCTAATCAATTTAACTTACTTAAGCAGAGTTCCTGTAGTGTACCAAGCCACTGATTTACAGTGATGCGTAAGATTTATAAATAAGCCAGTTCTAGACTGGAAGTATTCTAGATTGTAGAATGTACTGACTGATGTGATGCATCTGTAGGTTTCCTGATCCAATCCCAATCTTCTCCCATTTGGCACCTTCCAGATATATTGGACTGCAGTTCTAGTTCTGAAGACATATTAATGGGGGGGATTCTGGAAATTGCAGTTCAATGCATCAGGAAAATGCCGTTTAGGGAAGGGCTATTAACTAAACCTAAAATAAATAAAAAAGGAAACAAAACCACTCAAAAATCAGCCAAATGAATATTTTTGTTGTCTGCCAGACTGACTCTAGTTTTCCAACAAATCATGGCTTACTGTGATGTGTGAAAACAGCTAATTGACAAATTGTATATAAACAGCTGTTGAAAATTTGGATGCATATACAGTACTTCACCATATTCTAAACTGAACTCTATTAATCCAAAGGGGGAGAGAGATCTTGACCTGGTTCATGCATTTCACTAAGCTATGATTTGTTAAGGACATTATGGTTGGTTGTATTCGCATAACACGCTAAGCCAAACAAAACCATATTAAGGTTTACCGTAAGATATGAACCAAGACATTTTGGCATGTATTGCTGCCAACCAAAAATGCATTTGCAAGGACATATACAAATGTGTACTATGAAACCCCCTCTTCCCCAAAACCAGAATTATATTGCTACTACTAGCAACAAATTTACTTATTTACACAAACATATTTTCAGTTTAAAATGTTTTTTTTTTAAAAAACAAGTAGACAAAAAGAATATGTGCAATTCTGCAAAAGCCTTAAAACACATTCAGTCTTAACACATCTTCATAACAGTACTAATATTCTGAGTTTCATGTACAGGCTGCTGCTACTGTACCATCAAAAACAGTGTAAAATTTTCTTTTTCAGAGCTGTAAGATGAATACTATAGTTCAGGGAACATATCAACACTTGCACTCAGTAGTGCTATACTATAATCAAGTCACTGATCTATTGAAGATCAAATTACAAATTAGTATTTTTATTGATTTGGCAGCATTGCTTATGGAGAAACATGTACTAGTCCAACCAGCACATTTCTGTACCACTCCACATTACAAAAGACATCCAATATCTGCATGTTTCCTAACAAACAGTCATATTCCCAAGGCTTTTCTCCTGGCGATGATGACATCCACGTCATGAAAATAAGCAGAAATACTCAAAATCGGCTCCTTCATTTTGTTACATTGATAAACATACACTACCACTTAATAAATAGAAATGCAGCAGTTCAGTCACATTACAGTAAAGTATTTGTACTCTATTCCACCATTGCAACTGCATTGTTGTACAAAAAGTCTTTTTATTTTTATGCAGGGAAACAGAGAAAAGAACCCTTTTCATCAAGATGCGAGCTAAGCATTGAAAATTAAACAAATGTGCTTTATTTCTTTTTTCATTGACAAACAGTAAAAGGTTCATAAGCGTTTTTGTTCCCATTCAGAGTCGAAGGGCTGGTTGAGCACAGAAATCTTCGCTTCTTCTTGTATCCCCCTCCCCCACGGTTTGACTGACTGATTTAAGTTCATCAGGGATTGTGCTTTTGCTCCTCTCGAATTGTACTGATCCAAGAGCATCCATCAGCCCAGATGATGACTTCCAAGAACTATAAATATAAGTGTCCTTTCACCTTATTGTAATACGAGACCAACCTGGAAAGATGATAACATGGATGTTATTGCAGATAAAACCAAAGTCCCTCATGCTTAGAGGACGCTGGGGCATTTGGAGTTTTAGGAGGAAGCTATAAACACTCTCCAGGGAAGTACTCCCACAGGGAGAAGAATCCTGCCTATTGGCCAAATGGTTATCATGATGGGCATGGCCAGTCACAAAATACCCCACTATGTTCTCTACCTGCCCCAGACACTCCCACCTCCAGTTTGTGGGGAGCTATGTGCAGTGAGCCGATGCCTATTTAGGGGGCCCAGAGGCATTTTTGAAAATGAAAGTATTGCTGAGGGTAGTGTTTTGCAGCATGCTAGTTTCCCACTGATGAAGACTCCATCAAGGGAAGACTTTACTAACACATTAGTGTCCACAGGCATTGCATGGGGAGTCCCAAATATAGAGGGAAGGTAGGCACACCCAAACTCTTCTATTGGAGTAACTCATCAGTACATTAAATACCATTAAATGAATGAAGGTACAGAACATCTGTAATGGAAATTACTGTATATCAGCCTTCTCTATATTGATACCTTCCAGATGTATTAATTACTACTATTATCTTCAGAAGCACAGTCAAGGGACAATTGAATCTCTGGTATAAATATGTTACCTTTTCAGAATCCATGCCAGGACATCTCCAGTTATACAAATAATACTGCAGATTGCCATCTCCAATACCAAATTTCAGTTTTTCCAGGAATGTTTTGTTTTCCATCAAGTCTAGTGCATTAAACACATCGAATCCTTTCTGGCAACATAAAGATATTATAAATTAATTTTCTAATTGGGTTTACATCAAGGTTGGTAAAAGATTTTATTTAGAAAGGAAACCCCACAATCTGTGAAGCATTCTGCATAACAGGTATGTACCTCTCCTATAATTAACTACATTACGAACTGCTTTGAGTACAACATAGCCCTGTCCTTCCTCCTCCTAAAATTCTAGTTATAATTAACATAATACCTAAACATGGATAAAATATACAACTGGAAGTGAAATTATACCTAAGCTTACTTTGAATCATGTATGCATATGGAACAAAAGATTTTGAATGCTCCAGTTTTGTTTTTGTTTTTTTTTACTGCAGGCCACAGTATTAGGTAGGGTGCTAATCCTACTAACTTACTGAAAAATTAGCCAAGAGGATGCCTTTTTTTAAAAAAAGGAAAAGATCTTCCCCTCACACTCCATAGCAAGGAATGAAGGCAGCCAATTTAGCATGCTTTTCTTTGGCTGGATGTCTGTGCTTGTTTGTACTAGGTGTAACTTTCAAAGGAAAAGAAGCTGAAGCAGCTGTGTGACATTACACTAATCCCACTGTGTCTGCCAGGTAGCAAACTCAATAAACCAGCAAGGTTTTGCATGTTAGCAGTGAGTTTACCCAGCACACTCAATATCAACACAATCCAACAGCATATAGATTGCAACTGCATACACACTAAAGCTCAAAAACGCCAACCAAACCAACATTGTACTCTGTACATTTACAACTTAGAGCCTAAAAATCTATAGCATTAGTAACCCTTGTGTAATGCAAATGACGCATACACAACACAGACAAACCTTTTTCTCTGCCTATGTTCCTACAGTAGGTCACAGAGGTCATACTTGACGATGACTTTTCACTTCTTGTACCAGGAGAAGCCCAGCTATAAAGCTTTGATTTAGAACTGTCAAGTGCAACCCCAAAGTCATCTGGGGCTGTAATGCAAGCACAGGAGTTTTGAGTAAGCAGAGGCTGCGTCTCTAACACTTTCATATCAAGGACTAGGTTGAAACAAAAGTTCCAATGTGCAAAGAAAACGTTATCCCAACTTGTTCAGAGATTATACTTCTCTTGCTGAAGCAAGTGAATCAACGAGAGACTTCAGTCCAACTTCACTCTTCTGTAAGAAAAGGAAAATAAAGGAACTACTGCACTGCTTACCATCTTTGCTATAATGAGTGCATCATTCATCAGATCCAAGAGAGGGGTCTCCGTATGAACATTATAGAAGGAATAGGCTGCTTTGAGGCTTTTATGAACAGGGTGGTGCATGACTGTTGAAGGTAACGTATAAAAACTCAGAAAGTCGGTTAAAACACCATTTGAACTCTGGGGAAGAAAAGAAAAAACATGAAGGAATGAAAACAAAGGACTCCACAGCATCATAAACTCTTAAGTCACCTGGTTGGTTTGCAAAATTACAGATTGCAACAATTGTGTATAAAACGGTGAGGCAGAACAAGGATTGGAACCTGAGTCCATCCAGTTTTAGTTGAACACTTTAACCCAGATCTTTCTGACCCTGGGTACCCTTCTGATGTTCGGACCAACTCCCAGTTTTTTCAGTGACAAATATTTTACACACTCTCCCCTCCAGTGTGAGGGGATTAAGGGTGTCAGAGTGGTAGGAAGCTGTGTAACTAGAAACGCTAACATAATACCTTCCATCACCTCCAACAATAAAAAAAGTCTCAGGAACACCTCCAAGAGAAATACAGAAGAAACAGATTAAGGTAGAAAAACAGAAGCCTCTGGGTGTGGGGAAAGAACATTTGAGAAATTACAAAACAGATTTTGGCCCAGCATTAATTAATTAATTAAAGGAGGGTATGTATACACACACACAAGTCCTCCTTTCAAGCACAGAAACCTCACCAATTAGAAGCAAAACAGCCCAGTAAAGGTCAGGGGTCTAGACCAGCGTTTCTCAACCTTGGTAACTTTAAGATGTGTGGACTACAACTCCCAGAATTCCCCAGCCAGCATGAGAAAATGCTGGTCTAGACGGAAGAGGCACCAGTAGGAAAAGGAAGCAGGAGGGGCCTCTCTCTCACCTCAACCACAAAGGTGTCAATAATATGATCCTGAGGCAGGAACCAGTGGGCCACTTCTTCCTCGTCCATAACAGGAGCGAGATTGAACTGCTTCAAGTAATTGTTAATCAGCTCTTGCACCGCCTTGATATCTTTTCGTTCCATAGGTCTCAAGCCTGAAGTTTTTGTGGCCTTGTTATAATGAAAGAAGACAGAAATTAAAAGAAGAGCTAATACCCCACCAAGGCTTTCATCAACAGGAGAGTATTCAGCCAAAGGCAACAATCAAGATGCGTTGGGACTACAACTCCCAAAATTCCTCAGCCAGCATTTCTGGGAGTTTAGTACACATACTCAACTGGTACAAAAGCAGTCTTTTGATTAAGGCTTTGCACATACTCCCTCCTGTTCTTCCCAACAATTATTAAAGATTTATGATTTTTGCTGCCCAGTGTCACTTGTTTGAGATGGGCAGTCATATAAATCGAATGAATGAATGGATAAATAAAAGAGCATAAACCACGGTCACATAATTAAACTGGTCTCTCTTTGTGTGTCCATGCATGTGTGTTTATCAAAGGAATTCCTGTGAAAGTTTAGTAACTAAGAGAATTCGACCGTATCATACTTTTCCACCTCAGAATTCACCATTAGCACCAAGTACTTCCCATTGGCACCAGAGAGGTTTTTACAATGTGCCTTCTCCTCAAGATTTTAGAGCTGAAAAAATAATTAGTATATTCAAATAAGGACATGAATCCTATTTTCTCAAGTGTCATATATTCAAGAAAATGGTCCTATTCCTCCAACCAATCCATGCCTTTACAAAAAATATCTCCTGCTGCCAGTTGTGTCTACATATGCAACTGATCTTTCCAGGAAAGTCTATTCTTTGGAAGCTCTGCCCCACAACCATTAGTACACCTTCCCCTTTTGCACAGCAGTGCCTCCCCCAAATGAAAAGCTTGCCTTGGCAGGGACAGAAGGCTATTTTGATGTGAGAATGAGGGTCCTCTGGGTGGACGCATTGCTTACATCAGGAAGTCTGTAGAGCTTCATTGTTCTCTGTAACGTCATATTTCTGCTCAAGTGAGAAAATTTCACCTCTACCAATTTTCTGGGATTCAGTGATCGATGCCAGTATCTGGAAAATCAAATGATTTATATATATACATATATACATAAATAAACACACACACACACACGTAAACGATATTTTGCTCAGCACCATCAATGGCTTTGCTTTCTCTTCAAGAAATTAATTTTACAAATTTATTTAGCTAATGTAGGAGACAATATTAGTCTGCTTCATGAAGAGGACATTTGAGCAATAACTGAAGTTTTAGATTTGAAATCAAATCTTTGTTCTTTCTGACGGACCTTTTTGCATCAAATACTAATAAAATCTTCAGTCCCAATTACTATCATCAGATACATAATCCACCAAGAACCTGACATGTCCAGTAGCTTAGATGATTTCTTATGGCTTATATGTTTCCAATTCAGTTCCGATAGCAAATATCTTCCAGGGTACTCAGTTCAACATATTATTTCAGAATGCAGTTTTATCCATGTCTACTCAGAAATAAAGAGTCTGTAAGATCAGTGAGTTTTAAAGCTTAGTAAGTAGCTGCATATCAGCATCACCGAACTTGATATTTTCCAAGTGTGTTGGGACACATCTCTCAAAGTCCTTGCTGATTATAGAAATTGTTGTTCCAATACAACTGGGGGGTAGCAGGATGGGTAAGGCTGCAGGATATCATTGCACTTCAGCTCTGTCAAGTACTTGCTACACATAGGAAATATTTATGGGCCATTTGGTTAAGCGTATGCAAGAGACCTGTAGGGGTGTGCATTTACACACATACAGTCAATGTGTACAGTGTGAAGATTTATTCTTGTAACATGGTAACTACAATTAACCATTCTTACCGTTCCTGCTGAAAGAGACATAAGAAGTTCCTTTATCCATAGTGAAACTATTCACAAGTCTCATTCAGTATTGTCTCCACAATAACTCGTAGCAGCTATTTAGAATTTGAAATAGGTGTCTTTCCCAAACATTCCTGGAAATGCAAGGAGTGGAACCTGGGCCCTTACACAATCTCTTCCAATGAGCTCTGGATTTTGTTAGCAATAAGAGGCAATGTTCCTTGATTCATGTGGTAGTAGAGACCACCATCCTCTCTCTCTGCATATTTAGGGATGCTAAGCAGCACAAAACTAAATTTATTTTTCGGATCTTGGGCTATTTTGCTGATATCTCTCTTACTTTCTTGAAAGATTTTTGCTGAAGTCTACTATTAAATTCATGCTGCAAAGTCCCTGCAAATGTTTATCATATTCCACCCAAACTTGAAGAAAACAACAAAAACAAAATCAACCAAAGAACCCCATTACCATGTGCTTTTGTATCTTCTTGTGCATTTTTTGTATTTAGTATTATGATCTTATTTTTACCAGATTTTATTTTGAAAGCTACTATGGGGCCACTTCTGATTAGAAGAAACTGAATTTGTATTACGAATAGAAAAAAATCAATTTTCTGCCAAACATGACTTCAAAGGCAGCTATTAAAAAATATTTATATCCTTTGCTGCGACAACTGGTATGCTGCAACTTTAATAAAGGCATAATTTGAACCTAGACAAAATATTGCCAAATGAACTTGCCACCAAATATATAGACTCTAAAGTAGGTGGAGGCTCAGCTCAGGCAGAATAGTCTGAGTGCTCAACTCATCCTAAAATGCACTACTGTAACTTTATTTAAGAAATACAGTACAAAAAATAAAATCAAAGCATAACAAAGAATACAATGACTTCTACATATACTTCAGACCAACGTTTCCCAACCTCAGCCATGCATGCTGGCTGGGGAATTCTGGGAGTTGAGGTCCGCACATCTTAAAGTTGCCGAAGTTGAGAAACACTGCTTCGGACTAATCCAGACTTCACCAAGACTGTGGACTCCAGATGTGTTGGAACCACCACTCCCAGAATTCATAATCAACTGGGACTTTTAATTCCTGTACATGTGAAGGAAACCAGGCTGAACAAAAACTGATATTATGTTGGCATATTAAACTGACTCAGTAAGTTCTCCGCATAGTCCATGCTGCCTCCATGTGGTGACTGCCCCTTGAAAGAACACTTTTTAGAGAAAGCATAGAGGAAAATATATGTATATGATACTAGCTTTTTACTGAATGTTTGCATAGTCAACATTTGGGCATGAGAAGGAAGCTTTCGCTGTCCTGAAGTATTCCTTAGCTTTCACCACTCCAATGCCTAATGTGTTTTCTATGCCTGTTCACCCACTTAGCATTTTTTATTTTTAATAACACTGTCAATTTCTTCCTGGCAACCTGACTCCAGACAATCAGGGATCATGTTCCCAGCATGATGAAAACCCACTGCCATGTGGCCAGCCTAACCTGGATTAATGATAAAGGTCATACATTCAAGAAAGCACGAGAGAATTATTTTTGTAAATTAAACAGGGAAAAAAACAGGGAAAAAAGCATTCTGTTTAGAAAATGGAATAGCTGCAAACAATTGTAGACTACATGGATACTTGCATTGTCTTCACTGAAATAAAATAAGGAAAGGAATCAACTTTATTATGCTGCTTAAACTGAAATACATTGGGAACCTAAAAGGATTAATATTTATGGACTAGGCAGTCATTGACTGGAAAATATTTTCATCTATTCACTGTGCCTGTGGCTTTTTTTATAGACTTTCTCTTCAGGCTAGGTATCACTAGGTGGCTAATAAAACCAGTGTTGAAATAAAACCTTCAAGTGGATTAAGTCCTTAAAACAATACAAGTAAGACTGTCAGGATTTAGCTATGAGAAGCCAACCACAAGTTTTGTAATTTACAAAGGAAATGAGGTGAAAGAAACCACACCTCAACTTCCACTTTTTTGTGTTTTCATCTTGTCATACTAACATGCAAAGTGGAACCTCATACATATTCTCCATGGTCATGAGTTTCACAACTGGAGCTCATACATTTTCAAGGAAGGCAGAAATGCCAACCTCCTATTCATCACTGCCAGCAATGTGACCAGTGCTTCATTTTCCTATAGTTAACTGGGACTCTGCAAGTTTTTTCAAGAGAGAATGGCAAAGTCAAAACAGGTTTAAACTTTCAATAGTGATCTAATTCATATCTACTGTAATTCTGATATGAATTAGAATTAATATCATTAATTCCCATGTACTTAATAATACCCCTTTGGACAAATTAAAAACTGCAATTTGTTGGCAAATTTCTAGAGCTCTGGGGATTGCACCCATGGCTTTTGAAGGCCAGATGTGGAATTCAGGTTGTATACCTCTAATACATAAGCCCTCCCTCCAATCTGAACTTAAGAATCCTAAACTGACAATTCAACTTATAAGGTGAGTTTGGCTACGCATTTACAACAAAAATTATGTAAGTTCTCAAAAAACCTTTGCTTACCTGCAAGTTGCTACAGGTTTGGGAAGGACCACTCCTGCAGTGTAAACAGCCTGAAAAATCCCTTCCAAGTTTACTCTCCTGGTTATTTCACGGATCAGGACTGGTGCTACTCGCTTTGATCGTAGTTTTTTATGGACACACAGAAAATTAATTTCTACCATTTTCTTCTCACTGTGAATGAAAAATATATAAGCAACTGCTTGCATTTTTGTTGCATTGTTTGCTTGCAATATTTGTTTGTACAAATATTCTTATATATTATCTACCTAATATTACCTACCCCACTGACTGGCTCTTCCAAATTTTATAGAAATCATATTCCCTACAGAAGGAACAGACAAATTTTTGAACCCAGAAGTGTAATTTTTTAAGAAAGAACATCATCATCATCATCATCATCATCATCATCATCATCATCATCATCATCTTCTTCTTCTTCTTCTTCTTCTTCAACATTTCACTGAAGGGTGTAGAGCAAGGGTTCCCAACCTGGGGTGCCTGCACCCTCGTGAGGGCAAGATGGAATTTCAGGGGGTGCGACAATTTTATGCACTGAGTTAAAAGTTTATTTTTTTAAGTTCAATTTGTTCACCAGCATTAGAAATTAGACTTCCTCATCTTCAAATCCAACATTACTTTTGGGGGGGGCGAACATTAATCAAACATTTTCTAAGGGTGTGGGGCACAGAAAAGGTTGGGAACTACTGGTATAGAGTAATGATATCAGAGGGGTACAGAACCCTAAGTTTTGTCCCCTCTTTTTTGCAAATGTGGGGGGAATTGCTGTTTGTTCTTAAAAATAAAATAGCTGAATTAAATCAATTAGAGGTTTAATACCCTGCGCTGTTCTGTATGTTTTAAAGATAGTGAAAAGTGTCACGGCTGCTATCTCTGGGTTTGCTGCTAATTTCAGAAGCACCACCTTGGAGAATTCAAGGAAGATGCTGTGGTCCACGGGGAACCTGCATCTATTCTTGCTCTTTAAATAGTTACTAACGGGGCTTCGTGAAAAGAAAAGGGGGAGGTTCTGGCTCTACACAGATAATTCAAGCATCACGTTTCAAAACAGAATAAACTATTTCCATAATTACAGCTTCTATACATCTTTTCATGAGGTACACCGGAAATAAAGTTGATTTGTTTTCTAGCACCAACACTTTCAGTGCATGGAATTTTTGTATCTTTTAAAAGAAGTTTTTTTTAAAAAAAAAAAGAACAGAGATTATTCCGGTGGATTGTTGCCAATATTTCTTATTCAGGAAGTGACATGTGCTCTTTGCAGATCATGTACCACTACATGCTATTAAGTGGACATGGCTACATTTCTAAATCCTGCTGTCTTCCAGCTGTATAAACAGAAAGTATTCTGAATCCATATCTGGCACACTCATTTTTAGTATTCTCTTTCCCGGGGTGGTGCATGTGGATAATACTGTGTAA
The DNA here is from genome assembly GCF_059951505.1 of Python bivittatus. Classification (NCBI taxonomy): domain Eukaryota; kingdom Metazoa; phylum Chordata; class Lepidosauria; order Squamata; family Pythonidae; genus Python; species Python bivittatus. Next base: position 20,855,874 of record NW_028277088.1, on the reverse strand, counting down.
AAATATAGCATAGCAAGGCAAACTATTTCCTTTATAGGAAGGATTCTGGTGTCGGGCAGAGTGATAATCACAAACACTCCTGTTTGTGCAGAGCGCAGCAAAAACTCCAGGAAAATATTAGCCATGACAGCAAACACAATGCCATGTCCATTTCTTGTTTCCCAAAGAAATCCAGTCAGAAAATATATACTAACTGGTGTTTATTGATAAAAATGCAAAAACTCCATAAAATGCAAATATCATACAAAATATAAAGAAAAACACATCTTCTCATGTAATTGTAGCATCCAAGACTTATTAGCAACACAAGCTTAACAAAATCTCTAGCTACAAACTCTTAGAGAAGCGGTACACTACTTGGTACTTTGTTACAACTACGTAGCCCATAAAACCTACATAGCGGCTAACACTAAAACAACTAACAACTACTCAGAGAGGCTGCATCTTTTCCTCCCCTTGTATTATAGCGCTGTGCCACCCCCGCTGGGCAACTAGCATACACACGCCAATAGGTGGCAGTAAATAGCACAATACACAACGCACAATAACAGGTGTTTTTCACATGATCTCCGTAGCCAAAATATTGTTTGTTATTGTTTTAAAGATAACGGGATGAATCCTTTCCCATGAGAAAGAAAATCCTGACATCTGGATAGTAAACTTCTGACTTGCCCAGGCACACTGCATCTTCTGATTTTTAAGGAAATGTTTCAGTTCAAGTTTGCTGATCTGGGACATTTTTGTTTTGTGTCTGAAATAACTTCTTGTGTAAATTTTACAGTTCACTCTGCAACCCTCTGCAGGATCCCTTGTAGGTGCTCTGTGTAAATAAATAAATACAATAAAAACTATCTGCCAAGTGTCCTGTACGTGGGAGATTCTGGCTTGACTATTCCCATATTTAAGGGGTCACAGAGGGTTGTACAGAAGAAAATGAAGCCAAAAACAAAAACAACCAACTTGCTCTGACAGTGATCTTCTGCTTCAAGGGACTTTCTGCTAGAAACCAAAAGTAACTGCTAATTTAGATCTTTTTTAATGGTAAATCCTAATTTTAGTTGCTCAGGGCTTGGGTTAGTATCTAGGTAATTATGGGCACAGGTTGAATTGCTGACTCTGGCAAGTGCAATATGGATCTGGGATTTCTGCCCATCCATGTCTACCTCTTCCTGCTACCTTAACATCATTTGCTGCTCTGAACACGCCAACCTTCTCTTCTCCAAATTAATGGTCATCAGCCAAATTTCAGGAATACTTTGACCCTTAAAACTAGTAAGGGTAAGAACATGTTTTGGATTGTACTGCTGAAAGCTGAGGCACAAATACAAGACAAAGAGGAAGAAAGCAAAGGAATATATGCTTTGGATGTACATGTGTGTAAGCATATGCACGGAAGTATAGGAGAAAATCTAAGGCTGAAATTGATTAGCATTCTCCAATGTACTCCACTACATAACTGGATGAGAGCTCTCTCTCCTTTCAGTATTGCCTCAGTGACTTGATGAATATCTTGATTATACAACTCTGCATTAAAGACAGCAATCTCCAATACTTCTGGGAAGCAAAAAATTGCTGAAATGGCATTATTAATTGTGAACATTCTCATTAAACATTATTAGTGGGATAAAGTAAGCACAGGGATTGTGCGTGTCTGCACCATGATGCCCAAAGTATTGCTAGATAGTGACTGGTGATCTCCAAAAGATGATGATGAAGAGGAAGAAGAGGAAGATAATGTTTTAAAATGGCAATAAACTCTAGAGATATTGCATGATGGTGCCTATCACCAGAAAAAGTTGCTAACTGTTGGAGTAAAGGTACAAGGATTTTATCTTGAGATATTTAAAACTTTTCCAATACTTCACGAAGGGTTTCCCTTAAATTTTCTTCCAACAGGCACTGCCAAATCTAACCCCTCTGCTAATAAAAAATTACATGCAAATGATTTTAAGAAAACCTAAGAGACCCTAGCTAACCTCCAAATCAGGTAGGCCTTACCTATCATAAATCCGAATGTGTGCAGGAATGGCACTGATGAACCCTACCAGTTTCCTATTGGACGATACCCTGACTCCACAGTGCCACTGTGGAAGCCAACCTGGTGGTCTAAGGGCCCTAAAACGGTGAAAAAAAGCAAAAAAGTAACAATTACTTCTCAATTTTTATAGAATGTTGTAAACTTTCTAAGCATCAAATACAGAAAAAAAAAATCAGCATAATCAACCCCTCCTTGCTGTCTACCAAGAGAAATGAGACAAAAGGGAAAGGTCTGAAAAAAGAATAGGAAAATGACAACATTCAGGAAGTACTTCTCCACAGATACCCACTTGATGTATATGGAAACTGTGACTCACCACAAAAGAAATTCTGGTGAATAGTCAAATCTAAACATGTTATCATCATCTTCAACATAATTTTCATTTAGCAGCATATACAATTCTTTTAACTGAAAAAAACATTAGAGGGAAACCATTAATTTCTTGAATTCAGCAGCTTACTTTGCTGTGAGCTTGAGCACCTGAGTTATCTTAAGAGAAACAGTCTACTTGGCCAACTCAAACTCATCAATAAAGGGGTGGAGAGGGACAGGAATTCGGGCCAGAAGGGCACTGGCAGAGGTAGGCAATGGAAGGGCCTGCTTACATATATAGACGCGTATCTAGGTTCACCAGAGACATAATGCACAAAATTTATTTCCTTCTACCCTCTTGTTTTCAGTGTAGCTAAGGTTTAGTTATTTATTTCTTAGATTTATATCCCACTTTTCTTCCAGCAGCCAATGGTGGCATACCTAGGAATCTTCCGTTTTTTGTCTCCAGAACACCCCTGTGAACTTGGCTGGGCTACTAGAGGGAGTTACTAGCCTGAAGTCAAACAATGAGCTTTCATGGCTGAGGGTAGAATCCAGGTCTTTCCAGTCCTAGCCCAAGACCTTCACCACTATGCACCCTGGCTCTGGGTCATAACACTGGCTGGTAGGGTCATGTGATGAAAGCTACTCCTTGTCTACTCAGAGAGAGAGGGCAAAGTCAATGATACCAGTTTTCACTCAGTGAAGAATCCAGATGATAAAATGTTCTCACTTCTGTTCTGTATCTCACCTGTTCTGCTCTCACTTCTGTTCTGTAGTTCAACATTTTTTTCCCTGGGAACTAAGAATTAGGTATATGGGGGGAAAGAGGGGTGTTCCTCACTATTTTCTTCCCCAGAACAACAAATGGAACCCTAACAGAAAGTCAGACAGAGAACTATATGGTCAGGAAGGGACTTGAATGTGGGTCTCTCCAGTTCATGCCTGATCCATTGATGATTATACTACACTGGCAGAATGCATACCCACCCCCCACCTCCACCCCCACCCCTGGTTTGTATTTGAAAGACTGCAAGTAATTCTACTTACAACTTCAGCATTGCTCAGATCCAACGTGTCCCACGTAAAACCCTGCGGTAAAGAATATGGCTCTAGACGAATGTTGTCCTTATCTGGTTCAATAGCACCATGAGATGTTATAACTTCACCTAATACAAAAAGAAGGTACACTTGATATATTTTTAAATCATTCCTTCTGCTTTCAAGGAGGGTGAGAGAAGGTTTAGAAAACAAACATGAAACTATTAGAAGTATGTGGCTAAATTCATTTTATGTAAACTAGACTATCAATAATATCACTGTATTTTCCTAAAGATTTAATTGCATTGTAAATATTAATTCTGTCAAGGGAAGAGCAATCTATTCAGAATTTCACTACATGTTATCGGCCTGCTTACCACCTTGAGCCTCTTTTCTTTGACTGCAATAAACAACTTCTCAAGATGACTCACTTTAGATGCGAATTCAAACAGCAGATCTATCATTTTCAATTAAAGGAGGAACTATTTTTAGTAACATACTAGAGTCTGCAGATTTAAAAATCTCTTCTTTCATACCTCATATTTGACTGTCTACCAGAAGGATTTATAATGAAATATATGCCAGGCTTTCAAAAAACCAACTTTAATTGATTTTATATTTTGCAATATGCAATTAGGAACTAATTTTAATGACATATAATTAAGCAATACCCATATTCTCAGTGCAGCTATTATAGTTAAAACATCCAATTTTTCTTTCCATTACCATTTCAAAACCGATCTCATTTTTCAGAGGACTGAAAAACAAAACAAGGCATAGAAACAGAACCTCGCAAAAATTATTAATTGTAACATTTTAACAGAAGACTCAAAAAGGTAATAAAACAAATATAAACTACACTTTCTCTTCTTCATTCCAAAATGACTGCAGACATTTGGGGAGACATTTGACTTTCCAAACTACTACTGCATAATCCCATTATCTTTCATAGATATAATTAGAACAATTCAGTACACAGTTGTCATCTCCTGACCACAATGGATGTGTTCCTGAGTGTTTCTGCTTTATGAGGAGGAGCAGTTGCAATGCAATAGAGCCTCCTGGATTATAGATGCAAGATGAGAGGCAATTACTTATTTATGTTTGAGAACAATTCTGCAATAAAACTTTTGGAACTATCACATAAGTGAGGGGTTAATAAAGCAGAACCTGCAAGCAGCATGATGCAAACGTCTTACCCAGATGACATTAATAATAACCCAAAATAAAATTGAAGGTATTTTATTTCCTTAAAAAATAAAATTTAAATGCTCCAAATATCTCAAGTCTGCCAAATCTCACAAGGTTTTGCTGCCCTCATTCACATTTGGCCATTAAAAAAAAAAACTTATTTTCATGAGGTAGCTGCTGTAGACATCACCTGTTGTACCCTTGTAGACCATCACTGATTCCTGATCTACAGGTTGGGAACCATTATTTAGTCTTGATCTCAAATCTGACTACTGCTGTTGCTGACACTATTTGCTAACTTATTTTTCTCATTTGAAAACAACTTATTTAATTCTTCTGTGTTTTACTAGGGATTTTTGTCTAAAGAATTTTTATTCAAGGCTAAGATATAAATTGACAAAGGACTGTAAGTATTATACCCTGAAACGAGTAAAAAGAAATTTTCGTAGAAGATTTGGCATGAAAGTCTTTAACTCTTTATTGCTGAAAATCTGACATTATACTTTTCCAAATCCCACTTTTGCACTTAATTCATCATGTGGTAAAACTCATTTTTAACTTAGTCTTAAAGGTGTTTGAGTACTGAATGGTTTCATCTGTGCATCTGGGGTGAACGTTTTGTGATCTGTAAACTGTACATTTTAAAAAAAGCAACAACAACAAAAAAGGAATCAATACTTTTTAAATCTAGTCACCAGTAATAAACTTACTAAGCTTGGGTACAGGCTGTGTGTCCCAAAACTGGTATTTACGCTTGGTTGCTTCATCAATATTCTTTGCTGGGCCCTGACAGGCTGAGAGCAACTCCATGGCTCTTTGAATGTCTTGTAGTTTCTGCATTGGAATGGCTGGATTCTGCAGGCATATAATCACAGTTAAAAGGAGAATGTGGTTTCCTTTGATACTATCACAACCCTACTGGGTTTACCAAGCTGTTGTGCTTTTTTGATATATTACACCTTGTCCTCAAAGCTATCCTACAAAAATCTGTTCCTGCTTCCAGCAAACTTATCTCACATAAACAATCTCTGGATGAAAAATAGACTTGTATTTAAAGCAAACAAATATTAATTCCAAGATACATCAGTAAAGTTTGCGAATAGTATATAGAGTGATAATATGGGCCCTTTGGACCTGCTAATAAGAGGATGAGGAGGTCATAGTAAACTATGACTTTATCTCTTACTTATGTCTTTTCAGCATCCTGATTTTTCCATTTTTTTTCTCTTTGATGCTCCAATCAGACAAGAATCTGAGATCCTACATCACCCAATGAAACTGAATCCTGGAAGAATCAGGACTAACAAAAGGATTTTTTTTTTTTTTTACACAACATGTAATTAAACTTTGGAATTCACTACCATGAGATACGGCGCTGGCTACCAGCTTGGTTGGACCAATTTATGGTATTCATGGGGGCCATGGCTATTAGCCTTGATGGCAGTGTGACTGCCTCTGAAGGGCATCTGCTGGGTGACTAGTGGGCTTCCTTGTGGAGTTGGCTGACCACTGTCAGAACAGACTGCTGGACTAGATGGGCCTGGGATCTGATCCAGCAGGGCACAACTTATGTTCTTATCCTTCCAGGATGCAACTTTAGAGCACCTCAGACAATAGGTCTGAGTCTTTATCACCATCTTCTATGTCATCTTTATCCTTGTGAGAGTCCTTAAGGAAGGCCTAAATGGGTCTCTCTTCTTCAATTACCCATTCTCCTCACTCTCCCATCAACTGGCTCCTAAGTTGGAAAGGAAGAACAAATGTGCAAGACTTTTCAGTCAAAGACCTGGAGAAGCAGAAAAGACAATCTCCTTTCCCTCCCATTTCTTATATAAATTGATCTACCTTTACCTCTGTTTGGCATATTGCTTTGTTATCAATGCAAAGCAAAACCCACAACAGGCTCAACATTACAGCAAGCAGCAGAACATTCCCATCACACATGAAAACTTATGGGCAAAGGGCTGAAAGTATATTTAGTTAAGGCCATGTTTCAAATTATTAGTTAGTTCTGCATTATTGCTATTAAAGTGCTTAGGCTAAAGTCTCTGAGCAAATTAGTTGTGCCAAATGGAAAGAAAGGAAAGAAATATATCACTGTGAAATGTAAAGTTGTTTTCTAGCATAGGGGAAGAAACAAGGTAATCTTGTTCCTATCTTTGCAAGGTGATGATATTACTACTGCTACTAATACTACTATTTCTTCTTTGAGTTGAGTTTGGCTCCTGGTGACCCCACAGATTTTTTCATGCAGGATTTTGACAACAGTACAGAGTGATTTGTTATTACCTTCTTCTGAAACATTTTTTTTTTAATTTCTCAGTTTATTTATAAACCAAATATTCCCTGGTAGTCTCCATCCAGGTTGTAACCAAGCTTGACCCTACTTAAGTTTCTAAGCCTAGAGAAGATCAGTTAGGTTCCAATACCTTAATAGTAACAATGAAGATTTCATAATTTCTCCACATCATGCAAACTGAGAACACTATAATATATACCAGTCTAGAAATTCTGTGATGGACATAGCACCACAGATTTCTACCCAAAGTTTTCAAAATTATATGCAGAAAATCCAGGACACAAACCTTGATATTTCTGAATAGAACAGAATTTGCAAGCAACTTTTAATCAATGCTGCACAGAAAGACGACCTGGGAAAAAATTCTACCTGAGATCTGAGCAGGAACTCAGGAAAGAGGAACCAATAGTGTGATTCAGATGAAGTTTTGTCTGCTCATGTGAATAACCTATTGTCCATTCAGAAGAACTCATCTCCTCTTCCTCACCCAGTTCATATGTGATGAGCTCAAGCATCACTTACTGTCACTTGCCTCAATGTTCTTAATTTTGGCCTCAGATTACAACTGACCCAATTAAGAGCATGGAGTCGTGGCCTATCTTTGATGAGCTATCGTTGCTGATGTCACCTAAAGATATATGCTCTTTCCTCACATCCCTCCTTTCCCCTTAGGTAAAATGTTATGATAGATGAGTCAGGGACTGATATTCATCAACTACAGCAATTTTTTTCCCCTAGTGCTGCCTTCCAGATGTATTGAAACTTCTAGTATTTCCAGCCACCATAGAACAACATAGTTACAACATAGAATTCCGGGGGATCTAGTTTCAACAGATCTGGAGGGCTGTAATAGGTTATTTGGTGGATGAGGAGCAAGTTGCTAATATTGCAATGCAATGCAATACTTAAGTAAAAAATATAATGCTGTTCTAAAAAATATGCAAGGTTTCTCCAGTGGGAAACGTAATCCTACTCATATCTGTAGATTTCACAGCATCTAGTCAGAAATTATGCTGCACTTCCATTTTGTTCATGATCCAGCATACTTTGGTGTTAAAATAACACCAAACTGGGATCACAGAAAATTCAAAACATTAACATTCAAATCACGCTAAAAAGAGATAGTGTCCCACGTTATAGAACTCTCTCCAATATAGTAATTTATGACCTTCCGCTGGGTCTCATTTGTCTTATTCATCAATTCACGTGGAGCTCAGTCAGAGAACGCATATGGCAGCATATACACTTGCTGAAGTTCGTTTCAGAAAGAAATCTACGTTTAAAGAACTACCTTTAATCCCATCATGTTAGACATTAGTTCAGAAAGATGAATGAACCAGGCAAGTCCCATGGATACAAAAGATCTTTGGGGCTACAATTCTTATATGTGCTGCAGTTAAAAACGATGTCCCTAACCTTTGGGGAAATAGCAACAATATATACACACTATGCTAAAACTCCCTATAAATTGTTAAATTAGCCTTGATGCTTGAAAACAGCCATGACTGAAAGTTTATTCTACATAGGTAGTAGATGAGATACATACATAGGTAGAAGATGAGAGCTGCATTTACTTATAAAAATCATCAGCACTGCAGGTATCAATTGTCTTCTGAAATTCTCCACATAACTTTTGATTTGACTATCACCATACAGAAAAAGAAATGCTCTAACAATTTTTCAAGGGCAGAACTCCTCCTCAGTGTTGACAGCAGGAGGACATCCTTTAAAATGCCTTACCTTGGAATTCAACTAATATATGAGCTAGGGAGTCACTGGGAGTCAGCTAGCGTATAAATTTAATACATTATTATTGTTGGTCGCACAGTCAGCCACTTGTTTAGACTGGATTTGGCATTTTTATCCACCTATCGAGTCCTTCCCAAAGACCTGGGGTAGGCAGATGTTGTTGTTTCATGTTGTTAAAGGTTGTCACAGGATGTAAGCTGTTCCAAATAAAGCTGCCTTTTGCAATTGACTGATGGTGATTTTGTCAATGCCGATGGTGTTCAAGTGGTGCCCCAGATGTCTTGGGATTGCACCTAAGGCACCTATTACTATTGGTACTAACTTTGCTTTCTTTTGCCACAGTCATTCTACTTCTATTTGCAGGTCTTTATATTTTGCGATTTTCTCCAGCCGTTTCTCTTCTATTCTGCTGTCTCCAAGTATTGTAATCTCCACTACCCAGACTTTTTTGTCTTTCTTTTCAACAATTGTTAAGTCTGAGGTATTGTGTGGCAGGTGCTTGTCTGTTTGAGTTCTAAAGTCCCAGAACACTTTAGCTTCTTCCTTTTCTATTACTTTGTCTGTTTTGTGATCCCACCAGTTCTTGAGTACAGGCAAGTGGTATTTCTTGCAGATATTCCAATGCACCATTGTTGTTACTTTGTCATGCCATTGTTTGTAGTCAGTCTGTGTGATCTTCTTGCAGCAGCTAACCAAGTGGTCCACTGTTTCTTCAGCTTCTTTGCAGAGATGGCATTTGCTGTCTGTTGCTGTCTTCCCAATTCTGGATTTATATGCATTTGTTCTTAAGGCTTGGTCTTGTGCAGCCGGAATTAGTCCCTCTGTCTCTTTCTTCAACTTTCCTACTCTTAGCCATTGCCAGGTCTTGTTATCTGCTTTGCCTGCTAGTTTTTTTGTGTACTGGCCATGTAATACTTTGCTTTGCCATGTCTCTTTTCTATTCTTCATTTGGTCTTTCTTGTAGGCCAGTTTGGTCTCTTCAGTATTCAGTAAGTCTTCATGGTGTACTAGCTTCAGTGCATCTTCACTGTCCTTCAGATATTCTTCCAATGCCCTTTTTTCTTCTCCAATTGTCTGATATACTTGCAACATTCCACGCCCACCTATGCTCCTTGGTGTGAGGAAAACGAGGAAAATATTTCTTTGGGTGAATCTTTGGGTGAAAGAAGCAAGTTTTTAGAGGCCTTAGATGAATGGGACCACCTTAATAAAACTGAAACATAAAGGAATGTGCATTACCCTTGAAGCTGACATGAACTAGGATGATTGTAAACCCCTTATCACAAACATTCCCAATAGCAATGTAAGGGAGGATGTCTTCTTCCTGGCAGTTGGCACCTTGAACAATTTGTTTCTTCCCCTCTAACACTATTGCTTTCCTTATAGATAGCAGTTGTTCCATCCTTGTATATAGCAGCCAAGAACAGGGACAGAAAGTAACTTGAGAAGTATTGCTCATTAAAATATGCCTGCATCATCATACGAATATGTATACGTATGTGCTCTTTTCCCTTCCCCTTTCTTGTAGAACTGTATAAATGTCAGGGCATCCATTTTGCCTAGAGGGGGAGTGTCTCCCACTAACCTTTGGTGGGGTCCCCCTCCAGTACGTACTGCCTAATAAGCACTGCAGTGAAGCCTTGATTATTTTGCCTTTGTGCGTTTTGATTCCACATTGGTAAGTAGAGTCTGTCAACATCGCTGTGTCGACAAAGGGCATGATTCATTGTCATTATTTTTCTGGTCTTCCTATCCAGGGCTTCTAGTTCTGCTTGATTCCAGTCCACTATTCCAGATATGTATCTAATGACTGGAATTGCCCAGGTGTTAAGTGCCTTGATGGTTTTTCCTCCAATGAGTTTGGGCTTTAAGATCTTCTTCACTCTCATGATGTATTCATTACTAACCTTCTTCTTGACTTCAATGTGCTTGATGTTGTCAGTTTGAAGGATGCTCAGGTATTTGTAGTGATCTTCTTCATCCAGACTCTTGATGTTATTTCCATAGGGTATCTTGATTCCTTCAGTGTTCACTATTTTTCCCTTGTTGATAGTCAGGGTGGCATATTTGTCCAGTCCAAACTCCATTGCAATACCTTGGCTGTATATACGGACAGTGTTGAACAGCAATTCTATGTCAGATGGTGCTTTTCCATACAGCTTCAGATCGTCCATGTAAAGAAGGTGGGATAGCCTGGCAGATGTTTTTGATGTTTGATAGCCATGGCCTGACTTGTTCAGTATTGTTGACAAAGGAAACAATGCAATGACAAACATAGTGTGATAGTGAGTCTCCTTGAAAGATTCCTCTCTTGATATTAACCTCTCCCAGTCTATCACCATTGACCAGCAACTGTGTCTTCCATTGTGCCATTGATCTTTGCACAAAGCTTCTGATGTTTCTACTGACTCCTGTTATTTCTAGGCATTTGATTATCCAGTCATGTGGCAGGGAGTTGAATGCATTCTTGTAATCAATCCAAGGTACATCCAAGTTGGTCTTCCTTCTCTTGCAGTTTTCCAAAATCATCTTGTCAATTAGGAGTTGATCTTTTGTCCCTCTGCTGTTCGGGTGATTTCCTTTCTGCTCAGGTGGAAAGAGCTGTTTCTTTGTAACAAGCTTCAATGCAGGCAACCTTATTCTGTTGTTTTTGTGCTGTTCTAGATTCTCAGTTATTGTTTCAATTCCTCTTGTTTTTTTAATTAGTGGGCTTTGTTCTTTCTGAGGAGAAGACAGAGGACAGGGAATGAAAATGATTCAATAGCTATGCTGGCTTCCTCTACTGTTGACTCCCCCTGGTTTGCCTCTACAGTCTGAGCTACTTCTGGCAAGGCTTCAGTTTCTTTGCCCTGGGTAGACCTTTGCAGTTCTTCCAATTCTACTTCTGTGGTTACTGTATTTCATATTATAAATTGATGTTGATCTGCTAGCCTCTGTTTTGTTGTTTCTGATTCTGGTTGTTCTTTCCAGAACTGGTGCATTCTTTTCAGATATCCTCTTCTCATTGGTCTTGAATTGTAATAGCAGATTATTTCTTTGTTTTCAATCTTCATATATTTGCAACAGATAAACGGTTCTTCCAGTAGTCCCGCAGCTGCTGGCCCTGGTTGCTCAGCCAATAGTCCTGGGTCCTATAGCCCCCTTGTCACCAGATGTCCAGGAACTAAAACACCTAGCACAATCCTTGTTGACCTGGGTGACTGATCTGGTATAGGTTTCTGTAAATTACATCTCACCATATTGTTTATGGGAGAGATATTCTTCATCTGGCTCCTCTGATGAGACCTGTCCAATATGGTTGAACCTCTGGCACAGCTCTCATCCTCCTTGGAGTACACAAGCCACATAACCACATCAAGGTAGTGCCTCACTGGGTGTATTATTATTATTATTATTATTATTATTATTATTATACAGGGAGGGTACAATTACTGGAGAAATGATGGTGTGACATTTACACATAGCCACTGGCTGCCTCACAAGTAAATATATGTAAGAACACCACACTCAACCACAGAATTTTCTTGAAAGTCTCTTCTTCTTTGAAAAAAAATCCAAAACAAATTCTTTTTTATCAAATGTAATGAGAACCTATAGGAAAAAAAACCAATTACAAAATTATAATGTTTATGTGAATTGAGTCTGATCTGATTTGTTAAAAATATTGGATTGAGCCAATGCAGTAATTGATTCAATTTGAACTTTCAATCTGATTTGATTCCAAGCATTAATTTGAATTTATGAATCAGGTCAGTCCACAAATCTGATTTAATTCAGGGGAAAAAAAAGATTTCTATTGTCAATAATAGCAAGAGTAAAATAGGATGTGAAAACAAAGACCAAGCTCTCACTTTTGAAGGTTGCTGAATTTTAATCTCCTGGGAGTCAGAAGCAGAGTCTGATTTGGTGCCTCCGGAATTTGTTTTCTCCTTTTTTCGTTTCTGCTTCTTTTTCTTCTTTTTAGCTCCCAATTCTCCTCCTGGACTTCTGCAAAAAGAGCAAGACAACAATTTGCTGTAAGCCTTGAAAAGAGGAAGGGAACCCATGAGCAGCCTGCAGATAATGTGTAGCTCCATTTTTGCAGTGCTGGCGTCCTGCAAGATTGGAGAGCCAAAATCTGATGCCAAATGATTGATTTGGGGCTGCGTACCTTGCGTGTATATGTGGGTACAGGGGTGTGTATTTAAAGGAAGGGGTAAAATAGATGCACCGAGCCTCTGCTAACTCTGTTGCACCCATTTTGTCTTAAAATATACCTCCTCCCAACTCCAAAAAGCAAATTAAAAAGAGGCCAAACTTTCCAACCTTCCCCCTCCCCCCCGATATTATGTCACCTTTGCAACACACAGAAGCTTAAAAATGTAAAAGTGCAGCCCAGACTGGAGGAAAGTTGTCATTTGTGTATTAGAAGCTAAAGGCAGAAGTACACAATTACGTAGTCGCCTTTTCGCGTAATGTTTGCTTTTTATTGTTCTTAACCTTGTAAGCTTCCCAGAATTGTTTGGCAAGTGGGTGGCTTAGAAATAAAAGAAATAGATAATTAATTAATTAATTAATTAATCCAGACCAACCTGTGCTCCCAAGCCTATTTTGCTGAGAATACAAATGTACAGAAACTTCCAAAGGAGAAAGGGGGATACGTGTTAAACTCTTCTTCATCCTGTCATTCCTTCCCCAGAAACACCCCCAAAATGTTTTCTTCACTCGTCTGGAATTATATTCAGACACCGAGGTTTGGCTGGGAGATCATATGTAAATAAAAAAATTGTATGGGATATTACTTTAAAAGGGAAAATGGGTAGGAGAGGAGAATACTATTCTTTTCTAATTCACTCTCTCCTATTTGTACCCCATCCTGTGCAAACATCACAACGAACACGCAGGTAAGAGACCTTGCACTCTCTTTGTATCATGCAGCTTAATCTTAAATTTGAAAAGAAAAGCACCCTGTCTGGCATAAAAATAGTAGGAAAAAAATGGCAGGGCCCAACTCATGTGGACATATTTAGGTCTGGAAAATAGCAAACCTTATCAATAACCCTCCGTAAAAAGGGAAGGTTTGAGATTGGATGGAAACTGTCCAGCTTTGTGGATCCAGTGAGAGCTCCTTGGGCCTCTCTGCCACATGGCTGGATCCATGTCAGGATGCAACCATGTGGCAGGACTTGACTCTAAAACACAGGTGGCTGCAATGACAGCTCCAAGGGTCTCATCCCGTTCCTCAGGACTAATAAGTTCAAACTCATCACACATTACAAGCTAGATTGTGCCTCAGTGAATTCTATAGAAATGTCTTCTAAATAATTTTACTGAAGTTTTTAATAAACATAGTAAAATGAACACAAACTAAACTAGAAGAAAAAAGAAAATAAAAGTAAAGTTCTGAAGGTGCAGAAGAAAGAAAAACAAAAGGAAAAGAGTAGAAGAGAAAAGAAAAAGGCAACAAGGCAACAATAAAGAAGTGGCTTCCAACCTTCATCACACCGAGTATAAGCTAATATACTAACTTTTCACCCTCTTCTAAAGTTACAAATAACAAAAACCCTCTTTTCCCCCTAGCCTAACTTTTATCTATAAGCAATCCAGAAATTGTCATCTTTTCAATCCTGGTTCAGCAAAAAGTCCATTAGGAGTTACCAGAAATATCAAACAAATAGTTTGTCTCTGGTCAAATAGTCCAACTTTACATTCCTTCTTTTTGCTCTTCACAATCTTAACCTTTAAATCATTCCAATGGCATTGCAGGATTTAATCTTTCATCAATCTTTGGCATTCAAGAGGAGTCTTCAAAGCTTTCAACAACCTACTTGGTAAATCCCATAAAGTGGCATCATTCAGGGCTTCCTGTCACAGCTGTTCAATGTCCAGATCCTTTTCTTGATTTGTCTTTTATATTCCCCTTTTGGTAATCTCAAATTTGTTGTCTTCCATGCCTTCAAAGCTCTATAATGTCTGTGTCAGGTAAACGTTTTTGAAGTTTTTCTCATCATCTTCTAAAAATTATCTATTGAAATCTGTATCCTTTCTAAGATATTAGTTATTAATATCTCAACCCAGTTATCAAAAAACACTTTAAGATAAGAAAAAGTTATAGTCAGCTTAGCCATTTTAACTCTTTTCTGCCTGGTCCTTTAGTTTCCTCTACTGTTCATTTGCAAGCTTCATCAAGCCTCAGTTCCTAATATGGGTTTAGTTCCATTTCAGTTGTTTCCCATGAGTATATTATTTAATTATATACTTGTTTTTCAAATCTTACAGCAAAAATAACCAATATTCCAAATGTCTCTGATCTCCCAATCCGTTTAAAATTTTCTTATATATATATAAGATATATATATAATATATAATATATATATATTGCCAATTGTATATTATTTTAAATTCTCAAATCTGTTTAAAACTTCTTAAATCAAAGAAGAAGGTAAAACTCACCAGGTGTCAAATTAAGTATTCCATTCTGAAGGTCCCTAATATCCATAAAGTGGTTAACCTGAATATTTCCTAATATGATTAGAAAGTGAGCTCTGCTGTCTTAGTGTCCTTATTAAAGGCTCCCACTGCTGAGAGCAAAGATGTCATCCCCATTGGCTCCTGGCATTTTAACCTGCAGGAGACCACTGATTTACAATCTCCTCAAGGAGCTGCCATTCAGAGTACTCATGGGCGATCTCCCGTTCTCTCCTCTGGAGAGCTTCAAAGGACCGGTCTACTCACCACTCTTTCATTCTTCACAGCGGTCGTTTCCGCTCATTCGCAGAGATGTCTTTGGTCAGCCATGACGCACAGCAGAAGCCCAAAATAATTTTAGAACAGTTTATGCTGCAGTGATTTTGACCTAGTTAATATTCTGTTTTCCTTTTTCTTCTCCTGATATTTTGAAAGTTTTGCCTGCTTGTTGTAAAACCCGGGCTGGAGATCACGTTTATTTTTTTGTTTTGTGTTTTAGTAAAACTCCACCTACTTTTGTTTAACTGAATAACTGCAATATTCAAATATAGAAAAATCCCATTATTCCAAATATGTTTTGAACTAATATTAACTAAAAAGTGCCTGTATGCAAAGGATTGCTGCTAAACATATTTACAAATAAATGTTACAAATTGAGCTTTAGGTTCTATTGATTTACTCTGGCAATCCTTTATCTCTAGTCAATTTTACAATTTTTTTCCAGAGAACTCAATCTAGAACACTACAAACCATTTCGGGATCCAGATATTCCACATTTTTGTGTCCAGAGGAAAATCTGGTACGTTCGTTAGTCAGACTAGTCTCTGATAAAAAAAACTCGCTGGCTCGTTTCTGCTTATAACTTAACTCTGAAACCCCTGTTTTAATGGAACCATAAATCACCTTCACTCTAGACTCAAAGCACATATATTCCTGTTTTAAAAACATTCCTTAATAAATTCTCTTTTAAAACCAAGTTCTCCAATTTTTTTATCTAGGCTTTCAGCATTCAATATTTATGATGGTTTTCTATATGTTTCTATATTGTTTTTTTTTCAATCATTGTATTGTTCTTTTTTGTCATTTTTATATTTATTTTAATTGTCTGTAAGCCGCCCAGAGTCATACACACAAGATGGGTGGCTATATAAATTTGAATAATAAACAAATAAACATTACATCTTTTGCCAAGTGTGTCTGGTGGCATCTTTACTCCTTCCTTCCTTCCCTCCTGTGACCTATTTCTGCTTCTATCCGGCTTGGATATCAAAAGTGTTTTCATCCTCATCCTTTTGGGATAATACAGCCAAAACTAGATTGATCCTAGCTACTGTTATCTTTTCCCCAGGGAACATTTTAAAAACTGCTCTGCTGCCTTTT
Organism: Python bivittatus; assembly: GCF_059951505.1. Classification (NCBI taxonomy): domain Eukaryota; kingdom Metazoa; phylum Chordata; class Lepidosauria; order Squamata; family Pythonidae; genus Python; species Python bivittatus. Next base: position 20,839,417 of record NW_028277088.1, on the reverse strand, counting down.
TGATCTTAATCCTCAGCCAAGTAGAGTGTAGCCCATTCCTTTGTGGGAGCCTGAGCCCAAATCTTCTCTGCTACTTAATAAAATCTAAATCCCTGTAGCACTGTATCTTCTATGATCTAGTCCCTTCGTCTTCAGCTGCCTATCTGGCACATTACTTGGAAAAGCAGCATTTCAGAGTAAGCCACCTTGGTGGTCCCAACTTTCCATCTCCAGGTAAGCACCTAAATTTAATTTCCAGAACTTCACAGCTGAATCTCCTCACTCTGTTGATAGTAACATTCAATGAAATTGCCAAGTCCACCCCAACTCCATTTACCAATATACTTAGATTATTCTTGATTTCATACTAGGCAGGTAAACCATCATTCAGTTTACATGCTCATCAAACCAACCTGCCTGCTACTTTTGCATATAAGTAGCAAATATCTTTAGATAACAGAAGCCACCTGACCTTGTGAGGGGTAGCTGCAAGAGAAAATCAGTCTGTGCATGAATATCCCTTTTCTCAGAGTGATGCTCTTTTTCTCAAACGTTACTTTCTCCATGACAGCAAAGAAACTGATACCCATCAAGCAGGAAGCTGCTATAAATGTCTCCAACCTAGAGGTGACAAGCATTTTGAGGCTGAGATGTTCCAACTAAAAGGCTCTGTTTTGACTTGTTCTTTTTTTAATAATAATTTTTATTAAAGTTTACAGATACAAAGATAAAAAAAATAGAAAATAAAGAAAATAAAAAAATAAAAAGTGCAAAGAAAAAAATGTTAAAAAGAGAAAAAAAGAAAAAAAAAGCAACTTTGTATTCCTTTACTTTACTTTTAATACCATAAGTAATCACCTTATCTGAAAATACAACAAAATATCTCTTCTTCCCAGGTATCTTATCTCTAAACAAATCTTTAAATCCTCATCATTCAGTCGTGGCCAAGAAAAATCCATTAAGAGTTACCAGAAACAATAACATACATACGTACATACATATATACATACATATATTAACCTTGATCAAATAAGCCAACTTTATACTTTTTCCCTTTGCTTTTAAAAACCTTGATCTTTAATCCCTTTAAATAAGGTCCCCACAGTTTTTTTTTTCATTTTCTCTTTGTCTTTTCTCTAGTACTCCTTTATAAGTTTAACACATCTCTTTTGTAAGTCCAAGATAAGAAATTTATCCAAGTCATTTTCCTGGTTTATTATTTATGTGTCCCTTTTAATTATGAAGACATCAGCTGGTTTCATTTGTAAATCCAGTGTAACATCTTTTTCCACATCGTCATGTAACTTGTTATTAAGTCCACATTCAAAACAGCCTCAGTCTCAGTCTTATCATTTTTCACCCCTTTTAAATCCATTTTTATGATTGCAGGCAATCTTAAGAGAAATTTCTGAATGCACTGTTCCCAAATAATGTTGAATTTTTCAGGAGTTAAAATATGCTACTCCATTCTGTATTCAGGGGTCTCTTCTCCTTTAATTGTAATCTTTAGTTCTTTCTGGTTCCCTCTAATGTCCAACCTTCAAAGTCCCCTCTTATCATGTTTTTCTCTAATCCACAGCCTTTTCTCATGGGAAGATTTCTTACACTTAGTTCCAAAATCTTCATATATTTTTTGTAGAATTTTAACCAACTCACAGGAAAGATTCTTATAATTAATTTCAAAATCTTATTTCAAATCCATCTGGCCCCTTAGTCCATTTATTACTTTCCTAAATCAATATTCTAATCATTCTTTTGCTGTTTGTTCCAAAATAAGAATTTTTTGAGTCCTTAAACTTCCATAAAACTTCTTTTGCCAAGGATTGAAGAAGACTCACCCAGTGTGATGAAACTTGGCTTTCCAAAGATTCTTAATATCCAAAAAGCTGTTAATAAGCAATTTTCAAAAGTGTTTAAGAAAGGAAGTATGTGAACCCTGTGTCCATAAAGGCGCCAAACCATGGCTTAGGCAAAGATAGTTTTCCCTCGGCTCCCAGCGCTCTAAAACCCACCAGAGACCTTGTGGAGCACTTGTGGGTGATTCTGGTCCTCCCCTTTATCTGGAGAGGAATTCTGAGAAACCAATCCATTCACCAGCTCCTCATTCCACCACGGTTGTCAGCTCCACTCTCAGCAGAGCCATCTTCACTTGGCCATTACTTCCCCGAAAACCTGTTTTCACTTGTTCTGACCTTGAAGTGAACCATTTTGATTGTGAAAGCAGTCAAAATGGTCTATCTTGATAAAGAAATGTTTCACATGTGAAACCTTTTGCATGCCTCTACCTGAAGGCCTTAGACAACCCTCTTCCAATTTCTGTCAGATTTCCCAAGTTAGGAATGTTATATTCATGCCCTGCCCCCATGAAGTTATACACCCACAACTTTTCTTCAGTAGACATGCAATCAACAGCCACCAAAATATCACTCCAGACATTGCTGAAAACCTAGTTATTCTAGACACATTTGAAATAGTACAGTGAGGGACCACAACACTGATCCTTTATGATGCCATTAGTAAGAGGATGGAATGTGATTGTGGATAGGATACTGGCTTATTATAGTATTTTATCCATCTTGTTTTAAATGAGATATGTTATGGAAGATGTTGTGGCTTTATAGTTTCGTTTTAAGTGACATATATTATTTATGTATTTTTATTTATTTATATTTCACCCTAACCCTAACCCATCTCCCTAGAAGCGACTCTAGGTGATTTACAGTAAAAGAATAAATATTAATTAAAATACAATAAAACAATAGATCTATAAATAATAAATAAATAATTATGCTGATATTGTTGTAGGCCATGTAGAGTCATGAAACTCAAGTGATTTAAAGCACTTAAATAAATTAATTAATAGAAATTTTTAGGGATGTTCTGCCTTCCTCGCTGTTACTATTTTTCTTATGTATTTCTTATTTTATTTTTATGACTATTAACCTGCCAGGTTATTCCTGCCAAGTTATTTACTATCAGAAAGAAGAAAAGGTTAGCCAACCATGTGGCCGTCTCACTCTGTTGCTAAACGTGCATGGAGTAACTCGCATGCTTAACTTATCATTTTGACATTTTGTCACCATGGCTGATCTATTTCCTTAGCTGGGTCCCCTCCATGTATTCATATTGCTCAAGAAACGTGAAAAAGTGGCTTGCTCTTCAGCCTGGGGTGGTCATGTGGGCTCACACACAAGAACCCCACTTAGTTATCCAGCAAACTTGGGCAATGTGGCTTTCCACCCAAATTTCACTGTTGCTAGGGGAGGGGAGGGGAGGGGAGGGAAGGGAAGGGGAGGGGAGGGAGAAAAGCTAATTGAATTTTTATTTTAATATTGAACATTCTGCTTTGATTTATGTTTCTGGATTTCTTTTTAAATTTTCTATGGCCCACTGGGGTGGTAGAGAACATCTAAGGAACAAGTTCACCTTCTATTAAATGGTGTTTTTTGGCTGGCCATGCCAAAATGGCAAGAATCAATGAATAGGGAGTGCCCTATAGCAGCCATTTTTTGAGTGCACCCTACATATATTCTCAAAAGTCCAAATGTGCTCCTAGCCCCAAAAAAGCTGTGTTCTAATACACTTGCATTATACTGTTAAACCTAAACAGATTGAGATAGAACCCTGCCAAAACCCTGTATAAGCTGCAAACAGAATGAAAACATAATAACTACAGTACATGAAATTACATTTCGACAGGGCAATATACTTGAAGATATATTAACACATCTGTATAATAAATCTTTCAGTTCCACTATAGATAATATATTGTACTTTTGATTTGTGTTAAATTTCCATTTTTGTCTTCCTGCAGAGAAGAAAATAGTGGCTGTGCAATATACTGTTGCATTAAGTGAGCATGCATTAAAAAACAACCCTACCTTTAAAAAAAAGCAACACCTTACCCAGTCTGTTTCAGATCAAGACCACAAACACAGTTCTAAGCTTCAGAATTTTACATACTGATGAGTTCAAACAACTCAGGGGAAAACAACCAGCACCAATTAAATTCCAAACTAACATTGATCAAAAAGCAGATCAAGAGAGAGGTGGAAGAAATGGCTAGAAGCAATTTCAAGGAGTCAAAGCTATCATAAAGTCAGTCTTCCTATACTAGCTATAAAAACAAGTAAACAGATTTTAACACACCTGATGTTATACACAAATGTATTTGTAACATACTGGCGTTCTCCTGGAAACAATGTGCAAGCATGTTTTATGATTTTACAAATTGCTGGTTGACCTGATGACCAGGTCAATGATTATATACTATTTAAGGCTGGATGGTCCGGTCTGTCTCAATTCTGAATATGATTCTCTTCCTTTGAAGGATAGCAGAAATATCAGGGCTGCCTATTTTTCTATTCACAAAAAAGAACTGCACTATAAGAAAAGTCAAGCTAAATATTTAAGCTATTAGAACAATATCACTTACAGCAGACAATATTAAAAGTTGTAATTCCAATTATTGAATTCAGATTTTGTACATGAAATTTAGCTCAGACCCAAATTACTTCAGAAAATCCTTGAAGAATTGCTGCCTATCAGACTATGCTTTCTTTAGCCCCACGTCCTCCAAATGTGTTGGCCAAGAATTCCATAACTGTCAACGAGCATGGCTTCAGGGAAGACTGGAAATTTAGGGAGGATTCCTTAAGCATGAGAGCTAGCAAGGGACATAAAAATATAGGAGAAGAATTCCAAAAAAGAGAGCCCAGATTGGTATCTTTATCACTTCTGAATGCAGAAGACCCAAGAACTGCATGCATTTCTCAAACTATCTTTTTGAAACCTCTCGAGTCCCTTCTGACCTTAGCCACATGATCTGCCATTAAAATAATGGCAAGAAATGCACAAAAAATGCAGTACACACCCTAAAACTAAGCATAACACAATTAAAAAGAAAGAAACTCCTAATTCGACCTTCCTTCCGACTCCTGTGAAAAACCAGACAATCCTGATTCAGTCTTCTGGAATGATATGGTGCTCACCTCCCTCTTTGCAGCCCTCCCCAAAATGTTAAATAGCTACCAAAAGTTTGCCCATCCCTGTTCTAATGGGAACACAGGCCACCACTATACAGGTAGTACTTGACTTACAACCACAACTGGGACCAGAATTTCTGTTGCTAAGCAATGCAGCAGTAAAGCAAGACTCACATGACCACATCGCTTAGCAACGGCAATCCTGGCACTCCCCACTGCTGTCGTTAAGTGAATTCTGTCGGTTGTTAGCCGAGGACCCCCTCAATCCAACCATTCCAGGCTTGGCTCCTCCCAGCCTCGCACCTCAGTATGGTAAGGGACCTCCTCTAACTCCCCCTACCTGCCTATCTCGCTCCCATCTCTGCTCTTTTGGCTGCCCTGCACCCTGCCTTGCAGGGTGGCAAGCAGCCCCAGAACCACGCAGTTCTGGGGCTGCTTGCCATGCTGCAGCTCAGGGGCTTCCTGGCCCTCCTTCCCCTTCACTTGCTCACTTGCACCAGCACCCTCCTTCCCTCGCTCACGCACTATGCCCTCTTCCCTCCTTTGCTCACTTGCACACATCAGCACCCTCCTTCCCTTGCTCGCACACACCTTGCCCTCCTGCCCTCCTTTACTTGCTCACATGCACCAGTGCTCTCCTTTGCTCACTCAAGGACTGTCCAGGGGCACTTCCGGCATGCACCCTCCAGCTCACATTGGAAGCTGCTGGCTATTCATGAGGCTTTCTCCTGCAAAGCTGTTCTCCTGCAAAGCCCCAGAGCTGCAGCACAGTGCGAAGGGGTGCAGTGCATGCAAGCGAAGGAGGGAAGGAGGGTGCTGGTGAGTGCAAGCAAGTGAAGGAGGGTGAAGTGCATGCATGTGAACGAAGGGGAGCACAGTACATGCATACCAGTGAGCGAAGGAGGGAAGGAAGTCATTGGTGCATGTGAGCAAAAGAGGGAAGGAGGGCACAGCACCTATGTGCAAGTGAGCAGAGGGCACTGGTGTGTGTGAGTGAGTGAAGGACATGAGGGCGTGGTACATGCATGTGAGCAAGTGAAGGGGTAGGAGGGTGCTAGTGCATATGAGCAAGTGAAGGAGTGTGTGGTGGGTACGTGCAAGCAAAGGAGAAGGAGGGCACTAATGTGAGTGTGCGAGCAAAGGGGGGGAAGGAGAGTATGGTGCATGAAAACAAAGAAAGGCTTGGGGTGGATGGGGGTGGATGGGGGAGACTTACCCAAGCAACTTGCAACCTCCCCTGCTAGCTTCCCCATTGACTTTGCTTGTGGGAAGCGGGCAGGGAAGGTTGCAAATGGTGATCATGTGATCAGGGGGTCCTTGGCAATCTGTTATAAATGCAAACGGGTTGCCACCCAGATTGTGATCATGTAACCACGGGGATGCTGCAATGGTCATAATTTCAGGGACCAGTCGTAAGTCCACTTTTCAGCACCATCATAACTTCGAACCATCACTGAACAAACAGCCATAAGTCAAGGACTACCTGTACAGTGAATCACTGTACACTGGTCCAGATTCTGAACGTTTGGCTGTGGTTTTCAAAGTGAGATTTTTCTCTGATCTTCCTGGAGATGCTGCTTATAGAACCAGAGATGATGGGCATGCAAAACTCTTCCCCAAGTATTTAAGTGGACAAGCGGTAGTGAGGGGAATATACCAAAGTGATACTAGCTAAATACTAGATAGTGGATCAAAAAGGTTTAGAATGAATTTTGCATTCACTGAGAAAAATGGCCTGGAAATTTGAATATATCTTTGGGAAATGCAAACAATTCTCCTCCAGCTCAATATCTTGCAAAGATCTAGGCCAGTTTCTAATTACAGAACTATATGATGGCACTGGTGTCTTTCTGATTCTTGCACTGAGTGCTTCATAATGCTGATTCCAATCAGTTTAGAACAGGACGCACACCATGAGGCAACAGCTTTCTGCAACTTCCAGAAATTGTAATGTATATATGCGAGAAGAGAAAATTATTAAATATATAAGTACATTTAATTAGATGTTTATATTAATGCAATAAAATCAATTTTAGTTTTTATCCTGACATTTTCCACTATTTTTCCAAGTGTGCCTCACCTTTCCATATACCATTTTAAAGGCCAAAGTTTTGCTCCCCTGATTTAGAAGCCACTGAACAATATGTAGGATGTAAACAGATTAGAGACACACACCAATTATTGCTATACATTATCCTGGAGATTAAGTTGCAATTGCCAGCATTTATTTATTTATTTAAACAAAATCTCCCTTGAGTTGAGACTGACTCTCGGAGACCACAAAGATATGTTCATATTGCTTGTCCAAACAACAATATGTAATTCAGGTGCTAAAAACAACAAATGCTATCTTGGATGCATTAACTGGTGCACAGATTCCAGATCAAGGGAAATAATTCTACTCTATTCCGATTGGAACACTGTTTCCAGTTCTGGGCATCCCAGTTCCAAGAGGACAGTGACAAACTGGAGGGCTACCAAGACAATGAGGAAACCAAGCATTATGAAGAATTGCTAAAGCAATGTTTCCCACACCTGGGTAAATTACCCAAAACTGGGTAAAAGTGGTTTTTCTTTTGGTTTTTCTTTGGGTTTTTAATGGCACAGGAACCCATTACCCAATCACAACAGGGACATTTAAATTGACTTAAAGATTGCCACATGTACTAAAATGTATTCAAAAATCTCCCAAAGTATTCCTATTAAGACAAAAATCAATGAAATTACCAATGGTAATTTGTTGAAATGACATAAAGTTCATTTGGTGGTATTGTTTTCATAATACAGGTAGTCCTTGAGTTATGACCATTTGTTCAGCAACCGTTCAAAGTTAGGGTTTGAAGGAAAAAGGTTGGGAAGCACTGGGCTAAAGGATCTGAGTATGTTTAGCCTACAGAAAAGATGATTGAAGGAAGATATAAAAGTTTTCAAATACCTGAAGGGTCGCTATCACACAGACAAGGGGATTGATTTAGTCTCTATTAGGGCAGGCGCAGACATAAGAACTTCATAATTGTATTAGCTCTCAGCCAGCAGAACAGGACATCATATGAACTGGTGGTTTCTCCTGTTCTGGAAGTCTTCAATCACAGGTTGGTGATCTTCTGTCAGAGATGCGGTGGAGAACCCTGCACTGAGCAGGTAGATGAAGGTCCCTTCTAACTACATGATTCTATGAACAAAGAAGTGATTTGTCTTTGACTTCTTCCAGTTTATTTAAGTTAATCATAGTACTGCCCATACTCAGAAGCAAATCTTACTTAAATTAAATGAATTGAACTTAATCCTATGTAAAGGTGTTTTTACACAGAGAGCTTCTCATGCTACCAACCGAAAACTACTGTGCAGCTATGTTATCTTTCCCTCCTCTTTTGTGGCAAGCAAAAAAGAGGAAGAAGCATAAGAAAGCACAGGAAAATCACCTGGATCCTTGCAAAATTCCATATAAGGTGCATGTACAATGAATGCTTTGTCTGAACCAACCTTCGCAAATAATTTATATTTGTATACTGCTTTTTAATTTCTAATTCCTAAATTTGCAGCCACAGAAACACAACACTAAGAGACAACGATTCATTTGAACCCAAAAGCAAATTAAGTAACAAGACAGTCTTAATCCTAGGACATGCATTCCAGTGAACAAAGCCCTGATGCATCAAAATTGTATCTAAAAGAAGGCATGTGATGGGACTGGTGTGCAGAGGATACAGATGCCATTAAGTCAGGCTTAATGTCTTCCCCTCCAATTTCCCTCAGTCTTGTGGAGCATGGCCTTTTAAAATGTGAATAATAATAATAATAATAATTATTATTATTATTATTATTATTACTCCTCCTCATCCTCCTCATCCTCCTCCATCTACTCATCCCACAAATTGGGGAAAACCACTGAAATGGATCGTGGCTGTTAATACAAAAGATGAAGAAGTCTTAAAGCTCAGGAAGAAGAGGTTGCATGAAAGAGAAAATTCTAAGACAATTCAAATTTATTATCAATATAACAAAAACATTCTATTTCAGCTAAATGAGACTATCTAGCATGCATTCACTAGCATGTCCAGGGTTTCTTTTTTTTATTCTGCATATAACTTGTGTAGGAATTGGCTGCAAGGATCCAAAAAGCACCCTTATGATTATTCAGTATAATTCAAAGCAACATAATCACATCAAATCTTATTTCAAAAGCAAAGCAAAAGTGTAACCTCTGAAAATTTGTTTTATGCTTTTAATTTTAGAAATGTTTCTCATACTACTGTAGATGTTTGCGTAAGTAATATCAGGGCGTGGACAAGCCAATGCTATGTAGATAAGAAAAACACATACAATATATCATAAGGACTGGCCTGACTTAAAAAAGAAAAATAAACTATAAACATTATATGTAAGATACAGAATGAAATATTTCTAATTTGTAGTTAATTTCTAAATCACTGCATATCATTCACACTGAACACAACTTGCCTATAAACACGGGCTTTATATAGTGCTACCTTGTTTATTTGCTGTTTGTTTACCACACTTGTATTGCAGCCATTTTTGATAACACTTAGCTGAAATGAGTGGTAATGTTTCAATGACATGTTTACCCATGGTTGAATTAACCACAGTTTAATCAAGTATTTCCGTGTTCTGAGTTTGTATGACACACAGTGAATTTCAACAATAAATTATGCTAGAATATGGCTGGCTAATTTACAATTCAGTGTATTGTCTGAACACAGAAGTACATCATTTCGCTCGTCATGGTTTCTATGCTTATGCTAAAAATTAAATAGCAACATGTAAAGCTGCAACTATTTTCTATCTAAATTTAGCTTAGTCTGATTAAACCACAATGACTGGATTTGCACAACATCCTAGTCAAAGCAAAGTAATATGGTTTAGTGTAATGTGTGGACCTCAATATAAAACTAGACAAATTTCAATGGTTTTATGGATGGGATAATTGAGTGAATAATGTCCTGGTAATAGTGTCTAATCCAAATTGTGAAAAGCCAGCTTCACTGCCTTTGGGGCCCTTCTGCCCCAGTGCCCTGATCCAATTCCTCCATGTTAAGCCTTTGGATTGGATTCAAGGGAATCTGAATCCAATCCTCAGAATATAAGCACTCTGAAGAGGAACTTTTTAGAGAAAAGATCCTAGGACTGACAGTCAAACTCAGTCTTTTCCTTAATTGTTTTCCCTGGTACAAAAGACCAACGTATTGAGAAAACATAGGAAAGTTATAAATATCAATATAATAACATTTGGTCTCCCCATTAAAATCCATGAATGAGCCAAAACAATTATATGATTTGTTTAAAAAATGGAAGCTTACTACACATATTCTCTGTATTCTGAGAGATTTTTCAACTTGAAAAAAAAAATTCTTATCAGTGGCAGACTACACACATACTGAGCCATGAGCTTTAAAAAAAAAAAGAACAATAGATTGATCAATACAATATATTCTGCCATAAACCATGCTTCCAAACCTCAGTTCATACATATGCAAAGCTATATCACGGTTGGTTTGGCTGTAGATTAGCGTGAACCCAGCTGGTTCTTCCATGTTGGTTCATACATACTTCTAAACATTAGTTTGCTTAATCATGATTTACTAAATGACTGTTTAGTTTCACATAGCATGCTAAGCCATAAACAATTATTTATAAATTACAATGGCAGATTCACACAAGATGTTTAATTGCAATCAAGCAAAGTAAATTATAACTTTGTACAATGGGTAAGTCTTGCAGCTTAGAACAAGTCACTCAAGTACCTTGAATTTTTATGTATTAGGGTTATTAACTATAACAAGTTAATTGAACTGACATTATCTGGGAAATAAGTCATCAAATCTGCAAATTTTGTACTCTAAACTTTTCAGCTATAGGATGGATGGCTGTGGAAAATGAACGCTGCCTATCTGCTTTAACCTCACTGGCATCAAAGCCCTGGCATTCAAAAGCAGTTTAAGGTCGGGGAACTGAGTGAAATCATGCATTTAACACCCATTCCCAAACATGTAATTATCTATTTATGTTTTTTATCCTGCTCCCTATTTTATCTGGGGGGGAAAAAGATCCTAAAAGGTACAGTATGAGATGGCAGCAGAAACGCATAAAAGATAATGACAGCCAAGCAGGTCCACGGAAAAGAAAAACATCCAATACAGGTCAGAGCAACAAAAACATCACCAAAAATGGGTGGACGCTTTGGAGTTCTTCAGAACGCTTCATCGGAGAAGACATTACGTACAACAAGGCACAGGGAAGACACCTGGACGTCCAAGACCCAGGGCAGCCGAGATACATAATGTGCGGAAGGTGCACGGTGCCTCGCGGGGCCCCAAACCACATCCCGGGGATCCGCATTGATCTATTTAAGGGGCTGGTCCAGCCTCCCGCCCCGCCCCCCGCCATCCCTAGAGCGAGTCAGAGCCCCCCGAAGGGTGCCTGGCAGTGGGAAGGGCCCCCGCCCCGCCAGCCGGGCTTTCAGGGCGCCCCGGCCCGCCTCCCCGAAGTGAAAACGACGCGGGCGCTTCTCGCCCGCGCTGCAAGTGGCTGCAAAGGATGGGAGGTGGTCACAAAGGAAACATGAAGGAAACGAAGAGGAGGACGGGAGAGGGGGGGACGGGGAAGCCTTGCCCCGCGCGGAAATCGCGGCAGAGAGCCGTCGGAGGGAGGCGGGCGAGCCGAGAGGCCAAAAGCCTCGGCGGCGGGGAAGGGCGGTGCGCCAGCCTGCGGGTGTCGACCACACGCGCCGAGCGGAAAGCCCCGGGCAGGGACGCCGCGCCGCCTCCGCGGCAGGGAAGCGCTGCCTCCCGGTCCCGCGCCTTCCGCCTCCCCCGCAGCAAAGGGGAGCGGCTGTCCCCTCCCACCTCGCGCGGAAGCCCCGCCGGGAAGGCTGCTCCGTGGCCGCCCCGGCCCGCCGGTCCCGGGCTGCCGCGGCCGCCCCCGCCCCGTCCCCGTCCCCGCCGCAGGAGCCCGGCTCAGGCCAGGGCTGGCCGCCCCGAGCTGCCTCGCGCCCCGGCCGGGCCGACCGCGCGCTCGAGCAACGCGCTGCAGCTCGGGGCGGCTGGCCGGCTGGCGCCTCGGGAGCCGCGGCGGTTCCTGCGGGCGCCTCCGCGCCGGCCCTACCCTTTGGAGTGCTCCGTCTCCTCCTCATTGTCGCCGTCGATGCCGCAGGTGTCCTGGTCGTCCAGCTCGAGGCTTTGCTGGCTGGCGGCAGACTCGCTGTCCTCCGCCATCACGGGGGGAAGGTGGGTGGGAGGGGAGGAGGGACTCCCCGCGAGAAGCCTATGAAAGGCAGCTGGTCCGGCGGGCGGGCAGGCGGGCGGGCGGGCGCCGCCGGAGGAGCGCCCCCTAGCGGCCGACCTCCCTCGGCTGACGCCAGGCAGAGGTTCCTCTCCCCGCAGGTAGCGATCCCACCGGCGCGCTCCCGCTCGTCCGAGGAGCTGGGTCTGGGAGCGCGAATGACAATGGCTCCTCGGTGAATGCCATCGCTGGCCTGCCCTCCTGCAGGATCCGCGCGCGGTGCTCCGCCCCTGCAATTTTATCCGCGCAACAGCCCAGTGAGGTAGGTTGGGTCGAGGGATGGCGGCTGCCTCCTGCCCCCGCCAAGCCGCGACGCTTGAACCCGGGTTGCTGGATGAGCCACAGTAGGCTGGGTTCGTGCACGCGTAGCCAAAATCCGGCAAACCGCATTAGGGTTGAACAGCCTGTCGTGCGAAAGTAGCCAACTGAGAGGGGCGCCGTGTAAGCTGAAGCGGGCTTCGGAACCGTATAACGCGGCGAACTAGTGGAATTCCACATTTCTCTGCCCTGGCCGTGTATTTTAAATGTATTTTTCATAGGAAACAGCAGAGTAAATAGCAGGTGGCAAACAACAGAAGCAGTTCTTCCTAAGAGAGATGAAGGGGTGACTTCTAAAGGCGGGGGGAGGAGTCATTTTTGTCTTGAAATATTGTTCAGCATCTTTATGTAGGTTTCAGAAATTAACAGGCAAAAGAACAAATGAGCAATTGATCAAATACGTTTTAAAAGGCCATCGACAGCACGGCAAACTAAATCTTATTTCCACCAAACATAGGCGATAAAAGACTCTCGGTTAGAATTTAATTAATCTGAAATGATGCTACCATCGTTTTTCTGCATTTTTTAAATGTACAGAATTCCTCCTTTTTTTTAAAAAAACAAAACACCTGAGGCTTCCATGAATTCACAAAGTGCATTCTGGAAGCAAGAGTACTCTTTTAAAAAGATTTTTTAGAGGCAGGTCTGCCCACCACTTAAAAGGGCTTTCCTCTTTAACATGAGAAATATTCTTCATCTAATGCTAAAGTGTTCTGATAGGGACTTTCGCCTTGATCCCTGCTTCTGATGGGGTCATAGCTTGCGCTGTGCCTGGCTGGCTAAAGAACTAAGGTTTTACGGTGCTTCATGGAGACTGTCAGGTTTCTGGTTGTCATCCTGCAAAACTGTTCCCTGGCCTGTCAAAGAGCTGATGTTTAGAATTCTGCCTAGCTCAAGCGGTGGGCAGCAGTGGGGTGGCCGCTGCTTATGCCTAGAATGATGATGGAAGATGGAGAAGCCACCATCATGACGACATTGTAGAAGGGCAGAATAAAATTGGGTTGGTGTGCATTCAAGTTTTTTTTTAACATTTGGGACAATGGCATCATGTCTTCAAGGGTTACTTTCCAACTCTTAGTAAATAAGATTTTTTTTTCAGAATATGCTAAAGGTATAGATAGATCCTTTGAAGAAACAGTCTAAATCCACCTACAGATCAAGTATTTTACTGAGTTCTCCATTAGTACAAGTAAGGGTTGTACTATAGCTAGTTCAGCCAATTCTGGTAGCCTTGTAATTAGTGCCACATTTCCATGTTTTGGCATGGCCCCTTAAAAATACTGGAATATTTCAAATTCCAAAGAGGCTTCCCAGGCAGGCAGCCTTGGCAAAGCAAGAGCACGTCTGCTGTAGTTGATCTAAAGGGTGAAGAGGGAACGCTGAGCTAGGCTGCTGATCCGCGAAGGCCGAGGGTGGGCAACCTATGGGTTGGAGGCTGTTCCGCTCCAAAGTTTTGGGAGTTTCGGTTGCCACCTTTAAAGTTCTGAACAGCATAATGCTGACAGTTATCTGAAAGATTGCTTACACTACCTGATCTGAAGGAATGGTTGGATGAAGGCTGCGCTCGAGGTGATAAGCATTCCCTTAGCCCTCAACAGGAGCATGGGAAGTTTAAGAAGATGAGACTGGCACCACCCTAAGGAATTCATGGTGTTTTGGCTTGCTGGCTTGGGAAGTTAGATTCAGTCTGGAGAGATTTCTGTCTTGAGGTGGAAGCTAATAAAATAAATGCAACAGAACTGTATCTGCACTGTCTCGGGGAGTTCTTTGGGCTGAACCTGACACCTGACCAGGGAAAAGATCTCACCAGAAATGACATAACCTTAGTCCTAGGCAATGTGTGTGCCTGTATGCAAGAGAGAACGAGAGAGAAATGCATGGCAACATCATGATGCAAACATCATCCTTTATGTGCAACATTGCATGTATGAAAGGTGGTTTATTGTTTGGGGTTTCGTCATTTTAGCATCAATAAGGTTAGGAATAGACACCTGTACCCCTAGCTGTCCTTTTAATTAGCTGTGCACAACTTCTTTCTGGCTGAAGAATACCTTTGGCTTTTAAGTACTGTGTTCATTTCCCAAAGTGGGTGGGGCCAGCACAAAACCTCAATTTTATTTCATTTACATTAAAATAAGAGGTTATGTGTTTCTATTCTTAGTGGTCTTTTAGGTGCATTTTTACCCCTCCAGCACTTTGTAAAATCCCTGTGATTTTACCACCTAGGATCTCAGTTATCTGTTCAGTGATTTGTTACTGAATACATACCTGTATTCTTAACTGACTGTATTCTAAACTTACCTTTCTCTCCTGGAAAAAAGTATATGCTGCTAGTTATAGTTTGTGACTGTTAATACTGCAATTTATTCAGAGTTTCTGAGCCTGGGGGGAGCCGGTATAAATATGGTTAAAAAAATTAAATACAAATAACTCCTTTACTCTCTCCTAAACTCAACATTTTGGAAAACGGAGCCTTTTTAATCACCAGTCTTCCTCAATACTTACTTGGTTCAATGACACAAAATATATCACACTATTTCTCTATCCTAAATTGAATGCCTTAAATTAGGATCGCGGTTTTTGTTTGGGTACCTGTTTTATGCATGAGAAATGCTCCATTTGCACACAGTAATTACACTCTGCCTGCTAATGGCTTCATTTCAAATAATAAAGCAATAAGTCCAGGAAAGTACAACTGAGCAGATGTCACTGTTTACTGAGCAGTAACCTTGGCCTATGGTGGCTATGGGGAGGATTGCCAAGAGGCTATCAGAAAGTCTGGAGTCCCAGTTAATTGCAACTGTTGTGGCCTCTGCCAGCAGCTGAGTCAGAAAGACAACTGTGAAACAGTCAAATGCTCCCTGGAGAAGAAGTCACGGGCTAGTGAGAAAGGAGCAGCCAGTTCAGATTTGTAGTGTTGCGATGTTATAGGCATTTAATCACACTCAGTCCGTAAATGTTCAGAAGTCTTTGCTCTGTGATTAACAGCCGTGTATGGATGCAGGCAAGTAAGCTGGGAGTTTATTCTCAGTGGAGCCACCCTCTCCAGCTACTGGGGAAATCGGTTCAGTCTGACTTGTTTTTCTTAGTACACCCACTAAAAATGATTTCCAGTCGTTTTCTTTCTATTTGTTTTTTACCTGCCACAAAATCTGGGTTTGCTTTAGGGTAGAATCAGATGGATTATTTCTCTCCCCCCCCCCCCAGTTTTTAAAGAGGAATATTGGGTCCCTGTTTTTTCAGCCCAATCCCGTGTTCTACTGTATGCTGAATTTGATTATTTGCACCCTCCTCCCGCGTTTCTTTCTGGACTCTGACCTTGCAGACTTCAGTATCAAAATTTATCAAAACTTTCTGCCCCGTTTTCTCAACTTTCTGTAGCATCTTGCCTAATGAAGAGAGATATACACTTTCATTTCTGACTTTGGATCTAATAAAGATATATGACCTAGGATTGCATTTGAATTTTTTTTAACCTCCTTGATTGGCTTGACTGATGTCTCTTACTTACTCATGTACTACTATATATTTATCCTGCCTTTCCTCATTGCAGTTCATCGGGGGATGGTGTCATTTTATCCTCATAACCACCCTGTGAGGCAGGTGGGCTGAAAGATAATGGCAGCAGTCAGCTAAGAACTAATAGAGGCAGTGTGGTGTAATGGTTAACGAGTTGGACTGGCACTAGGGTGAGTTGGGTTCTGGTCCACCCTCAGCCCTGGAGCTCCCTGGGTGACTTTTGGGCCAGTCACTCTCCCTCGCCCCAATGTGCCTCACAGGATGGTGGTTGTGGAGGGAAAAATGGAGGGGTTTTTTTTCCTGTGTATACCACTTAGAGCTCCTGTACAAAAGGGGGAATATCAATCTAACAAAGAAGAAAGAAATAGGTAACCACATTTTAATCTAGTGTATTCTGTGAACTCAGGCCATATAGTGTGTTGTGAATATTGTCTGGAGTAAACTATAGTTAATTTAACCTTGGATGAGTCTTTTGTGTGAAAACTGCTGCTGCTTAGTACAAAGGCCCTCAGGGAGTTCCAGAATGAAGTGCCCAAAACAGGACTTGCTGCCCAGATGAATCACTAGTGGCAGAAATAAGTCCTTCTTTTCCCTTTGCAAGCCGAAGAACAAGTTACGTTGCCTGGGCAGCATTTAGAGAGTGGCTGTAGGACTGAGTCTGTGGAGGACGCTCTCCTGTCTCAAGGGCAGTCTTCAAAAGCATCCTCTTTTGGTGCTGTAAATATTTACCTACGTTGAGGAAGGCTTTGATGTTCAAAACATCAACGTGACATCTCTGGTTGGAGGAGGAAAAGGCACCGCTTCTATGTCAATCGATAGCTACTCCACGGGGGCCATTAGTTCACTGGACGAGACTGCTGTATCACAGATAGGAGCCAGTTTACAGGGGTAGAAAGCCAAGGCTATCAATCTGGGAAACCAGATGCAGCTCTGTTTTGCATATGGTGGTCTTGGAAGTTCAAACTACAGTATGTTATATCTGAACCAGTTCAAGGCCTTATTCTGAGACAAACGTAACTAGTTCCCTGCTAAATATAGTGATGATGTACAGCACTGTAAAGTACCAGAATGGACCTCTGGAGCAGGTCCTCCTGTTGTCCTGCAGCAGAACAAAAGCACTGACCTGACGTTATTTAACGAAAGGTCTCCGTTAATTGCTGTAGCTTAACCTCTGTCGTCAGTAGTCAAGACTGGTTAAATCCTAAAAAAGGGGATACGCTTGTTTTAATTCCAAGGAACAGAGAAATGCTCATTGAGAGGGCTGAGAGCTTTGATTGGTGCTAACCTGTAATGGTTCAAACATTCACATCTGGAGTTCACAGTGACTGTAATCATCATACAATGGCTTTCTCCACATTTTGGCTATTACTAATGTCCACATTGGGGGCCACACTTACAATGACATCATGGGTGGTGGCATCACTGTGATTTGCTGGAGGTGCTACTGTAGGCATACAGGGAAAATGGGGAAGGAAGCTTCTGATATGCCTGTTAGGTCTCCTGTTCCCCCCATCAAAGGCTGTGATACTTTTTCTTTGCCTCTTCAGAAGCGTATGATGGTGCCCCCGAGGGGTCTAGGTTATTAGAAGCCTTGCATGTTACTTTTAATCAATTATGTCAGAGCAAAACACATTACAAAGCAAATATGGAGTTCCAATTTATCTTTGTGTTGTCTCCTCACAATATGAAGGTAAGCATGGAATATTCCCAAGGATAAATATGGGAATAGGCAGTGATTAAGCTTTTCCTAAGCCTGGTGATTCTTTCTTGAAATCACCCCTCTGCATTTTTACATAGACAATTTTCCTTTCTTACATTCACCTTACTATGACACGTTACGTTGATTTTGGAGTTACGCATTTGCCTAAGTAACATGTAATTTTGTCCAGAGGTGCAAAAACAAACTGTTGTTTGTTCACTGACCTTCCTTGCACAGCAAATTCATCCCAAAGCCACAAGTGGCTTAGTATATAAGGCATGGAGGCATAATGCATTACTGTAATCATAATAGTTATAATTATGTCTAGAATGGTATATACAATCCATCTGCCTTAAGTCCTCAGACCAGAGAGATATGGAGGTGACATAATGTCACATCCTCATATACAAATTTGACATGACTGCCACCCCCTCCCCTTGGGGGGTGATTTTTTACATAGTATACATCAGTGTTGTCCAAACTTGGCCACTTTAAGATGAGTGGACTTCAACTCCCAGAATTCCCCAGCCAGCATGGATGGCTGGGGAATTCTGGGAGTTGAGGTCCACTCAAAGTGGCCAAGTTTGGACAACACTGGTATACATAGTATCCTATGTGGTGTTTTTACTTCTATTGACCACCAGGAAGCAGTACGCAGGTGCCTGCTGAGTCCCAAACAGGACAAAGAGTTAACCCAGCAAACTGCCTGATATGCCAGACACCTTTGTAGTGGCTAGTTGGGTATCATTTGCAGCTTTTTTCTGTTTAAGGAAAAGCAACAACAACAACAAAAACACAGAGAAAGTTGGTGGCACACGGGCTGGATGGAAGAAAAGTTGTTTTTACCTCCAGCTTTTTCACTACTAAATATTATAGATTCCACCCCTACTCCCATAAACATATATGGGATAAATTCACCCCTATCTGAGTTAACCTAAAAGAAGCCACAGTTTTTTATTTGAACAATGTGCTAAACCTATCCACAGAACAACATGCCTAGTGAAACTTCTTTTAGGTGGCTACTTTCTACTTTGGTGCAGGTACTTCTAGCTACAGAATAGTGTCCTTGGAACCAGGGAAGTTGAAAATGTTAATTCTGTGGAGAACTGCAGGAAAAGGTAGGGACAAGCAAAAGTCAAAGATAATTAATCACACAGTGTCCTGCCTTGCATTCTATGAATATTAATTCATTCTATAAATTCATGTAATAACTCATAATATTCATTCTATGAATATTTATTCATAGGACATAAGCAAATTGACCATAACTCTCACTTACTACATATTCCTTATTTTATCTCTCAAATAATAATGCTGTGACTTCAAAGAGGAATTTTAAAAAAATCCTCAGTTTTTAAAAACTTTATTTTTGAATTATAATTTTTGGATAACCAAGCAGTTTTATATAGAGAAAGCACAGAAGTCTATCTGGCACTTTTGGATAGTTTATAACTCTGCTCGACATTTCTAAAACACATTCAGTCCACTTGCTTGGTCCAAAATCCATGTTACTTGAAACTATATACATCATATATACAATCAGTGAAACTATTTTGGCTACTTTGGGTTTTTCAAAGATGTCCTATAGTCTATCCTTGCTAAACAGAATCCACAGTACACACCAAAACTAGCGAATACACTGTTTTGAAATAAGGAGTCATTCAGCAGAGACATCTGATGGCATGCAAAATTTAAAGAAAAGATACGACTTCAGAATTTTTTTTTTTCTGTTAAAAAATCTGATTATTCAAGGCGCTAGCAAAAGAAGAGACTGTTCATTGTTCCTGTAAAAAAGGCACTTGGAATGGGGACTGGAGGAATCACAGCTGACTTAAAAAATCAGTTTGGTTTCATAAAAGGCTCTTCAAATACCAAGAAAAGCTTGTCAAGTTTCATGTCAATAAAACTCGGTGGCTAGGCAGACTACAGTAAAGACAGACAACATTTTGGAACTACCTTGTAAATAAGTAAGAAAAAGCAAAAACAAGATTACTAAAAAGCAGCAGTGCATAGCCTTCCTTTGAAATAATGCATATCTGTAGACGTCAAGTGTTGAACTCTAGTTAAAGATACCCTTTCAGTAGCATCATTATGATACAATTGAATTAAGAAATAATAACAAAGTTTCACATAGATCCCCTTTCAGGAAAATCTGAGGTTATAATCTGCCATACCACATGCCAAAATGTCCAAATGTCCTTGATGGGCAATATCAAGTAAATGGAATTCAAAGTCACACTTTCATACAGGCTTCACAAAATAACTAGGTGAGTTTCCACAGAAATTATCTGAGCAAACCTTCTCAGTTGTAACCCACCGCAAGGGTTATTTCATCTTTTTTTCTTCCATCAATGTCAACAGAAAAAAAAATATTTGGCAATTATATATTCTCCTGGAAAAAAAAGATCTACCATAGGTTACTTCAGATTGAATGTCATGAGTGGTCTTTCCTCTCGCTTTTGCCAAGGACTCTTTTTATCTTCTCCTTGATCATCATCATCATCATCGTCGTCAACTTCACTGTGGACAGTCATTTTGTGTTCTGGACTTGTTAAAGGCTCTGGTGAACTTTCTACAGTTCTTTTTATTGTTTCCTCCTGCAGGCTGGGCAACTGGCCACCTGTTCTTCTGCTCCCTCCCTCTAAAACACATCTCAGAGTATTGTCTTCAGGACTACAAACTGCAGTTCCACATTCACTGCCACTGTGGTCCATTTCATCCAAATAAACAAGCTGTGTGTAAGTGCTGCTGTCTGGAACTTTCTGCTCTTTCTGTGGATGTATCTGCACTTGCTGGTGGGTTTGTTGTAAGTGATCTCCCCTTCCCTTTCGGGCAGATTTTGGCTCATTCATGTCAACCCCAGAATCCAGGCTGGCGTCATTGCTCCCGTTCCTTCCAGCTCTTTGAAGATCAATGTATGAATGTCTAACATGAGCATTTGAACGCCCATCCAAAGAAACAAACCATGCCCGAGGATGAGGTAAAGGCTTGCCTCCACCAAGCTCCATTAGAGCTTTCTCTGTAAGAAGCTGCACTTCGCTATTCATTTGCGCCAGTGAGGCATCATTGAGGGATGCTGGAATGGATACCGATTCAGACATAGCAACATTCTGTGGTTTCCATTCACCTGCACCAGCTTCCTGCAAATGTTGCTGGGATACTGCTTGAGCAGCCAGCTGTTGTGGCTGCATCTGTTGCTGTGAATGTGGAAAAAGCTGTGAATGAGGGCTTGACAGTTCAGCTTGGAGCCTTTCTATATCTATTGGTTGATCAGTAGGGAGAGGCTGGCTAATATAAGGATGTTCTCCTGGAAGCTTCATATAATGACCAGGAATGACTAATGTAGGCAATACTTTTCTGTAAACACTATCATTTACCTGATCAACAGAATTACAACAGACCAGCTGACCTGGTCGAGGAAAAGAAGTGGGTCTTTCAAGATGGTCAACGGAGCGAGACATCATACATTCAGAGGACCTGCAGTCTAGAAGTTCCGTTTCAGGTGCTGAAGGGATGGGGTACATTTGTTCCTGAATATTATATTTACTCCCTGTAGAAATATGATTCATGGATGCTTGCTCTTGCTTCTCAAATAAAGGCCGGCTTAACATTGCATTGTAACTGTGTCTATGGTCTCCCTTGTCAGGAGAACCATATCCTTCTGTCATTTCCAGAGACTTCCTTGGGTTTATAGAAAAAGAATCCAATGATTTAAGGTAGTCTTTTTTCAGACTGTCATTAGATGCCATATTCTCTAGAGACATGCGGCTCTGGTCATTTTCCTTATGGGAAAGCAGTTCCTCTCGGGAGCTAAATTCCTGTGAGGTGCTGTAAGTATGTTTCAGCATGGGGGTATGCATATCTGCTTCTCCTCCAGAACATCCTTTGTCCAAGTGAACAGCCACCATCAGCTCCTTGTGGCCAGCAGATTCTGGGTGCCTGTTGCTAGTAATGGAGAGCCCACCGGGAAATTCTGATTCACGTCGGGAAAATACTAAATTGAGGTGGGACATAGAAGTTGACTGATCCTTCTTAGCACCACTGAGTGTTGAGGATAACTGTAGTTTCTTATGATGTTGACGGGGTTTCAAACACTTTCTCCTAATGTTAAAAAAATAATTAGAAAAAGAATTAATTTAAATGGGACCTGCAGCAAAAGAATGGTCTAGTGAACACTTATGTGTTCAACCACCTATGCCCTCTTCCAATTATCATAAACCTGGCTTCCCAATATGGATGGGCAGAAGTTATTGGAATTGTAGTCCACTATATGTATTGTATTGTAAAGGACTCAAGCAGATTAATTAAGGCTTCCTGATTTTTCTTTGCAACTAAAATTGAACGTCCTCAGCAGAGATTTTTTTTTTTTTGCCCCCTTTGTGCTTGTGTTTGCTTTTTCAAAATTGTTCTTTCAAGCATACAAATCTCTCTCTCTTATTTTTCAGGGGCTGTTAACTTCATACACCTCTGTGTATTATATTTAATAGTTCAACTGTAGAGATAAATACTGAAATTCATTATGTTAAGAACAAAAAGAGATATAGTAAAAGAAGACAATATAGTAGAAGCAGATGTAGCAGAAGAAAGTCAGCCTTATAATTCTTTCTATTAAAATTAATTTTAACAGATAATAGTATATATAGTAGGACTACTTTAACAACAAACTAGTTTTGCTGAAGGAAATATTTAGGAGGGAAAGAAAAAAATAATGTTGTTATTTCCGGTTTAGTTCTGTTTTAGCAAATGCCACATAGATTACTTGCACTGTGCTAGTATGAGAGAACTGTTACTGTTCTTCATTTTAAGTAACAAAATGCTATAGTTTCATAAACTATTATTGGTAGCTTCCATTTTGAAATTAGATTGCTCCATAATATGGCTTGTTGCACAAGCAAGTACAAAAATTAACATGAGCTGCATCATTCATTTTTTTTTTCTGCTTTCAGGAGGATCTTAACATAAAGATCTATTTTATTTTAAATGCTAATATTTGTAATATTATTTCATTTCTCAAAGGGTCTTTATGATAAGACCATCAGTTCCTAAAGTACTGCACACGATAAGATAAAGTTAGACCCACATAATGAACTTTCCTCAGTCTGGTGCCATGGAGATGTGTTAGACTAGTAATCCAACATATTTGAATGGTACAAGTTTGTGGGCAGCTGACATACAATCTTCAGGTAGCTTGTTTAGACTAGTAGGTAAAATCCAAAGGTTGTGGTTGGCATATGGAAATTATAAATCCACAGAAAGCTTACTAAAATGTTGCACTCATACAAAAACGAATGCGTTCCTCAAAAGCACTAACTGATATAAAATAATTTGGTCCCTTTTCCTTCCATTCATATCTTTTAAGCTGACCCACTGTACAAATAAAATCAAATATAAAAATGAGACGTTTTACCTGCAATAATATAAAAGGAGGCACAGCAAAACAAGTAGAATAAGAGCCATTCCTCCAAGAATTGCCAAAAGAAACACCGTGTGATAAGTAGTGATGTCCTTTGATACAATGAGACCTATGAGATGGAAAAAAATTAAAACTCCAAGGACGGGCAATCCAAAGCTTTCTAACCCCTTTTAGTGTATTTTTAGCCATAAGCTAGCTCTCATTTTGACAACAACTCCTTGCAGCAGAATATCATCTGATGAGCCCTGATCCACCTCTAGCAGGATTCTCTGACAGTATCAGCAACCCTGATTACACCGGTTTCAAGAGCTGTGAGATGCCACTGTTTTGAATTACCCACAGTGCCCCAGAACAGGCCTGTGCCAAGGGCACGGTGAGTAAATGAAGGGGTAGGCAGTTCAGTTCACAGCCCTTTGACACATGTCATTTGGGTAGTGGAACCAACCAAAAGAATGAGCTAGGGCCATTGTCTGGAGTGCATCCTGGAGCAGCAGCAATAGCAGCGTCTGTTTGGAGATGACATGTGCCCACATCATGAATGATCCAATAGGCCAACAGTCAGCCAGTGGGCTTGGTAACCTGCTTGTTTGAGCTGCTTGTCTGCAACCTCACTTAGCACGGCAGGTGAACTCCCTTCAACTCTAATCATTAGAATCTGCACAAAGTTGATTTAGGAATTTTACAGGATTTTGCTGTCTGGTCTATACATGCAGCCGAATTAGGTGATCATGTGGGAAGCATTCTGCCAGCCTGTGCCTAGGGTGGGAAGATAGCACTGTTGAATGTTCTCTGTATGCATGCAAGTATGTTTCTATCTAATTAGCACATCAAGGAAATGATATGTTCCTTTGTTTTAATCATGTTCTAACTGTAGGATTTATTTATTTTTTACTTGAGTAGAGTCATCGGAAACGTAATCTGGATCCATCATTTGCAGTCTGGCCTAGGATATAATCAATTTCCCACTTTAGAACTCTTACTTCATTCTTACCTCATTCTGTCCATGTGTAAATCAGGACTAAAACTGACCATATATCAGAGTTGGTAACCATTTGTGCTGTACTTATGTGACAATTCATGCAGCTAAGGGGAAAATCATTCTATCTATGGCAGGAAAGGTCTAAATCCTCCACATGCTATGATTTTCTGAAATCAGCCACATGCCACATACTGTAACAATGATGTAATTTGAGGATTATCCTACAACCGTTTGGAAGTTCTTCTGGCAGCTCTACAGACATCCAAAATGCAACCATTAGTGACCTAATTTTCAGTGTATAAAATCCCCTTAAGGCTAAAACTTTTAATTTTTAAAAAATGTGTGCTGAAGTACTTAGGAAACCTTAACAAACTTTAGACTCTGCTTTCAGAATTCTCAGATACGTCAATAAAATGTTATTGTGAAATGCACACGTTATTTAATTACTACATAATGTAACACTTACTGTGAACTAATAGCAAGTTCTGAAATGGATCTTTCCCTTTCCTTTCTCACCATTCTTCAGTGTCCTGAAAAGCTCTGGCAAAAAGTACTTTCTGAACATAGTGGGCTATCTCTTGCAGAGTTGCAAAAGAAGAAAGAAACTGCCAAAAATAGTACTCTTACAGACATGGTGTAGGACTCCTTTTTTCCAATTTTAGGCAATTCCCTTATCATATTGGGTGAGACTGTCAGCCTTGCAGGGTAAACCAGATAGGAATCACAACCAGATGAACTAATTCTACTTTATTGTAAAAATACACCGACAAAATCTTGCAAGTATGAAAGTATAATTCTCCCCTGTCTCCTTTACAGCTCAAAAACCTAGGGAGGGTCTCTTCTGAGCCTCTTGCCCTGCCCACTATCCAGCTGCGGGCTATGCTGTCTCTTATCTAACCATTCTCTTGGCAGCGTCTCTTTGCCCAATCTCCCAAGTTCATTCCCACATACCATTATAAAGACACTGCCCCTACTATTTAAAAGCCCCCCTGCACTCTCTAGATAAGCTTATTTTGAAGAGCTAGAGGATAAAATGGGGAACAGATAAAATCCATAGTGCAAACTTCTTTGTATTTGCCCAATGCTATATACTTATATTGCAGCAAACAAAAGAACACTCTCACCTGGATTTGTGGGTGACATGGCTGCTACCCAATATCCCAGCTGGGAGGCAATATAGGTCCAGGTCATTTCATTTCCTTCTTGCTCAACAGTGCCTAAATTGCTTTTCAACCATGTCCCTGTAAAACATGTAAAGAAATTCATAAAATGGGATACAAAATAGGATAAAATAGAAACAAACCATTAGGCTATAGACCATTAGGCTATAAATCAATCATGATTTTCAGATGCACAAACTGATAACAGCAAAACAGTAATAATAGCAATAACCATCTTCTATAAATTAAATGCTAGTAGTTTTGTTTACTGACCACCAGTGGGTGCCAGAGTTAAGAATTTGAAAGGGGGGGGGAGAGAAAAAGGCACCATGGATCCTCAAAATTTAAGTTTGTTCCAATCTGTGGACCAGAATTCATGTGAAGATTCTGAGACATCATGTACACTGAGAACAAAAAAGGCTGAGACATTTAAAACTAAATTTTTACTCGGTGTTACAGTTGCAGATCTAGTAAATTAACACTACCAAAAAATATTTGAGTTACTTGGAAATACAAAGCCAACATCTCTCCACACTAAAAGATGATAATAGTTCCAGGATAGACAATATCCATGCCTCTTTGAAAGCATTTCCCCCTCTTTTTGGGGGGACATGTATGTGTGTGTGTGTGTGGGGGGAATGTTTCAATACATTTTTTTCTCCCAACTTGAGGTAGCCAAAAAAATACATGCTTGATTTCCTCTAACTGTCCCAGTAGAATCAGTCAAGGAACAACTGAGATCACTTGATTCTGCTAACAAAAGAAAATACTGTATTGGTAGAGGAAGATGATTACATTATTATCATATGAGATTAAGATGTCTTCTGGTTTGTTTACTCACCAACTTGCTGTTGACCTTATCCTAATGGCTGCCTGCAGGAGTGCCCTTTGAAAGGTGCTCCGTTCAAAGCATCACTGAAATGGAGCATCCTTCACAATGTTGCACATCCCTGGTTTTAATTGGCTGGCAACTGTAATTGTCTTAAATATATGTATATAATTTGCTGGATCTAACATTTAATGGCTAACAGAACAAATCCAAATGGTACCATTTGTAGCAAATGTAATATAATGATATAGGTTTGATCTAAAATTAGTTATATTCAAAGCAGATCCAACAAAATCAATGGGATATCCTTAGTCATGACTAACGTAAGTCCCAATGATTTTAATATCTAGTGTGAACTTACATTTTTTTACTACAGGAATACCTTTTGAATTCAGCACTTTGAACATCAAAAACTTTCAGGCTGTGCCTACTCCCACCAGAGTTTTATTCTATAATAGATGTTTCATTTCTTGAGTCATCAACACTACAAAGCAGTTTATCTTACACAGCTACTCTGTTGGATGTACAGTATCAAGTAGGTAGCATAAGCTATTCGTCCCCTCTCCTGACCTCCATTAATCAGTCACCCCAATGAAATCTGTATAGTTCCTTGAGATAGTTTCCTCCTGCCAAAACCCAGGATGACATATATTGTTATTGCTATGCTTCTTTTAAAACATGCCAGAAAATGGATCCAAATATACAAAGAGAATGAATGGGAGGGAGAGAACAATTTATTAATTTACTTTAAGCATCACAACAATGCTATAATTCTCCATTGGATAGTTTTGTTTGAACCAATATGTTGCCAGGTTGCTTAGCATCATAATGTTGGTTGAGAACCAATTAGCCAATCTTTCTGTGAGAGGGGAAGATAGACAAGACAGACAATGGAACTTCAGTTTTCCATATAATTTTCCGCAGAACAGCTGGTTTTTACAGGCCAGAATCAATGATCATTTGGCTTCTAAAGTACCCAGATGAGATCATACTTTTAGATTTTGCTCCAAACATACGCTATCAATATTAGAATACTTTGCTTACAAAGTGATGCAATGGTTTGCCAGATTGGTTTGGGGATTGAATCAGGAGGCAGCAACCTATAAAGGAAACTCCCCGGTCTCCCTAAGGAGGAAATGCCATTCTTACTTCAGAAAGGGGTGTACTGGTGACCCAGGTCCGCCTTGGACAACTGAGAGGGAAAAGAGGAGCAAAATGCTGCAGCAGATACATGTGTGCTAAAAATATGATATCTCAGATCTTGCTCCATCCCTTACTACATAAATCAGGAGAGAACTAGCTTACTTGCAGTGCCCTCCCTAGAGAGGCCATATAAACAGCTAACACGCTTAGGGAGGATAGGCAGATACCAAAAATATCTTGAGCATGAGACTACCAAAGGAATTCTAAGGGAAATTCTGTTGCTCCTGCTACATTTTTTTTAGGAATTAAGAAGGAGACTTACTATTTTCCTAATGGGACAAAGACCTCCCAAGGAGATGCTCATATCTGCTATAGAAAGTTTCAGCAAAACTAAAGAAATTAAAAAGCAACTTGGGGAAAATGTAGGGAGAACAACATAGGAAAAGATAAAGCCTTTCTATGAGCACAGATTGTTCCGCTAAAAAAATAACAGCTTTATTTTGACCTTGCTTAAGAGCCTTAACACACAAGTAGTACAAACAACACATAAATGCATATGGCACAATCTAGCCAAAATTTAGCGTCACCTTTATTTTAGCGAAAATAAATTAAAAGCCTCTAATTTTAAAACTTTGATATGCTTTTAAATAAGCTCAATATTGAATGGTGTGACATGGTATTGAATATGCAAGGTCTTTTTTGCTAGATGGTAAGAATTTATTCCTGCCTCTGCTCACCAACAATTTTAATTAGCATCAGCCCTGAAACTTCATTCTTCCACCACATTTCATGTATCTTTACTTTTTACTGTTTAGTTGTAGTTATTTCCTTTAGCAATGGTGAGTTATACAACCTTTAGTTACAAGTCAAAAGCAGGTAAGCATGTCTCCTTTTATTACTGAAGTCTGCAAAGAGGCATGAACTCATCTAAAATCCCTTATGCTTCAGAGATTCAAATCCCATTCTATTGTGCAGCCTTTCCCAACCTAACATCTTCCACATGTGTTGGGTCTGCGCCTCCCAGAATTCCCAGCTATCTGAAGCAGGCCAGGGTCATGACAGTTGCAGCCCCTACACATCTGGGGGACATCAGCTGCTCTTGTGATTTAGGAGACAGGCCTTACCACCATCAGCAGAGCAAGGCGCTGACCTGCAGAGGCATACACTGAGAACTGCAGAGCAGTGCTAGAGAACGGAACTGTGTCTGCACACAGCCTGCACTGCATTTTATAAATCAGATGAAGAGAAGGACGTTGCCTCATTATTAGTGCCAGTTCAGTTAAGCTTCTGTGTGGTTGTGTGCATATATACTGGGGAAGTGTCTTGTCCTTTACCACAAGAAGCAAATTCTCCTTGTCTGGTTCTGGTGTAGGACAGAATCTTCTTGCAAGGGGTGACTTAGCCCCTTCCACACACAAGGACTGCACTAATCTGGAACAGGTGTTATGGCCTCTATCCCCACGATGCTGTAGGGCTTCCACAGGACTTTGCAAACTTTCACCTCTCTTGCTGTTTCAAAGGAAATGCAGCATCTCCTCTGAAGGTGAGGGACCACCTGGTACCTCCCAGCTCCCTGGATCTGCTCCTAACCAAAGCCAAGGCCCCATAGCACCTGACCACAATCCCCTGATCTTTTGAAGTAACTGGAGAAAGATGGTGATTTGCATTTTTCTCCTTCATGGCAAAATAAACAAAGTGAAGAAATGAAGAAGATGGGGAAAGGCTGCTGGCTCTAAGTCTCAAGAGTTTTATACTTCCCTTTTGCCTTTCTATCCTTGTCCTAACACATCTTCCCCAGCCCCTGGGAGCAGCAGCTGGAACACTCATAGGGTACCATGAGTACAATTCTGAGGAACTGTAGAGTAAAAACCATGGCTGAATGAAAATGCCCATAGTAAGCCAAACGTACCACGTGCTTGTACCTGGAGACTTTTCATTCAAAGGAGAAGGTATACATAATATGAGGACTCTACCCTCCCACCCCTAGACACGCTTGCACTGGCAACCCTTAGATACACTGTAATTTAGGTACTAGTCACTTTGGTGATAGACAGTAAAGCTGTGCCCCTCCTTAAAGTGACGAACAGCTAATTAACTTGAAGTTAACCTTGGCTGCTTGGAGGGTCTTCTCAGACCTAGGCACACCTGTGCTTATTTAGACAACACTTCTGCTGGGGCGGGTGGGGAGACAAAATGCCTGTGCCTACACACACATCTGGGGATGGGCTGGAAAGGCCCTTAAAGGAAATGCACCAAGTCTTCCAGAGGATACAATCACCCCAATGTTTTGATATGAACTTCCAGTTTCCCTTATGCAGAATTAATACTAGGATCAACTTTCTCTGGATACTGAAATGATTAATTTATCCAAAATAAATAAATTACTTTTTCATTCATTCTAGTGGATGAAAATAATGTCCTGAATCAGCACAAAGGAACTGTCTTCAACCCTGTGACTGACTAGATGGTTCTTGAACTACAAGTCTCAGCATTCCTAGGCAACATGGCCAATGGTAAGGAATTGCAGCTCAGCAATATCTGGAAGACAAAAAGTTGCCTATACCTGCTACAGAAGTTTGCTTAGTTCTCAACATTTCATTTTTATGTCCCATCAATCACTCTTTCAAAGTATCTGAGACCCATCAAAAAACTCATTTTTCCCAGCATGTTATGCTGACTCAGTATGATGGGAACTGTAGTCCAACGTATCTAAACAGCAGCAGATTGGGAAGGCTGATGTAGGGGCTATGGAGGTTGTTTTAAAGTTACCAGGCAACAGTCTAAATAAACATGGTTTGATAGGGGTCACATCCTCCTCACTTTCCTCAATTGTTTCTGGGTTTTTTGCATGGCTTCCAGCCAGCTGCAGTTTTTCCTTCAGCTGGCTACTGTTTTATAATAGAGACATCATGATTTGGCAAACCTATATAAGCTATTCTGGAAATCTGGGAGCACTGGTAAGTAAAAAATGAACCCTTGCATGCAATCTCTAGGGGAAAAAAATGTTCCCAAAGGATAGTCCTTTGATTTATTACTAAAATCCAAGCTGAACTTTGCTCTTTTGTTTCTGCTGTCATTTCTGTCTCCTTTCCTGTTGTATGTGTAAATTACCTGTCTAATACTGAACAAAAGAACATGTCTGTTCTCTGCACTTAGCAATTCTAATTACATCTGAAGTAGAGAGAGAGAGAGAGAGAGCACATTATACACACAGGTAGCTTCCTTTGTTTAATTCCCCCCTCCCAAACTTCTTTTATAATAACGGAAAGGTAGGTAGAACTCAAGAGACATAATACATTACACTGAAGAATGCTGCTTCATGGATGGCATAAAACATGCAGGTTGCTTTTGTAGTGAAAAACATTTATGCAGACTTTTTAAGCTGTAGCACTTTATGATTAATATTCAAGCATCATGTTACAGGTAAATTTATAAAAGAAACAGCTACTAATACAGCATGGCTAAAAATGCAGAGCATATCCTGAACAAGGAATGGGAAACCACACCTCAGAGGTATAGCTAATCATGCTAAAATCATGCTCAATCTTCAGTTAGAAAAAAGGCTCAGAGGCAAACAAGTGTGTGAAAGGTTTTTGCCTGAAAGCCGAGAACAGCTACTGCAAAATAAGACAATATTGCTTCACTAGATGGGGAAATAATCTGATAGTATATGGCACCTTCTTTTGTTTGTATCAAAGGCGGACAACGTGGCCCTCCAGATATTCTTGTACGACTCTCATCGTTTCTCTAAATTGGGCATGCCGGCTATGGCTGGTTAAGCTGACAGGCTATAACATTTCAGAGCCAAACTATCCCATGGATTGTGCAAACTTGAACTAATCTCATATGAGAACATCCTCCTAGTTAATGAAATAATCTTTGTCTTTTCAATATGTTTTACTGAATTATACACATCAAAATTGAGGCAAAAGGGGTTTTTTAGGTTTAAATTAAGTAAGGTTGATAAAAAGTTTTTTTAAAATCTAATTAAATCAGATAAAAAACAATGGGACTACTAAACTCCACTGGTGTTAAGGCAATGAAAAAATGTCTACCTTCTCCAGTAGTTCTTCCCAGCTGGATTCTAGTCAGACCATGGTTTGTACTAACCATAATGCAGTAGCCAAACCAGGGTTGCACCCTTGTACTATATCACAGAAGAAATCTTAGTGCTTGTCTCTTCTGTCCCCCACGGCTCAGCTTATTAAGTCTACTTAATAGTAATAATAATGCTGAGTTGTACTGTAGATTGTTCATATTGGCTCAGTACAAGACTGGAACATACTCAATATGGCTTAGCATTATGTGCAGACCAGGACACTATGGTTTAAAATTATTTGTGAACTAGCTGTAAATATTTTATACAACTTATTTTTACAGCTGTACTCTAGTAAAGCTATCTGATATATCTCCATTCCTTGCTTTTAATTGCTTTTCAGTAGAATTTAAACACAATATAGTAAAGCAGATCTTTCCTTCTCTATGCTACAATGTTACGCAATTACATTTGCATCGATTATACTACATAGCTGCTCCTGATGATTTGGAAAAACTATTTTTGAGGGCTCCCATTTCTATAGCAACAAGGGAACAGCAAATTCTTTGGAAGTAGTTAAGTCCTATATTCTTAGTACAGGACAGGATTTATTTCCTTTCAGAGAAAAGTATTTAACAATGCTCTTAAGGCAGAAAAGGATGTCTAAAACAAGGTATCAGCAATCTTAAAATTAAACATACCCTCCGTTCCAACACTATGATCTATGAACTTTGTCGGGGCTCAACTTCCTCTCTGTAGCTTGAAAAACAATGATGAGAGGGGAAAAAACAATTTAGTGGTATTGTATTAACTATAATGCTTTGCTTGGCATAAAATTAAACTCTTTTGGCTATAGTGATGGGTTAACCTTAGATATCAGGAATGAAAAACAATGTTTTGATGCATTTTGCATCCAGCAGATTTTTATTGTACTCTTTTGCTATTCCTCTGGTGTTCATCTGCACCCCTTCATATTCAGTTATGCTAATCTCACAAGCTTATATGTGCAAAACTGAGCATATATAAATACATGAAGATTTCAAGCTGAAGACAGACAACAGCAAGTGTTTCTGAAGTGACACTGATCCACACCGTCCACGCATATCTCTTTTGCCCCACTACAGCTCTAAACAAACAGGTTTCCAAGCTTTCAAATCAATATCCCCAAGACTTCAGTGCTTAGTTACCAGAGTTAAAAACTGGGATAACCACAAGCACAACTATAGGTAATATCACAAGCAGCAAGGCTATTTTACCTTCTGTCTGAAACAATCAACTGTCACCATCTTAATATAAGGGAACTATGTCAAGTCAGAGGGAACTGTAATTTATTCAGGGCTCTTTATTAGGAATTAGGAATTATTTTAGGTTGCAATAAGACTTCTTCTTACTGAACCTGAAGGCAACATGCACAGAAGAAGCACCTACATACCATTATCTGTGCTGAGAAACCACAAATGGCCTGACTTCCCAGTGTGCTATACATTAGTTTGGTCAAGCTTTGTATCCACCAACTTGTTTAAAAAATCCATTGGTATCATTTTTTTTGAAAAGCACATCACAGATACAAAACTGATAAGCAACTGAGAAAGAGAAAGCAAGCAAGCAAAAAGAAGGGAAAAACTGAATACACACATAAGCTTAAAGGGAAATACAGAGATTTTTAACATCCATATTTAAATGTACATGAAGCAGAATCAAATTCTATTTTATCTGGTAAGGGCATGTCACTCAAAGGCCAGACAGTGCCAGGACAAAACTAAATTCGATTTCATGTCATGTGGCATTAAAATTTAATTAAATATAGATCACATAATTATTCCCAGTCAATGATTTAATTTAATTTCTGCTTCTGTTCCATTGGAAATATAATATGGTGACAACTTATCACATGTGCTCTCCAAGGTCTCAGCTGTGTACCTGTGATATAGATATCTGTATGTGTAAGAATATTTGTTTGTGTATCTACAGCTTGTTCTTCAATACATCAAGGAGGTCTCAAGCTCACATCCTCCCATATTCTAAACACATAAGCTTATAGCTTAACCCTGAACTTGAGAATGATTGTTGAGGAAAATGTAATGCTTTACTGCCTACTAAACCACCAACTGCTCACATTAGAATATCAAATATTATTTCACTGTTTTTTGAGTTTTTGACTCCAAACTTCTTGAGCCAGTGCAAGGCATAAAAGGCCATTATCCATACAAAATATAGAGATCTGAAAAACTAAAATAATCCCCATCAGCTCATTTCTAGCTCAAATACCACATCTGAATCTGAATGAACATGCTGTCTGCTTCAAACGAATTACAATGATTAATTTGCCAGTTAAAGAGGCAGTCTGTCCAAGATGCATGATAAGAAATTGGAGCAAGCTAAGTATGGCACATCAGAAGCTATTTCTCATGTAAACTGGAAATGGTAAAGCACATGAGAACAAAACACAAACATTTCCTTCTCTTGTTGAAGAAGAAGCCAAGCATTGCTACCTACAGTACTTGGGAAAATTGAAACTTATCCCCAGTTTTAAGAAAAGATATTCCCTTGTGATGCAAAGCAAAGATCTCTCACCGGGAAAAATGATGTGTGATTTGGACCTCTACTTTGAAATAAGGTGTGCCCTCTCCTCTTCAAGAGAACAGTTTTGCGCATAAACCAGGCAGTTCTCAAAGAGGAAGAACTCCTTCACCAAGCACTGTCTTATGACCGTCTCCAGAGTCATCTCCTGATTCGGATGTCTCCTAATTGAGTCAGAAGACAGTACCAGACAATGCTTTGTAGTTCCAGAGTTAGGTAAAATTCAAAAGCCCAACTAAGCCAAGGGTTAATCTTTTTCAAAAGGGTAGGAGACGCAGTGGCTAGAATGATAATGCAAAGTTCTTTTCCCTGTGTTTTGGGGGATGGGGGTTCTTGCTTTTGCTATCTATCTATCTATCTATCTATCTATCTATCTATCTATCTATCTATCTATCTATCTATCTATCTACCTACCTACCTACCTACCTACCTACCTACCTACCTACCTGATTTAAACTCCACCTTTCCTTCAGGAGCTCCAGGCAGTTTAGCTAGTGCTCCTTCCTGCATTTCTCCCCACAGCAACAACCTAGGTTGGGCTGAGGGAAAATGACTGATCCAAAGTCACCCAGTCAGCTTCTGTGGCTGAGGATGCACTAGAACCTGGGTCCCAATGTCAGTCTAGCACCTTAACAACCACTCCTTTCTATTTTATGTTGGCATAAAATTACTCAGGGTGAAGAACAAAGAGCAAATCAGGAATGATCCATTGTTTCAGCAGCTTGCATACAGCCCAAAATAAACACTGACAAAGCTTTTTGAACAGGAAGAGGAAAGAGAGTTCAGGCAAAAAAAAAAGATCAACACACAAGAAGTTATTATGCTTGTAAACTTCCACTAAATTTTGGGAAAGCCCTCAAGCTACTTGCCTTTTCTATCCATCTATCAACATCACAAGCTAATTGATGGATGCTTGCATTAAGACGTGTTCAATATGTGTACATATTGTTAATGCATCTCTTTGTTTACCACCTTAGTATAAACAATTACTGTTGAATGAATCTTATCTGAGGAATAAATGTAAAAATGTCTCCAGGGCAATATTAGGCTGCTAATTTTATCAATTATGTAAAAGGTGCCACTCCTTTATTTTACTATGCTTGCATCCCAAGACAGTTAAGTTTTGTTGGCAATGCATCATTCTTGCTGGGAACAATATGGCATATAAATAGATAATGATGCAGTAAAGCAATTGGCATGATTTAATACCCCACCTCCGTGGACCATAGAAGAAAGAGCCATTGCTTTCAAGATACAGGGTCTTTTCCTGGCAGGGAAGCCCAGCAAAACGTGCTACATAGATCACCAACATAAATGGAATCTGGCTTCTGAAGTCACATTTGTTTTCTGTATTGATCAAACTGCTCTTTTCTTCACAAAGACTAAGCATGAGGGAAATAAAATTCAGGTTCTTAAGGACAAAAATAAAAAATGATTAGGAAAGAGCCTTCAAGTATTGAATAACAGCTTTTCTCATTTCCAGAAGTTTTGGGAAACTCTCCAAGTGCAGACTAAAGGCCCATACTGTAGTGCATTTTGTGAATTTGCCTACTCATGCCATACATAAGACTGAATTCTCAGGATTTACAAAACTGATAGTCTTTAGCTACAGATAATAAGTAAAATCTGAACTAAAGTGCAAGAAATAAAATAAATGGGCAATTTAAGGATATATCAGACAGACAGACAGACAGACAGACAGAGAAAGAAAAAGAAAGAAAGAAAGAAAGAAAAAGAAAAGAAAGAAAGAAGGAAGGAAGGAAGGAAGGAAGGAAGGAAGGAAGGAAGGAAGGAAGGAAGGAAGGAAAAGAGAGAGAGGAAGGAAGGAAGGAAGGAAGGAAGAGAGAGAGAGAGAGAGAGAGAGAGAGAGAGAAAGAAAAAGATGAGTTGTGGGAAAGTTTTGTTTGGAAACTGAGGATCAGTTTGTATTTTCTAAAGACATCATTATTTGAAAGTGATTACTGTATATATCCTTAGTTTTGAAACACAGTTATATTGCTTATCGCATTATTATTATTGTAATCATCTTCATCAAGAATGATTATTTCAAAAGATTAAGGAGTTTCTTTAATTGTTTTCTTCCCCTGTTTTGGTATTTTTTGCACTGGGTAAGTTTAATAGTAATAAAGATCAAATAAAATGTGTCCAATACCATTGGAATTTACAGTTTTAAATGGATGTCAATATGGATAAACCTATTATGGCATAGGAAACAGATGTTGAAATACTATAGAGGAAGTTCTTCATTCAGACTGCCAAATTAATACCATTTACAGTTGCACATAGCTGTTACTAATAGACATATACCTGATCATTATGACTTAATGATCCAACTCAATATGCTTGTTTTTTTTTTTTTCAAACAACCACTTACAAATGTTACATGCCATGGTACAGC
Organism: Python bivittatus; assembly: GCF_059951505.1. Lineage (NCBI taxonomy): Eukaryota > Metazoa > Chordata > Lepidosauria > Squamata > Pythonidae > Python > Python bivittatus. Next base: position 20,803,080 of record NW_028277088.1, on the reverse strand, counting down.
TATGAAACATAATATAGGAAGAGAAAAAAAAAATAGACATCTTACTGCAGGAAAAGGCACACATGAGTCTTTTTTCTCAGTCTTCCCTCACAGAAGTAAAAATAAAACAAAATCCATAACAGTCTTGAATCATAAATAAAAACCAAAATAAATGAATACTGGATTAATGGAAGCTATGCCCTGAAATTAAAGCAGTAACTTAAATCCCTTGAAAACCAACAATTATACTGGCATTCAGATATACTAGGACAATGGTCAATTTGGTATCCACTTTGGCTCCCCCTTAAGCCTTATAAAACTTATAACAAACAACAGAGTAAAACTGCACAGGGAAATTCCCATGCTTAGACCCTGTGCATTGTTCTTGAATTAACATGAAGAGTTCGTGCATGACCTTCTAGCAGAAATACATTCTGCTAGAGGCCATGAGTAAACTACTGGCATGCATGGTGGGAATCAGTAATAAGAAGGCTGCTTACCAAATTTTTGGTCAAACCTCCAAGCCGGCACATGAGTATGATGTTTCAAGTTGTTGCTTGCTGGGAGAGGCACTGTTACATAGATGGGCCCATTCACTGGAACTGGAGTCCCATCACTTCTGAGTAAATGAACACTAACTGCAGTGACAGGAGTAAGATCATACCTAGTGTTATTTCCTGCAAGCAAATGAATAATGTTATAAAAATGCGTAACATATAACATTCAAGTCAATGAATGCAGATATTCATTACTCAAATATTTTTAATAATTATTTTTCCATTATCAGAAGATGACATGACCTGGAAAAGTATTTTGCAACTTCAGATTGTGTTATACAGATCCAATCTCTGTGCATTCCAATTCCAATGGCACATTCAGACAGGTAACTGACTCTCTCCGTAGCAGAGATATGGGGGCTGGCTGAAGCTACCATGGGAAAGACCCATATTTAAACAAGCATCTTGTCTCTTTCTTTCTTTTGGATAGTTTCATTAGCTACAATTTTGATAAAGGAGAGAAAGAAAACAAAGCAAAAACACCATTTTATAATGGCTGATGTGAAAAATGTAACTGTATGGAGCAGAGGTGAATAACCTCTGGCTCTACAGCACCCATTCTATAGCCTCCAGAACAAAACCACGTCATACTGCTGAAATGATTTGACAAAAGTGCCAATTTTTAGTAGAACATTTATTCTGTGCTTTCAATAAAATAAGAGGCAAAATGGCTGGATAAAGCCTCTGTGAAAGTTTAATGTGGAAACTTTAAACTTTAATTTCATCTCCAAAGCATTAGGCCAGTCCACTTCAGTGACGCTATAATGGCAGGAAAAAGTAGTTCTGTTCCTAGAGGAGTTCCATCAACAATCGTGTCATGGCAAGAATGTTTGTCTCATTCCCTATTCTCCAAGGCAATTGGTACTGGAGAGGAAGGAAGGGGATACACTTACAAAGTATATATTAATAAGGGATTTTCCCCCAAATTTCTAAACATACCCCCCCCCCCCAAAATTAGGCTTCACCATCCAGGATTCCATAATCATTTTGGGCCAGTGGGCACATCTAGAATACAGAAAATTTATTATGGGCAATCTTACAAAACAGCTGCCATTGTCATTGTGGCCAGTCATGAAATTGCCTCCCTTTTTGGGGGAGGGGGGCAGGAGGACATACTTCCAAGAAAAGTTCCAGGCTGCAGCCATTTACCAGTTTTATTTTTCAAAACTGCCTGTATGCCATTTCTAGATCCCAGAAATATTATTAAAAATTAAGATGCTGAAGACTGGTGCTTTGCTATGCATGCTAACTTCCCATGTATTTACTTTTAATTAAAAGGACTGATTTAAAAAAAACAGGTGGGGCAAAGAGCCTGATGGGTTCCAAGAGAGGTATTGCAAGGTACATTGGCACTGACAGGTGCTTCAGAGCCTTGCCGTGAATCAATAGGCTACCTTTTTAACTTGTGATCATCATCATCATTTTAAAGGAGATTAGGAAATACTTTCATCATAGATTGTGATTTATCTGACTGCTCTAGCTTGACCATGCGACTGGCTTGACAGAGAGCAGCCCTACATTCCAAGGGCAGTCAAATTCAGGTTAAAATTGGGGGAAAACTGAAGGCAAAGTAAGGACTGTGAAGTAATGAATAGGCACAAACTTGCTAAGAAAGTGCAACTTAATAAACTCTGATTTCTGTTGTCCCTTCATCTGTCTGGATCTCCAAAGAGAGAGCTGGTGGACAATCACCTTTATGGATAAAAATTAGGAGGCTTAATCTCAAATCATTAGCATACAAGGTATTGAACTATTCTTTCCACAGTATTTCTTCACAGAGATCACTTAATTCTGTTTTTCCAGGAACCTTTCCATGTTAACACTCTCCTTTGTCAACAGAGAAAAAGAGATGTCTTTGGCTATGTAGAGATGGCATTCTAAGAATATTTAAGCCAAATTGTCCCACACAACTTAAAACAAATGCCAAGAATCAAGATTAAACATTTACCAGTTCCATTGCCATCATAGCCTTGCAAATAAGGAAAACTGTCCACTTCCCAAGGTGAACTAGCTGAAGTAAGAAATGCTGTGAGGTCACTATAGCTGGTATTCTCTGGTAGCCTCAAGGCTCTCCTTTGAAAATGGACTTTGGGTTGGATCCGGGCACCTAGCAACAGGCAAAAAAAAAAAACAACCCCACAGAAGCATAAAAAATAGTACTGCCCATATAGACTTAACACATACCAAATCATGACACTTTTATAGATCTACTATCAACAGCAATGACTTGAGGTTCTTTCATACCCTATTATTTCATTAAGATTATCTTAGCTTTCAGCCTCTCTGTTCTTTTCCCTCATATCCCATGGTCCGGCTCATTATGGATATTTTTCAAACTTATGTTGCTTTGTTTAATGTCAGTGGCAAAACTGAATCACTTAGTATTTTCTTCCAGGAGTTAAAGTGATGTCATATACTATTTAGACAATAAAAGTTTCAGTACAATGAAGTCCTGAACTCAGATAACTGACAGTGTAAATAGATGAGGCAAAGCAGAGTATAGAACCCAATCTGGTCTCCAGATTTGCTCTTTCATTATTTTCTGCCTGTCCTTTCCTCTCTCTTTCGTGAGAAGGGACCCACAGTGACTCAAGACCTCAATATTTTGTGCACTTCCTCCGCAGTCTTCTCCAACCTGATGTTCTCTATAAACGTTCTCTAGATATGTTCTCTCCCTAACATTATTTTGATGTCTCCCTAGAGGACATCAGGTTGGGGAAATCTTATCTAACCCTTTGGAAGAACTCAGATTCTTAGGGGAATGTTATCAAGACAAAGAAATAGTCTCACCAGCTGCAGCATCCTTCAAAAGGGACGCAGTTTCTAAGTAAAATTCATATTTGAAAGAACTATATGATCAACCTCAAGTTTCTCAGTAGAGGCCCTGAGCCTCTAAATCTTTTACAAGTCCTGCTACATTCCTCTGTCAAAGTGAACATAACTCCAAAAATGATGAATATCTGTCTGTATCCCTGTTTATCTGAGCAGTAATTCCAGTCCAGAAGTCTATGAATACTGTTTCCATCTTACAGTATCCTTAGTTTTCTGCTTATTGAATCAGATGCCAAGAGAACAGCCACCACCTAAAAGCTTCAGGGCTAGAGAGATTTGACTTGATTTGGTTAGAGAGATTTGACTGTGTGGAGTTCAAGCCGTCAACTCATCATACAATACAATATGATATTAGGGACTGCTAACCTAAATTATTTATGCCAGCTTTCCCCAAACCCGGGTCTGCAGGCCTCCAACCCCATCATTTACAACTAGTGCCCTCTTGGTTAGGGATAATGGAGGGTACAGTCTGACATACAGGAAAGGCGTCAAGGTGGGGAAGACCGATATTCTTTCAATCAATGATGTCTGTGTTCAAAACCACTATATGGCTTTGGGGGGATTCTGAGTCTTGGCAAAATGAGAGAGAGAGGGAGGGAGGGAGGGCACGCTTCATGTAGTATTTATCAGTTTAGAGCCCATTAGGCATCTGCTTATAGAGCCACAGATTCATACCACTAACAAAACTCTGTAAGAAACACAGCAAGGCTATAGCATAACATGCAAATGAAGATTTAGAAAAGCTGTTTCTGTATTCTCAAAAGCTCCTCGTTCACTGTGTAGAGCAGTGTTTTTCAACCTTGGGAACTTTAAGATGTGTGGACAAGGCTGGCTGGGGAATTCTGGGAGTTGAAGTCTACACATCTTAAAGTTCCCAAGGTTGAAAAACACTGGCATAGAGCAAATGTTTAAAAGAATCTTTCCCTATCAGGATTCAACTCCTTATAGCAAATCAGGTAATATGATTCTAGGCCTGCCAGTTTATACTTCTCAGGATTTTTCATTCAGTAAATACCCTTAAACCTGCATAACCACCACCAAGCCATCAAAGTTATTTTAAAATAATGTGACATGGTAGGAAATCCAAATGTTAATACCTACTCATAAGAAGTGGTCTTCTCCTTAAGGCTTTTTGTTGCTTACAATGGAATTATAACAAAATTCCACCCCATATTAAAATTTAATTACATATCACTATAAATAGGAGGCGAGCACCCGCTCAAAGATCCCTTTCATTTGGTACAGAAATGAGCATGTTCCTTTGTTCTCCACATTGCTTTAGGAGATGTATTCAATGTTTCCACCAAATGGTGTTCAAGGTGTCTAATAATAATAAAGTACAAATGCAAAAAAGTTCAGCAACAATAAAACACCAAGTAGAAAAAAAATGAGGTAGAATATAAAATTCTTCTTCATCATCACTAGATGGGATTTTCTGCACAAAACTCTTGCGCTCTAACAGAAAGCTACAAAACCTCTCTGTAAACCTTAAGTGATGATTTAGAGCAGTGTTTCTCAACCTCAGCAACTTGAAGATGGGTGGACTTCAACTCCCAGAATTCCCCAGCCAGCCTTGCTGGCTGGGGAATTCTGGGAGTTGAAGTCCACCCATCTTCAAGTTGCTGAGGTTGAGAAATATTGATTTAGAGCAGTGCTTCTCAACCTTGGCAGCTTGAAGACGCGTGGACTTCAACTCCCAGAATTCCCTAGCCAGCCATGCTGGCTGGGGAATTCTGGGAGTTGAAGTCCACGTGTCTTCAAGTTGCCAAGGTTGAGAAACACTGATTTAGAGGATTACATATTACAAAGAAATATACCACAAGCACAACACATCTTCCTGCAATATTAAGCCCTTTGCCATTTGTGAGGCTATGCTGACAATCATTGACACCTAGCTCAAAATATGAATTATTTGCTACATGGGCTGCCTTTAAGGTCAAGTCATAAACCTGCCCTGCAAAAACATCAGCTCGAAAAGCAAGCAAACACTGTTAATTTAAAACACAGTGATATCAAGAGCATGCTGAAATAATTATAGCAGCCTTGTGAAACAAAACGTGAGCACAAACAGTTGCTAGCAAAACTAATGCATTTGGCAAATAGGAAGGAATTCCTCTCAAGCTAGTTTCCAGTCCTAAATGGAAAGTAGCAATTCTGCAAATGAACTTTTCTTAACTCTGAGCAGCCCAGGATTTGGCATATCTCCCCACTGTTTTACAATATACTGTAATTCCTGCTGGACCTCAGAGACAGTTCTCTTCCATCAGAAATATGTCTAGGCATTTTTCCATATGCACAGTAAAAAACAAAAGCAGCGCAATGCAAAAAATGGAATTGTTTCAGATAATTTCTTGCCCCCTCCCAATAAAACTAGGATTCTCAGCTGCCACTAGGTGATTCATATTGGAAAAGAGAAATATAATTTTGGACCCATTAGTGCAGGCAGTGATGTCAGGCTAGAACAGCACTACAAACTTAAACAGGTTCAACAGCCATGGTTTAAAGCAGTGTTTTTTTCAAACTTGGCAATTTTAAGATGTGTGGACTTCAACTTCCAAAATTCCCCAGTCACCATGCTGGCTGGGGAATTCTGGGAATTGAAGTCCACACATCTTAAAGTTACCAAGTTTGAAAAAACATTGCTTTAAAGTCTCCAAGCAATTGAGGAACATTCACAAATTAATTTGTACATTCACAAATAAAAATGTCTACAACCGATAGTAGACTATTTAAAATATTTATGGTAGCCTTCCCAACCCTGGGCCTTCCAAGCATGTCCGGACTAAAATTCCAGTACCCCTGGCCATGACACAAATGATGACGACCATAATCCAGCAAGTTATGGAAAGCAAATATGAAGCATGGTGCTGTGATGTGAGCAAGCATCAAGTCCCTCTCCATAATATATGCTTCCCCCCACCACACACACCTGCTTTTCAGATTTCATTTTCAAGCAAATTTAATGCAGATACTCAGTTACATGATTAAATTATATCTGATTAATTAAAATCCTATAAAGAGGGTTCCTCAACCTCAGCAACTTCAAGATGGGTGGACTTCAACTCCCAGAATTGCTGGGGAATTCTGGGAGTTGAAGTCCACCCATCTTAAAGTTGCTGAGGTTGAAGAACCCTGCTATAGAGACTTAATGCAATCAGGAAGGAACAATAAGTAAATCATGAACTCCAGGAGATTTGCATTAGAGTACCATGGTTTATGATCCCAGGTTTTTTCAACAGAAGCTACAATTATATGACTGCTAATGTAAAGAAAGTCTGAGATAGCAGACATGAACTTCTGAGTATTGGAATTATGAAAATATATACAATTCTATGTTTGGATTGTGCTCAGAGATGCTTTTATTCTTTATTGCCAAAAAAATATCTTTTGCACCTGACTCTGGATAGTGGATTTGGGGGGGTTCTAGATGTAGATCCAACAAGCTCAGAACCTGCTCATTCCTGCAATAAAACATCACAGAAAGGGAAGGGTTGCCTTAAATCTTGCTAGTCTAAAGCAGGATCCTGATCATGGTGAAAAGAGCCTCGGGCAGCAACAATTCCCTATCGGCTTTATGCAACAACAATTATAGGTTTGGCTATCCAGCTTAGCAGTTTCTCACTAGCTGCATTTGCACCACATACTAAGTCATATTTTACTTAAACGTGGTTTACTGAATAAAGCACAAGTGGCTGGATTCACACAACACTAAGCCACAAACAAGCAAGATACATTCTGTCTGAAAGCGTTCTTGCCACCCAGAGATCCACGCACCTCGCAAGTTGGCTGCCACCCAAAATACAATCCTCTGTCTAGTTTGGATCCCGTTCGCGCCCCCTGATGCTTCAGGTCAAGCTTGCCGCTTTTGGCAAATGTGGCACCATTTGCCAGTAAGGGTAACGGTATGTGGGAATAACCTTGGGAGACAGGAGGAAGAGCCACAGACTGGACCACCGGCGTGTAAACGATATCTCAGCCCACAGGAGGGAGGGAGGGTGTGGGAAACATTTCAGAAGGGACCCTCCCTAGTTTCCCAGAGAGTAAAAGGAAAGGAGGGGAGAAATACTTCCAGTCTTGTAAGTTTCTGTTAATGTAACCTTACAATAAAGACAGAGCTAGTACTCCTGGTTGTGCTTTTTCTGGACTAACAGCAAGGCCCTGACATATATGACATCCTATTTCATCCTTACAACAACCCTGTGAGGTAGTTTTAAGCCAAGGCATAATGACTAGGCCAATGTCATCTAAGACGTTTCATGGCCAAGTAGGAATTTCTTTTGTTTTATTCTTTCAGGTACATCAATCCAGCCCTCGGATGGAGAGCGTGTGGTTATTCCAGACGTGGCTTAATTGTTGAACTCAAAGCAATCCCACCCAGCATGACCAGTAACAAGGGATGCTGGGAACTCCAGTTCAGCTTCTTTGGAAGGGCCAGCCCTGACCTAACACTAAACTTTACTGTCTTTCAAAGAATTTTTTTTGAACACAATGCCACATGATGTCTGGCAAGTTTTATACGGAGCAAAGATTTTACCCCAGATTCTCTTCTGCCATTGCTTCCTGTGCTAGTACAAAATACACACCATCTCTTATATTAACACTTTACCCAGAAATCAACAATAAGACGCTTTAAAAAGAATCTCTATAGATGAGAAATACATAACTGTATTTGACAGCAGCTTTCAAACTGGAAGTATATGGAGCAAGTTAACTTTCTCTGGATGAAGTACTAGTTTTGATTATCCTGATATAACAGGGTTTTTCTTAATTACCATTCACAAAAATAATTCTCTTTTCAGGGAATGCTGTTGTCTATCTTAAGGCTGCAAGAAAAGTTTTCCTCTTGTCACAGGAGGTGGCAGCACCTAGCTCAGCTTGGCTGATCCTCAAAGCAGAGTCAGGCCTAGTTAGCATTTTGACCAAGAAATCCCAAAGCTATGGCAAGACTGGGAAGCTGAAAAAACCTCCACAAAGAAGGCACTTTCATTTTACTTTGACTTAATTGATTGATTTAATTGGTTTATGTTACAGGTAGTCCTTGCTTAAAGACCACAACAGGGACAGGAAAATTGGTCGTTAAGCAGGGCGGTTGTTGAATCACCACGTGACCAGACCTGATTTTATGACCATTTTTACAATGGTTGTAAAGTGAATCACTGTGGTTGTTAAGCAAATCACATCGTTGTTAAGTGAATCATATGGTCATTAAGTGAATCCAGCTTCCCCAATGAACATTTTTGCTGGAATTCACTTAACGACCACATGATTTCCTTCATGATGTGATTTGCTTTAAGACCATTGTAAAAAAGGTCACCAATCTCAATCACATGACCACAGGGGTGGTGGTGTGATGGTCGTAAGTGTGAATACAAGTCGTAAAGCACTTTTTCCAACGCTGTCATAACTTCAAACCATCATTAAATGAACGGTTGTTAAGCGAGGACTACCTATACTTAATTTTTCCATCTGGTTTTGTAATGATTTATTTTCCTTTCACTAGCACTATTACTCTAGTTATGTTGTATGTTTGAAATTTTGATTTGATTACGTGCCATCAAGTTGATGTCAATTCTTAGCAATCATACAGATATACTTTCTCCAAGATGATCTGTCCCCAACTTGATCCTTCAATAGTAACTCATCACCACGTAACTGAGTCCATCCATCTTGCTGCTGGCTGTCCTTTTCTTCTCTTTCCTTCTACCTTTCCCAGCATTAGAGCCTTCTCCAGAGAGCTAGGTCTTTGCATAATGTGTCCAAAATATAATTTGAGCCTGATCATTTGTTCCTCAAGTGAGAATTCTGGGTTGATTTATTTGATGATCCCTTTGTTTGTTTTCTTGGCTGTCTGTGGTAATCTTAGGAGTCTTCTCCAACACCAAAGTTCAAAAGCATCAATATTCTTTATATCCACTTCTTCAGAGTCCAATTTTTGCTTCCATAAAGTGACACAAGGAATACCACTGTCTGTACTATTTGGAAATTTTGATTAATAGTTCCTTATTTTTAATTTTATGTATATTCGCCCTGGACATTTCAACTGTTTATAGGCATTTTCCTGTTGACTATTTTATAAAGCACCCTGAGTCTGTATTGATTTGGCAGTATACAAGTTGAATACATTTATGAATGAATGATAGCAAAACATTCTGGAATCATTGCCAAGAAAACTCCATGGACACATCCATGTAGTCACTATGACTTGAATGTGACTCTAAGGAGTATTTATTGTTTTTTCCCCATTTCACTACAGATATTAAACTAGCAAAACAACACTTGAGAGGTATGCTATCTCTTATAACTGCCATTGTCAATGCCATTAATCTTACCTTGTAACTTTCTTAAGCCTAACTCAGATATACAATTCCTTCAGAAGATTGATCAATCAATTATCAATAATTAATTAATAGAAAAATGACACATTTCCCTTGGGCATAGATTTCATAATATTTTACAAGTATGGATAAGTTGTTATGTGGAATCTGACATACTGTAATTAAATGATTTAAATGACTATGTGACATATTTTGTTGATTTATATCAACTTAGCATGTTAATATAGTAGGGTTTCTTTTCTTGTTTATTTTATTTCTTTGTTTATTTTCTTTGTTTAATTTATTCTTTTTATTTTCTTCTTGATTCTTTTGGTATTGCGACTTTATAGCTAATTAATTTGTTGGGCAAGTGTATGTTACTGCTGTTCTTTTAATTTCCTTCTGTATATTGTTTTTGTTGTATTTCTTCTCAAAAAAATGGCAGTAAAATTATTTATATGAGACACCCATATATAAAAAAGGCCCTCTACAAGACTACAGTCAGATGAGGAAGAGGGGGAACCAGCTGGCTTCACTGCCTCTGTTAGATCTCTCCCTGCGTTTTGCTCCAGGGAACCTGCAACACCCTTGTAATTAGAAGATCCCTGATTGCACCAGGATCAAGTAAGACCAATCCCCGCTACAGAGCTTCTCCAGGGACTGCACAAAGAAAGTTCAGAGAGCTAGCATGCTCACGCTCCCCATCATATAGTAGAAGGAAATTAAAAGCCATAAAACCGGGCTATAAAATGCATCATAAATTGTACTTCCTTCCTTTCTGGACAACATAAAGGAAGTGTCTCTAAATCCAAACATACCTTGAAATCCTGAGACTATCTGGACAACATCTTCATATACCATCAAAGTAGCCGAACGCTCAGGAAGAAGGCCAAGGCTCAGGGAAGAAAACACTGTATAAAAAAAAAAAAAAAATGGTTCATGACAATATTCCAATCCTTGGGGGGGGGAGCAACCCTCCCTCCTCAACCACCAATTCAATATTCCTCAACACAAACATTCTTTTTAGATAATGTGTGGATGCCTCCCTCAAATGACAACATCTACCAAATAATACAGGCCTTCGTTTAAACAAGTTTTTATACAGAAGTTTAGAAGCAGAAGATCCGCTTAAAATGGCAAAAGGGGGGAAATTCACAGTGAGGGGAAACTAATGAATATCTCAGAAGAGGTATACCAAATGTGATCCTTTTTTCCCCGTCAGCATGGTGGGATGCGTAATCTTAGTGACTCAAACATACAAAATCCTGGTGTGAAATACCTGAAGACAAAAAGATGCTTCTGACTACAAGGGCAGCATCTGTCTGCAACTGTTGATGGAGCTGGCATGGCATGGTTGATGGACATAAGGTTTATTGTGGCTTCAATGTTGTTTTAAATGTTTTTTTTTTGTTTTAATTACGTTGTGGTTTTGATTCTTGTTCGCCACCTATAGTTCCTTCTGGGAGATGGGCTTGTTCAATAAATATAATAAATACATAAACTCCTTAAGCAATTGCCCTATCCTAGGAACAGCTGTGCTTTAAGGAATTGCAGATAGGTTCCTGTGAGCATCTGTGTAACATCTTTTTGCCTTCTAATTTGCAGTGATGTATAACTCTCATCAATGCCACTTAATATGAATCTGCAATATCATGCTTTTTTCAGAGGAAGGATATTTGTAAAAATTGCAAACCTTCTCTACAAAGGTAGGAAGAAAACATACAGATAGTCCTTGACTTACGACCACAACTGGGACCAGAATTTTGGTCACTAAGTGATGCAGTCATTAAACGAGGCATCACATGACCACTCCAGATTTTACAACCATTTTTGCAGCATCATTAAGCGAATCACCATGGTCGTTAAGTGAATCGTGACTGGGGCTTGCAATTTTCCTTCCATTAAGTGAACAGGGCAGTTGTTAAGTGAAACAAGAAGTATTACACAGTACTTGGGGGATGGGAGGAGTATGACAGTAATGTTTTCCCCCAAACAGTTTAAAGTAGTGCCTTAATTTAAGATTTATATACAGTAACAAAAGAGGCAGAGTTTACTACAGCAGGAAAAAAAAACAGTTAACAGCTGTACCTTTTCTTTAAACTTACTAGACAAAGATTCCAATGAAGACCTTAAATGTTTTTAATAATCAACCATTAATATTAACTGAAAATAATACTAGCTACAAAAGTATTTCCAATGTAGCCTGGTTCTTTAACAGAACTGTGCTGTAACGTGCAATATAATGAGATAAGAAGGAAAACTCAGAAAGGGATCTGAGATTACTGTATATGGTTGAAACTCTGAGATAGGAGACAAACGATCTTAAAATCAAAATTATCTAGGCATTTTGTAAGATGAAACAGTGTTTCATTAAATTACTGCAAATTATTTTATTTTACTGTATTTACTTACTTACAGTACAGTATTTATTTATTTTACTGTATTTTAAAGAGTGAAGCATCCTCCATTTTAGGTCTTTGAGTGGTGTGCCAGAGGAATTTCCAAAAGTTGGTAGGGCCAGAACCAAGAAATAGACATGGCCAGATCAAAAATTAAATTTGATTCAATACTGTATGATGTTATTAATATTAAATTTAATTACTATTTGTATATTTAATTTTACAGTGTTAACACATTGACACAATTCAGCAGCAGCTTTTGGAGGCAGACTGCACATTGTCCAAGGGCCTCAGGCTGTGAACTTCTTCCATATAGCCAGACACGCCCAGGAAAATTATTTGCACTATACAGTACAGGTTCAGATTTCAATGGCAATCATCAGTGCTCTTGATGATTCAGCATGAAGGCATTTAATTTAAGATGGTGTACAGTATTGGCTTGCTTTCTGTTTGGAGTACTGTACTGGCTGAAGGTACCAGGCTAGAAACCAGGAGACCATGAGTTTGAATCCTGCCTTAGGCACATAAGCCATTCAGGTGACCTTGGGCCAGTCATTCTCAATCAGCTCTAGAAAGAAGGCACTGGCAAACTACTTCCAAAAACGGTTGCCAAGACAACTAAATGAACTTGTCCAGGTAGTCACCAGGAGTCAAGACTATTTTGAAATTGTTGTTTTTTAAAAAAGCTTGCATTACAGGTAGTCCTTGACTTACGACCACAATTGGGACTGCTAAGTGATGTCGTAAAGCGATATGTCACGTGACCATATCACTTAGCTACCGCAATCCCGGCAGTCCCAGTTGCCATCATTAACTAAGAATTGCAGGCCACCCCAATCCAGCCCAAGCCTCAGTAAGGTAAGGGACTGCCTCCAACTCCCCCCACCGCCTATCTCCACCCCATCCCTGCCCTTCCAGCCACCCTGCATCCTGCCTTATGGGGCAGCAAGCAGCTCTAGAACTGTGCAGCTCTGGGGCTGCTTGCCGTGCCCTGAGAAGCTGCAACCATCCCAGCCCAGTCCCAGCTGCAGTTGCCCTCGCCACCCTGCACTAAGGCCCCTGCCACCCTGTGCTGCACCACCCCAGCTGACTTTCGCTGTCTCCTTGCTCCAAAATGCCCCTTTGCAAAAAGCTCCTAGGCGGGGGCGGCACGGGGCCAAGATGGCATAGATAGAGGGGAGATAGGTGCGTGGGGGGAATTGAAGCGCCCTTGTGGTCAGAAGTGTGGGCAGGCTGCCAAGTGCCTGAATTTTGAACAGGTGACCGTGGGAGGCGCTGCAATGGCCATAAGTTCAGGCACTTTTTTCAGTGCGTTTGGAACTTTGAATGGTTGCTGAACGAATGGTCATAAGTTGAGGACTACCTGTATAGAAATAGATTTTTTCCTCTAACATACTTTGTAACATATTTAAATTTCTGAAATGCTCTGTCAAACAATAGCAAATTCACGCTGTAAATCAGATTCTTCTCAAATTACAGCCATTCCATCATAGTAACCTTCTTCCTTACATATAGCCTCAACCTATGTATCAAGCATTACATTATCAGCAAAATGAATTACTGAAGAACAGAATTAAAATAATTATTTGCATACGATTTTATTTGTAATAACAAACATCAATGGAACGCTAAGAGCTTGAGTTGGAGAATATGCACCATTGCCTTTTCTAATGGATCATGAGCTAAAACTGTATAATTTTATACAACAGAATGAGCAACATGTGGCTGTCCAGATGCTGAATTATAATTTCCAGTCCTCAAATATGCAACAACACATTCTGCTAATGGTTGACAGTTGCACTTTTACTTTCCACAAATATTTTAAGCCCACTAAAGGGCTAAAATATTACTAAATATTTTTAATATAGTAAAATAGTAACTAAAGTAACTTTAGTTTAAAATAACTAAATAGTAGTTATTTTATCACTAAATATAGAGAGCCAGTTTGGTGTAGTGGTTAAGGCATCAGGCTAGAAACCAGGAGAGTGTGAGTTCTAGTCCTGCCTTAGGTATAAATCCAGTTGGGTACCTTGGGCCAGTCATTCTCTCTCAGCCCTAGGAAGCAGACAATGGGAAACTACTTCTGAAATCTTGCCAAGAAAACTGCAGGGACTAGTCCAGGTAGTCGCCAGGAGTCAAAAACTGACTTGAAGCCCCCCCCCCAAAAACAATTAATACAAGTATTTAATATATGTATTTGGTTTTTTTTAATTATTCCAAGCTTCTTGTCACTGAGGAAATTGTTGACAATTTATATAAGAGGTGGGCAGCCTGAAGGTGCTTTAAACTACAGCTCCCATAATCCTCTGCTATTGCCTATTCTCACTGGGTCTTAGAACCCAAAACATCTGAAAGAGATCTGTTTGGCTATCTTTGATTTAAATTATAAAAGCCTGGTAATTGTATAAATCAGTTATTTTAGCACAACCCAGCAAGCAGTGCTCTTATTTGGGTCACTAATCCCTTTTTGCTTTTCATCAGAAAGATGATTTGTTCGTGTATGAGTTCTTTAAAATGTTCAGAAAAATAATAATTTTTATCTCACAGACCTGAACCCTTGGCTAAGTTTAAAAGTGTCTTGTTTTGCCTCTATTCAAAACTATGCTTCAAGCTAGAAATGTCTGACAACAGACAGCTAGAAGAGCTTGTGGGGGAGAAATTGAAATAATATTTGTTATTAAACTTTATATTCCCACAAAGCATACCAAACTAGTTTTGTACTTAGTAACTGCTGTAAGTTAGTGGAAAGCTTCTTATTGGAAAGTAATTGTAATTCCTTCTGCGGGAAAATGGCTAATTAAGTTGTCGGAGTACGCCTTGATATCCAAAAAACTTTGCATTTCAGAAGTAAATCTGACATAGAATTTCATTCAACTTATAAGCCACTTTTGGAGTATAATTCTTTATATGAGCTTGTATCACATTTGAAATTTGGAATTCTCTTAAGATAAAAGTCTTAGCATTCTAGCATTCAATAGTCTGTTAAATAAGGATTGATTTTTCACTATTCAGACAGAAATTACTGTAATTTCTATTCTTATTTTATGATTTATATAATGCTGATTACTGCTGTTGATATTTTTATATTACTTACATTTTAACAATGACATGCAGTTTTTAAAATAATAAAATATATTTTCAATTATGAAAAGCTAACTAATGAACTAAGGAAATTAAGATTAGGTAATAAATTTACCTAACAAATTTAATCCCATTTAATTATATGATGCTGTTAAAATCCCTGTTTATTACAGGTAGTCCTCACTTAATGACTATTTAACAACAGTTCAAAGTTACAATGGCCTCAGAAAAAGTGCTTTACGGCCTGTACTTATGACCATTGCAAACCATCTCACCACCCCCTGCAGTCACACAATCGTGATTTGCGACCTTCTTTATGATGATCGTGAAGTGAATCACATGATCGTTAAAGCAAATCACGTGGGCGTTAGGCAAATTCTGGCAAAAAAGTCCATTGACAAAGCTGGATTCACTTAACAACCATGTGATTCACTTAATGACCATGTGATTTGTTTAATGGCTGTGGTGATTTGCTTAAAGACCATTGTAAAAATGGTAATACAATTTGGCTCTGGTCACATGGTGACTCACTTAATGACTGTCCTGCTTAATAACTAATTTTCTGGTCCTTATTGTGGTAGTTAAGCAAGGACTACCTGTGCTTTGTTTTATTTTTCTTTTTTTGCCTCTTTTTCTTTTTTCTAGTTTTTCTATTTTCCTTTCTCAAAAATGTTTAATAAAAATATCATCATCATCATCCTAAGAAAAACCATAGGAATAACATATGCAGAATTGTTCCCTAGTAATTTGGGAACCGTTTATTGTTAATTGCACAAATAGACATAATGGGTACTACTACTACTTCTTTTTTTTGCATTTTGTTGCTATTTTTAATTCCCTCATTTGGCCACTGAACAAAGAAAGTGCAAAGGGGACAAAACAATAGTTCCTTCTCACTGAGAATGCTGGCAAGATGCCTAATGAACTGGATGGAAAATGCTCAGACAACTGTTTCTTTCAAAAACAAACACTCGTTTCAAGTGCCATCCCTCCTGAAAGTGCTGCTTTGGATTTCAGTGGTAGTTGAATTTGATTCCTTCCCCCCACTCCCCCCAAAATGTTAACAGCAAATCCTTTACTTAAGAAAACCCTGGATGAAGCAAACAGGGATTAACCTAATTGCAAAAATAAATACTCTCCACCCTTTGTCTGTTAATGTATCCTTGAGTCATACCTACTCCCTCTGCCAATTTTTTTGTTAGAAGCTGAAGAAACAATACTGTCCAACAACTCACCATTTCTTAAGTAACAGGTAGAATTGCTACTAAGGGTTAGTTCCATGCTAGTAAGCCAATAGTTTACCCCAATGTTTCTCAACCTTATCAACTTTAATATGTGTGGACTTCAACTCCCAGCATTCCCCAGCATTCTGGCTGAGTTTTAGGGATGAGTTTAGAAAGTTATTTGTTTTATAAAGTATATTAAGCAATATTTTACGGCTTATGTTATTTTTTTCTTTTCTTGCATAGCCTACCTCAAAATGGCAACAGAACATGCCACCAAGTTTGGTCAGAAGTAGCTTTAAGGACCACAAAATAGGGGTCCTTAAACCCCCCTCTGAATCCCATCACTGAAATTCAGTTTCATTGGTGACACAATGATTTGGGGGGCAGGGAGTTAAATAAAAGAAAGTTAAAAAGAAAGTTAAGCTTGTAATTTTATATACATGTATGTATGTATGTATGTTGAGGAAAATACTCCACAGCCAGTTGACTTTCCTAAATAAATATATACATCAACCTTAAAAAGAGCTGAAAATGTTGGCCTTGGCCGGCAGCACTTTCAGCAGGTTTCACCACATCCCCATTGGTGCACAATGAAGAAGATAGTGGAATAAGGCCTGGGTGGGGGAAAAGATACAAATTAGGGTTCGCAAACTACTGAGAAGTCAAATGGCACCAGCTTGTGTAAATTACTCCTCTCCTCTTTGTCCTCTAAACTTTCATTTCTATGATGGCTCTACTGAGGGGTCACCATGAAAAGGGACTCTTTGCATGTTCAAAGATGCTCCTTGACATGCTCACATTACCAAAAGGGTTCAATTATGACATATAAGAAAGGCATGATTCTATAAAAATCATCAAGTCACAACTATAAGAAGTTTGATACCCGTCCCTCCCTCTGCCCCCCCCCCACTTTTTTTTAGAAGTAAAATCTTACCTCAGAACAAAAATAAAGATCTCTTACCAGGCAATCTTACAGGTTTCCATGGTGCAGAGTTTGGCACGTAAGCTTGTTTAGTTGCAGTAACAATTAGCTGACTGTCCAGCTTATACTGAAACTTGATGAAGGCAGTGCCATCTGCTCCGGAGGTTCCTGAAGCAATGGGAACCTGGTTGGTAAAAATCTCAATGAAGGCTTCGGTGACTGGCTGATGTGTGCTGGCATCGCTGACATGGACCTTCAGAGTCACTTCTGCAACAAAAACAGAGTGGCAATTAGCACGTTCCACCTTGGCAACAAGACAAAAGCAAAGCAAAGGCAGGAAGGGGAGGACCAAAGGCTTTCTCCTGACTGCTGAAACTTTCCGGTATGTAGGAGAGTTCCTTGCCAGTGATGGAGCAGTAAATAGTGCTGTGCATCAGGGTGTCCACAAGCTGTGGCCAAAAAAGTCAAGCTGGTGACCACAATGGTGCAACACATATTAAAAAATAAGCAGAGCTTCAGTCATACTGTGACTGCCAGTTTGACCTTTTTGACCACATCATATGGACATCCCTGTGCATTCTTGACAAATAAGTTCCCAAGAAGAATTTACAGTTGTACTGTATGGGCTAATGGATATATGAGTAGTAAGAAGCAAGCAACTCTTGGTGGTCTGGGACTACAGTTTTGGGGAGAATGAGATATTTTGGGGGGGTTGTTGGGTTTTTTGGGGGGGAGGGTTTTTGTGTGTGTGTGTACATCTATGTTTTTAAATTTAAGGATTACATGACAACATCCTTCTCCTTACAGTATTGTTTCCAACTGACAGAGATTACCAGCCCACCATGCCAGAACAACATCCAAGCACCTCAGAAAGGGTAAGCTAGGCTACCATCCTTAAACCAGAATATCAATCGCAGATACGGAACAGGACAGAATGACAAGATCTGACATGTGGATGCTCATTAGCCAATTTGGGAGCAGGTTTGTGACAAGATTATGCAGTGGGCAAAGACAATCCAGATAAGCTATTTCCCATAACTGTTTGAAAAAACCAGGAACCACATGATTGCAACCCAACCCCCCACATCTCATTCCATGCAAAGGTACCAAAACAAACACAGAGAGGTTCAGAAACTGGAAACTCAGGAGAAGACTGAGACTGTAAAATGACTTGGAGGACAGAGAGAGATGAGCAAGAGATCCACAAGACAGTACAAGGGCAGGCTAAGTTGCAAAGGCCAGAACATGCTATGAAGACAAGTGTAAAAATATTACTTTTCTGGAATTAACAAAGTCCTATGACTGTCTGCCATAAAAATCACTGACAGATGTGAAGGTTGTACACCTTACATCCATGCTTCAAAGCCACATCCATCTGTCATGAAGGAGAACAGTGGAAGTTGCAGAGGTAAGGTAGCCACAGGATTAAATTCTAATGCCAAACCAACAATATCCTTCTTGTGATCCCAGGTCCTATGCGAATCCAATTCTTGGGATTACAAGTCAACTTATCCTGTTATACACAGCAGCAAAATATATAGTACAACCCAGAGGAACCCATGATTGCACTTGAGGTTTTTTTTATTGATACTTTAGTTTCCAGTAGTCCTTCCAGTCTTTTAAAGAAAATATCTCTTCCATTCTTGTGGAGAAAGGAACTTTCTAAAAAGCAGCTTAGAGGTTCAGCATTGACTAAAGAAAATTGCTTCCAGTTTGTATCCTTACTATTTCTATTTGAAATGTTTTATAAAAGGTGGAGATGGACAAATAAAAAAGAAAGGGGGGGGGGAGAACCAGAAAACAGAAAACATCAAAAGGGTACTGATCACTTAGATTTTCTACAGGAGAGCCTTCCCCTGCTGCCTAACATCTGCAATTAACAAGGATGTTTTCCCTCACTTTGCAGTCCAGCACATCTGGAAGCTGCCAGGTTGGGAAGGATTAACTTAGTACCAACTACAGATAACAGCAGGTGCTAAAGTGTATTTTATTTAAAATTCCCATATCTTCAGAAAATCTTCTTTTACGCAACCACATATTTTCTAGCATATTATTTAGAGCATTAGTCATGATTCAGAATTCACCCTAAGAAAAAGTACTGTCTGTGCTGTCCAAATTTTTCAACCTCCTACACATACTTCATTCTCCAATAATGCCACCATAGTAACCATCCAGCTACTTCTTGGTAAAAATTGTTTCAATATTTTTTGTGGGGGGGGATCAATAACCAATCCTGATCAGCTCTTTCCATCCCACTCAATGATTAAGCATTAATTTCCTTCCCTTGATCAGTTTTTAAATGAAAGTTTATGCAGAAAGATAAGCAGTTGACCTAACATTGAAAATATCTTCCCACTGTGTAATTTGGATATCCAGAGAGGGGGGAAAATAAAAAAGGGTTAGAAGGAAGAGGGAAAAACACATTATCACCTTCTCCAAATTGTTCTTCCAGACATACCATTACCCTTAAAACTGAAAGCTCCCAATTGCCACCAGCACCAGAAGCCAGTGGTAGGTTTATCCCCCATGAACCTGTAAACTGCCCATCACCACAGTTATAGCAACCAAATTCTTGACATCCATGCAGGATGAGCACATGGACAGAATGTGGATTATAAATTGTAAGATAATGCAACTTTTAGCTTTGTACAAAATGTTTCAAGAAATCTTGTCAAATTGAATTCTATTTGGGGTAGAAGAAACATTACAATGAAGAGAGACTTACTGACATTCTACATTTTATAACTGTACAGCAAGTAGCAGAATGAATATTTATTTTTTTGAAAACAGCAAGAAACCTAAGCTCTTAGGTCTAAAACTAGATAGACTGCACACCATATACATTTATTTTCTTCCAAGTCAACTTTCATTTTAAAAGAACCAGGATAGTGAAGGATAATGAGGCACGTGCAGAAGATATAACCCTTCCATCTTTGGAAGGCAAAAAGGATTTCAAAATGCTGAAAGCTTATAAATTCAACTGTTTGGACTGTACTGCATAGGGGCATAAAATTATGTAACTTAAAATAAGAGAAAAGGAAGATGATAATCAAAGGGTTTTGATTATAATGATTCACCCATAATGATCCACTCCCCTTTATTGTTTTCTGATGAAGAAGCTTCATAGATTCAGTGTTCAGCCTTTCCAGCTTGGTGCCATCCAGATTCACAGGGATCATAACCATCAAATTCCCCCAGCAATATGGAGGACATCAGGTCACAGAACTCTGAAGTATCTCAAACCCTTCCAAAAACAGCTAGTAAAGGATATTCCAATTGAATCTGTCAAAACCCATGCAGATAATTATTTCTTCCATTCCTCACTACCACAACCGACTTTTGGGTGGTCTCACATTACGTGTGATTAGTGTTCTTTCTTCACTTTTGCTAAAGTAGGCAGAATGGTAGGAAGGCAAATGCGCCCTGCTTAAAAAAAGTCCATAAAAATACTCTTACTTGTATTAAAAACAGTCATCTCTAACTGCAGGATTGTCACATAAGTATAATGTTTGCACATGAGGGAGTATGAATATGGATGTAGATTCTGTTGGGCAAGTACACATTGTACATCTAGCACAGCCCTGATGTATAGAAACCCCAACCAAGTGAGAAAACTGTAATTATTGAATTGTAGAGGCACTCAAACTCTCCACGCTTCTAAAACAGATTCAACTTTTCTGTGGCTGCAGGTCACTCTAAATTCAAATGTAGACCTACATAGGCACAAATTGCCTGAAAGAACAGTATTTGAACAAAAAGTTATGAGGCCAAGTGTTTACTCTAAGATTTTGTAGCCCCTATCATGAGTTGAGGGACAATGTCTGTAGTGGAAAAATTTATACCCTGTATAAATGTAGGGTATGTCCTGAAATAATGTAGGGTCAAACTAAATTTTAAGATGCAGCTTTCATCTATCAACTAGATCAAGGGACTAACTTTATCTGGGAAGCTCATCCATGTAATACAAAACCCCCACTTAGTGTGTCATGTGATATGTGTACATAAGCCATTGCTGAGTAGCCAACTGCCTAGTGTGTTAACGCTGTTCCAGCATTTCTGGAGGAATATGGTGCATCTGCAAAATGTTTTTAAATTAACAGAGCTTTTTTTTTTTAAGTGTGCAGTACAAATAATGTACAATATTGCAGATTTCTGACAGAGGAAACAGCCCTGTAGTTTGCTGCATTTAGTGGTCACACAAACTGAACATGCTCTTAACATTTACATTCTTTCTTCTTGAGCATCTTGGCTAATTACACCCCACTTGCTTTTACAACTGAGAAGACAAACCACAATCACTAAGTTTTGGTCAAACAGAGTCAGACAAATATAACTCTTATTTTCTATTGCTAAATTTGTTCTACCACGAAAAGAAAATAAAACTGCCAGAGGTTGTAATTTGAGGAAAGGTGCATTCAGAAGACACAGGGATCCAAAATCAAAACCAGAACTGACTGATCTGATTGCTTAAGGCTGAAAAGAAAATTTGCACAAGATTTGATGAATTCTCTGTGCTCCATCTGTTTGGCAAACTGATACTTCCCCTTTTTTAAAAAATGGGGATTGTCAGTTAGCAGGGGACTATCAATTAAAACATCCGAGAGCAGTAACTTGAAATAATCATTTGGCAAGCAGTTAGGGTTCCTGGCGGCCAAAAGAATGCTGATATGTGGAGATCTAGTATGTAAACTTTCCATATAAGCTCAGGATGTGTTTGGATAACAAAAATCTCAATATATAGTTTATTTGAAAACTTCCCAGGTGGGATCAATCCTGATTTCCAAATCTCCCTTAAAGAAGCAGACAAGTAGCATAAACTGTACATTAAAGGCTTGATTGTGCTCTCCTTGTCCAGTTCTACTGTGTCCCCAATACCCACTTGAGTGAGATCGTACAAAGGAAATATTTCACAACACAAATCCCTTTAAAACAAGAACCTGAAGCCCTTCTGTTAAGACAAAAGAAATGGATGCTGGGAGTTGTTGTCCAGCAACATCTGGTGGCCAACAGGCTCCACCACTTGCTATGAACAAAGAAGTTATTTCAAGGGAGAGGCAGTCTAAAAAGTTGGGCGTAGAAGGCCAGATTAATCTCGGACTGTTAAAAGGAGAAGCTCTCTTCCTAACTTGTTGGAGCTAGTATTAGGACATAAACTGAATGCTAGCGGAGGAATGGCCAGAGAAACATACCAGAGAACTGAAGAAAACTAGTTGCCGAGTTAACAGTGAAGTACACTAAGAAGTATAGGTCATGGGAGATCTCAGGATATCATGGGAAAATGGATGGAAGCATCTAATGTTTATTTTTAGAACACAAAAAGAATAAATCTGCTGCTATGGAAAAAAGGAAGAGAAGTGAGGAGTTCCTTGAAATGGAGAGGAAGGATTGGGAGGGAAGTGGGAGGTTTAGATGGCTAGTCAGATAACATCAGAAAGCAATATGTTTGCTAGATAAAAAATAATAATAAAATAATAAAATCAAGCAGAGTTTTTCTTTCTAGTAGTATTTGCTTGCTGTTTCTTGCTCTCAAAGTAAATAAACAATAGCAGGGGATATACCTTCCTGAGATGCATGTGGTGTTTTGTTTTTTTTTAAAGGCATGGGCAAGGTGGTTCCAGGTGGTAACCTGGTATTCGTGTGGTATTTTGAACTACAATTCCCATCAATCCCACCTACTATGGCTATTAATGAAGGATTCTGTAGCCAACAAAATCTGGAGTGATACAGACTCTCCACCCTACTGTAAACAATGATGCTATTTCAACAACAAAATGCATAACCTAAAACAGTGGCTTTCAGACGATGCCCTTTTAACACACTGGAATTCCTTCAAACCATAACACAGATCCACCCTTGTAATTTCCCCCAATAGGTGTGATTGGATTCCAGCCCAGCCCAGCATTCCTAACACAAAGTCCACTGAGTAGAGTGCATGGCCAAGCTGGTAGAGGCATGACCACCAAAAAAACAGAAAAGATCCAAGGGTTATGGTATGTAAAGCGTTGCCATCATTATGAATGGGGATTAAAAGGAATGGGGGGGGTGTGAAAAGGAGTGGGAAAGAAGCTGGCAACCCACAGAAGGATCTACTGACGGTATATTAGACAGATCCAGAGTTAGAGAGTTAGAAAATCTCCAGGGCAGCAGAGCCAACCAGCAGGACAAGGGAGTAGTAGGCAAAAGTACAACTAGGTGGTACTGGACACCAGTCATAGAGACCAGTGAAAAGTTGAAGCTCTAGTGTAGAAGATTCCGTTCCTGATGCTTATACCGGAAAACACGAAGGAAAGCTAGCAAGGGCTGAAAAGAGAAGGACCAACTACTGGAATAACTAGCATAGGATGTCTGCTGTCTCTAAACTGGACAGGGAATATCTGGGAATAGAATATTTATCTTTAGAATATGAGAATATAGATAACTGTTGGAAGGGGGAGAGGTTTAGATTCTTAGGTCACTGAACAACAGTAAATAGTATGTTTGCAAGTAACTAGCAATACTTTTTTCACAAATCACTTTCTTGCTTTTGCTTGCTCTTTTACAATAAAGTGAACAAAACATAATATCTACCATAACTTCCTAAGTCCCATGTGTTTGTTTTTAAGGCAGGTGTAGGCAGTCAGTGCCCCATGCACAATCCCCACCACTCCTTGTCAGTGTGTCCAATAGTGAGAAATGCTCCACACTGAAATTCAGCAAATGTCTGGAGGGCCAGTGAGTCCCTACCTTGCTGTAAAGAATGAAGCTACACCAAAAGGTACAGCCTCATACAATGGCTTTCAAACAGAACTTTCAGAACACCACAAAATGCCTTGAAAATGTATCTAGGCTATATGATTCTTCTCCCATGGCAGTGAACTGAGAGCCAGGGTGGTGTAACTGTTAAGGTGCTGAACTGGATCCAGTAAGACCCAGGTTCAAGTTTATCCTTAGCCACGGAAAGTCACTGGGGGACTTCGGGCCAGTCACTCTCTCTCAGCCCAGTGTACATTATAGGTTGCTGTTGGGAAAAGTTGGAGGAGGAAGCACTCTACATAATGCCTTGAATTCCTGAATCAAAGGTGGGATTGAAATCTAATAAGGAAACAAGTCTTTACACGCCTATTATTCCAAAAACAGAATCAAACCACAGAGTGCATGGCCAGCTGGTAGAGACATGAATGCCAAAGAGTAAAAATTGGAGCACAAGAAAAATGTGTCAACACCTTCAAGATTAAAAGGAACTGGTGAGGAGGGGGTGGTGGAAAAATGCAAAGCAGGATAGCACCAAAGAGAAGGAACAACTGATGGCCTAATCAGGATAATCTACATAGAGAAAATAATGCTGCCTGGTAGCACAGCCAGCCTACTAGCCCAAGACAGATGGGTCAGTGAAGCCTATTTATTTATATTTATTTATATTTCAAATTTGTCACCACCCATCTCACTGCAGAGTGACTCTGGGCGGTTTACAGCAAAAACAGAATAAACATTAATTAGAAGAGATAAAAATTAATTAATTAAAATATGCTACAATAACAAACTCCCTATATAATACTTCCCAGAGTGGTACGCACCAAATAGTCCAAGAGCAAGTAAAAAGGAATGCTTTCCCCCCCTAATTTGTAGTGGATCCAATTCCTGAAGCTAATATTGGAAACTAAAGGGGAAAAAGCAAAGAGGAGCTAATCAGAAGACTGAGTAAAACAAGAACCGGAGAGGAAGGGCTGGCCAGTAGAATATGTAGCATTGGATGTGGGCTGTCTGAGTGGGAGGGTGAGTATCTGGGAATAGAACATTTATTTTTAGTATATGGTAAGATAGATAACTTCTGGGATGGAAAAGGATGGAGAGGTGGAGAACTGCTGAAACAAGTGGGAGTTCTTTTAAAAATTATTACATACAGTATGATAAAACTGGAACATCAGAAACATTTTGAAGATGACGCTACACATCCTACAGTCAAACATTTTTTCTCTTTTTAGCATTGTTTGCTTATGTAGTTATGCTCTTTCTTCAGTAACATCAGTAAAGTTTGATTCTTCCTAAAAGTAGTATTGCTTGGGTTTTTGAGGCAGGGTTAGATAACTTGGTAACTTCCAGATGTTTTAGCCATCTCCCACAGTCCTTGGCCACATGTAGAAAGAAAACTGCTGGGGTTTCAACAAAGCGGCATGGAAAACTTCCAAGTAATATGGATTTTTTTTTTTTGGAGTTGTTCTGTTCATAATGTAATTTTACAGGCTTTTAAAATTTATTTTTTGGTTATTATTGTTAATTTTGAGATAACATATTATTTTATGACGCTGCACATATGTGTACTTGGTCTTCTTTTAAACTCACCCACAGTGTCTGTCGTCTGATGAGGACTCAAGTACAAAATATGTTGAGGGCCACAGAGGTTTAAATAACTACTCTCAAATAAAGGGTCAGTACTGCAGACTAATAGGGCCTGACCCTTGTGATAGTCCCTTGGGTGCCGCTACATATCTCCTCCTCCTCCTCCTACATTCCTTTCTGTGCAAGGTAGAAATGCAGTGGGATACTTCAAGCCAACATCCATACTGGTTTTTTTCCTTGGGGGGCGGTGACTTTGAGTCAGTGTCGACTTCTGGTGACTGCTTGGACAAGTCCCTGCAATTTTCTTGGCAAGATTTCAGAAGTGGTTTGCCATTGCCTCCTTCCTAGGGCTGAGAGAGAATGACTGGCCCAAGGTCACCCATCTGACTTTGTGCCTAAGGCAGAATTAGAACTCACAGTCTCCTGGTTTCTAGCTTGGTGCCTTAACCACTACACGAACTGACAGCTTGGAAATTGCTGGAGATCATATTTTGCAGTGAATTCTTTTTTTTTTTCCACCATAAACTGTATCTAATACAGTAAAGTCTTCTTCAGTTTGGTGCCCTCTAGATCAGTGTTTCTCAACCTTGGCAGCTTTAAGCTGCGCAGACTTCAACTCCCAGAATTCCCCAGCCAGCTGGCTGGGGAATTCTGGGAGTTGAAGTCTGGGCAGCTTAAAACTGCCAAGGTTGAGAAACACTGATCCAGATGTTGTGAGCTGCAAACCCCCAGAATTCCCAGCCAGCACATAAGGAGGGTATAGGTTTGAGAAACCAGAATAGAAAAAAAGAATAGAAAAATAAACACTAAAAAGAAAACCCTCTCCATTCATTTCAACTAAACAACTGAAAAACAGGAGATAGGCTAGCAGTGTTTCCCAGAAGCAAAAATCTATATGCATATTGTTATAGAATATAAGAAGTTTTAAAAAACCCCTGCCAATCTAGTATTATATAGTGGATTACTTCCACCCTATAGCATAGTTTTCAAATAAACCTTTTCTTTCATGGAAAATTTAATTAATAATTAAACTTGTACATGGCTTTCAGCAGCAGACAGACATGCACGTGTTAATAACTTAGCAAAGCTGGGTCAAAAGCTAGATTGAAGGGACAGCCGGAAATTCAGATTTCTTTCCAATACAATGGACTGAAAATTTTTCATATGGGAGAGAAGTCTTTAGCGAAGGCTGAGAAGTATAGGATAAACATACAGAAAACACTAGACTCTTCAACTATAAAGACAGAATTCCTGCGCTTCAGAATTTGAGGACATTCAATAATAAGAGAGGTCCTCTCAGACTATTTCCCAATCCAGCTCTGTATAATGAGCAACAGCTAGTAGCAGCACGATCATTTGCATGCTTACTGAGATGTAAATTTAACGCGGTCCATCCGCGTCAAAATCACAAAAGCAGTGTCACGCGGTAAGCTCTGCTCATTTTCAGCATGTTTATGACTTAACAATGCCCATACAAAAGAGGCAGAACTTGCACCCTTCTGTGGGGTCAGTGGATTCATTCCCAGAAAAGTGTGCGCAGAACTGAAACCCAACGTAGAAGTACTGCCTTACCCTTTCTAACACCTTGTATTGCTGAAATTTAAAATGTCTTAACTTCATGGAGTCTTAGTAACATTTTTGTGAGTATTTTGCCAGTTCAATACGTCAGTTTTGAAAAGAAGTACATATTCATTTTTTCATTATTATTATTATATTTCAAATTGCACTTACTTATTAAACACCCTTCTATAACACTACAGTCGAAAAGATTCTTGGTAGTATATGATCTCAATGAGAATTTGGTATACATAGAATATAGCAAAATGATTTAAAACCACCACAGTAAAATCTAAAATTAGACAAAGGCATCAAAAATAACAATTATACCACATCAACCAAAACCAATAATAAAGGCAATAAAAATAAAAATTAGAGATGGCACCATCAACAAACACTACTCCAGAAGTTTCAAAACTTCTTCAGAAGTTTTTGAAATACCATCAGTGAGGGGGTTAGTCTGATCTCCACCAGGAGGCTGATATTCCACAGTGTCAGTGCTTTCTATAGAGCAGGGGTCCTCAAACTTTTTAAACAGGGGGCCAGTTCACAGTCCCTCAGAATGTTGGCGGGCCGGACAATAGTTTGAAAAAAACATGAACAAATTCCTATGCACACTGCACATATCCCTCCCGTGGAGTATGAGGAGAGGAGGAGAGCCGCCAGACCCGGCATACCTGCCATGTAGAATAGTCCGGCTCTGCGATCTCCCTCCTCGTGCATCGCCTGCAGCTCCCGACACAGCCCCGACACTTCCACTTCTGACAGACAGCAGCGGCAGCCAATCAGGCGGGTGGGCTGGATAAATGACCCTGGCGGGCCGTATCCGGCCCCCAGGCCGTACTTTGAGAACCCCTGCTATAGAGAATTCAAAGTAGTCCCAATTACAAAGATCAAGGTTCTTTTTTACTACCTTTAACTACTACCTCTGTTAATTAGCTATTCAGTGATGGAGTTCTGTATGACACAAACCAGTTAATGATTGGTTTATGGTCAACATTTAAAATAATTCTTCGTATACCCCTCTTCTCACTAAGCCCCTTCCTCCACTTCTATGGGTGTCCACAGGAGGGAAAGAAGTGGGGCTAGTGATGAAATATATGCTGTAACACTGCAACACAGATTCTGCCCCTTAGGTACTGAGATATTGTGATGCAAACATGAAAGGGCAGTTTGCTTAATGACATCACAATGCATTTGGTCATCTTGATGTCATTGTGCTTAGATATGGATACTGAAAGCCCTATAGGGTAAATCAGACTAAGAAACCAATACCACATAGGTCTAAAACTACTTTTATTCAAACAACTATGGTAACAGAATCTTGCAAGTTTGAATGTGCTTCCTTTCTCCCTCACTTTATCTTCCTGTGAATTACGGAAGGGCTTGTCTGAGACATTTTCTCAAATTAATTTCTTGAAATGTCTGATCACTGTGGATCCTCCTGCTGTCCTTCAAAGACATTCCCTCTTCTCTCTGCAGATATCTATGCCTTTTCCCCTTTTCTTCTCTCCCAACAATAATGTCTATACATTGTGTATCTATCTTTTCAAAATTTATGTACATTTGACGAAGGGAACTGTGATCCATAAACGTGTATATGATAATACATTTGTAATTTTTATAACATGTAAGATTTTTTTTAAGCCTCTGGTATTAAAACACAGCAAGCTGTCTTCAGAGTATAGGCAACATAGTAGGTATCCTTCAGTACAAGTTCACTAAGCCAACAGTCATAGCAAATGGTGGGATGAATTTCTGGAGGACACCAGACAGGTTATCTCTGGCTGTCTTATATGTGGTCAGATAATCTAATTTACTGACAGCATCTCCACATAATCACCTCCAGCTTGATTTTTTTAAATAGTGAAATTAGTGATTAAACCTAGGATTTTCTACGTGCATAGCATTTGCACTTGTCATTGAATCATGGTCCCTCTCTTATAACTCTAACTCTAATCCCTATGTTTGCCCAACATTTACTCAAAAGTAACTTCACACCCATTTCTTCAACTTCTAAAGATCTGAAAGCCGTAACTATCATGGGTACTCCATTATGATAATCCTTGGATTTTATAGAGGAAGCAATAATGAGAAGCCGCACAGCAGAATGCTGTACAAACAGCAGCTTGGAAATGAACTAATGTGTTAATATCCTTTCCCAGCACTTTGGCCATAGGACCTCTCAGCAAACAGATCTACCCGGATCTTCTGCTATTTAGAACCAACATTGATTCAGTGGCCAAAATAGTTTTTCCTGTTTTGGCCACAGGATATAGAGAGTAAAGCCCAATATATGATTTTTTTAAAAATAGGAATGTGGAAATTGCTAAACATTCTTTTAATTTTTTTTAATTGAGTCTACAGTTTAACTGCAATTGTAGGGAAATATACCAGTTCAACATCTTTTTTTATTTTGTTAAAATCACAAAATATTTTGTAACTATTAATATTACAATGTCTCTGTATATAAATAGTATAAATTCACATATAATATATAATAAATGAGCAAAAGATATGTTAAATACTATATATTGACATATCTTTTGCTAATGTGGTATTGTTAATGTTCATTTCCAAAGATATATTCAAATGCAAATCACCCTATTCTAATCTTTTGATATATCTACTTGAATGTTACAGGCCTTTGAAACAGAAATTCTACAATGTAACATTGGTGAACTTCGATGTAACCAATCTTTCAGGAGGGGGTGTCCATTAAACCCAAATTTATATCATTCAAGTGAATTTACAATATTTGCATAATTACTTAATTGACACAAATTGAGTCATTTGCAGTAAAATCTCAGCTGAACAGAGATACCCTTGACTTAATGGATAAAACCTGATATTAATGCATTTTGGTGGGGGTGGGGTCCAAATGAAAAAAGTGCTTGGGGTATCTGAAGTCCACAAATCATGTATTTACTATACCACTGTTTGCATATAGTACAACTTTCAGGAGCATCTTTTTTTTAAAAAAAGAAACATTTTTGTGGATTTGTGATGTGAGAAAGGTAAACATTGGTAAAATTTCTTTTATGCTAGAAGTCCAATGGAGGTCTAATACCCACATTCTCTACAGCAGAATTCTTTTCTATTTGTAGTCAACAATCCTTTCCAAGAAATACATGCATAGGAATTAGTCCCTTTTTAAAAGAACTATCGAAAGAACTCTAATATGTTAATGCAAAAGTTGACACAGAAGACATCTAATTTCTTTGTGTATTGAATCTCTCCTTGCTTTCTTAGAAAGGCTTCTAGGATTTCTAGGGATGTAAAAAATGTCATTACTCTGCAGTCTTTATGTCTTCTGATTCAACATAATCTGCCATTTTTAATTAAACTGCTGTACATCCCCTTTCAGATAATTAATAGAGACATTAAATTACAGGACTAGTTACAGAAAACCTCTTTAGATATTACTGTAATAAAACTCCTGTAGCATAACCTGCTGTCATTTATAATAGCTACCATTTATTTCTCCATCCAGTTTTCAATGTCACACAGACTACATCCATGTTCTCCTTTAAATCATTCTGAATTATTTTTCAGATGAATGCTTCTAACGAGGTCCTCTGCTACAGAAAGAACAATAATGATAGGAAACCAAAATTATTCATATATACACACACAGATACATACACAGATAAATTAAATTACTATGGGGGCATGCTAACAATGTGTTATGCATCTTGGCCCAAACTGTAATTAAGAAAAATGTAACCATTTTCTGTCCAGGGCTGCTCTGAAATCGGGTGGAAGAGGATGTGCGCAGAAGCAATACATTCTAAAATAATGCAGTGGCTCTGAATGTAGTGTCAAATAGTAACCAAACTCACAAATATTAATCAATGTTGAAATACTACCTGCTTCCCATTGAAGTATATTATTTATTTTATTTATTTATTGGATTTCTCCCCCGCCCATCTCCCCCACAATAGGGGACTCTGGGCGACTTACAAAAAACATTAAAACTATAAATATATCTAAAACACATAAAACATCCAAAATTTAAAACAATACTAAAAAAGGAAGATCCAAGAAGATGGAAAATCAGGCTGCGGAAAGCTGGCCACTATGGGGCTAGCCATCCCCCTGCTTGAAGTATTCCCTCCCCACCCCAGGCCAAGTGGCAGAACATATGTATGTATGCCACATACATATACTGTATTTTACCAAAATCATCTAACCTGAGAATGCTGACCAGATAGTTATAACAGAGACACCCATTTCTCTCATCTTACCCCAAAATTGGAAGGATGATGCTTTGGAATAAGGAACAACAACTATTACTGTATACCTTCAGAAGCTAGAATTGCTATCTGATCCTTGTTTACTGTTTGTGACAAACTCCTGACTTTGATGAGGCACCACAGTGTCTCCAAAACATCTGCCAAATCGATTGCAGGCTGATATCTCAATAGATGGAATTCAGGTTTGTTTCTCCAAAGAACCTCTCCCGTGTAATTACACTTACACAAAAGCAAACAGGTCACAATTAGACTGCACCTTGGTAATTCCGTTGAGGGTGATTAGGAAGATGGGTTTGTTCCTAGACCCAGGACAGTATAGCTGGAGCATACTGGAGTCCTTCACTGGGCAAAACAATAGTTAGTTCACTTACAAAAGCTGGCTTTCATTTATTCCCCACATTCTACAAACCTGGAGAGAAATGCTCAGGAAGGCGGCAAGAAGAAATAGAAGTATCAAGAAGGCCTGCCTATGGACACCCAAGCAAAGATGCCCAGCCAGTCTCTCCCCAACCATCTTCTCTGCAGTAAACATGTGCTAAGTATAAACTCAGTGCTACTCAACCTTGACAACTTTAAGGTGTGTGGGCTTCAACTCCCAGAATTCCCTAGCTAGAATGTTTGCTGGGGAATTCTGGGAGTTGAAATCCACACATCTTAAAGTTGCCAAGGTTGAGAAACACTAATCTAAGGTTAGGCATCAGGTTTGAAGGCCTAGGAGGCTACAAATAAAGGAACTATTGTATATTTATTGCTGATCTATTTAATTTATGTACTGTTTTCATAAACAAAATAGCCATTCATGCTACAAAATGTTTACATTACATTTATGTACAAACATCACCACATTTACAAATTATTATTAACAGTTATTGAAAGATCTTTCCTCATTAAGAATGTAAATTCTATTTCAGCACTGCCAGTACTGAAGTCATCCTGTGCCAATTAATTCTGAAAGCTCAATGTGAAACTATTGACATTTAATTTCATTGGCTAACCCAAAGTTCAAGTGTTTTGAGACAGAATTTTTCTCAACAGACAATTTGTAATTTGTTACATTTGTATTATGTCCTTCACCCAGTTCGCTTAACATTCCAGTGCCTTTTTTGATTTTTAATACTGTAACTGCCAGAACAAAGTAAAAGCAGCTTTATGTCTACAAAATCATAAATGCACTCCATCAACAGATTTCTGAATAACTGCTGAATTGCCCTCTATTATCACATTCCTAATCCAAAAGTTTTAAGGAAAGAATGTCCACATTTGTAACCTAATCAATACGTGCATTGGGCTGTTAATAAAAAGTACCCATTTAACACACATGGCTTCAGTAATAGTGAACAAGATGTTTTGTGGGTCATTAAACTAATGTACAAAATAGCATTTTAATGCATCAACTGAAATTCTTCTTGTGAAAATAGTAGCACTGTTACTTATCGAACATCCAAATTTCCAGTTTATTGCTGAAACGGTAACAACATTGCAAACAATGCCTAGAACAGTAATGAGAGGAGAAAAAATTGCAGTCATTACTATGGCAGTTACAGTCCAAAATACCTGGAGGACTGGGGAAGACTTATTTTCATAGGATACCCGTGCATAGAGAAGCAGCTGAGCCTGTAGGATGGATGGCTGGAAGTCTCAAACCTTCCCTCCCAGAAGCCTCTGAGTCTTCACACACTGGCCCTGCCTCCTGCTTTGGGGTAGTGGCTTGATAGTTCCTGTTGACAGCACCTATCTTCCAGGAAATGCATCATCTTACCGCTAACCCAAATAGGTGAGGGAGATATGGCTTGCCCAACCTGTGCTGCTTTTCTGGCAATTAAAGGGCAAGAAATGCAACAGCTGAAATAATTTTAATTAGAGGTTTCAGCCTTTCCTCCCCACTTTGATGATAGATCAATCTCACTAGAGATAAACTAGATCAAACTTTTAGGAAAAAAACACCATAAACATCCTTTTTAATTTTAAATATCCAAAGAGCTAACATACAATAGGGAAGGAGACAGTGCTCCCAGCAAATCTTAAAATGCTGCTGGTCTACTACAGAAGAGCGCTGTACCAGAATCTATGGAAAGATAGTAGAATTAATTGCTACAGATCAGAAGATTCTAAAGAAACGTCATTTTCTTGCCTAAAAGTATGCCAATTACTGAACTTGTACAAAGAAACTTTAAAAAACAGAACATTTAAAAACCACAGAAAAAGATGCTGACCTTAGTGCAGGTTTCTGGCTAGACTTCTTACCTAATCCTTCAGAACTAGAAGTCCCTTGAAACAGATGTTCCCTCTGTTTCTTCTACTTGGACATCCTCATCTAAACTTCAATCAGAAGCTATATAGAACAACCTGGTGCTTTTTCCAGCTGCTTCTTTCCTTCCCTCCTCATGTTGTCCCTTTTTTTCTGAAAAGAGTCACATTTTCTGACTCTACGATAGGGCAAGACAGCAGGTAAAAAATATGGATTCAAGGAAATGTGTGAGCTGATAGGGGAACTACATTCACAATACCATGTTTGAACCAATTTTAATTATTCAGTTTTCTGACAACCAAATTTGTTCCTGTGAAGGCACATTTTTCAAAATGAAACAATCAAGAGTTTTAGGCAATTCTGCAAATTATGATTTGCTAAGCAAAATGAAGAGGCAGAAGAAGTCCATTATGATTTATTTGAATTCAGCCATATTTACTTATCAGATGTCAAGACAATGTGAAGCCAATTTTCCAGACTGCAAGTTTATTCTATCTATTCTCCTATTACCATATTACGAGGCCTGATCAGTGGATGAACTGTGGTTAATCTTAGCTCTACCATTAAGAAAACAACAAATTAAATAAGTGATGATTTTTAGTTATATAGGATGATTCTTTTGTGCAATCTACACATTGAAAGCTACAAACTAACAAACAACAATTGAGCAATGTACCTATTTGTACTTTCCATAAAATGTACATTGCAAATACATATTTATATCCTGTTTGCCTGTTTTCACCCACCAAGTAAGCTATTTGTTAGTAAACTCATTCTGTACTTGAAGCAGTCCTAGTTCCTTTTCATTTTTTACAGCCTTAAAGAATAATACAACTGCTCATGTATCCATGCATCTTCATATATTATTTAAGCCTTTATGAATATAGTAATGGAAAAATATAATGGAAGAAATTTTAAACTAGTACTAAAGAGAGCTGAAAAGTTCAGCCTCTTTTCTTCTTTTATAAATAAGACCAAACAATTAATACATTTACAACCCATGCACATGTAATACTTGTTATAAAACTTCCACTATTTTCTACAGTATTTTTAGTAAGATTTCTCACAAAAATTTTCCTATCAATTGATTTACAAGCTCTTCACATCAATATTCAAAAGAAAATTTATACAACTGCATGTTTGACAAAATGCTGATTCAGAAGTTCTCACCGAGAGCAAAAAAGTTGTGGATCAGAGCACTTGCAAAGGGCGGTCTCCCCAGTCTGGTGCTTCTTAGTTGTTTGAGGACTATGGAAGTTGAAAGAACCAAGTTGAGGAAGGTCAGATAGCCTACATCCTATTACACTCATTGTAGTCTGTCTAACAACAGAACACCAAACACACAGATCACTGCAAATTCTGAAACAAACATAATAACAGGCCAATTTCTAAAATATTACAATTTCTATCACCTCCATTCTAATCTTGCCATCTAATGTTTTCTTTATTTCCATGTACTGTGTAGTGGAAGACAGCAATGATATAGAAGGTCTTTTCTTTTTTTATTCAACATGGCAAAAGTAATTGTTTTAGCTACTAGACAAAGTTTCTGAATGTAAAAAATAACAACTATAAAACTTTGTAAGTTTAGTCACCACAATTGCCAATAGTGAATGTTCTACCAGCCCTTGGCAAACATGAGCCTCAGGATTTCTTCTGCTGTCAGAGTTTCAGGGAAAAGGGATAATCTCTGTCCCCATTCCAGGCTGCATTTTGTCCAATACACTCACATTAAAGCAAGAACAGAAGTAAAACAAGCCTGTCTGTCTGTCTGTCTGTCTGTCTGTCTGTCTGTCTGTCTGTCTATCTAACAGAAGATGGAGCATGTTTTGGGGCCACAATCTTCAAAAGAGCTCAGATCAAATCACATACCAGATTTTGTTCCAACAGTTCTCATGCAACACTCTTCTGTTAAATTTGGAAGAGGCCTTCCATAAGTGTACAGAGTAGAAGTTTGCCCCAAGATACTATCTGTAGAGTAAACTGAATTATCAGAAAGATAAGCAGAGGAAGGAGGAAGGGGAGCAGGGAGAATAGTTGGGAGAACTTCAATAAGACTTTGGTATAAACCTTGCAGTGGGAATAAATTTGATAGATAAACTGCAGTGGATGTAAATCTGATAGATAAACACACATAATTAAGAAGTAAGGACTTATAACGGCCATAGTAATATACCAAACAGATGACCAATTATAGAAGTGTATTAGCCATTAGAGTGCAATGCTTGCATAATTAGAAGTACCCTATTGAACTGAAGAGACTTCATCTTCCTTTGATCTATTCATGCTTTTTCTCAACATAAAATGCCTACTTTAATTGTAAACAAAAAAAGATGGGATTGGATCCAATGTTAAAAAAAAAGGAGCCTCCAAGAATTATAACCAAGGAATTAAAGTCCAGAACATAATAAAAACCTTTAATGCTTGGAAGTTCTCCTCCATTTTTTGTGCTAGATCTTAACCATTCCAAATCATTTCAGATTTTCAGATTTAATGGGAAAATACCTAACGTCTTCCAATGTAACCTAATAAAGATAGCAAACTTGCATTTTCAAAAGATAAAATTGTCATCTTTAACAAGGATCCCAGTGTCTTCACAGAGGAGGGATGATGCGTAATGCAGGGAACAAAACAGGTCCAAACCCTCAAGCCCAACATCCATCTCCAGTAATTTGCTTATGAACGGGACTAGAAGACCACATCTCCACAAAACACAATATCTGAAGATCACAAAAATGCACTACCCTACTTTCAGCTCTTGCCATGCCAGCAAGGAATTGGGAATCATTTTGAAAGCCTTGGGAGCAAATTTTACAGCCAAAATGTATGTAAATTTGAATTCTCAACCTTTGTTTTCCTAAAGAGACAATAAGGAGAACAAATGTGGCATTTCCTCAAAGTGACACTATTCTATACTCAAACAGAAGCATGTAGAATGCAATACCCAGACTTCCCACTGATTACTAATAAAACAACTTACAAAATGCCTATACAGGTAGTTCTCACTTAACGACCATAATTGGGACCAGGATTCTGTTGCTAAGCAATGCAATTGTAAAGCAAGACATTACATGACCTCATCGCTTAGCGACCACAATCCCGGCACTCTCAGTTGCTGTTGTTAACCAAAAATCATGGGTCGTTGTGGAGGGATTCCCAGATAAGGAGCGCAGGGGAGGGTGCCACAGGAGGTTGGGGGAAGCCCTGGGAGGCCCAGCACAGGTCACACACAAGTTGGGGGGTGCTCCAGGGTGATGCAAAGCCTCGGCCACGCCCGGAAGCCCCAGCTGCCCCAGCCCAGCCCAGCCCAGCCCAGCCCAGCCCAGCCCAGCCCAGCCCAGCCCAGCCCAGCCCAGCCCAGCCCAGCCCAGCAGTGCTTATGACTGCAGGGGCGCTACAACTCCTTTGAAGAAGGAATGGCACGAGCGACTTGGAGAACAGTGCAAGCTGCCTCAGGAAGAAGGCCTGGCACAGCCAGCAGCTGCCTCACATACAGTAGGGTCAGGCTGGGCTCACCTCATCAGCAGTGGGAGGAAAATGGCTAAGGTCAGCTGGGTGTAGCAGAGCCTGTAGAGCACAGGGTGGCGGGGGCAATTGGGGCTTTGCGCAATGGTGCTGGGGTGGCTGGCCATGGCATGGGCCTTGAGGTGGCATTTCTCAGTGGCAGCAGGAGCACTGGAGCTGAAGTAGAGGCCTGGGATGGTGGTGGCAGTGGTGGCAGTGGTGGCAGCTAGCTGACACTGCTGAAGGCCCCAGGCCTCTACTTCAGCCCCAGTCCTGGCACTGCCAAGTGCCACTGTACAGGGCGGCCAAAAGGGCATAGACTGGGGGAAGAGACAGGCAGGTGGGGGAAGTTGCAATGCCCTTGCAGTCATAAGTGCAGGCAGGCTGCCAAGTGCCTGAATTTTGATCATGCCACCGCGGGAATGCTGCAACAGCTGTAACTTGAGGCACGGGTTTTAAGTCCATTTTTTCAGCACTGTCGTAATTTCAAATGGTTGCTAAATGAATGGTCGTTAAGCAAGGACTACCTGTAATTTATATGCCAAACAGAGATCTGTAAGTTAGATCCACAGATTTCATAGTCTTGGGAAAATGTACGCTAACCCTGAATCTGATGTACAGGTAGTCCTCGGTTAAAAATTATTCATTCAGTGACTGTTTGAAGTTATGATGGAGCTGAATGAGACTTACAACCAGTCCTCTAAGTTGCGGCCATCGCAGCATCCCCAAGGTCACGTGACCACGATTTGGGCACTTGGCAACCAGCTTGCAATTACAACAGTCACAGCATCCTGTAGTCACATGATTGCCATTTGTGACCTTCACTGCAATTTTCCAAATCAATGGGGAAGCCAGCAGGCGGTCACAAATGGTGATCACGTGACATCATGCTTAACGACAGTGTGGGATTCGCTTAACTATTGCAACTGGAACTACCGGAACTGCCATCATAAGTTGGCATGGTCACATGACATCTTGCTTAGCAACAGAGTTCCTAGTCCCAATTACTGTCATTAAGCAAGGACTACCTATACATAATTTCTCTCCCATTATAATCATAGAGGGAGATTACAAAGAAGTAACATAACCCCTAAACTGAATGTAAAAAGAATGGTCTGTATCTCATTCTCTCTGACATTAGACCAATAATCAAAAGTGGTATCTCTGCACTGATAGAATTGCTCCATAATGAAAGCTTTTCTCAAAGAATATTTATCAATGTTAAATAGGTAGCGCTGATTATAGTTATCACACTACTGTAAAATGGGAATCCTTAAATACTAAGATGTATTAGAATAATCTTTCCTATTTTACAGAAAAATATATAAAATATTATTTTGATACCAATGGACCTGGTCATGGTAACAATTAGGAAATTATGTAGCTCCGTTAAAATGTAACTTTCAGTGCTCGTTTAAATACATCATGTCAACTTTTATGAAACAATAAACTTACTGAATATATTTGTTTAATGTAGCGTGGTTTGTGAATAGCACAAGCAGTAATACCTAATATTGATCACTTTTAAGTAGTACATATTTATTATTTAAATGTATACACTGCCTTTCTACTGGTTAAGGTAGCTAGCAATGTAAAGTATAGAAAATGAAAAACAGATTAAAATAACTAAAATCATTATCAGTACAATTCAAAAAGCCAGATCAGGCAGATCAGGATGTTTCTAGGTTTGTTTTTTTTTAAGACACACACTGCTCTTTATTTTTGCATTTCCTGGTTCTAAGCTGATTTTCAAGCAATCATATTGCCAAACTTCTGCAATACAGCAGGGGTTGAGAAGTGGGTTTGGGTTTTTTTAGATCCCATCTGGCTTTGGAATAAAGCCTGGAAGTGGCAACCAAACTACTTCTCCCCTGAACTCGGTGGGATTTTCTCCCCAGTAAACCTGAATAGCATCAAGCTGTAATGTCAGTTACCCAGCCTAGCAGGGGGCTGCTGTTTTCTGCTCTTTCTCATCCCTGCACTTCTGCCTCGTTCCTCCCCCCCCCCCCCGCCGCGAAAAGCCTTCGGAAAAGAGGATGTCACTGCGGGAACGCACTTTGGAAGGCACAGGATAAAAGCCAGCCTTTCTTTGGAACAAGAAGAATAAGAAATTATGAAGCGGACAAAGGCAAAAGAGGCAGATGGACAACCTGGAGCTTGAAGAATCTGTACAGCTGGCTGAAAACCGTCAGGAAACGAACGTAAGCCTGAACACAGTAGCCCCTTTTCCCAAGGGGAACAAATAGGCAGAACGGAGAACCAGGGGCACAGCTAAAAGAAAAAATATATATTATTGTTTGCCTTAGTAAGGGGTACTAATTATTACAAGGAATGGAAAGCTGTATTAAGTAGATGTAAGTGCTAGAGCACAGCTACACAAGCTTGGGAGGGGGTTATAGCGCAAACCCAGCCAAGAGAAAAATACAAGTTTACTGAATTTAACTTGAATAAAATAAATCAGATATGTTAGACATCTGTCCAATTTTTATCCTGCCCAAGTGCTTAAAGCAACTCCGTTTCACCTCACAACAATCCTGTGAAAGAGAGGGACTGGCCTGAAGTCGCCTGCCCATCTAGCTGGCAGCACCATACCAACATTGCCTGACCTTTAAAAAACTGATTAGGGTTAGATCTGTCTAGTACCTGACTGGAAGGTCATCAGAAAGTCCTAGAACTGTAGGCAAGACGGGGAAGTTGAAAAAACATCCTGAAAGAAGAGCAAACTTCTGGATTACTGCTGAGAAAACTACATGGACATATCCAAAAAGTCACCAGATGTCGAGCTCATCACAAAGGAGACTTTAGCTTCACCAAGGCACTCAGTGAGCTTCCATGACTGAAAGTGGACATCCTAGCCCAGTGATGGTGAACTTGTGATACACGTGTCAAGGGTGACACAGCACGTTTTGGGTGACACACCAGCATTCACCAACACCTGACAACTATCCTCCCGGTTTGAGTTACCAAAGAAACTGAGTTTGTTTTACTTGTGAGGGGCACAAAATGGAAAAGTACTGTACGTGCAATTCCTGTGGAAAAGCAAGAGCCTCCCAGGCGTAACCTATTATGGGTCTTTTAATCTTAGGGACCCACCTGTCTTTTGTGTAGGGAAGGGGCAACTAATATCTGAAATCTCCAAGGCACAAAGGACTTGGCTTGTAACTTCCCTTTCTTCTTTTGGTGCCTCTCCCTTGGTTAGAGAGATAATTGGTACCTCTCCCTTTAGTGAAAAGGAAATAAATGAAAATTAACTTAGAGACCCTTCCCTGATAACGGGGAGCCACCCAACAGTATGATGCACAAGAGGCTTATAACCAATCAATGTCTTTCCTTTTGACTCTGTTTTCTTAAACTCAATGTATAAATAAACCCGATCCCCTTGTGTTTGGGGTGCCTCTTTTGACAGAGGTAGCCCCTTTACTGCTGCGCAACAATAAAAGAAACATCTAAAGGTTTCTCGTGTCCGGCGAAGTTATTGGCAGTCATCTCTGGGCAAGAACCCTGGTTTGAGTCCAACACTTGTATTTCAGTTTTGTAATTATTTGACGTTTCTTTCTATAATGCATAGCACCACATATGATTGGACTGTATTTTTTTTAAATAAATGAATATGTAAAGAATTGTTTCTCTTTTGTTCGGGGGGAGGATACACCAGCAGAGTTAGGCATTTTCCGAATTTTTGACACGCCGAGCCCAAAAGGGTTCGCCATTACTGTCCTAGCCCAATACTTTTCTCCTACCATGCATTGGCTCTCATGTGAATATAATTAATATAATTGTGTCCCATATATTTATTTATTTATTTATTCCTCTTCTGTCAAGTTAAAAAAAATAATTGTAAATTAATAATTGTAAATTCTGAAAGGGCTCTGGCTATTTAGAGGTATACACACCTATATTAAAGATACCAGCCAAATTCTAGAAGGAAAATGATTGATAGTCTTGCATGCAAGGCATAATGAACTTAGAAAGGCAAAAAAGGGTGATCAGTGTTAGAAAACAGAAGAGCATATTTTATTCCACGCATGAAAAAAAAACAAAACCTGAAAGCAGCTAACCCATTTTAGGAAGTCCATAAAAGTCCACTTCCTGCCAATCCACACTAATAAGACAGAATTCAGGATCATCTTGAATATGAAATCTGGTATCTAATTTTGGCACAGCAACCCCTGTCCTTAAACAGAGTGAAGCAAAGTTGCACCTGACCATACCTTGTAAGATATTTTAACTTTTAATCTTATTTCTGTGCTTGGAACAAGCTTATTAAGCATCATTTGTGTCATTTATTTGGAATACTGTTTTTGACTTACTGAATTGGTCCTAGTTGAATTGATCTGATGCTTACATAAGCTACACTTAAATGCAGATACACACACACACAACATATACACATGGTGTTACTAGAATTCTGTGAAGTGAAAAAAGTTAGAATTATTTGCTATGCACATTACAGCTAGAGCTGTGTAAAATATTCTCTTCTGGAGATGGAACACTCTGCATCATTCTGCATGATGATCCACTCAGAAAATTGTTGAAAACCTTCCCCACCATATACACACAGATTATCCAAGTTGGTATCATCTGCAGGAAGAATGGTATTTTCTGGAATTGCCCAGAATGTTGTATCCCTGAAATGAAAGATTTTGCACATCGCTAATTACAGTGTTTTGTGGTCCTGGAACAAAATGCTTCTGCCTACTGCTTGCAGTACA
Organism: Python bivittatus; assembly: GCF_059951505.1. Taxonomy (NCBI): domain Eukaryota; kingdom Metazoa; phylum Chordata; class Lepidosauria; order Squamata; family Pythonidae; genus Python; species Python bivittatus. The sequence goes on along the minus strand of NW_028277088.1, from coordinate 20,761,177 downwards.
GACTGAAGCTATATTTGACAAGAGAGAAGCACCAGTTCTCCCATTTACTAATATATTCTTCCAGATTTATAAGGGAAAGAGAATATGCTGCATACCTTTAAATCCACTCCTTATTTCTGAGTTATTCATCTGCACTGCACAAATAGCAAATCTGTACTCCGGAGCCAAATCAATTACGGCTATCAGGAAATGAGCTGAATGCTATCCCAAAATGGACCATGTTTTCAGAGCTAATCTTTACGATGTATTTTGAAGGTGCAACTGGAGTATTTTATGGTTTGCCCCCAAAGTGCACATATAATAGACGCTAACCACTCCCTAAGGTGGCTTCATATACCTGGATTTTGAGTGGCATGCTTGGGCCACTTTTCAAAAATGGGTAGGCCCAGGAGAAAACTAAAATTTACTTAATTAAAATTAAATAAATAATGAATTTAATTAATAGGATTATTTACCATGTAGTTCGTAGTTTCCTCGTTCTGTCATTTTAAACATTACAATCAAATAGTTGCTTACCTGTGCCTTAGAGCTCTAATTTAAGTGGTCATTTAACAGCAAGACGGCAAGTTTTAAAGCCAACACTGGAAAGCAAATGAAATCAAACATTTTAAAAAAGTCATTCTTTATTCTTTTGCGCTGTTTATATACAGGAACGGGTTGGCACAAACAGCTGTTGTCTCCTGCTTTTGCCAGAGGTTTAGAACAGGTGGCATGCTGACTGTGCCAAAAATACATTCGCTTAAATATTGTGTACCTTAGTGGTAAGGTTGACGGCATCAGTTGCGATAGCTGCTGTTCGCCAGTTTTAATTCACTGTGCAGTGGTGTTTAAGGATAGCAGGAAAAGAAATTTGAACTTGAAATCATGGACACGACTGTGCTTTTGGATTTGGCTCTATGATTTAAGAAAAGCCAAGCCAGTATTGCTAAAAAAGAATTGAAACATGTTTCGAAATTGCTTACATTGGCTAATTGCATATCTTACAGCCATAAACAACTGTTAAGACACCAGTTCTTCCCTTGGCTGAACAGAAAATATTCCACGTGCCCGCACCTGGATATTTCTAGCCCTGTGAGACCTGTCAGTAACAGACTTTGTAATTTAGTATTTTTTTAAGGTGGCAACTTCCTGCATGGCAAGATAATTCGCACCGCTAAAGGCTCTCAATAAGCACCAATTCTAAATTTCAGCAACAGTGAAATAAACAGTCATATGCTGTTTTCTTCTAGGGGTTCAAAGCACTCCCACCTCCAATTTTATCCCAGCCATTCTATGAGGAACATTGGGCTGAGAGGGAGTGAACTTCTGTGACTGAGAGTAGACTTGAAGCTTGATTTCCCCATTTGTTGTTCAGCCCTTTAACCACACTGGGTAGCCCATTACACAAGAAGGAATCTGCATATTGGTGCAATCCTTTCTTCTAAGCCCAGGAGGCCAATTGTCAGATAGCTGCTCCTGATAAATACAGAATTAGTGCAGAATAAGACAGCAATCTTCTATGATAGAATAAGACTGTACCCATCTATGATATCCTGGGGGATGAATTCATGTATTATAAAGACCTGGTTGGGACGTGGCCCTACAGGAAATGTGCCCAACTAGGTTTCAGGTCCTGCAACCACAACATCTTTGTCAGAGACAAGGGGGTAGCTGTGATGGTACAGGAGACATTTGTAGTTGTGAGGAACAGTGCCCTGGAGGTAACTGGATGCAAGTGTCTCTATGCAGAACTAGGCAATCATGTCAGGTTAAGGTGTACTGGCTGCCTAGTTGCTTAGTAGTGGCCCTCTACCAGTAGATGTCATCTCAGGGCTAGTACTGGAGCTTCCAGATTGATAGTCTTGAGGGACTTCAATCTCCATGCCAAGAGGGGTTTGGTGAAGTTTATGAGTTCATAGCCTCCATGGCAGCCAGAAGGCCTTCCCAAGTTATCTCAGCAGAAACTTGTGTTGTTGTCTAGGACTATTTTGAGTTTATCATGCATAAGGAAATGGATGGGATCCTTTGTGGGATAGGTTCCATCACTTAAGGGCATCCATGTCCTTCCTGGTTTTTTTCAGGCACAAAGGCAGAGCATGAGTGACTAGATCAGGAAAATTGTCAATGCTTCTTTGAGAGGGGTGTTCATGCCATCTATTTCAAAAGAGGAGGTTGTGCACTGTCCTTTGACCTAGCTGTTTTTGATGACTTTCCTCCACTCTTCAATTTGGCTGAGAAAGTGGTGGTGGCAACACAATCTAGAAGAAACAGATTATCTGGACTTCTGCAAGGCAGGATGCAGATCCAGTGATGGGATGGAAATAGAATTGGTTGCTCTGGTGATGACTTTCATGTAGACCTCAATGGGTGAGGTGGAGTGCACCCCTCCTGGTCCTGTTAGAGCTCTTAGCAGCATTTGATATCACCTACCATCTTGCTAGAATGCCTTTAAGGATTGGGAGTCAAAAGAAAGGAAAGAATCACTATACTTCTGTGATTCTACTCCTACCTGAGTGGCAGTTCCAGTCTGTAATTTGGAGGGGGGAGGGCAGATTTGAGGCCATGATTGCTCCAGTGCAGGATAGCATGGGGTTTAGTTCTCTCCCCCATGTTATTTAATATCTATGTGAAGCATGGGAGGGGATACTCAGCAGTTTGGGCTGAGATGTCATCAGTATATGGATGACACTTGTTGCCACTCCAGACTAGACTCGGATGCCAGGGAAAGCTGGAGGCTGTCAGGGTCTAGATGAGGCAAACTAAGCCTCAACTGCATTCCCTCAAGACTCAGTTGCTTTTTGTCAGTAAATACCCACCCCCTGTTGAGCAGCTCTTCTCTCCTGGTATTTCATAAAGCTGTTAAAACAACACTTTTCCACTGTGCTTTCAACCAGGGTTGAATGTTTCTGGTGACTGTCTGGGGGAGTTCTATTAATTGTGTGTCTTTTTGTTTTTATTCCATATTTTTACTTCATTTTTTGTTGCCCAAAGTTTGAGAACTGGGGTGGGTTACAAACTCTGTGAAATAAATATCCATCAGAAAAAGCCTTGGAGTGTAGTTATGACAGACTTCAAAGAATTACCAGTATCTTCCTCACCTGGACTGTCACTCTAGGACCACCTTCCACCAGTTGGTGTCTTCTCCCTCAACTGGCAGAGTCCCCACTAGCCAAAATTGGTGAGAACTATAATCCATTGTCTCTTGGACACTGGATTAAAAAATACTGCTCCAAGATAAGACCATATTGATTCCTCCTCAGAGCCCACATACTATTGACTTAACATGCTATATCAATACTATTATTAGAGCTACAGATAAAAAGGAGACTTGAAAATATTTGGAGCCTATATTAGGTTGAGTATGACTTTAGAAAGGAATTTCTGGTAGACTGAGTGAATTCCAAGCTTGCTCGCAATCCCAAACCATTTGTTAAATCCTAACTGGAACAGACTTCAGAATACTATGTTATTAGAAAACCTAAAAAGAGTAGTTGCTGAGAGGCGAAAGAGAATCTGCAGAAGTATTAAAGCACACTTGCAAAATCTCCAAGCTCTGAGATTTTCTTTCACCTAGTTAAGGATTAATGGGTAAAAAAGAGGATTATTTCAGAATAACTACAGAAAGAGTACACATAGCTGCAAGTTTTATGCATAGGTTAAGTCCAGTGTCATCACTGTTCACTGCTTTAAAATTGCAACATATATCTGAACGCTATCCTCAGTCTACCATTTGATTAACAGAAACATCGAAACAATTTTATGATCCTTTCAGAACAGCTCCCTCCAACCTGATGCCCTGCTGATGCACTTGAGTACAGCCTCCATAAATCGAAGCTAGAAGACTCCTATAAGGATTTTAGTTACCTCATCTGGATATCACCAAACTGAGGAATGATATTTAGAGAGAGCATCTTGTGCATTATTTATCCAGTGCACTTTACATTAAATATGGCTTTTATACAGTCCAACAATGGCCCTCTAACAGTGTTACAGTCTGCTATAGATCCCTATTCCCTTAAGTTTACAATAATGTAAAACAAGGCAGGAAGGGAGCAGTTTGGTACAGTGGTTAAGGTGCTGGCCTAGAAACCAGGAGGCTGTGAGTTCTAGGCCTCTCTTAGGCATGAAAGCCGGGTGGGTGACTTTGGGCCAGTCCCTCTCTCTCAGCCCAATCCACCTCACAGGGTTGTTTTTGTGGGGAACATAGGAGGCAGGAGCATTAGGTGTGTTCACCACCTTGATCGATTGATCGATCTATCATCTACCTGTCATCTACCTAAATAAAAGGTGGGATAAAATAATAATAATAATAATAGCAATAATAATAATAGGTTGTATGTGCTTAAATGAGCTTTGTTCCGTTTGGAATGACTACAGTGGAATGGAGTGAAGTACAGAGAGGTGGGTTTGAAAGGCAGAGTTGAAGTGAGAGTGCGCTTGGATAACCTAGCACATACAGGTAGTCCTCACTTACCGACTGACTTGTTTAGCTACCATTCGAAATTATGATGGTTAAAAAAAAAGCAGCTTTGTGACAAATCCTTGCATTTATGTGATTGCCATTTGCAAGCTTCATAACCAGCTTCCCAGAAGCAGAATTAATGGAGAAGGCGGAAGTGAAATCATAAGTCACAGTCATGTGATGTCTCGCTTAACAACCGAGATTAAATGGTGGTGATTCAGTTAAAAATGGAAGTGGGTTGTAAGTCTGGCAGAGTCACGTGATTTTTCACTTAGCAACCACAGGACTTAGCAATCAAGTTGCCAGTCCTAATTGTGATTGGTAAGCAAGGACTACCTGCAGTCTTCATTCCCCTCCCTCCTGTCCTGTCCTGTCCTGTCCTGTCCTGTCCTGTCCTGTCCTGTCCTGTCCCTCCCTCCCTTCCTTCCTAGCTTTTGTGATTTTAACAGCACTATACCATGTGCTAGTTTCACAGGCATTTTTCTCATCACTTTTCCCTAGCCCAGAGAAGTTTGGTTTGATGAATTTCGGTGTGTCTGGCTGCTTTCAAAGGAATGGAGACAGGCTAAGGGAAAAAAAGAAGAGGAACTTGGCAATGAAATGCTCCATTTACAGGAGAGATACTCTTTGGAAAAGCAGACACAAAGTCTGCAGAGTGAAGTTCATTCAGTACTACTGAAACTAATGCATGAAGAAGGAACTTCAAGGACAAGCAAAATATTAACAACTATTGTGCAAACAGGTGTGGGCTGCATTCTTGAAGGACCTGAGAGATTAGAAAAACCTTTACTCACCCTGACTGTAGTAAAAGAAGCCCACATATAAAGAACCCATAGCACTTTAAAGATTCAGAGATGAACTACAGGGTAATTTCATGAGTAACAGCAGTGTTTCTCAACCTCAACAAGCTTAAAATGTGTGGACTTCAACTCCCAGAATTCCCCAGCCAGCATTCTGGAAGTTGAAGTCCACATATCTTAAATTTGTTGAGGTTGAGAAACATTTGAGTTAGAGAATCATTTCTTCAGATGCATTAAATATTGGGAGATGCTCTATATCAGGAACTCAAACTTGTTTTAAGCAGCAGAGCCAGATATTTAAGAAATGTTAGAGGTATGTGCCATTCTAGTCAAAGCTCAGATGAATAGGAGGTAAACACAGCAACTATTCCCAACAATATGAATTAGAAATAACATGATCCTCTTAACTTATCTATGTAAATCTAACCCCAGAAGGGAAAAAACTAACCTCAACCTCAATACAATCTTAAAAGAATAAGACCAAGCCTACTGATACAGTCCAGATCATGCTGGAGTTCTTCTTTGAAGTTTCTTTGGAAACTATCCACAATAGCCTCACAGAGAAACCTCCCCACACACACATAAACTGACAGATCACTTCTTCATAATTCAACAGTTCATTGGCAAAATAAAGTTTTCTTGTGAATAAGTAGTTTGACAATCTTGTCAACTAGATATCACCTAGATTTGTTTGACTGCTACAATTTCCATCCCCAATGACCATGCTGATTGGGGATGTTGTGAGTTGTTGTCAGCCTCCCAGGTCGACCAAACAGGAAACACGACGAGATGAGCTAATTCTACTTTATTGTAAGACTACATTAACAGAATCTTGCAAGTTTGAAAGTACAAATCTCCTGCCATCTCTTTTTACAGCCTGATAAGTTAGGGCAGATCCTTTCTAAGTTTCTTTCTGTGCCCGTTATTCAGCTGCGGGCTCCTCCCCCTTTTATCTGAGCATTCTCTAGGCAGCATTTCTTTCCCTCCCCTCTCAAGGTCATTCCCACATACCATTATAGCTGTAGTCCAATACACCTGGATGGCACTGTCAGGCTGGTGCCATATCAGTGCTTTGTCTTCACCTTCCACAGTATCCCACCACAATGGTCGATGACCAGGCAATATCCAAGAGATAAATAATGCAGAATTCTGCTAAAGAAACAGCCTTAGGCAATGCACATATAAACTTAAGGTCAGATAGATTGCAAGGGATCAGTTTAGGATTCTAGCAAGTTTGATTAGTGAGTTTTCTAGCCATCTAGTGAATTGGAAAACAAGGGAAAAATAACAAAAACAGCAAGAGAGAAAAGGCAGCAGTCTCAGCACCATTAGTTTCAATTTTGTCTGTCAACAGTATTTTGTAGTCACAGAATTCCATTATAGATATAGAGCCCAAGTATGGCCTATATGTCACTTGACTATATTTCCCATCATCTCTACCTATTGTCCATGCTAGATGGGGCTGATGGGAATCAACATCTAGGACAGGTATAAGTTCCCCATCCATGATCTAAGGAAATAATCTAAACCAGTAACTATATTCTGAGATCTTTTCATAGATACAATACTTGGGCTAGTTAATGTAGCAGGTAAGATTTCAAACTGGAAAGGTCTAGACTGAAATCCACATTCCAGGCTTGAAACTCGTAAGAACTTTCATTTAGTCATTACTGTTGCATTACAGAATGCAACAATAAAAGGCAATAAAAACACAGAATAGAAAAACAACAAACAGTTAAAGAACCAAAACATCCCCAAAAGGATCAACTACTCATTCTAATCCAGGCCCTGGGAACAGAGCCATGTTTTAAAGGCTCACTTAAACAAGGCCAGGATGAGGGCCATATGAATCTCAGGTGAGATGGTGTTCCAGAGGGCAAATACCATGACAGGTGACACTGTTTAATGATTGGGCCCTGCAGCATGCTGAATCTGTCAGACCACAGGTCCAATTTAGCAGCAAATAGCAGCAGCACAATTTTCCCTGGATTTTTTTTTAGCAAATGAGTAATGAATGATATAGATGTGTTTAGCTTCTGACAGGCTTCGCCTACTTATTACTTTAAAGAAAAGAAGCTTAAACCTCCTAAATAAAAAAATGGTTGAAAATTCTATTCTCTTCTAGTGACATCATAAGACCATGTCCCCAGTTGCAATCAGGCAGCTGTTAAAAAAAAGTTTATAAAAAGTATAGCCCCTAGCAACAGTTTATCTACATTTGATATAGCATGTATGTTCTCCCCCTCCCATCGAATAATAAACATTTCTCCAAAAAGGTTCTGGAGACTTAAGGATTATTTTAAAAAAATAAACAAAATTGGATAAACATGGATTAACATACACTGATTTTTAAATTATGCATGATTTTTAGTTAGCAGACATTATGCTTTTGCCCCAACCAAAGGCCTACCTTAAAACATTGCTTATATAGACATACATTTAATTACATTTAGCTATACATTCAGATATTTCAGTAATCTTGCTTGCTCTTAATTTATGAACTTGTATTAACAATCTAGGGACCACAGATCTTAAGCATTTTCTTTTAAAAAAAATCATATATTGCATAATAAATAGCATTTTTCAAAAGGCAACATTCTTTCATATAAATATATTATTTATTATTTACAAAGCCAAGACTGCTTAGGTCTACATATAGGGGCTTATAAAAGCCCAGTTACTTTTCCCCTGTTTAACAGATGACACTTCCCTGCCGTATCATTAAAAACATTTGAAAAATCTTCTTTATTTCAAGATCAGTTCAGCATGCGCTATTGAGAGGGTTCCTGTTTTGAGAAAAATAACTCAAAAAGTCTTGAGCCCATTATGAAACCAGGAGTCATTTTCATGAAAATTGTAAGCTTATGTCTGGACTGTATCATTTTAGACGGCAGTTGGAAACTCACCTGATTGTTCTCTATATCAGAAAAAAAAACTTAATTCACATAGTCCAACACAGCCTCGGCCAACCTGCATGTCCTCCCAGTGTACAAACCAATTTCCAGGGTTCTCCAATCACCATGGTCACTGCTGAGAATTCTGGAAATTGAAGCAACACCTAGGGAGGACATTCAGTTGGGACCTACTGCTCCAATATTCTGCCTGAAATCTAGCTCTTGTATGGGGAACAATTTGCCATCTATTTTAAAGTGACATAGCCAGTGCAAAAAAAAGTGCATGACTTCTTCACCCTGTGAAAGGGTGCTATTCCTTGCCATTTTTCTATAATACATCAGTTTCACTTTTTATTCAAAAGCACTGTCATATTTCCTTGCAGTGTTAGCCCAGAATATTCTGACTGTGATGAAGGACAGAAATTGGCAGCTGAACTATATTTCCATGCAGATGACAGGAAATATCCTCCACTACACTTGAGAGCAGGAATTAGAGCGGGACCAACCCTTCAATAGCTCCCATCACTCTTCATCCCACAACATCTGATCCCTGAAGCAGCTACACCCCACTGTCTTAGTGTAGGAGTGTCCCCTTTTCCTGTATTTTGCTTTATTTTCTTGCTAAGCTGCATTATGGGTCAAACAGCCATCAATCAAATCAGATTAAAATAAGTATTTCTTCCAGGTCTGGCTACAGTGCAGGAGTGTAAAAAAAGTCAAGATGGTGCCCAAGGAGGAAGCAATCAAAGCCCGTGCCCCCTTTTTACATGCATGGCACATGTGTGAGGCTCCAGTCACGCAGTTGTGGGTACCATATTGTTTTTTTTTACTTCCTCCACAGATGTCCCTAACCTCATCTGTTCCCCAGTCTAAGATGTAAAGCCTCTTATACCAAGTCAAGCCATTTGTCTATTTCAGGGTTAGGTATATTATGGTGGCTGGAGGTCATGCTTAATAGAAAAAGGGCATAAGAAATGTGAAAAATGGGCAGAGCTGCATCAAGCACATGGACAAGACTGAGAATTTTCGGAGCTCTAGCCTCAACACTACATGGTCTATCTATGTGGTTGCTAGGAGTTGAAAATGACTTGATGACACATAATCAATCAATCAGCCGCAACACAGTGAGAAATCCAGGAATCCGAACTCTAATTCAAATGGAAGAAAGCAGGGACTTCTGCAAGTTTTATATCAGTAGAGCTTAAAGTATCTTTGGGAAAGGAGTTCTAATCTTCCCAGTGTTCCAGTGTTTCCTCTCTCCTCCTGAAATTTAACTACATAAGTTACTAGTATGTGTAAGAGATGAATATGTTTTATTTTTTAATAAAGGAATGAATTCTGACATCAACTGATAGAAACTTGAATCTGACCAATATTTACCCCTCCCACCTTAATTAAATGATTTTCCCTATAGAGCATCCTTTCTAAAATGTAGTATCCTCAATGTTTCCATCATCCCCAGCCTTCCCCCCCCCCCAGTCAAGTCTATTAAATTATTTTGATGTTTACGTTCACTTATATGGAAGAAAAATAAAACAGAAAATAATCCATTAGACTGGATATCCATGGGGTATGTCTGCATTTTCAACCACTGAGACAAACTTGACTGCTTTATTTAGCATAAATCAATGTCTGCTGCTCATTCAAGAGTGACATAGCTGCAAGCAGAAAAGAGGTCAACTTTTCAAAGAGAGAGACAGTGAGTCCTCAACACAATAGCTGTACAATAGAGCTATATGGTCAAAGCTTTCTCCTTCTTTAAACCTCTCCTTGATTTACAAATCAAGCCATTTCATAGGGGCTGCAATCTGTGTTCCCTTTTTCTAGAAACTGAGTTAAACATATTTAAGCCATCTTTCTTTGAGAATAAAAGCCTGACATAGGCAATGAAAAATGAATATATGAATGATCTAGCTAATGTATTAGGAATTTATCCAGAGGAATTTATCTAATACATAAAGAATTCCATCAAGCATATATTTTCCATGTCATCATTAGGCTGATCATCACCAACCTGACTGTAAACAAATGTATTCAGAAATCTCTCAAATAAGAAACACAGCTCTACATTTCTACCATGCTGTGGTATGAAACAGGTTATACAGTATAATTTAAGTGAGAAATTATGAGTGTAATATAATTTACTAGCCAATGAGTTGACAAACTCTCCATTTTAACTGTACTTGTATTAGCATCTTTATATCACAATCACTGAGCACCAACTGATATGAATTGTATATTTACTATTTGGAAAACCATTTTTAAATCTCAGTGTAAATTCAGAACAATTACATTCATATATCTCAATGAAATCAATAGTATTTATGTGTCTCATCAGAAATGTTAACTTTTAAGGAAAAAGATAAATACCAGGGCTAATGCCAATTAAGCCGTCCTTTAAAAAATTGTCAGATTACCAATTTGTAATAATTCACTGATCTGTTATTACAATTATCACAACAATTTTCTCCACCTCACTCCACACATTTATTGCTGCTTCCTATGGAAGTAGATTCATCAAAAGCAACAACTGAAAGTTCAAGAAAGGAAAAGAAAACTGATGTCAAAGAAACATTCAGACTAAGGGAACATACATTGTTTAATGTGTGACAAGAGAAAAAATGGTTTATTACAAACAGTAAGAGTTGTGCTACTAGGTCGGACCAAAGGCCATCTCATCTAGGATTTTGTTTCCACAGTGGCCAATCCAACACTTTAGAAAACTTACAAGCCAGAGATGAGTGCCATGCCGAGCATATCCTCCCACAGCAACTAGTATTCAAAAACATACAGTAGTCCTTCAGATACTCAAGCTAATGTATAACCAAAGTGATTTAGAACGACGACTTAGAAATGGTAATGGCAACTACTGTATTGTCATTCCTCCTTCACTGAGGACACAGTAAGGTCACTTAAAGGTTAATGACCTCTGCTTGCATATTTCCCCTCCTAAAACCTAGCAGGGGGTGGGACCATACCCCTGCTATGTTTCCTTGTCTATTATTTGAAGAATGTTATTATCATGCCCTGGTGGAACCATAGAAGGGAGTACAAAGACCATCTATTCCAACATTCTGCAATGTGCAGGAAAACCAGTTGCCTCCCAACCCTCTTCCTAAAAAACTCTGGAGGCTGACATTTCACAACCTCTGGGGTAGACTTTTCCACTGATCTTACCATCAGGAAATTTTCAGTTATATTTAAGGGAAATCTCGGTAGCTGCAATTTATACCCATTATTTCTGGTCCTAGTTTCCATGGCAATGAAAACTAGTTCCAGACTATCTTCCCTATGGCACCTTTTTATGTACCTGAACACTGATACTGTATCTCCACATAGTTTTCTCTTCTCCAGACTGAACATCCAAGTTCCTTCACCTTATCCTGACAAAGCAGGTCCTTGAGTCCCTGTATCATTTTTCTTGCCCTTCTCTGAACCTGTTCTAACCTGTCAATATCCTTCTGGATATGTGGTGCCCAGAATCATACACAGGACTCCAGATGTGGACATCAAAGTAAAATGCATGTTTTAAAAAATAAAAACCAACATTGGATTTCAATATCAACTAATTTGTTGATATTTCATCATGTAACAAATAATTAGTTACCACCAAGAAATAATAGCTTGCTATCGTTTAATATAATTATAAACCTCAACAGATCAAATACTTTGGAAGGGGTGTTTTTTCCCTAAAATATACAGAAAGAGGCCCAAGGAAAAAGGTAACATTGCTGCAATAATAAAGATAAGAAATGCAACCAGGAAACATTACTTGGTTTCTGCACTTCTCTTCTTCCTGGCGAAGTCCAGAGCAGTACACAATAGACTAATAAAGCCACCAGCAATAAAACTGACAATCTTTAAAGATCATACACACAAATGTTTTTTACAGTTAATTTGAAGGGGGAAAAAAGCAAACTAAAAGGCAATCTAAAAAACCAGCTGGTAGTTGTTATCCTACACATGACTGGGTGAACAGGCATCTTCCAAAAGAAGGCAGCAATGGGACAAGCTATTGAGAAGGTCCAGATACTGTATAGCAGTGTTTCTCAATCTTGGCAGCTTTAAGATGTGTGGACTTCAACTCCCAGAATTCCCCAGCCAGCATGGCTGGCTGGGGAATTCTAGGAGTTGAAGTCCACACATCTTAAAGCTACCAAGATTGAGAAACACTGCTGTATAGCAACCACAACATGAACCAGATCAAGAGTAGAACCACAGGTAGGGCCTTCCTGTGGTTTGAGTGCAAGGACTGAATTGCACCAGGTGACTTGAGTATCTCAGCCACTTCCAATATTGTCATGCCACAATTACACGCACAATAGAAAGAAGCATTTTGCTGTTAATAATAAGGCAATTTTACTTGGAAAAAACATCGGCTTTTATCAAACCCAAATCTTAATTTTCTATTTCACTTCAGCAAAATCTACATCCTCTGTGGCTTTCAGTGCAGCAAGTTTATTTTATTACATAGGATTCTATCAGCACTGGATTTTTTTTATTTTAAATCAACACAGAACGGCATGAGAATCATGCACAGTAATCTTTGCCAATTCCAAGAGATGGGCATTTTTAGCAGGCATTTCTAACATGCAACACACTGGTTTTGTACTATTATTTTTTTTTATGCCTGCAAAAAGGCACCATGGAAGATTACAGGTTGAGGAGCTCCAAAGGCTGTTTCCCAACAGATGTCAGAGAAAGCGAAGAAACTTTCCAGGGTCTATTTTCGCACATCCCACTGCCAATTAAGGTCCATGAAGAATGAGCCATACTACAGTACTGGCACCAAAGAAAGGAACATTTAAAGAGGAAAAACACAAGAACACCTGACAGAGCAACCTTGTCTAAACCGGCACCCTCCTGATGGGTTATACTACAATGCCCGTCACCCCCAGCCAAGGCTCCATTCGTGGCTCATGGGGTTTGTAGTCCGACGCATCGGGACGGAACCAGGTTCGGGAAACGCATCTTCCGGAAATGGCCTCTTACATATTTATAGTACATAAAACCTAACAGATACGCTCATTCTCCTACCCAGGGCAGAACGCGCCATCCGCCCGTCTTGTTCTTAATTTTAACGCACCAGCGCCCCGAGATCAAACGGGGCCCTCCCGCATTGCACACGACGGGGAAGGTCAACCTTTTAAGAGCAAACAATTGAGGATGGGAAGGCATCCCGAGAGAGGGAGAAGGCAGCGCCGGAGCATCGCGGCTCCGGGGCGAGCGGCAGAGGACCCGCACTCCGGCACAGAAAGCCAGCCGAGGGGGGAAAGGAAGCCCCCGCGCGGGCAGGGGGCAGGGAGCGAGCCCCGGAGCGAGAAAGCGGAAAAGGGTCTCGCAAGCACAAAGCCGAGCCCCGGTAACAAAAGCCCCCGGGCTGCTCCTCAGCCGGGCGCTCCGCCGGCGCCGCTCCGGAGCTCCTGCAGCTTCTCTCGGCGGCGCTGCTGGCAACGGCGGGCGCCGCCCCCTTTCCCGGGAAGAGCCGAGCGCGGCTCGGGGTTGGTTTTGTTCCTCGCAGCCCCGCCGCAGCCCCTCCCGGGCCCGCACAATGCCTCCGCTCTCGGGGACCCTGCCCGAGGGGGCTGCCGCGCTTCGCCGCCGCCGCCGCAGCCCCGCACAAAAGCGCGCCCGCGGCCCCTGCCCCTGCCCCGCTCGCCTCCGCGCCGCACCGACCTTGAGCCGCATCGGGCGCCGCCAAGGTTTTGGTCACCGCCTTCCACACGTTGCAGCCCAGCAGGCAGAGCAGAAGCGCCGCCGCCGCCGCCGCCCTGCTCATTTTCCCCCTGCCGTGGCAACTGCGGCCGCTGCCGCCGGGAAAGGAGGAGGAGGCGGGGAGGGAGGGGACCGTCGGAGCCGCTGCCCAAGAGGAGGTAGGAGGAGGTGCAGAAAGAACCGCATCAGGGGCTGGCTCGCTCCGCACCTCCCTCCGCGTGGCCCGCCGCGGCGCCCCTCGCCCGCGCCGGGGCTTGCTGCTGCCGCCGCTGCCGCCGCTCCTGCTGCCGGAGAGGCCGCATCATCGCCCCCGCGCCGAGCGCCGGCTCCGCCGCGCGGGCCTCGGTTGCAGCGCGACGGCCGAGGGGGCTGCGAGGGGGAACGGGCAGCGGGTGGCTCTCCCTAAAGAGGCAGCGAAGCCCCTCCGCGGTCCTCAGTTTGCTTAACCCCTTCCTTCCTTCCTTCCTTCCTTCGTCCCTTCGTCCCTTCCCCAGCTCGCTCCCCAGCCCAGAGCAGACGAGCCAGCCAGAGCTGCGGAGCTCCGCCTGCTGGCTGGCTCGGGCGTAGTTTCCACTGTCGCGCCCCAGAACCGGAGTGACACTGGGTTAGTACTGCAGGACTTACAGACACGAGTCCGTCCAAAAATATAGAACTCACCTGTAACACCATGCACGAAGAAATAAAGACCTTTCCCACTGTGTGATGTTGCTACTCGGAGGTGAGCAGGAGACTGATGGGACCTGACCCTTGTGATAGTCCCTTGGGTGCCGCTACGTATCTCCTCCTCCTCCTCCTCCTCCATTCCTTTCTCTGCAAGGTAGAAGTGCAGTGGGATAGTTAAGGTCAACATCCATACTGTTTTTTACTTTTTTTTTTTTTTTGGTGCCTTGGAGTCAGTGTTGACTCCTGGTGACTGCCTGGACAAGTCTCTGTGGTTTTCCTGGCAAGATTTTGGAAGTGATTTGCCCTTGCCTGCTTCCTAGGGCTGAGAGAGAGTGACTGACCCAAGGTCGCCCAGTTGGCTTGGTGCTTAAGGTGGGACGAGAACTTCTGGTTTCTAGCCTAGTGCCTTAACCCTTAGGTTGCAACAAACTGGCCATCTCTGGGGGGCACCAGACTAGCAAAAGCAAATTTCTGGGGAAGATTCATGGGACAGCCACATCATTATCATTTAAAGTGCTAATTAGAACTATTTTTCTTTCTTCAGACAATTGGCAGCATTTGCATTCTGAAGATGTTATATAATCAATCTTGCTTTTGATGTTGTATGTGTCTTTTTTTAACTGTTACTGTTTTAATATTGTCAATCTGTTTGAATCAATTGTCACAAATAGCCAACATTTTGCAATATTGGTGGAAAGCAAGGTATAAATATTTTCAGAAAAGCTAGATATGTACTATATAAATTGCTGCCATTTACATAACATTTCTGGCATTAGCTGTGAATGAGAGATTTCTTTGATTCATATTTAACAGAAAAGTACTTAAGTCACATTTCCTGCACCAATACACACATCTGCGAACTTCTAGGTTTGTGATGTAATTTCCTGGATATGAGAGTGGATAAGGATGCGTACTGGGTGGGTGGGTGTGAAACATATGGTGAAAATAGTATACCCAAAAAACCCACATTTTGATGTAAATGTTCTAAAATACTTTAAACTGACATGGAAATGGAAGGAAATAAACTTAAATTTGGAAAAATGAAAAGCTGAGCAAAATAACTTGACAGATTTATTAGGTTCTACCTAAAACTACTCCCAATATAGCCTGTAGTTTTCACAAGCCCCCAGAGATACCCAAACTGCTAGAGTTGTTATTTCACACCAGAGTAGCTTGTTCTCTACCATCCTGATGAAAAAAGGGGAACATTTTGGTTGCTGACTTGGAAGCAAACTATTTAATCAAATAGTTTCCTGCTTTGCAAAGGTGGGCAACCTTTTTTAAAAACAAAATTGAGTTATCATTCCATCAGGAATAATATGTTGGAGGCTGTCTCAAATAGGCTAAAGAAAGCAGTGGGCCAAAAGTAGATTGAAATACCCATTCTCTCCTTATGTCTTGTCTTCCTCTTTCTCCATGGAGGTTCAGGTTCATCTTCAGATACAGCAACTCAGGGACAGCCCTGCATTAACCATTAAGCAAAATCAGCACACGCTTCAGGCACCAAGGTAAGGGGGCACCTTGGAGTATTTTCCCCTAGCTAACATGCCATTAACTCTTTTATTGCCACACTCAACTTTAGTCTACTTTTTGTAACTATCTTTATCTTCCATGTTTGACTTTAATTTGTATTGTTAAAAAAAGTTGTCTTTGGTATGGTGAGTGACTAAAGTTTAAAAATTTGGTTTGAAGGTGTCATCAGATATTGCATTTGTTTCCGTTGCATGGCATGAGCGTTGAAGAGCTTCCGTTGAAGGCCACTATTGTTGGTCTGTGCTTAGGACATCAGTTACCCTTAATCTGGCCCTGCTTGGGGACTTTTGGTTAGTCATTCTTTCTCAGCCCAACTTAATTCACAGGGTTGTTGTTGTGAAGAAAAATTTAAGGAAGGAGTTCTATGACAGTCCCCTTGCAGGAAAGGAGATGATAGATAGATAGATAGATAGATAGATAGATAGATAGAAAGAATATGCAGCAGCTGCCAGATAAGAGACAAATCACTCTTACTAGAGATCAGAACTTATAAATTTCAGACTTCTTTTGGAAATGGGGAAAGATTTGAATGAAATTGTATCAAGAGTTTGAATCAAAGAATCAGGAAAGGGAGCTAGGTGACCTTTGGTTGGAGGTTCCTCACTTGTATGTATAAGGCTGGCTGGCTTTCATTCGTTCATTCATTCATTCGTTCATTCAGAAGCTACCTGACTCCAGAATGACTCTGAGCAGCTTACACATAAAATAGGAAAACAATACAAAAGAACCCTAAGTGTCCAGACCAAAGTTTCTCAACCTTGGAAACTTTAAGATATGTGGTCTTCAACTCCCAGAATTCCCCAGTCAGGTTGAGAAACACTGGTCCAGACAAACTGCGCATCAACCAACTCCCAAGGGTTCCATCAGCACCCTATCCCAAGGCCTGGGAGAACAGCCTTGTTTTTAGAGACTTCCAGATCATCAGTATGTTAGTACTTGTGAACTACCCAGAGTCAGTTGGAAGTTGGGCAGTGTCCACATGAAATAAAATATAAATGAATAAATGTGGGAGCTCCATGGATCTCCAGGGCAATATCATTCCAGATGCCAGGCACTGCAAGTTCCAGTCCATCACTGACCCCATTCTGAGTTCCCATTCATCCTTGACAAGCCAGTTGTATATGTAATAGTTCCTTACAGCTACAATTAAGGATCCCTCCTTTAGGATGATTATCTTTTCTTTGCTCTTCAGCGTAAGATTATTGTTGGAAAGCAACCATGCAGTCTTTGCATGGATATATCCCGTATATGTTCCTATGCCGCAACAACTATACTAACACAGGTAATCCTCGATTTACGATCATTCATTTAGTGACCATTTGAAGTTACAGTGGAGCTGAAAAAAGTGACTTATGACCACTTTTTTCAGCTCCACTGTAACTTCGAACGGTCGCTAAATGAATGGTCATAAATCGAGGATTACCTGTGTTAGTATAGTTATTGCGGCATAGGAACATATATGACCAATCCTTGCATTTACAACTGTTGCAGTGTCCTCACAGTCATGTGATCATGACTTGGGGGCTTGGCAACCATCACGCATTTACAATGGTTGCAGCATCCTGGGGTCATGTGATCACCATTTGCAACCTTTCCAGGGGGCTTCCAACAAGCAAAGTCAATGGGGGAGCCTTCAGGAAGTCACAAGTCGTGATCATGCAGCGTTACACTTAATGACCTGCAGGGATTTATTAACAACCTTGGCAAAAAAAGGCATAAAATTGGGTGGGTCACGTAATGTCTCACAATGCCTCACACACTGAAAGTGTTACCTAGCCGGGTAATGAAACGTTTGCAAAAAAACAACCAAGCTCAGAGAACCCCAAGGACTCCACAACGTCTCACTTAATGACTGCACTGCTTAATGATGAATTTTCCAGTCCCTATTGTGGTGGTAAGTCGAGGACTATCTGTATAAGTATTTATTTCAATATGGTTCTGTTTTTTTCCTTCCGTAAATTCTTATTGGATATTTCTTCCTCCTTTCCCCCTTTTTCTTTTCTTTTCCTCATGGAGATCAAGTGGCAAGCAACATTCCCCCCTCCCAAAAGAAAAATTCTTCGTTTCTCAAGAGAAAAATGAGATGACCTAAGAGAAAATGCCAACTGTGTTGCATCACATGAAACAAAGCTGTTCTCTGGGCTCTTGAAACCAAAATTACAACTGAGAATGTCTGTTAATAATACACAGTTAGAGGCAGCTTAACTCGTGATTCTTGTTAACACATTTAAATGTTGTTACATTCTTTGGCTGTAAATGTGCAATGTCAGATTGTCTTTTTAAAAGTTGAAGAATGCCATTGGCTGAGAGAAAAATATCAGATGGTTAAAAAGCACAAGGTAAAAGGTCTTTCTAACTCCATTTTTAAAACAGCTGTTATTGGGGCCAAGGTCACATAAACAACATTTCAGTGCACTTTCCTTTGTAAATGTTGATGGAAAAGCAGGTGCCTGGGAGAGTTGCCTAGGAGTGTTGGAATTGCAGTAACATGGTAGGAACAGCCGTGATTAGAAAACAAGCATCAGGAAACCAAATGTCAGAACATACAATACTCTGCTAGCAACTAAACCAGGCTGATTTGCTCAACCTAATATTGGAACTGCAACTCCCAAAAATTTCAAGGTATAGCTTGGGGAAGACTGACCTACAATGTGTTCATCTTCTCCCTGAAGACATTGTGAAGACATTGTAGGAATTGTCTTTGTAAAATAAGGGTGTGTAATACTAGAGCAGTGTTTCTCAGCCTCAACAACCTTAAGATGTGTGGACTTCAACTCCCAGAATTCCCCAGCCAGCACTGGAGTCCACACGTCTTAAAGGTGCTAAGTCGAGAAACACTGTACTAGAGCATCAAAGTACTTAATGGAATTCCTCCACCAGGAGATTTGCCAGGCACCCACACTGCTCTCTTTTTGGCTAAGCTAAGCTACCTTTCTGACATACGGTAGGCCTCTTGGGTTTTAACAGTTCTAAAGCCTGAGCATCAGGTAGGGTATATCTGGGCACCTGCAGACTCTATTCCAACCTGTTGCCATTCAGATTTTTATCTAGCCCCTACTTCCCCTGTTACACTGCTATGATGATGATGTTTGTTGCAGCCACAACCCCTTCTCTCGGCATCAATCCTTTCTCCCTAGTACTGAGTTTATCCTGTGCATGTTTACTACAGTCAGCTACATTTCTGCTTGGCTCTCTTCTGCAACAGGCAGCCATCTTGTTAAATTCTCCAAATACAATGGAGTGTCATGGAGGAAGAGAGGCAAATGTTTGGCTTCAGAGACCCAGATGGGTTAGGTTTATACCCTGTGCTGAGAAAACCCATCAGCCTCATTTTAGCCCACGACTAAAACCATAAAACCTACAACTAATAAACCACATTTTAGCCTAATCTCGCATATTTTCTTCCCAAAAAATCATGTCAGATTCTATAAAAAACACATTCTAGAAGCAAAAAATAACCGTATCTTGAAAATTAGTTTGGGTTCTGCAAAAGACTCCTCCCCCACTTTTATGATGATGTTGATGCAGAGAAAAAAAATATCTTCCATGTACTTAGGTCTGCTCACTTAACAAAAGGCATATTAGCCAGTATATGCAATCAAAACTTCTGAGCCCAAATGGGGCTCCTGAGAGTGGATGGTTGTTCAAATAAAAAGTTTGGCCATTGTTATGAGAATTCATCTGTATTATTTCAGTGAGATGTTCACATAAGATGATTAAAAAAGTTAAACTGTTGGTGTATTTGGGTGTACTGACATTGCTGCCTTTTCCTGATTCACCATTGCTCACTTTGCACAGTCAAGCCAGAAATATATCAATCAGGAAAACTTATGGCTATTGCATTAGGCAACATACGTATCTTTAGAGTAAGAAATAGGCAAGAAATAAAATCCAAATTACCTTGATATATTGCAGTGTGAAGGCCTCTGGAAAAGTCTGATGAAAAGGATCTAAAAGTAACGTGCAAAATGATTTGTAGGACTACTGAGGCTGTAAATCAGGAGTGGACAACTTAGGGCCTCCGGCTGCACGTGCCCCAGATATTTTTGCAGCCTCCAGAACTGTCTCCATGTTACTGACAATAGCAATGCAGATTTCTACCATTTTCAGGTGAGAAACATGCAAAAGTATGCTAAGTCCTTAAAGGAGACATAACCTAATTAAAAACAAAAGCAACAAAAATCCACGCACAGGAAAATCACAGCTACGGCCAGCCACATGTAACAATGTGTTCTTGCCTGAATTGTCTACATGTTCAATTTATTAAGGTCTTCAAATCCTCATGTCGTATGTGGTCCTGAATCGAAAAAAAATTCCCAAGTTTCCCAAATACTATAATGTGATATGCCCAAGATTTTGGATTCGTTCTTATGCCTAGAATAATTTCCGTATACATATGGACAAGAGGGGTGCAGTTTTTCAAAGATGATCAAACAGGTTCTTTCTCTTAGTGTTGACCCAAGTTTAAAACTGAACTTGGCATTGCTGATGCATTACTTTTATTTAGTTCAATAATTCTGTTCAATGCAAATTCATCCAGCTTTGAATACCACTGCACTTACTGGTCTTACTTTTCCATATTCAGGTTTGCGCAAACTGAACTTACTGTGAAGGAATACTGTATATTATCCAGGGAATTCTGACACACAACCAACAAGAAGAACATCTGTATCTTAGTGCAGTTTAAAGAAATTTGGCTGTAACTGTGAAAATGACCCTTCTTTTGTCAGTGGGAAAGACCTGTATTCATTTAAGGTTCCAACTCTCTTAGATGGGCATTACCAAAGCAAGATGAATGATCAAACACATTATTTTGTGTTAAGGCAAGGAGAGCCATCATTAGTTCAATATACCTGTTTATCAGGTTCAGAAAAGAATGGAGCTTTGTATATAGCACCTTAAAATCAGTAAGCTGGGATGGCCTACACCCTGCCATAAATGTAGCATGTTTAGTCACACAGGAAAACATTGTTGATTTCAGGGATTTCTGCCTATGGATAGTACTCAGTGCAGCAAACAAAAAAGGCATTTAAAAGATCATGGAAAACTCATTTAAGACATAGCTATAATGACATTCAACAAAACCTAGCATCCTATCATCTTTAGCAGCCAAAAAATTGTTTATATGTCAAAGGCCTGTCAAAATGTTTCTAACTTCTGGGAGAAGAATAAAGGGGAAAACCAGAGGATAACCACCTCCTGAGCTCCCCTTCATAGAGAACGGGAATGTCTGCAGGGAGAGGTAAAAAACGTCAGAATTGTGGCTGTGACCATGTGATTGAAACCCTACCCTTTTTACATGTGTTGCATTTGCAATGTGCATAAAAAATGGCTGCGGCTTTGATTGCATGGCCACAGTACCATATTTTTGACCTCCCCCACCCCCGGGATCTCTCTGATAGGCAATTCCCAAAGCCGGGAACAGCCACTAGAAACCTTGCATTTCTGTTCCCACCAAACATACTTCTGATGGTGGAAAGACCAGAATGACTTTCTCACCATTTCACTTTTTAATTAAATAATTAAATAATTGCTGCAATTCATTCAATCAATCAACTCTATTACAGTCGTTGACCAATTCAAAAATGGAATAAAGAAGACAATCTCTAAGAGAGCAAATAAAAATCATAATAATACTAAATAATTATAAAATCAATGTGGTTAAAATACTGTCTTTTAAAGCAAAAGTTAGCCATGCTCAGAGAAATAAAATCAATTGGTCAGACTAGCATGCTTATTATTCCTGTGTAAATAGAATGAATCCAGGTAGCCTGGAAATCTGACTAGATGAGGAATTATTCATTGTAATCAGGCATCTTTGTAATAAGGGCAGGATAACAAAGCATGGCTTAATGTTTCAGTAACGTTTTCAAGCACAGAAGCAAAATCTTTGTTCAAATGGAATATCCTGAAATTTCCGCTCAAGAACAGTATGTAGATGAGCATTACATCTTACCAGAGTTATGGTTCTTCTGAATTTGGGACCTGTTAGTTTGCTTAGATATTTTGCCAGCTTGAAAAATGGGGAGCAACATCCAGGCTATATCTTTAGGTAAGACAGTCAGGTCTAATTGACTTTCCAGATCCATGACACGCTTTTTAGGGGCTTGCTACATGTGCACGTCCTGTCATCAGAATTACATTAGGTGAGAAACCGTAGCATTTCAATTTCTCATGCAATGTCTGATTCCAAGACTAAACGTAATTGTCAGTTAAAATCACGGAGGCCAAGCCCATGGGAGAAAAAAGTGACTTTAGCCAATATCAGAGGGTGCATGACCAAACAGGAGTCTCAGTTTTGTCCACACTGGCCTCGCTATGCAAATCCACATTAGGAACACTGTGGAACTTGAAATATGTTCCTTAGGAATTTAGTTTGCTTCCTCTTCAAAGGAGTGAAGTTGCTCTGAATACAAGTTATACCGAATACAAGTTGTACTTTTAGTGCAGCAGGTATGAATAATGCACCTCTAGAATAATAGAAAGATTGCAGGACCGTTGCAGATTTCTATATGTTTTTGAACAACGTACTCTATATCCATCCAGCATTTTCCAGTAGCATGAAACTCTACCCTTAAATACTTGAATATTTTAACCTGTTCAAGTAGGTTCAGTTGCCTGGCATGAATTTTAGGGCATTTAGCAAAAATTATGTTCTTAATTTTTAAATAATTAATTTCAAGAGCTTCTCCAGTGAAATATGTGGGTAAGCACTTCTGACTCACTTTAGGCCAGCTGGCATCTGAGTTGGCAGTACAGCATCATCTGCATATAGGAGCATTGGAATATGGTTATTCTTTAATTTTGGAAGACGAAGAGCTTGATATTCATATTAGCACCAGAAAATTGATATCCAAATTTAACAGTAGTGGTGCCAAGATACTTCCCTGCCTAACTCCTCTGCCAGTAATAATTTCCTTGGTGCAATGGCCCTGCATACTGTACTTAACCTTTAAGTTAGCATTCTTGTAAAGTTTATATATAAGGAGGAGCAGGGGCCTATCTATGGTAGAATTCTTAAATTTACACCATAATTTATTTCTAGAAGGAAAATCAAAACTGAATCTCAAATCAATAAAAGCCATGTATAGCACAGATCCTGACTTAATTTTTTCAGCCAGATGTTACAAAGTAAAAGCATGATCAAAAATCAAGTGTCCACCTCTGAAGCCTGCTTGCTCTTCAGCCAGAATGTTTCCTGAATCAACCCATTCTAAGAGTTTATATAAAACGACTAACATACCATTTGCTCATTATGTTAATGGACCAATAATTAACAGCAAATCCCACTTGCCTTTTTTATAGATAGAAACTATCATAGCTAAACCACAATCCTTTGGGGTTTTATGCTGCCTTATGATCTACAGATGTGAATAGTGAGGCCCAAACAGGTCCACCGGCCTAGATTATTTCAAATAACTTCATTGCATGGAGCTTTAGCAGGCTGGAGTTATTTAACTCAGTGTTTCTCAACCTTGGCAACATGAAGATGTGTGGACTTCAACTCCCAGAATTCCCCAGCCAGCATATCAAGGTTAAGAAACCCTGGTTTAACCAAATCTTCTATTTGTGAGCCTGTTACAGGGACCACTGTGGAAACAAACCTGCATTAAGCTCTAAGTTGGTGATGGCAAACCTTTTGGGCTTGGCGTGTCAAGAATTCGTAAAATGCCTAACTAGACTCTTGCTGGCATGTCACCACCACCACCACCCCTGAACAAAAGAGAAACAATTCTTAAAAAAAAATACAGTCCAATCATGTGTGGTGCTATGTATTATATAAAGAAACGTCAAATAATTACAAAAATAAATACAAGTAATACAAACTCAGTTTCTTTTCAAACAGGGAGAATAGTTGTTGTCAGGTCTTGGTGAATGCTGGCATGTCACCCAAAATGTTGTGGCGCATCATCTTTGACACGCATGTCATAGGTTCGCCATCACTGCTCTAAGTTGAGCTCAGCTGGTTGATCCTGCCTACATAATGCCCTTGAATGATCCTCCGTAGAAAGAAAGGAAGAACAAGAAGGGCTGATAGTTGGATGGGAGGTTAGCAGATGCCAAACAGAACTGAATACTTGGATGGAGAATCCAACTGATGCCAATGATTTCCTCTGCCTCTTCTTGAACTGAAGAAAATGCTTTTGACACTTTTTCAGAGATAACAAATCTTGGACAGTATGTGTGAGAGAATTGACTTCATATTTTTTAAACAAGTGACCAATTCCTTCCTAAACTCCTGGCACTCACGGTAGAACCAAGGTTGGGCAAAATGGGGGGTAACCTTGATATTTGTAGTTGTAATTTTCCTATCCTCCCTAAAAAGGGGGGGGCTTCAGGTTGACTGATAACACTCATGTATAATGGAAAGACTCGGGCCTACATGGAACACATATGGGTGAGGCTGGCAAGGAGAGGCATAATTGGAGAGACAGTTGATTTAAATTATTTTGAGGCTAGAAACCAGGAGACCAGGAGTTCAAGTTCCACCTCAGGCACAAAGCCAGCTGGGTGACCTTGGGCCAGTCCCTCTCTCTCAGCCCTAGGAAGAAGCAATGGCAAGCCACTTCTGAAATGTTGCCAAGAAAACTACAGGGACTAGTCCAGGCAGTCACCAGGAGTCAAAATTGACTTGACGGCACCAAAAAATCAATCAATCAATCAATCAATCAATCAATCAAATTATGAGATGCACAAATCCTTTAATCCAGGATAGGTTTATCATCCTGTTTGGTAACGTGGCTGGCTCTGTTCTCGTCAAAATGGTCTCCATTTCTGCTGTCTGGTGAGAGGGGGAATGCTGAGTCAGGTATAGATATTCTTGACTGTTTCATAGGACCTCCATGATCCACCAAAAAGCTTTCAACCTGCTCTTGGCTTACAGAATGGATTAGAGATTACAGAATCTTTAGCACAAACAAAACATTGCGTCAAAATTTTTGTATCACTGATAACTCACTTCCTTGAGGATGAGCAGTGCCATCAAATTAAGTTTCAGAGCAAGTCATAACATTCAGTAGAGAGAAGGTCTGTAGTTCTTTGAATCCAGAAGATTCAGAAGCTCCAATCTTGGTATCTCCAATTTACTTTAAAAACAACAATATTCTGTTGGTACATAGTGAAAAAAATCTCTGCCTGATATCCAAGACAGTCATGATAGAATAAGGGAAGACAATCATTTTTTGATGGGAAATTTTCCATTTTCCAAGCTATTTCTACAGACTCTTAGGCCTACAAGAAGCATGGCATTTAAGACTCTTTTTCCTAATAAACAGATGTGCCACTGGAGGCTTAAAATATCACTTTAACTGTTATGTGGGAGGAAATCATTGTAATTTATGGCATCAATTTTCAATGCCACAATCTTGGGGAGCTCCATGGATTGCAAAAAGGAGTATTAAGATATACAGGACTGCTATTCCTGCAGTAGGCAATAATTGACCCAATCTGGTCTAGTATAAGGTAGCTCCCAAAGTTCTTCTCAGATCAGATTTATACTTCTGGTAAGCTATTGCCTACTGCAGGAATAACAGCATTGTATGTCTTAAAGACCCATTTTGCAATCCATGGAGTTTCACAAGATTATGAAAATAAGGTACGAAGTAGCCCCCAAAGTCCTTTTTAGATGTATGATTTCTGCATTCCTTTCTTAGCAATATCATTGACTGTTATTCTAGATCTTAATCACTAAACTTAGGTAGCTTCCTTCTTTTAAAAGAGAAATCCAAATGAAGAGAGATATATATAAGCGTTGAAGGTGATTCCATGGCTTTCAGTCTCTGTAGAGCTTCATCTAGCCCAACCCCGTGGCTAATTTTTTATAGAATCTCTGGTACTGAATCTCTCAGCTCTAGAAGAGTTCCCATTCACTTTTTATAACTGTACTGATTTCTCAATGAATCTGATGTGAACTTCTCATCTCGCTCCATGCAGCTAAATCAGTTCTCGTGGATTCTAGATCGTGCTGGGACATAAATACCCAATGGCATCTGCAATCATTATGCATTTATCCAGGATACATTCCCAGTAGGCACCAGAGGAATTAATGGTAAGAATGCCATAGTAAGAATATCTGCACAATGCAACTTCAGTACTGAGCGCAGGTTATTAACCAGCTCCCTCCTAATAGTTCAACTGACTGAGCAGTAGATGGTGATATTGTACTCCCAACAGATTTCAAGTATACCGATATTACTTATACTAATATATAATTGGGTGATACATAGAATATTTTACTTGTGACTATTGTGGAGAAATGTTTGACTTTGGGAATTTGGCACAACAGAAAAGAACAGGAAATGTGTTTCCTTTGTTGCTTTGTTCTTTGTAACACATTTTCCCCCAAACACTTTCATTTTATTCTGCATTGGTTAAGTTCCATCTCAGATATTGCATTCGGTCCTGGCCTCATGCTTTAAGAATGCTTCAGACAAATTGCCATAGGACTGGACAAAGCAATGAGATTGATCATGCAGAGTATAAATGAAGTATCCTGTGAAGAAACGAAGAATAAGGATGGATATGATAGCACACTTCAAGTCCGTGAAAAGATATCATTCAGAAAGTCAATACCTATTTTCCACTGTACCAGTGTGCAGGTCACTAAATAATGGAAATAATTAGAACAAGGGCAAATAATAATGGAATAACTAAAATAAGAACAATTTGATAACAGAATGACCCATCCAAGAGGTGGCAGGTTTAATTTGGATTTCATGCCCTGAGTAAGGTGTTGGACTCAGGTCTTAAAAGTTTACTTCCAACTCTATGATTCTAAGATTTTGTCATTCTAAATTTTCCTCCCTTTCAAAATTATGGAATTATGGAAATATTGAGTAGGGATTTATGTAGTAAATATTGGGATATACAAATGGAAGGAAAACAAAGAAATCAAGTAGCTGTCTGCCTCCATTCCACTGCCAGATATTGCAAGTATTAAGACACTCTTCTTTAAAAAAATAATTAATTTTTGCCAGCTAAAGCATAAATAAGGATTTTCAGGGTGACTAAGAAGGGGATTTTTTATATTCTACATAGGGCTTCTATCTGCATCTATAAAATGATCTGCTTGAAATTTTATTTAATCAGGGATAATAATAGTATGGGTAGTGCAAATTAGTTTAACATAGATTATAATATAAATTATACACACATACACATATTATTCTCTTGTGAAGGTCATCTTTAAAATTATTACAAGGATGACTCTAACACTTCCAAACAGCTTTTACTTGCTTGCAATATGTTAGATTATATCTTCTACCATTCAGTGGATATGCTGGCTAGAATGATTGGAGCTGGAAGAGAGTTACTGTAAAACTGTGAATAAATGATCGGCTGCTGAGATGTCAGATGTTTAATTTTCGACACTATTTTCATTAGTTTTTTGCCAGAGAAAACAGAAAACTCTCTAATAAATATTCCAGGTGGTAGAGCAGAAGTGTGCAGTCAGACACTTCAAAGCTATAGCCAAAAACGTATGGCATGGTTTCACAAACAAACAAACAAAAACCTCTGTAGTTTAAAATCACTTTAAAAATTGAAACAACCCTTGAAATTCCTCCCCAGATTTCAAGAAAAGCAAATAAGTATGTAAACAAATTTCCTGGTTTTATCTATATGTGGCTTTGTTGTAATGTATCATCTCTCCACCCACTACAAATCTCAGAGTCTCCCCAAAAATGTTGAGGGCAGTCCCAAATTGTTGCCCACTCCTGCTGCAGAAAATAAAGGTTCTACATTTTTTAGATACTAGCCTTGGAGTATTCAAGAAGTATAGACACAAAGGCCAGGGCAATCCCTTCTCAGTCTACAACTTTCAGGATACAATGTAGTTCAGCAATAACTAGGATACCTCAGGTTGATCCAGAATCAATCCCATGTTATGCCAAAAAGACATGAAGGTACAGTACTAAAGTAATTCTCTGAAGTATTTCTATTAAAAGGCACCAAGTGTTCATAATAAATAAGTCTAACAATTTTTAGCCAAGAAAGCAAACAAATGGATCATCAAACAAATCAACCCAGAATTCTTACTAGAGGCACAAATGACCAGGCTCAAATTATCATACTTCGGTTACATTATGTGAAGACCTAATCTCTGAAGAAGGCTCTGATGCTGGGAAAGGTAGAAGGAAAGAGAAGAAGAGGACGGCCAGCAGCAAGGTGGGTGGACTCAGGTACAGTGGTTATGGGGACACCATGGGAAGACCTGAAGGACCAGGTTAGAGACAGATCATCATGGAAAAAATCGATCTATGTGTTTGTCAAGAGTCAACACCAACTTGATGGCATATAATCAATCAATCAAAAATAATTTTAAATAACTGTTTTATCAAACATCTACCTATTTATCTATTTATTTGATACTTGAGAGTCAGGCGGCATATTTAATTGTTTTAATTGGTTTTTATATTAGATTTTAATGGTTGGTTTTGTTGTACTTTGCCCAGAGTCACCTTGTGTGAGGTGGTTGACCATATAAATCTGATAAAATAAATACATAAATAAATATAAATTTAAGAAATTATTATTGATTATACCAAGCTAACCACTCAAATCTCTTAGCTATTAACAATAAAAAACACAATGAATACCCTTCCAAACAGATGTGTTTTCAAGGTTATGTAGAAAGCCAACAAAATAAGTGTGATTTACTGATAGATTTTAGGAAGTCTGCCTAGTACAGATTCTCTAGTAAAGACTTTTGAAAAGTTAGAGAGAGGACTGTAGCAGGCAAAAAACAACAACAACAAAAAGATGTGGCAGAGTGTATGACACTTAAAAAAAAATGAGTTTGCTTTAATATGCTAAGATTTTGACCAAAATCCTGCTTTTGGAAATTTGGTATTTATTCCCACTGGTTCTGCTTGTACTTCTGGAGTAAACATCAGCATTCTATTTATAGCATGGGATATCGCTCAGTTGTTTTGCTTTTCATATCTCCCAGGCCTTCATTCATGAGCAATTCTACACAGATGATTCCAAAACTGGACTATACATTCTCTACTTAGTCATGAGTTACACTTCCATATTGGGAATGGCAGATTTCTGTAGTCCTTCTTTAGGGACCAGGCAGAAAATGTTTCATAGACCTAGAGAGATTTGCTTTTTGGCTACCCTTGACTTCATTACACTATTCTAAAAAAGTTTACATGTCTACATAGAGTGGTTTTAAAATCAGAGAATGAATTAACATTTTGGTATCCACACAGACTGTAAATCTATGAGCTTCATACAGAACTACACATTTGCTCTTCCATAAAAGGTTCTCCAGCATCTCCTGAAAGATCATTTAACTGTTGTCCAAGTAGCAACAGATTGAAATGAGAACCAGAATTCTCAGTTCCATTGCTGCATCTTTACTAGCAGATTTTGTTTATTTCTGCAGCTGCTTAGAATGACCATTCTTTAATTCTACAGTGTCTCACCTGCTGAAGATCTTCTCACCACTACCAACAAAATGCAACGTATGCCAGGCAATTTGAATCAGAAGTCTTCAACCATAGGAACACTTTCTCTTATACTCAATCTGTGATCTTGTAGGAAAGCTGCTGTGAGGCAGGTTGAAGCCAGTGCAAAGTGTGCTGGCATGAAAATAGTCCTTTCCCTGGGAAAATGGAAGACAACCTCCCATCCAGATAATCCATGGTGCATAGAGAAGGTGTGAGGTGATGCAGTCAGGGAAGTGATCTGCTTGACTGTGAGTGGTTGCGCCCAATGCACAAGTTTATGTACCTGAGCTGGACAAAAAATGACCCAGCAAAATAGAAGACATTGTCAAGAGTCAAATACTTCAGTTTGACATCTAGTCAATTGAAATATGGTGAGCATTCAGTATGGACATGACCTACTTGAAAATTCCCATGGCAACCTTTTTGCAAAAACACAAGTTTCCCTCCCTATGCAGCTGTTATATGAGAATATCTACACCACGCTCCCACAATTCCACACAGACACTACAGCTATAAAAGATAACTTCTCCCTGCCAAATCTTATAGAAGCGAATTTCATAGCTTAAGTATGTTCTGTATGAACAAGCAGCTTGTTTTGTCAGATGCACTGAATAAGCTTGAGATAATTTCTATATTCAGATATCTTTATTGCAATGTATTTGGATTATTGGTTATCTTAGATTTTTATTAAGTGATTCTTCTTGATGTAGGGGGAAAAAATCAGAAATGATTTGATGCTGGTATTTGGGGTGATGGTCTTAGCACATATTTGTATCAACCTCTGCTATTCTGGAAAAATAAGAGAAAGATCTAAAATATACATATTTTGAAGCCAATCTTTTTATGAAAGGTCATTGGTAACAAAAACAGTAAAACTAAGTGGAAAACAGAACACCAGAAAAGAAAATATTGCTCTTGAGCCCGAAATCTAATACTGAATGGAATAAATTCTGGCTTTCTTTGTGAAACCAGGAGCCTTGTGAATACATGATCAAACCAGCTTTGGCTATGGACTTTGGAAAGAGGATTCAACATTCAAGAACATAACTAAAAAAAAAAAGAAATAAAAAATACAATAATAAATCTATTTAATGTGCATCCAAATGACAGTTTGAGGATATAAACAAGGAAGTGCTCTTCTAAGTCCTTTAAATTCTGAAGTTTTGCATTTATTTTGGGAGCCAGAGACATTGTGTTCTAATAAACAAGATGCATCTGAGGGAAATTATTCAAAGAGAACTATTTTAAGGAAAACTGTACCAAGCAAGTCTCCGTTGAATGAACTTTTCCTGCTTGCCATATGTGTACTCTTATCTTCTGATGTACAGAAGCCTCATACATATGGAAACTCCTTGCTTATTCAATTCAAAACTCCAATCTACATGTTCAAAGAATTTTACATCTATATTCATGTTTCTTCCTATGCAATGATGAATGAGAAAAGCATTCTTGGATAGGATCTCCATGTGTTCATATGAACACATGGATAAGACATCAACAGCATCGGTTAATTAAAAATAAAAATCAAGAAGAGCCTTTGACATTTGTTATAGATCGTATGATTTCTAAAAAGTTAATATTAAATATTAAAATCAACATTTTATTTAATATTTTGTAACGTTTCCTAAAATACAGTCAAAACCATACCATACTTAGTCAATTTCTCAGAAAAATGATTGAGATTATGTATTCATTTATTAATTATATTTATATGGCTGCTCATCTCACACAATGTGACTCTGGGCAGTGTACAGAACAATCATAAAAACAATTTTAAAACCATTCAAAAGTACAAAAAATTAATATTATTATAAAAGGCTAAGAGAGAGCATCAGATTATAAACAATGGAGCCATCTAATCAAATTACCATACCCTTGGGATCCCCAGGCCTGTTGACACAATCAAGTTTTAAGGGGTTTCTGGAAGGTTGGGAGAGAGGGGCCAATCTCACCTCAGGAGGGATGGTGTTCCACAGAGCAGGTACCACGGCAGAAAAGGCTTATCTCCTGGGTCCCATCAGATGTAACTCTTCACAGTTGGGACCTGCAACATACCTCTTCTATTGGACCTGATGGGATGGGCAGACGTAAATGGGAAGAGGTGAAACATGTGCCACTCTAGGGGCACACATAACTGCCCACACCACCACATTCTGCACCAGTTGAAGCTTCCAGATACTCTTCAAGGACAGCCTCATTACAGTAGTCCATCTGGGAGGTGACCAGAGCATGAGTGACTGTGAGCAGAGCCTCCCAATCCAGGAATGAGTGCAACTGGGACACAGCATGAAGCTGTGCAAAGGGCTTCCTAGCCACAACTGCCACCTGTTCTTCAAGCAGGAGTCGCAAGTTCAGGAGGAACCCCAAATTTTGCCATAGGTCTTTTTGGGGCAGGGCAACCCATCCAGTACCAAAGATGGCATAGTCCCAGAATTGGCAGGCCCAAAAACCCAGAGCCACTCAGTCTTGCCAGGGTTCAGGTGAAGCCTGTTCTCCCCCATCCAGACCCCCATTGCCCCCAGGCACCAGGATAAGATATCAACAGCATCGGTTAATTTTTCAGGGGCAGAGATGTATAATTGGGTATCATCAGTGTACTGATGATACCTCAGCCCATGGAGATGGATGAGCTCACCCAGCAGCTTCATGTAGATGTTGAAAAGGAGAGGAGAGAGCACCAAACCCTGCAGAATCCCACACAGTAGGGGCTGAGGGTGGGATCTTTCCTTCCCAATCACCACTGACTGGTATCAACCCCAGAGAAAATAGGAGAACCAGCACACAATCCAGAAGGATATCATGGTTGATGGTATTGAAGGCCACTGAGAGATCAAGCAGAGCTAGGATAGATACATAACCACCATCCCACTCCCACCAGAGATCATCTAAAAGTGCAACCAATACTGTTTCCATCCCATACCCAAGCCTGAATCCTGACTGAAAGGGGTCAGATAATCCATTTCATCCAGGGTCCTCTGAAGTTGTTGTGCGACCTCTTTCTCCACCACCTTCCCTAAAAAGGGAGGATTAGATACTGGATGAAAAATGTCCAGTGTAGTGGGGTCTAGTGATGGTTTCTTCAGGAAGGGGCAAACCAAGGCCTCCTTAAGAGGCAAGGAAACAACCCCCTCACCCAAGGAGGAATTCTCCACCGCTAAAACCCACTCACACAACCCCTCCCAGGCAGCTTTCATTAGCTATGAGGGGCATGGATCTAAAGAGCAGGTGGCCAAGGTCACAGTCATGAGGACCCTATCTACTTCCTCAGGCCCAACAGGTTCAAACCGTTCTCAGATAACAGAGCAAGACTCCATCCCAGGCATCTCCCCAGGACCTGCAACAAGGCCAAAGCCCAACTGCGAACAAATTCAAGCAATTTTATCTGACAGATGCTGAGCAAATTCTTCCGCACGACCCTGCAGGGGGGTCTCCAAGCCCCCTCTACCCAAGAGGGCACAGGTCACCTGAAACAGGGCTGTGGGATGGCTATCTGCAGACACAATACGGCCAGAGAAGTATTGTCACTTCACTGCCCTTACCACCACGAGGTAGGCCTTAATGGTGGCTCTCAGCCGTCTTCTGTCAAGTTCATCCCTCACTGAATGCCAGGGGTGCTCTATATGTCTCTTTTCCTGTTCCATCTTCCTCAACTCTTCCCATATACCATGGGAGTGACAGGATCCACAAGTGGGGAGAGGTTGCACAGGTGTGATCCAATCCACAGCCTCTGCAGCCATTTTATTCCAAGTGGCAACCAAGGCCTCAGATGGAGCATGCAGCAGATCAGCAGGAATAACCCTCAGCTTCCTCTGACACCCTTCAGGGTGGACTGATCTAATAGGTTACGCCTCCCTGTGGTGGATAGTGGCGCCGGAGAACCCCATGGTAATCAGGTCATGATCTAACTATGACAAGGGGGACACCAGGAGTTCCCCCAATTCCAGATCTCATTGCCATTGCTTGGACAGGAAAACCAAATCAGGTGTGTGATCACTGTCCCATGTTGGGCTCTGGATGACTTGGGATAGGCCCATGGCTGTCATGGTAGCCATTAACTCCTGAGCAGCCTCTCACCCCAACCCCAGAGAAGGCAGATTGAAATCCCCCAGAACCATAAGTCTAGGGAACTGTACCACTAGCCTGGCAATGGAGTCCATCAGCTCAGGCAGGGAGGCCGGTACAGCAGCCACAATCTGAACTGATCCCTAGAGCCCCACTTAATGAACAGGGTCTCACATCTGGCAACCTGTGGAGCAGCACCCCTGAAAGCCTTAAGAGACTCCCGGATGACAATCACCACATCTCCACCCTTGCCCTGGAATCTCGGCTGATGCTATATCCAAAACCTGGCCGGGCAGATTTCTGAAAGGGCCACTCCCCCTTCCAAACCCAGTCAGGTCTTGGTAATACATGCCAGGTTGGCCCTGCCATCTGTCATTAAATCACAAATGAGGGAAGCCTTATTACAGACCGACCTGGCATTTAGTAGCAGCAGCAGCAGCCGAAAGCCAGGGCCTCTGAAGAGGTGTTGACCGGGCACAGGGATTGAGATCAGGGAGCTGGAACATGAAACTGGTATAAGACGTCGGACCCGTGTTCCCTGAAAATGTCCTGCTCCCAGTCTCTCACCATACCTACCCATGCCTGTTACCACTGTGATGTTCCAACCCACCCCCAACCCTGAAAGGCATCAGCAGCCCCCAAACCAACCTCCCAGTTCCCAAGGCCGGGGATCCCCCCCCCGTCATTAAAACCATCCATCCCAGGGAAGGGAAGCTGAGTCCCCGAGGCACTTCAGCCTTAGCTCTCAGTGCCACCAGGGGACTGGTGTCTTCTTGCCACACGCAACCCAGTCACCCCTCCAGACGCTCTCGCTGGATTGATCAGGGCTCTCTCTCCACTCACACCCAGCCCCACCAATCTCCTTCCCTGCCTCTCACCCAGGACAGAGAATTGGTGCCTCAGTGGGAAACCCACAGCCAGCTCTGGGGAATGGGGGGAATGGTTCTGCTGGCTGGGGAATTCTGGGAGTTGAAGTCCACCCATCTTAAAGTCGCCAAGGTTGAAAAACACTGATCTAGAGATATCTGAGTCTATCTAGAACGATGGCTGGTGTGGGTCTTCCGGGTTGTGTGGCCGTGTTCTGGAAGTTTTGTTTCCTAACATTTCACCAGCATCCTGAAAATACACCCTGCAAAAGGTCAACGAACTCAGCTCAACCACCAGGACGTATGAGCAGCTCACACAATGAACATACTAATCACCCCCAGCAGCCACTCGTTAACAATTCAATAGAAGAAAAAACCCTGCCTAATCCCCAGGGATTAACACACAGATTCTGACACCAAAACAAGCAGCCACTCGTTAACCCAAACCCCACACCCCCCCACACCCCTAACCCCCCCACCACACACACCCCCACCACACACCCCCAATCCCCCCCTCCTCAGATCTCTATAAATACCCACAAAAGGGTCACCATCCTGGGCACAGAGAGAACTGCTCCTGTCTGTGCTCCTACTCTCTGAAGATGCCGGTCACAGATGCTGGTGAAACGTTAGGAAACAAAACTTCCAGAACATGGTCATACAGCCCGGAAGACCCACAACAGCCATTGTATTCCGGCCATGAAAGCCTTCGACAATACATCTATCCAAAACCTTTCTGTTTGACACACATCAATACATTCAGTACAGTGAGCCGTCACTAAAGCCGTGATCCTGTTGATCCTGGATGAACGATCTGGAGCCATAGGATCTCTGTGTAGCAGAGAAAGATGCTGTAACTCCAATGGGGAAATTTGACATCATAAACCTTTTTTGGCTTCTGTGAGAGCCTCCAAGTTTTTGTTTTTTGTTTTTTTGAGATCAGAAAGTTTAACATAAAAAAAGGAGGGGGGGGGAATGCAGGATTTGAATTAGGGATTGGTTAGAAAGAGCTGTTGATGCACCGGACTCAAAGCCCTCCTTATTTTTAATCGCCCTTCCAAACCAGTGAGCAGTTACATACTTAGTTCCCACACAACAGGGAAGAATGCACTGAAACAACAATAAAAAAATATGTTTTTCTTTTTAAAAATATTTATCTCACAGCAGCTATAGGTACAGTAGTATTTGATATGATATTTGCTGTGTTTTCCTTCTTTTCCTATAGATGGCACCAACATCTTGCAATGTTGAGAATAATTTCCAAGTTGCATTTCCTAGATGGAATTTTAATATATAAAGCAATTGAAGTCTGAAAGGGGCATAACAGTTGCCACTGAGATGTTTTACCAGCCTGTGAATGTGTGGTTTAATGGGAAAAGCATTCACCCATCTAATGTTGCACAATGCTCTTGTGGATATAAAAGCAGTGCAGTGTTTTCTATAAAGTTCAGGGCTGGAATTTGATAAGAATCAGCTGACTCTACTTGAAAGTTATCTTTCCAGTTCAGTGTTCCTTTTCTTTTCCCCTCTTCATAGAGAGATTTTGTAGTCTCCAAGAAAAGAGACCAAAGAAATGATAGTGAAAGATAGAGATCCATATCAGCGAACTGAGCTGGATCTGATATCTTGTGTTGAGAGAAAACTCTCTCAAAAGAATACTTGTAAGTCTGCATGAAACAAAGACTCCATCAATAATATGTTCTTTGCTGAGGCAAGTCAATAGCCATTTTATCATTTTGCATCTTTGAGTTGGATCTTTACTGAGTCCTGCTAATTCTTATTGAGTGTAGTGAATCATTCTAAATCAGATTAAAATCTAAATCTAATTGATTGTCTTTTAAACTCTGAGAAGTTGTATGGATCATCATCACATTGATTGCCTTGTTTTGGCATACTTGCCATTTCCTTCCTTCCTATCACCAGTTCCAGGGAAAGGCCTTTTTCATCAAATGGATGCAGTGACTAATATCAATACTTTGCTCATTCCCACTGAAGTTAAGTGGGAGGGTAGATGCATAGCTCCATTTTTATCACTTAAAATACTACAACACAAATCCTGAATTCCCAATAGAATTTCATTTCATGTTGAAGACTGTTTTTAATTAAATTGGTTCGTATAGTCAGCATTTGCCCCAATCCAGGATCAGCGCCACCCCACCCCCATGTTGGACCTCTTTAGAAGCTTTTCTACAGATGATCAGCTGCATCATAGCAGGAAATGCTGTAAGATACTTTGCAATATTAATGCTGGAATGGCGGGGGGCTTTCTAATGGAAAGAACTCTTGCCAACCAGTCCTGCCCTCTGACTGGTCAGTTTTTCTCCTTCCCACTGAAGTTAAGGAGCCATGGTGCCTCACTGTCCTTCTCCCATGTTTCTTAAATTGAATTTCTCTCCCCCTCTCTGGTCTCCTTGTCAAGTTGCTGTTGCAGTGAAAGTATATAATGTAACTCACTGAAAAATGTTGAGTTGTCCTTGGAGGCAAATGCATCTGATGGCATATTAAATGGAATGGCTTACCGCAAAGAAGTACATTGGCTTCATTCCACTTCACTATTTATACAAATTATTAACCAGGCTATCCAAACAGAAGAAATACTGATAATCTAACCATAGCAAGGCAGACAAAGGAATTTATTCAGATTAAAAAGTCAGTAGCAGGAAAATTAGAAAATCTAACCACCTATTATTTTGCCAACTAACTTAAGCCAAATACAAGTGAGTCTCAGCCTCTCCATTTGCACAGTCAAGATGGAAACCAACAGTACAACAGTAACTGGAATGTGACATGTTTGAAGCACAATAGGAATCTGTAGATTTCAGTATAAAGACCCTAGATTGTATACTTTCATTTAAAACACATATAGAAAAATTGAGAAACAAGGTCAGTGCTTGGAACACCATGACTCAAAAATTCATGCAGTTAACCATCAGAAGCTCCATCTTGGCCTTTTGTTATTCCAGGGCTGAATATGCATTCATGCAAAAGGATAAACAATGGACTCTTTATTGAACAACAGTTGCCAAATCATCACAGGCTGTAAATCCCACCAAAACAAATTGTATATTCTCGCTGGAACAGTTCCTTTAGATATCCAGAGAACATAAGATAGTTCTAGACATTTTCTATATAACAACATTGTGAAGCAGAGGCATTTGCTTTTTACCCCAATGAAAAAATTAAATACCAGATTGACTTTGGTTAGAAAGGGACTATGGTACATATGACTAAGAAAGTTTGCAGAGGATGCCATGGACATATATTAGAGAGGAATGGTTCATGTGGATCCAGGTAGGTGTACTGAGAGTTAACCAGGTCCTGTAGGTACTTTACTGAAGCAGAGACCTATGGTTGTGGTCCAAGCAGATCTGCAACCTCTACTTTGTCCTTTCTTAAGGGTACTCTTGAACACAGTAGGATATTAGAGCCAACACACAAGCACTGAAATGTACATAATGGTGAGAAAAAAATGTGACTTGCTGAATGAACATTCGGGAAAGAACAGAATGTTTTCTAAGCTGTTTTCCTGATGAGAAAACAAATGCAGTATGGCCATGATGAGAATAGGGGAAACCACAGTATTGGCTAGATGCTGGTTTTTACACTCCCCCATTGTAATTTGATGGGAGCCTCAGCCAGCTCAGGGAGAGTTTGGAGCTTTGCAAGAACAGCAGTAATGAGGACTGCAGAAATGTTTCTGTAGCCTTTGGGGCAAAATCAGTGGCTGTGTGAAAGTACCTGTTGATGCCATTTGTCAAAATAATCTAATCTAGAGAATGCAGTTAATACCTTGCTTTCCAAATATAGCACAAGTATAGAGCTGGAAAAGATGCAGAAAAGATTAGCCAACATGATTAGAGGGCTGGGGCAGCTGTCCTTAAAGGAAGTATTTGTTTTTGATTGTTTCTGTGTTTGTTTTTACTTAGAAAGTGAATCAAAGAGATAGAAGTATAGAAGTCCATATGTGGCAGAAGGAAAAAGAAAGGAGGCGCTGTTTCTCTTTCTTTTTCATTATACTAGAACCCAAGATTGAAACCAAACATAAGGAGAATTCAGGGCCAATAAAAGGAAGTCCTTCTTTACCCCATGGATAGTGAAAGAATGGAATCCCAGTGTCACCAGCTGGGATGGCCACCAAATTAGTCAACTTTAAAACGGGTTTAGGGAAATTCATGGAGGACAGAACTATCAGTAGCTATTAATGTTGATGGCACATGACATAAATACCAGTTGCTAGGAAACAATAGTGGAAGAAGTTATAGTTCTCATGTCCAGCTTGTGAACTTTCTTGACCATTTGACCACATCTGCACAGAATACACAGAATACAGTATCAGATGGCCCATTGATTAGACTGAACAGGGCTCTTCTTATATTCTTAATGGATACACATCTGTAAACCCTTTGGTATCAAAGGGTTCCTTGACTGAAATCCATTTTTAATGGATTTCTTCCAACAGCTTATCTCTAGCACTGGAACATTCATCCTGAACTGAAGGATCAAGGCTGTTCCTTCCTACCTGTATTGTTCCGTGGGCATCCACAGGAAGGCAAATTATGACACTTGCATATGACATAATCACACAAATGCTTCAAAATGTCCTGATGCAAGTACCCAGTCAAGGCATTTGCCTAATAATATCTGCATCCACATATTTTCAGTTTGTGTTATTGGTGTTTGCTGCTGATACCACTGGATGGTAATCTTAAATCTGGAGAAGATGGCTCTTCCAGTATCTTGGTTTCAAACCGCTGAGATTAATGACACCTTCAGCCAAGCCCAGAAAGACTGAACTCATTTAATATAGGGTTCTCCTCCCCAGTGTGTCTTCATTACACCTCTCGGAGCTATTAGACAGCCAAATACTGATTGGCTGAAAATTATTTTGTGGGTTTCACGGCTGGGTGGGAATCTCCCCAGTCCTAGTCCAACATTCTAATCATTACACTATAAGATTTCTGCAACTTTTAAACCACTCCTCTGAAAAAAGCCATGCGCTTCCTGCAGAATAAGTGCCTGCCTGAAGCTATCTATCCCTATATACAGGCAACGTTTTACTTCTGAGCTACTATTCAAGGAAGACTGCTAGAAATGCACCATTGAACTAGTGACAAAGTATGGATGTTTTAGTAATAGGACTTTGTAAGTATTTTACCAGTCAAATTTTTCAATACTCATGGGCAATATATTTCCAGAAGAAAACAGAGTTTCTTCTTTCTTAGCGATCAGCCTTTGGTAGTCAGCCTCTTGAAAAGTGAGAAGGATCAAATATTCTTGTTTACATTTAGTTCTTCCAATACAACAGAATTAGCTGTTGCAGGCAACGTACTGCCAGGGAGTAACCTCTTTTAGATTCTGCTCCTTTGCGCTAGGGTGGGCATGATCCAGCTGCCATTCGCTAATACCAAAGGCACAAGGCATCTTGCCAAGGTTTTGCTTGCAAGGCAGACAAGCTAGACATGATGAGGATCATGTTTGAATGACATGTTCAGTGACAAAGCATACAGCCAATTTGAAAAGTTTTGTTGTAAGAAAACAGAAGTCATTTTTAAAGAATAAATCAAAAGGGTACCTGTGCCCGTGCATAACTCTAGCCAGTTGACTGTGGGCAATAAAAGGAAGGAAGGAAGTTAATGTGGCCAACTTCTGATCTGATGAGCCCTGAATGCCTTTGTTGGCCCAAGCTGAACATGTCTGGCACTGATCCCCTCACCTGCTACACTCTGGGCATTCTTTCCCACCCAAAAGTTGCAGGGACTTAGACCTCAGTCCAGCTCTAGAGCAGAAGTCACTCAGCTGGATAGAGGAGAGGAGACACCAAAGCTCAAGAAAGTGAAAAAGAGAGGAGAATTTAAGTGAACCAGCATCTCTACTTACCTAGACAGCCAACTTCATAAGCAGGAAATGCAGAAAATAGCTAGAACTGTTAGAATTAATTCACATGGAAGTGTCAAAGAAAAAAGAGAGAGGATAAATAAAAACCAAAGGAACTGTTTCATTGCAATCCCTTTCTTGAGTTCTTACCTCAAGCCTACAAATGGTTGTATTGCACTGCAATTTCTTGTTAGGATTTTGAATTCCACTGATGTTTTCTTCGGTCTGGTAGATAATAAACTTGCTCTGCAAGTGCCATGATATAACTAACATAACTCATAATATGGAGACCACCCTTGATGATGGGAAGATTTGGCTTCTGGCTGCAATATGCATCTGGCTGCATATGATAAGGACGCCTTTCTGTCTCTTGGACTCAATGTAAGGTGCTAAACTTTGTCTATAAATTCCAATAATATGTGGATTAAATTCTTTAGTACATGGCAGCTTTTCCCAAACTAGTGTCCTTGAGATACATTAGAACGCAGCTTCCATGGTCTTCAGCCAATAGCCATGCTACATGGGGAACACATCCAGAGGATAACAGTTTGGGAAAGGTTCACATAGAACGTGGAATCCAAGAGAAGCTACATCATGCTAGGAATTATAATCCCAACTCATTTGGATGTTGAAAACTTGGGAAAGACTGAACACAAGTACGCAAAATGTTTCAAGCTCAGAACACTTTGAGTACAGTTGGATCAGTATTGGAATCTTTCTGGTAAGGTTAGAATAACCTGGTTCAAACTGGAAAAGTTGAAAATTCAAAATGTTTTGCACATTTGCAATATGCATCTAGTTAGGTCATACTAGATGTTATTTTAATAATCTACATTGCATCTCTCTTAATAGCATAGAGAAGTGTTTCTCAACCATGCTGGCTAGGGAATTCTGGGAGTCAAAGTCCATATATCTTAAAGTTCCCAAGGTTGAGAAACACTGGCATAGAGCAAGCTCACATCAAGATGTGGCCATCATGTATGAGGAGGCAAGATTTAACCCTTGCTTCCCTAGTAAAGCTCACCTCTACCGAACAACTAAAGAAACAAACAAAACCATGCATTGGTACAATTGGAGACTTTCTTTTTTAATTGCAACATGGGAAGCTCGAGTAAATTTGGGAGCTGATTGGGAAAAGACTGGCCTTTTTTCCTTTCATATTTGCTTTAGAGCAGTATTGCCCTCTTTGGATAAACATAAAGATCTCATTCCTTCACGTCACACCTGCCTTCTCCAATAATTTATTTTAAATTTCAAAACCACAATTAAAAACCAATTAAAGCATTTGTAAGTATAGAAGATATACATCTTTCCAACCTCAGTTTTTTTATACCAAGCCTGCATAATTTGTTTCCATGACTAGCAGCGCGAGCTCTGCGGCTGGTAGCTCATCAGAGGCTTTTTAATTCTAGGCAGTGAGGAGGACAGAGCACAACAGAGGTCACTTTCAACATTAGGCCTGCTATGCTG
The DNA here is from genome assembly GCF_059951505.1 of Python bivittatus. NCBI lineage: Eukaryota > Metazoa > Chordata > Lepidosauria > Squamata > Pythonidae > Python > Python bivittatus. Next base: position 20,719,405 of record NW_028277088.1, on the reverse strand, counting down.
CTTTGTTTGTATAGCCAGAAGTGCAGAAGACCCAGCTTTACAAAGTTATGTCCATGAAAATGGGATGATGACCCATAGAGCTTGCTTGCATGTCTGGAGGTGAAGAGGCAGATATTTTAACAAAAATGCTCCAAAATGATTTGCTGGGAGTTATCTTTGGCAATCAACTCAGACCTAGTTCCAAAACCTCTTGGATTTTCTCTGGCAAAAACTGAACATAAGTGGAACACAGTTCCTCACAAGCTTCCAAATGGGATTTTTAGCCATAATGTCTGGGAATTCTCTCCCCAAACCATCCAACTGACAGACTAAATGAGATTTTTTTTTTCATTTGAGATCATTTTCAGGAACCTGGTCTTGAAAAGTTCAAGAAAATTAAGAGACATTTCTTGGAGTTTGGCTATAAATGCTTTTATTTATGTTTCATAAATAAAAATAAAAGTTTCAGAAAATCTGAAAACTATCATTTTTTAATACTTTAAACATTGGAGCTTATCCAGGATGGTCCAAAAATAGGTTGGCTTCTTTCTTCTGTTCATAAATCCATTCAAGCATATTTCCTTTTGACAACTAATGGATCTCAGAGTAGAATGGAGTATCTTTAAGAGTAGCTCACAAATCTGTACAAATTAACAAGACAAATTAACATACTGTTTTCATGTAATTAATTATCTTATTTGCGAGATGAGGCATTCTCATAGAAGGCAATACGAAGCAATGAAAGATGAAATCCATCCCGAAGATGTATTACTTTTTCTAAAATCCTAATTGTTAGCTCAGCATTGCTAACGTTACCCTCAGTGCAAACTCTAACCCTTTTTTTCTAATTCAGCTAATTTGTTTTTAAGAATTTTACCACATGTAAATATTTTATCAACATGGATGGTACTTCAAAGCTTGAGATAACAACATTTCTTCTTCTACTATCTTGAGTTATATATACACATAAAGAAATAATGGAGTATTTATTTACTAACCCTTTATGAGTTAGTTTACTCCAACTAATAGCAAAAATGGGCAAGTGTTGACTCTTCTAGAATTTGGAGTTTGATATCATCAGCTAAATCACTATGGAATTGGAGAGGGTATTTTTCAGGAGTTTCTTCTCAATTTCCTTCCCTAACAGAATGCTGGCATCCACCAAAATGCAAAGCTTCAGAAGCCTTCTTCAGAATGGTGCACAGTTCAGTTCCATTTGCAATCAGAAGGACTATCTCACAATACATTTTCAGTGAGTCTTATAAAATGTCTCACTGTCCATTTTTATGTTTTTCAAGGAGACACACTTCGCAATTTTGTAATAAAGTTATGGTGAACTTGGCTCAAATGTTGTTCAGGTCAATAGGGATGCATGATGTTGTTTCTGGGTTTTTACATATAGTATGCACTGAACATGAATGATGATGACTAGAAGACTATGAATATTCCATAACTCACATCAAAAGTCTTTTCAGGAGAGAAATTCCTATTCTGACTCTTATTCTGTCATTTCTCCTCTATTATTTTTAGCAAGGAATTTCATCTGTTTGAATGATGAATTCATGTTGATGCTTGCCTAAATTTTCATAGTTCCAAAGACTAATGTTTTTACTTGCTTTTCTCATCATTCTCTTTCTCCTTTCTCCCATGTTCTTTTGGGGCAAATTACATTAACTGTACCAGAATATGCATCGGTATGGGGGCAATGGTGCAAATCCAGAACTTATTTAAGGACCTCAATCTTCAAGTTATAATTCTAGGAGGTGGAATTAAACATGAATCCTTGCTTCTTCCATGCTTAATTTACTAGTTAGCATCCTGGAGATTCGTGGGAGAGCTCTGGGTCGCATTATTTCACACGGGACTTATACAGGTAGGAAGAATCTTCACAAAAAAAGCACTTCCACAATTGTTATCCTGATGAAAACATATTTTTGAATAGCTTTGCAAAAGTAAATGGTATCATTCTGCACCAGGTATTATCTGTGTTGTCAATCATTTGCTGTAGCATATCCACAGAGGAAGTGACATGGGGCTGAGGGAGTGGAGAAAAAAGCATATGTGTGTGTGTGTGCACGTGCACATGTATACATAAGAAACTCCTTATTCTCCAGGTGTCTTTTCTTCAGACATCCCACTTTAAATAGTTTCCATGTTTCTTTGCAAACAATGTTACATTTGCTAGTTTATAGTTTCCTGCCTAGGGGTCCATTAACATGCTTTCAAATTGCTCTTACTACTCTGTAAACTTTGGGACCCCCTCAAAGTCTCTCATATGCTTGGAAAAGTGCCTTTGAAAAGTCTTCTCACTTCTGACCCACTAGAGTTTTGTGTGGGCCTTCAGCTTTATCTTTATAAACTGATGTAATGTTTTTTACAGCCACTGCAAATCTTATCTAGACTGTCATCTGTGGGCAAGTGAACCCTGATGTGTGTAAGAAATCCATATTCCTTCCCCTTTGTATGGACAGATACAAATGAACTGCTAAAAGGATGTACCATTTCTTATCATGCAACCTCTGCTCATGGCTGTCTTTCTACAAGACACCCAGTGATTATCCTTGGCCTATTATGTACATAAGTTAAAAAAAAATGTTATCCTCATCATGCCAAGCTTTGCCTTAAGAAAACTGAGTCACTTACTAACAAAAATGAGAAATAGTATTTTGCTCTTGAGGCAGAAAATTCTGCACTGTTACCATAGAATGGTAATAGAATTGCTTCCACGTCCACTCAATATGGTTATGCAAATATTCATATCAAAGATTTGATTAAAACATAATTAAATTGTTCAGGACTCATTTGAATGACTTTGACATACATGCACATACATTTTTATATTCTAATTTTATTTGAACCCAAATTGTCCAGTTTGGACCAAACTGATCAGTTCAGACTGAATTGACACAGCAGTCTAAATCAAACTGATGGATTGAGCTGGATCAAGGCCAGTTTGTATTGTCTTGCTACACAATTCTATAGCATTCTTCTGAGCAGAAGCTTCACCACTTGTGCAAAATACTCCATTGTCAGGAGGGGAATATAATTAGGGAATATATTTGGACTAATTGAACAGTTGCCTTATACTCCCCTCCAGTTGAATCGTATAGCAGAAGCCTGATAGGGCATAAGAGAAGTTTAAGTTTATTCTATTCCCTGTCCAATCTTTATCCTAAACTCTCTCCTTTGGGGTCTTTCCAAAGTTCATTTATTTATTTATTTATTTATTTATTTATTTATTTATTTATTCGGCTTGTATGCCTCCCATCTCCCCCACGGGTGACTCTGGGCGGCTCACAATAAAAAAAAAACACAATTCTCTCCAAGATGGCTAAAAACTATAAATAATTAAAAAACATATTAAAATGCCCTAAAAAACCTCCTCTAATTTTGGCCCTATAAAAACCTGTAAGATGCTGGGGGGGGGGGCAACCCATCATCCCACCAGCCATCTCCACAGGTGCGGGCCCCCCTCTGGCCCCCAGGCTTTCTGGCAAAGCCAGGATTTAATACCTTTCCTGAAGGCCATGAGGGAGGGGGCACACCGGACCTCAGGAGGCAGGAGTACAAGTTACACTGTATCTGTTAAATACATACCTTACTTTCATACAGGAACTCAAAGCAGTCTACATAATATTCTCTCTCCCCAAATTATCCCTACATCATTCATCAGTAATGTACAAAGTTATCCAATGAGCTTCCATGGCTGAAGGTAGACATGAAATTGGGTCTCCTCAATTCTAGTCTAATCCTTCTTATAATGTGTCTTTCTGTGTAGGTGCCATAAACAAATAAAAAAAGCTGCCCAAATCACATCATTGATCCATCTAGCTCAGAACTGTCTACAAACTGGCAGGCACTCTGAAAGGAGTCCTTCCCAAACCTGTCTGGAGATGTTGAGAAGAAAAATGTGGTATATGAAGGAATCCACATCCCAGGAGGAGCCTGTTTTCAATCCTCCTGTGTAAGAAAAAAAGCTGATCTCTTACTGAAGAAAAACACCCTTTGATCGGGATGACTTCATGTTTGACGGCTCTCTCATTCCTACACATGAACTCTGAGCTGCCTGGGAAGATTCAGGTCATTCAGATTATGCAGGCATCTTCGGTAGACAGCCATCTACCGAAGATGCCTGCATAATCTGAATGACCTGAATCTTCCCAAGTGCACTTGGGGGCACTTCATCTTGAGAATTTCCTAGTTTCAGTAGAAAAGAGAACTTTAGCTTTATTAATTATTTCCAGAAATTCTCAAGATGAAGTGCCCCCAAGTGCATACAATGGGTGCTTACCATCTGTTGCACTCCATTTGATTCAAATGGTGTCTTGGTTACTAAGGTAACCATTTCAGAATGGGATTCTGTTTTGCATCTGTTCTGTGTCCTTAAGGAAGCACTTTCAGTTTCTGTTCCATGAACAGGCAAGCCACCCTGTTGTGACTTTTGTCCCTTTTCCCCCACTAGTCTTTTTCCCTGACTAGTACCAAACTTTTCTACCAGTGTCAAATGTTTATTCTCTCCCATTTCTTCCATGTTATTTCCCAACTGGTTGGGCCATGTCTGATTTTTCTGGGTGCACCTGTGTGACAGCAGAGGTGACCAAGGATGTCAGTTGACCAACTGGAGTAGAGCATCCATTCCTGGTCACTTCTATGAATGATTAGGATTAATGCATAGGGGCGGTCTCTAAAGGAACAATGCAATAACACATATATTAATTCAGAAGCAGTTCCCACTGAGTTCAATATACCTTAATCCCAGGTCTGTCTGTGAATGGGATGGCAAACCATATAAAGCTCAATTCCCATAAGAAGGACAGGCAAAGCACTTTTGGTGGGTGGTCCAAAGGCAAGATCTAAATGTACAGGAGCTGGAGGATGGGAAGGCCAGGATGTGCAAATATTATTCATTCCATTCATCTTCATTGCATGAAAAGAATACCATACAAGTTGGAGCTGAACTTGCACCCCCTCAAAATCTGTGGGAGAAATCATGAGCTAAGTCTCATTAATTTCAGTAGGTGTTAAGTGCAGGTCAAGCTCTTTTCCGGCATTAAGCCTGGACATGAAACAATAATAGGATAGAGGGCATGAGATGCTGAGACTAGATTCTCAATGTCTCTCTGCAAACAGCTTTAGGCTGTCTATCTCCAGCCTTCCATTCTGAACTGGAGGACCGCAGAAGGGATAGAATAGTCTGGGTTAGAGTTTCTCAACCTTGGCAACTTTAAGATGTGTGGACTTCAACTCCCAGCATTCCCCAGCCAGCAGGGAAGTCCACACATCTTGAAGGTGCCAAGGCTGAGAAACACTGATCTGCGTTACATACTTAGCCCAGGTTTTTCTATAGTAATACTAAGCTGAATGTGATGTGTTAATTGAAGTATTCAAGTATCAGTATGTGGAGTGAGAACTTAAGTATTAGAAGAATGAATTATGTTTAGAAGCTATTAGAACTAGAAGGCAGTAGCTAAGGCTTTATTTGGCTATTAAGCCTTGCTATGTAACATACTATTAAAAGAAGCAACAAGAAGGCTGAAGAACATGCCATGCCATCTGAAGTTAAATTTAATTAACTAATTAATTCATATACCAAACAGAATGAGAGAAGATCTTGGCAGAGAAGATTATGAGGGAATAAAAAGGGTCTGAAATTTGGGGTCAGTTTTTAGAAGTTTCCATTAACTGCTGCTGTTGACCTTGACTTCAAGCACTCAGCACTTCTTCATTTCTACATCTGCTCACCTGGGTTCCACTGGCTGTCCAGCTAGGGGCTGCACCTTATGGAAAGATCTGTTACGTAGAATTAAAAATTGTCAAGAAGTTGCTGAAAGTAAGTCTATTTGTGAAGTGAAAACAATTTTACTCTCCTGTTTGTAACTTTTTGCTTGCTTGAAAATCATGTGTGAAGTCTTGGGTGTTTTCCTTTGTTTACTAAAGGCCTAAAGGTCTAAGAGGAACTATGGGGAGAAAATAGAAAAGTAGAGGAGTGAAAGGAGCAACCTATTGTTGATAAGACTTTTCCCAAAGCTGACTTACCAATTCACCACTGCTCAAAATGTCTCAAGGCAGTCCAATGTAAGGCCGAGAGTCTGTTGCTCTAGTTCAGTGCTTCTCAACCTTGGCAACTTTAAGATGTGTGGACTTCAACTCCCAGAATTTCCCCAGCCAGCAAGTCCAAACATCTTAAAGTTGCCAAGGTTGAGCAGCACTGCTCTAGCTGTAAAGGCCTGTCAGAGGTCTGATAGCTCAAGAGAATGAGACCATGACTAGCCACCCCATTAACTGGGTAAAGATCAAACTTAGGCTTCTTCTAGTACCTTGTATAAGGATGATTTCAAACCACACAATGTCAGTGTTTGGCTCAGTCCACCTGGGCTTGTAGAATCACATTCTTATCAAGGAGGCCATGTAAATCAGTGTTTCTCAACCTTGGCAGCTTTAAGATGTGCGTGCTGGCTGGGGAATTCTGGGAGTTGAAGTCTACAAATCTTAAAGTTGCCAGGTTGAGGAATACTGATGTAAACCACTGTGCTGCCTAACCTGGTAAACCTCAGCCATAAACACCATGCAATAAATAAGAGAATCTAATCATATTACACCAACCCCAGACACAGAACCTGGACATTACCCCCCTCATTCATAACATGGATACAAAAAGAGTCTCACTTGAAGTTGATTATGTTAGAATGAACAACAAGATTCCTTCATTGTGAAAAGAATAAGGTAGAAGACAGGCTTTAGCAACAGATAGCACATGTCTGGCAACAATTCCAGACAGTAAGGTAACAGGATAACTAGTGATCACTAACATCCACTTCTTGGAGTTTCAGCAATTAAGGAATGGATTATTCAAGTCAAAACTACATTAAAGCAGAATCTTTTAATAGTAAATATATGTTTATTGTGTAAACATTGTGACGAAGTGATTGTGTTGGACTAAGATTGAGGGTATGAGGGGTCAAGGCCACCCTCAGCTCTGGAAGCTCATTGGGGGACTTTGGGCTTGCCTCTCTTGCTCAGCCTCACCTGCTTCACAGGAGCTGGTTGGTGAAAAGCTGAAGAGGGAATACTTTGTGTACTGCCTAATTTTGCACAAAGGACAAGATATATTGTAGATCAAATGAATAAGTAACTATGTGTTTAGAAGAGCTTTTAATTGTTAGATCTATCATTGGCAATGCTTGTGTTGGTATAATTTGGTATTTGAAGACACTTGTTTTATTATTTTTTATCCTGCGTTTTTTAAAAATGTGTTTTATGCTGTATACTCATAGGAATCCATTGAAATTGTGTCCGTATAAAAATTAAGTAAATAAATATTATTTTCATGCTAATGACGCCTAGCAGGCATATGAAATAGACCTGTATGCAATGAATGAAAGAGGATTGTTCCCTTTCTTCCTTATCTACTCTGTCCGAAATAAGGTCATGCTCATAAACTGGGATCTGAAAGATCTCACTGCGTCATGCTTATCACAGTGGCTAATTTATATCTCTTCTGATTCACCAAGGCAGCAACATAATTTGGGTTTTTTGATAACCTGAATCAAATCAGGCCATTTTCTGATTCTGGAGATAATTAGGTAGTTCAAAGTAGCACCTTGTCACAATATGCACTAAACTTGGGCAACCAATACCATCCAACAAACAGCGTTCATACAACACTCTCAGCAATATAACATGGTTTCCAGTTTGCAATGGCCAGGACCCACAAAACAACACACTAAGCCAAACCCAGACAATTCATTTTACTGCTTAGCATGCTACACAAACCAGGCCAGCATAAGTTAACAGTTTGGTGTTTAGGCTTCAACTCTGTTACCAGCTCTAACAGTCTAGCCAACATGGTATTCTCCTGAGAGTTTATATCAAGTGGGTACCAAGTTACTTATTCTTGGTACAAAGCATTAACATTCCTAGATACATGAGAAAGATTTCAGGCTTTGTGTAAAAATATAGATATATTGTAATGTCTGCCACACCACCAGCCTTCCTATTTGCAAATCATTTCCAATGCACTTTAAAACCAAACTTCAATTCCTCTACTTTAATTTTCATTACCCATAGTTGGAAATGCTTTCATCATGAGGCTCCCCGTATGCTTGTGGGTTTGGAACTTGTAATCAGCATTTTCAGACAATCATTGCTTAGCTTGTGCTGGCCAATAGTTGAGCAGAAAGAATATAAGCCAATGAGCACTCACTCACTCACAGTATTTCCAATTTGCTAACTGATGAGTTTGTTGTCCCGGAGCAACAAACAGTGATCCTTCCTTCCTCCCTCCCTCCCTCCCTCCCTTCCTTCCACATTAATTTCAACCTCCATGCATTTGGCAACATATATTGGTGCACATTTGTCTGTTGACTTGCAAACCATTCTTATGATAGGTTGTCTGGGGCAACTGCTTGATGTTTTTAAATATTAGCGAAGGCCAAAAAGCTTTAATATCTCCATGGCGGGGCCCAGAAGGAGAGCCTTTTCTGCCATGTGTCAGTGACCGAAACAAAGTTTCTGTCTGTATGTATGTCTGAGTCCTTTGAAGTGAGATGTGATTTCCCAGAAAATATTGGAAGTGTTAATGGGCTGCAAGTTTGCATGCCAGCAAAATTGCTGATGAGGATTTCCTCAGATTTTTTTCTCCCTCCAGCTAAGGTGAGCTGTAAAACAGGTGACAGAGCAGGCAGTCTCTCACATGAGAACACAAATGTCCACAGACTTCAGGTGAACTTTGCTAAAATGCAGATTTCATCCATTACTGGAGCCTGGAAAGAGGCAATTCTGGTTTTCCAAGAGGGATGAAAAAGCTGATTTTTTGTAACGCATCAGTCGCTGGTTTGAAGTGGTATCTTGCAGTAGGTGGGAAGGGAAGAAGGACAGTGTTCAGCAGTAGAGGTATACTTTGGGCTTATCACAGCTTTGCAGCACCCTTAAAGTTTATTTTTATCAGAAAAGTTGGGGATATTATTCTACCTGCAATTCCTCCTTTAAAGGAAACAGTCAGGAGGCAAAATGACTTTTTTGATCAAATGAGGAGTGTCAGACAAAAGGGTGTGCAAAACATTTAGCGCCCAAATACTGTACTCTATACATTGATGTGGATTGCAGCATAAATGGAAAAGCCTTGCCCACATGGTCTCCCAGCCTGGCTTCACTGATGACAGAGAGGTGAAAGGTTAACTTCGACAAGCTAATCAAAGCCATGTTAAACTCCATGTGCAGCTTTTACAGGAAGATTTTGGATGTGAATGAGAACAGACAATGCCTTCCTGTGATTTCAAGACCGGACAAGTCAATAAGTGAAGCTATGCTATAGAGGCTGCTTGGGTTGCTTTCCGATATAAGCAGCTCATCTTGTTTGGGAGGCTAAAAATATTCTGAGTTTAAACAAAGTAAAGGCCCATTCATGGTCTTGATTTCCTCTTGCCCTGTAAATACCCTAGCAAACAAAACATAGTTGTGCAGATTTCTTCTCCTTTGCTTGAGAGGGAGATCTCATGACTCACACCTCCTCTGCTGACCCTTCTGCCCCATATTCTGGTAACAGGAAGGGGATTGGATTTTGGAGGATGGGTTTGGATTTCAAGGATGCCCTTGCTATCTCAAAAAGCTAGCAATTTATTGAGGTCACCGGGTCCCTCACATACCTTCTTCTTTGTTTTCCTGTCCTCAGGGGCAACAGCTTTGAATAACAACTCTTCTCTCCTTGTAACTGAGGCCATTAAAAAAACACTCTCCATTGTTCAAATCCCGGGGTTTGCAAGCAGTGTTCGCAGCATGACCAAGACTCAAATCATTGCATCTGTTTCACATTGTGCTGCATGGGCCCCTTTTCTTGCTTGTGTTACTTTAGGCTGTAATCAAGACAAATCCCATTGTGCCGAGCCTCATGGAACTTGACCTACAATGTGATGCCAAGGTTCCTCTGGGCACAGTGCATTGGAAGGTTTCCAGGTTTTGGATCTCTGGCTGCAGAAGCATCTATGATTTGGCCCCATATAGTAGCACTGGGAGTATTGGTGACTGAAACATTTGCATTTTGGTCTGTATGGTAATGTTAGGCTTCTGCCATAAGCACCAGATGACTAAACCAAAAATTACCACCAGCTCAGTGTTTCAGGGAAGCTCGATTTGTTGGGGCAACCTTCAGATGTCACAGAGGGTATCAGTAGCTTCTAGCAAAAATTGTCATCTACATACATGAGGTTGGAGATGAACTTGGCCAAATTCAGTTCCACGCTGTTTTCTCTTGAAGGTGTCTGTTGTAGTATTGAATAGTAATAGAGATAGGACACATTCCTGGAGTACCCCAGTGCCAACTGGGAAGCTCTCTGATGGCTCATGTTTGAATGCAAGTCCCGCAAGTTAAGTCAACATACGTGTGCTTTAAGAGTCCTATGATCTTGTCTGGCACTCCTTCAGCAGCAAGTGCTTTCAGATGAGTGGGTCAATGCACACTGCCAAAGACAGCTGCTAAGTTAATGAATGCTATGATGAGTCATTTGCTCCAATGGATTCATTCTTCCATGACTTGTAGGTACAATGATCTGGTCACAGCAAACCCGATTTGGACAGAAAACAGCCTGTTCTTCATGGACTGCCTGTTCTCTTTGTATCTGTTTTTCGAGTTGGATTATCTGCACAATATTTTACTAATCATGGAGAGCACACTGATCTCATGGTAGTGTTTTCACTTGTGGGTATCTCCCTTTTAAAAAAAAAAGATGAGGACTCTGATGGCTTGTTTCCATATGCTTGTTATGTCTCCTGATATCCAGATCAACTGAAAGCCAGTGTGGTATAGTGGTCAAGGTATTAGATTACAGGCAGGGAGACTCAGGTTCTAGTTCTTCCTCAGCCATTGAACCACACTCGATGACTTTGCGCTCGTTGCCCTCATTCAGGTGGTGGTTGTGGGAAAAAAATAGGAGGAAGCACAATGCCTACCACCATAAGTTCCTGTACAAAAGTGGGATATAATTTTAATAAATAAACTGAATTAGTGAGTGCAGTCATCATAGCAAAGGGTCATCTCTTGTAATGGTATGTGAGAATAACCTTAGGAGGAAGAGCTGCTGCCTAGAGAATGGTCTGATAAATTAAATTTGAGTCTGAAGGAGGAGAGGTGGCAAAAGCGTCTTAGAAGGGACTGCCTTAGTTTTTGGGAGAGTAAAAGTGAAGGAAGGAAGGGGTACTTTCATACTTGCAAGATTCTGTTAATGTAACCTTACAATAAAGATAAAGCTAGTCCTCCAGATTGTGCTTCTTGTCTGGACTACCTTGCAAGGTTAACATCAAATTTGCAACTGCCTGTGCTGTTGCAGGTGGCTGAAAAGTGACAATACTGTCAATGCCTTTTGATCCACTGCAAAACCAATGCATTCTGTGTGCTGGTGACCCCACAAGTAATGTAACATTATCCATACTTCACTGTCTGGAACTTTGATTTGCATGTTGCTTGAGCCAGGCAGTCACAGTTCAGTTAATGCAGTTATCAGCATTCTATAGCGCCTCAGTTCATGCACAATTATCTCTTTCTGGCCAACATGGAAGCTGATAAGGACATTCCAGGAAGCCATTGTCAGCTGTTTCTTTGGCTTGAAGGTTTTCTGTCATTGGTCTTGATCAATAGTTAACTTTTCATTGGTGTGTTGGTTTAGGTTATCCACCAAGGCCAACCCCTCAGGTATAAACCCAGATGCAGTAGCATTATTTGGCAAACATTTCTGTCCCCTGGCTTATGTACATTAACTCTCCCCATTCATATAGATATCTGCATGGCTGGGTTGAGCATCATGAAAAAGCTTAAGAAATTGAGGTCTTTGCCTCAAAGGAGATAACCCTGAATATCATTGGGGGCAACTTGAACAAGATACAAGATACAGAAATAAGGCAAGGTCAGGAGGTATCTATCTCTATCAATTGTCCAGTGGAGAAACTGAGAATTAGAGCTTATGTTTCAAATCATGCAGCTATGGTGACCTTCTCTGACTTGGTACCTTCCAGTTGTATGGGACTATATTTTCCAGAATTCATGCCAATCTAATGATGGGAGCTGTAATGCAAGACATTTGGAGTCATTAGCCATGTTGGTGGAAATTCTGAGAGTTGAGGCCCAACACATTGGAAGGGCAGAAGGTTAGGGAAAATTACACACATGGAATTTCTAATTCCTACTGATTAGTTACCAAACAGGATTCCCCACTCTCACCCTTCTTACAAAATAGATTGATCTTCTAGGGGCTTTGAAAGCATCAGTTTCTCATAGACTGAATGTAGCAACCCTAAGCATCTTGGAAGAGAAATGGCTGCTGATGTTGGCACGCCAGTACTTTATGGGATCTTTTTACCCTTCATTCTGACTTATACTGACTTTTAGGAGGTTGCTGTAGAGCCAAGGGCTACTAATAAACCATATGAAACAAATCAACATCTATTGTTTCTAAGCTCGATATGGAGTTGTTCACTGTGACCTGCATTTCTTTTTTTTATTTTAAATATTCCATATGGAAATATTCTGGACTGCAAGCTTCAGAAATTCCTGTCTTTGTATAAACAAAACATATTTGCTGAAACTTGCAAGAAAATGTGGAACCGTTTTAATGGCACAATGTTCAACAAATGTTTATATCACCAAACTCCATCGAAAGAACATTAATCTAAAAGCACATTAAAAAAAGCTCTGGGACACAGTTTATAGACACACACACACTCACACATACTCAGTGTCCTTGAATTCCCCCTAACATATGGGAAATGTACTTAAACTCTTTATGACTAGGTGGAAGCAAAATCAGCATTTGGGAGCAATTTAGTAAAGGAATCAAAAAATCAAATTTTTTTTTTTTTAGCTCCAGGGCATATGATCAGTTCTCACTAGAGGGTCTCAACCCTGCCTGTGTGATATGCTTCTTACAGGGCAATGGGGTGGTTTTCTGATTTTGGGAAGGAAAAAGTTACTTCACACTGCCTGGTCTTTCCAGTCATTCTGCGTGGTGACAAAACCATTTATTTATTTATTTAAATTTATTGGCTGCCCAACCCCAGAGGACTCTGGGTATCGTACAAAACTAGAAAAAACATAAAAACAGTTAAAAACATTAAATCAAACAGACAGCCCAGACTGAAATGATCTAATAAACAATCAGCAAAACAAAACAGGGGCCATGAAACAAACAAACATCAACCCCAGGCCTGGGAGAAAGCCAGGTTTTCAAAGCTTTCCAGAACCCTAACAGAGAGGGTGCCGCCCTCATCTCTGGGGGGATGCTGTTCCAGAGGGCGGGGGCCGCAACAGAGAAGGCACACTTCCTAGGTCCCAATGACAGTGTTTAACGGAGGGGAACTGGAGGGCACCCATTTTGCTGGAACACACTGGGTGAGCCAAAACGATTGGAGACAAGCGGTCTGTCAGATATCCAGGCCCTACGCCATGCAGGGCTTTGTAGGTAATAACCAGCACTTTGAATTGCACTCGGAAGCCAACTGGCAGCCAATGCCGCTCACGCAGCAGTGGTGACACACGGGCACATCGAGAGGCACCTGTTACTGTTCGCACCACTGCATTTGAACCAAATATAGCTTCTGGGTGGTCTTCAAAGGCAGCCCCATGTAGAGCACATTGCAATAATCCAATCATGAGGTGACCAAGGCATGAGTGACTGTCTGAAGGCTACTAGCAATGCACAGTTAATTAGATAGTTGTCTTTAACCATCACAGATGTGAGCAACTATCCCAAATAGATCCTTGGGTGGCTGGAAACTGTAAAAGTTGTAATCAAAGACATCTTTTGGTTGGGAGGGAGCACAGAAACCTTTCTGAAAAGCACACTATGAGATGCACATGATTAAGATTATCATGAAGCAAAAGATCTGGGCAACTGTGTCAGACAAGGCAGAATGAGGTATTGGTTGATTGTAGAGGTTAACCCTCTAAGATATATTTAACTGACCATTTAGGGAGTTATATGAACAGCTATCTGGACAATTGCCTGGGGAAACAAGCATTTCTGGCATTTTTCCAACCTCTTGTAGTTTGGCTCTGTGTGTATATGTACATGTGTGCGCTAGGAAGCATGAGGCAGGCCGCATATACACTGTTCTGGATCACATGACCAGGAGGAAGAAGGGAGGGGCCTTAGAATGGAGCAGTCACCAACTTTCTGTCCAACAGGGATGCGCTGGGGGAATTTTTCAGGATTTTTTTTCTTTCCCTGGCCAGATCTGATCTATTTTCAACTACAGTTTTTGTTTTGCCAGCTTCTTCCCTCTTGCCAAAGTTGGCTCTGTCCTGTTCACATTTTGGAAGGTTATTGTGCTAATGGAAAGACAGAGTCCCAAGTCCTTTTATATATTTTTTCCAAAATTCTACTGGGCTGGAAAGAACAACAAAGTACCTGGTGGCATTCAGATGATCATTTTAAATTATACGATTACAGTATATGCTGTGATTTTTCCTGTATGAAATTCTGTACAATTACGGCTTATGTAAAGATTTCCGACAGAGATGTTTGGGAGAAAACAACATACAAATACAATGCGTAGCTCCTGAAGGAATAAAAGTGTTGGATTTGAACTTGATCATAGTACTCACTGGCTGACTTTGAGACAATCAGTCTCTTAGACGAATCTACTTCACGGGGTTATTGTTGAAATAAAATTAGCGGAGACTCCTAGGTATGTTACACTGAGCTCCCAGAGATAAAATGAGGATACAAATAGAATTAGAAAAGTAACAATATCTGGATGCTGGTTTCTGAGCACAAAATTGGGATTTTTATTGCTATCATTTAATATATATATTCTGTGTCTTTGAGTCACTGTTGACTCCTGCTGACTGCCTGGATTAGTCCCTGCAGTTTTCTTGGCAGGGTTTCAGAAGTGTTTTGCCAATGTTTTCTTCCTAGGGCCTAGAGAGAGTGACTGGCTCAAGGCCACCCAGCTGCTGAAGGTGGGACTAGAACTCAAGGTCCCCTGGTTTCTAGCAGGGCTGTGCCAGTCAGGGTCAGTGCTATGCCCACAGCTCTATGGGACTTATGCCCATCCTCACCAGTTGAGGCAATCAATATTTGGTTCAGCTGCTATTCCATAGGAAATGCCTTCTTCCCCTCCAAATGCCAAAAGGCTTCATGCCTTGCCTTTCCTGCTCTGTTCTCTTGGAATAATCAGGGATATGACCTATAGATGATCTTCTAGATCTTTTTGAAGTCCAATACCCATCAGCCAGGTTCTGGCCAATATGAACAAGCAAGAATATTTCTAACCCCAGGAAAGGTAGTGCTGTGGGGGAATCATCTGGAGGTTGAGTCATGGCAACTGGACTCAACCTCCAGACAATTCCACCTGGATGACTGAGAATCTTCATAAACATATTGCTGTGGGGGAAATTTCTGAGTGTGTTCCTGAGCATTCACCCTGGGAAAGGAACCCAGGTATGGAAGTATGTCTTTTGGTCATTTGAGGAGCAGATTCTGTTTTAAGCAGCTGCAGAAAACAAGGAAATGACACTCTTTATTAATTTAAATGGTTTTAAAGAAGTAAAACTATATCATTATGAAGAACGGTCATCAAGAGGAGACTGGAATTTTAAATGCTGTGGTCAGAAAATAAAGTTCCTTATTTCAAAGAAACCCTGGCAAATGTACAAAGTGGCCCACTACTCACTATTTAGAGAACCTGGACTGATTTAAATCTTACAGGGTTTAACATCATCCAGGTTAATCTAGAAGTTGACTTTTTATGGTAAGGATATGTTGAGCTTCTCTGCCAAGAGAAAAAAAGAAATACATCGTCTGGATAAATCAAATTGAACCTAAAATACTTGTCATTTGTATAATGATTTCACTGAATGTTCAAATGCTTAATAATTCATTAGCCTCATTTTAGCAGGGCATAAAAATGCACTTTATTTTGGTGTCATGTGATTACATGTGATCTGTCTGTAGATGCAGTCTTTTAGGAGATAACGTCCTAAAAAAGGAATAAACATTTAGCCAGCAGTTCTAATCTTTGTTAAGACTTTCCATAAACCCATCTTATAATGTATATGATTTTTTAAAAATTAAAAATTAGGATCAGTCTTCTGCCCTCTGGAAGTGTTGGACTATAACCGCAATGTTCATGGTGTCTGGAGATGGTGGGGAAAGGCCAGGTTGTGTAAGGCTATGGATGTATCATCAAGTATATATGTTTAGAAGTATATTGGTGAGTGAAGAATAAATGTGTGTGCGCATGTGTGTACTGAATATTCTCACTGGGATCATAAAAGAAGACCTGCTCTGTTGGCATCTGAGAGACCTCTATCTTTTCAGGCTTAAATCTGCCAAGTGCTGACACAAACTCTAAGATGGGGTAAGCCATCTAGATTTTGATGTTTTTCAAAGCATCTGGGATGTTTGAAATCAAGAAAGGCTCTATGATTTATGGTTCTTAATTGTCTCATGTGAATGTTAGAAAGAATAGTTTATCACTGGAAGGCAACATAATGCAGATGTTCCAGCACTGACACTTTATTGCAAGGAGTATTTTTCTTCCCTCCTTTTTAAAAAAGATCTTTTCTCATTTTTCTTGTATGTTTTGTATTTTTCCCTTACTTTATACTTTGGAGGGGTATTAATGGTGAAAAGAAAAGCTGCAGAACTAATCTTCCAAAGTACATTCAGTGCCCTGCAGCCATGTTGGCTACGGACTCACCTGGAAACCATCTATGAACGATCTATGAAACCATTGATTTCATGGTGAAATGAAAGTGGGAGTGAGCATGTTGCCATGTACAATAATGTACATGTAATGTAATGTACAATAATGTACAATAATCTGTGTTTAAGCTTTACAGTTGTCCTAACCTTTGGAAAGAACATAGAGAAAGAAGACATCAACACACAGTGTCTAACGTTAGCAGGTAACTGCCCAGTAATATGTTTCCAATTAGCCTGACCCTTCATACCTCCCCAAAAACAAGAAACTCAGCATCAAAAAGGAGAGCCAAAATGACAACACTGATGTGTTGAAGATTTGCCCATCTAATTTAAGCCTATACGTGGAAACTGAAAAATACTATAATGTAAATGGATGTGATAAACTTCTGTCAGCTCTTCAAGATAGATCAGACTAGGAATCCAATGTCATGTAGATCAGTACTACTTTTACTGTAAAGTTATAGTAACAGAATCCTGCAATCTGAATGCACTTCCCCCCTCCCTCTCTTTTATCTTTGTGAGAACTGGGGAGGGCATGTCTGAGATGTTTACTCACATTACATTTTTGCTCCAAACTCAGGGCCCTTTTATCTGACCATTGTCTTGGTAGCAGTGTTTTCTCCTGCCCCTCAAGGCCATTCCCTCTTCTCCCTATAACTAAGAAGAATTCCCCACCAAAATAATCTATATGATCTCCCTTATAATATATACAGGATATCTCTATCTCTATCTATTATCTACCTACCTACCTACCATCTCTCTCTCTCTCATCATATATATATATGTGTGTGTGTGTGTGCGCACGCGCACGTGTGCACATGTTGCACGTGATATGTATGGGTGTGAATTCTAACCTTCAGTTTCTGGGGAGAAATGTGAAAGATATTTGGGAGCATGAATACCAAAATCTCATTTTTGGCATTTGTGTCATCCTGTGAGCTCATGCCAACATAGTTGGTCCCTATGTTGTAATATAATCTATATTATTAATACTGCTCCAATGCTTTCTTTTATATTGTCTTGATGACTACACATGAATTATACAAGGCTTCATGGTTATCTAGTCATAATTGATGATTTCAGAAAAGTATACAGTATTTATCATGTTTCACTCAAAGGCTATCTTTGCTGTCCTGCCTCCCACTGTACACAAAAGCATTGTGATTTGATGTATAATAAGTTAAAGAATTGAATATGTCAGATTGTTAGGCACAATTGTAGCCCAACCCTGTACAGGCTTTTCTTTTTGAAGAGTGTTCTGTCTTTTTACATCAAAAGAAATATTAAACCAGCTGTCCTGTGCAGCTGATGGCTACTTCAAGCATGGTGCCCCCAGGTCTCCTACATCGCACTCCAGTGTGCAGTTTTGGCTATGTGAGCTCCATACTCGTGAACATTTTTCCCATATTTGGACACTTCCATTTTATTGCTTTGCATAATTTCTGGCTTGGCTATGGACCTAATTGATCTCACAGTACCCATCTTTCTTGAGAAGCTGACTAGATTTATTTCTGACCCCATTCCACTTTATAGCTGCTATTTTCTTTTGAATTGCTTTGCCTCTGAAGACCTTGCAGGTGCTCTGCTTGAGTTCTTCTAATTGCTCTACATATGCTTATATATTTTAGGTAGAATTAGGATGCTGAGAGCATGTTGTGTTGTGTAGGTTATCTCCCTATGGACAATATGGCTGACATGGAAGATATGGCCAATTACAAAACTCCATTTACCAGAAAATAAACTGTTAGTCCCCATTGCTCCCTCTAGCACTGTCCCCCCCCCCCACCCCAGCTTTTTCCAGGCAAAATGGGAAACTTTCAAATAAAATCCCTGGACTACAATTACCCTGAATGTTTATTTTCTTAGAATGTCTACGGGGCCCAGCAGACCATTGGAAAGCAACACCAACAATAACACTGCATACTGATCTTTTAATTAGCAGTGTGCCAACGTCCTCATTTTTAATTAAAAGAATAGTTTTAAAAAATAGATGGGGAGGGAAGAAAGCTTGGTGAATACCAAGAAAAGGGTCTAGGTGAGCCAGTTTTTGATGATTGGTTTAATTGGGTTTTCCCCCTTGGATGCAATGTTCTTTTAATGGTTATTGCATTTATTTTATTGTTAGCTGCCCAGAGTCACACATCAGTTGGGTGGCTATAGAAATGAAATAAATAAACAAACAAATAAAGGTTATAAGGCATTATTTCATTCTATATATGGTATTTAAACTTTTCAACCAACCTTCTATTGTTGGCTTGGAATTCTGGGAACTATAGTGCCAACACATCTGGAAAGCCCCAAGCTGCAGAAAATTGGGTTAAAACAAAGGAATATTAGATAGGCACCATCCCCCCACCACTGCCCCCCTCAGGCAGCAAATGTTTGGCAGCAAAGAGTTGGAGGAAAACACTGTGAATGCTACAGATCCTGCCCTTTGTATTCCTAAGCTAGCTGGCTGTCCTCAGGTGCAGTCCAGACTGCCTGAGTTATGGTAGATCCAATGGCTTTTGTATATGGAATTGGAGGAGCGCCCTATTTTCCTTTCCCCAGGTTACGAAATGGCTTGGTCCACCTCTAGTCTTGGATGCTTTCCATTCTTGACTTTGGAGCTGATCCCTTGGGATTCATGAATGCAAGCTAATTAAGATCAGATGGATCTGTTCTTCTCAGGCTGATTCAGCAGTTGCATGTGGCAAAACTGGAAAGCAACAAAGATGTAGTAGAGAAGCGAAGAGAGAACATTTCTATAAATAGTCTTCTCCGTGGAGTTTCCATAAGACTTGGATTCACTGAAGCTAAGCAGTTCCTTTCTACATTCTTCCAGAAGAAAACAACATTGCTGTACACAAGGAGCTTCTGTATTGCCTACATTCCAGCTGTCTCCAAGATACAACTTTCAACTGTCTCCAGATGTAACCCTTCAATTTCTTCCTTTTTTCTTGTTTTTTAAACAGCTTATTATCCTTCCAAACAATCAAAACATGGGAAAACATTTTGGCAAGTGTCACCCTAAATGACAGTGATGTAATGTAAAAATAGGGCTCTTACTTTTATCTCACAAGCTCTCCTTCCAAAAAAGATATGATTAACCTACAGCCCTGCCTGCATTCTGAATTCCAGAGCAAGCAGAAGACTCTGTTTGTTGTTTTTTTTTACTGAAAGACCAGGGCAGTTTGAGGGCTATTTTGAAATTGATAATGCTTATTTCAAAGCCATTGTATATGGGAATGCATCTGTTGAATTTTCAGGGAACTCGTTACATAAATTACGCTGTCCTGCAAATGGCCAACATTATATAATCCCAAAGGAAATTCTTAGTACTAAAAGGTACCCCATGCTGTCCTTTTGAAAGAAGGGGAAGAAAATCAGAAATTAATAATGGAATCATATGGATTTTTAATAAGAAAAATAGCCCATTCAAGTTCAGTGGACTGAAGTAGGTGGGCTGAAAAATTACTTCAGTTGGGAGGGGAAAATTTCATAATTCTTGACCAAATCCCAGGTTTTCATCAACTCTGAGCTCTGCCCAAGTTCACAAAGAGCTATAGTATAGAAATCTCCATTCATGTGAATCAGCTTTTTATTCATGGAAACAAATGCTTCTGTTCTTCCCCACACAACACTCCTGAACAGGAGGTTATGCAGATTTTTTTCTGCCTTTGATGTATTGTACACACCTGAAGCCCCAATGAGTTATTTAAAAACGTTATATGTTGCCCTTCAGAACAGTTTTCCCATGGCAACATCTAACATACCAAAAGTCTCAACACAAGTACAAAAGGGCAGAGTTTGTGCTGTGCGGGTTGCAAGGCACATTCTCCCTGTTGACGCATATAGTAGGAATCAGTTTTTCTTGGTAGTGGCCCACACGTTATCTACTATGCTCATCCAAAGGTGCAGCTCGCCCTAATTTAGGTCAGTGGGCCTTCAGACCCTAAAATGGTTTCTCCTCTCCTCTCCTCTCCTCTCCTCTCCTCTCCTCTCCTCTCCTCTTTGGTTATTACTGATATACTGTTTCAATAATGGAGGTATTCTGTATTTGTTTTATTTCTATAAACCCTCCAGAGTCTGCTAGATTGAGATGGTCTATAAATATTGTTAAGCAAATAGTAAAACTTCAATTTAAAAATGTAGATGCAAATAGTGATTAAAAGTACAGTATGATTAATACTAAAGCATAAACAGCAAACATAGATGGATTTTAAAAGCAGCACTGAAGCATATTTGAAACACTAAATGTACATTGTTAAACATATAAAATATAAATTTGCAATTATAGCATATATTTTCCTACATTAAAAAGGCTTGGAAGATGTATGCTCTCCTGCCATGCTTGGTATAGAAAATCAATTGGGCAAAATGGTGCATTATTTCAACGATCTTGTGTTACCTTCCCAGCAATGGGCCTTTTTCTTGGCTAGAGTGAATGCTTTTCCTTCTAAGGTGCTCCTTGGAAGGTATAAACGCATTCCCATCCATGACAGGCTCTGTCTTTGTGGCAGCCCAGATACAATCTATCATATCATTTTTGATTGTTATTTATTTGTGTCTCTTCGGCATGATTTGCTTCTAAGACCTTTGCAGGGCAAATACCCTCTGAACGACGTGGATCCTGTGTCATCCTGCCAGTATTTGCTTTGTGATGCTATACCTGAGATTACCCAAATTGTCGCTAAGTTCTTGGAGGAAGTGTTCAAAAGGAAATGTAACCAAATTCTTCTTTGAGTATTGTTTTCCTGCTGTCATCCTTATGATATGCTTATTCCTTGTATTTTAATGTTTGTAATGCCAATAAAGGTTTGAATTGAATTGAATTGAATTGAATTGGAAGATAAGAAAAAAGGATTTCTTGGCACAGAAGAACACTAAATTCTAGGCATATCTCTTGGAGAAGGCCTACCAGAACCAAGGATTAGCTGTGGTTTATCTAGTAGCTATTTGCAGCACCTCAACTTGGAGAAGCACATAGAACACAGTTTCTTAAGTTATGGGCAGGAATGTAGAGGAAGAGATATTCTTCAGATACAGTGTTCTTAATCTATAGCTATGGAAGAGTCATAAGTTAACACCAGCAGAATTTGCAAAGATCTCCACTGAAGATTCCTGTTAACTTTCTTTCAAGGGGGGAGAATAGACATGAACCCATTTATCATCAGAAGTATTGATGATGTTAAACTCACCCACCACTGGAACCACATAAATGCCCTCCTCCGAAAAAATGCATTTTTGCTGTTTGTGAGAATAAATAATTCAGGGAAGCATCCTGCCCAGCCCAAGGGCCCTCCTAAGCCTAGCTGCCATACTGACATACTGGTGAATAATGTTGTACATGCAAAGCACTTATGATCATCAACTATTTTGGTGGTGGATAGGGCTAGCATTCATTAAATATGCAGAGGAAGTCATGCGATCCAGTCTTACTTCAGGCTGCTTCCTCCCCCCACCCTACCTGGCTATCCTTCTGAGTACCTCATTCCATAATTCTCTGTTGGAGAACAGAGTAGTGTGCACTACACAATTTTCTCACCCCCCTCCTAAATTTTTCCATACCCTGAAGGATCATATTCACTTGGTATTCCTAAAGTACTTCACTTGCCAGTGTAATTGATAACTTTATGCGGGGGAAAGAGGTGCCCTCTTGTCCAATGTCCCAGGCCTCAAAGGCTATGCCAACTGCAAATTGTGGGGGTTGCTGTTACCACATATTTGGAGAGTATCAGGTTGAGGTTGGCTGACATATGATGACTGAACTCGCACCCCAACCTTGTCCATGCAAACCAATTCTTGATTGGATTTTGCTATTTCCCTTGCCTCTTGGGCTTGGAGAACAGCAGTCATTTAAGCATAAGAGACCAAGATAATATATTGTCTGAAAGGAAATCATTTCAAAAGTATGGGTATTTTGTAGCCAAGTGCCATGGCTGATAAAGCAATGCTTAATCAGGTGAGCTGTGTCTTTTAACAGGAACCCAGGGCAGATCCTTATAAGACCTTGATACCTGAAGTGGAAAGGAGGTATACTGAATATTAATGGCTCCCACCCACTTGGCTGGCTTTGCATACAGCCTGAGAAACAATTATCTGCTGGCTTTGCAGTTCCTTAATGTTTGCCTTGTAATAATGAGTTTAGCTGGCTCCAGGCAGATGGTAATGCAATAAACAGGCCTTCCAAAAGGTTTTGGAATAATGGCCCACTCATCCCTTGCCCATCATTCATTAAGTTTGTGTTATCAGTACTAACAGTTATTGCCCTTTAAGTGAAGAAAATATCAACTGTTGATAATCAGCCACTTTAATATTACATTTTAAAATAGGTTGCAGAATAATAGACAATAGCCTTTGGCTGAATTTGACAGACATCAAATTTACCTCATCATGATGCATCTGAAGATTTAAACAATCTGCTCCCCCAAACACATTTTTTTGCATAAAGTTATCTCATTAATCCCTTAAAATTCTTTTAACTTCCTAGCTCTTCCTCCTTGAATCTATATTTGACTGAATTAAAATAAAATATAATTAATTAAATTAATTAAATGCAGTTAATAGGATTATTTCCCCTGTATTAAATATTTTTCTCCCTCTGTCACATTAATTTGTTTTCTT
This sequence comes from Python bivittatus, assembly GCF_059951505.1. Lineage (NCBI taxonomy): Eukaryota > Metazoa > Chordata > Lepidosauria > Squamata > Pythonidae > Python > Python bivittatus. Next base: position 20,696,126 of record NW_028277088.1, on the reverse strand, counting down.
TTTGAAATGTGTATACCAACCTTCAAGTTTCCCCAGAGTGCTTTTTTTCATTTATTTTTAAAAACAGAGTTTAGAGTTTTGTGGCAACTTCTAGAGAGATATTGGGGGTTTTACTCAAGACACAGAGTGGGCCATATGGAGCCCTTGGGGTCAGAGGTTATCAACCAAGTTTTAAGTTCAGGCAGTAGGTTAGGTATTTAAACTCCCCTTTATATAGGTAGCGTTTATAAATCTACATCCTGTTTAATGTCAAAGATAGGCACTTTTATAATGATAAACAGGAAAGCATCTTTACTTCTCCAAATATTTGGGGGGGGGGAGGGTGTCATTTCAATATGCTTATCTCAAAATAATACATAAGAGAGCCGGAAGTGTCTCCAGTTCTTTGGTTGTAAGAAAAGATCCAAGTTTTTTTTCTGGTTTCCTCTAAGATGAAAATCAGTGATGCTTTGGCATTAACCTCATCTTCAATCTGATGAAAACTAACAAGCAGACATTTTGAATTGTTATGATCATCTTTGGGAGATTCACCAGTGTTTTTGGCCGACAGAGAAGATTGTTTCCGGAAGAGTATAATATTGATATAATCCCTGATTGAAAAAGGGCAAAAATAGAATTACCTCAATACTAAACATCCTGTTCGGTTGAACTGTTGAGTAACTATTGCCTACAGAAGACAACAGTGAGAACCAAATATTGAACTTGATTTTTTTTGTCTGATTCTCTTTTCCAACCATCTACTTTTTTGCTGTTGTTTGTTTGTTTTTTACACTCAGTAGGGTAGCAACGATGAATGATGTCCCTGCAGCACAAACTAAAGTCAGTTGAAAACATACTAGTTCTTAGATATTGAAAACATTCCTGCTGTGTCATATCATGGCGCCAGCAAATGCTAAAGTCAAGTTTTTACATTGTCAAGAGGCACTCACTTCAGACAGCTTTTCAACGTGGATGTGTGCCAGCCAGCATAAATAAAGAACTTGCCCATAAACAATAATTTGAGGAAGTATGTGAAGCACTTTTTTTTACAAAAACATTTGCAGAAAAGGAAGTTTGCTACAAGAAATTAAGTACAAAGTATGATTGTCTGTTTAGGACTTTCCATTGTCTTGTTGGTTTCTAACTGCAAAGAAAGGCCATTTAAGCAGTTCCTCACATGCTGGTGTATCTGGCAACAGCAGTCACAAGAATGGAAATATTTTATATTTTCCCCATTAAAAACTCTGCACTGTGCTCCAAAATCAGGACACCGTGGCCCTTGAAATACTGCACAAAGCCTGGTATGGCTCTTGAGCCAATAGATGCTGTGCCCTCCTGCCCTAAGAGTACAGGCTGCTCGACCTAGTCCACATGAAGTTGATAATGGCTTCCATACTGTATAAAACAAATGCAATAGATAGTAAGATGTTTTAAAAATTAAGAACCCACTAACACCAACAGAGTACTGTAACAGCAATTTAGCCAAGCTAAGGTTAGCTATTAGTGCTAAAAGAAGATAGCAGCACAGATACTTAGACTTAGTACTAGATACTTAGATACTTAGATTGCAGAAATGGGATGACGTCACTCAGAACTCCATCTTGCCAGTCACCATCCACCTCTCTTCTGATGGCAGAGTCATCTGGGAAATGGCATCAGAGAATGATCTTAATAGACACACATGCTGCTGAAGAAAAAGTGGCAGATGGTCCTTCAGATGTCCTTGGTCCCGAGTCATTCATGGCTTGGAAGAGACTGGTAACAAGTAAGGATGCTTAAAATCCTTGAGCATATATTCCCATTTTATTGGTCCTCATCAAATCCACCTGGGTGTTTCAGACCACACATTCTTTTTTTACCTGACTAAAAAATTATTACAAACAATTCAGTTTATAATTTTTCAGTTTGAGTTAGGAAACTGGCATAACTTTTTTTTTTAAGTCACACTTACTATTAAATATTTAAAAATAACAAGATCAAAATATCTTTAAAGCACTTCACTTTAAAAAAACGAATGGGAATCTGAATCTTGCTACCTTTCCCTCCAAATTTAAAATTTCCTCTTTAGCCCCAATCAAGGCTTAATCCTCATTGCTTTGTAGCTGCATCCTGATTGTGGAAGGTCTGGTAGGGCAGTTTAATGTTATCCTAGTGCACCACCATATGCATCAATAGCCTTCATATTGCTTTGATTGCCCTTATAAAACACAAATTGATCCCTCTCTTTTTCACATTTTTACCTTTTCTTTGGGATAGTTGGTGCTCAAAGTCAGACAAAGAAAAATAGCAATAGCTGGACAGGTCCAGGCAGGTAAGTCAAACACCAGGGTTCACCTAAGAACTTGGTCATGCCTTTACCTCCACAAATACCAGCTTTATAGAAAGCTATAAATTTCCAATTTATAACCACTGAAACTTCTGAAAAGCTTTCTGAAAAGCAGAAAGCTGCAAACATTATTGCAAGGGAATGTAAAATGCCAAGGATTAGAAAAATGAACACTTCCTCAAAAAAAGCAATATTACCTTAGGTACCTCTCACTTGTGTGAGGCTGTGATGCCACATAACTGCCCTAATTGGGCTTGAGCCAAGCTCACTGTGATTGATGTTATTTCTCTTTCTGTAACTTTCCCATTTTTATTTTGTTCTTCATTAAAATAAACAATGACCAGAAACTGAATCAAATATAGGTTGACTTTGAACATGACTGTACTTGGTGCTTCTCCATGTGCATGGTGGTCCTCCAGCACTTGTTGACATAATGTATTTTAGCAGATGAACAGATCTGTGAGAAAGACAAAGGTTTGGCCTCCCCTACTGAATTGAATGAGTTATCCTTTGTGCATCTCTCTCAGGGCTGTTCATGTAGGTGAAGTAAATAGTTGAATTTTCATGGCCATTGGGAAACAGTAATTAGCATTAGTGGCTGTTCATAGATCTTATCAGAGGACCATATAGAATGCTGATTCTGTTTTAAATAAACACTAACAAAACCTGGAGGTAAGGCAACAGTTGTTTAATTTCTTAATCAATATATTTGAACTTCTTTTAAGAAACACAAATGCCAGTGTAAACATGCACCATGTACATAGATAATACAAAAGTATTGCACGTACGAAAATTAAAAACATATTCTCATTCACCCAAGAGAGTTATGTGTCACTGATGTACATGTGTGCGGCCAGGTCATTGTTCTGGATTACTATAAATCAATATTTACTATTTACAAAAACAATTGTTTTCTTTAGATGGATATTAATCAGTTAAGGAGGAACTGCTTTTATAGCTGAAGCAGTCGTCCCTTACATGTTATATGAATACAGAGGAAATAGAACAGTTAATGCTCCACTCTTGACTATTTTTCCTCAATTCATTGTACAACAGGTTCCCCCTCTCACCCTTGGTAAGTGTCTGCTGAAACAAAGATCACAATAAGTCTCTTTACAATCAGATCAATATCTCAGGCTATGGCAAAAACTACAGGAAATATTGTAGCCTCTTTAGGTGCACGACAACTTTTTTTGTGTTGAGGGTTGTAACAGAGAACAATGCTAATACAATGCAGCTAAAGAAAGTCAGTGAAATTAGAATAAAAATGAATGGAATGTCACTCTCTCCTTTCTAATACCTCCTTTATTCTCTCTCTCTTTTTGACATTAACCTTACTCCTTCTTCCTTACCAGTCAGCAGATTGCTAGAGAATAGAGTTCGTTCTTACAGAACTCTGAGCTCATCACTTGCAAAGGCCTTTTGAAATTAGATCAAAGGCCAGATGAAATTAGACCAAGGGCCAGAGGTTGCCCCCCTAGCTGAGTGATTACAGGCTTCCTCTATTTTTTTTAAAAAGCAACTGCTTATTTAAATACTCTACTGCAAAGGTTCTTTGATTCCTACAAAGCCTCTTGTTACTTTTAAATTGGTAGCACCCCAGCTAATGGAACAGGATTTTTAAAAACAGGTGACAGCACCTAGCTAACCTTGGCTGATCTTGAAAAACTCAAATAAGGTCAGACCTGATAGTACCTGGACCACCAGGAATCCCAGGGTTGTGGGCTAGACAGGGAGGTAAACGAAAAACCCCCCAAAAGACAACTTTCTTCTAGCTACTGAGTTAACTGCTGGAAATTCATATTCTCAGGAGCCGCCTTTGAAGAGAGGATCAACAGGTACAGTGCCATCTAACTCATTTCTTGACTGGAGAAAAAGTGTACAAAAGGTGTCAGCATGTTCAAAGAGTTCCAGCAGCAGAATGGGATAGGGCTCTGAAGGAATATTTTTTTCCTTCTGTGTTAACAGAAATCACATAATAGTTTTTGGTTTTGGCAGGTCAAATAGCAGGATTATTTTATTGGAACAACTGAAGTCTGGTGTTAGACATAACATCCATAAACCAATCAAGGAGAAGAGAATAAGATGCTGAAAAGCATAAACACTTCTATAAAACGTAATGCAGACTTTTTCACCATTTGCACAAATACATTATTTTGCTAAAACCTATGGTTGCAAATAAATGCATTTACTCAAAAAACACAAATACATTTTGAATTTGTTTCAACGGAAGATACTTTGGTCCTATCATTACATAACCTATGGACTGGAAATCGTTTTGGATTTGGCCCAATAAAAAAACACAATCCATTAAAAAAACAAGAAAGAATGTTCACAATTCTGCTCACTGTACTGAAGTCATTCCATGGGAGAGAGCTCCCATGCCTCTAAGAGTTGCTGGAATAATTCTTATATGTATAAGAACTAATGTCTCTGAACTGTCTACTGTTAGAGAGCAGAAAAACATTCCTATTGGAGAGACATAATTCTAGATTACCTGCACCTAGAAGGAGTCATGGGAGCAAAAACCCAAACAAAAAAATCCACTGGTGTTTCAAAAGGGCTTTGAACAAAATTGATGAAGGTCCTTTGCAAGATTTAATCTGCTAGCCAGATGTCCCACAGTGAGTTTAAGAATGATTTATTTAACCATACATCTTCAAATGTTTAATTCTTCTGAATAATCCATGCATTCAAGGCAAAAGTTAACTATAGTATTAGTGAACTACAAAACTTTTCTTAGGAAAGCTTGGGGATTTTTATTTCTTGATTTGACTTAGTTTACATAGGAATCTTTTTGCCAAATCGAATTTACTAATTGGCTTTTCTCTCTACCTGCCTTTACAATCTGTGACTTGGGCCCCCTGTTAGAAAGAACTGGATTATAGTACTAGAATATAGATAATCTCTACAGATTCAACACCCCTTCTCCATTTCGACTTCTGTCTTCTCCCTGGGGTCCCATACTTCTCTGTGCTTTACAATCATGATATTGCAAACAATCTTAATCAGTTCTGTTCATGGTGTAGTGTCATTAAATAAATGGAAATTTCTATTTTGTGCCTTAGGAATTAGGATAATATTGAGGCTCACTTCCAAGGCCTGCAATTCTATGAATCTTTATAATATATTTCCTCCGATAAAATAATATATAACTTTGCTTCTTTCCAAATATTTATAATTGGTATATGGAATGCAAAGGATATAGTCACTCTATTTACATATGAAATAGTGAAACTATAAAATTTCAGACCCTATTTTTGCTAGGATGCCCAGTCTACAAAAGATGGAAAATAAATACTTGCGTGCCTTACTTTCAAGAAATATTTTGAAAGGCTATTTTTGCTTTTGGAAGTACTTTCATAGTACCCATAACATTGCTTGTCTCCCTGAGCCAGAGTTTATAAAAGTTCCTATCCTTAGGGAGATGCCTCAAGATTTTGCCATCATACAGTAGAGTTGAACATTGTGTCTTGCTCATCTTTCACCCATTTAAGCATCTTTGGCTTTCCATCTCTGCCCCATTTGGGTTTATGACTGCTTTTAATGTTTCCCATGATTTCATGAAGAATCAGTTTTGAAAAACTGAAACAATTCTTCTTCATTTACTCCTTTGGGATGGAAGGTTGCTCATCAGTTCTGAGGCAGAGATAATATTCTTTTCTGCGATCTATGTTCTGAATGGATAGAATACTGCATAGGCCCAATTATAGCTATTTGGCAATCTTGAATCCAAACTAAGGTTCCTGGTTCATGAACCGAACCTCTTGATCTGGACTCTCATTTTCTATGTATCAGTAGTCTTGTCACTTGTTAGTTGCACTCTGTCAGCCATGTCATCTCTAGGACGCCTGGGTCTGTCAAAGAAGCCACACTAGAACAAAACAATAAAATGTAAGCAAGTTGGGAAATCAACCATCTGATTACCATAACATCTTATTTCCAAACTTCAGACTACCATTAGAAGTTGACTATATATGCCTATGCAGATCTGGTTGTGTCCAGATATATTATAATTCCCATAATCTTTGTAAACGGGGCTTCAGTTGCCATTCAAAACATGTGCACTTTTGAAATTAAGTCATTTTGGTATATTATCTTTTTCAAAACAGTAAGATAATATATCAAACTGGCTTAAACTCAGAACTGCTTTTTGCAGGTAGAGAACTGATTCAAATGCTGTGTAACTGATAAAAAGGCTACAAACAACAACAAAATCCTGTTGCATGTCATATGGAAATCCTATCACTACTACTACAAGGAGAATTTCCCAGAAGCATGGCGTATTCCCAAGAGTGTTCAACTTATCTATAGAATCAGTCTTATGTACACTTACCAGGGAATAAACCTAATGAATGTAATAGGGCTTCCTTTTGAGTAGACCTGATTGGGATTTGATTGTATATCTCAGAAAGAGACTGCGGTTGAATCAAACATAAGCAAGGGCCATATTGGAGCCAGTCTGGTGTTGTGGGGAGAGAGCTAGTTTGGTGTAGTGGTTAAGGTGGTGGCCTTCAAACCAGGAGACTGTGAGTTCTAGGCCTCCCTTAAGCATGAAAGCTGGCTGGGTGACTGGGCCAGTCACTCTTTCTCAGCCCAACCCACCTCACAGGGTGGTTGTTGTGGGGAAAATAGGAGGCAGGAGTATTAGGTATGTTCACTACCTTGAGTTGAATGAATGAATATACATTATATTGTATATATATGAATATATATGGCGGGTGGGCAGGATAAAAAATATAATAACAACTTCAGCTTTATATCTCAATCCTGTGATTGGGTGCTTTGGATGGGATATACTTTAACAGCTACATTCAGACACATACAGTAATTGAAAATAATGTTATTTTTGCAGAATGATATCTACACAAAAAGATACTTTGGTACAAATGTTTAAGACTGGGGAATTAGGCTCTCTACAATTCTTCATCCTCCCAATCTGAAAAACACTTGCTTATGAGAGTAGATGGCTTTATGAAAGATATAATGGTGAAAACCAAGCATTCAATACTAGGAAAAACATCTTTACAGATTTCGAGTCTGAAACTTTTCATAACTGTGACCATGAATCATCCCGAAAGGCAGATCAAAACCTGGTGAGTCTCTACTGAGTATTACTGGTGAATTGCTATTTCATGCCAAGTTGCACTGTGGCTGATCTGTTTTCCAGCAACGTGGCCAAGGGGCAGATGAAAGCCTAATGATGAGCAAGAACCAGTCTAAGTAACTGGCTCTGATTATCTGTCTAGATGAAGGTGATAGAAAGAAATGGAATGCATTTTTTTAAAAAATCAAGAGTTCTACATGGCATGTCTTAGGCAGCACTTAATGCCAGGCATGAATAACTTGTGTCTCACCGTGCAGATTGAATCCCACCCATCATGCCTCCTTGACAGAATATCTTCTAATCAGTCAGAAGTTTTTGATTAAAAGGAAACTGCATAACATTACATTTAAAATAACCTAGCACAAAAATCAAACCTGAATTTAATACAAAAAAGTTGTTCAATTCTATGCTCAAGTTTTAAACTAAATTCATGATCCTCTCAAACACTTTCTTTGTTAAAAGAAAATCCTTGGAGAAAATTTTTAATTTCTTAAGTCAAGCATAAATATATGTCATGCATTGTGGCATGTCACATATGTGAGATGGGCAGTTATATAAACTGAATGAATGAATGAATGAATGAATGAATGAATGAATGAATGAATGAAGTTGGAGCAAATTATGAATATTTATGATCCTCTCCACACACATAAACATATTTTATAATTTTTTTCATAAAGGAACACAGTTTTATACAGTGATTGTTGACACTTTATCCGGAAAGTTTTGGGCAGTTATCTCATAATCTGTCATATTTACTCTACTTCACTTAAGTAATTTTGCATAGTGTACTTTCATATATACATCATTCAAATCAGAATTTTAAATTTTAAATAGTTAGCTAAGGATAAATTCAGGAAATGACTCAAGATCAAACTGGTCTTTTGTCTTGTTAACTTAACTAATTTAAATGGTCCTTTTTAAAGTTAATTTAGCTGTTACATGATAATAACAATTAACTATGTCCCAATTTGCAGTCTATATGGATTTTCTCTTAAAAAACTAAATGTCTAGAAATTATCAATAGCCATTAATGACTCATTCATAGGATTGCATTGTTACTATAATCCTAAGATACCCTATTGATTTCATTATGTATGTAACACTAATCCACTTTATTTGATATATATAGATCACCAAAATTCTATAGAGCAAATAGAATTAGATAATGTTAGGACCAATATTAGGACATTACTATAAGAATTCAGGATGAAAGAATTCAGGATGAGTACTACAAATTCAACATTATTTTATTTCTAATTTGAGCAGATAGTATCTAATCCCATATGTTCTAGTCTATTATAGAAAAGCTTATCAATGTATAAATACTGGAGGAAAGATTTAGGAAGAAGTTATATCTGAGAACATACGGGATCTGGTTAAAATAGCTGGCAGTCATTAATACACTGGAAAACTACCTCTGTGAAAACTTTCTTTCCATTTTCCTTTTCCAAATTAAATTATGTATCAGATGTACAAAAGTTGTGTTTTAAGATACTTTGAAAACAATTGTTTCCAATTCTCTGAAATAGAAACTTGTAAACTACCAATGACTTACTGACTGCAAGTATTCAGTGATGTAGTAAAAAAATTAAACAGGATCTACCAATTTTGAAATAAGATCATGTGCAGCTTTACAAAACAGCACACAACAGCATGTTGCGAAAGATAACCCTTGAGGATTTAGGAAGAAACAATACTAGTGATGCTTCTTTGTCACATGCTGCAGAAACTTTGCCTTGCTGGACAAAATATAAAGGTCTTGGGAATCACAGCTGATCTTTCACTCTACTTATAACTAGCCTTTAATAATGTGTGACTTTGAAAACAAGCTGTCTCTTTTTTTAAAAGACCAGCAACACTAACATATCTGTTCTCCATTAGAAATGACACACCCGTCTCATATATCTGTGACTGTTTTGATGAGAAGACTAAGTTCTTTTCTCTCCCCACTCTAACTCCCAATTTTATTTTGTTAACATCTTCTCCATTTCAGTCCCAATACATAACATACCTTCCACAAAGCTAAGGTCAACATAGCCAGCACCAGCAGTCCAAGAAGTATGGCCAATATTATAACCCACAATGGGATTATAAAGGAAACATTTGGAGTAGCCCAAATAACAGATGTTTTTATCTGAAATGAAATATGAAAGAAATTAGTAAAGATAAATGAAGAAAAAAATTGATATTACTGAATTGCAAAGAATATACGGATAATATGTAAAAGGCAGTGGAGTAGCATTTCTGAAGCAGCAGGCTAGGAAGGAAGAAAGCATGGCACACAGTCCTCTTCTTCATTGGTCCCTCTCTGAATCTATCATTTAAGAAACATGCTTCCTTCTGTCTAGTGGTAGGACTTTATTTTTTATAGATCACCAAATTAAAACAATATTATTTTTAAGCTTTAGCTCCCTAGATCACCAGAGGAAGATTACAAAAAGAAAAATATGTATTTCTTGAACCCTTCATAGTTTCCAACATAAGTTCAATGTGAATGCTGAAAGCCTATTTGAACATGATACAGTGGAAGCAAATATTGTAGATGCAGACACTTGCATTCTGAGCATTTGTTAACACAGATGAGTTATCTGTGGTTATGGTTACATTATTGATCTATAATATACTCTAGAATATGTAGGTCTGAAAATCTGCAATTTAGATATTCAGTTAATATATTAGCAGATATTCAGAAGGCAAAGTAAAATACACTGTAATCTATGAAACTGGGGAAAGCCCCCAAGCCAACTGGGCCCCCAGTTGAATGGTGCAGAATTTTTACAGGCTATTGACACCTATATTGTTGAAGGCCTATTATCAATCATTTAATCTTTCTATATTTCTTTACTGTTTTATAAGGCTTATATTACAATAATATTAAAGCCTGAGAAAGACCCCACAAGATGTATAAGCTATACAGCATTAGCTGCTTAATGCAGACATTATAATATTAACAGCAAAGTAGGTAGAAGGCTACAGAAAGTAATATCATATATAATTCTCCCCTCTCAATCTAGAGTTATAAAAAATAGACAAGCATCTGACAATATCCACCAGATTGATATTCTGCATATTGCCACAGATAAATTAGAATCCATTGTTATAATTTTGTTAGATGCTGAAAAGTGTTGATTTTTGTAATTGAAAAGTCGCCCTCTGGGGGAGATGGGCAGCATATAAATTTATAAATAAATAAATAAATAGGCTTTGATATGGCTCAAATTGACTTTATTAAATGTCAAAAAGATGGGTTTCCATCATCTTTTGTTCACTGAATTTCAATGTTTTATCTTTATCCAGTGGCTAGAGTTCTTATGAATGGATTTATCTCTCAACATATCAAGTTATATTGTGGCAACCAAGAAGGATGCCCCTTGTCTCCTTACAGAAGATTGGTTCTTGAACCACTGGCTTCTTCCATTACTCAGTCTCAAAGTATTAAAAGTATGGTACACTCAACACTGATGATATTATGGCTACCCTTGATAATTATACAAGGTCATTACCAAAGCTTACTGAAATAATAAAACAATATAGTTCATACTCTGGTTATACTATTAATTGGAACAAGTCTAATTTGCTACTCTATCTATAGAATGCCATAAGAGATTAGAATTTATAATTTGTACAGACATATTCTCTCATAAATTTTGTGAATGAGAAGAGACTTTACATCTGGCTGTACAAAAGGCAAGTCTCAAATTCTTCTACAGTTTTTTCTGTGCCTTCATGGGAGGGATTCTTGGACAGCACGAGGTTGGGGAAGATTGGTAACATCTGGAAGGTACCAGGTTTTTTGGAGGAGGGGGAGATTGCTCTGTTCCAGGTACATTATATGGGACTGACTGGCCTTCAGGATTTTCTATAGTTTCAGCATCCACATTTTCAAGGTTTTCTCTGCTACCATGAGCCTTAGCAATGCCTTTTAAGACCAAAAAAAAAAAAAAAGCTTAATAATATTCTCACAATTTTGATAAAGAGTATTTTGCTATCAGGCCAGATAGCAGATACAGTAAGTGTATTTGTTTTGAGATATGTATTCATATAAGCAGCTACCTTATATTCTGCACAGCCATATCAACCATTAGCAAATACATGAAGCAAGGTATCACCCATATTCACAGAATGGGAACTATATTATAAGAAGGACGGCATTTTATCAAACAAACACTGTCTTTTTAAGAATACTTCTGGCATTCACAGACACATGAACACAGGAAGGTGAAGGCACAGCGCTGTCCAGCAGTTGTATGTGTGAACGTTAGGAATGGATAGATTGGTGTATTTCCTGTCCCACTTCATTACTAGCCCAGATTTATCCCTCTACATTCATCTACATTAAAAATTAACCCACATGAAAAACATTTTTAAAATACTTAAACATATTTTTATACCAAAGCACACATTTTAAAAGCAGTTTGAGCCACAAATTGCATAGGAAAATTGAAAGAAATTAAAAATCCAAAGGATTAATTTTTGATCCACATCTATATCTTAGTAAGATGCTGTTCCTCCAATAACCCACATTGTGTGCACATGTGTGTGCATACCTACAAGTACAGTAGTAAAAGGGACCACATATTAAGCTTTTATTTACAACTTATGCGGGTGTATGTTCTGCAACTTGGACAGTTTTCACATTTTTCCAGGTGGTTTTAGATTAAACACTATTTTGTATAAAAAGATCCAGTAATAATTCAGAAGTGTTTTATCTCTTTCTAAAAACATTTATTTTTTATTGCATTAAAAAAACTGAAATCTAGGAATGAAAGGCTCAACAAATATTTTCTGTTCATCCTTTTATCTGTCAGGGCTGGTAATACAGATGTGGAAACTTTTATAGAGATCTTACAGTATTTCTAGCAGATGCTTTGATATGTACTGGTTTATGTATGGAGTCATTGTTAAAATAATTCCTATTGCAAAACTGAAAATATCTCTTTATCATGATAAGAAAATTATGTTTACAGAACTGAATAAATGTTGCATGTTTTCCAGTATTCCCTCTGTGGGCAACAGGAAGACACTATATCAGGACAATTTGTCATATAACTCCATGCTGAACATCAGGATGATGCTGGTTGAATTTGTTTAGTGGCAGATGTCAAGGTATATAAAATCTGGACTCTACTCCTGATCTATTATTTTTCTCAATATTAAGAAAGCGGGTGGATATAACCAAGCCAGCAGCCAGAAGAAAAAATGGGAAGAGGTTTTGATGCACCTTCAAAAGAATGTATGAGGAAACCATCCAATTTTCTCTGTTAACAGATCACAAAATGTATTCAAAAGTATAGGGAAAATATTCAGTTTGACTGTATTATGAACTCATGAAAAACTTAATGTTGGACTGTATTAATGTGTAATTTGGAGTGATGTGCTTGCAGCTAGAGATGGATCGATCAACTGGTTCTGGTCTGTGACAATCTACACATGTCCAGTTATAAACACAGACTTTTCTGTACATATTTTTAAAGTGTATCCCCAAATTCAGAAAAGTATGTGGTCCAAAACCCAGTTGTGTTCTGATGTACATGTTAACCTGGGAAGTATGAATTCTGTCAGCTAATTTTAAAATGTGGATTGAACAAAATTCTCCAGCATAGCTAGTTACTGCTCCTATCTGATTACTTCTGCAATACTCTGATTGAATCATTAAGATCCTTCATGGCACAGAAAAGCTAAAGACTGACTAACATCCACAGAGGCACTGGGTTTTTTTCAGTATGGAGAGATACTGCCATGGGAACCCACCATCCTGTTTTTCACTCCTACATTTTTACAATTAGGAGAGCAGTGTGGGAAGTGATCTAGTAAACAACGTGCTGCTGCAAGTGAGGCACATAGGAACCCCCTTTTTTAAATTGGCAGTGATGCAGCTCTGAAAACACCCACTAAGGCAAAACTCCTCCACCTTACCCTAACCCAGTTTAAACAACCCGGTTGTTTAAAGAGGAAAACAGCTGCCTGAAAATTTCAGTTTCTATGTAATCCCAAAAATAAGCACAGAATTATAGGACAAATTCTGAGGTTTTGATACACTTAGTTTACTATTCTTTTTAAAAATTACAAATGAATGAGCATACCCTGATTTATCTGTTATAGATGAAAAGTTATGGTAACATTAGATTTATGGTAAATAAGTTATTTTTTAATGCTGTTGGTGCCTGTTTACAAAACACCCCTTTCTCTGATCTTTAATCATTTTTGTTTTCAGAGGTTAGAAGATCATAAATTACTCCAACTATTCTTGTATGTTATTCTCAAATATTTAGCATTGATTTCAGTTTGAAAAAGACTTCAGAGCAGCTTTTTAAAGCTCCCCTGAGATCAACTTTATAATTAATATTGACATGTGTGCATTCATATTATAATTCCCTTGCATAAATATATTTTAAAGAGAGCATAGGCTAATTAAAAAAAAAAAAAAACTATTTCTGGTCATTTATTTTCTACAAGCATCACTGAAATTATAGAGCCTTCTGCATCTCCAAATGTTACCTGATTTGTTGGGTTCCAGGTGTGGTGGAGTATCCAGACTTTTGGACACACCAATAAGGCAAATTAGAGAGTTGTAGTTCAATGCCTCTAGAAAGATTATCCTAGACTATAAACAGTATCATACTACCAATTTGTTAACAAGGAGTCTCTGCTCACAGATAGTGGGAGTGGGGAAGGTGGGGCAAGAGAAGTCTTGCCTTGGTGGTTTCTGACTTTCTCTATCTTGCTGGTAATATGGAGCCAAGTCACTTGAGATAGACAAGCATGATTAACACTGCCAGATGACAATACACAAACTTGCTCTCTCGTGAATCTTCTTCACAAACTCTCTTACCTGACATCCTTTACATGGGATCAAGTTGCAACCCTTGTGGATCTGCCTTAATTCTTCCTCCACACACACACCCCCCGGACAGGCCACAGTCAGCGGATTCCTCCTCAGCAATCCTTTCTACACTCTTTCACCTTGGTTTCAAGATTAAGTTTTATCAAAAAAAATTTTTAAATAAGGGCTCCTGTGAAATCTCTCCAGCACATCCTTGGCTGTAAGTGTTGCACATTTAAACCAATTCCATTTTTTCAACTAAATATTTATGAGATACAGGCATAATCCATAGAAAGCTCTCTCTGTATGCATGTGTGTTTTAAATCCTACACAACTCAGTGAGGATTAAATGTCTAACCATGAACTTTGTTTTCTGGGAAAAAAATAATGTTGATCAAAATGATCAACATGTAATCTATATTATTGAGTTTTTATTAGTCAGAATTGCTAAAAAAGAGGAAGCCTGTCTGCTGACATTATAGCCTTGCTTTTAGCCATGAGGATGGCCATTATTCTTCTTCACAACGTAACCCTAAAGAGTATCTCACTTTTTCACACAGCATGCAACTAATTAATGGAAATTACTGCCATACAATGTGATGGGAAACAAAATGAGAGTGAGCTGAGCTCTACTGGATGCTTTTCTCACAGGGTTCTCTTTCTCACAGAGCAATTTCTTACATTCTTATATTCACAAATCTGAAAACAGGCACATACATCATACACATTGCTTACTGTGTATCATTGTGCCACTCATTTTCATATGATATCTCACTGGAGAAAGACTGAATCAGAAATGAGGAAATCTGAAAGAGAGACTAATTTCAAAGATGTCATGAAAGAAAACAAGTAGACACAAAAGTGACATGGTGGTAGCTGTATGCACATGCCCACATAGATGACCTCCTACAACATGGAGAGACAGACTACAAAAAGATCTTGGTGCCAACTGGAACACCATAGTGAAATTCTGAATGAAACATATTGTTCCTTCAGATATCAATACTATCCAGGTGAATATGAAAATGATCTAACTGGAATGTTAAAATCTAAGAACAATATATCTCTGAATACTAGGTACTGGGCACTAAAAATAAAGATGGGCTATTGCTATGTTTTACTTATGGGCTTCCTGGAAAGCATCTGGTATCCATTGGTTGGAAAAGAAATGCTGGATTTGATGGCTCCTTAGTCTGATTCAAGAAAGCTCTTACTTATTTGCATTCATATATGCAAGGTAAATGTAGAACAAGTTGAAATGAGTTGTAAGAAAATTAATCATATGAAATAGTATTGTTCTGCTTCTTTGAAAGCATTGTAAACCCAACCTGGCTTCTTCTAGATGTGTTAAGATTATGCTCACTGGTTATGGTCAATGGTAATTCTGAGAATTGTACCAACAACCCATCTGGAGGTTGGGGAAGGTTGAGTTGAAGGAAGATTGGGAAACAAAGTTTTAGATCAATAAACCAGAGGTTTTTCTAAGTGATATACATCAGTTACTATTGTAAATGTCCACAACTACAATGATGGCAAAATGCACATGTTCTTTTCTTTGTACTTGTAATATCACATGCAAGGACAAAGCAATACTGTAATAGGTAGAGTTTATGTTGTGACATCACAGTGTACATTTTGTTACTCGCTCTTCACCCAATCTCCCTGTGAATTTCTTCATCCACATGGCTGTTGGATTATCTTTTCTATACATTACAAATAACTCCTAACAAGATCAGGAATGCTTAGCTCCTGATTGCACTCATATCATGTGATAATACAAAGAGAAGCAACAAAGTTTTCTGTTGAGGGTGCAATTGATTGTTGAATAGAAAAATAATGCCTGACTAGTTTTTGGTGGATACATACATAAACACTGCTTATGTATCTTTGGAAAGTAGTAGTTTAGGAACTCTAAAGTTTGTTGTACAAGCATTCTATAAGTAGGAAAAAGAAAATCAAATCTGTATGAGGACCATTCTGAGTTATAATAATGTTGAAGATTGTTTATATGAATTTCTAAACACTTTCAACCCTTACTTTGGCTCATGTAAAAAGCCTGAAGTTTCAAATATCTCTCCTGGACCTACAATGAATATTCTATTGATTGATTCCTGGAGGACAGTATATAAAAGCATAGCCAGTAGAAACTTCAAAAGAATTTCTGCCTACAACACATCAAGTTGTAGAATTGGCAAATCTCCATGAAACATGGTCAGATCCGAGAAGACATAAAAGCACTATCATTTTTCAAGAGTTTATAGTCTGTTTTGGGCATCTGGCAATAAATCAACTATATGGAAAAATATGCCTCATGCTCAAGCAGTCCTTAAAAACACTTATCTGATCATTCTGCATATCATCTGAAACTTGTTGAGAACAGCAGGCTATCACCTGCAGGAGAAAACAGCAGTGCAGATGGAGACGATACTTAGCAGCCATTTTAAAGAACATGTGTTTTTGTTACAGAGCACATGCAGGGCAAACACATACACACCTAAGTGCCAGAATTTATCTTCATTCTTTGGATGAGCAACAAATATAAAGGATCAAAACATTCAGCTTTTTAGCCTAAAAGTAAATCATCCTTCTTCAAGTAGTATCAGTACCCACCCATGAGCTAGAGTAAAAAAAAAAAAAAAACTCTTCTTGGCTGAATCCTTCTTATCTTACAATATTTTTCCTATGATGTTTTCTCTTCGCTATTAAGGAATGGGTACTAATTCTTAGTGGCACATAATAAGGATCTGATTCTAATACTTATTTTTTAAAGTTTGAAAGACAATAAAAATGAATAGCCTAAATACATATAATTCATATATCTCAGCATACCTATATCTATATCTATATCCGTGTGGTTTGGCATATATCAGCTTCCCACTCAATTAGAAATTATGACTCTCTGAAATAATCCTTATGTTTACTCTCAGCAGTGAGTATATTCCAGGATTTTGTTCAATCAGTATTTTTGTGTAAACTGAACAGATTCTCAGTTCCTGGGCTAATATGCAGATTGGAATGTAGGCTGAGTTTATGGATTTCTCTAAATGTCATGATACAGTTGCACAAAAAGATACCAAAATGCTTTAGAGAATAATGCATACCATAGAGTGTCTTTGGTAAAATTGTATGTACAATTATATATTTGGATCAGTATTGAAATTATTTTCTTCATAGGGCTATCCTTGAAGACAACTTAGAAGCTTCAGGTAGTCTAGGATGGAGCAAGCAGTTATAAGCATACATACCCATGTAACACCTTGGCTTTGCTAACTACATTGGTTACTGATAGGTTTCTCGTTGCAATTTAAAATGCTGCTTATTGCCTACAAATCTCTATGTGGCATAGGACCTACTTATTAAACTCATGTTGTTTCTGCCCATCCTGTAAAATCAAACAGAATCAGTATGCTCCAGGTCCCATCCATTAAATAATGTCATCTGATGGGATCCAGGTGGTGTGGCTTTTCTGTTGTGGCACTTGCCCACTGGCACAGCATCCCTCCAGAGTGTCAAACAGCCCCAACCACATTGTTCTCTAAACGAGCTTTGAAGGCCTGGCTCTTTCCTCCAGTTTTGGCTCCCTCTGTGAGGGGTTCCTATGTCTGTTCCACTGGTAAGACCACCTTTCTTTTCTGCTCTCTGATGTTGCTCTACTTCTTCAGTTTTCAATTTGTACACTGCCCAGAGTTGTTGAGAAATTGGGTGGCTTTAGAAATGTGAATTATAAGCAAACAAGCAAATGTAGCATGTGTGTAACATAATCTTGCTCATTTTGCATTACTGCCTCATTCACTGGAACCATTGCCCTTTCCAAGAAGGTCATGTGTACTCCGGGTACCAGAAGCATATCTATCCCTGATATATTGGAATTTTTTTTCCTTATTATACGCAACTAAGAACCATTAAAATAGAAACACAACTAACATTATGATTATTTGAAAACTCTCTCAGATGACAATCTTTTAAATAGCATTCAAAGAATGGGCCTGCATTAAAAAACACAGGAAACGCTTATCTTGGACTCCTGTCTATAAATATATTCTGTCACAGTAATCAAAATTATCCAAACAATGGACATTAATGTACTATATTTATTTTCTGTGGTACTCACAGCTATGCTTCCTTGAGGAAGTTTTGCCGGCTGAACTTTGTATGGCATCTTCTTTACTTCAAATGACACATTTATGGAAAGAGCATAGCGGTAATTTTTCCTCTGAAAAATAT
Organism: Python bivittatus; assembly: GCF_059951505.1. NCBI lineage: Eukaryota > Metazoa > Chordata > Lepidosauria > Squamata > Pythonidae > Python > Python bivittatus. Next base: position 20,677,664 of record NW_028277088.1, on the reverse strand, counting down.
GATACAGAAAAAGAGCTTTGATTAGTCTTCTTAGGCTAAGATAACAACTGAATCTTAATTTGTCCTGTGATGACAGACAGTAAGTTTGGGACTTAAAAGATGAATAAGGAAGCAGAGGGAAAACAAGATAAAAACATATAAAACTATACACAATATGGAAAAAGTAGATAGATGTTTTTCTCCATCCCTCATGTTAGAATTCAAAGTCATCCATTACAGGAAGAATCAGGATTGATAAAAGGATGCTTCTTTATATAACATATACTTAAACTAAAGAGTTCACTGCCTTCTCATAGGAAATCCACGAATTTAGATTGTTTAGAAGTAAGTAAATTTATGGAGGATAGGGCTATTATTGGTGAACAGCTTTGAAACTTTTGAGGCTCAGTTGGATAGCTTAATCACCACTATTGCCTTCCAAATGTTTTGGATTAGCACTGCAGTATCTTCCCAACAGCCATGCTGGATGGGGCTAATAATTCTGAGAGCCAAATTATCTAAAACATATTTGCCTAACCCCCAAAAACGACCATTGGCCTAATCTGGTAGAGTTTGTGGTATATCCTTATGGAGAAAATTCTCATGTTAAAGAAATAAATCAAATGTTCTTAATATTTATCTGAAATGTTCCCTACAGTATAACATTCTAGACTTCATGACATTGGAACAGAGAGCATGAAAAGTGAGATTTTACATGCTGGTCCTTTCTGCTTCTTTCTGTATGTCCCATACGTGTGGCTCTGTTGTCTCCCATCAATTACAGAGCAAAATTTGTTTTGGAAAATCCTTTCTTCTCCAATGTGTGGAGAGCCAGGGCAACAAGTATTTTTACAATAAGACCCCTCACCAACTTGACAGCCCTCCTCTGAACCTACTTTGTTATTGCCCATTTTGAACTGTGATGCCCAAAACTGGATATATAGTACCAAATGGGGTCTGACCAGGGCAGAGTTAAGTGGGACAATTACTTCCCATGATTTGGACTCTGCTTCTGTTAATGTGCTCCAAAGTAATGTTTGCATTTTAGCAGCTGGGTCATGTTTAACTTGTGGTCTACAAAGATATCCAGATCCTTTCATATGTCCTATTGCCAAACCAGATCTCCCCCATCCAATACCTAGGCCTTTCATTTTTCCAACCCAGATGCATTTCTGTTTGTTAAATTCCCTCCTGTTCATTTTAGCCCAGTGTTTACATCTGTCCAAATCTTTTTTAATATTCTTTCTTTCCTCTGTAATATTAGCTGCCCCTCCCAGCTTTGTGTCAACTGCAAACTTCATAAACATTCCTCAACTCCACCTTCCAACCAAATCTTTGATAAAAATGTTGAACTGCATAATGTCCAGGACAGAACCTCTGATACTTCCCTCCAAGCTGAATTTGAGTCGTTAACAAGTACTTTTTGAGTGGAACCCTTCAGCCAACTCTGAGTCCATCTAATAGTAGTGTCATCTAGCCATGTTGTTTCATTTTATTAAGAAGAGAATTATAGGAGGCTCTGTTGAGTTCCAGATACCCTGTGTCTACAACATTCCCATGATCTGCTAAGCTAATAGCTCTAGCAAGGTAAGATAAGCTTTGTCTGACATGTTTTGTAACAAATCCACACTGGTATCTGTTAATTGCAGCATGCCTATCAAAGTGCTCACAAATGAGGACTCAAATTTTAAGTTAAATTTGTTGTACACTGATTTCTAAATTATTATAGCTTTTAAAATATAATTATAAATAACATATTATAGACAAAAACCCACCAGCAGACAAATAACAGATAAGCCTATTTTATCCAAATCTTCTCACTTTATGGTTAACACTTATCATTATTATACTATTTTAGTAATATCTTATAATCTTAACAATCACTACAATCATAATCAAATTCTGTACAAGTTGTGACTTATACAGTTGTGAAGGAAAACACTATAAACTCTGGGAAAGAGCACGCACATAACCTTGACACGTTTCTCTATACTACCCTAATTTTTTTTTTTTTTAATCTATGCTCAGTCGTTACCGACTCTGCAGTGACTGCTTAGACGAGTCCTTGCAGTTTTCAAGGCAAGGTGTTTCAGAAGTGGTTTGCCAGAGCCTCCTTCCTAGAGCAGAGCCCAGCTGGCGAGCGCAGGAGGCAGGGTTTCCGTTGCTTTGCGCCCTTTTGGGCGAGCGCGGTTTTGCGCTTACCGGCAACTGCTCCTGACTCCTTTTGCAAGGTGCCGCCAGCATTTTTCCTCCCACCGGAGTAAGAGTACCCATTTATCTACTCACGTGAGTTTTCGAACTGTTGGGTTGACAGGAACTGGGGAGGAAACAGGAGCTCACCCTGTTAACGCGAAGGCTGGACTCGAACTGCTGAAGCGTCGACCATTTCTGGCCGGCAACTTTCAGCGTCATTAAGCCGCTGCGCCACCACATCCCCCATACTACCCTAATACCCCTTACCTTTATTGCCTTGTTGAACTTCAGAATTGCTCTTCAAGGAGTTGTGTTGCCTTTGCTGGGAAATGCTGTTCTAATCCTGTCAGCATTTATTTTTTTTCTTTTCTCCATGGATGCATACCACAATTCCGCAGTGTTATCATGCTTTTGAAACGTAGGCATGACCTGAAGAGACTTTTCAAGTAAATCCTTAGAGCAGTGTTTCTCAACCGTGGCCATTTTAAGATGTGTGGACTTCAACTCCCAGAATTCCCCAGCCAGCCATACTGGCTGGGAAATTCTGGGAGTGTGGTCCACACATCTTAAAGTTGTCAAGGTTGAGAAACACTGCCTTAGAGGGTACGACTCTCATTTTTATCAGCTGTTCCACAGTTTTCTTGAGAGACCCAGAATAATTGGCAGAACATCTGAATTATCTTAACAATCTAATCTAAATCCATACACAAAAAAGTTGCAATATGATTAAAATTGCAATAAGCATACAACAGTCTACTTGGAAACTCAAACAAGTGAAGATATAAAAGATATTTCCTGTCTTCTTAAGGTCTATTTTGCCAAGCAAAAAGAAACTGCCTTATTTGCTGGCACAATATACAGTACTGGTATCATAGGGAAACATGTATTGGGGGATTCCTGACTTACGCCTAAGGAAGATCTCCTTGGCTCTCTGCTACAGGACAAATTTTGGGGCTCTCTTTGGTACATTTTCAATGAGGCCAGAATTTTTATCTCACCAGTGGTAAATGTTTATATCCCTTGGAATTTCCTGCAGCGTCAGCATGCTCCCCCATTCTTGCAGCTATACTTCCCCCCTTTGCAGCTGCTGTTCTGAGCAGGCCTCCTTCAGTTATTTTATCTCTCATCAGCAAGAGGATTTATGAGTATGCTAGACCCTGACCTTTGCTCTGGTGGGTGGAGCTTATGCAAACACATACTCATTCAAAAGCTTATGTGATGAGCTTCTTACTTCTTTCTTGTGAGAAGAAATCAGCTGACCAACTCCCTTCTTCTTGATTTCAGATGCTGGCATTATTAATACCAGGCATTTAGAAAATACAGAACAGCTTTCCAGATATCCAGAACAGCTAACAAAGGACTGAGCAATTCTCTTCCTAATATGTGGTTGCTCTTCATTTAGGTTTTTGATTCCTATCACTGACAACAGAGTGGCCAGTTTGGCATCACCAAAACAATGCACACATGCTAATTTATATGTACAGCAGCAGTTAGAAACCGTGGAGAATGGGGGGTTCCCCTTTCTTCCTCTTCTTTACAACTAAAGATTGTGCAAGACCAATCCAAATAGAGGACCATCTTTTCAGAGCTCTTCAAACACAGATCTGTCTGTTGTACAGGGGACCATACCGTCAATCTTCCTGATTTACTGTTCATTCACATATTACTTTGAACTCTGGATCCAAAGGCCATCATAGAGCTCACTTGGTCTGAAAATCCAGGATAAGTTGCATACAAATGGATAAAATGGGTTCTCAGAATTAAACAAGACATGTTTAATGGTATTCCAATAAAATGAGGAAAACTATTTGATTTGAATGAGTGATTTGATGTAGAAAAGCATTATGTGGGGAAGAGTCAAGGATCTCTTCCTTGCTCTCTCTGATTCAAAACACCCTTCCTTCTAAAGCAGCTTTCCAAGTTTCAAAACAGCAACTGGACTACTATTACACTGTTTGTGATAGCCTCTAGTTCAGCTTTCAATGTTGCTTATCTGCAAATGAAAAGAAATCTAAACAGCACTTACTGATTTTACTCTTATTAGAATCACAGAAGAGAAAGAGACATGGTTTGGTTTCAAATCCCTTGCTCTTCTAGATGATCCTCTATAATTCAGATAATACTTTTTGTCAGGTGTGTTATAAGCAGTTTTGATTTCCACTTTACTATTGTCAGTGTGCACCATTATTGACACAACCATCATTTTCAGCTTTCTAGATGGCATGTAAATAGCTGAGCATCTATTTTGGTGAAACAAATAATCACACAGAGAGAGTCTCAGTTTTAAAATGTTATGTAAAATCCTCCCATTAAAGTCTTCTATAAAGTGAGTTCTTAAGATAAAATAACAATCTCCACTATAATTCATGACCCTATGTGATATTTTAAAGTTATCTCCTTTCCAAATCTTCTTTTTCTATTATTTCCAGCTACTGAATCCCACAAAGATAGCAAATATGTTTATTATTAGTCCCCTGGTATATGACCACAACAGTTTGCATTTTTTCACTGCATTCCATTTCTCTTATTTGAGGTCATGGGATCATCCAGTTCACTCTGTATAATTTCTTGATGGTTTCCTGTAGTAATAATACTGTCTCTCTAGATAGGGTTATCAGTAAACTCCCACCTCTATTCTACAGATGTTAATAAAAATAAAATAGATCTCACACTGGTCCTCCAGCAACATTATTTGTAACTTTCCTTCATCTTGAAAGTCTACTTTTTGACATCATAATCATGTCATTCTTGCCTTTCTTCCTTTTAACCAGTTCCTTATCTATTGGACACCACTGCTTTATACCCAATTTTCCAATTCCAATTCTTTTCAAATCCTTTCAAACTGTCAAAATTCATTATTTTTGTTGCCTTTTACATACAGAGGACCATTGTGTGCTGTAAATGTTGGCTTTCTTATTCATGAAACATCTCTGAGGAATTAAGAACTCTAATTTTCCAGGGTTCTCAATTGCATGGAGAAGTTTCATGGGTGGAAAAGGCTCTCTACTGTTATAGCCACCTTTAATCATGAAAAGTGATGGGTATGTGTGTGTAAAACTTAAAGATAACTATGCAAAGACTTAGATGGTTTTTGTGCTAGCTAGAGTCTCAATAAAATCTGTGTATATTGGTTCGCTGGCATTTCTCTTGGGGAGAAGATACGATTTAGCAGGTAAATTAAATTAAAATACCAGATTTACCATGCTTCTCTTGTGAGCCACCAGTGCTATGTTTTATCAGTTTCTTCAATATTTTCTTTCTTTTATTTTTCTTGGCTCCTATCTACATAAAATCTGTTTAATTAAGAACCACAGCAATATCTGCCCTTTCTGATAGTCAAATTAGGAAGCAAAAACAGGCTTATGCAGAGGTAGGAAATTTGTGGCCTGCAGTCCCCAAAGCTCTTTTTGTGGGACCTGGGACCCATTTCAGTCATACTGCTAAATTTTGGCCCACACAGCCCTACCATTTTGAGACAGATGATCAAAACTCAATAAACAAAGTATGGCAGAGTATTGGCTTCCTTTAACTGTAATTAAAGAAAGGCACAGCAGCCATAATTTCCACCAATAGATTTACGTAGTTCATTGTTAACAACAATTATTTATTCAGTCTTCTGTGTAAGCAAGAATCCATCAAAACATGTTGTTCTTGATATTAGATCCCATAAATATTCTGACTTTCTATTTTTCCAGATATTGAATACAATTAAGCACTAGCTAGAATATAGAAACTACAGTAGAATTATTTTGTTAACTGTGCCTGGGAAGGTGCTTGGCAGAACTTTGATTGAAAGAGTGTGAGAGGTAAGAATGAGCAAAATTTGGAAAAGAGTACAGGTATGCAGACCAGATTTTTGCACTTCAGTACATCACTGAGAAATGTGTGAATGTGAGAAAGAAAATTTATTGTTTTTGCTGATTTAGAGAAAGTGTATGCTAGGCCTCAATTATGCTTTTGTGCAAATACAGAGTTGAATGTTGGTTACTCAATTCATAAGACCAGTATATGATGGAAGTAAAACATACTGTACATAAGAGTATATTGAATGTTTAGCAAGTAGTTCAACACTGATTAAGGAATAAGACAAGGATGTCCTCTGTCCTTTTGGTTGTGTCTGTGGGCAAATATATAAGGAATATTTATTGTCATATTAGAGGTGTGTTGGCTGCGCATGTGAATGAGTGTGTACTTTTGTATGCAAACCAGGCTGTGTTGTTGAGAACCTCAATGTTTTGCAGCAAATATTAAGTACTTAAGAAGTATGTGTGATAAAAAAAAAGAGAGATAAGGTTAGGAATGAATGTGGATTATATACAGAAATTAGTAATCAATATTAAAGAAATAAGTTGAGACGATCTGGTCATTTACAGAGAATTAATGAGACCTGAACCACATAACAAACATGAAGGAAGAGGGAAATATTAAGAGGAAAGGAAGACTGAGAAAGTTGTGGCTGGATGTTGCTGATAAAATCCTTAAAAAGAAAGATGTGAGAGGTTTAAAGAGCAAAAAGAGTAGAGTATGAACTGGCATATGGACATGGTAGAAGCAAGAATGATTTGCAAGGACAGAAAAGTACAGTGGATTGTATTTGTATAAAATTTATTTAGATTTATTCCCTTTCTTTTTCCTTATCTCATGTCTTCAATTTCTTTTGCTTTCTATTTCTCATGCTTTCTTTCATGTTTTGTATAACGTAGCTTACCCTGAAAGAGAACACTGTATAGGTTTGTATGAGTAACATGATTTATTTATTTATATTTCAAATTTGTCACCACCCATCTCACTGCAGAGTGACTCTGGGTGATATAAAGCAAAATAATTTCCTGTGCAAAACTTCATATATTCAAGCAAGCCACTTAAACACTATAGAAAAATCCTAAATTAAAGACACATCCTATCCTCCTGACATAATCAAACACACACTCTATGATTAATGGATGAGCAGTAAAGAACATGAGCCATTTCCATAGAGCCTTTCTGTGGTAAACAGTAAAACTTCTTTCACCACTGAATGCATTCTTTTTCAATTTTGAGCCTGTCACAAACCTACTGCAGTACATTTCCTGGGGATTACTATATGCCAAACTTCTTTTAAAAACTTAAACTGTGCCTTGGGCCATTGAATCCTAACAGTTGCTTCATAAGCTCTAGGAATTCAATTTTTATCACTTAATATAGACGGAAGATGGGGAGGGACTGATGTGGGAAAAACCTTGTACAAGGTATCATTTCAATATGCATAGAGCAATTTGTTTGTGATGCAAAGCTATTCATACAATATTCACAGCCAGCAACAACCTGCAATTGATTCCTTCAGATTTCTCCTGAATATAGACACTCTACGTTTCCACTCTTACATATTCAGTTGACATATTTCTCTTGAGTATGGCAAGATTTAAGCTTCTAGTGCTTAAACACTCAATTTTTGCTGGAATAGTAGAAACAGTGGACAGTTCAAAATATAATGTTATAGCACTGGAACAGTTTTCCAATATAAGTTTAGTTTTTTTCAGAAATTATTTTCAATTAGTTCAAAGGAGATTGGATCTATGACTTGTCCCACCTACAACACTGTGGGCTTTATCTCTGAATCTTATGTGCTTATAGATGTATTTAAAGGGGCACATTCCCGCATTTGCATGAAGATATGTAAGATATGTTCTATTAAGGATCCTAACCCATATCTTCATTTAAATGTAAGTTGGTGACTTTTTTAAGACATTCACATCAGTCATCAGTAGTGTGGGGCCAGTTCTTCTTTATCTATCTCCACCTTTGGCATGGGATAAAACATTGTTAGAAAAAAAAAAGAAATATTAAGCATTATAAATTTATATCTGTATTACAGAGGTGAGGGGGTTTAGAGAGCTCCACAAACATATGGTTGTAATGATACCTTTTATCATTCTCTGGAGTATTAGCACCCTTCCAAATGTTAAATGTATTCAATCTATTATCATACTAAAAAAATGAAAGTTTCTGTTTCAGCAAATGTGAAACCTTTTTTAACTTGGATTCCAAATAGCTAAGCACTTCCAAGACATGCTGAGTCCAGAATCTGTCTGCATACTACCCAGACTCAGGCAGAGGTAATTTGGAAAGCACATCACCTATCAGCCCACCTAAGAAGTAAAAAGCAAGAGTTCTCAGTAGGCCTGTTGATGGATGACGGTGCCTGCTTTGGTCTCAATGAAGCACAACAGCAGAAGTCAACAACCCACTCCAAAGGTATAAAATGGAGGCCAAGCAAGGCATATAAGGACAAAATTAAATTGCATCTGGCTTGCAGGTGGGATTCCTGAGAGAAGAGGAGGAGAAGGAAGGGAAAATAATTGTTTTTCACAGTTTCAGTAGCCAACTCTATTAAGGAGAATTCAGGTTTCTCTTCAGATTTGAATGATCTTCTAATCTGTGAAAGTAGGTTTGCTATGAACGCCATAGGACCAAGCCCCATTGCATTTGGCTTGCTGAGCTATATTTTGGGGAAAAAACTTTCCACTCAGGAACAGCAGTATCATGGATATTCTTCTAAGGTAGTGAGTGGGACACAACTTTTTTTTCAGGACAAGGACTGCATTTGTCCGCTGAATGGTATTGGTGGAGGACATCCCCCATTAAGGAGATCCAAGACAAAAAGTAAATTTCATTTCATTTCAACTGAATGAAAATTATTATTATCATTAAACATATTAAATCATAAAACATATTCACTGTGTTTACAAGCTCTACATTTAGTAAGCTTCCCTTCTATGACATTAAAAAGTAAAATTCTGTTTCAAAGGCTTCATTTGTCACATCTAAAGCTGTATGCCATCCTGGAGTTTTAGGCTGTAAACTCCTGCTCTCGATACAAACATTTTTTCTCTCTTTAAATTGGGGTTCTATAATCTGTCGTTAAGTTATAACATAAGATTGGTGTCATACTTCAGACACATTATGCAAGTTTTTTTCCCCTAAACTCAAAGAACTGTGGGTGGGGGAAGAGCCCCCCAGGCCCCCAGAAGAGGAATCTGTGGGCATATTGAGGCTCTGGGGCTCAGGGGTTCCCCATTGCTTACCCCTATACTATACAGATTGCCTCTTCAATGGCTGTGTATTATATTTAATATAGATAGAAAATCAATAGAAGCCATACTAGAAATGCAATTAATCTAACCAAATAAGGCTTTTTTTTCTTTGTATGAATTAGAAAACTGATGATTTGAAAGTTCAGCCACATCAATAACAAAATTTAATGTATGTTTCTGTTAATTCAAGTTTTGAAACACAGCCAAATTCTTCCTTGTTCTTCTTGGCTTTTATTCAACAGCCTTCATTATCTTTGTTGGCTATTAGAGAGTCCTTAAGCTCCTTGTTTACTCAAGTTCGTTTAATCATCTCACTTCATATAGCTCCAATTTGTGATAAAATGCTAGGCTTTAAGATGACAGATTACAATTAGATGCAAGATTGAATAGTCATCGTGTCATTTTAATACTATGGAAAGTTAGGCAATCATTGAATAAATCACACAAAATCAATATCAACATAAAATTCATTGAAATGAAATATGCATTCTTTATTCTTAAAATAAATAATAATGGATTAAATCAAGATTATGCTTTCATATCTGAAAGGAGACGCTGTTCCATTATTTTGCAATGTGTGACATTGGACTACAGAACAGAATTCTTAATGGGAGGGGTTTCCTATCTTTTTTCCCCCAAACATTTAAAATATTTTGTAGAGAGGTAGGCAGGCAGGGAAAGGCTGCTTGAGACAATGCTGTAGAATAAAATAAAAGATTCACACATTCCTTCATGAGATCCTGAAATCAACCTATCAACTGAGAGCAATTTAGGAGCAATATATTGCAAGATTTACATACTTTCCAGAGAAAATATCAATTGATTGATTGACTGACCTGAATGACATAGTCCTTGCATTTTATTGAGAGCTAGTATGGTCCAATTGCTAATTGGAATAGAAGTTGAAGATCTGGGAAATCAGATCTCACTCTGCCATATTTTCAAAACTGCTTCACACATTACATGTTTAAAAATGGTACATTGCAAACATTGCAAAAGGAAAAAACATTTATTTCAAAATGGTAAATTTATGTTTGATTATGCAGAAATCAAAATGGTTTCTTGATGCTGCTTGAACTGGAGTAAAGTGGGATTTCCAGTATCTCTGAGAAGCAACAGGCACCTATGCTTACAGCTGCAATGCACAAATGTATTCTATGCACAGGATAGAAATACTATTAGCTTGCATTTTCTTACCTGGAGAAATGTTGAAGCCCATAAACGAGATCGGATTTTCAATGCAGCACTTTTCCCTCTTTCCAAGAGCCCCACTGAACAGGTTATCATTAAACATTCCACATTTGTGCAGTTCTGTACACAAAGTAAAAAGACATGCTAACTATTTATTGAAGACATTCACATGGTCAAATCCCATTAGGAGAACCTAGAATACCAACATGCTCAGCTTTCATTTTTAGAAGAAAGAAAAAAAAAAAAGAAATGCTCGATTTTAAAAGACAGAAATAATACCAGCTTAACTTCTTGATAGATCTGTTTAAGTAAAGAAATGTCTTGTTGGAGAACTGACAATTCAAAAAAAGAAAATGCCTATGTTTCTGAACTAAATTCTTGGTTTCAGTGTTAAATTTCAATTTTCTGAGTAAGCTGCATAAGGAAATAGTACTTGTGTTAATATTTAGTGATGTCTTCATAACATTTTAACAATGCTCTTTTTCCCCCTTACATTTAAAACATTGTTTATAAGTCTTAATGGGACGCATGAGCTGGCATATCATGCCATCAGTATCTGAAATATGATTTGTTAAAAGTCTTAAAGTCAGCATAACATTAAGTTCCTTTTGCTATTTGATCTTGGATGTAACAAATGCTGAAAATCCACTTTTCATTACAGTATGTTGAAAGTATAGTGCTGTTTAGAGAATACAAGCATTTTGCGGGATATAGTTTAGGAAACATTGACATTTGCTAAGAACACTCTGAGCATTTCAGAAAGAATCATCAGTAATGTAAATAGTCACGATATTAATTAAAACAAGGGATCGTCAGTTGGATGATGATACATCATAGGCAACAAGGAGCCACCTGTACATATGTGCATTTATGAGTGGGTGCAAATTGTACATCACAATAAACACTGAGTTATAAGACTTCTGTGTCCAAATCCCCAAGTCCCTCAATATAGAACTTGATAAACTGGGTTTCTGTAAAATAAAATGCTGTCTTAGAAAAATAATTGGAATTATATAATGTTATGCTCTGTAAATGCCAGGTTAAATTTGTACCCAAAATTATAGAATATCACAGCAAATGTTTCTTCATTAAAACTGAATGAGAGATTGTGTGTGTGTGTGTCTATGTGTGTGTGTTTGTTCAACTCCCATCCACTTCCTCAGCAGGAAACTGATTATACAGAACTTACTGAAAGGCAATGTTTTAAAGGAAGTATTTGTTTAGCTTTTCTTATTTAATCGCTCTTTAATCTAGCCAAAGTGTTTATTCTCTATAATGTAGGAGCAATGAAGACATGTCTTTCTTTCTATTCACAGTCATACTAGATCAAAAAAGAGCCTTGTAATTAAAGGCTAAAGCAGATCTTAAAAAAACAAAACAAAAAACAGATGCATGTAACTTAGATTGAAAGACTATTTCGTTGTGACTTTCGCAGTAATTAAACAGACTTACAGACCAGAACTCAAAAACCTGCTCATTTACTTTTCTACACTCATGGGTGGTTTGGACCTTCCCCCCATTTTTGAGTATGACCCCCTTTCCAAAGAGTGAGCTTCTTTTTCTTTGAAAGAGGGAGTTTGAAAAACAGTTTGACGTGCAGTTCAGAAACAAGAAAAGAAAGAAAATCAGCCAAACGTTTTTACTGTGCTAAAGCAAGACTTGTGGCTCACCACAAACAGCTTTCAAAAATTCTAATCATGGGCTACAATCCATGGAGTTCTGGGATTTGATGTAATCTTGGTTTGCTGTAGATGCATGTGGCGCATTCCTCACCCAAGACAATATAGTGGTACCCCAATGAAGTGTACATGGGGAGCAGAGCGATGCTGCGATAAGTAAATAGTGAAACAGATAATAAATCATAACCTCTTTTCCCCTCCCCCATCTCAAGTGCTTAGAGCAGTGTTGTCCAAACTTGGCCACTTTAAGATGAGTGGACTTCAACTCCCAGAATTCCCCAATGCTGACTGGGGAATTCTGGGAGTTGAAGTCCATTCATCTTAAAGTGGCCAAATTTGGACAACTTTGGCTTAGAGGTATATAAAATATAAGTTGAGTAAGAATCTAGAATGTGAAATGCTACCTAGCTAAATCCAATGCAATTGAATCAAACTACTGGAAAAAGATTTAGCTCTGTTTATTTTTACTATAAAAATGCAGGTTCTCTTCTCCCAACCTACCCATATACAGAGTTTAACCACTGGGATAACCATTTATGGTTGTTGAATTTGTCTTGGCAACTTAGAGTTAGTTGTTGCAAAAAATAACATCTTGAAGCATTATTCTGTTATGGATGAATAGGCTTTCTATGGCTGAATAATAATTGCTTCATAGATGGCCTTCCCAGAATTTAGAATTTATATTTGCTTAGCCTTGATAATTAGGATAAGAAATCAAGAACACTGATAATTTTCTGTTAATTTGTACTATAAATAGATTTACAGTTTCTTTTTTTAAAAAAAATAATTTAATAATACCAGGTTTTAAATCTGCGGGAAATATGTTAGAAAATAGATCCAAATATAGATTTGAATTAGAATAGAGAAAAGTCAAGAGGAGAGTAAAAAGTAAACTGCAGATTATATTTTTCTATGTTTATCTTTTCCCCAACTATTATTTCTTTCTTTCTCTAAGAGAAATGAGCAAAAAAGGACAGAGAATGTTACATGTGTAGAAGGAACAGAGAGAACTACCCCATTGCATGGATAAGACATTTTCTTATAAGTGATGAAAAAGTATTTTTAGATGTCATTATGATTAAAAAGTAGAACTGTATACAGAAATCAATGAAAAAAAATGAGATTTTAATTGAATCGAGGCTGGACACCAACTGTCCACCTAGTTCCTTAAACACAACTCCAGAGGAAGCAACCAATATGTTATTTAGAGTGAAATAATTAAAAGTAACCCTTGCTAATGCAAACTCTAAAACAACATTGTCTCTGTATTGCGGTTATCTCCATATTGCTGGCTGGAAGAGCTTGTGACCAGAAAGAATTACTTATTGCAGCTATACACTGTAAATATTGCAGGTCAAGCAGAGTAATTGAGTAAGATTGCTTACAGCAATCCAGCAATGTAGAGTAGACATATTAATACCACTGCAGGTTGGTATGAATCAGAGTAGCTTATGAGAACTCTGCAGTGGTTTCTATTACACTTACACTTCCATGTTGCATGCTTGGTTAAAAGAGTAGCTAAAAACCCTCTGACTCTATTGTATAGTACACTCTTCTGCCCCAATTGCAGATTGAGTGAAAGGTGCTGGACTCAGAGAGTAGTTCATAGTAACCTGTTGTTAGAACATTACGGTATTAATATTGTTAATCAGAATTGGGGCTGAGGATAGCTTTGATTCCCAGTTAAAACTTCTCCCATACCTTTTAGATATAGAAATTAAGGAAGCCTGAGAAATAACCATTATCTCTCATTGTGTCCAATCTTGGCTGATATAGCTAATATTATATTTGCAGATTGGTCTGAGAGTTCCACATCTTGTTGCCTACTAGTTAACTGTAAACACAGTCAACAAAGCCTGAACAGAATACATTAGTATTTAAGGGTTATTTGTTTGTTTGTTTTTGCAAATGTTCCTTCTCCTCAGAAGAACAAACAATAAAAAGTTCTTCCATGAACATGCTAAGTACAATGAAGGTCCTGCTGGCGTTACCAAGGCCAAGGTAAAGTAATCATTCTATTTTTGTAATTGAATTGTAAGCCTTGAGTATATAGCACAAAAATATCTAATTATCTCACCAGTATTTTTGCAGAGTTCTTTTGATGCTCCACCAATTTGGCTTCCCTCCGCCCAACAGAGTGTGGGATGGAGGAGTTGCGTAAAAAAGCAGCAAGTTCTGGAGTGTCTTCTGGGACAGTAAACTGCAGAAAAGTGAAATGAGTTTTAAATCCACTTCACAATTGTTCTAGAAGATAGGTTGTTTTCAAGACATCTTGGCTTTCATCCTGACCTCTCTCTCCACTACATTAATAGCTCTTCCCTGAAAGCTCACATTTTATAATCAAACATCACCAAGATAAATAAAGGGGAAAGGAAAGAGGGGAGAAATATTTAAGTCAACTCCGCAGCTGAAGTAATGCAACACAGCCCTCATAATATAATTGCACTGAAGGTCTAAAACTGTTGCTTTCCAGAACATGAAATATTCAATCTCTAACTGAATAGGTCCAAATATAACCTATGCAAAAATAGTCAATATTTCATGACTTTTCTTTGGAGGATTTTATTTTTATTTATAAAATAATGAATTTAGATTCAGCTTGGTTTGTTTGTAAATAGGCAGGATATGAATTTGGGGGAAAAAATTAATTTGGTCTTCTCAACAGAAAGCTGTGTTTTTCACGGTATTGAACTAATCAGAGCAAAGAATTCAATGGTTTGCACTTTAATGCCCCTACTGTGTGGGGTGCCACAGGGGTCAGTGCTTTCACCGTTCCTATTTAATATCTACATGAAGCCGCTGGGTGAGATCATCCAGCGCCATGGAGTGAGGTATCATCAGTACGCTGATGATACCCAACTATACATCTCCATCCCAAGTGCCTTAAGTGATGCTGTGACTGCCCTTTCGCGGTGCCTGGAAGCTGTGGGGGCCTGGATGGGGGACAACAGGCTTCAGCTGAACCCTGGTAAGACGGAGTGGCTGTGGATACAGGGAGCCTCAAGATCTAGGACTTTGTCATCTTTGGTTCTTGATGGGGTTGCACTACCCCAGACAGACCCGGTGCGTAATTTGGGGGTTCTCCTGGACTCACGACTCCTGCTCGAAAAGCAGGTGGCAGTCGTGGCCAGGAGGGCCTTTGCACGACTTTGTGTCGTGCGGCAGTTACGCCCCTTCCTGGATCAGGGGGACCTCCGCACAGTCACTCATGCCCTGGTCACCTCTGGGTTGGACTACTGCAATGCGCTCTACATGGGGCTACCCTTGAAGAGTATCTGGAAGCTACAGCTGGTGCAGAATGCGGCGGGGCGGACAGTTCTTAATGCCCCTAGGAGGGAACATATAACACCGCTGTTGCGTGAGCTGCATTGGTTACCAGTTTGTTTCCGGGTCCAATACAAGGTGTTGGTCATCACCTTTAAAGCCCTTCATGGCACGGGACCAAGTTATCTGAGGAACCGCCTTGCCCTGGTCACTTCAGCCCGTCCCACTCGGTCCAGCAGAAGGGCCAGGTTGCAGACCCCACCGGTCAGGGAATTTCGATTGGTGGGGTCTAGGCAGAGAGCCTTTTCTGCTGCAGCGCCCGCCCTTTGGAACATCCTGCCTCCTGAGGTCCAGTGTGCTCCCTCCCTCATGGCCTTCAGGAAAGGTATTAAATCCTGGCTTTGCCAAAAGGCCTGGGGGCCAGAGGGGGGCCCGCACCTGTGGAGATGGCTGGTGGGATGATGGGTTGCCCCCCCCAGCATCTTACAGATTTTTATAGGGCCAAAATTAGAGGAGGTTTTTTAGGGTATTTTTAATATGTTTTTTAATTATCTATAGTTTTTAGCCATCTTGGAAAGAATTGTATTTCTTCTTTTTTATTGTGAGGTGCCCAGAGTCACCCGTGGGGGAGATGGGCGGCATACAAGCCAAATAAATAAATAAATAAACAAACAAACAAACAAACAAACAAATAAATAAATCAGCACTGGCATTCTTGCAGAACAAGTATCTGGAAACTTCTCTCTCACAAAATGAAAATGATAACAGAATCAGAACAGGTACCATAAACACTGAGACTGTTCCCCCACCGAGCTTCACGTGAGCAAAAATCCCCAAAACAAGGCAAGCAGATTTTCACTTCTGTAACAGGTTAACAATAGTTACACATGCTGTCTGAACCATAAAGTTAACTATAATTAAACTTTATTATAGTTAGAAAAAAACAAAACAGCTTCCTATACTTTGATTTTGTTCTTTTCCACCAAATGATATTATGATCAAAGTCTGTCCAGGTTCGGATGATGCAGTAATTTACTGTTAATCCAAAATCAGAATGAAAATGAAAACTACTTGCAGGTCTGCTGGAGGTATTTCCCACCCAGTCTGGCTAGTAAGCTTCTTTTAATCCTTCCCATTCATATGGATCAAGTCAATACTCTTTAATTTGGAGGCACCGGGTTAAGAAAGCTAATGCAGCATGATACCCGAACAAAGCTGAAGATTTTTCAGATATTGTTCTATCTTAGAATTAGAGTGGCCATCTAAATAGGCTGGACAGCTAAACACTGTGTAATTTTTCATCTATTGTTGTTGTTTAGTGGTTAAGTCGTGTCCGACTCTTCGTGACCCCGTGAACCATATTGCGCCAGGCCTTCCTGTCCTTCACTGCCTCCCTGAGTTTGCTCAGTTTCATGCTCATTGCTTCAGTGATGCTATCTAACCATCTCATCCTCTGCCGTCCTCTTCTCCTTTTGCCTTCAATCTCTCCCAGCATCAGGGTCTTCTCCAAAGAGATCTCTCTTCGCATTAGGTGGCCAAAGTATCTGAGCTTGAGCTTCATTATCAGTCCTTCCAATGAGCAATCAGGGTTGATTTCCTTTAAGATTGACTGGTTTGACCTCCTAGCAGTCCAGGGGACTCTCAAGAGTCTTCTCCAGCACCACAGTTCAAAGGCATCAATTCTTCGGCGCTCAGCCTTCTTTATGGTCCAGCTCTCACAGCCATACATTACTACTGGAAAAACCATAGCTTTGACTATGCGGATCTTTGTCGGCAAGGTGACGTCTCTGCTTTTTAATATGCTATCTAGCTTGCCATAGCTTTCCTCCCAAGGAGCAAGCGCCTTTTAATTTCATGGCTGCAGTCTCCGTCTGCGGTGATCTTGGAGCCCAAATAATGAAGTCTGTTACTGCTTCCATTTCTACCCCTTCTATTTACCAGGAATTGAAGGGTCCAGATGCCATGATCTTAGTTTTTTTAATGTTGAGTTTCAAGCCAGCTTTTGCACTCTCCTCTTTCACCCTCATCAAGAGGCTCTTTAGTTCTTCTTCACTTTCTGCCATTAGGGTGGTATTGTCCGCATATCTGAGGTTGTTGATGATTCTCCCTGCAATCTTAATTCCAGCTTGTGATTCTTCCAGCCTGGCATTTCTCATGATGTACTCTGCATATAGGTTAAATAAGCAGGGTGACAGTATACAGCCTTGTCGTACACCTTTCCCTATTTTGAACCAATCGGTTGTTCCATGACCGGTTCTAACTGTTGCTTCTTGGCCCGCATACAGATTTCTCAGGAGACAGGTAAGGTGGTCTGGTACTCCCATCTCTTTAAGAATTTGCCAGAGTTTGTTGTGATCCACACAATCAAAGGCTTTTGCATAGTCAATGAAGCAGACGTAGATATTTTTCTGGAACTCTCGTGCTTTCTCCATGATCCAGCGAATGTTGGCGATTTGATCTCTAGTTCCTCTGCCTCTTCGAAACCCAGCTTGTACTTCCGGTAGTTCTTGGTTCATGTATTGCTGAAGCCTAGCTTGTAGGATTTTGAGCATAACCTTGCTAGCATGTGAAATGAGTGCAATTGTGCGATAGTTTGAGCATTCTTTGGCATTGCCCTTCTTTGGAATTGGAGCATAAACTGACCTTTTCCAATCCCGTGGCCACTGTTGCAATGCTTCCTAAGGCCCACTTGACTTCACTCTCTAGGATGTCTGGCTCAAGGTCAGTGATCACACCAGCGTGGACATCAGGGACATTAAGATACCCAGTTCTTCTGTGTATTCTTGCCACCTTTTCTTAATCTCTTCTGCTTCTGTTAGGTCCCTGCCTTTTTTGTCCTTTATCATGCCCATCTTTGCACTAAACGTTCCTTTGATATCTCCAATTTTCTTGAAGAGATCTCTAGTCTTCCCCATTCTATTGTTTTCCTCGATTTCTTTGCATTGTTCATTTAAGAAGGCCTTCTTATCTCTCCTTGCTATTCTCTGGAAATCTGCATTCAGTTGCTTATATCTTTCCCTTTCACCCTTGCTTTTCGCATTCCTTCTTTCCACAGCTATTTGTAAAGCCTCATCAGACAGCCATTTTGCTTTCTTGCATTTCTTTTTCCTTGGGATGGTTTTAGTTGCTGCCTCCTGTACAATGCTACGGACCTCCGTCCATAGTTCTTCAGGCACTCTGTCTACCAAATCTAATCCTCTAAATCTATTCATCACCTTCACTGTGTACTCACAAGGAATATGATCTAAGTCATACCTGAGTGGTCTAGTGGTTTTCCCTACATTCTTCAATTTAAGCCTAAATTTTGCAGTAAGAAGCTCATGATCTGAGCCACAGTCAGCTCCTGGTCTTGTTTTTGCTGTCTGTATAGAGCTTCTCCATCTTTGGCTGCAAAGTATGTAATCAATCTGGTTTCGGTATTGACCATCTGGTGATGTCCATGTGTAGAGTCGTCTCTTGTGTCGTTGGAAAAGAGTGTTTGCTATGACTAGCTTGTTCTCTTGACAGAACTCTATTAGCCTTTGCCCTGCTTCATTTTGTACTCCAAGGTCAAACTTGCCTGTTATTCCGATTACTCCTTGACTTCCTACTTTAGCATTCCAATCCCCTATGATGAAAAGGACATCTTTTTTTGGTGCTAGTTCTAGAAGGTGTTGTAGGTCTTCATAGAAGCGGTCAACTTCAGCTTCTTCGGCATCAGTGGTTGGGGCATAGACTTGGATGACTGTGATATTGAATGGTTTGCCTTGGATACGCACTGAGATCATTCTGTCGTTTTTGAGGTTGTACCCCATTACTGCCTTTCCCACTCTCTTATTGACTATGAGTGCAACTCCATTTCTTTTAAGGGTTTCTTGTCCACAGTAGTAGATATAATGGTCACCGAAATTAAATTCACCCATTCCCGTCCATTTCAGTTCGCTGATTCCCAAGATGTCGATGTTCAATCTTGTCATCTCATGTTTGACCACATCCAGCTTGCCTTGGTTCATAGATCTTACATTCCAGGTACCTATACAATATTGTTCTTTACAGCATCGGACCTTCTTTTCGCTTCAGGTACATCCACAGCTGAACGTCCTTTCGGCTTTGGCCCAGCCGCTTCACTCTTTCTGGAGCTACTTGGAATTGCCCTCTGCTCTTCCCTGGTAGCATATTGGACACCTTCCGACCTGAGGGGCTCATCTTCCGGCGTCATATCTTTTAGCCTTTTAACATTGTCCATGGGGTTTTCTTGGCAAGGAGACTGGAGTGGGTTGCCATTTCCTTCTCCAGTGGACCACATTTTGTCAGAACTCTCTGTCATGACCTGTCAGTCTTGGGTGGCCCTGCACAGTATAGCTCATGGCTTCACTGAGTTACGCAAGCCCCTTCGCCATGACAAGGCAGTGATCCATGAAGGAGAATTTTTCATCTAACGTAGTTTTAAAATGAAATGAAACTAGATGCCTCTATTATTAGAAAACTAATTTCAGTGTAATACATCTATTCAAATATTATGGCTGATTGTAATTTTTTTTTAGAAACTCCATGGATTATTAAACATTAACAAATCTTGATTGGGGACATTTCCTGTAAATTCCATAGGCATTTTTCATTCCAATCGTTTTCTTAATCGCATGCTTCCATACGTAACTTTTTCTTTTTGTATTGTGTTTTTAATTGTTTTAATTGATTTTATGATTGTTCGCTGCCCAGAGTCACTTGTTTGAGATGGGCCGCTATACAAACTGAATAACTAAGTAAAATAAATAAATAAATAATCTCCCTTGAAGAAAAATACTGTACTAGAATTGACTCTGAGGTGGTTTAAATTTAGAAATTCCTATTTTTTTTCTGAATAACTTTGGATGTACTTTCTGAATTTGCTGAGATTATGATTACTTTGAAATATTTAAATCAACCTTTAGAAGTATTGCTTGATCAAAAACTTGGTATAATTAAGTCTGATGTGTTTGAGGTGAGGCTGTAGAAGAAAAAGCAGTATTTTGCATTCACAACCCAGCATGAGCGAATATATTGTAGAGAACTGGATGCACACCTACGTATTTAGGTTTATTTCCCTTTCCATTTTAGAGTGGGAAGGACTATGCAAGCTGGCCTTGTGTGTAGTACAGTTGGGTTACATATTATATATAGCACGAGAAAGGAGAAGTATGCAAAAAGAATTCTCAGCTTGGCAAGTGATTCCTGATCAAACAAGAGGAGGTGGTATGATAGTCCCTAAAATCATCCTTGGAAATTTAATGGACAGTTATCACTCCTGTACCTCAGTCTCTGATGAGGAAGATACTACTCTTAATTTGAAACTTTAGCATGATGTAATTATATAAATAGCTGCACCAAGGTACACTTGAAATGCAAAGATGGCTTTTCCATGTGGTGGAAAGTGTGACTTTATATGAAACAGCTTCCTTAGGAGTTGTATACTTTTTACTGCACAACTGCAAACTAGAAAATAAATCCTTTGTACTAGTACTGATTGATAAATAACCAGAATTACCCACAAATGACTTCCTATGAACAGTCTGTTTCTTTATGCTGCTGGCCTAGATGAAAATATCTATAAATAATTCTAGAATTAACTTATTGGCATGATCAAGTTTAGAAAAGTCTCAAGAGCAAAGTTTTAGTGAACAGGAGAATCAAGAAACTCTTCTCTCTTACCTTTACTTCCAAACTGTTAATTGCAGAGCTTGTTTGACACTGCAGAGGTCCATGCGTCTGAATGTGAAGGATGTAAAGAAGGAGTTCTGTTTTGCTCAACACTGGCCACTCCACATACAGGACTGTATCATTTATGGCACTTGGCCCAATGTTGTGTAACTACATTGGATCAATAATAATAAAAAATTAAGCTAAAATTTGATAGCAAAGATTTTATGCACATCATGATGCAATTTTTTACTTCATCCCTACCTCAGTATTACAATTCTATCACTACTTTTTGAAGTCACAGCTATGAACATTTCCCCAGTGCAGACTGAAGGCCTAGTTAGATGATGTTCCCAAGACTTGCCTGCCTTGGGCCAATGGTCCTTTGGCCATTATTGCTGTAAGTTAACCTTCCCCAGTCCAGATGGATTGGGACTGCAACTTTTAAAAAATCAGGTGGGATTTCTGGGAACTGGAGTCTAAATATGTCCCAGAGGCCCCAGATTGGGGAAATCTACTCTAATCCCTTTTTGGTTGCTTTCTTGTGCTTCTCCTTTTAACTTTGTGGTCTCCACATTCAGTATTTTTTCAGGCTTCTGCTTTTCAGATCATTGCCTGTTTTGACCCCCTTATTTAACTACTCTAATGCTTCATCAGCCTTCCTAGTACAACTTTCTTTTTCTATAGCATTTGAATCTATCGTTAGAAAGACATACTGTACATAAATTGTCACAAAAAATTATTAATCTCCACTTTCTTTATAAGTCCCTCATAGAGCAAGATGAGACCCTGGGATGGGGGGGAGTATACTGCTGGCTGTCTCACTGTGTGTGTGCATGTGCCTTTGGTATAGCAGAGAGTCAGAGGATGCTAAGTGCCTTTCCAATACCCAAAAGGATGCCCTACTTAAGGAGGTAATGAGATTGGAAAAATTGAAGTATTTTGTTTTGCCTTTTCAGCTGGATTTAACATAAAGGTAACAAAATCATAAATAAACAAAATGAGTGTCACAGGACACTCAGGTATTTTCTAACATGGGTGTGTAAAACCTTTCATTTCCAACTATTTTGAGTGCAAAACATGAAACTTTATGAAATGTTCGTTTCCAAGCATGAAACAGGCTGCTCCAAGAGCTTTGAAGTGTTTCATTATTTCCACAAATACTCAAACAGCTGAACAGAACTGCACTTTTGCATGGAAATGTGAAGTTTTATGCTTGAAATGAAACACTTTTCATGTCTCTGTTTTTTATTATTCAGTAACATTTGGCAATTTGACTGTTCACTCAAAGCCTAGAAGTACTTTAAATTGACTAAAGGTCTCACTAAATTATTAACTAGATTACAGGTAATCCTCATTTACTAGCCACAACTGGGACTGCCAACTCTGTTGCTAAGCAACATTGTCGTAAAGTGAAATGTCATGTGACTGTGCCGACTTATGTCAATTCTGGCTACAGTTGTAAAGCGAATCACCTGTGGTCATTAAGTATGATGTAACATGACCACAACTTGCAATTTTCTGCCAGCTTCCCTACTGACCTTGCTTGTCAGAAACTGGCTGTGAAAGTTGAAAATGGTAATCACGTGACGGTGGGATGCTGTGACTGTTGTAAATGTGTGCTGGTTGCCAAGTGCCCAAATCATGATCACATGACTGTGGGATGCTGCAGAAGCTTCAACTTTGAGGACTGGTCATAAATCTCCTTTTTCATCACCATCGTAACTTTGAACGGTTGCTGAATGAGCAGTTGGTAAATGACGACTATCTGTAGTCAATTATTACTAGTTTGTCACAGATATTCTCAGAAATCTGACAATCAGGTACAAGGGATAATTTGGGAGTAGAATACCACTTTCAATAATATAACATTATAACTAAAATTGTCTCTTTAAAGGTATGCCTCTACAGAAGTTATGTTATCATTCTGGTCAAAAGCAAAAAAGTAAAGTATCTTAATGTGGTATGAGCTTAACCACTCTTTCTAATGTTCTCAACTCTACAGCTTTCTTTTCCCCACATCATATCTTATCCATTAAAGCTATTAATTTTCCAGTGTACTCACAATAGTATCTTAGACATATTATAGTCCTATAATAAGGGGCTTCACGAGCACAGCCTGAAACTATGATAGGCATGTTTTTAATACATGAATGTGCTGAGCTAGTAATAGTATATTAAACTTAATTCCAAATTATCAAGAACATTCAGTAATCCCTCAATATCCAACACACAGTGCTTGCCTTGTAAGATTTCAATTTATAATTTTGTTTATATTTTGTCATCCATAGTTCCCTCTGAGATTGCCCATCCTGTCCTGCCTACTGATTTGTAAATAAAAACCATATGTGAAACATCCTGTTTCACTCTCAAATTTGAGTTATCCATCAAATTCCAAAGAGATTATGTATTCATTATATTTTACTCCCTCCATAGCACTCATTTGAGTAACCCTTTGAAATGGAATGATAATAATATATATTAACATTTATGAAAAATCCACATTCATTTCAAGATGTGGTTCTTAATTGGTTTTTAATTTGCACTTCATTGTAATTTAGTTTGGTTCATCTAGGTTGCTTGGCTTGTCTAATATGCCTAGTTTCTGGGATAAGGGCATGAATTAAATGTTAGGAAAAACATCATTTTTACCATGTCCCAGAATCTTAATAATATTGAAGGAAGGGCTATTGAGATTTACCATCTTTGCCTAGTAAATTAAAGATAAAGGAATGCATATATGTCCAGTGGTTCAGAAAGATTATTGCAGCAGCTGTTTCACAGCAGAAGTTTAGAAGAGAGGGAAAAAAATTAAATAGTCACAATCTTGCTTTCCTAGAGCAGCTCTGCAATTTAAAATAACAGATGTACTTAGCTATGAATCAGCTATGGTGTCACAGATCCAATGCAGCTCTTGCCACATTAATGCATACCAACTGAATATGGTCATGGATGGGTCTTCTTCATTTCTCACAATACTTCTTCCCCAAACATGGCCACATTTGGTTGGGGACCTGAAGAGACAGTAGGGCTACACTGAATCTGTGAATTCTGATGCAACTTCTCTAGATATTAAGAAATAAAGAGAATTCCTGATTGGCTCAGGCAACCAAGGCTGCCTAAAGCAAGGTTCTGCAACTGGTTTTTGCCAAGATTTGTACTAGACTATAGTGGAGAATCTGTGGCCTTCCAGAAGTCTTTGGAATTAATTCACCCAACATCAGCAGAACAGAATAAGTAAATTAAACATGGCAAAGATACTTTCTCAATACTCAATAAACTTCACTCTTCGTGTATTATGCATAAAAAAATATGCAGTTGCTTATTAGGAAGCTGTTTTTATATTTATTTGTTTGTTTTTAACCTCGTATATATGTTCCACCAAAGGTCCAATCTCATCTTCTTTAGTAGGTTCATCTTTTGGTTTCCAGTTATGAATTGGCAATACAATTTGTGGAGGATGAGAAACTCTGAAATGGTTCATAAATATAATCACATGAGATCACTTGTTATGTTTAACAAAGGAAAAGTATTAAATCCAATAGAAAAGAATGGATAAATCAGATTCCAAGTTGTAATTGATCCTCTGCTGATTCATTTATATAAGTCATCCATAAGTACTTCCTTACAGATAAAGCTCACATAGCATTTTTGAAAGAAAGTTAAAAATCTTTAGGCGTGCTAGAATATTAACAGAGAAATGCTTATGATACAACTCTGCAGGCTTTATGGAAGAAATAACAACTATGATGCTAGTTAGGGGCATCTGCAAGATGGGGTCAAAATGTCAAGATGGCGGCCACAACTGTATGATTGAAACCTCAATAGTTTTTTCTATGGATTGCATGTACATCATGTAAAAAAACTGGCAGGGCTTTGATTGCACGGTTGCATTTGCCATCTTGAATTTTTTGACCTCTTTGTGGGCACTTCTGACACTAGTCACAGATTCCAAAAAGACATCACATACATATCCATTCATTTGGTATTAAACAGCACCTCTCACCTCTGTTGTATAGTTTAACTTTTAACATCAATGCAAATTACTAGATTACTAAAATACAGTATAGTCACTTAAATAAGAGCCAATAATCAGTTCTTGACTTTTTAAAAAATATTTTGTAATAGAAACAAAAAAAAGCAGAATGTTTCAAGAAGGGATGCCATCTTAACTGAATATGTATTAATTCTGCTAAAAACATCCCCTTGAATGTTCCTTAGGAAACAAGGAAATGTCTTTGTTTTACACGATATGAGCAACATCTGTATTGGCAAGATATTCTTTCAGGAAATACACAGCTACTGTTAACTGTATTCAGCTATAGGATATTAAGGATATGTATTATTTTTTATTCCCTCAGCAGCATTCTTCTAAAGATCAGATGATTAGATTAGATTTAGATATTTAATTAAAAATATACATGTCAGAATATTCACACTTTGCAGGATGTTATTTTATAATAATATAGCTAAGAATGATTTCATGACCCATGTGGAACCTTGGCTATATGTTCTTGAAGATGAGTTTTCCATGTTGCTGTGATGTGCACTTGAAAAAGTTTCAAAAACGGTGTGGAAATCATGTCCTGAGGCAATCCTGCTTCATGAACAGTCCCTCTTGGATAGCCTACAGGAACTCTGACTATTTTTCCACTAATTTAGTAAATTTAAATCTAATTTATTGTGATGGAAGACTCTTCTATGAATAAGAATGAATAGAATGGCACAGGATGTCATGTTAATACACACACAGTAAGAAAGTTGCCTGGTGCGGAATGAGCAGCCAAACTGGTAAATGTAAAGTTTTATCATATTATGCAATCACATAAAAGACCTGTTGGCGTGGATTCATCATACTCCATCAGTCTTCACATGACTTTCAGCTTACAGTTAAGCCAATATGCCAGTTTGCAAATATACAATCTGGCCATACATGTGATACAGCAGCATCAGAAGATGTGTAAGTAGAATTGTTTTGATCAGATGGGAAACCAATAGAAATTCTGAAAAGAGGTATCTTTTAAGGCATGCCACATTTGGGAGCCAATAATCACAAATAACACACAGCCACAATAAACTAAATAACTAATTATGATTCATTTTATATTTGAGCTCAGAATAAATGTACTTACCCTCTGATCTGTACTTGAGCTATTGCACTGATGTCAATCTTAAATTCAACCAAATTACTGTTGGGATTAACTTTGTTGGAACTAAAATAAATTAGGGTAAAGCTTAATTATGTTTCAAATACATAAATCTGAAGCATTTTAACTTAAATCTGCAATGCTCAGGGGTTACAGCTTCTTCCACCAGGCACACTCTAGATGGATAGACTCTCTAGATACGTCCTTGGTCAAAGTAAAATAGACAAATTAGGCATTAGTATAAAGCAGTGCTTCTTAAACTTTTTGCTCTTAGGACTCCCTCCCACTTCTAAAAATTATGGAGGACCCCAAAAGAGTTTTTGTTTGCATGGGTTAGATTTATTGGTATTTACTGTATTAAAAATTAAAACTGATACATTTGTAGAATATTTATTTATTGAATCATGTAAAAATAACAATATTAAACCCATTATATATTTTTCATGAAATCATTTCATATATTTTTTAACAAATAAAAAGATAACAAGAAGAGTGATTTTGTTTTAAAATGTTGCAAGTATCTTTAATAACTTGCAAATAATTTTGAGAGGGTATTGGGGGACCCCCAGGGGTCCTCAGACCACATTTTAAGAAATGCTGATATAGAACAAGAATAGGTAACCTTATGTCCTTCAAATGTTTTGGACTGAAATGCCCACAATTCCTTCTCTATTAGCTATGCTGACGAGGCAGATGGGAGCTGAGGTTCAGACAACTGGGTCTCCAGGATATGGTGGTATAGTGAGGTAGGTTAGTAAAATATACATATACGTATATCCATTTTAATGCTCTTCCTTCTGCATTATTGGTGGGCAGATTTCATGAGAGTGCTTATCATCATAGACTTTACCCTTGTGGCTACGGTGTCTCTTATATGATATCCTGAGATGTGCTTTGCTCTCCCCAATTATTTCCAAATTTGAGAGTCATATCAATAAAGATAATGTTAATTATTTTTTCAGGGCCAAATATCTTTACTGAGCCAGATGACTGTGCAAAACTTTGACTTAGATGTGTTGTTCTATTGTTTTATGATAATTTCTTGGTAATGGGTTTGCTGTAGCAATATATTTTCTTTCTCTTATTTGTAATGCCAGTCAAAGACCATAATAAATAAATTTCTTTCATTAAACACACACACACACACACACACATTCTTACCTTCTCACTTGGAGCTGGAATTGAATGCTCAATTCAGGATTTTCAAGATGCTGAACAGTAAATCTTATGCCTGCAGAAAACTACAAATTGAAATCTATATGTTAAAACTATTAACATGTGACTAAACTGTGTATATATGTTAAGATTATATGTCTCAGATGACCAGAAGTTGCTCAAGTGAAGTCATGTTAGTTGCTTTTCAGCAGGCATTTCAACAGACAAGCTACAAAAAGGTACACTGTGGCAACTAATTCTACAGATCTATGTATGTACCTTCTGTCCTACACATCTACTAACCTTAAAAAGAAACCAGAGTTTTTAGTTCTGTCTTTCCCAAAGCAGTAAAATAATTCACACCTTGTCTATCTATTCTCTTTGTATTACAGTACTGACCCTAAGGTCAAATGTAAGCAACCAGAAATGTGTGTGTGTGTGTGTGTGCATGTGTGTAAGCACATGTGTGTGTATGTTTATATGATTACTGAAATGTATAAGATTACAGTGCTGTAGGCTTGAAAGCTGATGGGATTTTAATGTTTTTGCTCCCAAACTTGCAAAACCTCAGGTGGGAACATCAACTTTGGTGATTTCGTGAGATTGCTAGCCTTTAAATAAACTGTATTTATTTATTTAATTTATGAGGTCCTATGGATACGCAAAATAGTCATATGTGCCATGGAATCCATAGGCACCAATTTCCTGGATGCACAGTATTGCTCAAAATCTTTCAATGATGGATTGGTGGTCCGTATATAGAAAGAGTCTGGCTACCTTAAATCCATGAAATGAACACTATATATTTTTTAGGTGTTTTACTGTAGACTGCCCAGAGTGCTTTGGCTGTTGGATGGCTTACAAATAAATGAATGAATAAATCTGACTGGATAAATGCAGCATAAAAAACCGCCATATCTGTACTGCCCAACTCTGCATAGCAAATGTCCCCTGCAGATTTAATAGCATATTTATAATATCTACTTGTGGCAGCTGAGTGTAGAGTTTTCTGGTTCCCTGAGATCCACTGTAGCAGACATGTACAATTCTGGTGATCTATGAAAGCCCTCTTTACATTAACCTTACTTTAATGCTTTATTTAAACATAAAATTGTACTCTTGATGTATGTGTTAATGAGCAGCAGATGGTGCCTCTGGGTGGCAATGGGTTTTAATGATGGCTTTTAGTCCTTGACACTGCTAGCAATAATGGGCAAATGAGGTTCACATATGCCAACAATAAAACTCCACAGAGGTCAATGGATTTTATCTGTGTAAAGTAGTAGGACAGTTTTTCTGAAGAAAGTGAGAGAGAATGAGGGAAAGCAAGCAAGCAAGCCAGCCAGCCCTTAGAATGCTTTCATGCGATGTTACCTCACAAGTTCTTTCATTTTTAATGTACAGATAGTCCTCAGGTTACATCCATTTGTTCAGCGACCATTCAAAGTTATGGCAGGGCTGAACAAGTGGTAGTTACGACCGGTCCTCGGAGTTATGGCCATCGCAGTGTCCACATGATCACAATTTCCAATGTTCTCTGCAGGCTTCCCACAAACAAAGTCAATGGGGAAGCTGGCAGGAAGTCAGAAGTCATGGTCATGTGAGGTCCTCGCTTAACAATCTGTGTGGTCCTTGCTTAATGACGGCAACTGGGAGTGCTGGAACTGTCATCACTAAGTGACACAGTGATGTGATGTCGCACTTTACGACCACTTTACTTAGCGACAGAAATTTCGGTCCCAATTGCCATTGTAAGCTGAGGACTACCTGTATAATGAAATGAGATAGAATTTATTTGCATTGCCTATATAGCAATTCAAACAACAATAGAATATTTTAAAGTTTAGTATGTCAAAAAGGGCAGAAAGATGTCCTTGATGCTTTAACTATGCCCATTAAAACTAGAATTATTTTAATATATATAAAAAAGATACAACTACAATCCACAAGCAGAAACTGTTGTTTGATACTGAATTCTTTAAGAAGTAACATCATTTATTAAACGTTGGTGTTTAATAAAATGTTTTCAGCTGCATGACAAATGGTTGAGAGTCTAATGACAACTTTGGCTTCAAGGTGACCGTGGTAAGCAAAACCATAATCAGACCCAACTGTCATATATCCTCACAATACAAATATAAAACAAATAAGATCAGTAAATTGGGAAATTTGCATGATATTTGTGCCACTTTATATGATTCTCCGCTCTCAGTTCTAGTTGCATATAGCTATAACTACAAGTACTTTGAATAACTGTATCAGTACAAACTAGTACGTGTCCACTCAGAAGTACGCTTAGTGATACTTTCAGGTATATGACAGGGGTGGAGCATGACAACATACACCTAACTCTGGAGAAACCACGTCTATTGAATTCAGTGGATTTACTCCCAGGCAACTGTCTATCAGATTGCAACCAAAATCTCAGTGAAAACTATGAAACACTTGCATGCTTAAGCCCTTAAATTTAATTAATCTTATGTGGTTGCTACAAGTTGACAACAACTTGATGCCACAAAATCATTAATCGCAGCAGCTGGAAAGTGTCTGGGGTCACAAATAAGCTCACCAGTGTGTTTTATCTTTTTAAATATATAGTATAATGTTGTCTCCTGTTCAACTATCAATTTCACGTCTGCAGATTTTTTTAAAAGCTATCATTCACTGACATAAATTCCCCTAATTTTGGTAGTTTTTCATTAATTCTCCAAATAATTTAATTTACTAAAATCAACAAATATTTTTGGTTTTGCCTTACATTTGTTCCAGCTGCCATGGGGTTTCCAAGGTCGCAAATCACCGTTCTAGTTTCATTTTCCATCTTATAATCACAGCTCAGCACACGTAGTGCCTGTAACCAAAGAACACCAACATGGAGGTGAAAGGTCAGTCCAGAATGTATCCTGTTGGAAAAATGAATGGCTTTCAGATAGCAAGAGTGCTGCTGATTTCAAACACCTGCACAGAAGTCCAGTAACTCATTCATGAATAAGGCAAATTTGACATTACAAAGGAACAAACCAGAGATCTGCCCAAATTTTAACAGTGCTGAAAGACATTTTGCCCCTGGTAGTATTTGTTTCCTTACTACTGGTACAAAAGGAACATGGAGAGATAACTGGTATTACATTTCACTATATCTCAAGCATGCTAGGTTGGGAAATGAAATTAATAAAGCTTTCTTGCCCTAATATTCTGACAGCAGAATTGGAATTCAGGATAAAATACGATTTTGCAGATCTCAGTAGTTTAATTTTTTGTGGTGATGTTTATGTTGGAAAGCTGCTTTATCATAAAAATAAAACAGCATATAGCCATCAAACAAAGCAAAAGTCAATACAAAACTTCTATAAAACTTAAAAGGCGAATGCTGCCATAACCTTTAAATTGACACTTGTACGGAGATATAAGACTGGGTGAGAAATTTGTTCAGTTTCTGTTTAATGAAAACTTATTTATTAGCATTTTCTGAACCTACAGATGAACATTAATGGGATTAGACACTCATATCTACACAAAATGTGTATTGTAGGAAAAAAATGCTTGCAAAAGGGAAAGTTAAGGGAAAGTATATATACAAATATTTACATTAGAAGGTAAGGACTTAAATGAACATTCATTTTTATCTGAACCTGATGTAGTAATGGGATTGAAGAAATTAAATCTGGAAAAATGGGAAAATGAACTTGCCAAATTGGCTCATCCCCTACATAAATAGTGTATCTCAAATTAAATACATGTGAACTTAGGGTATTAATATTAGGGATACATCTAGCACAAAATGTATAGTAAATAGCTATTATGATAGCATCTAGACAATGGCTGAAAAGTCAGGGCCACACATGTTTCTGTGTTTAGCCTAAGTACTGACAAAAAACCAATTCCAAAATAGTTTGAAATGTTGATGACTTTTCCCTCCCTGGTAAATACAGTGCTAACTTTTTGTGTATTATCTTAGGGCTTGCTCCCTATCTGGGTCATCTGAATAAATACAATGAAATAGGAGATGGGCAGGAGGAGAAGCACAGGAAGCTGTAAGAAACCAGAATTTACATAAAATAGCCTTCAACGAAACAAAAAGATTGTTGTCTTTTTTTCTTTAGCATAATTCACTGGAGAAATAACAACATTTAAAAATGTATACAAAATGCTTTTAAAAATCATAATGTGGTTGGAATGAACTGCTATGCATGTTGCTAAGCAAAGGCATCTTTTGCAACCTGATGCCTTCCAGATGTATTTAATGATCATTCCCCAACGTTTTACAAATGTTACAGCCAGTGGGGTAAGCTAATTATTCCAGATGGGCGAGAAACCTGCTGGACACCAAAAAAGGTATCTGTGCATAGTTATGTCCTGAAATACTATGCTGAAGACTTCAGCTCTATATAACCTGAGATATGACCTAAAATGGTAGCTCATAATTAGACACTCTGGGCTATATTAGCACTCTGAAGCAAACCTAGGCTGCTAATATTAATGCTGTTCTTAATCAACTGATATTAATGCTGTTCATGAATAAACTGATAAGGAACTGCAGCATTCTTAAAACAACAGTCTAATAATAAATGATCTAAATATTCTGCTGCCATTAAAAAAAACCTGTGGTTTGAAGTCATGTCAGGTTGCAGAACTGTGCACATGCATTTGGAAAGAAAGACTTAGTCTAAGAAAAGGGGGAAATAGTCCCATGTTTGGCTGGCAATTCTACTGATTACACTGGCATATCTAGAAAAACGTCCAATACCTATAACACCTGGAAAGCTTTGTGTGCTTTTATAGTTTCTTATTTGTAATTGTTTTTATGTATTTATTCTTTTTAATTGTTGTATGCCACCCAGAGTCACTTTGTGTGAGATGGGTGGCTATATAAATACAATTAAAAAAAAAAAGCAAACTGTTTTGATTTTGTTTTGTTTTGTTTTAATAGCAACACATTTTACAGCTCTGAACAGTAGCAAAGCCTGACCAATTAGCACCAGAGTGATCTGGAATTGTTTCAAGTGGAAACCACTGAAAAGTGGGTAAAAAGGGGACGACCGAGAAAAATGACTGGATTAATTAATCAAGTTGTAAACTTTACATCTGGCAAAAAGGCTTTCATAAGAACGCTTAATCACGGATCAATTTGTATTTCCCCAAAGATCAGTGAACTGAGGGTTTGCTGTTTTAGTTTCATTGTCTTCCAAAAATATTACTCATTTGTCAATAATATTAGCTGGAGGGAAGATGAAAGATTTTGCAACAAATAGTTTCAGTGCCAATCTGGAATGTTAATTTAGGTTAAATATTGGGGGCTAGCAAGTGAGTTTTGGATATACAAGGTTAGAGATTTCAAACTCAAATAAATGGTCTAGGAGACCAAATTTGATGTCCATCAGTTGCTTACTAAACCTGTTTATTTAAAGGAACCCATACCATCCCATCCCACAGATTTCAAGAAATAATTACAGGAACTTTGGAAAGCTACAAGCTCTTAAATTCTCACAGAGTCAAAAGGATAACCAGTAAGTACTGTGGAAACATATGACTGTTTTGCAGAAACCAAGTACTTCCTCCCACATACAGCCAGCTATCAAACTATACAATTGGGGAAGCCACAAAAGGTTAGAGCATGCTCATCATTTTATTATATCTATCTCAAAAATCTATTAAATGAGAGGATAAATAATCAAATACACCCAGTTGCACAAAGTCAGCATATTTTAAGAAAATGGGTTTACAAACACAAGGCAAAGCCTTTTTTACCTTAAAATTGAAACATTTAATAGCATTACAGTAGTTCCAATCCTGTCTGTTGTAAAACAGCCCCCCCCCCATAGTTTTATATCAATAAAAAAAGTTTAGATTCAGTTGAATTAACTTTTCAGAATGTTATTTCCAACACAATAAAAATTTCTTTTTTTAAGAAAGAAAATGATATTGGCACATTCTGTTTTCCTTTTTGGGGTATCATGGTTTGAACTATTCAAAATGAGGTTCATTATGTATCAATTTTCAACCATTTGTAGTGTAATAAAATAATATATTCCTCTTGCCCAGTGGTGAATACATGAACCATTTGTGCACCCAGGGGATAGAATTTCACTTGGCTCTTTCAAAAGCACCTCTGGTTTATACTTTTTAAGTAAAATGTGCTACATCTACATCAGTTCATGCTATACCTGCCCTGCTGAACGATGCTACTGAGAAGTTTTCATAACCCACTTCCCACAACCTCAGCCTTCTGTTAAAGATTTATATTTTCAAATATCTGGGCCACATTTTAGGGTCGTGTGTACCTTCAGTTCAAAGATTAAATACCAAAGTGATTCAGTTGAATCACCTTTTCAAATCTGAACTGCCAAAATAATTTTACACACTAAAGCAGGCGCTTTGAAATAATGAGAGGATCTGATACACATTTTTATTCAATTGAACTGAATCTTCAGATTGAACTGATGATTTGAATCAATCATACAAATTAAATTGCAAATGTGAATCAAACCAATTATTGAAATTAAATTCTACTATATATTGACTGAATTGATATAGATCAGTTTAAAACCCACATGCAACAGGACAGTTGTTGGGTTCCCCCCACGCCACCCCCAAATGTTATATTTTTGTGCAGATTTTGGTTATGCAGTCTCCAGTGGAGAGAAAAAAACCCGAAATGACTGCTGGCCATTACCTTGTTATTCCGCTCAACACCTGTGTAGTCTGCTTCTGGGGGTATTTTTATATGCAGCTCAGCTTCATAGGCACCTTCTCCTTCATTTCTTGAATTGACTGTAAGCATGAGATAGTTTTCTTCCCCAATTACAATCTGATCCCTATCTCTATAAAAAAAAGTTTTGCAAAAGAGTTTCAAACAGAGGTTAGAACTATTTCTGAGCAGATTGTGATCTAAAACACCAGTTGTATTCCACGGATCAATCCGACTGTGTTACTACTCCACCCATAACCTGAAAAATCCCATTCAAAATGGACTCTTTCATCTGCAATACATAACTTGCCTTGTCAAATAAACATTTCAAGATAATGTTCCACACTGAGTTATGCAATGTGTGCCCAAAGTTCCCCCATATATCTTCCTTAGTGCTCTGTAGCCTATCTGTCTCTTCCAGATGTGAAAAATGATGCTTAAATGAAAATACTCAGGTAGCAAGCTGGTATACTGGAAAGGGAGGCATCAATCTCTAGAATCATATTTACTTGCAAGAAAGTCTTTGGGGTGCATATAACTCCCAGAAGATGTTAAAAGGCATTCTGGGGTGCTAGATCACTTCTAGTAAATGGTGCTTTGTGATTAGCCATTGGAGTAATTGGAGTACCTTATAAGTAGGCAAGTCTTCCCTGAAAGCCATTATCTAAATCTGCCCCTTGCATGATCTCAAAATGCTACATCTCCTCCCTTCCATCTCCTCCTCCTGCCCAGATCTGATATGTCCTGTATTTAGTCATTGGATGGAACTATACTGAGAGTCCCCAGAAAAAAAGAGTGAATTAATTTGACTACAAATCATAACAAAATAGGTTTGAGTGCCAGATCCTGTCACAGATGGTGCCACAATGAAGATGGCACAAGTGAGTGAAAAGGTACTCCTGGGGATTGTAAAACCCAGGGTGGTTAATATAGGAGAATGCAGTCTTTGAAATCACCCTTCGAGTCACCCTCTGGGGGAGATGGGCAGCATATAAATTTAATAATAAATAAATAAATAAATAGTTGTTAGCAGCAGCATGTGTATGTGTGTGGTGGTAGAGTCAAAAAAGTGACTGTGATTGCATGGTCATGGCCTCTATTTTGATTATTATTATTATTTTACAATTGCAACCCTCTCTCCCTGCCCCCCGCCGCCCCAAGGCTATTAGCTATGAATGCTGCTGACCTAAGCTTTTTGAAGGAAAGGCCACATATAATGAAATGAAATAAATAATAAACAGAAGCAAACAGTTCCTGGGAATAGCAAGGTAAAGATGCATTCAAACAGTGGAAACAGTTACTGGAATATAACTGATTGTACAATGCCATGCATCTCTACAGAATGGTTCTGAAGCCTATCTGGGTCTTCCAATCCATTATTGTGCGAGTAGGCTATATGGTATGAGGCTAGAATTGCAGCAACATAGGCCAATGCTTTCCTGTAACCATTCCTGTGACAAATTCTGAATGAAAGTAAATACATGCAGCTTTGCTCTAATGAAGCAAAGTGTTTACTCTTTTGCTTAAATAAACAAGGTTTGAAGAAGCAAAAACATACAGAGGGGATTTGGATTTTGTAACTGCAACAAACCTTTGATGCTGTACATTTGACAAATTGCAAAAAGTAAACTGAAGACTAAAGTTAGCTCAACATGCAGCACTTAAAATTGATTTCTAATTGCAGGCATGCCCTCTCCTACTACTCTGTTATTGTATTTTATACCCCCACACACACACTTTTTAACGAACACCTTTATTCCATTAAGTACAATACGCATGTTTACTTGTTCCAACTTACGGCATAACGGAAAGTCTCAAGTCAGGAATGCACACGTTGTCTTCTCCGCAGTCCACAAGAATGTATGCCTAAATTGTCCAAAACATGCATTGCTCATGTTAGGGCTGTTTGGCAGGAATTCCAGCCATTTCCTTTCCTTCATTTTTGTTTCTTTGATAGCCATTAAAAATATCTTCCCAAAAAGATTTTGATCCTTCCAAACCCTGATCTCAATACAACAAGCCACACTCAGTTACTTATATGTGTAAAGCCAGGTTATGTTTTGCATTTTGGGTGTGTATACATATTTTTTCCATTCCAAGGCAAGGAATATGCTCTCACATCTTGTTAATGTTAGCTAGGACTACAAGAATGAGAACTTTTTGAAAATGCAGTTGGAAGAGGGTAACAAATTTAAGGTTAGTCTGGTTCAATTAACTCACCACAACTAATTTGGCTGTCGTTGCTAACGGAATGCTGAAACTGCTGAGTAGACCCATCTTATAGGATAGACTTCATAACATAATAGAATTTGCATCCAAAGACCCATACCTGTTCCTCCAGTCTGTTTTCTTGGTAGTAGTTCAATACTGGGTTCACAAGTAATCCATCTGAAAATGTGGATTCATCCAGTCTATAGTTCAAGCTAATGTTGATTGGAGACAATTTATCTCTAAATTCAGTTTCATCCTGCAGGATGAATTAAATTATAGGAAGCTAAATTTTGATATATATGCATCATCATACTTCATGAATGTACAAAAGAATTTTTTGATCTTTATTTCAGTAATAAAATAATTAATATTCCAGTCCTATGATTATTTAGATGTTGAGATGACTTTCATTGGAATGCACTTTTTCACTACAAATAAATATGCATATGATCAGAGGCTAGGACTTTTAAAAAGACAAAGAACAAGTTATTAATCAAAGCTTCTATGACACTTTGCCTCTGTGGATTCATACTTAAGTAGCTAGCTAAATTTATTTCAGAAGTGATACAATGGTAAAAATATTGGACTGGGAGATCCAGATTCAAATCCACACTGAATTATGAAGCTCATTAGACAGCTTCATATCAGCCACTATCTCAACGTAACCTAGCTTGTGGAATTGTGCAGAAAAAATATGTGTAGGAACCTGCATGTTCCCTCAGTTCCTGGAGGAAAAAGGAAGGAAGGAAGGAAGGAAGGAAGGAAGGAAGGAAGGAAGGAAGGAAGGAAGGAAGGAAGGAAGGAAGGGAGAGAGAGAGAGAGAGAGAGAAAGAAAGAAAGAAAGAAAGAAAGAAAGAAAGAAAGAAAGAAAGAAAGAAAGAAAGAAAGAAAGAAAGAAAGAAAGAAAGAAAGAAAGAAAGAAAGAAAGAAAGAAAGAAAGAAAGAAAGAAAGAAAGAAAGAAAGAAAGAAAGAGTGAGTTGACAAATCTATGGTCTTTCAGGTGGTTTTGGATTGGAACTCCCAACATCCCTGACCACTGGTCAAGTAGGGTGGGGAACTGAGGTCTAGCCCATTTCAGAACAAACTTTCACTGCTAGCCTGTTATACAGACAAACATTAAACGCACTTCAGCAAAAAAAACCCTGGAGCTTCTGCCAATCTAAAGGGCCCAACTGATTCTACATTGTCTATAGCAAATACATTTATTTCTGTGCCTTCTGAAAAATTAACTGAAAAACTATCTTCCAGAATTAGGAAGATAAGCAACACCAGAGAAACAGAATTGAACTCAGCTACTGAAATTGAATACATTTCATGTTCTTGCAACATCTGCAACACTATTCATACATTTGGGGTTGTATACATGAGTATTATAACTGTATTTGCTACAGCTGATATAAGCTTGCACTAATATATTCTATCTCATCAACTCTGATGTCAATTATTCTTCACATATTTTGTGGATTTTCAGATGTGTTTAGATATTTTATATTTGCACATGACAGCCAGTTATACTTCATTTCAATATCTGACATCTCTCAATTGGCATTTCACAGTTCATACCGAAAGAATTTACTATTTGATAGTTGATATGTTCTAGCGTATCATAATATTTTTCAAGTTACTAACTTCTGGGAAACAATTTTTGTATTGATATTTGCTGTGATATTTTGTTATGTGACAAAAAGTTCTGGGGATATATACTAGAACGCACACTGATATTAAATAGTGTTATATTAGATTTCACCACTGCCAACTGTGAATTGATGATGCATTTCCATGTGGTTTTTGCATTGCAAAAAAGATGATGGGCAATAGAAATAAGACAATATTTCATGAGCTTCAAATACTGCATTGTAATTTGAACAATCAACAAGGAATCTTCTGAGAAAAGATTCAAAACACAGAAACAATTTCTTTGATCTTGGCCAAAATTTTGAACACTTATAAACAAGGGAAAGGAAAAAATACACCCCAAATTTGTGTGATCTAGATACATTCCAGTTTTTCTTAATGCCATATGAACAGTCCAAATAAGAAAATAAATGGGATCAATTTACACCTTGAAACAGATAATATGCAACTCATCCTACTGTTTTTTTCCTCATTTGTTGAGTGTTTCAGCAGGTATGGTTATCTTTCAACTATTTAAAGTTTGAAGGAGAAAGTTCATGGAAATGATTTATTATCACACATATATTCTAAAGCCATACAATTAAAAATGCATCAAATTTACAAAATCAATTACATTATTTTAATTGATTTTAGCTGTTTACTCATTCGTATTCAAACAATATTCCAGAATAACTACCCTGAAAGTATAATTTTCTTGACCAGCAAAGAACAAAACTTACTCTAAGATAAACCACAAAGTTCCTGCAAGTGAGCCAATTCTGTGTAGATAACGTAAAGGAGAAGACATGCTGTGACTGATGATAATCAAGGAAGAGAGTCCTCTTAACAGCTCCTTTGGTTTTTAGTGAATCTAACTGTAGTTCAGCTTTCAGAACTAAAGAACATTAGGAAACAAAATGTTGTAAAAGGCAAATATTATCATCCTTCACATTCTGCTCTGGTTTTAGAGAAAGCTGCTGTTTTTGCAGCATCTATACATTCAATGGATCAACCATCTTTTTCTACAAGTAGGATATTTCTTATGGGATTGTAAAGAAGAAAACAAAGACTGTTGTGAATTCTTTACTGTCTTTTAACCAACTTCAGATGCCATACCTTCTCCTGTCTTATAGCCAAGTGAAAATATGGACATAGCTGGGGCATCTTTAAGGACTTTAAAATCAGCAGCTAGTAGGAGTGGTATCACTGAAGCAACAAGCCTTGCCAATCTCTGAGTCCTTTGTAATATATGGTTATATCTACTTCCAGTTGTGCTAGGAAAAGCAGCAACCTCAAGAATATCCAAATATTGGGGAAGAGTATTTTTAAATGGTATATGAATCAGTTATCTCTGAATAAATACTAGCTCTTAATTCATAATCATGTTACATGGGCTTAAGTTTTGTCTCACTCTACCAGGTTTCTCACAGCACAGGGACTGAAAGTATGTACACAAATACATTTATTTATTTGTTTATTAATTTATGATAGAACAGTTTACAAAAAGAAGTCTAAGAATAGCAAAACAAAGCCAACCAACCAAAACAAACAAAAAACTCAAACCAAGAAGAGCTAATAATGAGTACTGTACTTGATGACCACCTTAAAACTTCAACCAGGCAACCAAGTATTGTCGCATAGCATCAACAATGCAAGAGTTGAATTAGCTGCCAGTTGGTTTCCAAGTGCAATTCAAGATATTGATCACCTTCAAAGTCCTACATGATTTGGGATATGGGTCAGCCCGTTCGAATGTGCTTGCTGAGATTCCCCATTTTTTGTAAGGTATGTTCAGAGAAGATTTGAAGGCCAGCATTCTCTGCAGAAGCTTCCCTCCTGTGATATGCCCTCTCATCAAATGTAAGATACACACGTTCACTTTTAATATTTAGGAAACTTTTAAAAACATGTTTTTTCCAGGGTGTATTTGAGGACTGATGTGGGAATAGACAAAATACCTGCATATAGAATGAATTTTCTTATTGATGGATGATATATAGTGATATAATTATAATATACATTAACTGTTTATTATATTTTTATGGTTTGATCTATTTAATACTTTTTCTTTGCTGTATTATTCTGTATATGTTGCTGCTTCTGAG
Organism: Python bivittatus; assembly: GCF_059951505.1. Taxonomy (NCBI): domain Eukaryota; kingdom Metazoa; phylum Chordata; class Lepidosauria; order Squamata; family Pythonidae; genus Python; species Python bivittatus. The sequence goes on along the minus strand of NW_028277088.1, from coordinate 20,637,709 downwards.
CTGCTTAGAGTGAAAGTGATTGAAGAAGCATAAAAGTAATTAATTAACTTAATTTAATGGACCCATTTTGACATTTAAAAAGCAACAATAAAAACTAATACAATTGTTGAAGATTAAATGTCTGCTGAAGGAGAAGTTCTTAACTTCTCATCTTAAATATTTGCAATGAATATATCAGTTGCCTCTCCCTTGTCAGTTATTCCACTGTTAAGGGGCAGAGATAGCTCTTTTCCTTTTAGATCCTTTATCCTCTTATGGGCAGTGTTATCTGGAAAGAACTCTGAAGAAGACCTTAATAAGTGGAACAAATAATAATAGAAAAAATGAAGTAATGTTTCAAGGATTCACTTCAATTGTGTTCTTGCAATTAAAGGTCAAACTAGTTATGATGTTAATTGCATTTTTTTGTCACAATGACATCTTTTCTTGACATGGCAGTAGCAACTTACGGAAGCAAACCTTTGGAAGAATTGTGTTAGTGAGAGAATCCTAAATTCTCCTACCACCTGTTAGTCTTCCTTAATATGGTGGTCTCCCCAAGTGTTGGTTACAATTCCCATAACCCAGAACTTGTATGACCTTCAGTCATACATATTGGAGAGTTATGGAATTTGAAGTTCTGGAAGATTCTGGGCTGAGGATGGTTGACTTAAAGGTTTTATCATTGTCTGTAATTTTAAACATCAAGCATGCTTATTATTTGCCATCCTGGCATTAGCATCTGGTTTTAAGAGTATTAACATCTGGTTTTAAGAGTGTTAAACTGTGCAGGTCATAAAGACTTTATTTTTTTAAAAAAATAAAAACTTTAATTTTAATTAAATCCCTCAATGTTCTCATGCAAATTTTCAAACTCCCTCCACAAATCCCACAACCTTCAATGCTAACATGCAAATATTAAAGAAAACTTACCTATTTTATCTGAAAAACCTGGACTTTGAAAACCTGCACAGACTGTTACAGTAAAACTGTAAAGGGAATGGGAAAAAGGGAAAGCACTCTTACTGAAGTTCTAGTGAACATTTTAAAAAAATCTCATCAACATTTGTTTTCTTTTGTCTTCTCCCTTTATAAAACCTGCCATAGAAAACATCTTGCTCAAATAGTTTTCTTGTTATTGGTTTATCAATCTTTCCATCTTCACTGCTTAACTAAAGGAAATCTAATTCTAAAAAATTTCTAAATTACCTGTCTAGACACCATTGCTAAATAATTATGCTTTCTAAACCAAGGATATGTAATCTGAAGCTCAAAAATACCAAGGCTTATGCCCAGTCACCTAACAAAATCTGTTTCCAAAATGCAAAAATTTGGTTGTGATTTTTCACAATTTTTGCTCAAATAACAATTATGGGTGCATAAGCCACTGATGGGCTTAACAAACCTATTTTACATATCCTAACCCTTCCCACAACAGTAAGAAATGACAGCTCATCCCCTTTAGATGTTACCCCTTACCATCAGGTCAATTTTTTTCTCAAAGACATATATTATGACTGGCTTGCTATTTAATTGGTCTGTTGTAAAGTTGGCCTTAGCTTCCAGTTCTGATCACACTGAGACATTAAATATTTTATATATCCCATTTATCTGGCCATTGCCTAGTCAGTGTTACAAATTAAGTCATAATCTCATAAACTGAAGAGCATTTCAGCTGTAAGACTTTTCCATGTATTATGATAATATACATTTTAAATCAGTCTATATTCAAACGGCTTTTACAATAACTATGGATAGATGGTTAAATCATTATACTTCCCCCACATATATGTATGTATATATGCATTTTGTGCTACAGAATTACAATTTCCTGCTAATTGATACTGATTATCATCTGTGACTTGACCTTGATAGTAGTCTATGTGCTCCAAGCTAAAGAAGAAAAACAAAAGCCATACCCAGCATATTATGCCAGCTTTCCTTACTCTATCACTCTTCTGGAGGGTAAGTCAGGTCCAGAAATATTGGGACATCGACACAATTCTAACATCTTTGGCTCTATACACCACCACAATGGATTTGGAATGAAACAAACACAATGTGCTTTAACTGCATACTGTCAGCTTTAATTTGAGGGTATGTACATCCAACTCAGGTGAACGGTGTAGGAATTACAACAGTTTGCATATGTGCCTCCCACTTGTTAAGGGACCAAAAGTAATGGGACAATTGGCTTCTCAGCTGTTCCATGGCCAGGTGTGTGATATTCCCTCAATACCCCAATTACAATGTGCAGATAAAAGGCCCAGAGTTCATTTCAAGTGTGCTATTTGCATTTGGAATCTGTTGCTGTCAACTCTCAAGATGAGATCCAAAGAGCTGTCACTATCAGTGAAGCAAGCCATCATTAGGCTGAAGAAACAAAACAAACCCATCAGAGAGATAGCAAGAACATTAGGCGTGGCCAAAACAACTGTTTGGAACATTCTCAAAAAGAAGGAACGCACCGGTGAGCTCAGCAACACCAAAAGACCTGGGAGACAACGGAAAACAACTGTGGTGGATGACCGAAGAATCCTTTCCCTGGTGAAGAAAACAACCTTCACAACAGTTGGCCAGATCAAGAACACTCTCCAGGAGGTAGGTGTATGTGTGTCAAAGTCAACAATCAAAAGAAGACTTCACCAGAGTGAATACACAGGGTTCATCACAAGATGTAAACCATTGGTGAGCCTCAAAAACAGGAAGGCCAGATTAGAGGTTGCCAAATGAAATCTAAAAAAGCCTTCACAGTTCTGGAACAACATCCTATGGACAGATGAGACCAAGATCAACTTGTACCAGAGTGATGGGAAGAGAAGAGTATGGAGAAGGAAAGGAACTGCTCATGATCCTAAGCATACCACCTCATCAGTGAAGCATGGTGGTGGTAGTGTCATGGCGTGGGCATGTATGGCTGCCAATGGAACTGGTTCTCTTGTATTTATTGATGATGTGACTGCTGACAAAAGCAGCAGGATGAATTCTGCAGTGTTTTGGGCAATATTATCTGCTCACATTCAGCCAAATGCTGCAGAACTCATTGGACGGCGCTTCACAGTACAGATGGACAATGACCCAAAGCATACTGCAAAAGCAACCAAAGAGTTTTTGAAGGGACAGAAGTGGAATGTTATGCAATGGCCAAGTCAATCACCTGACCTGAATCCCATTGAGCATGCATTTCACTTGCTGAAGACAAAACTGAAGGGAAAATGCCCCAAGAACAAGCAGGAACTGAAGAGAGTTGCAGTAGAGGCCTGGCAGAGCATCACCAGGGATGAAACCCAGCGTCTGGTGATGTCTATGCGTTCCAGGCTTCAGGCTGTGATTGACTGCAACGGATTTGCAACCAAGTATTAAAAAGGGAAAGTTTGATTTATGATTATTATTCTGTCCCATTACTTTTGGTCCCTTAACAAGTGGGAGGCACATATGCAAACTGTTGTAATTCCTACACCGTTCACCTGAGTTGGATGTACATACCCTCAAATTAAAGCTGACAGTCTGCAGTTTTGTTTTTTTTTTATATATATTTTTTATTTTTTACAACAAACACATACAAACAATAACATAAAAAACATTAAAAAAAACCATCTTCCATTTTAAACCGTGTGTCAGCCAGTTACCAATCATTTGTGCCATCCTTTCATAGTCTTCACTCATCATTTATATAAAATCTCATGTCATCTATCTAACATATATTTATATATTTATCAATTATCAATTATTATTCATTTGTTACTAGTCTATAACATCAGCTTTCATAATAAGATTTATATCATTTTTATCCATTGATTATATATATATATATATATATATATATATATATATATATAGTAATTTATATCAGTTTGTCAAGTTTCTATTATATAATTTGCTGATCTATTACATTACTATATCTTTTCATCCAACCATTGATAAAACAGATCCCATATCATATAGAATTGTTTATCTTCTTGCTCTCTAATTTCAAATGTTAATTTACTCATCTCTGCACATTCCATAATTTTCTTAATAACTTCCTCCTGCATAGGTACTTTTTCATTTTTCCAGTTTTTAGCAAATACAATTCTAGCCGCTGTCAAAACATTTACAATCAAATATTTCAGTTCTTTACTATATGTTTCAGGTATAATTCCTAATAGAAATGTCTCTGGTTTAAAGTCTATATGTTGTTTTGTCATTTTTTCCAACCATGTGTGGATTTTAATCCAATATCTTTTAGCTTCTGGACATGTCCACCACATATGGTAATATGTACCGGGCTTCTGATGACACTTCCAACATTTATCAGACTTGTTCTTATACATTCTCGCAATCCTTGCTGGAGGTAAATGCCACCTATAAAACATCTTATACAAGTTTTCTTTATATGCAGTTGACATTGTCATTTTATAGTTTTGAGACCATAGTTTTTGCCACTTCTCTAAATCAATTCCATATCCAAAATTTTTCCCCCATGCAATCATTGTATCTTTAACCTGTTCTTCCTCCATCTTAAATTCTAGTAAATGCCCATAAAGTTTTTTAATCACCTTTTCATCAGTGCCCATCAAAATTTTATCTAAAACAGTCAGCTCATCATAGATACCTTCTGTTTTAAAATCTTTATCAAATCTAGATTGTATTTGCAAATATGAAAACCAGTTCATTTTTATACCTTGTTCTTCTAACGCTTGCATAGTTTTAAGTTCACCCTTTTCATTCAATATCTCAGTATATCTAACTGTTTGTTCCTTTTTATATGTTATTGGATAAGAAAAAGCTTCAATAGTGGATATCCATCGTGGAACTTTTAAATAATATTGTCTTCTTATCTTCTCCCAGTTTAAAAACAATGCCTCTCGAATATAGTGCCTTCTAAAGTAGCCCTGTGTTTTCGTTCCCTTATACCATAAGAAAGCATGCCAGCCCAACAACAGGTCATGTCCCTCTAAAGTCAATAGTCTATTATTTCTTAAAGTTATCCAGTCCTTTACCCACATCAGATTTGTCGCCTGATAGTATAATTCCCAGTTAGGCAAGGCAAACCCACCTCTTACTCTTGCATCTTGTAGTAATTTAAGCTTTATTCTTGCTTTTTTGCCCTGCCAGATATATTTCAATACAATTTTATTTAAATCATCAAAAAACTCTTTCCCTAAACGAATTGGAATTGTCTGGAATAAATATAACATCCTAGGCAATATATTCATCTTAATAGTGGATATTCTCCCAGTCATTGATAATTGTAAATTCTCCCATTTTGTCAGATCTATTACAATCTGTCGTTTAAGTTTAAGATAATTATCCTCCTTCAATGTACTACATCTTGGTGTAATGTATATCCCTAGGTATTTAACCCTGTTTGTAACCTGTATTTCCAAGACTTCTTCCAATTCTTTCTTTTGCCTTGCTAGCATATTCTTTGTTAATATCTTTGTTTTGTCTTTATTTATTTTTAGTCCTGCTACTTTTCCATATTCTTCTATCTTTTCAACTAATTTAGGTGCTGTTTCCAGTGGGTCCTCTAGTATAAATACTAGGTCATCTGCAAAAGCTTGCAATTTGTACTCTTCCTTTTAATCTTCATTCCTTTTATTTCTTTCTCTTCTCTTATATTCCTGTTCAACACTTCTAGTGTTAAGACAAACAACAAGGGCGATAGTGGACAACCTTGTCTCGTCCCTTTTGTTATGTCTATCTGTTCTGTTAAATCTCCATTTATCATGATTTTTGCAGTCTGTTTATGATATATTGTTTCAATGGCTTGGGTAAATTTTCTACCAAAGCCCATTTGTTCCAGTTGCAGTAGCATAAATCGCCAATTCACGTTGTCAAAGGCTTTTTGTGCGTCTAAAAATATCAGGGCCATTTGCTTTTCAGGGTGTGCCTCATAGTATTCCAGTGTGTCCAGAATTACTCTCATGTTGTCTTTAATTTGTCTCTTTGGCAAAAATCCGTTTTGATCGGCATGGATAAAATTATTTAAATATCTTTTTAGTCTTTCTGCCAATATTGAAGCAAAAATTTTATAATCTGAATTTAGTAGAGATATAGGTCTATAATTTTTAACCTGTTGTGGGTCAGTGTCCTCCTTTGGTATAAGTGTCCTCCTTTGGTATATACACTTATACCACAGTCTGCAGTTAAAGCACATTGTGTTTGTTTCATTCCAAATCCATTGTGGTGGTGTATAGAGCCAAAGATGTTAGAATTGTGTCGATGTCCCAATATTTCTGGACCTGACTGTATATGGCTAGGAATTATCAGGGGATATAAGTTTGGGATGGCTGTTTTGTGGAAACTAAATATTCCAAGTATAGCAGCAAAACATTCCATTTATGAAGTGTTCTTAGATGTCAATAATTGGGGAAAACTGTAGGGTATATATAAGCATTTCAGGTTTACCAAATAATGTCATCACTATCACTATGATGGCAAAAACTATTATATTATTAAAATACAAAAAAAATCAAAATTGCAAAATATTTAGAAAAGTCCTTTGAGTAAATAATAATACATGAATCATTCATTTTCAGTCCTATGCTACTTTTCTGCAGGCATAGCTCTGTCAGCAAAGCTTGGAATCAACTAACAGATGGAGCATTCAGCATGCTAAGGTGATTTATGCTTCATCCAAAAAACATCCATATAGATAAAACATGTCCTACTAACATGTACTACAAAAAAAGGGAAACAAAAGGAGCAATCCACTGCAGGTATCAAGAATGTCTTCCTGAAAGTAACAGGACTTAAGATAATTATGACTAGCTTTTTCTGATGATTTCTATAGGACTAATGCATCGCTAACTTAACTTGATTCAGTTCTGTGCTTACTATTCCATCCAAGCTTTAAATATTTTTTTTATGATTTCTCTGTAGATAAGAAAATAAAACTCACACATTTTAATAACAATTTCCCACTTGGTTTAAAACAATATTTTCTTTATACTAGACAATACTTTTACATTAAAATTCAAATCTTTAGACTTCTTGGACTTTTTCTGGTTAATATGATTTTTCATTCATTTTATCTTGAAATGTCAATCAACAGGCATTTTGCACAAGTTGCACAGCTGGCCAAGAGATACAGAAATCTATCCCATGGGGTAGAGGAAATATTTGTCTCTTGGAGTTTCCCTAATAATTGTTTGCATATGTATAACATGAGGTTATAGCAACTACAGAGAAAAATTACAGAATAGAAAACTAGCAGCTGCTCTTCAATCATTTGGGGAGACTGGATTATTTTTTTTTATAGTAAGAGTTAAATCTCCAGGGCATTGTATTTTATAATATAATAGTCCAAACTACAACCATCTATCAACTACTGCACTCATGTAACATATGTACTTGTACATCTATGAGAAAATCACATTTAAGCAATCTCTTTCCCATAAAAATCTAGTTCCAAAATGATAGGAGAAGTCAGAATGTAATTGGGCCTCGCCTACTTATGCAGGAAAATAAGAGAGAATTCTGAGATGGTAAAATGAATTGAGCCACATCTAGCTGTGGTCTCTCACGAATTAAAATCTTTGCAAATTAAAAAAAAACAGTATGTCATAGAGATATATTTGAAACCAGATAGCTATCTGTGCACAAATATTTTGATTTTTTTAAAACATAAATTCATATTCACATTCAAAAATGTGATTTTTTAAAAGTGTAAATCCACCAATCTGGAATGGAGCATTCCATCAATTTTTGCCACTACTATTATTTCAGTTTGCTGTGTGTAAATTGAGCATCAGTATAGCTTAGCCTTCTCCAATTCCCTGGCCTCCAAATGTGTTGGATTTCAGTTCTTATAAGGCTATGCTGGTTCTGCAGTAGGGTTATCTGCCTGATAAATCTGGAGGGCACTGGGTCGGGGAAGCTTCATACAGAGTTAAGACGTAGACATTTCTTGCTTCAAGATAGGGTTTCAGATCGCAGTGACTGGAGAGTACATTTCAAATTTTCTTCTATAGAAGTGGAAAAGACCAGATGGGTAAATAAAGAAGCAGATAAGCACAAATAATTTAACTATACTCTTTCATGTTTCAAGAGATAAATACATCTGTTCAAAGTTTGTTGGTTGCTTAAAAATTCAAGCACTGATTATTATTTCTGATGGTGCCAGAGTATAGCCCTATTCTCAGCACAGTGGAGAGTTCAGATCATTAGACTTACATTTAAGCTTCCATGTACAGTATGCTCAATTTCTACTAACTGTGATGAAGGTGTCTTAAATGTTACATTTTCTCCAGGGAATTTTTTGAAAAACAGATTCTGATCATGACATCACAGGATTTGCACAAGGAAATTTTACTGATTGATTGATTGATTGATTGATTGAGATTCAGTTCAAGCATGTTCAAATTAGGATCACAAACTGCCCTGTGCCTTAATGTGGATTGTTTAGTTTTGAATTAGCATAGTCACAATATATGAATTCAGTGAGAAAAACCACTTTGCAAGCAAATCAGGAAAGCATGTCTGCAAAATGTTCTTCATCTTCAACTTACCAGGCCACCAAAGTCATAGAGCCAGCAAGCTGACATGTTTTATTTTCTGGATTTACAATCACTGGGGAGAGCAGAAGCTGAGCATCTATCGTCACAACTGGTCTTGCTCTGAAAGGGGAGAAAAAGTAAAGCAAAACATGTTAAAAAAAAAAAAACAGAAGAGAAGACAAAATACTATTTTTCAGTTTCTATGGATGTTCATGACATCTAGGAATACGAAAAATATGAGTAACGCTTTATGTACACAATAAGCATTCAAAACACCAGTAGGGACATATGAACAAAATACCCATATCAAGCTTAGACAGATCTGTCTACAGGGATGATGCACAAAACTCTGCTTGTTTTGTGCATCATCAAATGTGTTCAATGTTAATGATTCACTCATGTCTGCACATATGATAGCATCTCTCTCTGATCTCTATCGATAGCAGTTAGCTAAATGCTCTACAGGAAAAGATGCAAAAGTAGGAGAACTTGTTACTAACTTGTTACTAAGATTTGAAGCAGCAGGGATTTATTTTTACAAATAAATAAAATGTATGCATCACATTCCAACAAAGTTCAAAGCCAAACCGTAAGGCTGCAGTTCCCAACTGTGTGCCACAATGCCTCAGGGTGCCTCGGCAAACTCACAGGATAACACAGTGATACCTGACATCTGTCAGACACCACACAAACTATGAGCCTAAGGGCACCATGAAAAATTACTGAGACACTAATGGCATTGTGAACTGAGAAAGTTTGGGAACCTCTGCCATACGGTGTTACTTTATACAATTCTAACATGGCAAAATATAAAACAAAGTTAGTACAATCCAATGCATATTTACTCAGACATAAATCTAACTGAGTTTGAATGATATGCTGTAGATTACAGGCTTAAATCCATTAAATGGAAAAGAACAATTTTATCAAAAAGTACTTGATAGAGTGGATCACCTGAGACCAGTGGAATTTAAGTAAATCATGAAGTCAGCTGGAACCACCCTTTGATGTCACGCTGAATGACATCTGAGGAACAGAAAAACTACAATGTTGTGTTATAAAATAACTATTTTTAAACTAAGTGTCTGCAGTGATGTCTGATGTTTCTAAAGACAGGTTTGCAAATAAAAATTGCATCTCTCAGTAGTAATCCAGATATAGGCATCAAGTGTGAAATCCATAAGAACCATGGATTCCAAGGCCTACTTCCTACTTGCTGAGCTAGACAGTATGACCCAGCTGAAACAAGCAAACTTCATATTCTGAATTCTTTGTTCCCCTCTTTTTTGCTCACTTATCAGCTAAAAGCAGCAAATGCATGCTCACTATGTAAAAAATACATAATAATTCCCTACAACTTAGCACAGGGGGTCTCAAACTCAAATTGTCATGAGCGCCCATGAGGATCAGTTAATTAGCCCAAGAGCTGCAACACTGAAGCCTTTTCATCTATTGATACAAAAATCTTTAGCAATTAATACAAAATGAAGAAAATGAAGAATATTATGGTATGCCTTTAAATGCAAATTAATTAAAATTAAAACCTTGAATATACAACAGAGTTATTTCATATTGGCCATTTAGACTGTGGTGATGGATGTGTGGTGAGAGTTTACCTTCCTATTGCCATCAGAACTGGGGTATGGTGGATGGATCTTGCGTGAGCAGTGAAGGCACTGGCTCTGCGGAGAGAGTCCAGACCCGTTACAAAGTGGAAGCATGGAAACTCCAGACAGATGTATGTCTGCCTGTGATCCTACCAGAGCTGTGCCCAGCCCATTGCTCTGCACCAGGCTTGGGATCCTGCCACCATTCCCCATGCTGGCTCATCCTCTCTGCCTGAGGCAGTCTGAGAGGCTAAGGGAGCAAGGTCATCACAGCCAGAGCTTGCTCTTCCTTGCTTTGCTGATCCTGTCATCCTGCTCCTTGCTACTAGTGGTGGCTGATAGCTGAAAGCCACTGCTGCTGTCAAGGATTTTATTTTATTTATCATATTTATATAGCCACCAATCTCACAGACTGTGACTCTGGGTGGCTTACAATAAAAAACTATAAAATAGCAATATAAAAAAATCAACACAAACAATAATATATTATTAAAAAAGCAAGGAGAAAGCATCAGATCTTACAGACAATGGAGCCATCTCATTAACTCATCATTCCCTTGAGACCTTCAAGCCTGATGACACAACCAAGCCTTGAGGGAGTTGTGGAAAATTAACAGAGATGGGGCCAGCCTCACCTGGGGGGGGATGATGTTCAACAGGTGGGTGCCATGGCAGAAAAGGTCCGTTTCCTGGGTCCTGCCAGATGTAACTCCTTAACGATGGGACCTGTAACATACCTTTTCTGCCGGACTTGATGAGGCAGGCAGATGTAATTGGGAAGAGGCGGTCCCTCAAATAGCCTGGCCCTATGCCATGAAGGGCTTTAAAGATCAAACCAGCACCTTGAATTGGACCTGGAAGCAAACTGGCAACCAACGCAGAGGTGTAATGTGTGCCATTCTAGGGGACACGTAACTGCCCGTGCTGCCACATTCTGTTGAAGCTTCCAGATACTCTTCAAGGGCAGCCCCATGTAGACCACATTATGGTAATCCATCCAGGAGGCTACCAGAATATGAGTGACTGTGAGCAGAGCCTCCCGATTCAGGAACGGGCACAACTGGTGCACAACACAAAGCTGTGCAAAGGCCCTCCTAGCCATAAGTGCCACCTGCTCTTCGAGCAGGGGTTGTGAGTCTAGGAGAACCCTCAAGTTGCACACCAGGTCTGTTTGGGGCAGTGCAACTCTATTCAGTACCAAGGATAGCATAGTTACAGAACCAGCAGGCCCCCAAACCCAGAGCCATTCAGTCTTGCCAGTGTTCAGCTGAAGCTTGTTGTTCCCCATCCAAATCCCCAAAGCCTCCAGGCATCAGGCTGCAATGGTGGCCAAAGGACCACGTAAGTGGGAAAGAACAAATCCAAGCCCTGGCACCTTGATGTAGGGCTTGGAGTGTGGCGACTCCTTGGTCTGGCCTGGCCTAGCCTGCCCAGGTGCTGCACTGTTTCTTCTCAGTGTAAGGGAAGATCTGTTTTGCCTGGCTGTCAGCAATCTGTCAGCTGCTCTTCTGTGTGTGGTGTTTTTATTCTTCTGGACCATGGACAAGGTGGCACTCTTCCCCTGCCATTCCATCTGTGGAATTTGCTCGTGCCTTATTTGTTACACTTATTGATATTGGCAAGGAGGAATGTTACTTTCTTTTGGGGATATCCTCAGCCACAAAGATTCAAATTCCCTGCAGGGTTTCCTCTTTCCAAAGTATGATTGCAGGCTGCAGAAAATGACTTGGAGGGCCTAATATGTTCCACAGGTTTGAGAATCCTGTTCTGAAAGCAAGCACTGATTGATTTAGCTTACTTAAATGGCAGATGCTTGACTGTACCTTCTGGATAGCCAGTGCAGTAGTTTCTCAGATGTCATTTGGCGGGGGGGCCTTCTGAACCTTACATCCTCTAACTGGGCTTAGTTATTTGCTCTAAGAGTGCCACAACACCTATGGCTATCAGGCTAGCACTTACTCAAAGTCAATATGCAGGGTGACCAAAGCATATAGAGCAGTTAAATTCTACTGATTGAAGAGACCAAATTTTTAATGTGCATAAAACTAGGTCTCAACAGTGTAATGTTCTTTCTCAAACATACATACAGAGATATTTTGCTTTTTTAAAATCACATTTCATCTTGTGATTAATATGCGAGAAGAAAGGAACCTTTTTTCAGATTGTTCTATGGTATAAAGTAGATGATAGGTCTTAAGCCAAGTGGCCAAAAAGCCAAAAAGAAGAAGAAAGGTCATCACAGAAAGAGCAGCTGGAACAGGCATGGCTATAATAAGTGAATTAACTGTATTCCTTTCATTAACTCTTTTAGAAGAAAATTATGAAGAAGAAAGTGATAAGCAAGTATATGGTTCATTTTCCTTCCAAATCTATAAGCCTTAATAATAGCACAGAAAGCAGACTAAAAAAAGTAAATCTGGCAGAAAATAGTAGCAGTAGGTAAGTTCTTCCATGCACACAATGGTGAAAAATCAATTTAAATGTTAACTCATCAACATGATTTATTTTCAAATATACTGCAGTTTCAGACTGTAAACCTCCCTATTATATAACTGTATGTGCAATCATTGTTTGATGATTAGGCAGCCTTACAAATCCAATAAATGCAGTTGCATTACAAATATTCCAAAGTCATTGATGTGTTTCTACAAAAAAAAAGAAGTATTTGGAATGATATGAGCTAGGATACAGTTTGAAAGAATGGGCTTATGAAAGAAAGGATTTGCCATGGCAAAAACATTATACATATGTGGATTTTTTTATTAAAAAACTAAGGGTGGAGATAGTAGGAGTAGGAATTGCATACCTGTAAACAACTACTTTTCCAGCTCCAAATGCACCAACAATTAGATCTGTGGGGAAAACACACACACATATACTTAGAGGAACAGAGGGAATGTGGTTAGAATAGTAATTACAACTGATATTACTGATGCTGAAAATGAATGAAACTACTTAATGTACACTTATATTGTGGAAGCATAAAAATCCACAGAAACATTCCTTTTTCTAAATTTACTTCAATTTGGATTCCATTCTCATTTTTTTCATACTCCCCTCTCCCATTCCTGCGTGCACACACACTTTCAAACAAAAAAGTAAGTGACAATGACCCAGCTCCTGCTTAAGTATCAGAGTATCTTTTAGCCTTCTTCATTATATTGTAGCACTTCTTTTCCATGCCCACAATAATTATACATTTCAGTCAAACAAAGAAATCAGCCCACAAAAATCTCCTTGTGGTAGATTGTCTAGACCACTAAGTTGGCTAATACGTTGGCCCAAATGGAGGTTTGGATGTTGGAGAAGAATTTGGACAAAGATTTGTAAACCTAATAATGGATAGAAGACAATGTAAATATTAATAGTGCAGTATTCTTTGTGCTGAAATAATTAAATTGGTTTTAACATAATTATGTTTTATATAATTCCATCTCTTCTTACTATTCAAAAAAGGTACAGCATTTAATAAAACAATAATATTATTTAAAAATAATTATTAGGAATATTCAAAACATGCATCTTCATGCCTTTCATAAATGTGGACAGCTCCACAGAAAATTGACTGTTTTCCTTCTTTAGCTTGTTCTGGCTAAGAAATAGCTTTAAACATCCTGAGTGCCAAAATCATTAATGAGTTTTATAAACATTTTGAATTCTGCAAAAGAAAATAATCACAATCAAGTGTTCAAACTGTCTACATTATCAGAAGTTTGGCAGCACTGTTATCCTAAAAATAGATAAATGTTTTAGTGAACACTGTCGTATTTCTTCCTAGAAAATACCACAGACAGAATTTGCTAGCTGAAAGCAAAATGTTTGACACATGCAGCATATTTCAAACAAAATAAGAGATTATACTACTAGATTAAGTATCTAAATCTTTTCTAGCAAAACCTGAAGAAAAACTGCACACAATTTTAAAAAAATGATACTATTTCATTTTCTAAAGATTCAGCTTTTACTTATTTTAAAAAAGAACAAATCTTTGTGGCTTTGATTTAAAGGGAAAATCTATCAAAAACATTTTTAGAATACAGCTGAAATTCCACAGTGTTTTGCATTTGATATTCCATCTTTGAATTCCATGTGTGCATTTCCACTTCCTAAAAGAAGCAACCATGCAGAGAACAAGTAATGTTGATCATTACCTTCTATGGTTATGACTGAATCTTTAGAAAGTAATGAAATAACCATAGACACATTTCTAAAAAAAAGAGGGCTGCCAAGATCTCTAATACTTTGTAAAGATAAGGAAGACTTTTAATCATCTGTCTTGTCTCCCGCTGGTGAGTAAAGGATCAAAATTAGCAGTAATCCTGAGGGACCAATTGTTCTCTAAGGGCTATATTAGCCACAATTGTTTGGGGGGGAGGGTGTGCAATGATAAAACATCTATTCGCTAGCCTGGGCAGATGTTGTTACACCGAGTTTGATATAAACACCACTGTATTATTTTAAGATGTAACAGAAGTAAGAATTTAGCTTACTTTAGCTGTACTCAAAATAGTCAAACCCATTGCACACTGGAACCTAAAAAGATGCTAGTTTATCACGTCTATTGCTTCTTTGGATTTAGGCTATAGCAGTTATAACATATTCATTACAGTCTTCTGAAAACTGGAATTATATAGCACTTTCTATAGCTATAAATTTAAAGACAGACAGACAACGGGAAACAACTAAGCTATGAACTAGGTTGCATTGAGGCAGCTGCCAGCGACTGAGTCTGATCACTCGCTTGCAACCAGCATATACAAAACAGCTCTAATTCCTTGTTTGATTTCCTTTTCCATTCTATGTATCCTTGTTTTCAATAATGCTTCTGAATGGATTCCATAAGGGGAAAAAATGATCTCAACTGAAAACTTGGTAATTGTAGAACTGCTGGCATTTAGCTGACATACTCTCTTATCACTTCATATATTTCAAAACCCTGCTACTAAAATGCTGGAAGGTTTCCTGTTATACATCTTGATGCACTTAATAGATGAGCTATTAGGAATACTATTATTGAAGGAGGATTATTCTTTTATTAAGTACTTTTAGTTCCCATTAGCCACAGCTGTTGCTTTTGTATTGTTAGTCCAGCTAGGTAGCAGCACCTAGTTGATCTCGGTTGAACTTGAAAAGTCAAGGCAGGGTTAGACCTGTTAAAACTTGAGATCAACTGCAAATCCTGGGCCTATTGGCTAGATTAAGATTTAAAAAAAAAAGAAACTAAAAGAAGTGACAAACCACTTCTATATTGTTGCCAAGAAAACTACATGAATATGCCTATGAGGTCACCAGATGACAAGGCTAACCTTGTTTCAGATTGTTGTTTATTAATATATAAGCATATATATATTAATATATATATGCTTATATATATATTTTATATACATACAGTGGGGCAAAAAAGTATTTAGTCAGCCACCAATTGTGCAAGTTCTCCCACTTAAAAAGATGAGAGAGGCCTGTAATTTTCATCATAGGTATACCTCAACTATGAGAGACAAAATGGGGGGAAAAATCCAGAAAATCACATTGTCTGATTTTTAAAGAATTTATTTGCAAATCATGGTGGAAAATAAGTATTTGGTCACCTACAAACAAGCAAGATGTCTGGCTCTCACAGACCTGTAACTACTTCTTTAAGAGGCTCCTCTGTCCTCCACTCGTTACCTGTAGTAATGGCACCTGTTTGACCTTGTTATCAGTATAAAAGACACCTGTCCACAACCTCAAATAGTCACACTCCAAACTCTACTATGGCCAAGAGCAAAGAGCTGTTGAAGGACACCAGAAACAAAATTGTAGACCTGCACCAGGCTGGGAAGACTGAATCTGCAATAGGCAAGCAGCTTGGTGTGAAGAAATCAACTGTGGGAGCAATAATTAGAAAATGGAAGACATACAAGACCACTGATAATCTCCCTCGATCTGGGGCTCCATGCAAGATCTCACCCTGTGGGGTCAAAATGATCACAAGAATGGTGAGCAAAAATCCCAGAACCACACGGGGGGACCTAGTGAATGACCTGCAGAGAGCTGGGACCAAAGTAACAAAGGCTACCATCAGTAACACACTACGCTGCCAGGGACTCAAATCCTGCAGTGCCAGATGTGTCCCCCTGCTTAAGCCAGTACATGTCCGGGCCTGTCTGAAGTTTGCTAGAGAGCATTTGGATGATCCAGAAGAGGATTGGCAGAATGTCATATGGTCAGATGAAACCAAAGTAGAACGTTTTGGTCTAAACTCAACTCATTGTGTTTGGAGGAGAGAGAATGCTGAGTTGCATCCAAAGAACACCATACCTACTGTGAAGCATGGGGGTGGAAACATCATGCTTTGGGGCTGTTTTTCTGCAAAGGGACCAGGACGACTGATCCGTGTAAAGGAAAGAATGAATGGGGCCATGTATCGTGAGATTTTGAGTGAACACCTCCTTCCATCAGCAAGGGCATTGAAGATGAAACATGGCTGGGTCTTTCAGCATGACAACGATCCCAAACACACTGCCTGGGCAACGAAGGAGTGGCTTCATAAGAAGCATTTCAAGGTCCTGGAGTGGCCTAGCCAGTCTCCAGATCTCAACCCCATGGAAAACCTTTGGAGGGAGTTGAAAGTCCGTGTTGCCCAGCGACAGCCCCAAAACATCACTGCTCTAGAGGAGATCTGCATGGAGGAATGGGCCAAAATACCAGCAACAGTGTGTGAAAACCTTGTGAAGACTTACAGAAAACGTTTGACCTCTGTCATTGCCAACAAAGGATATATAACAAAGTATTGAGATGAACTTTTGATATTGACCAAATACTTATTTTCCACCATGATTTGCAAGTAAATTCTTTAAAAATCAGACAATGTGATTTTCTGGATTTTTCCCCCCATTTTGTCTCTCATAGTTGAGGTATACCTATGATGAAAATTACAGGCCTCTCTCATCTTTTTAAGTGGGAGAACTTGCACAATTGGTGGCTGACTAAATACTTTTTTGCCCCACTGTATTTATATATTTATATTTATATATATATATATAATATATATATTATATTTTATATAAATATATATTATATATATATTTAAAAAATCCCCTCTTACCCCTATGGGTGGTTTGTGTCTTCCTCAATCTCGGGTCCTCTACCAGAGGCCTGGGAGTTTGAGGGTCCTGTGCAGTATCTTAGCTGTTCCTAGCACTGCACTCTTCTGCACAGAGAGCTCTGATGTTGTTCCTGGGATCTGTTGGAGCCACTCTCCCAGTTTAGGAGTCACGGCCCCGAGTGCTCCTACCACCACTGGGACCACTTTGGCCTTCACTTTCCACATCCTCTCTATTTCCTCCTTCAGGCCCTGGTACTTCTCCAGCTTCTCATGCTCCTTCTTCCTGATGTTGCTGACACTTGGCACTGCTACATCTATCACTACCGCTGTCTTCAGGTCTTTGTCTACTACCACAATGTCTGGTTGATTAGCCAGTACCTGCCTGTCCGTCTGGATCTGGAAGTCCCACAGGATCTTAGCCCTGTTATTCTCCACGACCTTCTGTGGAATCTCCCATCTGGACTTGGGGGGGGTCTAGCCCATATGCTGTGCAGGTGTTCCTGTACACAATGCCAGCTACTTGGTTGTGCCGTTCAGTGTATGCTGTTTCTGCCTGCATCTTACACCCTGCCACTATGTGTTGGACTGTCTCTGAGGCCTCTTTGCACAATCTGCACCTTGGGTCCTGTCTAGTGTGGTAGACCCCTGCTTCTGTGGATCTGGTGCTTAGTGCCTGTTCTTGTGCTGCTATGATCAGTGCCTCAGTGCTGTCTTTTAGTCCGGCCCTTTCCAGCCACTGATAGGATTTCCCAATGTCAGCCACCTCAGCTATCTGTCAATGGTACGTCCCATGCAGGGGCTTGTCTTGCCATGGCACTTCCTCTGCTTGAACTTTCTCCCATGTCTGCTGCTGCCTGAGGCATTCTCTCAGCAGCTCATCTTTGGGTGCCATCTTACTGATGTACTCGTGGATACTCTGGGTTTCGTCCAGGACAGTGGCTTTGACACTCATCAGACCCCGCCCGCCCTCTTTGCAGCTGGTGTAGTCTCTGAGTGTTGGACTTGGGGTGGAAACCTCCGTACATTGTGAGGAGCTTCCGGGTCTTCACATCGGCAGCCTCCATGTCTTCCTTTGGCCAGCTCACTATACCAGCAGGGTATCTGATGACTGGCAGGGCATACATGTTGATGGCATGGATCTTGTTCTTCCCATTGAGCTGGCTCTTCAGGACCTGTCTTATCCTTTGGTGGTACTTAGATGTTGCTGTCTTCCTTGCCTCCTCCTCATGGTTCCTGTGTGACACCAAGGTATTTATAGCTGGTCTCTATGTCTGCTATGTGGCCCACTGGTAGTTCCACTCCATCGGTCTTCTACCTTCCCTCTCTTTACTATCATCCTGCCACACTTCTCCAGTCCGAATGACATCCCAATGTCCTCACTGTAGATCTGTGTCAGGTGGATCAGTGAGTCGATGTCTCGTTCACTCTTAGCATACAGCTTGATGTCATCCATGTAGAGGAGGTGGCTGATGGTGATTCCACTCTTGAACTTGTACCCATATCCAGACCTTGTGATTATCTGGCTGAGGGGGTTTAAGCCTATGCAGAACAGCAGTGGGGACAGTGCATCACCTTGGTATAGGCTGCACTTGATGGCCACTTGTGCGAGCTGTCTTGAGTTCACTTCCAATGTTGTCTTCCACAGTCCCATTGAGTTCTTGAGGAAGGTCCTTAGTGTCCTGTTGACTTTGTATAGTGCCAGGCATTCACAGATCCATGTGTGCGGCATTGAGTCATAGGCTTTCCTGTAGTCAATCCAGGCTGCGCTCAGATTGGTCTGCCTAGACCTTGAGTCTCGGGTGACTGCCCTATCTATGAGTAACTGGTGTTTTGAGCCTCTGGTGTTGTTCCCAATGCCCTTCTGAGCTGTGCTCATGTACTGGCCCATATGGTCTTGTAGCTTGGCAGCTATGATGCCTGATAGAACTTTCCATGTTGTGGGGAGGCAGGTTATTGGCCGGTAGTTGGATGGTGCTGTTCCTTTGTGAGGGCCTTTCATGATCAGCACCGTCCTTCCTTGTGTTAGCCAGTCTGGGTGGGAGCCTGCTGCTAGCAGTTGGTTCATCTGTGTTGCTAGGCGCTCATGCACTGCTAGGCGCTCATGCACTGCTGTTAGTTTCTTTAGCCAGTAGGTGTGGATCATGTCCAGGCCAGGTGCTGTCCAGCTTTTCATGTTCTTGACCCACTGTTGGATGTCTGCTACTGTGATGGTGACTGGTTCCTGTTCTGGGAGATTGCTGTGGTCTGCTTTCAGGTCCTGCAGCCACTTTGCACTGGTGTTATGCGTCTTCTCTTTCTCCCATATGTTCTTCCAATACTGTTCAGTTTCCGCTGCTGGTGGCTCAGCTGTTATTCTGTGGTTGCACTACAGTTGGGAGTACACTTTGGATGGTTCTTTGGAGAACAGAGTATTTATCTTCTTGGCCTCTGCTTCTCTAGTGTATCTCCTTAGCCTGGTATCCAGTGCTGTGAGCCTTTGTTTAGCAGTCTCTAGGGCTTCAGATGGAGTCAGGCCCATATATTTTTTCAGTAGCCGAGTCTTATCCTTAATCTCTACACGCTTCTGTAGTTTCACCAGCTGATTGACTTCTCTCTAAGTTGCCTCGATCTTAGCCTCCAATCTCATTTTCCAGGGTGGATATGTACTGCTGTTCTTCTTGATCGTGTAGCCAAGCATTTCCAGGATTACAGCGGCTGTAGCGTATACCAATTCATTGGTTTCAGTTATGGTGGTAGTAGGGATTGTCTGGAGGGCTCTGTTGGCATCTTCTAGCATACTATCTGATGGTACTTCTCCACTGAGCCTTGGTAATTGGACTCGAGGGTTGACTGTAGCTAGTTTATCCATGATCTTATGCCTCATATCAGCTGCTGTGCTCTGTAATGGAAGGGGTGGCAGTGACATTCCAGCTTCAGGTGTTGGCTGCACATCTGCTTGTTCTTCCAGGTCTGCTTGAGTCCGGGTTGTAATGTGGAGTTGGTCTATCTCAAGTTGTGAGAGCAGCTTCCTCTTCACTATGTTGAAGCGCTGGGTAACTAGTTGTTTCTCAGCTAGTGTGGATGTAGGCCTTCTGTCTATTCATAGTTCCGTCATACGTTTCATATATCCCCTCTCATTAGGTCTGCTGTTGTAGTAGCATTCCATCATTTCTAAGTTCTCTTGTCTTGTCCATGTATGGTTTGTTCCAGTAGCCCACTTAACATCAGATTGTCCTGGTTCCCCAACATCTGACGCGGATCTTGTTAATCCAGGCGACGTCCGAGCCGGCATGACTCTCTTAGTTTGTGTCACTCTCATATTTTGAGGTAGGCAGGTGAAGCATTAGGGGGTCTTTGCCCAAGGACCCCTACTGGTAAGGTAGGTACCAGCCGGGATTTGAACCCCCGGTCTCCTGCATCAAAGGCGGTGTTCTAATCACTACGCTATCCAGCTGCTATATAAATAAATAAATATATATATTTATTTATTTATTCATTCATTCATTCAGAGTTGGTGCAAACTTATTCTGTGCTATAAAGAAACAGTGAGCAATTACATTTATACATGACATCAGTCTTGGTCAGTGTTTCTTCAGTTAGACTACACATGGGGCGTCAAAAGTAATTAATGTTGCTACAATGAAAGTCCACATCTATACTCATCACATGGCATTGCCCAAACCATCATTAATGACACTGAATTTCAAGGATAGAGCAAAATATATACTTCCATTAAAAATAAACCAACTTATGGCAAGACAAAATTGGACATTTCTCTAGGCATCACATAGACATTATATAGCATATCCTTCTTGATCTAACAAACCTATACACTAGATTTTTAAAAAAATAAAGGATCTTTTGCTATTTAAATTCACATTAGCAGTATTAAACAGGTGGGCACAATGAGTATATTACAGGGGTTCCCCATCACCACCACTGCACATACAGTTACATTACGCCTTCCATATGTCTGGATTCTACTTTTCTTTGGAGAAGAGACTGGCTCGATGTCTTTAGAAACCTTCCCCCCCAGGCACCTCCTTAATAATTATTATTTTCTGCCCCATAGTGCAGCCCCAAATGTAGCTTTAAAGCACATACTTCTCTGTATCAAAATTTATACAACAAAAGAGGAAACTGGCTTATGCTGATCTGATTCACCCAGCCATGATCAGTGACTGTGTTTATCCAAGCTAAACCATAATGAGATTTGTTTGGTTTTCATCTTTCTATCTACTTTTAATTCACTGTATTCAAAGATCAATCTATCTTCTAATACTTTTTCATGCAGGACTTGTACTTCCTCTTCCTGTAGTGAATGTTTTACTCCAGATTTTTATTTATTTCCTTTTCTTTCCAAGTTCTACTCCAAAAATGGCCTGTGAAAGTCTTTCATCACCCTTATGTACTTCACTAATTCTCTCAAACTTTCACCATAAACAATAAATTGACAAATTGCCAGTCACTGTTCTCATTCTTTCTTGGGTCTATAACTTGTCCAAAGACTTTCTGTTCAATGTTGTCTTGTTCCTACACAGCCATCATGTCACCTAACATTAATGCTGACTCTGAATGCAGTTAACCAGCCACATGTGGTCCTACATTACCAAGTGACAAACCACACTTGAACAACTATTAATGAGAATGTCATTTGGAACCTTGCCAGAAACTTTGCTAAAATCAAACTGGATTATATGCACATCATTTCTCTTGCCCAGTAAAGTGGATATTTTGTCAAGGAAGAAAACTAGATCTATGATAGCACCTCCTAATATATCTTTTAAAGCAAACAAAACAGGATGATATGGTAGGAATGTGTGGTTGAGTCCAAATCTATTCTGTGTCTTTAAGAAGTATATTCTAGTATTACTAAAAATCCTACAAGTTCTCCAAGTATATAGATTTTTTTTCATGAATTACACATGTGCTCTCAAATCCATTACAGGTTTACCATCTCTAGGATGTGGGGGTGTCTTGGATCAAAGCAAAATATTGGAGATAAAGCTTATTCAATATCTTTATTATTTCTAGCTCTTGCAACTATTTTTGGACTAACTGGGAAAATCCAACAATGCATAAAGATTCCAGGCATCTACCTTTTTATACACAATGAGTTGGTCTATTAGTGGTATTACTTTAACCAAGGAATGATGTTACTCTAAACACATATATCTCCACTTCTATGTTTACATTTTGTCAAATGAAAAGATTTGATTGACCCATTATGTAACATATTGCTGAATCCCAAGTTCCATTAATCCCTCTACAAACAGTCCTCTATATGGAGACTGGAAATATTCCAAGAGAATCTCCAGATGTGATTTTTATCAGCCAGTCACTCTCCTAATTCACACGATTTTATAGGAGATCCAGATGAGCTTGCTTCAGTGTATAGCCTGTTTATATTTTCCCACCACTTCTTCCATCATCATCATCATCATCATCACCACCACAACAATTACCGGAAGATATCCAATTAAGGTAGAAGTGATGGCTTAGTTTCACAATGCCTTTTGATTTGTAATGGTAGGAGTCAGATGCACCCAAAACACATCTTCTGAAGCCTTTGTAAAGATCCCAAAGAACATGAAAACACCTCACATTTTATTCTTCTTTTCTTCTCTTTTTCAAAGTCAGTGCAGATGAGAACACAAAATTACAACTTAGCCAGATGGATGAAAGTAAACAAAGGGGACTGGGGAGAATCACTGAAAGCAGGCCTAAAAAAAAAACCATCCCAAAACATTAGCACAGTAGGTTAACAGAGCACAGTGGCAAAGATATTCCAGAATGCTCTTCCAACAATGTCCCATTAATTACTATGGGACGCATGCCAGCAAAACAATCTACATCTTGGAGAACAGGAACTCTACAGCGTATGTTATGTTACAAATGCGCGAGAGTTTTCTCAGACCCAAGACAGAGAAATGTGGTCTGCTGTTTGCTGATCCCAGAAAAAAGTAGTGAAAGTGGTGGGGAAATGGATAAAATCAGATTAAAATGAAGTTGTACATTTAGACTACAAAGGGCATTGGAACACTGCCCTTTGATGGACAAGCTCACTTTCAAAATAAAGACCAAAAGCTCCAGTAATGAAGCATTGTTGATAAATACCAGATGACATCAATAAAATATTGATTGTTCAAGGAGAAACATTAAAAAAACTAAAACAAAAACAAAAACAAACCCGATGGAAGCAGCCCTATTGGAATCACGTTAAGCCTTAGCAAGCAAATAAAATTGTTTGCCATACTTTGTCTTCTGTTCTTAAAAGCCAGCCTTTTAAAAACAATAGTATTTAAAGGGAGGGATCCTGATATGCTTTGGCTCAGACTTCTCCAAGTCTTCTCTTCAGACTTCTCCAACCAGGAACCCTCCAGATGTGTTAGAGTATTACTTCCATGATCCTCAACCTACGCAGACGCTGGGTTGTGGTGGCTGACTGTGATGGAGGTTGTCTTCCAACACATCAGGAAGGACCCTGGTTGGAGAAAACTATTTGAAATGTTTAAATGTATGAGACAAATGGATTATAGCTCAGTTTAATTGATTTCAATTAAACTATAACACTACTAACTTAGTCTGGATCCAATCCAATATTTAAATAATGGTTTTCCTAAATGCTCAAATAATGTTATTATAATGCTGTTTAGAAAAGCCAGTATTACTATTCCTTCTCTTCTATGTGGATCTCTCATGCTAAAAGTCAGATGTTTGCATTAAGCCATCAGATGAGTTAATAGTTCTTGAAATCTTGATCTTGTTGCTTATTCCAGCCATCCACAACTTCATGTTTTCCAGATGTTGGGATGGTTCCCACCATCCTTGACTCTGTAAGAGGTTATGTCTAGCACATTTGAATGGTACCACCTTGAAGAAGACTGTCTTAGCCAAAGCGCTATACAGTAAACCTTTGATTTACTGGACTTTAGTTTAATGAACTTCAGATACAATGACTTGTTTTCCATTTTACACATCCATAAAATCCCATTTATACATCCCTCCCCGCTCCAATAGTCTGTCAAACTGAGGGTTTACTGTTTTTGTTTTCAGTAGTTTAGTATAACTAGGAAACCTACAATGTATTTAGTCCACAGCAGATGGCAGTATCTGGCCAAACTTGACTAATCATGAAAAACTAAGCAGGGTCAGACCTAGTGAGTACTTGGGTGATATGGCTCTAGGGACTAGCAGGTCTGTACACCAAACTGGGAGGTTGAAAAAACTTCCCAGAAGAAGGCAAAGGCAGACCACTTCTTTACTGTTCTCAGGAAATCTATACAGACATGTCCATCAGGACTCCAGAGTCTTCAACTTCAAGGAGACAACATATTTAAACAATTTTAAACCCTACAATTACAAATAGGGCAATACTATAAATGATTTAATTATTGATCACTCTCTTTTGCTTTATAGTGACAGCTTTACCTACATCTGTGTCTATATAATCACTCTGGGAATTTTCATCATTAATTTTCATCCAAGATATACAGGAGGAATTCTTTCATTTAGTTTTTGGACAGGAAACAGAAGAATTAATATCCTTTCTTCTTCTTAACAATTCAGGTGTTTTATGTTAATGTATACATTGTTGCAGCTATGAGATTCAGATGGTATCTCAACACAGGAAAGGAAGTATCTGCTTTGTCCAAATTCTCAGGGAAGCAAAGCTAGAACTGCACACACAAAAAAGCCTAATCTGCATTTTTGACCTCTGTTCTCCAAAAAGAACAGGCTGAGAATGATGCATTTTCCAGAAAAAGACCCCCCCCCCCCCGCCTCTGGTGGAAGAACGTTACCTGGGTAATCATTCTTGTCTATGTCTGAGTCTCCTCTCAGTGTAAATCCAAATCCTGCAGGCATAGATTGGGAGGCCCATAGGCCACTGAGAATCTGGGAAGGGTTCGGATTTAACCCGTTTCTGGCTCCGTTGTAGATGAATACTCTCCCCCTTCTGTCTTCTCCTGCAAATGGAGCACCTATGGCAATATCTGCAAAACAGAAAGGTCAAATTGCACTGTTAGAAAGGCCACTGGATCAATTCTGTATCTTTTGTTGTTGTGCCTGCCCTACAGAGCAGCATTTCCTCTGAGGACCAGATGGCCCCTCCCTGCCTGCCTTTTGTAAGGCCTGGTTCTTTCCCCAGGCACTTGGTCAGGCAAGAGGGTGAGCCTATCTGGACTGAATGTTTTGGGTTGTTGAATTGCCTCTGGCATAACCTGCATTATCTCTTCTAAATTATTTTATTTTTATATTGTTATTTGTTTTACTTTTATGCTACCCTAAGTCACATGTCAAGAGGGCAGCTATATACTGTAAATTGACTGAGTGACTAAATAAATAAGTGCTAAGTCGACATGGACAGGAAATGTTTCACCTAGTGCTGTGCAGAAAAAAAGGATCCTGCTTTCTTTTTCTACCAGTTCTTTTTCAATCTGATGAGAGAATTTGT
The DNA here is from genome assembly GCF_059951505.1 of Python bivittatus. Taxonomy (NCBI): domain Eukaryota; kingdom Metazoa; phylum Chordata; class Lepidosauria; order Squamata; family Pythonidae; genus Python; species Python bivittatus. Next base: position 20,612,119 of record NW_028277088.1, on the reverse strand, counting down.
GAGCTGTTCTTGCACTAATGTAGCCATCAGCTAGCCAAGAGGTATGGGTGAATATCCTGTCTCTCAGCATACAGTTCTCTCCCAGTAGTCTACAGGTTCCCTGGCTTCCCATTCTTCATTTAAATTCCAAGGGAAGACACCATGAAAAAGGCCTGAGAATCAGGTAGAAAAAAATGTTTCTTTCAGAGGAAGAAAACTTTTGAGATTGCAAGGCAGTTTTTGGCACAGCGTTAACTTCAGCTAGCTTTGCTTTCACAATACACTGATGTTTGGGGCAGCATTGAAAAGGCGTGAATAGTTTACAAAGGAGAAGGGGATATGGATCCATTGCCAAGCTAACTAGCTAACACTATTTGACCCTGTTCCTGTTCCCTGTGGTTGGAACTGAGGCTGCCTTCTTCCAATTTGATAACAATTCAGGAAGGGATTTAAAACTTCTATCTTTTCTCAGGGTTTTTAGTACAGAGTTTTTTACATGGCTGGTTTTAACGACTATCTTTGTTCTACTTAATTTTAACTGAATTTTAGAGATTGTAAACCACTTAATTGCCAAAAATGAGTGAGCTGCACACAAATGGGTAAATAAGTAAAACAAATAAACACAAAAGAGCAAGAAACTGTAACTGGAATCTACTTCAAAAATAATGGTATAGAAATGAGCAGCTACCACTGCTGCTGCTACTCCTCTCTGGACTAAAATTGTGGCAATTCCACCATCCAATCCATCTATCCATTTTAGTAATAGTGCAACGTCCTTCAGTAATGATTAGGGATGTAATTAGTGGGTTTACATCATCATATCTTCATTGTGAGCAAGAAAGTAGCCTGTCAACAGTTCAACTTTTTACAACCTCTGCCTCTACATAAGTATGCTTTAGAGTGAAAGAAACTTTGGTACTGAACTATAAATCCTACTAAGTTATTTATGTGCATCTCTTTAAGATGATGTAGCGCCTTACCTTTATATCCATCCTGATTGAGATCTCCCAGAGGTGCAATGGAATTGCCAAATCGACCAAAAACCTCAGTGCCAGACAGTGTCTGTGCTTCTTTGAAGTACAAGGCAGCCTCTTGCAGGTACAGATAGACCTGCCCAACCTCCTTGGGGTTGCTCTCAAATTCACGTTCCATAAAGAGAGGAGCACCAACCAGGATGTCATCCATACTAGAGGGGAAGAAACAAGAAGGAGGGTCAAGATTGACATCCAGATGGGTCCACTCTCAATAAATGTGCTTGATTTGCAGTGGTATCCATGGGGAAGGACAAGGTGGAGAGAATGACTAAATGCCCTGCCCATTTTGTAATTGCATTGTGATATCTCATGCACATAAAGCAGTAAGATCCTGCAGACACCCATATAGCCTTGCATTGTGCTAAGATTTGATAGGGCTAGATTTCTACCCATTGGGAAGTTACCTGGCCCTGTTCCAACATCCCCTCTGAATGTTTCTTATGTAGAACATCTGGACTGCACAGGGGTCACCTGTGAATCAGAATTAAATGGCTCAGCAGCACCTGCTTTTGGGGCAGAACACTGCTGAATCCCTGGTAGATGAAAGGTTTACCCTTTCTTGGTTTCTCTCCCTTCTGGTTTTCGTACGTCCTTGCATCAATGCATGAATTCAAAATCTTAGGCTGTCTGTGTCACTGCCTCTGATCTTTGCTAAAACGTTGTTTTTCCAACTCCTAATTCAGATAACAAAAACAATGATGTCAATTTCACTTCCATTTGTTCTCTTCTCTTGTTTCCAGCCTGTCCTGAATTGTTCTAACAATGCACAGGGAGCTGTGTGTCTTAAAACATCTGTTTAGAGTAGAAATTTTTAAACTTGAGAAACATTTCTGTTTGTCTGCATTTATAAATAGCCTTGTTTCTGAGCCAAGCTCAAAAAATGGGATGGGAAATGAAGCAGCAGCTTTTCAAATGTAACAGGGCACTGCAATTCACAGTAGTGTTTAGTGCTGTGCTACAAGCTGTGTCTGCTACACATCGCTTCCAGTCAGGAGCTTCAAAAAAGTTAAAATGGCTGTCATGACTGTACAATTGCGGCTGCCATCTTGACCTTTTTGACCCCCAGCAGATGTCTCCATTTCCAATGAAGGAGGCAATAGACTTCAATGCCAGACATTACCAAAAAAGTGAGTTAGGGCACCCATGTCCTTCTTGTCTGCTTCCTATTGTCATCCTTTCTGCCACGGTATGAACAGAAGGTGGGACAAGAAGGGTATTTGGTCTGACCAAGCATCAATATTCTGTTCTTTCACTTCCACATCTCTGCACTGGTGCGGCATTTGTATACCATAAATCGAGAAGGTACTTATACCCACGCACTGACCAGGAGAGCCCTAATTATTTCCTTTTAAGAAAAATCGCATTCAACAAGCACATGCTGGCCACCCACAGATATTTTATGCAATTCTTTTGTGTTCTACTGGGTAGTTAGCAGCAGGAGTATGGTGCAGCATCTGGGGGTTACAACCAAAGTAAAGCTGTGATATAATATGGGTGATGCATTTTTACTAGACATTTGGTTTCAGCCCACATAAATAAATCTCTACCATTTCTATGAATCTTGTGCATAAACTATCATGGCTCTGATCACGGGTACTAGTGCCTATTTAAAACAGCACTAATTCCCACTAACTGTACCATCAATGCAACCCTGCAACTATTCTAACAAGAATATCACACACTGAGCTTTTAATGTAAGGGTTATATGTCCATGACAGAACATATGCTTCAATTTCAGATTTGGAGTCTGGGGCATTTTGTCTGAGAGACAGTGTGGTGTAGTGGTTAAGGTTTTAGACTGGGAGACTGGGTTTCAAGTCCACTCTCAGTCATGGATGTTCATTGGCTGAAGTTGGGCCAGTCACTTCCTCTCAGCCCACCCTGCCTCACAGGATTATTATTGTGGGGGAAAATGGGAGAAGGGGCACTGCGTACATTGCCTTCAACTCCTGAACAAAAGGTGGGATATACATATAACAAATAAATTTACATGAAGGAAAGATGAACGTTAGTAACCTTCTGTCTTAAGTATCATGTTCAGCCGGGGGGGGGGCAACTTTCAGCCTATGGATCATATGCCTTCCCTTAGCCCTCTTCTGTGCCTGTTAGCCCTTTGAGGTAGTCCGGACAAAAAACACCAACCATTGAGTACTAACACTACTTTTATTGTAAGGTCACAGTAACAGAATCTTGCACATGTAAAAGTACCTCTCCCCTTCCTTACTTTTACTCTCTGAAAAACTAGGGAGGGTCCCTTCTGAGTCACTTTCTCTACCCCCACCCCTCCTTTGGACTCAGATTTCATTTATCAGTCCATTGTCTAGGCTGTGGCTCTTCCTCCTGTCTCTCAAGGTCATTCCCCCATACATTACAGAGCCCCCTGAATATACTCAAGTGTGATAAAATGCTTTTTTACAGTATTTTTGGCATTGTAATTCAATAATTCACATAGAAGTAAACTATGGCTTAATACACTGTGGGAGCCTCGCCAGATGTTTCTGACTTCCATCAGCACTTACCAGAACTATGGGAGCTATAATCCAAAAAACCTGGAGGGTGCCAGATTGCTTCCCTCTAATGCACACAATGCAACCAAACTTCCTAGGATTTTGAGAAATAAAATCCTGTCTGGACCCATCCTATTTTGAACAGCAGGTGGGGTAATGGTAAAAGGCCTCAAAAAAACATTCTCTCCATGTCCAACTATTCTCAAAGCTATTAAAAGAAGCAGGTCTTTTATCTCTCCCTTCTATCCACTCCCATCTCCAGCTGTGGAAAAATCCCTTACAAAATCACAAATTTATTCTCCCACTCCAGCTGTTTCTTAAAAACTACTTGTTTTTGAAAGCTTGTCCAAGTCTGAGCAAATTAGGAATCAACTGATTGAACTGGGAACTAGTTACAGCAATAGAAAAATTCACTTGAAAAATAAAGTGATCTGCAATGACTAGGATGAGGAAATTTATAATTCAGTTTCTAATTTTGTTGGGAATGCGATAGTTTTTAAGGTAGCATTTTACAATTCAGTGTTTATCTTTGCATTTTCTAAAGTTCTACATTTTATGTCCTGAAAGATCAAAATTGAAATAGATCATATGCAATTGTCACTTCAGAAATCAATCTAAACTCCATAATTATGTCCTTGTTTCCATTACAAATAGTCAGCAATACAACTGTAATATAGGTCCTATTAAAATTAAAATACTCTAATAATTCCCTCTGCATAACAACACAAACAATTTTAAGATGATGAATTAACACATCTGCTGGGGGAGCACAGAAGAATGTACTCAGCTTACTAACACACTAAACTAAAATTCTGAAATAAATTAAAGGGAAAATGTTTCAAACAACGTAAACTGCCAAGGAACTGTTCAACACTCACTCAGCTGTAGTTCATGTACCATTCCAAACTTCAATGGGGCCAGGACTGTCTTAGAAAACAGATTAAAGCCAGAACAAATGTGTGGGCAGAGCAAAGCCAAAAGGTACCTCTATTTTCATGTTAATTCAATTTTATTTGATTCAATTCAATTCAATATCATTTATATGGTTGTGACGTACTCAGATGGAGCTAGAAAGTTATTATGAGCTGGCCCTTCCTCCAGGTGTTGAGCTAAAGTAAGACTGGAGCCCAGTGGGCTCCGAGGTATAATTTTTGTTGTTAGTATTAGTGTTCCTTTTCATATTTTATTGTAGTTGCTGTGAGACCCCCAGGGTTGTTGTATATAAGATGAGCAGCCATGTGTCTTTTAAATAAAAAATAATAAATGGTTATTTCTCAAATATTTAATAATGTCATGAAAAATTACAATTTTGAAGGAAATTATGAAGTATTTGGGGGACCACATCAAGGCTTTAAGGCCAATGAAGCACTGATGGTGGCCCTTCTTGTTTACAATAATAGAGTTTATTGCAATCTATTAGTGCAGAAGAATTTGACAACAATAGAGCTATCATATAGGGAAAAGAAGTGTCTATTTGTACTTTAAAATAGGATCCACAAACTAGGAAAACAGAACACCTAGAAATAAAATAATATAAAGAACAATCATAGATTATTTCCTTTTGGTTTGTCAGAAAATTGGTGTCGTCATTTTTAGAATGTAGAATAATAAATTCTGCCACTATTGATTAACATTAGGAACTTTAGGAAAGGAGATTAAAATTAAAGGAGTTGTATTAGAACTGATCATATACAAGTGAGTTACAAACTTTTTCAAGATAATTAGTTTTGGCTGGCCCAGAATACCCCCCTGGACCAAACAAACAATTTAAGAGTACTCCATAGAGCTGTTGTGAAAAAAAAATAGGAGTGGGAGTGCCTTGAGTTCCTGAAAAAAAGAGAGTGTCAATCAATCAATCAATCATGTTTTGAATCCAGTTGAAAAGCTTAGATTAAACAGGGTACAATGATAAAATAATGCACTGGAGTTAATAAGTTGCTATTAGCAACTTACCCATCATTGTTAATGTCTGAGACTGCAACTGTATATCCAAAGTAAGATGCCATCTGTTAAAAAAAATGTCATTTTTTTATCAGCTATCAGCAAATTTTCATTCCGTACCATTCCAAATAATGTTGGTTTCTGTATATTGTGGAACTTTTTCATACTGTTGCCAAAAAAACAAAAACAAAATAGGGTGTATTCATGAAGTTACCAGGAGCCAGCTCAGTGCGAATTTATCTCTACCTTTCATATTGTAACCTTTAATTGCTGTAATCTATATCTTGAAATGTAGAATAATTGCGTAGAATGATCAAAATTTATTACCTGCTCGCCTGTGAAATTCTGAATAAAGGTCAGATCTGTGGAATTTATGATTGTAACCTGGAAATGAAAATGCTGTCAGACATGCCATAAATGGTTATATTCCAAAATCATTACAGGGACTTTTAAACTTGCCCTCCTACTGACCTTGGTGGATATAAAATAAAGGAGAAAAAAATGGCATTGGCATAGGAAGCCATTAAAAGCATGTGGGTGGTTGCAGGACTCAAATTAATATCTTCGCCAGGTCTGGGGACACCAAAGGCCCTGTTCTCAAATGAAGCCATGATGAATCCACATTCATTTCTTTTGAGAACTATAGTTCTAAGAAATGTCTAAAGTCTTTATTCTCAGCATTTCTTTCAATTTTTTTAAAGCAAGAAAAACAACTATCTTTTGGCCTTCATGGGAAACCAACCAGGGGCATTTACAGGTAGTCCTTGTTTAACAACCACAATTGGGACTGGCAACTTGATCATTAAGTAAAGTGGTTGCTAAGTGAAACTGCAACTGTGTTTATGATCTTACTTTAGCTTTCCTTTACTTTACAGACTTGCAAAGGTTGTACATGCAAGAATTAGTCGTTATTTTTTCATCACCATTGTAACTGTGAATGGTTGCTAAACAAGGCAGTTGCTAAACGAGGAATACCAGTATAGGGACAGGGGGAGACAAAAAATCAAGATGGTGGCTAAACCTTGCAATCTAAGCTCTGCCCTTTTTTAACATGTCTTGCATGTGTGATGCATATAAAAAAGGAATGGAACTTTGATCACCCAATCCCAGCTTCCATCTTGACTTTTTTGCAGTCCTGCCCCAATGCTGCTGGAACCACCAGAGGAAAGGAGGGCGTACGACCGCTAGAAAAAAAAAGTCCTGCTACCTGAGTTCATAGCATGCTAAACAGCAAATCCAGATTAGCAAACACATTCCTTTTCTTTTTCTAAAATGTGCTACTCAAACAAACTATATTAGAGCTTAACTTGATGGCCTGGCTCATACTATTTGCTAAAACAATGACTGAGCTTTCGTAGCACACTAAAATCCCAAAGCACCCAACCCCATTTTACCCTAACATGTTTGTAAACTAGGCTATTGTTATAAATCCCTGGATATATCTAAAGGAGCAGCTGGATTATAATCTGCTGCACTCTTTGTAATATCTGCAGCACAATCTAATTTCCCACTTTATTGTTATAAATGACAAACAATTGTAAACCTTGACTGAAAACTTTTAAATTGAGAGGTTAAGGAAGGAATGGAATAACTATTTTATAAGCATTGATTTCTGTCTTTCACAGACTTGTTTAACGCTAATTGCTAAGATGAGGGAATAAGGGAAGAGAAATAAAATACTTGGTAGACTACATACATAGCCGAAGTTCTGTGCACCTCTTGGAACTCCAGCTACCAGCTCTGAAAGAAATGAATAGGCTGAAGGTTAACTTAGTATAATATTTGCTCACATAGCCATTGCTCAGAAAATGCTAGCCATTGATTTTAATATTCTAAGGGGATATAAGTAACATTTGGAGAGGGATATAACTATCATTAAGTATATTATTAATATTCATGTGTGTGTGAGCTGTTTAAGGGGATGCGGTGGCACAGCGGCTTAATGACGCTGAAAGTGAGCTGTTTGACCTAAACATTTTAAAAGTCCAACTTCAAGAAGCCCTAAGATCAACGTACAAGATAGTAAGTTTACAAGAGCACACTGTGATATAAATATACCCACATACACATTCACAAATTTTCGGTTCAAATAATCTGGTATTTGATGGAGGAGGAATACCCGTGCCTGTTGACGAGCCTTACTGAAGGTCAAACAATAAGATACAACAGGCATTCCTGCTGTACCATTTCCTGTTATTTTATTTTATTTTATTTTATTTTATTTTACGGGAGGCACCTGGGTATATTTCATATGGAGGAGAGGCAAGCCTAACCCTGTCCACCACTTCCCTTTTTTTCTAAAAAAAAAAACTTTCGTGGTCCCACTGCAGGATTATTTGGAAGCAATAAAGCTGAGGGGAAGGACAAAAGTATCCATTCTCTATGCCAGTGTTTCTCAACCTTGGCAGTTTTCAGATATGTGGACTTCAGCTCCCAGAATTCCCCAGCCAGCAAGGTAGTTGAAGCCCACACACCTGAAAGCTGCCAAGGTCGAGAAACACTGCTCTACGCACTGTGGTCTTTATCTGCATCTAATCTCCGTACACTGAGAAAAGATTCAGAGCAATTGTTTAGCTTAGTTATCATACAATCAATTGGAAGAGTACCAAAAATATGAAGCCTGAGGCCAAACCATACCACTGACTTTTAGACAGTATCCATGAGAGAAATTGGTAAGAAGAAAAGAGATCTACATCTATGTGGCTCAACCCCAGCTGTCCCCATCTGGCAACTACAACTGCTATCATCGCTGCGCTAAGAATAATGGGAATTGTAATCCAACACATCTGGAGGCTATCAGATTGGATAAGGCTACTCTACATTGATGACTTTCAGAGCTTAATCTGGAAATCTGCAAAATAGGGCTCAGGACGGGAATGTCAATATGATTAGTAGTTTCCTTACACATCCGGAAACTCCAAAAATTTTTATATAGAATCTTACTCAAGGGAAAATTCCATAAGGACCCATATGGACAATACATTTATAGATTATACAAACCTGTAGCACAGTAATTAACATAGAATGCTTAAAAATCATCCATTTTCATTTGTCTTCCTATGGTTTTTACTGGTACTAATGCTGGGTATAATACCTTTATAATACAACACAGTTTTTGGTTCATGCAAAGGCTTATGTGGATACAAAACCACACTGCATTATTTGGCCACAAGTAACTATGCAGCCTTACAATTTAAAATTAACAATTTTCTTATTTTGAGAAGGAAAGAGAGTAAGGCTATATTCTAGCTTGGACCACTGAACTCACTTTGGAGGAGGTATGCACTGGACTGCATCATATGCATATAACTTCACTGCAAGTAAGTAAATTACAGTCCAGACATCTCTTAGTAGCTTCTTACCTTCATGCAGATCTCCAGTAAATTCACCAGCAGCCACTGAGTAACCTGTTTAAAAACAAACCTACAAAGATGAAACCTGACAAACAATCTACGTCTAAAGAGATAAGGATGGCCAGATCTATCATGGCTCAGAAGCACAATACATCTACAGAATGAGATGTAGTTTCCTACAACTAGGAAAAAGATTAAATGTAAGTATATCATAAGATAAAATATTAGTGCATTAATACTTTTATCATTCACCTAGATGTAGTGTTTCATTGACACGATGGGATGCTTAGTTCCACCATCTGACATTTATGTACACTCCTTTCCAAGGAAGCTTCTTAGAGCACAAATCAGTCCAACGCACCATATATATCTGACGTAATGTCTGAAAGTAAATAACCATTTCCCTCAAGCAGGATATTGTTTATTTAAAGATTTGGGAGTGCTGCCCAATTTTCCATTTGCCAAATGCTTCCTTACCTATGTTCCTGTTCTACACCAAGAAGCTCAGTATTTCTTTACCTAACTTGTTGCAGTCTGCAACATTTCCATCCTTTTGGCAAGTAGATTCCTTGTCTACCTCACAACTTTTATCTCTTTTCTAAACTGGGCACGCAAAGGATTCCATTCCTATATACATACATCCCTGCCTAATTCATTTTGCTGAGCCAATCCCCAATCAGGACAAAATTGGGGCAATTCACGCAGTTTGGAGGAGAGTCTAGGATGGACTCTGAGTCTAGGACTGAACTGGAAGTGTTAGCACACTATGCAACTTATAATAGCCAAACAAGTAATATTTTGAGTATTACTTTTATGTCTTACGTTTTTATTTTTTTTCATATTTTATCTTTTTTATTGTATGCCTGTATATATGCATACAGAAACATAAATAACATATATATACTTATCAAGTTGTAGATGTAAGAGCAATCATTGAAGGCATAGGGGCTGACTTGGGAGGTTTTAGCTCTTTCCTCATCTGTTTTCCTTTGTCTTGATTATTTTTTATCTGCCATTCTGTAGATGCTAGTATAATCAAGGGCAATGCTATTTTCTCGGTTCTCCCTATCCTTTGATCCTTCTATATTCTTTTGTAAAATGATTTTCAGTTTATAGAAAAAGCTTCTTGTTTCTTGGACTTCTATCTTTGGCTCCACCTACAATGAAGTCTGATTTGATCTCCACTTTGTTACACCTTCAGTTAGCTGCTTGGGCCCTCCATGCAACTCTGCAGTGGTTTCCTATGCTAGTTTGTTGAAAAAAATCAAGAGAGTCTTATGGCACTTTTAAAGATTAACACATACATTATGACATCAGCTACCATGGGCAAGAATTCACTTCCTCAGATGTATGGAATGTTAATTTAAATGTCAAGCATACTAAGGATAGAGGATAGACAATAGATCGTGACGTCATAAAAGAATTAAATGCAGAAGTATAGACAGTAATAATCAAATTATCAAAAATAGTCATTCACAAAAATAGTTTTTGGAAAATAACACTGCCATTCTATGATGGTGAACTAATTAACACATCTAGTGTGATGGAATGGCATGGGACTGGAAGGGGGGTAAAGAACGTGATCTCGTCTCCAGAGCAACGCATTGGAGATAAGAGGCGAAAGCTGACGCACCCCTAACATTCCAGGAGATAGTGAATTCCTGTTCCTGGGAACTGCTGGCCAGTCTGAGAAGATTCTGTAAACAAGCACTAGCTAATAAACCTTGCTGATTGAACCTGCACGGTCTCCAGGAGTTCCTTGGGCTAGGCCTGACATCAATCTTCTCAGACTCATTTTTACCTTCGAGTAGAAGGAGTAACATCATGGCTACAGATCCACAGGGAGCTAATTTGACCCCTCAAATGTTAGCAGCTGCGCTCCTCCAGCATCATCAGCAAGTGGATGCACAGATTAATAACCTGCAGACAGCAATGGGGCAACTGATGCAGCAGGTGGGACTGGGGGCCCAGCAGCCACCACCAGCACAGCCACCAGTGTTGCCTGGTAGCATGCCAGAGAAGTACGGAGGTGAGGTGGAACAGATGAGAACATTCCTAGCACAGTGTGAATTGTTCATGGACGGCAGACCGGGAGAATTTCCTACAGATCAAACAAGAGTGGCTTTTGTGATAAGTTTGTTGAAAGGCTCGGCGGCCAAATGGGCTACACCCCTCATAGAAACAAGGGATCCAGTGCTCAACAACTATCAGAATTTCGTTGCAGCTTTCAGGGGGCACTTTCGAGACCCAGTGAGGCAATTAACTGCCTGTTGGGACATTCATAAACTCAAGCAGAGCAGCAGACCGGTAAGATTGTTTATTGCAGACTTCAAGTTATTAGCGGGAGATGTTGAATGGAATGTTAGGGGTGCGTCAGCTTTCGCCTCTTATCTCCAGCGCGTTGCTCTGGAGACGAGATCACGTTCTTTACCCCCCTTCCAGTCCCATGCCATTCCATCACATCTAGTGAAATAGAAAGCTTTATCTCAATGTTAAGTTACAGTTATTAGAATTAATCTTTTCATGAATTACAGGAAAGCTGCTGCAGATTATAACGAACATGATTTTTAAATATGTATACAGGTAGTCCTCGCTTACTGTCTACCTCGTTTAGCAACTGTTTGAAGTTACGATGGTGTTAAAAAGAAAGCTTTGCAACCAATCCTCACATTTATGATCATCGCAGTATCCCGCAGTCACACGATTGCAACTGGTTTGTGACAAGCAGAGTTACTAGAGAAAGTGGAAGTAAAATAGTAAGTAATGGTCATGTGATGTTTTGCTTAATGACTGCGGTGCTTTGCTTAACAACCAAATGGGAAATAAGGTCGTAAGCCCATTGTGGTAATGTGATTTTCCACTTAGTGACTGTGGTGCTTAGCAATGGAGTTGCCAGTCCCAATTGTGGTTGCTAGGTGAGGACCATCTGTATAAAAATATTCTGATGAAGTGTTTGAATGATCAGAATTTCATTACATTTTCAATATATATATTTACTGAACTGACAGTTATTGTTGGAGTAAGAACAGGCAGCATTCCATGTTTGCAGAAGCATATATTCATAAGAAAAGTTGAGTTGATAATGCAATATTTTGATTTATATTCATAACAGTGGGAATCTGTATAAGTGTCTTATAGATCTGGGCCTCTCCTGCTTAATCACAGCAAATATTTTCTTATATCAGATTTCTAAACAAGATCAATTCCACAATCAGCAAAATCACCACATAACTTACCCAAATAGTTATCATCATATATAGATGGGGCCACTCCAGTTTGCTTTTCCTGTAAGAGTTTGCTTAGAATATTCTTGAATGAATAATCTGTGATAATTTCTGCAATGCTGCTGGTGATAACCTGTCCTGTGATTCAGAAACATAATAGGTTATCCTGCAGGACAACTAGAGAAATACAGGCAGCAATTAAAGTTATGTTAATAAACCATCCATTTTTATGAAGTAATTAATATTAATTGATAGGAACTGTAAGGAAATGCAAAACAATTGCTGATAGCTTCATAGTCTAAATAAAAAAGTAAGCATGAGAAGAAAGAAGAATGGAGGGAATAGGAAAATTTTGCAAAAACTGCGGGAAGTAAACTAAAGGGTTTTTTTTTTCGTTTTTGCTAAGCAGCTTATACATGGCTATAATAGAAGAGAGATGGAATTTGTAGGAAATATTAAAGAAAGGAGTATATGCTGCCTTGATATCCTGAGTAGAAAGTGGGATATGAATATACTAAAAAATACAGTTTGATTGTTTCATCTTAGTTTTTCTGTCTTCTCTTATTTAGAATTCCCCAAATATGTTGGAACACAACTTTCAGAATTTTGAGCCAGCAAGTTCAACCAACCGCTGATTTTGGTAATCCAACACATGCAGTAATCCTCTTGGATGGGGAAAGATGCATTACTGAAAAAAGAGTTTCTTGAAAATATAAGACACCAGTGTATTTCATGTAATTAAGAAAACAAAAATGTAGGCATCTATCCAAGATCCAGCTCTAGGCAAACCATGTAACTCCAAGCCAGTGTCACCATGTTGTTCTGAACTTCAAAGACTTTAATGAGCTCCATTCTCTCAAAGATGTCTCCACTACTAAGTCTTGCCAATTAATCTTCTACATGCTGTGAACTACCAATCAGCAATAGTAATTATAGCAAGAACAATGTACTAAGAATTTTTCTACACATATGCCTAAATTTATCCTGCATGTATAAGGAATCTTTCTCCAGCAGCTGCTGAATAACAGCCACCTTGGAACTGAGGCAGTGTTTTAATATCATGACACAAACACTATTCTAGATTGAAATATATTGGTATTTTGCTTTTTAAAATGACACTACTGTACAATGAATAATGAATTCATTATTATTATTATTATTATTATTATTATTATTATTATTATTATTATATATAAAATGAGTAATAATAATGATAATAATGAAAAAGCTACTTGTTTCAATTAATCCTAGAAAACAGTGACTGTGTGCAGCTGGATTAGCCAGAGGGCAATACCTTGGGGGAAGGGGGAACCTGATGCCCAAAGGCCAGATGTACCTCATCCCAATTTTGTACCCCTTCCCCAGTTCTTCTTCCCACAACTGCAAAAATTAGAGTCCTGACTTCCTGCACTTTGAAAAGAAGACCCCCCCCAACTGATGTGACTCTTAAAGAGGCTTAATATAAATAATTTACAAAGAATAATCCCACCTCTCCCCCCAAAACACTAATGAAAAAAAGAAATCCTGCCTTGCTCTTTTTACATCATTGGTCTGCCCACCGTTGTCTTCCTCCCACAAAATGTTAAGCTGGCCTATCCTCTAAAAGTTGTTGTCTTGCTTGCTTTTTGCCTCTTTGTCTCTTAATACCAAAATAATAAATAAAATTTGGTGCATGATCAGGTATGTCTTTTAGTCATCACAGCCTGTAATGCATTTTCCTTATATAATATAATTATCTTTAGGTATCTTGGCAGCATGGATTACTGATATCAACCAATATGGCATCAAATATGAGAAAATGGATGGAAAAATGTTAAGATGTGCAAATGTTGATAGAAAAGTAGCAAGTAGTATGCAGTTTGTTTTGAGTTTGACAAAATGAATGTTTGTCAAAAGAAGTAAAAATGGCTGGGTATAACAATGTGATTCTGCCCACTCAGTTGGGGAACTGAGAGTTGGGTATGTCAGAAGAACCATAAAAGAGCTGAATGCAGTGGGTGGTAAAACAAAAAGAGATAGGATCAAGAATAAATTAATGTGGACTGAATACAATACCAAGGAGCCAATATGAAACAATTACAGAGAGATTGTTTGGCCATACGGATAGAATGAATTAGGAGTGAATAGTAAAAGAAATATGTGAAGGAAGAATGAATGGGTCAAGAGAAAGGATGAGTCTGCTGAGAACACTGAAGTTATGTTGAGATGATAACATCCTCAGAAAGAGAGAGGTGAGAAATTTACAGAAGAAAGGACAATGCATGAAGCAGTGAATGTAGTGAAAGCAAGGATGGTTTGTAAGGATAGAAAGGTAAGGAGTGAGTGGTGCTGTGTAAACTCAATTTAGCTATATTTCTTCTTTCTTCTTTTTAATTTTTTGGCTTACTGGTTCATACTTACTGGTTCATACTTCTTTTCTGCATTCTACAGAATAATGTTTACCCCAGAAAGGAACAGCATGATTGGAATGTATGTATGCATGTATCTACTTCTACAGATGTTGGAAAATAAAAGGAGTAAAGAAGGATGGAACATGTTGAATGGAGATGACAAGAACTGAAGTTGGAAAGTGTAGCAACTCCTGTCCTAAAAGGCACCTACGTTATCTTGGTATAACTTGAATCTCAAAATACATGAGTATAGCATGAAAAGGTGCATAGGAGCATAAGATAATACATTTGTTTGCAAGTCTGAAGAATGTAGGAACTTTCAAACAATACCAAAAGTCTGAGCTCAATCTCTAGCATAGCTAGGAAGAGCTGGCAAAGTTCTAGTCTGAAGTCCTGGAAGGCAATTTATATGCAGTGTCAACAGTCTAAGATAGTTGGACCAAACAGTTTGATTTAGGACAGTTTCTATGTCTTAACTATACCCACGGCTAGCAGAGCGGGGTAGAATTGCAAACAGTAACATCAGAAGTACATAAAAGAAAGGAATTACAGAAAATGATAATTACCTATTGAGAGTGGTCATTTGCAAACAGTTGGTGTGATTTATCTTGTCTACAGCACAGTAGCAGAAGAAAGTACAATCTTTTTCCAGGCCCTTTACTCTTATAGAATAGAACATAAAATGTTCCAAGAAGTTCAGAGTATAATTCAGAGTATAATTCTGAATGCAATACAGATCATGTCAATTTACAGAGATACAGAAGAATGGACCAAAACTTGTAGTCCTTTATAAGTCACATGTTGGGGGGGGGGGATTATTCTCCAGAAAGTATGACAGATATTGCATGACAGGTTCTGCTAATATTTCACTTCCATTTTCAGAGCATTTTTTGCAAATGAAAAAGATGAGCATACCTTGCCAGTAAAAACTGCCAGGTCCTCCTACTATGAGTTCTCCATTCTGTACACAAAACAAACAGCAGCAGCAATAACACAGAATTAATAGCATGCACCGAAGACCAAAATCAAATACATAAAAAATAATCCAAACAACTAATATTAATCAACTAATTACAATTATAATCAGGAGAAAAAAATATAAGACACTCCCCACTCCTTGGCTGTCACTGAGCACCACTGCCGAACCTTGTGCTGCCCATACTTGCTGGGAAATCAAATCCATGGATGGTCTTTGCTGGCTGGAAATCCTGGGAGACATAGTTAATTGTAACTGCAGAGTTCTAAATTAGAGATAACTATGCTGTAGTATATGCATCATTCCAATTAGGGCCGCTACTAGAAGGGGTAGTTTTGATATTTCTATGGGAATGATAGAGATATGTTGAAGAGTAGAACTGAAGTGAATGCTGTGAATTTTAGTGTCCAAGAAAAAATGGATTAAAAGAAAGCCATAAATGTTGTGACAATATTGAAAAATGGTACAGCTGCAGGTATAGATGGCATAACTGAAGAAATGCTGAAATACACATTTGAAATGCTTCTGAAGTAGCTTTGCAACTTGCTTTACATGTGTTTATACTCTGAACTGCGTCTAAACCTGACAATTGGAAGAATGTCAATATTCTATTCAAAGCACAAAGTAGGATGCAAAAATTACAGGAGGGGGGTTGTTTTGCAATGTGCGCCTGGGAAGGTGTTTTATGGAATTCTGATCAAAAGGATAGAAGAGGTGACAAACTGATTGATTGATTGATTGATTAATCACACTGACAGACTGCTGCAACGCAATGGGAATGAGATATTTAAGAAACATCATGTAACACAAGAAGAGAAAAGAGTCAAAATAGAAATGAGCACTGAAGCAATGTGGATTGAATACAAAAGTGAGTGACCAGCATGAAAGAACTAGATTTTGATGGTTTCGTTATACAGAAAGGATATATGAGGCTAGAACTGTAAAACCAGTTCATGAAGGAAGAGTGTAGAAGGAGAAGATTGTCTTTGGATGCATTAATGAGATCCTCTAAAAAAATAGAGGCAAGAAGTTTAAAAGCCGAAAGGCATATATAAAGCAGTGTGTGAACATGGTGGAAGCAAGGATGGTTTGCAAGAATAGAAAGGTATGGAGGGGTATAGTGAATGATGTTGGTATGAGTATTACCATGTCTTTTCTTTTTCTCTCTCTCTCAATTTTTTGTTCCCTTTCTGTGATTTGTATAATTGTTTACCCTGAAAGTGAACAGTGTAATGGGTATGGATATATGTAAATATGTTCTTTAATTGCTTATAATTCATTTTAGACAGATAGCCCTATGGATACAAAGGGATGAGTACAAACTGAAATAATAACATTAAGAACAACAGTAACAGCAACAACTGGATTACTGCAATGTGCTGTACATGGAGCTGTCCTTGAACAATATTTGGAAGCTTCAGCTGGTACAAAATGCGGTGGCGTGAGTAGTTATGGGTGCCGGTCATTTGGCACATGTGATACCTCTGCTCTGCAAGCTGCACTGGCTACCAGTATGTTTCCAGGTGCAATTCAAGGTGCTGGTGGTTACCTTTAAAGCCCCTTAAAGCTTGGGGCTGGGTTAGTTATGGGACCATCTTTCCCCAGCAGTGTCTATTTGTCCTGTTAGATCCAGCAGGACAGGCATGGCCCGGGTCTCATCTACTAGAGAATTCAATCTGGCAGGACCCAAGAACAGAGCCTTTTCTGCTGTGGTGCCCATCCTCTGGAATATCATCCCCCTGAGATTAGACTTGCCCCAACTCTGCTGGCCTTTTGCAAGGCATTAAAAACCTGGCTTTGCCATCTAGCCTGGGGCCCTGGCAGTAATGGTGAGTCCATTTCATGGTTGATTTGAATGTGGAACCTTGTGAATGTTCTCTGCAGTTATTCTATGCTCTTGATGTTTTTTTTTAAAATTTTGGTTGTTTAATCCTGTTTTTATTCTGTTTTAATTGTTAGCCACCCAGGGTCATGTATATGAGATGGGCAGCCATATAAATTTATTAAATACATAAAAATAAACAAACAGGAAAGCCTACCTGTGTCATTATTGCTTAATAGCAGCACCCAGCTAGCACCACAAGGGCAGTAAAATGTCTCCATCATCTCATCACAACTTCACCCAGGCCTGCTTCCACCAACAAACATCAGCTTGTAAGGACATGGGTGAGGGGCTCAATTTCAGCTCAGGATTGTAGCCAGGAACTGTAGTTATTGCATTATGTTTTTGTTTGAACAAGGACAACAGACATTAAGAAAATGTTGTTTTTACCAGCCCTGCCTCTTGCCAAGAATTCATCTAATATCACTGATGGATGAATAAGGATCTTGTCAACAAAATTGCCTGTTTTTATTAGGACTGTTAATCAACTACAGAATCTGTAACTGATTAATCTCTTCCTTCAAGAAAACATATTCTCCCTTTGGTGCAAGAAGAAAATTGCACGTTTCCCATTGTTCATTTGGATGCCTGCCTAGGATTAGTATAAGAACCGGGGAAAATGCCAGTTTTGTCAAAGTCTTTGAATGAAGGCTGGTGTGGGTCTTCCGGGCTGTGTGGCCGTGGTCTTGAAGTTTTGTTTCCTAACATTTCGCCAGCACCTGTGACCGGCATCTTCAGAGTGCAGGAGCACGGGAAACGTTCCGACAGACACGGAGACTGGGAATGGGAAATGTTCCGACAGACACGGAGACTAGGAACACTCCGGAACAAAAAAGCACACCTACTATGCTCCTTAACCTTCCTACTACGATGCAGAGACACTGGGACCATCCCAGCTTTTCTCAGAACGAAAAGGACTCTCAAATCTCCACAAGCTAACTGCATTTACGACCAACTTGAACAAGCCCTCCTACGTGAGAGAATACACACAACCCACAGAAAGCTTGCCATCACAGACAAAGAATTATTTGACACACACATCAGCATCAGTCAGAAAATGAGAAGCCAGGACTGGGACAAGATTGACACCCTAACCTACAGGAAAATGGAAAAGGATATCACTGACCACACAACCAGGCAAAAGCAAAAGTTTAACAAATGCCAAAACAGTCAACCAAAACCGGCGCTGGATCCCGCCCGCATTGTCATCAATTTGACGGAACGCCAACTCGCGCCAGAAGAAACCGCCATCCTAGCCAAGGGAGGAAACTTCGCAATCACACCCCCCAGAATTCCTGTGGAAGATATCATCACCAATGTGGAATCAGCCATCTGCCACCGCCCTGAAGAGGAAGCAGAGGAAATAAGGGGTGAGATAGCAAGGATCCTACGGAGAGCAAAGCCCCCCACCAGCAACATAACGAGGAAAGAGAGAAATGCCATAGAAACCCTCAATTCGGACCCCGATATCATCATCCTGCCGGCTGACAAGGGCAACGCCACGGTAATTATGAAAACAGATGAATACAAAGACAAAGTTAGAGAACTACTAGACCCCACCACATACAGAAAACTAAAACGGGATCCGACCAGCAAAATCATGAAACAAACCAACACCCTGACGAGGAGCTCCTCCCTTCACCCCAACGCACTTCAACGCATATGCAAGACAGAAGCCCTTACACCCAGACTATACGGACTCCCCAAAATCCACAAAGACTTGATCCCACTCAGACCCATCGTAAGCGCCATTGGCTCCCCGACATATGAATTATCCAAACATCTGGCCACCCTTCTACAGACCCACGTGGGACAGACTCCAGCCCATATCAGAGACTCAGAACATTTCATCGAGAAAATCAGCACCCTGAAACTCAACCCCACAGACAAACTGGTCAGCTTTGACATGGTCTCCCTGTTCACTAAGGTACCAGTGAGGGACACCCTGGCACTCATCAAACAGATCTTTCCAGAAGACATCACAGCCTTATTTCAGCACTGCCTAACAACCAGTTACTTCGTATGGGACAATAAGTACTATGAACAGATGGACGGTGTCGCCATGGGAAGCCCCCTGAGCCCAGTCGTAGCAAATTTCTACATGGAACATTTTGAAAAACGGGCTTTAGAAACCGCACCCGTTACCCCAACAGTCTGGTTCCGATTTGTGGATGACACCTTCGCAATTTGGAGTCAGGATGAAGAAGACCTAGAGAAGTTCCTGAACCACCTAAACAGCGTCCACCCCAATATACAATTCACCATGGAAAAAGAAGTGGACGGCCAACTTCCATTTCTAGACACGTTGGTCATACGCAAACCAGACCTCAAATTAGGACACAAAGTCTACAGAAAACCCACCCACACAGACCGGTACCTACACAAAAACTCCAACCACCACCCACGTCAGAAAAGAGGCATTATCAAAACCCTCATGGATCGTGCCAATCGGATCTGCGAAACCCAATTCCTAAACTCTGAACTTAACCACCTTAATTGGGTCCTACAAGCGAATGGCTACTCCAAGAATGAAATAAAAAGAGCCATCAAACCAAGAAAGCAACATGCGACTGAAGAAGAAAAACAGTCACCCACCAATAAAGTATTTCTGCCCTATATCAAAGGGGTCACAGACCGCATGGGAAAACTGATGGAAAAACACAATTTCCAAACAATCTTCAGACCCACCAGAAAAGTACAAGAAGTGCTAAAATCAGCAAAAAACAAAAGGGATCCCCTCACCGCTGCAGGAGTATACCGCATACCATGCAGTTGCGGGCAAGTATACATCGGGACCACAAAACGCAGCATCCATACCAGGATAAAAGAACACGAAAGACACTGCAGACTACAGCAACCAGAAAAATCTGCAGTAGCTGAACATGCTCTCAAGTACACTGGACACAAAATCCTATTTGAAAACACAGAGATACTGGACAACACCAACAGCCACTATACCAGGCTATACCGGGAAGCCATTGAGATTCACAAACACCAGCACAGTTTCAATAAAAAAAGAGGAGAGTCTAAAAATCAACAAAACCTGGCTACCAATCCTGAAAAATACAGCCTACAAAAGGTCAAGGAACTCAGCTCAACCACCAGGACATGTGAACAGTTCACACAATGAACTTGCTAATCACCCCGAGCAGCCCCTCGTTAACAATTCAGTAGAAGAAAAAACCCTGCCTAATCCCTAGGAAAAATACACACAGATGCTGACACCAAAACAAGCAGCCACTCAGTAACCCAACCCCACCCACCCACACCCATCCCCCACCCCAGATCTCTATAAATACCCACAGAAGGGTCACTTCACCCTGGGCACAGAGAGAACTGCTCCTGTCTGTGCTCCTGCACTCTGAAGATGCCGGTCACAGGTGCTGGCGAAACGTTAGGAAACAAAACTTCAAGACCACGGCCACACAGCCCGGAAGACCCACACCAGCCATCGTATGCCGGCCGTGAAAGCCTTCAACAATACATTCTTTGAATGAAACTTGAGTTTTTAGGAGTTTTGAGATTTTTGAGACTCAATACAATCTACATATTGTGTGTGTGTGTGTTTGTGTTAGTTATATAGGTACAAATATTTTTGAGATAGGAAATGATGAGTTGGAGGAGAAGGTGCATATGAGAGTGAATGTGAAAGTGATTAGAAAATCCAGCAGCCAGTCAACCACTGTGGATGCTCACCTTATAAAAATCTAAGCTGAATCCTGCTTGACAGTAACCTTGCCCCTCAGGATCTGGGTTGTCTGAAGGTATCAAAGGATGAACACTGAGTTAGTTTTATATTGTAAATTGACTCAAATATTATCATAACTAATAGGGGAGGGTTTTCCACCAGTTAACAGGCTGCAAATGTAATCTCTTTTTGTGCTAAAATTTAGGCAACAATTTTTAGATGAGTTCTAGGTCCAAAGTAAAATAAGAATGGTGACAATGAAAATGATAATGATAATACATGAGCATCCAAAGCCAGAACCAAAACCAGTGCGTGAGTTTTGGAAAGGAAACATGGATCTAAGCAACAAGTTCATATTTGGAAGATCCAAAGATGAAGATGAAATCCTTGATTTGGTTTGTTTCTACATGAGAAAGGACCTGGGATTGCACACATTTTGGCTGCAGTCCATCCAAGCCAGAGAGTGTGCAAAGGAACCAGAACAGTCAAGATGGCAACTGCAATCACATGATCAAAGTACCACTCCTTTTTTACTTCTTTTTTGCATATACCATGCAGATAAAATAGAGGCAGCTGCTATTATGAATTTTTGAGCCCCTCCTGGATGCCCCTGTCTCCGTACATTCTGATGATCTTAGCGCAAGTTCAAGCAGTTAACTGCTAGTTCTACAAAAAGAGACAGAGAGAGGGATGGCTAAATCTGGAGTGATCAGCTGCTTTTAAAATTTGGCTTCTGCTTATCAAGGTCTGTTTGCCATATTGAAAGTTCTTTTAAATTAAGCCAGAGTTGACTTGTCATCACTGCAGCACCAGCCTCATCATTATTCTTTTAATGAAACATAAAAGCTTCCCAAATAAAAAAAATATAATTAAGTGTCTCTTTGTAACCAAGGGCTATTGATTCAGAACTGCATGCCTAGGCTGAACACATGAGATCACAGATCAAAATTGTTCTACCGAGTTCAAATTGTACGACCCAAAGAACTTACTGTTACGGCAAGGAGAATATTCCACATAGGTGCTGAAATTCTGAACAGCAACATAGCAGGTGCCCACTGGATCTTTTTCAGGAGCAGCCTTCAGAGTTCTCCAATGATATAAGGGCGCACAAGCCTATCAAAACATAAGTTGCACAACAAAAAATTTTAAGGTGTTTGGATTAGGTTTACAGTACAGTAATTTGTGTTATACCAGATGTATTTTTTATAAATCCAGGTTACTGCTTTCCAAAGTATTGACATTGCCAGGACTCTCAGCAAGACGTACATGTTCCCACATCTGCTGCTCTTTTCCTTGCTCTGTTCTATCCTCCGTTCTGCTCAGGTGCAACTGCCCAGTTGACTGAGAGATCCAGGAGCTCTCCCCAACTCCCACCTTGTTGGCTGTAGTACTCCAAACAATTACAATTTAAAAAAAAAATTAGGCAGTGGGGCAGTTAAAAAAAAGAAACCACTGCCTGAGCCCCCAAAGAGCTGTTCTGATCTATATGCATTCATTCATTAGATTTACATCCCATCTTTTATCCTGAAGCTCAAGAACCATACATAGGAACTTGCCCTATGGGACAGAGCTATGCTATGAAATATGAAACCCAAAGCCACACAGTAACATTCCATGGCTGAAGCTGGGTCTCTCTAGTCCTAATCTAACTCTAATCCAACCATGGCACCACACTGCCTCTTTTAAGATAGATCAGCTTAACTCAACTGGAGTCCTTAGATGTTTATTTATTTAGAATATTTGTCACTTATAGGTAATACTTGGGCTACAACCACTCATTCAGTGACCGTTCAAAGTTACAACAGGGCTGAAAGAGGGGGATTTATGACTGGTCCTCAAAGTTGTGGCCATTGCAGCGTTCCCACGGTCACACGATCCCAATTCTGGCATTTGGCAACTGGCTTGCATTTACAACAGTTGTAGCACCCCACGGTCATGTGATTACCATGTGCAACCTTCCCTGCCAGCTTCCCACAAGCAAAGTCAATGGGGAAGCCAACAGGAGGACACAGGTCGCTCTCATTGCTTTTTCTCCCAAGGAACCCCCAGATGACAGGGTGAGTGCAGACCCCGGGCAGGCGGGCAGCCACCTTCCTGGCTCCACTTGCGCCAGGTGGTGGCACGTAACCCCCACCCGGCTACACTCATGCCACACTGCAGCACCCATCCTCCCACCTGCCTGCACTTGCTCCTGGCCATAGCATCTATCTGTGTGCCCAGCCACACTTGCCCCACACCACAGCACCCACCTGCATTTGCACCACATCACCCACCCCCACCTGCCCACACTCCATAGCACTCACCTGCCTGCCAGCCTGCTTGTGAGTTGCCTAAGGAAAGGCTTGTTGTGACCAGGACCTGTGACTTCCTGCCAGCTTCCCCACTGACTTTGCTTGTTGGAAGCTGGCAGGAAGTCACAAGTCGTGGTCACATGAGGTCCTTGTTTAATGACCCGCAATCATTGCTTAACAATGGCAACGGGGACTGCTGGGATTGCCATCGGTAAGTGATATGGTCATGTGACATTGCGCTTTATGACCGCATTGCTTAGCAATGGAAATTCCAGTTCCAATTACCATTGTTAAGTGAGGACTACCTGTACTGCCTTAATATCTCATGGTGGTTCATGTTAAACTAGAATTTTCATTGCCCCTACCCTTATCCTCATGTGCTATGGATGATAGGAACTCTAATCCAGCAAAAACTCTGAAGGTCCTAAAGTTGAAAAAACCAAGGACAAATACTTTGATGCTCTAAAAGTCATGTTCATACAAGGGTTCTTTGACCTGCAGGGTTAGTATGGATTCTGATATTAAGCAAACAACAGTAAATTAGTAAAACTACAGTATGTTACTATACAATATTTGCATAGTAAGGAAATAGAGGCACAGATAGCAAATCCAGCATCACTACTGCTTTCCACATTTTCTGATCTTTGAACAGAGCCTGTCTGGGGAAATTTCCTGGGCTTGAACAGAGACACTACATAGATAATTATATGGTGTAACTGGTGACCAGTAGGGCAATTTCTAGCCTCCTGTTTAGTCTTCTTTCTCCCACTAAACTTAGGTAGATTCACAGACGTTTTATGCATGAATAAAAATAAACAACTGTTACTGCAAGTGAGCAGCACAGAGCCTTAAACATCTTTAAAACAGTAAAAGCATATGACAGAAAATTAGGTCTCAAAAGACTTACTAAACAGAAGCACTTTTAACCTGGTCAGAAAACATTTCCAAGAAGGCAATCACATTTGTGGCAAAGGTGCTTACTGAATGCTTCCTTTTCCCATTCGACATCCAACGAATCTCAGAAGGCAGGAGCATGAAAGGAGGAAGTCCTTCAGTTGCTCAAACTACTTAGGGCCTCAAGATGTAACAGAGCAGTTTTGACTATTCTGGTTAAAAGAAAATATAGCGAGGAGCTTTCCTAATTTGCAATGTTGTTTGATACTGTCTTTATATAAGAAAAAGCCCTGACTTGCTAATAGATTATTGTGACCTCCTTTCCCGCCTGAAAAATCTGATAAACATCACAGACCACTGATCAATAGATTTTACAGACAGCTACCTTATGCTTCTGCAATAAACTAGGGATTATCATTACCAGCAAACAAACTTCTTCAGCAATCCCACGGCTTTTTCTTCTAGCTTTACCTTCTCAATGAAGGCCTTTTTTTACAGAGGTTAGTGAGTTACAGCTAGAGATATTGTCCAGTTAGGATTGCAAGCTCAAGGAATGCCCTTAAACTGTTACATATGTTGGCGGGAAACCAGACTAACTAGGGGGCTTGTTTCTTGGGTGTGACTGTGGATATTGCTGTTGGATACATGACAGCCGCCTCCGTTGAGATGAAAACAGTAGGAAAGGAGCCTGGCTACCTCTTTGGAATGCCTCTGTCTCCTCCACTTATGGGTTGGGCGCCCTTTTGGTGGCTTGGAATTCTTCTCAAAGAGATGGCTGTTATTTTGGGGATGGATGGGATTCTGACCCTTTCCCTGGATATTTGAGATTTGGGTTTTTTATCTTGTTTTACCATTTGTTTTAAGCTGGTTTGATGTAATTTTTGTCTCAAAAGGGAGCAAATGGATGCTTTTGATTATTACCGATTAAGGACAAAGAAGGTTCAGTAGGCACAAAAAGGGGTTTAGGACATGTTCTGTTGATATATTGCTACATAAAACATGTATTACGAAGGTATCGTAAGTGTCCAGTTCTCACTCAAGCCCAGAAATTCTTACAACTCAAGGAAACAAGGGGCATGGAATAATAATATTTTGTTACAAGTAGCTGCTCAACAGGCTCTAGTTTACTGCAAGAGACATTTAACTAAGGGTAAAGATGGGTGCCTGATCTTATGCTTTGGAAGAAAATGGCCCCCTTGCTCAACCTTCATGGTTGACAGCTAGTAAAGATTATTTCGTGACATTCTATGCATGCTTTACTTTGACAGTCATTTTGTGTAAGGAAATCAACATTGCATTTCAAAAAGAGGAAGAATGGGAGAAAAAAGGAAAACATGCAAAGGAAGGTAAATCAGTTTGGAATCTGAGAGTTGGGACTGCTTGGAGACTGCTGGGAATTTCATGTGCCAACTAGCTCTGTAACAGGATAGGGTGATGTTTTATTCATCACCTGCTTTATGTCAAAGTCCTTTTCTAGGGATAACCACATGAATGAATATTTCAAGCAAGGCATTTCCTTTAGATACACACTCCCATTTAAAAATAATTCAAACCATTTTCAAACAAATCCCCAAGACAACACTTGCTGCTTCATAATTGTTTGGGAAAATTAAGCATGACCAAATCCATGGTTCACAACACGAAATGTTTTGCTGTCCTTTCTAAAGCTTTGCATTAAATCCTTCTACATTAGCTGCTAATGTGAAATGCCTGCTCTGGTAAAGAAACCATCACTAGTGACTTACAACTTAATAAAATTGCTCAAAAGAAAACAGGCTGTTAGGGGGTTTCACCTGGGAATTTCCATCAGAGCTTGTAAATGCTCTGCACAAGGATTTATGAAAGAAGCTTCAGGTTTAGAGCCAGAGCTCCACTGATTAGTAGAGCAACAGTTCTGCAACTGTGAGGAACATTCTCCAAGTGAGGTAATGCTAAGCCAGGATTTATTGAATAAAACCACAATTGCTATGGTTCACACAATATGTTAAGCATAAGTCATAGTTTATAAATTGCAATGGCTAGGTTCACAAAACGCATTGAGTCAGCTGTTTGCTAAAGGAAACAAAAGCTGTTTTCTAGTCTCTACAAGCTATTTCTATCATCTTATTAGCCAGACTAGTTAGACAAGTACTCTCTGCATCACTATCTAATCACCAAATCAGTACAACTTTGGGACAAATATCTACTGAAGGACCATAGAGGGAGGGAATAAGTTAGACTTACTGGGCTGCTGAACATGTAGACTTTAGAGTATTCACACCAGGACTATTAAAAAGAAAATTCTAGATGCCATAACATGTATCTATATTAAATATAGATACAAGTTACTCAAGTATGCGTTTAAGTCCTGCTTCATGTTCCTTCAGACTTTTTTCTTCTGTGATGGACATATAAAAGTAAGGCAGCATTCCATGATCAACTCAGTAACTCAATCAGGGTTCCTCCTTGCATGCAGGAACTAATTTCACCCCAGTCCACTGAAAAACAATTGACTAAGCTTTTTTTCCTAAGCTAGTCATTAGCAGGTATGCCTTTTGCTTTAAACTGGCCAAATTAAAGCAGCTACTTTTTTATTAATAATTTTGGCAAATTAAAATTGGGAATGTATGCATCTATGTACAGTATGCATGTGTACATAGGCCACCTCTGATTTGGCCTGACCCAAATAATGCTTTTTCCCAAAGTACCAAAACAAATTCAGTCTTGTGGTTGCTAGACACCTCTAGTTTTATTAGTGTTTTAAATTATTCATGTTTGTAATTGTGTATTACTTTATTTTTGTGAACAGCTCTGTGAATCTCCAATGAATATTAAATAATAACAAGGGTTTATGTATCTTGGACTCAGAATGAAATTTATTATTTCATTCAGACTTTGGAGCATCTGCCTGCATCCTGACTTGGAAATTAGACTTTCTGAGAGAACTCTATGCCTATATGCCCCTCAGTACCTACATTTAAAACATTATTTTACAGGCTAAAGGAGAAGATGCACACTTTTTTTTTTCCAGAACAAGGATTCTACTTGGCTTTTCAGTAGCAGGCTGGTGACTATACTACAGAAAGTAGAGGGCAGGGGGAGGCTGAACAAAGAGCTAGGTAGGGGCATGACCAAAAATAAATTTGATTAATTTATATTCAAGGGCCAATTTGGTATAGTGGTTAAAGCAACAGGCTTTAACTGGGAGATTGTGAATTCTAGTCTCACCTTAGGCACAAAGCCATCTGGTTAACCTTGGGCTGTCTCCCTCTCTCTCAGCTCTAGGAAGAAGGCAATGGCAAACTACACACACACCTAAATTCAATTAAAATAACTAAATACAGATAACATATTACATTCCCTGTATTGAACCATTTTTCTCTTCTTGCAAAATTTAATAATTTTTTGGAAACGCTCCAGTTCCCTTGAATTATCTTTAGAAACAAATAAGCACATGTTTTTCCATCTCTTTCAAGAATAATTTCAAACCCAATACTAGGTGCATACACGAGAACAGTGGGATTTCTTATATAGCTGATTGGAGATCGAAATAGGTTTTAGAGGCAACTGTGATGGAAGGCATGAGTGGGGAACATTCTGGAATGAAGCTTCAAGGTTGCCGGGAGGGGGAAGAGAGATTCCAGGGGAAGCACCTCCTCAGCCCCCAGCCGGAGTGTGGGAAAGTCAAGAGAAGGAGACTGGCCCCTCCCTAAGGGCATCATGGCTATAGTTGCTGCTGTTGGGGAATTAGAATTAGTCTGGCGAGATTCTGTCTATTAGGTGTAAGCTAATAAAGGAGCTAAACTGTTCTGGACTGTCTCACTGTTGTTCTTGGGCTGAACGTGACAGCAACTAAAGTACTAACAGGTGCCAAAATCTCTGTCCATAGTCTTTTTATAACGCTACCATAAACTACGGAATTGTGTGAGTTAAACACTGAAGAAAACTCTAATATCACAAATTAGACTTCTGGAAATCTTTTGAATGCTGTCTTAACTTATTTTCAATATACAGTTTCCTTGAAACATGCTTTATTTTGGTCTGCTAAGTCTTCCATGTGTGTGCTCATCATGGATATTGCTCTGAAAGTGTAATGGATGGCATGAATGGAGAAGATTCTGGAATGGAACTTCAAAGTTGTCAGGAGAGGGGAGAGACATTCCAGGGCAAGCGCCTCCTCAGCCCGTAGAAGAGTGTGGGAAGACGAAGAGGATGAGGCTGGCCCCTCCCTAGAGTCTCATGGGTTATAGCCACTAGTTGCTTTAGCATAGGTTTAGTCTGGCAAGATTTTGTCTGTTAGGTGCGAGCTAATAAAGGAACTGAACTGTACTGGATTGTCTCATTGCTGTTCTTGGGCTGAACCTGACAAGGGCTATTTAGCAAATGACTACAATTTATTACCAAGCTGAATTTCATAGCATTTAGATTAGTACAAACCTACTCTTGGAAATAGATTAATTTAGAATATAGATGTAATGGGAAGTAGGAATAACTTTGAGGAGGATGAGCCACAACCAAGACAATGGTCAGATAAAAGAAATTTGAGTCCAAGGCAGAAATGTAGTTTGAGAAAGCACCTGAGACTTGACCCTCCCTAGTTCTCAAGAAGATAAAGGGAAGGAGGGGGGAAGCATATTCAGACATACAAGATTCTGTTACTATAATCTTATATTAAAAGTAGTATTAGTATTCATAACTTTGGTTTTCTGGTCTGATCTACCTTGAAGGGCTGACAATAGGTAAAAATTTATCCTAGGATATTCTTCAAAAATAAAGTTCAACATTAAAATCCCATATGTGCACACACATACAAATATGCTACAAAATTATCTAGATTGATAAAGACCTCCCTTTATTTATTTATAATACATTTATAGCCCACCACAATCCATTAGACTGAAATGATCTTGACAGCACACTCCCTAGGGCTGGGAACTGCCTTAGATACCTGTTGTACAGCAAGAAGGATGTAGCATCTTCTTAAAGCTAGGTGTGTCTTTACCCAAGATCATGCAGCAGCTCCAAAAGACAGCTATACAATCTTGGAAGAAAGAGGGAATTCCTTTAAGGAGTTGCAGACAAGCACATCTTCTGTTTGCCAAAGCACATTTTGCCTTCATACCTGAAGCACTAACCCTAACCCTTATATTAACTATTTCATGACATTTTGGCTAGTCTAATAAAGGCCAATAATGGAATTTGGAGCTTTTTTCTATATGAATCAGCATAACAATATTTTTTAAATAATTAAACACATGTCCTTTGAATATATACAGTCAAAAAAGAAGTATCTCAAAATAATAACAACACAAAGGTGTAAAAACTTACTACAACTTTTCCTTTATGAGTTCTGATTGTTGCTCCAAACCACTGATTTGATTTAAATTCAAGAGGTTCTCTTGTACCATTGATTTTGATTTTCCTGTTGTCTGTAAGAGAGAAAAATGTCTGTCTTTACATTTACCCATGATGTTAGGAAAGGAAAGGAAAGGAAAGGAAAGGAAAGGAAAGGAAAGGAAAGGAAAGGAAAGGAAAGGAAAGGAAAGGAAAGGAAAGGAAAGGAAAGGAAAGGAAAGGAAAGGAAAGATTATATTCAAAGTTATTTTATTTAAGTTGCTATTTACAGTGAATTGGATCTGGATAAGTTTAATGTTTTCCCACTGAAAATATTGTGACCAGTTCATCTTTATTAATTCATTAATTCATTATTTCAAAAGAATGTTTATTTGCCTTTTGAGGTAGACTAGGTTAGAAAACTGACACCACAAGACCTACTGGAACTCTATTGTTATAAGGTATGATAACAGAATCTTAAAAGCTTGGCAGGCATTTTCTCTCTCCTGTCATACTAAAGAAAAGCAAGGTGGGGGCAATCTTGAGTTTTTTCCTCACTCCTTCCTGTCTATCTATGGTAAGCTGTTGCCTACATACCAATTGTTGATTTCCTTCTTCAAGTTCATCTCTGTACTCCTCTATACCCCTGAAACTCATCTGCAGCCAACCCAATCACTGTATTAACTCAGTATGCTTACCATTTCATTCATTTAATTCATTTAATCATAGCTTACTCAATTAGGCCCTTTTGGGCTTTGCAGGAAACACTGACCCACAGCTTAACCACTTGGACTGGATTCTCACAACATGCTAGACTAAAAGATGGTTCAGTGGATAGAGCAAACACAGGCAATACTGATAAATATATATTGCTGAAAACACTAAGATTTTTTCCAAAATTTACTAAAATTATAAAGATAGACTTTCTCTAAATGATTTTGATTTGACATGTCATTTTCTTGGCAGATTCTCTGGAGGATTCCCACCAAACTCCTATTCTGCTTGCTTCTAACCTCAAATAAGACTAGCCAAGTTCTGCCACCTATTGAGACACCAAAGGAACTGCTATAGAAAAAACTTTTTGTATCATTTATCGTCATTCTCCAAGCTTTAGACTCAGGCCAAGAGGTTTTAAAGTGCTGGGGGCTACCTAGAAAAGTAACAACTGAGCAACAGTTCAAATTTAAGTCTTCCAAACATAAGAAAAGTTTCATCTGATCATAGAAACTCTGATGTGCCCAAGAAGCTCTTATAAATTCAGTTTTTCTTGACCAAAGAGTGATGCACAGCAGACTAATTTTTCCCACCAAAAAAAGAAATGAAGTCCATGTGCATTTTGCAGCACATACTGAGCTCTACATCATGGTATGGAAATACAAACTAAGGTTTTTATATACTTCAATCCCCAATGTGCACACATAATCAAAACAGCAATCAATTGCTACAGTCAAAAAATATGTGAATATTCCAGCGTCATGAACTGAGGTCCTTGGTATCTCTGACCATATTTACTTCAGATATACTAAAACTAATTGGGAAATTAATGTAAAAAATAGTAAAAAACCCATCAAGATAGGAGATTCAAAATGCTACTCAATTGTGATTATAAATAAATAAATTTCTAAAAAGACACTTCAATATTTTCCCCTCTTAGTGACAAACTGTGACAAATTATACATTTTTATTTGACCAGCATAACTTCTCAAACTCTGCTGTTCCATTCTGACTACCAGACAATTTTGTTTGGACCAATACTACATGTGTACCATATTGCCACAAGAGACAGCTCTGCAACACTGTTTTATATACACGTCACAGCTGTCATCATAAGAAAAACCATCTGTGTAAAAGCTCAGCCCAATTATAATGTATTTCAGGTTGTAATAAAAAGCAGTCCTCCCTTCCTTTCACCCTCAGTCTTCTGAAGTAAACTGATTTCCCATATGTTCCTAAGCTGTGCTCCTTCTTCACTAGTCATTCTTAATGAACTTCTCTATTTATCCCCCCAAACAGAGACAATACTCCTGGCCTTTCATATCTGGGTAGTTCTGCCTGGTTTCTGGTTCCTGTCAAGGAGTTCACCAGATCTACTCTTGTTATTTCAGCTAAATAAAAATAAAAGCATATACATTGTGAAAGGTGAAATTTGAAGTTTTTTTCCCCAGTGTCAAATTATATTATCAGCATTAGCAAAACTGCAGAGTATTTGGTACGGCTTAATACACTATGCATTAAACACACAGTATATTTTAACTAGTTAGATCTAATTTACACAAAGGTTTCTCAGTCAGTGAACTAACTTGCTGCCCACTTCTGTCTCTCCCACATCCATGACTCACATTCACCACTGTAACATTCAACATTACTGACATTATTGTGCCCTCAATACAAAGCAAAGAAAGTGTGCAAAAACAAAATGGATTGGAACAGGTTTAAAACAGGTCACAAAACGAAGCTTCCATGAAGTCGGTACTGAAGGGAAATTTCAGTGTTGCTTCCAACGCAGCAACATGGAGGGAATGTACTGGTGGAGAGCCTCTCATTATGAAGTCATGGACGTGCAGCAAATTGTTAAATATTTAATTTGTATCTATTGCCTGTGTTTTGTCAACTTGTGAGAACTGCAATCAGGTGTCAACGACTTGTCCAGTCAGCATTGTTGCCCACCATCGTAAGACAGCATCAATCCTTTATCTCAGATGCTGATGGATCAGGAAAAATGACAGATAAGGTCAGGTCCCTGTCAGATTCTGACTGCCAGAAAGGTCCAAGATGGATGCCCCTTTGATAATGCTGCTCTGCAAAGTCATGAGTGTAAACAGTTTGGACCTGCATCCCACTTTATAGTACCATTTCCTTTCCTTACTTTTTCTCCTCTGTCTTCTTATATCTTTCTAAGGCAGTGTTTCTTAAATTTTTTGCTCTCAGGACTCCTTCTCACTTTTAAAAATTATGGAGATTTTGTTTGTATGGGTTATATTTATCAATATTTACTGCATTAAAAATTATGCATTTGTAGAATATTTATTTACTGAATCATGTAAAAATAACAATTTTAAACCCATTAGACACTAACAAATAAAATATTTTTCATGAAAAAAACCTATTTTTTTTTAACCAATAAAAAATAAGAATGAGAAGAGTGATGGACTTCTGGGGAAGCAACGGTGAACTGAAGATGGCCCCGCTGAGCATGGAACCGATGACCCCGGCTGAACGAGGAGCCAGTGAATGGATTGGCTTTTCAGAATTCCTCTCCAGACAAGGAAAGGACTCAGGATTGTCCATAAGCGCTCCAAACAGTAGCTCCTCACGAGAGACTGTAAGGCAGCGGTCTTTGGCAGGTTTAGAGCTCTAAGAGCCAAGGGATTGACAACTTTGCCTTTAAAAGGACTCTGGGTTCACCCAGCTCCTTTCTTAATCACTTCTGGAAATTGCTTATTAACTTTTTTTTAATATATTAAGAACCTTCAGAATACAAGTTTCATTACGCTGGGTGAATCTTCTTCAATCCTTGGCAAAAGAAGTTTTTATGCAAGATTAAGGACTTTAAAAATTCTTATTTTGGAATAAACAGCAAAAGAGTGATTAGAACGTTGATTCTGGAAATTTATAAATGGACTAAGGGGCCAGATGGATTTGAAACAAGATTTTGAAATTTATTACAAGAAACCTTCTCATGAGAAAATGCTGTTAATTAGGGGAAAAAACACAATAAAATGGGACTTTGAAGGTTGGACACTAGAGGGAACCAGAAAGAACTAAAGATTATAATTAAGCGACCCACTAATACAGAATGGAGCAAAATACTCTAATTTTGGAAGAATTCAAAGATATTTGGGAATAATGCACTCAGAAATTTCTCTTAAGATTGTCTGCTATCATAAAAATGGATTTAAAAGAGGTTATAGAAGAGAAACAGTCTTACTGAACAAGACTGAGACAGGCTGATTCAAATGTGGATTTAAACATGACAGGTTACAAGAATGATATGGAAGATGTTACACTGGATTTTGAAATGAACCGGCTGGTGTCTTAATAATTAAAAGGGCTATACAAATAATAAACCAGAAGAGTGACTTAGATAACTTCCTTATTTTGGATTTACAAAAGAGATGTGTTAAAGTTTTGAAGGAGTTTCTAAGAAGAGACAGCGAGAAAATGAAAAGAAATCAAGTTCTGGGACATTATTTAATGGGATTAAAGATCAAGATTCTTAAAAGCAAAGGAAAGGAATATAAAGTTGGTTTATTTGATCAAGACTAAAATATATATGTTGTTGTTTCTGGTAACACTTAATGGACTTTTGCTGACCAGGACCTAACAACGAGGCTTTAAAGATTTGTTTATAGACAAGAGATGAGATATGGGAAAAATCTTTTGTTGTATTTTCAGATAAAGTGATAAGTTATTGGGTTAAAAGGAAAGGAAAAAGATATAAACTTGGTTTATTTAAAGTTAAAATATATATGTAGTTATTACTGGTAACTCTTAATGGACCTTTGCTGATTAGGACTGAATTACAAGGCTTTAAGAATTTGTTTATAGATAAGAGAGAGGAGATCTTTTGTTGTAGTATCAGAGAAGGTGATAAGTTACTGAAATTGTTTATACTTGTGATGAAGGGTGAAGTCATTTATTCTATATCTCTTTTCCTTTTTCTTTATTACATATATTTTAAAATGTTTTTCTCTGCACTTTTTATTTTTTATTTTTATATTTTTCTTAGTTTGTTATTAGTTTTTTTATCTTTGTATCTGTAAACTTTAATAAAAATTAGTATAAAAAAGAATGAGAAGAGTGACATTGTTTTACATTTTTGCAAGTACCGTATTTTTCCATCAATAAGACACCCCATGTACAAGACGACCCCCACTTTTCCAACCCAAAATTAAGAAATCAATATTTTAAAGATAGTGCAGAACACATTTTTATTTAGTGATTAGGTAACATTTACCTGATACACTCGGTGGGAGGAGGTCCAAACCGTCTCTCTGCAGCTCTATTTCCATGCTCTTTTGCATAACTGATTACATTCAATCACGAGTGAAACTGCCGATAACTTGTCTCTGCAAACAGACTTCCTCCAATTGGTTTGTTCAGCATCAGCTGACATCAGTTGCATAAGGCTCATGATTGGAGGAAGTCTGTTTGCAGAGACAGTATGGGCAGTTTCACTCATGATTGGAGTCTCGTGATTGGAGGAAGCCTGTTTGCAGAGACAAAGTATGGGCAGTTTTGCAATCGCGCGGTTCTCTCCTCAGCTTACTTCCTTGCATAAGACGCCCTTCAATTTTTAGCGTAAGGATTTTAGAAAAAAGTATCGTCTTATAGTCGGAAAAATACGGCATCTTCAATATCTGGCAAATAATTTTGATTTCATGGACCTCTGAAATGGTCCTGGGGTTGGGCAGGGGTCCTTCAGCCATACTTTAAGAAACACTGCTCTAAGGGAACTGCAGGAAATGACTTATGTGTTTTGTTCTGAACTTAGAAAAAAATGTTCCAAGTGGACTCTCTTGCAATGA
Source organism: Python bivittatus (assembly GCF_059951505.1). Lineage (NCBI taxonomy): Eukaryota > Metazoa > Chordata > Lepidosauria > Squamata > Pythonidae > Python > Python bivittatus. The sequence continues at coordinate 20,577,119 of NW_028277088.1, read as the reverse complement.
AACAAAACTTCAAACATTGTGAACATTCAGTCTATGGGAAATATGCCCCCCCCAAAAAACACCCAGATAGGGTGCATAATAAGGAAGGTGCCCTCAGGGTCATACCAGCCCCTCTCTCTGAGATTCTTGGTTTCTGAGGTAACTCATGCCTGGAGATGAACAGCAACTGGAATAGTAGGTCCCTACATTACCAGTAGTTCTTGTTTAGCGACCACAATTGGGACCGGCAACTCAGTCATTAAGCAAAGCACTCGCTAAGTGAAACCATGACTGGTTATGATCTTATTTCAGCTTTCTTTTGCTTTACAGACCTGTGAAGGTCGCAAATGCGAGGATTGGTCGCAAAGTTACTTTTTCATCACTGTCATAACTGCAAACAGTTGCTAAATGAGGCAGTCACTAAGTGAGGATTACCTGTACCACCTGTTTCTCACTTCCCCTCTGGGAGAAGCAGGAGAAGGTTGAATGGGAAATCCTCACTCTACCCCTGCCCTGGCTAAATACAGAAAGGGAAACCAAAAAATAATTTTGGAAATCCATAGTTGAGCCAAGCTGAGTGCTAGAACGCACTCATTCCATGATTTAGACAAAAATCAACTTTATTAAAGGTACCAAAAGAAGGTTCCACACACAATTAAAAAAAGATTAAATAATTAAAAAAAAACCCTAATCCAATTGTAGATACAGCCAAACAACTCGATTTCCAAACTTGCCTATGGTAACCTCCTCCTTTAGGACTCCAGCCAACTGTCTCAACCCCCCCTCCCCCCCACAATTCTTCCCGCCCAAAAACCTGACAGAACCCTTTCTTTAACTCTATTGGCTCTCAGGGATCAGGTGACTCCCTCCACACATAAGGCAGATTTGTGATTTAAATGGCCAGTTGCTCCCCAGTATAGGATGCTAGTCCGTGATGACTGTATCAGCCATTTAACCTGCAGAAAAAGGAGCAGGTATTGAATTTCAAAACATTTTTGAAAACATTAAAACAAATCTCCATAGGAAATAATGGGAACACAACTCTGCTGTCCCCATTTAAAGTGGGTTTGCTTATATTTGCTATCAGAAAAAAAAAAATCTTAATTCTACTGGGAAACTCCTTCAACTAAATCCTATAATGCTAAGCCAAAATGTTAACAGGGCAACACAGATGATCTCTTTAGCATTCTCTTTAATTGCCATTTACCTTAGCATAGAGATAAACCAGTCTCAGACAGCCAAGCACAAATCACGCTATGGGATTTTCTTAAGATTTCCATTTCTTTAAAAAAAAAAAAAAGTTTTTGCCAATTTTTCCATTGACATTACCACACTACCAACTTAATAAGATCAATAACAGATTTCTTTTGTTTTGTTTTACAGCCTTTCTGCCCAGCAGAAAGGCCCAGAAAAAGCAACTTTGCTGATGTTTTTGCTTGCACAGATGGCAGAGAGAAAAAAAGCTATGTATGCAAAGCTTAAAAGGGTACTTTGCCTTGATGAAGCTTCAAAGCATACCTTTAAAGCTCTCAGATGAAATGAAGGGGCTCCCACTTTGAAACCTCAGAGTGGGGCGGCCATTTCCCCTCAGTCTGTCCATCAAACGAGGCTTCTGTGTCTTGTTAAAGTGAAAATACCTCACTGAAAAGATCACAGAGCATCCCTTCAAATAAACTGCATAAATAACATTAACATTAGCAGATGACGCAAGAGCATGCACAGAAGGGGTACATAAACCAAAGCTCAACAAACCAGCCCAAAGCAACACAGAATTTCTGAATTTTTAAAAGCTCAACAGCAATAGGACATTCAAGCTGAAGAAACAAACCATAATTGCACTGAGGTTGTATCTATACCACCTCAATAGCATTAGCAACACTCATTTGTAAAACACTATAGCACACGTGCACCAGCACTTCTTCATTATCTAAAAATATGAATGTTATCTTCTCCTTCATAAAGTTTTTTTTAAGAACATATTTTTGGCAGGCATACTGTTTTCTTCTTCTGTATGCTCAATGGCCTCACTGCTGCTTTTCTTTCAACACTGCATGCCCATTTGTCTAACCCAATAGCAACTGGGACGTGACTGGATCCATCTGCTATATTGGCTAGGCTAGAAAAAGTAAACACACACAGACACACTTTCTCCACAGCGGCACTCAGAATGAAAGAAACTCACCAAATATTATCACTCCAAACAGCCACATTTTGTTTTGAATTGTAAGCAAAAGACTCAAGACATACATACTGTTTTGAGCATGCACACTCAAAATGTCCACTTCAAGGTTGAAACATTTTGCACATCGCCTCTCCCCACTTCTTCTAGCTCTGCCCTTCCTCCTCCCTCAGCTGGGCCTCTATTCCAACTGCAATGTCTAGCCATCACCAGGAGGCTCCCTGCTCTATACTGTAATCGGGAACCTCTCCTGAGGTTAGCCGTGGTAATTCAATATCAAGAGTCACATTCATGAGGTGGGAAGCTATATAAATTTGATAAATAAATAAATAAACCTAGATCTGCTAATTCGTTGAGTCTCTGTCATCAACAAACAGAATTTCCCCATTACTACAAAGTTAGAAACAAAGATCAGCATCAGGAAACAGACTTTGTATGCAGAAAGCTCAATCTCTGATATCTCTCTAGCTTCAGGCTGCTGTATCTAGGCTGCAAAACTCCAGTTGACTGCCAGATGGCAGCAAAGAGTCAGAGCTTGCCAGATAACTTTGCTGTCATTTAGTGGGTTATCTGGTAGCCCTACTCTAACCAAAATGATCAACTGGGAGATTCTGAAAATCTGGAGAATTTCTGCTAGTCTGAAGAAAAAAGACTGAACAGACAGGCTGGGTTAACACATCATAGTAAGCCAAAGTTTATTTATTGTGGTTTACTGAATGAAAGTACAATCAGCTGGGTTTGCACCCAACATACAGAATCATAATTCATCGTTACCAGATCCCTCAAATGTATTGCCTGTTCTTACAAAACTACAAGCTACTGATCCATGTGATTTCCAGCCTTGCAGCTTCCTTAGGAGTACGTTCCTAAGGGATGACACCAAAGTGACAAAATGTGCATTGTGTCAGCACAATGCAAGCCCCACCCTTCTGTATCTGTACCACAAAGTTACACCCACATATGATGCATTTCATCATTCTCTCACCCCCACACCTATGGCTGCTTTCTTTAGAAAGTCACATCACCCATCAGGATAGATGCTTGATCTCTCACAATGTTGGCGATATAAATATTTTAAATGAATTAAATAAATAATTTATTTTATTATTTCCGATGATTGTCGAATCAGCAACCCAAAGAGACAGCTCCAGTTGGCCAGAATCAGAAAGCAGAACCAGCGCTCCCTGCCCCGTGTTCCCATAAAATACAGGAAATTCAGAAGGAGAGAATAAAGCATTAGATGAAGGAAAAGACTGTTTCTTCATTGATTAGCCTTTGTTAAAGCAATCCAGCTTTATAAATTTAAAACATTTTTTAAACGCATCACAGTTAGGCAAAACAAATCTTGTCTTAACATGATATATATGTCAAGCCAGTATCTCCTATAGTCTTTCCCCAAAGGAAATGGAATATTATTCACTTGGTCATTGCCACCAGCAACATGGAATTGTGAGATCTCATTGATGTCATCCACTTTGCCCTGGACACGACCACAGACACAACAATCATTCATGGTCCCCAATACTGCCTTCTTTAAATGCATATTTCAGGTGAAAATGGAAAAGGCATACACTTCTAAAATTATATCTTTCTAATAAAATATCTGAAACTTACATTCTGATGGGACTTTAAGGCATCACCTTTTGAAATGCACCCTTGAGTTGCTTGCTTGCTTGAGGGTGCAGGGGTTAAAAAGGTTAGAAATACCCTTACCTCTCTGAAAATTTATTTTCTACCAAAAATAGCCTGGAACTATTGAGCTCAGACCCAGAATTAGCCCAATGCTCCTCTTTTACTCTTTTTAACATTCCATTAAAAAATGGTGGTCCCTCCAGAGCGGAGCTGCTGGACAAAGCAGAAACCATCTTCTCCAAAATGGCTCTGAGCCATATGATGTTCTAGGGAAATTAAGGTAGCTGTGGCTGCTGTCATCTCATCCATACCTCTCTTCAGAACTCTGTGCTTTGTTGCACTGGTCAATCGGAATACATTCACCGTAGGACTGCCACCTAACCATTGTTTGTGAGAACAGAACAGGATGGAGGGCGGCTTGCTGAAATCTACCTCAAACTTGATCCTAGGGGACTCTGGCCCTGGCCCTGAGACCAATTATTTTTATTTATGATATTGAGACCCTCATTCATTATAATTCATCATAAATCAGTGGCTTTCTTGACCCCCTTGCTAGCTAGCTTATTTCTTAAAATATTCATAGAATTAGAGCTGCTTCACACACACAGCTGAGCAAGGTTTCCTTATACATACAAAATGTATCAACCATATGTTCCATCGTCAGCCACAGCTGTAGCAAAATTTTCCTACATGGAAGCAATTTCTATATATGGCAGTCCTGGTGCCTATAATGGTCAGTGGGATCTATTAAAATACAGTAACTAATTACTAGCAGAACTTCTACGAGTCCACAAATCTATAAACATATAGAAATAATGGAACACAGCATGTAGGCTGCACTCAATTAGTCCCACCGTTTAAAAAAAGAGGCACAGGATGAAATAATAAAAATAAAAAATCATCCAGATCTCAACATCTTATCTAGTTATCTAGTTATTCCAGATGTCAAGGTATTCTCCTTGAGGCCAGTAATAGTTTTACTCAACACAATATCAACATGAGATCAAAAAAACTGCAGTTGTACTAGAGTATCTTCTGCAATGATTATTTCCTAGCAGTTTATCGTTTTTGGCAGAAGTGAGCAATACCAGGACTATCTATGGACGCCAGAATCATTTTTTAAAAATAGCTCACAGACCTTTCTCAGACAGATTACCAACAACTGGTGGTACGTACTTCTCCACTTTGAGGTAGAAAACACATCGAAATCATAGCATAAATTGTAGTATAAGCCAATGTAGGGTAGTCACTAAGTTGCTAGAGCAGAACTGGGGAGACCCAGATTCAACTGCAGCCCATGCCATAGAATCTCACTATCTCTCAGCCCAGCTACCATAAAGGTTTGTCATAGGAAAGCTTTGGGCTCCTGGAGAAAACGTGGGAGATAAATCTGAAGGAAAGAATAAAATAGAGTTAATATAGTTCCAATAAGAATTTCATATGGGAAACCAGAACTGTCCCCGACCACATGCGTGACACATCCCAACTTAGTTTGCATCATAACTCCACCCACCATGGTCCTCAACCTCTGCAAAAACTAAGTGTGGCCCCATCTCTGGCTTATATACAAGGGCGCCCACTGGAGTGGGGTCAAAAAGTCAAGATAGTAACTGCAACCATGCAGTTGAAGCCCCGCCCCTTTTCTAAGCCCTCTCCCGGGGACAGGGAGAAGGATACACCTTAAATTCTGAGCCCAAGCAAGATAGCTTGCATCTGTTTCTTTCCTTCCTTAAAAGGTAGTTGATAAAAATAATCAGGTTTAAATACTTCATCTTCAGTTTTAAAGGAAAAATTGGCATCCTCAAACCTCTGGTATCCCAAAGCAGTGAGAGAATATTATTTTTCAAAAGTTCTTTTGACACTTAAATCTTATTTCATACTATATCTCTCACAGGGCCTCCTCATCATTGTTAATAATCTTTTCATGTAATTAAACCTCTGGAGAAACACAATACACAATCCTCTTTCCCTAAACAGTACCTGGATTTTGTTACAACCAGCTCTGTTTCTGGACAAACTGACTTATCTCAGCTTTATATTTTGCCAAGTCCCTCCTTGATTCTTGACATGGGGTCCCTACTTTGAATGGAAAGCATAACCTGTACTTTTTAATGTACAACTCAGCACATACCAAAGGGATCTATGAGCAGCATTCCTCTGGTGCTGTGGACTTCAGCACTAGGAGGATACAGAAGAAACAGTTCTGCTCAAGTTTTTTGAGGTACATCTTTAAGGGAAGAATTTGGACATCATATTGAATCATATTCAATAATTTAGCATTTTGCACCAGGGAAGATGATTCATTTTAGGTTGCTCTCTAGCTACCCCTTCTGGCAGATCAGAGAATGACAATATAATTGTAGCATTTTTCGAGAGTGTTTGTTGCCTAGAATGATGATATACATATTCAACTTACAAAATAATAAATCTAGACCAAGAAACGTATCAGCTTATTACACACACACACACACACATACACATAGATCTTTTTTTGTTTCATTAAATATATCATTTAGACTATTAGATTATACTGAAAATATGAAATGTCTCAAATATCAATTCCTAGGAAACAGCAACAGTGGAAGATAATAGAACCATAGAGTTGGAAGGGGCTACTGAGTCCAACTGTCTGCTCTGGACAGAAATCCAAATTAAAGCAGCCCTACAGATGGCTGTCCAGCCTCCACTTTAGCACAAGCAAAGTCTGGAGAGCCTGGATAATTGGTTCCATTGTCAAACTGCATTCACTGTAACATTTTTTTCCCCTAATACTCAACTGGAATCTTCCTTCCTGTAATTCAAATCCATTACTCCATGTCTGCACTCTGGGACAATGGAGAACAGATCGTGGTCTTCTTCTTTGTGACATCCTCTCAGGTACTTGAATAATCTTACCATATCCTTCCTCAATGTTCTCTTTGCAAGGTTAAACATTCCTAATTCCTTCAAACTCTTTGTCAGTGGACTCTGTTCCTAATCATCTAAGTATCTTCATTATCCTTCTCTGAACCTGCTCCAATTTATATGATTCTTTAATGTTCCAGATTGCCTTTGTAATGGATTTATAAAGTCTATTTTTCTGCCCAAAGGGTTCCTGGAAGCGTCTACCTGGCTACTGTGTGACTCAGGATACTCAACTAGATAGGGTCAGCTTTGATGCAGCATGTTCAAATCACTAATGACTGCTACTGGACTGAGTTGGCATTTGCACTGTATAACACTTTGGGATGGCAGAGTAGTGTTACCCTGGGGGGCAGCAATACCCCCACCCTTCACAAATTCACCCAACGTGAGACTGTGGTGAGACCTTACAAGATTTGGCTGAGATTGTTCAGGTTTTTGGTGATTTGTGTATATCCTAATGCAAGAAAAAGGTGGCTGAGCAACTCCAAGGCAGAATACAATCATTTCTAATTGATACAAGACATAAGTATAACTGCTATTGTTTTTTCAAGAAAACCACTTGTAGAAAGTTATCTCCTTCCCATTGCTGGTCCACTGACTATATGGCTGTTATTATTGGCAACAGGATTGAGAAACTCATCCAAGTCTGTTGTGCCGTTTCCTTGCATGGAAAGATTAGAAGTCCCATATACAATCCAAAAAGTTAACATAGTCAGGGACAGTGGAGAGAAAGCAACAGCCTCCCCTCCAAGTGTGAAAAACCTTTCAAAGGAGTCTTGTGTTCAGCATTTAAGAACAAACTGGAAATGGGGTCCAAAATAGGAATGTGATCCACAGTCTGATATTTTTATCTTCTTGCCTGCGACTGTTCTCTGTAGTCTGTTTTCAAGTAATAGCAATGTTTAAATGATTTTATTATGCAAAAATAAATTTACTAAAGAGACGGAATTTATTCTTAAATATGTATGTACAACTTACGCCAAATTTCTGCACCTAAAATATTCTGTTTTAATAGTATTCCTCTATCCTCCTCTATCCTTTTTGTCACACCCAGAACTTTGATAAAGGTAATTCCAAGTCTTCTATAAAATGATTGTAATATTTGAAGCACTCACTTTTTAATTAAAAATTTAAAGCAGTTGGATTCCATTCCTAACTTGTACTCTTTCCCAATATCTTTTGGGGTGCAGAGGATGAGAAGACCTAGGGGAGGACTAGAAGGTGATATAAACTTTCAGAAGCTCTGTTCCATTCTGCCAAGATATTTGCCCAAATACCTCAGAATAATGGTATCACAAGTGGGATGTGAAGATTGGTCTGAATCTAATCCATTTCATTGTCCATCTTGCAGGCAGAATTCTGTTTCTCAGCTGTTTTATGTCTGGATTTTAATTATGAATGGACATATTGGCTTGTTAATTTATGAGCACGAGTTTATTTTTAAAGCTGTTAAGTGGTCTAAACTCTTGGCTTATTTCTTTTATTTCATAAGATGGGACTCGACAGCTTTACAGCACTTCCAAGAATTAACATGCAACTGTGTAACAGGGTTGCCATGAAATGGGCCTACTCACAAAATGGTTACTATGGTGGCATTCCTGTAAAGTAGCACTGGCAAATGATGGTTTCCTTATAGCCTTCCTTTCCCATTTTTATATTTATTTTTTAATTAAAAGAACCTTTAAACATGGAGTAAAGCACATCAGAGAGCTTGATAAATGCTATCCTTTAGGGGAGAAAATGGTGGTTCGCTAAGAAACAACATAAATCTGCTTTGGTGACAGGACAGCAGATACTAATGGCTGCTTCTTTAAAATACCTCTTTGCTAAAGAGACTTTAGGATTCTCCATGCCACATCACAAAAGATAACTCCTAGTTCAGATCACAACCAGAGTAATATCCACTTATTTCCAACAGATAAAAATGATATACAAGAATATAGATAAGCTTTACATTCCAGCTGTTGTGTAGAATCTTCTTCATTTAATGTCACCACCCTTCCGGTAGATCAGGGGCTTGCAGAATCTACTTTGTGATGGAGCCCCAAGACACACCAATTGGAACCAGATTCAAAATGGTAGCCACATATGCTTAGCATTCATGAGCAAGGTGCCCCTGAACATACATTCAGTGCAGGAACTTATTTTGGGTCCAGAACTGAGCTCACCTTCCTTTCACATAATTCATTCCTGATCTTTAAGCTTTTTTTTTTTCATATCAGCATTTAATCTAGGGGAGGGGAGCCTTTTTGTCGGCACCACCAGTGAACAGCTGAAAGGAGGCAGAAACCTTTATTAATCCATGGTAGCTCATTCAAAGCTTCACCAATGATTCCTCCTCCTCCTCCAACGTCTACCTCTACTCCTGCTGGAGGTCCCAGATTAACTTGCTGAGAAAAAAAAAAATTATGTATTAAAAATCACCTTGTCTCCTGATCAAATGTGGCTTCCACTGTGACCTCTTTGACTTACTTTTCTTCCCACAGAGGACTTTGATGCCACATTTAAAAGACTGGGAACTATGCATAGGAAAACATAAATGTCTGGGGGCAAAAGACCATTGTTTCTTTGTGAATCACTAACAAGAGACTGTGCATAATTTCTTAAGATTTAACTCCATTGTCTGTCAACTATTTCATGTGCTGAGGCAGAGCTAGTAGCAATTATACTACCAATTCTTTCTTTCTGGCCCAATTTATCCTTCAGGGTTTGCTTGCCAATAGGCAAACTAAGCTTAAAATCCAGCCTCCTATTTGTTCCTAAGGGAGGTCTTTAACAGGAGATATTGATGTACTCGAAAGATAACACCTTACTGACTTCGTTTTTTTCTTCTAGAGAAGTTCTGGCATCAAAATGAGTGTGGATACACTCTTGCATTCACGAAAGCACCAGAAAAACCTACGCTGAGCTTGATGAATCATAGCTGTCACTTCTAACAATCAGATCTGTTTAAATGAAAGCCTTTCAGTTTTAGTGTTTCAGAAGACACTAGCAATAAATGGTTTTTGAGGGCCATACAGAGAGAAACAACAGAAAACATAAACAGCACAAATTGTTTCAAATGTGTTTTCCCTTTAATTAAATAAGAACCATCTGTTGTAGGGGGAGGCCTTTGGATGTGATCCATATTATTCCTATGTTAATTTCCATCCAGCCTCCATTACTTTGAGAGAAATATGCATGCAACCCTGGGTGCCTTTATGCTTCTACTGGACAGAAGACTTCTTACTGTATATAGAAGGCTGCTAAATCCCAATGTTATGCACATTTTAATTTCAGAAGCCAATATGTATGCAAAATTTGAAATCAAATATCTTTTTAAAACAACAACAAAACAAAAACGAAATTAAATGTCAAATCAAGAAGACATGAAAAAATCAGAGGTACAGGGATATAAAGAATTCCATCATGGATCTTTCTGGAAATGAGTATTTCTCTCCTAGTACAGGCTAAAACTTATTTTTCCTTTTAAAAATTCAACTTTTTCAAATGTACAACTTAGCTGGGGATGGATGGATGGCCAGACAGACAGACAGACAGATAACCTGCCATGTCTACAAAGAAGTGGGGGTACAGGTAGTCCTCACTTAGCAACCACAATCAGGACCAGCAACTCTGTCGCTAAGCTCCATAGTCATTAAGTGAAAAATCAAATGACCATGACAGATTTACAACATAATTTCCCATTTGTTTGTTAAGCATATCGTCACAGTTGTTAAATGAGACATCATACAACTGTGATACCCAGCTTTATATCTCCACCCCAGACTGCCTGAGCAATGTCATGGATGTCCTGTCCCAGTGCCTGGAGGCTGGGCGGGCCTGGATGGGGCACAACAGGCTTCAGCTCAACCCAAGCAAGACCAAGTGGCTTTAGATGTTTGGATCTTCTGGTGCTAAGGATTTTCCATCTTTGGTCTTGGATGGGGTGGCACTGCCTTAGACAGACCCGGTGCGCAATCTGGGGGTCCTCTTGGGCTCATGGCTCCTGCTAGAAGAGGGCTAAGAGGGCCTTTGCACACCTTTGGGTTGTGCACCAGTTGCACCCATTCCTAGACTGGAAGACTCTGCTTACGGTCACTCATGCTCCTGTCTGGATTAGTGCAATATGCTGTACGTGGGGCTGCCTTTGAAAAGCACTTGGAAACTTCTACTGTTGAAGAATGCAGCTGCATAAGTAGTAAATGGTGTTGGTTACTCGGTGCATATAACACCACTACTCCGTGAACTGCACTGGTTGCCAGCATGCTTCCAGATGCAATTCAAGGTGCTAGTTGCCACCTTTAAAGCCTTTCATGGCTTGGGACCAGGTGTCCTGAAGGACCGTCTTTTCCCATTTGTTTCTACCTATGCAATCTGGTCTGGCAGGATGGGCATGCTCTGGGTCCTGTTGGCAAAGGAATGCTAGCTAGCAGGCCCAGGAAATGCACCTTTTCTGCCATAGCGCCCATCCAATGGAACATCCTCCCCCCAGAGATCAGGATGCCCTGAGCCTGCTGCCTTTTTATAAGGCTCTAAAGACCTGGTTATGTGCCCAGGCCTGGATCCCCGAGTGCGTGAAGGGTCCTGGCTGTGTTAACAACCATGGATTATAATGTCCTCCTCGGCTGCTCTATTTTAATTTTTGTTATGTGATAGTAACTTGTTTTATGATTGTTCACCATCCAGTGTCACTTGTAGTGAGACGGGCGGCCATACAAATTGAATGAATGAATGAATGAATGAATGAATGAATGAATGAATGAATGAATGATGGGAGGACTGGTTGCAAAGCTGTTTTTTTTTTACACTGTTGTAACTTTGAACAATCACTAAATGAGGCAGTCAGTAAGTGAGGACTACCTGTATTTGTTTAGAAGATGCTTCCCTTGGAGCACTTCCTGTAATGATTGGGAGATGCACAGTGTTTGAAGCATTACAGGAGAATCAATCTGTGGACAAACAGCCCCATACTACTGTCGATATGCAAGACATTTTTACAGTTAATAAAAATAAGTATACACATTTTCCAGCTGCCTCATATGTCTCCCAGAATAAGTCCAAATCCTGGCCTATTGCAACTGGTCCAGCGATTTTTTTCTCTAGAAGTGATATTAAAAATCTAAAGGAAAAACTGGTGAACTAAAAACCTAACCCCTAAATGGGTAGATGAATAGATTTCATTCAACTCTAATCAGGAATAATCAGACATCTTGGTTAAAGTGGAAGACATACAAGTCCACTACCTGGGCATCATGACATCACATTATTTCTCTTGGGACTCTTAAAGACTTCTGCCCAGGGCACATACATAAAACATCCAAGAGCCGTGTCTCCTCTAGAGAGGCACTGATTTAGATCAGACAAACTGACATAACTAAAGGAAGCATCCAATCTGCTCACACCTGAGACAATGATCAGTGACCGAGTTTGGCTGAACACTCCCATGCAGAGGGTGACACAGAAGCAATTTACTCACTTGTATTATCAAAAGGGATCTGTTTACACTCAGTGGCTGGCCAAGGGCAGTAATAGACAGCTCCTCCTTCCACTATGTCTGGCTGGGTTGTGTTGGCTTTAGGAGCTCCAACTAGGACACTGACTCTGCAAAAGACGCAAGGGAAAAGCAGTAAGCACAAATCTGAAAGAGTCCAAGCAAGTTGCTTTGTTGACAGAGGTCTGATTCCAGAAGCCCTTGTCCAATCTCTGATAAAAACCTTACACCTCTGTCAAGAAAAGAAAAGCAGCAATCAAAGCAAGAGCAAAAAACTCATTTCTAATCCCCAAGACTGTCAAATGGCAAAGATTGTCAAATGATCATCTATGGCACTCAATAAACACTAAAGAACTGTGTTTTTAGGAGGTGAGCAGAAATATCAAGAGCTAAGAAACAATGGTTTCCCCCCATTTCCCTGGGCATTTGTTTGCTTATAGAAGGCCAGACACAGCTCATCTTGAAGTCAGGTCACTGGGTTCCAGGCTAGTAAAAGCTCCTGTCCCACCAGCACTCTTTATTTCATATATTAGTTTTTAGTGATCAAGTTGAAGACCTTCTTTTGGCACAGAGCTGCATGATTACTTGTCTTTTTCAGGGCAAATGTGTGCTCTTAAGGAAAGAGAGAGAGGCTTCTACATAATAATGTAGAAAGCATTGATAGAAGATGCATTCAACCACCCCTGCTTTTAAAGGTGCTGAATTTTTTTTAATGTTATCCCAGAAATGTTCCAATCAAATACAACTATAAGGATTAAATGATCACGGAGACCTGAACATTGCCCTCAGTGGGTGAAACGCAGATTCAAAGGGCTGAAGATGTTGAATTACAAACTGGGAAGTCCCCAGTTTAAACAGCTGCTATGAAGACAATCAGGCACCTCCCAGCTGTGTGGATTCCATTTCCCAGAATTCCTCAACAAGAATTGCCACTGCTAAGAACTCTGGGAGATATAGTCCACATATATAGAGGACACCCAGATTGGGAAAAGCTGCTCTAAGCAAGTCATTCTCTTTCTCTTAGCTTTAAACATTCCTTCCCCACTTCATCTGCCACACAGAGGATATAACATTTTGCAGAACGGTTATAAGGATTGTATCACATAGTTGGTAGCTGATCTTGGCTAATCTTGAAAAAGCGAAGCAGGGTTTTGATCTGTATTGGATGGAAGATCATCAGGAAATCTTAGGGCTATAGACTAGACTGGAAAATTGATAAAGGCAAGGGCAAACCACTTCCATATGATTGCCAAGAAAATGACATGGATGAATCAATGTAGTAACTAGGGATCCAGTTCAACTTGGAGACTTTATGTTTTTATAAGGATTATAATTAGATAAAATTGTGAAGCTCTTTGAACAAATGTTAGAAAAATGTTGCATATATTGCTAACTATAATTAAGCTATTATTATTATTATTATTATTATTATTATTATTATTATACACAACGTGAAATCACAGCTGCCGCTTGTTTAGCTGGTGTTGGGCTTCATTCGTATTGAATTCTTCCCAAGAACCTAGAATGTCATAGTATATCGGCATAGTATATGTGCAGATCCAACTAGCGTGGCCTTTTGTAGTTGACAAATAGACATTTTGTCAACGTGCAGATTTTCTATGTGCTGTCCAAGGCTTGTTGGTATGGCACCAGTATCCCAATAACCACAGGGACCACCACTGCCGGTTTATACCATAATCTTTCAACTTTGATTTTCAGATCTTGATACTTTGTGATCTTCTCTAATCCTTTGTCTTCTATTCTACTGTCCCCTGATATTGCCACATCAATTATCATCGTCGTCGTCATCATCATTTAAAGGATACAAAAGACCTCTTCCCTAAACTGGTCATCAACACATTAACATCTTCTGGGATCCATCCAGTCCATTCAATCCATGCCACCAAGTTTCGGAATTAGGATATAATCTTCAGAATCATCCAGATACCTGCATGATTCATTTCCCCAATGTTGAGAACACACTCTTTTCTACAGTCCATGTCTGCTCCTAAAACTTGGGATGCAACACCATTCGCACTTCTGCATCCTCTATCTGTAGTATCAAATGGTGAGCTGTAGGTGTAAATGGGATGCCACAGAGAAAACACCACAAATATACAAATAGAAGTTCTCCCTCCCACAGACTTCATTCACTTGTGCAAGGATACTGGTCCATCTATCCACTTAAGAGACATAAAGTAGTTTAGGGTAGAAAAAGCAGACAAGGCATACGTACCAATCTGGCTTCACCCCTATATTGATCTCATCAAGCCAATCTCCTCATTCATTTTAATTACAACAATTCAGAGTTTGCAACAGAATGTTTCCTTGATGTCTAAGGACAGAGCCCCCAATATACCTACCACCAGTAGAAAACAACTTGCTTCTAAAATCTGAAACCGGTAATTTGACTTCCTACCTAAGTAAAATGGTAAAGACTGTTGAACTCAATTTCTGGTAATTTCTTGGACACATCTAAGGAATTTCCCTGGCAGCCATGTGGAATTGGTTGGCCACTGCATTCTTCCAGACTTCTACGGAATTGCATTCTACAGCCATGAGCCTTCCTGGTAATCTCCCTCTCAAAACACCAAGTCCTAACCTGTTCTGACCCCTACTTAGCAGTTTGTGGGATCAGCCAAGGTTGTCTCAATGCTGCCGCCTGCTGTAGTCCTGCTCAGGCAGAATAAAGGTAATCTTAGGCATGTCAAATTCCACAGGGGGTTGAAGCAGAAGAAATCAATTTTTCTTTAAAGCTTTTCTTTAACTCATATAAAGCATTGATAAACTGTTCCTGTCCAACTTCACAGATGGAACGTATAGCTCTGAAATCTGTATGCTGAATCTGGGTTAACTCCAGATGTGTGGGGACTACATCTCTCAAGATTCCCAGTCATGTGGCTGGAGAAAGCTGGTACAGATCTTTTGAGGCTAGGTGGTCAGTGCATTTTCAGGAAAAGCTGTATTAGCCTGAAATTTGAACCAAACTCGGAGAACACCAAGGACTCCACACTCTGAAGAAGAGCTTGAAGTGGCTTGCAAATTAACATCAGACCAAACAGCTCATTCATATATGTTCCCTTATGACTTTCCTACTTTGCTGAATAGCAGTTTTATGGAGTTCTACTGACTTCAGTGAACTCATATTAACTGAAACTTCTCCAGAGCAAAAGGGTGTGTGGGTGACTGGATGATTCCTGCTCAGCACACTACAGTTCAGTTAAAAGATAGGACGTGCTGGATTTGCATCCATTTTATTGCTGTGCAATCAGTATTGCCACTAAAATTCACAATCATTATCAGAGCACTCATTAAATTCTTTGGCACACTGTGCAAAAGATGAAGGTTGGTTTGGATGGGGTTGCAAGCCCACCATTTCTTCACTATGAAATATCTTTCCAGAAACCCCACTGCTTTAATCTATGGAACCCCCATTAACAACAGAGTACATTTCTACTCAGAATTCAATCCCACTGAATTTAACGGTGAGGAATCTTAATTATGTAGGTCTTAATTCTCTGCTACGCCATTGCTATGCACATTTACTTGGAAATATGTTTAACAAGGGAGCTGTTTCCGGGCAAACCTGTGCAGTTC
The DNA here is from genome assembly GCF_059951505.1 of Python bivittatus. Taxonomy (NCBI): domain Eukaryota; kingdom Metazoa; phylum Chordata; class Lepidosauria; order Squamata; family Pythonidae; genus Python; species Python bivittatus. The sequence continues at coordinate 20,561,355 of NW_028277088.1, read as the reverse complement.
TGCACTGTACGGCCGGAGTCAACAGCATTATGAGAGTAAGAACTTCGTTGGCACTTCGCTGACTACGCACAGGATGGAGCTGGAAAAAAGCAAGTGTATACAGTATATCGCCCCCGCAGAGCAGTCACCCGACCTCCGCTCGGCATCTCCCGGGGCTCAACTGCGCTGTGGCTCGCGTGGATGGATCGCAACGGCCGAGATCCATCCTCCTCCTGCAATTTCCAAGCGCAAACGAGCAAGGCACATCCGCGTGCCCATCAAAGAGGAGCGCTACTTACGCGTTCGGTGCAGGGCTGTAAAAATCCAGCGCGTAGCCGAAGTAACTGCCATCGGGGCCGCTGTAGACGGCGAGCTTCTCTTCGTCCAGGTTGAAGGCGCGCAGCGGCCCCGCCAGCGGCCCCAGCAGCAGAAGCAGCGAGAGGACGGTGCTGTCGCCCGCCGCGCGGCGCCTGCACCAAGCGGGCGAAGTCAGCAGCGGTGGCAACCGACGCCGCCGCCTCCACATCCTCCTGGCAGCGGCTCCCTCGCTTCGTTTCTTTCTCCCTCTCTCCCCTGGGTCTGAAGCAGCCAGCCGGAATTGGAAGCCGCCGCCGCCGCCGCCGCGAGCCTCCCAGGGCTACCTCTGGCCGCCGCCGCCCCCGCGTCTCGCTCTGGCGAGGGAGGCGCAAAGCCACTCGCCTCCGAAAGTTCCAGCCAGCCGCGCTTCTCTCGTGGCGCCCCCTGGTGTCCTTCGCGCGGGTGAGATTCTGGAGCGGCGCAAGAACCGGAGGGCAAGGCCCGCTTTCAGTGGGGAGGGAGACAGGCAGGAGGCGATGAGACGGTCCCTTGTCCGTCGCCTCTGGTCGTGGTTTTTTTAGGCTTCTGTCTGACCCCCCCAAGTGTTGGACTACAAACCCCATTATCCATAGTTGACACCAACTGTGCTGCCTGGAAGTGATGGGAACAAAGACCTCCACCCCATTTTTTTCTGCAGATAACAAAACAGGCGTGGCACAAGCACAGGCAGAACTCACAGGGTTTAAGCCATAAATGGTTTTATCTCGGTTTGCTGACTAAGGCACAATTGGCTAGATTCACATAACGTCCTAAAACAAAGGAAAACAACACATCACATTTGAACAGTATGAGTGAATCCAACCAAAATTACTCACATTTATCCCCTGCCATCTCAGATACCCAGCATATATGCTTGGATACACAGGTGGGCATTACCTTATCAGGACCTCTGAATTCAATTAACATGCAGGCTTTAAAGTCCTCCAGAAGTCTTCATCAGGCTGGGTAATACGAAGTGCCTCAGATGAAGGAAAAGAAAGAACCCAAATCAGACCAAGTCTTCTGATGTTGCAGTTTGCAACTTCAGCTGACTCTCATTTGGGTTTAATGAAAGAAAATTTTGTTTTTACAATGTCCTCCAACCAGAGGTGTCCACATGGTATGGTAAAAATAGTCAAGATGTTGCCTGTACTAGTGCAATCAAAGCTCCACCTGTTTTATGTGTGATGTAACACATGTAAAAAACAGTCATAGCTTTGATCACACTGTCACAGCCACCATCTTTTTTTTTTTTTTTTTACCATACTCTGCGGTCATCTCTGTCTCCAATGGAGAAGAGAAATTCAGAGAAATTTTCATGAATCAGGGGTTCAGTAGTGTTCTTGCACTTATTTAATTAATCTGTGGCCAAGATATGTAAGTATGAATATCCTGTCTTTTGGTGATCAGCCATCTTTCCAGTGGCTTTCTGTGTGTCAGTTATATTCCTAGGAAAGACATCATGAAAGAGCTTCTCCTGTTGGTACCACTTCTCCCACTGAGTCCTGTGCTCCACAATTTCTTAGAGAATCTCTCCTTCCCCTGGAGAAATTCAGAGACATTGTCCACTTAGTTGCCCACTAATTTCAAAACATCATTTGTGCTCAGTTCTAGTCACCAGCAACAATAGATCATGCAAGTAAAGAGATGTCAGGGCAGATCCTGCTGTACACAGAGATGCTGACTTTACTCCTTATTTAGTTATATTATTACAGGACTATTACCTTATAAAGCCAGTCACAATTTCAAGAGTTTATTCACAAACCCATATAAGCCACAAGAAAGAGGCTTATGTCTTTGAATAAGTGGACATCAAGTCTGACATCAGATGGGGCAGTATCCAGAAACCAGTAACCATCCATGTGAATCTTGCAGGTGATTCCATTGTTGACTTTTAAGATGGGTATTCTCAAACAAGGGAGAATCCAGCAACAAACAAACTGATTAACATTTCTCAAGAAGTTCTATCATTTATGCTTTGAATTGAGTAACAGATTTTTATTCCTAAAAATGTGAATTTATTTAACAATGATAAGCTACCACTATCGTGGTGGATGAAACTAAAAGCTTATATAGAGCAATATTAAGTGTCACACAGAAAGCAAAGGGTGGTACTCCATTTTTGCTATCAGTACTCATTGATAGCCTGATCCTATTCTCCATGAATTTGGCTAGGTCCTTTTTGGAACTCCCTTTGATGATCCCTGTAGCAATTGTATGCAAATGAAGTTTTAACTGATCACAATTGTCTCTGTTTCCTTTATTTTATTCTTGTGATGTCCTCGTTCTTCTCCTGCTCTTTCTCCTTCCTACCCTTCTTCCTTCTACTGCTTACATGCATATGCATTTCTGGCACCTTAACAGGGGCTGCATGTTTCTGAGGAAGTAGAGCTTGAACAAAAAATGAAGGACATTAGCCAGAGTGGCCAGTAGGTAATCTTCCAGATGTTGTTGGATAGGAGTTCAATACCTGGAAAGCTGTACATTGGCAGCTTTGGATTAGATGATGATGATGATGATGATGATGATGATGATGATGTCTTCAGATTGCTAGTAGTCTCTTAGTCATTTACAGCTACAGACCCTATTTAGTTGTCAAGTTGTTTCCTCCCACTGTCCCATTCTGTGACCATCCCATTCATTTCAGTTCCTGATAAGTACCATGTTGAGGGGTAAGATCTGAAGTTAATGCTTTTTGTCTTTACATGAACGAAAGTCTCAGAGCAATGGGAAATCTTCTTAAAGTAGGATTCCCCATTGTACGGGAAGCTCAAGTGACCTCCACTTCAGATCTTGTCACTCAGTAGAGCAAGGGGAGAAAACATTGGGACATCCCTCTTGCACATGAGAACTTTCCAGGTTTAGACTGAACAAGAGGCAGGATTCTAGTCAAGGTTACTGGCCACTCTGGAAGCACCGGTCCTGGCTGTATTCAGCATTAGAAGCACATTTCCCACCTTCCTGTTACAGCTTAGTGCAAAATGAAGGAACATGACCCAAGTCTGTTCCCATGCAGATTAGCTTATCCTGCAATATTGATGAGACAAAACTAATGAAAAAGCAGTAAAAAGAGAAAAACTGAGTAAATAGATACTTAAAAGAAAACTTGGAGACCATGTACGGGGCATATATAAACAGCTGAATTTGCTTACTGAAGGCAGAATAACTTGGCCACGGCCAGCAACTACAAAAAAGATTGAATTTATTTCGAAGGTTAAGTGTCCTGCCCTGAGCTGTCATCACCAACTTGTTGGGGCTCACCATATTTTACTCTGAGAATCTCCCATCAGCTGCAGTGTTAACTGATACATACTCATGATGGTTGCAGGGCTATTTTAGGGTGAAATTAACAAATCAACTTCCTAGAGCAGAAAGAACAGAGTCACAGACCCTCTCAAAATGACGGGGGGGGGGGCGGGGGGGATTAGCACAACTGAAACAAAACAAAACACATCTTCATCTGAATTACAGTTAACCTTTTTAAAAAGTGGGAATAAAAAGAGCTACTTTGTGTAAAACTCATGCTGAAAATTAAAAAAAAAAGAAAAAAATCTGCATGCATTCTTAGTTCAACAAAAGACTTGGAGAAAAGACAATTATGAGGTTATATGATAACCATCTTGGAATATTTGATAGGCTGTTAAGAGAGGATGGAAGACATTTCTGCAGTTCCAGAAAGTAGAATCCAAAGCAATAGACTCAAATATAAGAAAAAGTGATTAGACTAAACATTAGAAAAAACATCTTGGTGGTATCAGCTGTTTGAAAGGGAACGGACTGTCTAGAAAGTGGTGGAACACCATTTTGTGTTTAATGGAAAGGTTGGCTACCCCATTGAAGGTCTATTAATTATGAGTTTCTTGCATTAGCAGGAGGCTGGATTCGATGACCTTTGAGTTCTCTTCCAAATCTCTTATGCTAAATCTATTTATTTATGACATTTTTAGATTGCCTAGCAACAGCAGTACTCTGGACAATGTACAAATAGAAGCAAACATATAAAACCACAATATAATTATAATGAGTGCATGAAATAAAACTGGCAGGCCAGAGTGAAAATAATGTAGTATATAATAAAACAAAGTAAAAGTGTTACCAAACCAAACAATAAAGCAATGTAAAATCTTAAAACCATCCTAACAGTTCTTAAAATGCCTGGGGCCATGTGTGCATATATCTATAAAGTCGTATTCACCTAGCACTGAGAAGGTAATAAAGTAGGCAGATGCTCAGAGATGGTCTATTAATATGGAGATAGATAAGCTTTCAGGCAACTTATCCCCAGTTGTTTAGGGTTCTAAGTTAGTACATTAATAGACTTTGGGAAGAGAAATCAATAATTTGTATTTATATATTTCAGCATCCTGTTACCTTATTTCTTACCCAAAGTCATAATGTTTACTACAACATGGGAAACTACCACTTTGGATTCAAAATTGTCAGTTTGAGAAAGGTGTTCACTCTCAGCCTTTAATCTGACCCTCAGCTGAGATAATGGAAAGATAGATCAATATGAATCCAGACGGGGAAGGTTTAATTTGTTGTTCAAAATCTGGTTTGCTTTTTCACATCCATTGCAGTATATATGGGTGTTCGTTTCATTGATTTTTGTTGTACTTTTCTATTCTTTGTATATATACTTGTTTTGTAACTTGTAATTCTTTTTCATCTTTTTCTTTTGTAAATTATAGTAACAAAAACCATTTTTATAAGACTAAGAAATGGACTGGCAGCCAAAACAGATGGCAAAGATTTTCTAATTTTTTTTCTTCTCAGAATACATTAAATCGTTTTAGGATTTATTTCCCACATACTTATATTGAGCAAGGTGGCAGACATGACTCATCATGGGTGACCACAGGGTGTAGTAAAAAAGTCAAGAAGGGCCCCATGACGATGGTGAGATCAAAGCTCTGCCTGCTTTTTTATGTGCATCACACACACCATGCTCATAAAACCAGGCAGAGCTTTGATCGCATCATTGTGGCAGCCATCTTGACTTTTCTGACCATACCCTGCAGACAATCCTGCCACTTGCATAGTTTTCCATCCCCCTGGACTGACTGCCCCACTCTCTCTTCTGCAAAAGAGTTTTCTCATAATGCCTTCCCTTGGGATTTAATTGAAAGAAAAAAGACAGTTGCAGAATCCAAAGTAGGATATCCACACACATCCTTCTGCCATCTTGTAGCTAAGAAATCTACACCCCATTATGAAAATTACCCTGAAATTATTCTTTGAAAAAACTTCTGAAAGCAATTTCTTTTCCAGTAAACTCAGTGAGAATGGTGGAAGGAAAAGAAAGAAATGTTCTATTGTACCATTGCGACATATTGGAAAATTACCCAAGCACGGTGACGTATGTAGCTATTGGAAGGGACCAGAAGAAAACATGGAAAAAGCACCAGCCACTTTGTATGCCAATGGATCCTGTCCACTGTCTTGAGCAACTGACCCTAAGCTGGTGCGGCCCAGTTGTGCTGGACTGCAATACCCAGCATCCACATCCCTTAAAGCCGGAGAACCTTTTGACGATGGAATTTATGGTCCAGCAAAGTTGAGACGGGTGTTTTGGAGATATCTTTTTTTCAAAGCATATTTTTTTCTTTAATTTTTGTTGTAATATTTCTGGGGTGTGTACAGGAAAGCAGGAGAAGCAGTAGGAGGCCTTTCCTGGGAACAACTCTTTCATTCTTCTAAGAAAATAAGCCTATAACTGTGATATATGGAGAGCAGATGAACTTGAGCCTCTATCGCTCCAAACAGGAGGGAGAGGGCAGCACATTCAAATAAAGCAGGAAAAGAAACAAGGTACCCCTCCCCCCACAGGAATTACCCTAATGACAATTGTTATCACTGGAAGGAAACCTTTCCCAGCAAGGCCTGGGGGTCTCTGCAAGTGGGGAAGAGCGTGAGAGGGGGGAGATCACCCAAAGAAGGAAGGCCTGATCAACACAAAGAGAACCTTTCCCTACAGAGGTCTGAGTTTATTTTACAGGGCGCTTGCCCACCCAGAAGAACACACAAACACAATCAAATCAAGATCTTGGCCCTGTCTCTGACCTTCTTCCCTTGCAGTTATGGAGGGAAGAGAGCTACTTTATAACACAAACAAGAGAGAATTCTTCTATCTCAAGATTGCTAAAGGATCTTAAAGTGTCTAAAGGATGCTTAAAATGACCCCAACTTGATCTTTGTGGCCAAATGTCATTGGGAAAATACTTGGTTCCTTCCGTTTGGATATTTTCTACCCCACACTCCACACTTCCACCACACTAATCCTGCTCTTCTACTTCTCTACTTGTGTGGGGGAGGCAGGAAATTTTTGTTAATAGGGAGCACTGCCTTAGAGGCAGGATTAATCACTGAATGGAAAACAATTGGGAAGGGGGAAAACACAAGAAAAAAGGAAGCACCGTGTCCACCAGGAGGGAAGTTAATGTGCTATGAGAACCCCCAGCTCAGTTAATTAACCCCCACCATTGAACTAGATGGGATCAGTGTTCTCCAAACCCAAAATCTTTGGGGATGAATCTGATCCTTTTGTGTGAATTATTTATCACAAGGTTCACTGTTTATTCCTCAGTGCTAGAAGAGATGAAGTTTGAGGAAGGTCCCATGGAAATGGGGTTTCTCTAGGAACTCCATCTTTTTTTACTCCTCCCATGGCCACAGGGGTGAAGGGAATGGAAAAGGGGCAGAAAGGGGTAGGTGTGGGTAAGATCCTCTTGACTCAAACCAAGGATCACTCCCCCTGATCATACTGTTGGATAATTTTTTTTCTTATTCCCTCTTATTAAAGTTAAAAAGTCAGGTATTGATACCCTCCCAGACCCCTTTGTGATGGATGGGGTACAAGAAATCATCACCTCATGACTGATGAATGTCATGGCACAATCCACTTCCTCAGTAAGATGGTAGAATAGATACCCACTGTTTTTTTTTTTTTCTTCTTTTGATGGCCAGTATTGGTTGTTTGCTTTTGCTTTAATTTGGAAATACCAAATGTAGTTGACCATCAATGAAGGAAGATTTTATACCAGGAATACTGATATTGATTTCCCTAGAGCAAGGGATCCCACAGGTGGAGGGGTTTCTTCATACGAATCAATGGAGTACGATTTAAATTAATTTGGATCTCATATCCATTCTTTCTGGATTGTTGTTCAGTCATGTTTGATTCTGTATGACCCTTTGTGCATTTTGGTGCCCAGTTCAACTTGTCTTGCACCATCTCTCTACTACCAACCCTCATCCCACTGTTGTTCAGCTTCTATAGTTTTAAAGTTTAGCAATTCCCCCTTTTTCCTCCCTGGAAAAGCCCAGTTCCACAGATGACTTTTTCCCACTCTTATTTTTTTACCAGGTGAAAATTTAAAAATAAAGTGTTGTTTAAAATACTTAACGTGTAAAGTTGTAGTCTCAAATAGAAAGTATTTGTCAAAGCATTATTAAGCTGGAGCTGTAATCTGTCAGTTGCTAAGAAAGATACAAAGCCCATAAACAAATTGGCAAAAAGGGGGGGGGGGAGCCCCTATAAACTAGAGCCAAAGAATATAATGCCACTTCATAATCATGAGACTGATGTTAAGGCTGCACATGCCATCAAGTTGAATTGGTACTTCAATGTTTCAATAGCCATATAGCAAACCACATGCTAAAGCTCCTAGCCATATGATCTCTGAATTTCCAGCGCAAACCAAACACACAAGGGTAGGGCAATGTCAAAGGTATTTAGCAATAACACGTGTTTCAAAATGGTATGAATCTTAGCTAAGAAAAATCTGTGGGCCCTTTATTGAAACAAAGTAAACAACTTCTCCACCTACTGTAATATCCTTTAGAAGGCCATCTGTCCATCTGAGAAGGCCCATACTAGATTAGCACATGTCACAGTTACAAATATGAATTCCCAAGTTTATTGTTCCTAACCAAATGATAACACCTTTTTTTGTACTAAGATGCATTTCTGCCCCTTAGGAAATTCAGAGGGAAGTCTGACGAAGGTGTAAGGCAAGTGATTCAGAGCCAGTACAATTAAGGGATGTCTGGAAAATAGGAAAAGCCTAGAAGATAAAACTATTCCAAGGAAAGTGGGAAGCGGTTTTCCTTGTAGTGGGAAGGGGTTGTTCTTGTTTGCTTATTTTAATGAATAATTTTATGAAAGATCAGTGCTGGTACCTAGTTCATTAAGCTTTTGCAAGAACAACTCCTCCATGGATTAACAATTAAACTTTTAGTTCTAACCATAGAAGGCTAAACAAAGACTAATATCGTTTAGCCAATCATGTTTCTTGTTCTCAAAATGATCAGCAACCCTCAGGCGATTAGAATCTCATTCATGACCAGAATGACTGAAGGCAGCTCATCTTTTCCACTGAAGGGAATAGGGAAGCTGGTTTTTGTGGGGCATGAAAATATGACTAAATCCTTAACTCTAAGGATAGTGCCAAAAAATAGCAGTCATGAGCTTTTGCTACCATGTTGCCCCAGCAATTAAGTTTATATGGTACTAAAGAAAATAATTCTGTAGAAGAAATTTAATCTTTAATTAAAAGAAATACTTGTCAAGACTCCACGTGACCAAATTACGATACTTATCAAGGAAGAAAATAACTCATTCGTTATTGAGCAGATTATTTTTTTTAATTTAGACTTTGCTAGATAATAAATAATACACTATACTACTTGAATAACAGATGTACTCATGCATGTTAACATGTACAGTAGTGCTGTAGGCATATGTTTATTAATACATATTGAGAAGAGGTATTTGGCAATAATAATATGAACAACTTCAAAAATCACAGCGCATTTTTTCTGCTGTTATGTTCTCTTTTACATTTCCTTTATACAACTCTGAATATTAATATGCAAGTTTATTTAAATCCTGTTTTGTCTAATAGGTAAACTCTGAGAATGGTATAACACCCAATAAATAGTATTTCTCATTAATCATCAGCCATTACTTTAAAAATCATCATTTTTGCTTCATTTTCAAAAAGCTACATAGATAAGAGTCAGATTTTCAGAGAAAAGCAGCAGAGATGTTACTCATCTAAGCATATTCAGTGCAAATAACAATCTAGTCCCCAAACTATCATAGTATAGGCCACAACCCATCAGATAAGTTCCCCAGCAGAAACCCTCCTGAAATAAGAACAATATAAGAGTATCACCTCGTATTTTTATAGCTCTTTTTGTTTCAGTGGGGCATGGACATGGGGACTCCCAAAACAGGCTGTACCCTAAGGCAGTATAATTCAAATAAACCATATGGCTGAACAAGTGTGAAACAAGTGAATACTATGATATTTAAGACAAACTTAATCTACTGTGCAGATGCTGCCTTACTAAATCATTTCCTTGTTCTTTCTAGGCTGAATGAGCAGGCTTATGGGTGAGAACTCACATTTTACCTATACTACAATGGCCAAACAGGAACTAGTTTTAATACAAATCAATTCAATGGTTTAAAAAAAAAAAATCTAACACTGAAAAAGTGTTTGTTTACAATTTCTCAGTGACACCAGTGTATAGCCGCAAAGTATAGTTTGTTTGTTCTGTTAATTTAAATACGGTCAGCTGCCTATCCCACATTCGTTCAAAACATTAGATACGGGAGTACAAAGTCTCTTCTTAACATCAATTTAATGAAGGGGATCGATCTGTAGTCCAAAGTAGTTCTATATAGGGCCATTTTGTCTGCAAACAGCGCTTGACTGGAGTATCATCAGTTTGTAGCATTGGGTCTTCAAAGCCCATAATTACTGCTGTACCTTCCACATACATGACCTGTCAAAATAGTATTATCACATTTAATCCTATATAAATTGAAGTAATAAATAAATAAATCCACAGTTGCAAATAATCATTATAGAAACAGCCATTTTATATTTATAAGATACTTCAAGAGCCAAAGCATTGATACTTCATATTTCTTATTAGCAATGTGAAAAGATGTTTAGAGCTCTTAAATAGTCATGTGGTCCCTTACCACGAGTTCTATTAATTGGAAACAAACCACAGACAGCTTTGTCTTTAAATCTGAATTTGATTAGTCCTAAGTATCAAAACGGATGCATTATCTCATATAGCAATGGTATGTCCACTGTCTTCATGTGGCACCATCTCATATAGCGATGGTAAGCAATCTGCAGTCTACGTGTGGCCATTTTTGCAACCCCTGAAGCACCCAAGAAGCTTTGCCAATTTGGTTCTTCCCCACTGTCACTAGTCAGAGCCCACTGGCCACCTCAGTCCCCATCTTCGCACATGCCCTGGTGGCCAGCTGGTTCTTGAGACTGATCAGAGGCTGAAAACTGATTCACTGATATATAAAAGCAGTAAAACAAGTAGCAACATGAATACTAACATCCAAAAAATTGACAGATGAATGTCTTAAACACAGTTACCAAGTCCACGTACACTGCACTAAATGGAACTGTAATTCACACAATGAACTCCAGAAGAAAAATGCATATAGGAAAGAGGATGATAAACCTTTTCATTTTCAATTTTATTTTAATTCTAGATAGTTTTTAACAGAGGGATTTTATTGAAGCAAGGAGAAATACTTTGTTTTTGGACTATGTGTATTTTATTTTGTTTCTTTACTGAAAACTGCCTGGATTTCTTGAGAGTGAGCAATATATTCATTCACACAAGTAACAAATACAAAAGATTTCATTGGGCTAGAGTCTCTTAGTACTAGTATTTTTTACTGAAAAACATTCTAGATCAGCAACAATTCAGTTAATATCCACGACTGCAGAGAGTTTGCTGAACACTGGCTTAATGCATCTATTTCCATTTCAAATTCACCATAACCTCATAAACACACAGACAAAAGTTTTATCCCACCCATGCTAGTAACGTCACTGCATCCTGGTTAAACCTCTGCAGTCCTTGTACAGGCGGAAGGGGCAGGGACAGAGAGAGTATGGCTTCTATCTGAAAGATTGCCTGCCCCACCATTCTGCACAGAGTGTTATATTGTTTTCATAAAGGAAGTGCAAACCTACATTATTTAGATGCAAGACCCATGCTGACCTGAAATGCAGAAGGATGCAGAATGCCAACATTTATTTTTAAATTCCAGAATTTCTGTATTAGAGCCTGTGGGGACTATCTACTGCAAAGTTGGCTAAAATCTACTACTCTCCTTTGCTAAGGAAACAGCAGGCCAGTTATATGTACCCGACATTCTCATACCTTTTCATTATAGTTAGACTGCTTCAATCCATTGTAGTGGTATACAGTGAATGATTCTTGAACCTTTGAGTCCTAAGAATGAACATAAGGCAATCAATCTCAGGACATAAACTAATTGCATGCAGCAGATTTCTTTCATTATCCTGCATTTATACACTGTTTTGCTTTTTATTACAAATGTACTTCCAATGATTTATAGCAAAGTAAGATTGCAATACTATGACATTTACTAGGAAGTAAACTTCACTGTGGAAGGAAAAAGAAAGGATGACCAGCAGCAAGGTGGATGGACTCAATAACAGTGGCGATGAGGGCACCTTTTGGAGACTTGAAAGAACAGGTTAGGGATAGATTGTCATGGATAAAATCCAGGATTGTCTGGAAATTCATCATAAGAGCTAAAGCATCACAGTAAGACTTTGTGTTAGCGCTGGCTCCATTGGTTTCAGAACTGAGATTTACTCAACGTCTATTTACAAATGCTCTATCATAGGAACACACAAATATGGTGTTATTACCTGTTCGGGGAAAAATTCTTGAAGAAAGGGACCTAGTAAGATGATTCCCAGTCCTTCTGGATCTAATTTTGTCTTCATGAGATTTACACTGATAAGATGAAACACACAAAATATGGCACATACATATTTTTGCATGACTAAATGCTATACTTTTAACTGCCAAAAACAATCAAATGGTTGTACTTAGAATCTGAATAGCAAATGCAAAGGAATGGCATTTTGTTGCCAAAGTAAGGTTATTTATAAATCTAAGTAATGTTATTTAAAATCAAAGCAGCAGCAATAATAGAGACTCCATGCCTTATTAGGTAAAGTTTTTTTTTTTTTAAAAAAAAAAGCTTGATATCTACCTACTGAGATTACACGGGAGAAGACTGCAATTACTGCAAACATTTCTCAGCATTAACACTTCCATCATCTTTCTAAATGTCTTGCAGAGACCAGCCCTGATTTTATGTATTTGGCAAGATGCAACAACAGGTCTTAGTATGTACTAAACTGTAACAGGATGGAGAAAATAATATTGAACCTATCTACATAGTATACTGTACATTCAAACTCCTTGAAAGGTGCAGTTTTCTTAGATAAGTGGTATTCTCCCATTGCATTTATTTATTTATTTATTTATTTATTTATTTATTTACTCAATTTAAACAGCTGGCCATCTCACTTTTACATAACTTTAAGTGGCTTATAGCAAAACAGATAAAAACACAAAATACGTAATATAAAACAAAAATAAAAACACATAGCAGCCATACATCATCTAATATATCATCCATACAACCAGGAGACGGACTGTAACCCACACCCAGGGCCCCAGGAGCACAAAGTCAGGTTTTCAAGGCCTTATGAAAGGCCAACAGGGGCAGGGCCAATCTAAACTCAGGGGGAATGATGTCCCAAAGGGTGGATGCCACGGCAGAAAGGGCTCTCCTTTTGGGCCCTGCCAGCTGACACTCCCTAGCTGATGGTACCTGGAGCATGCCCATCCTGCCAGATCCGATAGTACAGGTAGAAATAATTGGGGAGAGACAGTCCTGTAAGTAACCCTCTCCTAAGCCATGAAGGGTTTAGTGGTGATGAACACCACCTTGAATTGCACCTGGAAGCACACCAGATGCCAGTGCAGCTCACAGAGCAGTGGTGTTGCATGTGCTGAGAAATTGGCACAAGTAAACACCTGGACTGCTGCATTTTGCACCAACTGAAACTTCTGAATACTCTTCAAGGGCAGCCCCATGTAAAGCACATCGCAGTAGTCCAGTCTAGAGGTCACAAGGGCATGAGTGACTGTGAGCAGGGCCCCCCAGTCCAGGAACAGGTGTAACTGACGCAGAGCCCTAAGCTGTGCAAAGGCCCTCCTAGTCATGGCTGCCACCTACTCTTTGAGCAGGAGCCATGAGTCCAGGAAGACCCCAAGATTACACACCGGGTCTGTCTGGGGCAGTGCCACTCCATCCAGAACCAAAGATGGAAGGTCCCTGGAACCAGGAGATACAATAACCCAGAGCCACTCAGTCTTGCTTGGGTTGAGTGAAGCCTGTTGTCCCCATCCAGGTTCCCATAGCCTCCAGGCAATGAGCAACAACCTCCATGGCATCACTCAGGCGGCCTGGGGTGAAGATATAAAGCTAGGTATCATCAGTATACTAATGATACCTCACCCCAAACTGTTTGATGACCTCACCCAGCGACTTCATGCAGATGTTAAACAGAAGGGGAGAGAGTACCAAGCCCTGAGACACCCCACAAAGGAGGGGCCTCTGGCTGGATCTCCCCTCCGTTCTCAATACCAACTGGAATTTACTCCAGAGGAAGGAGGAAAACCAGCACAACACCATGCCATCCATCCCAACTCCTGGAGCCAGTCCAGAAGGATACCATGATCAACAGTATCGAAAGTTGCTGAGCAATCAAGAGCAAGGATGGAGACATCACCCCCATCCCACTCCCACCAGAGGTCATCCAAGAGTGCAATCAATGCCATCTCAGTCCCATACCCAGGCCTGAACTCTGACTGAAAGGGGTTGAGATAATCTGCTTCTTCCACAGTCCTCTGAAGCTGCAACGCAACCATCTTCTCTACAACCTTCCCTAGAAAGCTTGCCAGTGGATTATGCACATTTTTGCCAAGTAACTTGATTTGAGTAATTCAACTATCTGACACGTTTTGGACTTGAATATTAGAAATGTACTCTTTCACATTATTATAAATAAGCAGCATGACTGCCTCAGCTAATTACTCAACTCAACTCATTAATCATCTAGCCTAGCTTATTCACAGCACATTTGCAATAGAAAATGGATGACTGATACATAATTGTACAGTCATTATATACAAGACAGCATCAAGCATTTCTTCAAAACACACATTTAATGCAATGAAGATAGCCTTTTCAAACATTTTAATTTGGGTTAAAATGAACAAACAAGCTGGGAGCAGGACCAAGTAGCTCCCTTATGTAAGTGATATACCTCCAATTTCGTAGTTTCAGGCACATGGATAGATTCTTGTACTTATAACCCCCCGCCCTGTTCTCTCTCTCTTGTAGACTACTTCTGAATTCTATCATGAATGACTGTGCTGGTGGGAAGCTTCATAACCATAAATGGAGAGGAGGTTATTAGAAAAGGCTTCTTTACATGTGTGTCTTTATTTTAGCCCCAAGGAAGGCTAAGGCCTCTTTGCAAAACTAAAATCTGAAATGGACAATCATAACCACAGGCAATTAATACTTACTATTCAGGATCTGATACAAGATCCAGAGCCTTCATTACATCTTCTAGAAGAGTGTCTGGTATAAAGCCATTATCTGAGGAAAAAGTACTTTAATTAACATAAAGTAGTAGATTCCAACATAATGTTTTTGTTGACTGATTAGCGCTGATACTTCTTGATTGGGAAGCAGTCAACATTTATTTATATGTGGATATGAAAAGCAGCCTCATTAAGGTGCACTCTTGCATGAAGTTGTCATTTGGGGGATTTTTCCACTTTTCTAATACAATACTCTGGGCACAGTAACTATGTCTGTTACTGCATCACAATCACTGGCCTAATGCCTTGAAATAATGGAGGTTTCAAGCCTAAAAACCATAAATTGGCATCTATATACTCTTAGATCCAGAGAATCAGGGACAATTTAAGGGAGTTGCAGGATACAGAGTTGTACTGGGTCCTGTAAAAGTGCAGACCGCCTAATCGGGATACTTCTCAGGTCCCCCCTCCCCCTCCCTGATCTGCCTGCTGCCCAAACACTCTGCTCTGCCCGAGCAATTGTGCATGTTCCTGCCTTCCTTCCTGATTGCCTGAGGCCAAGCAGTCAACAGAGGAAGAGCAGGGCAGCGTGTATGAGTGATGACAACAGTAGATGATAACTGGCTATCACTGAAGGACATAAAGAAGCTGCACTGTTTTCCTGCCTGTGGTTGGTCTAGGTGTCCCCAGTCCAGCCTGCCTGCCTGCCCAAGGCTCACTGCTTTGGGACAAGGAGAGCTTCCCCTCTCAGCATCTGGTAAGGAACAGGCTGAATGCCAGACATTCACTAGGTGGCAGAAAAGAGATACAGAAGCTTCTAACTTGTTTAGATTTCTGCATCCCAGACCTGAAAGCCTTAGGAAAAAAAAATAAAAAATCCTGTCCCTGTGTGTGTGTGTGTGAATGTAAAGAAAACAAAGTGTATGTGTATGAGAAAAGGTAGTGTGTGCATTTATTTATTTGTTTGTTTATAGTACACTATGTACTGCACTCCTCCAGAGGGGAACTTCAGTCTGGCCCAGTGTCTGAGGAAAGAGCCAGGTTTTGAATGCCTTTCTAAAGGCCAAGGTGTATGTGCAAGCAGATTAAAAAAAAAAAGAGAAAGTTGTGAGTTTCAGAAAAAACGTGTTTGTTACTTAGAGTGAATGTAAAGGGAGCGGTACAGCATAGCATTTTGTTCAGACACTCAAGAAACAATATAGATTTGCTAGCTTATCCAGAATGCCAAAATGAAAGACTTTATTTAACTCAGAATGGTTGAAAGCACACACATTTATCACAAAGAACAAAAAGGATGACCCTGTGTAAATGTGATGTGGACAATGGCAGGAGAAAGGTGCTCTGCAAAACTTTACTAGACAACCGAAAACTACTAGACAGTGCCAGGAAAGGGCATCAATATCAATACCAGTCCTATCTTTGTTTTTCAGCACTCCACCTTCCTTTCTCAGGATATGTTAACGGCCACCCTAGCCCTGTGGCTGTCACCAGCCCTGCCAATGCTCAGCTATGCTGCTGCTGCCAAGACCTCTTGCCCTGTGAGGTGGGCGTGAGAAACATGCTGCTCTGCCAGGGCTTTTGCTGAGGAGCAGGGAAGGCCTGCTTGCAACTAGGCAAGACATGCTGTTCCTCCCATCCTACTTCCTGTCTTCCAAGCTGGGAGACAGAGGAGAGGGGGCATTATCTGACAATATGAACAGGCATGCTGACAGAGGTGATCCAGCTGACATTTTATATTTGGACTTTCGAAAAGCTTCTGACAAAGCTTTTACTAGGCCCTCTTGAGTAAGCTTAGTAGTTGTGAGTCAGGTCCTCTCATGAATAGGTAACAAACTAAAGGTCAGGAAACTGGGTTGGAATAAACGGTCACGGTGATATTACTTAGTAAAAAAGATTCTCAGGGTCACTAATATTTCCTTGTTTTCTTATTCAGGGTTCCTCAACCTTGGCAACTTTAAGGCTGGCTGGGGAATTCTGGGAGTTGAAGTCCACCCATCTTAAAGTTGCCAAGGTTGAGGAACCCTGCTCTCATTTATCCTAAAATGAGGCAATTGCTACAGGACAGAGGACAGAAACTAAGTAAAATAGTCTTTCAAAATTAGAGTGGTAAGTTTCTTCTAGATACTTCCTTTCTATTTAGTTCAGATTCTGTAGGTGTGCAAGAATCTGTCTGCAGTGTTAATCTATGGCTATGTGTACAGCAGATGTGGGGAGGACAAACCTGGTGTTGCACTGGGCCTCAAATTCCTTTCACTGGCCCTGATCTCAGTCCCACAGCAGCAATTACTCAACAAGGGAAGTTGTATTTAAAGAAGCAGGATACAATCATGCCCAATAACACAGGAAATAATGGATATAACATTACAAAAAATCCAGACATGTTAAATTGCCTTGAGAGATAACTTTACTGATGAAATTAATGGAATTTTTCACCTTAACCAATGCATGTAGGAAGAAACTCAGTGAGACTTACTTGCAGGTAGGCCACTGAAATCCCCCTAGATTGCTTACCCTCAGGGTCATATGTTTGAAAGACTCGCCTGGCCTGTTCTGAAGGAGCTTCAGGAGCAACAAGAGCCAGATCCTGAAGAGAAAATTCCACAAAATTTAACTGAATCACACCGTCATAACTGTAAGGAGTATGTTTTGTAAATGAAACATAACTTTCTAGAAGAAACCATGAGAAAACTCTGTGACAAATCTGTGTTTTTACTACAGAAGAACAGCATGAGGTGTTTATACAGACTATCCAGATCTATATAGAAAGGATCTTCTGAAATGAAAGTTAACATTGGCTTGACCTCAGCTACCATTCCAAGTGGTGGTGAAAGAAGCTTTATGAGGTTTGCTATAGCCTTCTACATAAGCCTACAAACTATATAAGTCTAAGAAAACTTTGTTAATGTAAAGGGAGCTGATGGAGAAAGGAAGTTCTGCTCTTCCTCTATGTTTTGGACATTGCATAAAACAGGGATCTTTCTTACTGGCCACCCAATTTCTTTATATGTGGTCACCCTCTCTCTCCTTCTACTAGCTTCTTCATTCACCTAAACAGAATTCCATAAACTGTCCTGCATACGATTCCTTGTAACCTATGGCTATCAGGAAAATGCTTGAACAGAAAATTACTTTAATGGGATCTTTTAATAAAACATAGTTTGCAAACCTACCAACAATGCAGTATCACAAATGAGAAAGATGATGAATCCTATGTCTCAAGAGCTCAATAAATCTAGGGGATGATTGTACTTAACAGATAAATAGCTCCAAATCCACGATTTGGCCTCTAGATTAGTGTACCAAGAAATGATGCATAAAAGTTTTTTGCAATTATAGAAAACAATTAATTTTGATTAGTATGCACGTCATAATGTGGGTAAAATGACTTTTCCAGTTTTGGATCTAGAGAGTGAAGCATGTTATGGATTCTCAAGTTGAGCTTTTGAGATTTTCTAATTATTTTTAATGCTGAGTGGTTAATGACTGTTGGGTTCTTGGTGCCTTCTGAGCTCAGTTGTTTTCTTGCAGACATTTCATAACCCAGCTAAATAACATCATCAGTGCAAGGGAGAGTGGGGTTTGCTGACTGTTTATATATAGCATCTTGCCCTGCCTATCTTGATGGCGGTGTAGCTTCTTCATTGACAGTTCCTTGATTAGGTATTGTTTCTTCCTTGATACTTTATCTTGTGCCATTTCCTGCTTATTGGCTCCTTTTGGCTCCTGGAGGGGATGTGTTCTGGGTTGCTTGTTTCTTTCCTAGGCTTTTGATTGTATCTTGGTATGTACAGTAAATGGTGATTATCTCTATGTGTCTGTTGGTGGCTGATTTGTGTGAATGCCAACTTCCAGAAATTTTCTAGCATTTTTGGATTTGGCTTGATCTAAAATGTTAAGAGTTTCCCAGTTGAAACTGTGGTTGAGTCTGTCCATATGTTGCGAGATTTGTATTTGTCAATGACTGCTTGTGTCCATGGTCCTTCTAACTCCTACTCTTGCCTGTACCTATTTCTCCATCCCTACAAGCAAATTTCAGCTCTCCAAAAATGTAAGAGCATGGAGATTTTAATGCTATTAGAAAGACTCTTTTTTCAGCCAAGTATAAAAGAAGGATCCTTTCACCACCCCTATTTTATGCCTGCGACTGAAACATGAGAACTTCTGAAGTTGTCATTTATCCTAAGAGGAGAAGAGAACAGTAAAGGTATGGAAAAGGCAGCCCTGGCAGTGTTCCTTGTTCTGCCCAAAGGAACAGACTTAGCAACCAATTCCTAGGATGGGATGTGAGAAAAACACTTCAAACAATTCAGGCTCTTGCTGTATATCACAAGTGAAAAGAGTTAGCATCTCAACACTTCTCTCACACTATATTTGATACAGAAAATGTTTGCTCTCCCTCATTGTAATTTAATGAAGTACACTTTTGTTATTGCAAATTATAGAAAAGCAAACTATTCATTCACTCTGGGCAGGAGTAATATTTATCGATGTGTAAACCTCTCCCAAATGTATTTATCTTCCAAATCTCCAAAACTCCTGCCAAATGCAAGCACCCAGGTTATGCAAATGATCAAAATATATCCTAAATTCCTTAGTTTCCATAGAAAGAAATCCTATTTGTTGTTTATGGATTTTTTTTCAAAGTACACCTCATCACAAAGACAAAAAAATATAGTGTTTCACTCTTTAAATCATATAGTAGTCCTACTAAACCATTTTGCTCCTATTTAAATCTAGATAATACAAGTTTATTTTAGGAACCCATGTTTACCCTGGAAGGCAAACACACATACTCCATTAGTATATTTTAATGAGGATTTCTCAGCTGTTTTCATTCTTATAAATCAAAACCAGCATATGCAAACCCTACAGCAACAGTACTGCTGATAGAATTTCCTGGATTTTGTTTTAACAAACTTTCTAAATTCTGTTAATCTAAAAATAGGACAAAGCTATATACAATTACAATTACTATACAGTACTTATCAGGAAACTAAATTCATATGTGTTCCTCTGCTGCACAGGTGTTAATCCTCTTTGGAGAAGGTACTGCACAGCCCAGAACTAACAAAACATTTAAAATTCTGGTAACAGCTTTCTCAGTGTTCATTTCAGGCTACAGATTAATTCAAGTATACTGTAAGTATAGCAGAATAGAAGAACAGTGATAGAAATATGTGTGCAAAAAGTTTTGCACAGCTTAAAAACTTTTCAAATATATTTCCATCCTATTACAGCTGTCATAAGATGGAAAAAATAAATTTAAATTTAAACTTGTTACTAATTCAGTATAATATAAGACTATACTGAGTTTAGGCATGCCAAACAACCTCAGTCATTTAGATCAAAGTAGCAGTTGCTATATTTAACAAGAGAACTATTCATGTTTTATATTTTTTACAACTTCATTTCTTGTTAGTGAAGAATTTTTTTTTTTTTTTAAAAAAGGAACATGGAATTAATTTTATATTTCAATTATATAGCCCTTCTTATGGGTTTGAGCCAGTTTAGTTTTAAACAACATTTAAATACAGGATATCAACAATTATCTACTTTTCAATAAAGCCAGCATTTAATAATTACATTCACACTGTGTTCAAAGCATAGTAGCTTAATTGAGGTCTATGACCATAGTAATATAATTTAAATTATTCTTCAAACCTACTGGTAATTTACAGTACAACATCCAGATTGCTTTAAAATCATCTAATTGCTTCACAAACAGAGTAGCATCTGCAACTCACTGATAAATATCAGGATTGAATTTAATATTCTATTATTATGTTGAGGGCCTTAATATGCTAGGGCAAAATTAAGATAGTTTAATCTGAAATTATGTTTAATAATCTGAACCAAGGTTGCATATTTCATGTATTTCCTTTTTGACAGGTACAAATTTATACTGTAAAATATTCAATTAAAAAATAACATCCAAAACTACTAAATTAAACAGCAAGACTAAAATTTTAAAGTATTCTTATATGCTGTCCTTATCACTTTTCTCTTAATAGAGGGTAATAAAATCATTGTGTATATTGATATACACATTTCCACACAAGGAGACAATGAAGTGAGGAAGAGACTCTTCTTCTGAAGAGAATCAAAGACTTGTTTTTTGCCACTTCAAAAGACAGCATGAAATGAATTTGCGAGGTTATTTAATTGCACTTGTAAATGAAACTAAATGCTGTATACAAGAATATATGCAACGTAGGTGGGCAGTCAACAGCTGTCAAATCCATTACTGTCTACAGGATGATCAAATAGCTAACAGGCGACAAACAGACTAGTAAATTTTGTCATCCATATAATTGCACCAGTATCCATAAAATTTCAGCAGTTCTAATTGACATATATTAAGATGCTTCAAAGTCAGCTATAAAGCACATAGCAGATTACACAAATCCAGTTAAATGTGAAAAGATGGATGTTTTGTTTTGAAGTCAAAGAATGTAATACAACAAAACCCATACTAGTTTTTCAAATGTACTTTCAGTTCTTTGGATTCTGGATACAAAGAATAGTGTGTTTATAAAAAACAGCTAAGGACAATATTGCTTTCATTTCTCAAGTGGTACAGAAACAAATAGTTTGTATCACATACTTTCCCACTCCTTTCTCTGTAGGTCAGCTCTTATTTGTTCATGTTCAGAATGATACAGCTTATTCTGGGTCACAACATTTCATATATTTAAAAGTAGGCAATCTTATCTTCAATAAGAAACCACTGTTTATGAGACTTTTTGAATATTATAGTTCAAACATTATACTATCTATGCCTACTTAAAATGCAAAACATTTTGCAGTTATCGCATGCAGAGTTAACTGCTAAATCTTGAAAGGAAGCAGACAGAAAATAGATTTTTCTTCAAAAAGGAAAGAATTTGTTCTACCCTCTAGATAATTCTATTTTTATGGTCCATAGTCAGTCATGGGCAGTAACCTTTCAGACTACTACATTTAGAACATATACATGTAAAGATTAGTTAGAAAAAATGTACAAGTGCTGAATTGAACGACACCGAAGTGGTAATAGTTTTGCCTACTGTTCTAATCCTGTCTTGCAGGGAATACATCTTATTAAATAGGCTATAATGTAGTTTAAAGTTTGGTTTTGATCATGAGCATGTGTATCTTTAATGCTAAAAAACAACTGGAAGTTCTTTAGCTTTCCTGGAAATTCAATATTTTTACTTAATATTTTCCTCATTCATGTTTCTTGAACTCCCTTAGCCTGATGCTTCTGTTATTTTTATTTTTCTGTTCGTTCTCAGCCCTTAAAAAAAAAAAATCAGTCAGTTACTACAGATTTGATGGGAGCTGAATATGATGGGATATTTAATTCAGGTGATTAGAATCCCTGACAAGATTTAAATAATGTTGAACAGAAGTAAACTCCATCTCTTCAGCTCATCAAAGACCAATTCAGTACAAGCAACAGCAGAGCCATTTCTTGTTTCGATGAGCTGTTCTGGAATAAGTCAGAACAACCCTTTATTTCCACCACTGAAAAATCACAGATTACGATACGTGTAATACAATATATAACTTTCTAAAAATACCCATGTATGGATATATTGTCGTCAAAACAGTATTACAAAAGGTTTTCGTTTCCTTGCCATACCAAACAATCAGGAAAGTTTTGAAGATATTTCAGTCATAGCAAGCCACATATTTAAAACATTCTGTAAGTCTGATAGATTTAGAGAAATATGTTTCATAATGTTCAATATTACCAATATGTTTTAAAATACACAACACCATTGTGTGGAAAAACTATTATATTTTAAGAGACATTCGAACTGTAAGACTCAAATAGGATTATTTGGCCCTGAACGTTGAAATAAAAAAGGAAGGAATCCCACCTTGGCAAAGAAGACTGTGAGATGTGTTTCACTGCCAAGTATCCAAATAGGGAACTTTGGAGACTTCAGATAGGAGCCAACCTAAGAAAAACAAGAACATTAAAACAAAACAAAACAAAACAAAAACAATGAATTAGCACATTTCCAATGGAGTGCATAATGCATATTTCCTTCAAAATATTACTCTGTAAACAGGATTCAGAGTACTCTTAATGAAAAGAACTCTACATTCTAGATATTGGTTTTGTAACTATGTCTTAACTTGTATTCCAAGGCAAACACTATAGATCAAGGGTGAAAACCAGTGGTTGCTTAACTTCTGTACTAAAATATGAAACAAATGTAAAAACAGAGACTCAGTCTGGCATACGGTGACGGTATTAGATTATAGGAGGGAGGCTCAAATTCAGGTCTGATCATGAAGCATACTAGATAACTTTGAGCCAGTCTTTCTAACAGAGCTCTACGTAGCTCACAGAATTGTTGCTATGAGGTTAAAGGGAGGTGAGATATAAGTGTCAGGCTGATGGAGTGATTTGCACTGGAAGGGGAAAAGATGTTTCAGAACACAGTGGGATACTTGTATAGCACCTGTCAGCAACTCCTTAAAACAGCTGTGTCTTTTCCCTGGATCATGCAGCTACCCTACACAGCTGCAATACAATCTTGGGAAAAGACATGTTTGGTTTAAAGAGTTGCCAACAGATGTTATATGCATGCCCACTTGTGTTCTGAAATACATTTTCTGCTCTGCATTTGAAGCACTAGATAGTCCTACTAAATGTAATAATTGACTGCTGATATAATAAAGAGTTAAGTACAGAACAAAAATTTCAATTTCCACTCAGGAATATTCTGATCTTTCTCTTTTATCTGACAAAGCAGTTTGCTGTATTGTTCATTCACATTTCTAACCACTATTGTAGCACTGAATGCTTCTTTTAAAGAAGAAAATTGTAAATTTAATATAAATATATATACATTTATAAATATAAATATAAAACTAATTTTATATCATATTTATCATTCATGCTTGCATGACATACCCAAAGACTAAAAAAAGTCCAAATATAATCCTGTATTAATTTGATGAATGTAGGAATAAAAAAACGTGATGTTAGTCTGAATGAAATAAATGTATATGTTTAAGAGGTGAATGGGACTAACTTGGGCATCAAGTGTTGATACTTCACAGAAAACTACTGAATTATCCACAATAAAGTACTGAAAGCAGAATGTTTGTGGATAAAGATAAAAGGTTAAAGCCAGGAAGGCAACACTGCAAGATAAGTTTATAGTTTATATAAAAATTATATAATTGTCTCTTATATAAGAAATTTAGGGTGACAGTGGACAATGCTTTCATTCATTAGAGACAAGTGAACTATTTTTTCAGTAGTATAATTCATCCTCCATGCTGTTATATGACAGGCTTTAAAAAGCTTACCTTACAATATCTCAGAGATTCCATAAGTGTCAAAAAACCAACAGCTACTTGTTTATGAATTCCAAGTAATTCTGAAAAGAGACAACATCCCTGTATTAGATTATTCAAAGCTTTTCCTTATTTAAATCATACCGTGACATTTTGCTCCATACTAACAAAATGAATGACAAACAGAAATACATAGGAGTAATAATACAATTGAAAGAAACTATGATAATAAAACATTATTTCTTCCTTTTAAAGTGTTTTTATCTTTAATAAAGGTAGACAAATATACAGGTGAAACTTGAAAAATTAGAATATCGTGCAAATGTTCATTTATGTCAGTATGGCAACTCAAAAGGTGAAACCAATATATGAGATAGACATGCAAAGCGAGATATGTCAAGCCTTACTTTGGTATAATTGTGATGATTATGGCGTACAGCTTATGAAAACCCCAAATTCACAATCTCAGAAAATTAGAATATTACATGACATCAATAACACAAGGATTGGAAATAGAACAATATCGGACCTCTGCAAAGTATAAGCATGCATATGTACTCAGTACTTGGTTTGGGCCCCTTTTGCAGCAATGACTGCCGCAATGCGGCGTGGCATGGATGCTATCAGCCTGTGGCACTGCTGAGGTGTTATGGAAGACCAGGATGCTTCAATAGCGGCCTTCAGCTCCGTTGCATTGTTCGGTCTCAGGTCCCTCATCTTTCTCTTGGCAATGCCCCATAGATTCTCTATGGGGTTCAGGTCAGGCGAGTTTGCTGGCCAATCAAGCACAGTAATCCCATGGTCATTGAACCAGGTTTTGGTACTTTTGGCAGTGTGGGCAGGTGCCAAGTCCTGCTGGAAAATGAAGTCAGCATTCCCATAAAGCTCGTCTGCGGAAGGAAGCATGAAGTGCTCCAAAATCTCCTGGTAGACGGCTGCGTTGACCCTGGACTTAATGAAGCACAGTGGACCAACACCAGCAGATGAGATGGCTCCCCAAATCAACACAGACTGTGGAAACTTCACACTGGACTTCAAGCATCGTGCATTGTGTGCCTCTCCATTCTTCCTCCAGACTCTGGGTCCTTGGTTCCCAAATGAGATGCAAAAGTTGCTCTCATCAGAAAAGAGGACTTTGGACCACTGGGTAACAGACCAGTACTTTTTTTCTGTAGCCCAGGTAAGATGCTTCTGATGTTTGTTGTTCAGGAGCGGCTTGACAAGAGGAATACGACATTTGAAGCCCATGTCCAGGATCTGTCTGTGTATGGTGGGTCTTGATGCACTAACTCCAGCCTCAGTCCACTCCTTGTGAAAGTCCCCAACACTTTTGAATGGCCTTTTCCTGACAATCCTCTCCAGGCTCCGGTCATCCTTGCTGCTTGTGCACCTTTCTCTTCCACACTTTTCCCTTCCACATAACCTTCTATTGATGTGCTTTGATACAGCACTTTGGGAACATCCAACTTCTTTTGCAATTACCTTTTGGGGCTTTCCCTCCTTATGGAGGGTGTCAATGATGGTTTTCTGCACAACTGTCAGGTCAGCAGTCTTTCCCATGCTTGTGATTCCTACTGAACCAGCCTGAGAGACCATTTAAAGGCTCAGGAACCCTTTGCAGGTGTTATGGATTCATTAACTGATTAGAGTGGGACACTTTGAGCCTAGAATATTGAACCTTTTCACACTATTCTAATTTTCTGAGATTATGAATTTGGGGTTTTCATAAGCTGTACGCCATAATCATCATAATTATACCAAAGTAAGGCTTGACATATCTCGCTTTGCATGTAATGTGTCTATCTCATATATTGGTTTCACCTTTTGAGTTGCCGTACTGACATAAATGAACTTTTGCACGATATTCTAATTTTTCGAGTTTCACCTGTATAGTAACTGAAAAACACATGTCTGAGAAGAGCTGCACAACTGAAAGATTAGAGCAATTCTTACGAACTCAAGAAACACTGCTAAAATATGAAGGAAAACAGGCTCAGCTGATTAAAAAAATTGTTGTCATTAGGCAACTTCACAGTTTTTGAACAGACCAAGCACATGAGTCGCTCTTGAGTGAGATGGGAGGTGACTAAATTCAAAATATAAATAAATAAACAAATAAATGAATAAATGTATTTGGAGGTGGAATCATATGTATGCAGGATCTCAGTAAAGAAACTCATACATGTAACCCAGAAAGATTTTAAAATAAAATAATAGGGCATGAGTACTATTTGTCAGGGCCTGGCCTTGGAAATTGTAACAGAGGACCCAACAGATAATTGCGGTTAACTCTTCATCAGCAAGAGCCAGAATTTTAGTATTAGTAAATTTGAAGTTTGTGGGGTTAACTCAGGCTTTTAAACAAAGCAGGGATATAAAATTGCCATTTGGGGGGCATCTTAACCAAATCCATATCTAGAACTGATAGCAATTGATGGTCTTACCCATTTCACTCATGTTTATTTTCTATAAAAATCATTCTGAGTTGTCCACTCAGTATCCTAAAAGGTAAGCTGTTTTCTCAGAAATGTATTCCTTTTCATTGCCTATAATATGCATCCCTTTTTGTAGGAGTCTGCTATTTAAATCAGGCAAAAAGATACTGCTGAATAACTCCTTCACAGCCTGCCCCAAGGACTAATATCAGAGGGAATCCAATCCTTCCTCTTAAATCCCACGTATTGATAACATGTATTTAGAGTGGAAGAGTCATTTCAGGTTACTACTCACACAAGTTCCAAAAATCATTACCTCACATATCTGGCCGCAATCCAAAGGTCCCTTTCCATTATCCAATTGCTGCAGCCAGTTAGCATAAACTATACTGAGGTAGGTGGACCACTGATGACTTTATATACCAGTCTGTTATGCTCCTAATTTTCATCTTCTCCTTTAGATATTATTTAACACTGTCAGCAGAGTCATTAGCAAAGGTTAAGATTCTCAAGCTTTTTTTAAACCCAAATTCTGAAACCCATTTCACTGCAGATCCTCGCTTAAGGTTTACCATACTGCTGACCAACAGCTTAAGAAAGGTGGAAAACTGATATAAAAATGGGGTTTTAAAAGAGAGAGAGATGAATTTGCTTCATCACATTTAGTTAAGAAGGAATTACATAGTGCCTGCACTGGCCTGTTTACACTATAGTGATGCATAAAAGTACATAATAAAGAATCAACAATCATAGATTTAAAACAAGGGTGGGCAATCCACATGCAATATTAATACCATGGGTTTGTTTTCAATCCCCAGAGCCTCTCTAAGATCATGCCATCAAAATTAAGCAGCAGAATATGAGCAACAGCATCATCATTTCTTACTAATAATCAGTGAAAATGAAAAGAGATAAAGAATGCCTATGGAAATTATAATGACCAATAAAACAATAAAGATGGAAAGAGTCCAAAATGCTAGCCCTGTTCCAGTTTCAGTCCTGTACATCTCTGGCTTAAAGACTGAAAAGAAAGATACATGCATGCCATAGAGGTACATATGTGCTGCAAGGGATGAAACTAAGAAAAAGGCGAAATTGGAGCAGAACCGATAGTGAAACAACTTTAAAGTGATTTTATCATGTATACATTTATGTATAGTATCCAACTTCTTTGCTCACGAAATACTGCTTGGATACTATACAACAATATAATATTTTTATTAAAAGAGTACAGTAAATGCTATTTTACATCCATTCTGTTTCAATTTTCCCACATTGTTACTTCAAGCTCTTTCTCCCAAAGATAAAACCTAGAATCACATTACATTTTTAAGTCTTCCAATAATAATTCACTTCTAAGCAAATTGCAATGCATTACAATACATGCAACATCCACTTCTTGAATGGTTAAAAACAAAAAGTGACTCAGGGATTAAATTTTCATTCCGGTAAGGTCACAAGCATAGATTCAAGGATAGAATCTGTTACATTTCTCATTAGTATACTGTCACAGTTTGATTGCAAGGATCTAATTTTGAAATACTTAGCAGTGAAAAGCTAACGCTTTTATATACTTACACACAGTAATGATCAAACAACAGTTTATTATCATCTGATGATTTTGGAGAGATATTTTTATCTTATTCTAAAAGCCTGCAGTAGTTTTTTTTCCCCCCTTTAGGGGCTACTGCCATCTTGTGGATTTAAAAAAAAACCAACCACATCTATTTATTGGCAGGATAATCTAAAGTCCGAAACATAACAGTGGCTGAAAAATGAACAAATATATATTTATATTCCAATACAACAACAAAAATCCTGCTAAAGAATGCTCGAACTGCTAAACAACTGAACTTATCTCACAGGTTAGTTCCAAAAAGACATTTATGTTTGCTTTATTGATTATACAAAAGCTCCAGTTTGTATACACTATAACTAATTATAGATAGCTCTTAAAAACATGAATGTACTGGATCACCATTGAAGAATTTGTATGATGACCAAGAAACATTTCAAAAGCAACTAAATGATTTAAAATTGGGAAAGGAATGGAACAAGGTTATACACATCCACGTATTTATTTAATGCATATATAGAATATATCATGTGAAATACTGGAGTAGAAGAAATAGATAAAATTGCTGGGAGAAACATCAATAATGTTAGCTATGCTGATTAAGTCACTTTGATGGTTGGAAGCAAGGTAAACTTAAGGCAACTGTTGTTGAAGGTGAATGAACAGTGCGCGAAAACTAGTGATGATATATATATATATATATATATATATATATACATACATACATACATACATACATACATACACATACACACACACACACATACACACACATACATACATGCATACATACACACACCCTAAGATTATGTCAGAGGCAATGCCAACCAAATACAAATAAATAGAGAAGAAGTTAAGTAATGGACTTTAACTTCTGAGGCTAAACATTCAAAGGAACAGTGACCACAGCCATGAAATAAAGAGATATCCACTACTTGGGAGAAAGCCTATGACATATCTATACAATATATTAAAGTACACAGACATCACACTGACAAGGGTATGTATTATCAAGGCCCAGTTGTATCATATGGCTATCAACAACCGATCACAAAAAATGAGAGTGCTGGAGGAAATTGTTAAAAATATACTAGACTGCAAGAAGAACAAATGATTTAATACTAAATGAAGGAAAACCAGACTACTTGCTGGAAATGCTACTAATGAAGCTAAAGCTTAAGTATTTTGGAGACATAATACAAATGCAAAAGTCACTGGAAAAAACTCTGATGCTTGGAAAAATCAAAGGCAATTGAAAAAGAAGTCAATAGCAGACATCATCATCACTAATGATACAACTATGTGCTTACAGGAACTGAAAGAAGCAGTTACTTACAGTCAGTCATGGCAAAATGCTGACCTTGGGTCACAAAGCAACTGAATTATTGCACATTAGAAATCAAACATCCTCCCTTAGAAAATCTCAGAGATGCTTTATCCAGCAGCAGCCTACCTTTCTTTCTTTCTTTTTTTAAATTGCTTGTACCTAACGTAAAGGGTATGAACTTATTTAGAGTAGTTCTAGCATTGGTCTAAATAGCCATTCGTGTGGGAGCCCCACTTTCCAGGCCTATTTTCTGAGATCAGAAAAAAAAAAAGTTGCATCAGATGTTGGCAAGAAAGTGGAATGATTGTTCAATGTTAGATTTTCTCCTTTAAGATCAGAGATATCTCAAGGCTATAAGATCAAAATCTTATAGGATGAACTAACTGCATCTTTGGAAGGAAGGAGTTCACAGCTGTATGTAGTTTGGCCTGGTATTTTAAGCTATTTTCATCTGGCTAAATTATTATTTTAATCCAATTTTAGATGAATTTTAGATGAAATCCAAAATGGATTAAAATAACAACTCAGCCAGATAAAAATAGCTTAAAATACCAGGTCAAAGTGAAAAGTCAGGGCACCGTCATGAAGAATCCACTGGTACACACAAATGCAATATAGAGGTTTAGTAAAATCATGATTTTCTATGTTATGCAATTCCTTTAAAAACTTTATTTGAGTTCTATTACTATTTCTAGCATTTAAGCCTGAAATAAAATCTTATGGAGAATCATTTTATCAATAACACCTGACTAGAATGTTGTGGAAAATAAGCTTAATTGCAAACTTGGAGGGATATCAGTGGGAAGTACTCA
Source organism: Python bivittatus (assembly GCF_059951505.1). Classification (NCBI taxonomy): domain Eukaryota; kingdom Metazoa; phylum Chordata; class Lepidosauria; order Squamata; family Pythonidae; genus Python; species Python bivittatus. The sequence goes on along the minus strand of NW_028277088.1, from coordinate 20,531,097 downwards.
TTAAACGGAAAGAAACATTCAATCATTCCAATAAAGACACAGGATTAATTTATATGAATTGCACACAATTCAAAGGCAATAAATATGTTGCCTTTATTCAACATTACTATAAAACAAATCAAATATAAACTTACTCATTCCTGAGCATTCCCTGTCTCCATCCCAGACATTAGATACTGCATGTCCCGTCAACAGAAGATTAATTAAACTTTGGCTTAAAAGGTAGAAGAAAAATTTTTTGATTCATAAATAATTGCATTTTTGCCTTTTACTAAAAAAAAAAAAAGTTCAATGATATTATAACTAGTCACTTAATTCTATGTTAAAATACAGTATCCTGTGCATACACCTTTTTGGATAGCTAAGACATTCCTTTTAGATTATACGGGGTAGAAAGTTAACTTTCCACACAATACTTAGATCAAGTAATAAATATTATATAACAATATACATATTTCATATATTTCATATCAATTTATTGATTGTTAATTTTATATAATTAATGCTATTTCTAAAATCGCATTAGTTCAGTCACTAGTTTAAGGAAGATAGCATTAACCAAACTTACCTTCCATGACCATAAACAGGATCTATCAATGGTTCGGTTGAATCTTCAATTTCATTTTTTATGTTTTCAATACCCTTAAAAAAAATTACAGGACAATAGCCACACATTTGTGCTAAGAAATTATTTTTCCCAAGTTATGCAATTTCTTTAGCATGCATATTTAATATGTTTTAATTAATCTGAGATTTTTTCCATGCACAAAAAAACTTGCGACTGAAAATTCAGACAAGTGACTTACCTTCTACTTTGTCTATTTTTCCACATAAGAAATTAAATGCCAATAATTACTATCCTATCCAATATCCTCTTTTGTTGTAGTGTAAAATTAAAAGCCACTTTAACTCACTTCAGAATCCTTCCTTAAGAAAATCTTATAACCCCAGGCTATATAAACAAGAACTAACAAAACCTCCATATTATTAGACAAAGACTTAAATTTCAGCATATATATTGCTCTTTAAAATACAGCATATATTATTCTGATCCTCTTAAGCTGGAAAAGCACATTATATATTAAAAAAAAAAAATCCTTGAATCTCTTCTCTCTAACCCACCCCTCTGTTATAATCATTTCAGAAATAAACATAAGAGAATCGGCAAAAGCCAGAATCTACAACTTTTTTAAAAAATGTACTTGTGCTGGAAGCCTAACTCCTATAATTTAGGAGCCATTTTGGAGATTCTAAAATAAAAGTTTATTCAACTTCTGTTTCTAGACTGTCATAATGCAATTCATTTTCTTTTAAAAACACACCTTAGTGAGTATCACAGAATACAGAAAAAGTAGCACTCCAAATTTATTTGTCCAGACTGCATGCTGATTCCAAACTGCATCTTTGAAATCAGAAAAGTTGGCATATGAACGCTTGCTAAAGATTAAAAACAAAAGCCAATTAGACATTCAGAAGGCATTCAGTACTTGAGATTAATGTATTTGCAACACAACTAAGAGCAATTGTCTACTGGAGAAAAACAGCGGTTACAGCAGGTTTACATTATTAGTTGTGTCAATATAGCAGAATAGATCAAAATTTTAGAAGCGTGTTTAAGATTTCACATCTGAAAATATTTCACACAATACAAACAAAATGGGTATCTTATTAAAAACCTCTACTGTTTATATCTATTGTAAATTGATTTATCTATGTATGTATTAATTAAATTTATAGGCTGCCCAATTCACAATGACTTTAGGCAGTATACAAATTAAAAACAGATCCAATACAATAGAAATTAAAAGGTACATTCTTCCTAACCTAGCATCTGGAGAAACAATCAGGTCTTTGGGGCCTATTTAAAGGATGTCAGGGTTGGAGCAACACTAACCTTACAGGGTACACTATTTCAAAGAACAGGTGCCATGACAGAAAAGGCCCATCCCTTGAGCCCATCAGATGACATGATTTCCAAAATGGGAACTAGAGCCTGCCATTGGGTCAGATCTTACCAGATGGGCAGAAACAATGGGAGAAATGCAGTCCATCAGATAGCCAGGCGTATGCTGGAAACTTATTGGTAACCAGCACACCTCACACAGCAGAGGTGTTACTGATAGACAGCATACTATGCAGGTAATAGCATTTTATCTTATACATTATTTTCAAATTTGTAAACCCAACCCAGCTATTGGACAAAATCGCTTCAATACAGAAAACTACAGATCCAGAAGGCTGCACATTTAACACCCTTTTCCATCTCTGTTTCAAAAATTGGTATAAAACCTCAGGTATTACTTCCCACTATTCCTCACAGTGTATTTCTTTCTGGTCTTTAAAGAACTAGGTTGCACGAGCCTAAGCAGGTTTAACCTTGATGTTCAGCCACATGGGATAAATCAATACTAAACCTACACCTTAAAATGTTAATTTGGACTATAAAATAGAATATTTTAAGTGTTCCAACATGTTACTTACTGAATTAACGCATGAAATCGTTCAAAGCCAAGCTCTTCGACAGCCAAGGCAGCTATACACAAGAGATACTTTTCAGCACTACACACGGCAAAAAGTGACACAAGAAACACACAGCAAGCTGGAATACTTTCAAGCTTTTCATAACTGAAGTTCAAACCCCCACCCTCTTTCAGTACAACTTCTAGTATGTTACACTGTACAAGCCAGTTTAATGTAATCCATTTGGGTCTCCATTATAAAAATAACTAGATGCACAAGCAATTAAGAGTCAAGATTACTAAGATTACAAAACCACTGAAGTTCCAACAGCTTTGCAAACTAGTATGTCAGATTGGCATGAATTATGAAAACTGCTGCAGGAAAGTCATCAAGCACAAGCATAGTTTTTCTAAAAGGATAACTGACATTTGGATTTCAGAGCAGAATTAATGTAAGAAAGCTGTATTTCTGTTCCATTTCTCTCAAGTTGTTTTCACTACAAAACAACTAACTAGGAGCATGTATCTTTTAAGAAATGCTTTACCTTTTTAAGAACCAAACAGTAGAAAAACATTCAAAATTTAGTGCCTTCCCAGATTCAGACTGTTTATCAACTTTTCTCATTGTTTGAAGGAAAAATTGAAGGGAGCTTCTCAATATAATTTATGCCTAATCAGTTTAAAAGTTGTAAGTGGAAATAGGTTTAATTTAGCTACTGAATTTCATAAGCCGTGAAAATAAGCAATTTAGGCTTAGGTTAGTTTCCCATAGCAGTGCTGTATCTGTTATAATTACACTAAACATCAAGGAACGATTGCAGATACTGAATTTTATAAACAGAGTTCTACTTCTGATATCAGAAAGAAACACAGCTGCAAGTCAGATAATTAGCTCGTATTTAACAAAAAGGGCATTCTCTTAAAATTAGTCTACTTGATTAATGTTAGTGGAAAAATATTACATGATGCTTTGTGTAATAAATGCTTTTGGAACAGTAACTAGGCATAAACAATACACCTTAATGAAATGTATCTACTTTATTTATTTATTGCATCTGATAAAAATGTAACATCATGAATAGTCTGAGAGAATAAAGGAAGTATCTGAACCTGTGACCCTGCATTATTTTAGTCAGTGGATGACAAATAAATCATTTATGTCTGCACAACCTAAAGTGAACAAATCAAGCAATCCGTATATCATATATCGGTTACTGTCACCAATTTCACTGAGCCTGAACTAAGTGCAATAGTATAGAAACAGAGAGGAACAATGGAGAGAGGAACGTATTATAGGAATCAAAGTCTTGCATGAAGCTGGAGAGCTTAAAGTTATTGTAAGCTGATTAATAATTTCATAATATGCAGAGACAGGTATAAATATAAGAAATGAAAAAAGATCAATTTTTATTTTTGCAACTACCAACTCCAGTACGTTTTACTAATAGAATAAGCTTCATAATTAAATTTTTGTTCCATGAGAAGCATGTAGCAGAACAAGGATAATAACCACTTCTTTTCAACTAATCCCTTTAAACTAGGAAGAAACCATAAATCATAAACATATTTTCTATAAAAATGCCACTTGAAACAGAATATTCCAGCAATTAGGAACAGAAGCATGCGAATAGGCAAGCTGATGCTCACCAGTTTCTTTTCTCAGCACTCCATGTCATGTATCATGGAGCACTGATTTGAAATGCCACTACCTCTGAAGTGCATGCGGGGTAAGGTATTATCATCAAAAATGGAAAACTATGAAGTCCCTGGGTTGTATTCAGTAATGTCACTCTACTGACAAGATTTATCAGAACAATGCCACCTCATCTCAAAGAAAGCCTCCTTTAACTCAAACGAGCCTTAATGTGTTGGATTGATATAAATGGGCTGCATACATCATCTGTGTTACTAAGTAACATTAACGCAAAAAGAAAATCTTGTGGCACTTAATCAATTTACTATATGAATAAGCAGTGGTCCTCTTTACCAGGGTATTTGAGACCCAGCTAAACAAAGCTGTATTCTATTTAGATGCTGTGCTACATTTTTGTTTCCAAATAAAATCTGAGTTACAATGGAATGGCCACATATTTAAATTTTCTTTTTAACAGTCCTGTGGTCCTATATGTGAAAAGATGATTCTTTCTCTAGTGCTTTCTCCTCAGGCATCAAGTATTTTGCAAAGTAGTTAAAAATGAAGATTTAAGGAAATCATTTAAAGCTTTTAGAATCTTATCAAAACAGATTATTCCGTTAGTATAAGATGATTAGCATTCTTCATGACAGTCAGTAGCCAGAAAATAAAATTATTCCATATGCTTTATCATTCATATATATATATATATATATATATATATATATATATATTCATTCATTCCCATAGTAGGCTTTTTAAGGCATTAAATATTTTAGTGGAAAGCAAATTACTGTACAAAAATTAATGATACATTACTGACTGTACTGTATTCAGCTAAGTATGGATGGGTACATTAAAGGTCTCTACATTCTAGACAAGATGGGGATACTTCCACAACAGCAACTTCTCTAAAAACATTCCACCTAACAAAAGTTTTGTTTTTGATGTACTTGGACAGGTGGCAACATGAGTATTTAGTTCCTCGCAATTCCATTATAACTACATTTAGGCAGAATAAAAATGTGCAAAACAGGAGGTGCCATGGTCTAGCCAATAAATGTTATAGAAACTGGATGTATGAAAAACATTTCAAACTGGAATGTACTCACACTGAAATGTCCCATTCTGACTTTACCAGAAGCGGTCCACTTCTGAAACATGCCTTTCCAATTGAAAAATAAAAGAGTGCTTACTGTAAGGTCTGGAATGGGATGTTTGGGGTTGAAATATTTCTGCTTGAAATGTTTTACACACTTCCAATTAGATACCAATGCTATGGAGACAAAAACTAATATGGCTTTAGAAAACAACAACAAAAAGCTTAAGTCAAAATGTTACCATAAATAATATTTTTTAAAGAATTACAGTATCGGTAGTGTTACAACATTCTCTTAGCTGTATCTACAACAATTAGGTGCAAGTCAATAAGAATCTAAACCATGCTAAAAAGGTTAAGTTTTTTTAACATCAGGGGAAAGCTTAATTTCTCAATGTATTTTTGTATTAATATAAGAATACAATTTTTATTTGCTTATTTTGAGGATGTTTTAATAAGAACTTCAGAGTAGCACTAATTTAATAAGAACTTCAGAGTAGCACTAATTAGACTAGAATTAGTCTAGAACACTTCTCTAGAGTTCTCTGTAAATTAAGTAATATTACACTATAGAACAAACTAGCCTGCAGGTATCTACTAATAGACTGATTTTATACCAGGATTGTAAAATAACTTGGAACTAATGAATAAAATGAATGGATTCCTTCCCATCACAGGAAGGATTAAGTGCAAGTAGAAGAAGCAATTTCTGTGGATTTCCCCCCTCCATGCATTTCTGTAATGAAGCTTCACTTTTGAGTGTCTCATATGCAGATGTTTGCTCAGAAATTGATTACACCAAAAGGAGTAGATTCTAGTTCCCAACCTATGAGCTTGATTTAATATTATAAGTGTATCCATATTTGCATATTATTGATGTATTGCTAAAGTTTTAGGTTATGCACACAGCACTTCAAGCGTAATATTAGAAAAGATCATTTAATGGGTTCAAGAAAGAAAGAGAGGGATATATCCTTCAAGATCACATTTACAATCTACAGATTCTTTAGATTCTTTTTAAAAAGTATTTTTATGCAATTATGAGTTACCTGACTTATTTGGACACAATCTGATTCAGTCAGAATACTGACAATAGAAATAATGTAGCTGAATTGTATTTGTACTGTAGTTACCTAGTATCATAAAATTAGCCTTAAATATATTTCTCAACTACTTTAGTTCTATCAAACTTAGTCTATTAGTATCGGGGGGGGGAAAAATAAGGAACAGAAGTCAAAATGATCTGCAGAACCATATTAAACAACATATATCTTGAGAAATACATTTTGTTATGCAAAGCACAAAGTATTGTTGAATCGTATTACACAAAACATATCTTACATGATTGTTCCTCTTGATGGCTTGACTCTGCTGAGCTTTCAGAAATATGAGCAGTATCCTCTACGGTTTTTCCTCTTTGCCATGTTGCCAAACAGTATGATTCTGAATGGTCAGAGCTAGCCAGTTCCAAAATTTCACTTAGTGTATGACAAAGGAGATTTTTCTGCTCTTCCTCTGAAATATTCAAAGTCAGGACAGATAGATTTTTGACCGGGTACTTGCACGCAAAACATGTAGCAACATTCTTTATGCCATCTAACACTGAGTTTTGCTCAAATCCCAGCAGGTTCAAGGCAATTTAGGAAAAGAACTGACAACCAATAACTTTGAATCACATCCATTTCTTGGGAACTACCTAGTACTTTGTCAGTTCAAATTTCTAAGCTGTTTAAATATTGGGCATGACAAGGCGGCACTTGGGAATTAAGCGTTCTCATTCTGGTTCACTCTCTCATTCAGTCATACTCTTCCTGTTGGCTCAGTTGACATATAAATCTAGGTCAGAGCTACAGGAATCAACCTTGGCATACCCTGAACTCTTGCATTTCCCTCTACTTCATCTTTCTCTATCCAGTATAGTCAAGAAGAAAGGCTGTTAGGTTAAATAAGTAAGGAATACATTGGTTTGATCAGAACTGATCCAAACTGTAGTTAGACATATATAATATAATATAATATAATATAATATAATATAATATAATATAATATAATATAATATAATATAATATAATATAATATAATATAATATATCTAACTATAAGGGAAGGTGAAAGTTTGTCTTAACTAATTGTTAATTAATATATACAATATGCAATGTGAATTGGACCTGTTTACAACTTATGTTGCAGTAACAGCCAGGCATTTTTATCCCTTGTGAATATAATGATCAATGAGTCCTAGCACTGCAGTTAGAACAGAAGCATATATTGTAGAATTTCTGATGCCTGCTTATTTTATATGTTGACTCATTTTGGAGAATTTGGGGTTTCCTGTTAAGGGTTATAAATCTAAATTTTATTTTTTATTTTAATTTTACCCTTCTATTTTTAAAATCATCAGCAAATGCATAATTTGCTCAGAATTATGCAGATTATTGAGTATTGATTGTAAATAATAATTAACTATTGTTTTGTTTAGCATATCACAATTTGCGGGCAAGTACGGCATCACAACCCTCTTGGAGATGTAGGTTTGTAGTTACCTTGACACTGTCTCCAGGTAGATTTCTCACAAGTAAAAAGCTTCTTCAGAAGGAATGCCTTATATTAAAGACAATATTGACATATCAGAAATGTATGATTTGATCTTCAGTGGTGCAAAGAGTTTCCATTTTCATTATTGGTTTAATATTTTTTTGGAAAAGGGTTATAAATATTCCCAATTACTGAAGACCTTTTCCCCTATGCAAAGATAGAATTTACTTTTTTAGCCCCATGTCATTTAACCATTATAGATACCTGAACATATCACAGTATATTTAACAAGATTCTATACAAAGTGTAATCCCTTTGGTCATACATGCTACCCTAACTTTGAAAAAATATGTAGCATTTTGTGTCAAGTAAGGGATTGCAGACCTACCCCTATTCAAAACACTGGTTACTTTCTTGGAAATCAAGTGCTGCTGAAACCTGAAGAACAATTAATTCTTAGATGTATATTTTCATCTGACTTAAACGTTGGTAGTTGTAGTGCTTAATGCACGTTGTATTATATGAATATTGTAGACTACAACATCTCAAAATACTGAAGTTTTAAATTCAGTATTACCTATACAGCATTGTCTTTTAACATAAATCCAACCGACATACAGCTGTTTATTCTAGATGATTTAAATTATCAAGTAAGCCAAGTAACAGTAGTGAAACATATCTTTGAGATTTGTCTACTTTACTCGGATCTCAGTGTTATTACCTGAACTGGTGCAATTACAGCACAAGGTCCTCCTTCAAATTGTTCTAATGCAGTAGGTTCTGATTCACTGAACACAAACCCTGATGAAAGAATCAAAATTTTGAGTTAGCTATTTCTAAGAAAAAATGTTCATTAATAAACTTTAGAATATTTTTGATAAAGTATATCTATTCCTTGTCAAACTCCAAAGTGTTCTTCAATATTCCAAGTCTCAGCCTAATCTGTAAGTGCTATAACCAATGATATTCTTCTTCATTTGCTACCTATATTTATTTTTATATTATCTTTTCTGAAATAAAGTTCATGCAGGCTGTTCTAGTTCCACTCTGCAGCATATACCAAGAAATCCTTGCTACACTATGTTGATTTAAGGAAATAAACAAAACAAAAGCCAGCATATACAATCAAAGTATGTTCAGCCTCTTTAAACATCTGTCTAAAACAGTACAATGTTCAACAGTTAGCAAATTCCACTTGAATAGAGATATAATGTATAATATGCTTCAGCCTTAAGCACTCTACAGTTTGCTCCATTTTACAGGAAGTCCTTGCTTAATGACCACTTGTTCAGCGACCATTCAAAGTTATGACGGTGCTGAATGAGTGGTTCTTACACCCAGTCCTCAAAAGTTATGGCTGTTGGAGCTCCCATGTGATCACATGATCAAAATTTGGGAACTTGGCAGCCTGCCCACATTTACAACTGCAGGATGCACTTCAACATTTTCCACCTGCCTATCTCCCTCCCATCTCTGCCCTTTTGGCCACCTTGCACTCTGCTGTCTCTGCCAGCCTTGCTGCCCCGTGAACCACTTGCCCTGCCACCTGCTGGCCCTGCTGCCCCTAGCTGACCTTTGCTGTCTTCTTCCTGGACCTGCTGATGAGCACGTCCTTTGTCCAAATTCCCTATGGCCTTCTCAAGAGGTTTTGGAAACCTCAGAGCCTTCCAAAACCTCGCAAGAAGGCCACACGTGCTTTGGACAAGAGGCAGGCACAGCCTCAGGAAGAAGGCCTGGCATGGCCAGCAGCTGCCTCGCAAAGTGAAAGGCAGGGTGTGCCTCATCAGAAGCCGCAGGAAGAAGATGGCAAAGGTCAGGTGGGGATGGCAAGGCCGGCAGAGCCAGCAAGATCAGGACAGCAAGGCTGGCAGGGCCAGTGAGTGCAGGGTGGCAAGGTCAGCAGGGCCATCAGGGCCAGCGACTGCAGGGCAGCAAAGCCAGCAGTGCCAGAAAGTGCAGGGTGGCCAAAAGACTGAGGGGGAGATACAGGTGGAGGGAGTTGAAGCACCCTTGTGGTCATAAGTACAGGTGGGCTGCCAAGCACCCAAATTTTGATCATGTGACTGCAAGGGTGCCACAATGGCCGTAACTTTGGGGACCAAGTGTAACTACCATTTGTTCAACACCGCCATAACTTTGAATAGTCACTGAACAAATGGTCGCAACTCGAGGACTACCTGTAGTATACAATCTATTACGGACTTCACTGGACACAATAGCAACAAATTGTTCTTACATAGAGACAAAAGAGCTAGTTTTATCTGAATCCCAGCAGCCTTCCTCTTTGGGTGAGTAATTAATACAGGTAGTCCTCACTTACCAACCACTTGTTCCTCTGCGGTCACATGATCACGATTTGGACACTTGGCAAATAGCTTGCGCTTATGACAGTTGCAGTGTCCCATGATCACATGATCGCCATTTGTGACCTTCCCTGCTGGCTTCCCAGGAAAAAAATCAATGGGGAAGCTGGCAGGGAAGGTCACAAGTCGTTCTGGTAACCCCCTCCGGCCTTCTTGCGCACATGCCGTGCTATCTACCCCCTGACCTTCCTGTGCTTGTACATGGCCTGTGCCATACCTCCCAAGCCTACCCCCAACCTGCAAATGGCCTGCACCAGCCCCCCCCCCACAGCACCCCGTACTCCTTACTTGGGATTCCTGCCACTTCCCGCTTAATAACCCATGCGTCTTTACAGCAACCAGGACTGCTGGGACTGTTGCTAAGTGATGCAGTCATGTGATGTTGCACTTGATGACTGCATCGCTTAGCGACAGCAATACCAGTCCCAATTGCCATTGTAACCCAAGGACTACCTATACTGTGATACTGAAACATGAAAGAAAGGCCTTGCATGGTTCATGCTGTTCCAGGCTGGATATTCTGAAAGTATAGTACTGTCAGCTAAATCCTATTGGTCAACTAACACAGATGTGAATAAATATGCACTATACTCACAATACTCATACTTCCCAATATATGTCTCTAAACCACAATGCTTTTCTAAAGAAAAAGCATTTAAATTACTTATGCTATTCCTTTAGATATCAACATACCTTAGCTCCTTCAAGACAAAAAACCCCCACAGACTATGTATACACCTCTTCAACTAAACAAAACAGAACACCATCAGTTACTGGCATCCTCATGTTGCTTAGCTTATGATCACCAGCATGTTAAACTACGGTCTATTAAGCATGGCTTAATGAATCATAACCGGCTGGCTTTGCACAACATACTGAACCACATTTTACAAACCACAATGTCTGGATTCATATATCTAGCCAGCAGCAAACAAAGTAAACCATATTCTGACTTAAGATATTGAATGAACCCAGTTAGAGACTTGAATTTTTCTAATCAAACCAATTCAAAAAAGAAGTACAGAGTCTGTCAAACCCTGTCAAACAAATATGACAAAGCAGCAATTGAGGATAATATATCCACACTTACATCTTTCCCAGAAACTGAGCACATTCACAAGAAGAGATGTAACAAAATCGCAAATACACCTTTATAAAGGACAATTAAAATATTCAATAAGGGACACTGGCTATACAAGACTGAATAGTGCACTATTAACAGTAGTAAAAATGTATTAATGAGACATAAAGGGGACCATTTGAACAAAAAGTAGAATACTGATCTACAGTAAAAACAAGGACAGCTTTGTAACAGCTAGGCTCTCTGATTCCACAAAGGTAACATATATGGGTATGACCACTGTCAGTAAATATATCTGCAGCAATCATAAGAGTTTTTTTAACTGATGAAACCTCATGGCCAGGTGAATAAGAAGCAGCATCTTCCAACAGCAAGAAGGCTAACTATGTGTTTTACTTAAAACAGTTAGAACTTGAGACTAACTTCTGGCCTAGCACTACTATATTGTTTCTTCAAAACATCTGTAATGTAAAATAATTATGTCATTGGTACAGATTGCTATGTATATCAGCTTTAGCTGTTGATGCTTTTCTGTAGCCCTATTGGGAAATTAACTAGACACAACAACTGTACAATTGTTCTTACCCGTGCAGAGGCACCCAGGATCGTTTAAGACTTACTACTGTACTATGTGACTGCTTCCTAAACAGGTTATACAACTGTTAGCTATAAATTTTGTTCAATCTTATATTGTTCACAAAACTTACTAATTTCTATTTTCTGAATAGCCACACATTTCCAGAACTAGAGACATTACCAACTGAAAAATACAGACTGGATTCTATTCATATAGTAAGCAACAGTTTGCCAAATAAACAATTGGTGGTTCACACAAGATGCTAAATCAAAACCAATTACAACACATTCTAGTTTTGGTTAATGTGTTTTTCCCCTGGTAAATGGATTTGTACAACAACATTAAGATGGAAAGATCACAAAGACCAATTCAAATGTTTCAGTGAGAACCCAGATTTCAGTATTATTCCCAAAGCCAATAAGTCTATCTACTATAAACAACTTTTTCACTGTCTCTCCTTCACAATGTTCAAGTAACTAGTATAGACTCTAGTAAACTATTTGTGGTTTGTACTTTTGAGATTGAAAACCAAATAGTAACAACCAAGAATACATGAACGTCCAGATTAGAAAATCATTATCAACAGATTAATTTGTCCGTTTTCTACATTCATTATTCATTAACAAGTGACTGATATGCACAATTAGCAATACCTGGGCAGAACTATCCAAGGTCAAGCTTGGAGCAGAAAAGGTTGAAACAGGAATCTGACACTTTGTGTTTCAAAAGCCACTAAAAGACTATCAGATCCTTAGCTTAAGTAGCTCTTAGAAGCCAGCCTCTCCATAGATCAAAACATACTTCAGATTTCTAGGTAGCAGCATCAGTTTATGTAAGGCACTAGAGAGTTTTCTAACTGTCAAATTGGCCCCTAACCCTAACCCAATATGCAGAAATACACCAAAGAAGCCTAGCAGAAGAATGAGCAATTATTGGATTGGCCATTATAAGGGAGCCAAAGACCTTTAATTAATACTTGTTATGCAAACAAAACAAGATAATAAGAACAGCAATAACAGGATTAACTATGTTGAAATTAGCTGCATTGTTTATGTTTAACATTGCTGAGAAAACAATTCCTCCTCTGACTAAACACAAAAGCAAAGGAGCAGCGGCAAAGTGATCTGCATCAGATCTTCTAAAGCAAGAATATAGCTACCCTGCATCAATACTTTTTTTGGGGGGGGGGCAGGATAAACAGTTTCCTAACTGCATGATGTAAGCAAACATCCCAATCCCAATATAAGGTAAGGAGAAAACATATTCAAACATCCACTCCAATTACAGTTCTGTTAGTATATTTGTCTCTCTTTTGCCCACTTTGAAAACAGGGTCTGGAAAGGGCAGAATCCCAAGAGATGTGAAAGTGGAGTGGTTAGAGACAATACTGAAACTGAGAAAAGGAGGAGGAAGGAGGAAAGGAAGTCGGTTGTGTAGGAAGCATCCCTGGCTTTGTCATCACGCTGTAGTAATTGACAGGACCAGTTTTTAATACCATAGTTACTGCCTCACCTTTCCTGGAAGGCATCGAAGAGGGAGATTAACAAACCCTGAGTCAAACATAAAAATAGTTGTAAACAGAAAACATAAATGGAACGGACACACTTTTTTGAATGAAGAATAAATGGGATTTTTTGGGGAGGGGGTAAGAAGGGGAGGCGGAGCGAGGAAGAAGAGCACGAGGCTAGGGAAACAGAGTTCGGGCTGGGTAGAGACCGAGAGGAGGAGGGCGGGAGGTACCTTGTGCCCAGCGGCAAAAGATGGTATCCGCGAGGCCCTGCGAGCCGGGCTTCTTGCCCCACACCAGGTGGACGACTTCCTGCCCTAATTCAGCCATGGAGGCGGTTCCCTGGCCGGGCGGCACCCCGCGACGAAACCCAAAAGGCGACCACTCGGAGGCGGCGGTTGAGGGGCGACTGCCGAGCCGCTTGCCTTAAACATGGGCGGGAGGCAAACACCGGCGGGCAGGCGGGGCGAGGCGGTCTCCGCGGGCGGCGAGAAGGAGGCGGCTCCTCACCCTCCGGGGCGCCAGGCCTGCGGATGAACAAGAAGTGGCGGGTCCTCAGCAGCGAAGCCCCGAAGGAGACGCGGTCTCAGGGCGTTTCTCCCCCGCGGAGGACAGAGGAGGAAGGCCAAGACCGGCAGCGGCCTCTCCGTACGGAGGCTTCCTCATGCAAGCAGCGTTGCACCCCTTCCTCGACCCCGGCGCGCCTCCCGATGCGCTGGAACTACATCACCCAGCATCCACAGCCGGAAAGCCGCCTGCGGATGCCGGGAGGTGGAGTCCCAGCCCATCAGCAAGGGCGCCGGGAATGAGGAAAGGCTGGTGGGGGAACACGCCCCCGAATCCGGTCCCCCAAGACTTGGCGATCATCCCCGCCCCTCCAACCCTCCCCGCGTAGGAGGCGCCTCTATTGATTTCCACCGTTCGATCGACGGCACTCACCCACCTGCGCGCTCCGCTTCTCCTCACTTCGGACTGATTCACTCTTTTCCTCAGGCTCTCTGCTAACATTCAATGCAAGGCTCGTGAACTACGGGTGTTCCTCATTGGAGCAGCCCCTGACGAGCAAGCGTGTGGCCGAATCGGGAGTGGATTTCGTAGACTTCTTTTCCCCGCCTTCTTAGGCTTCTGGATTCGAACTCGATCGGAGCGAGGCGGGGAAGAAACTCCGTACACGCGCCATTGAGAACAAGCCCGGGTGGGATCTGATTGGAGAACATCACATGACAGGCACGTAAGTAACCAATCACGAATGGGAAGTGGGCGAAGGAACCGGCTGGAGTGGGCGGTGTTCGACAATCAAAGGAAGGAAATAGAGAAAGGACAGAGGTGGATGGAAAAAGAAAGAGAGTTGCGTCCGGCTCTCACTTCCGTTTGAGCTTTTCTATGTAATGACATAGAGATGGAAGATAGGATTGCACTCAAGGGCAATCTGCAGCGACCCTTCGATTTCCCTTGAAAAGATTACAAAAGGGAGGAAAAAAGAAGGCAAATTCCAAACACTAAATAGACAGCACATAACAAACCTTTAATCTCTCTTAGTAAAAACCATTAAGAAGGCCTAGTTTGTTAATTTGATCTAATGTAAAATCTTAATGCTAATGGAAGCTCTTCTGTCTGGACAGAGGGAAATAATAAGGCATATTGTGGGCAGTAGGAAACGATTAACCTGCTCTCCAACAAAGCAAAAATCACACATGCCAGGGCCTGCTATTCATTATTTAAAAATATTTAAGATAGATTTCATGAAAAGACAATACACTGCAAGGAATTCATTATTTTTTAAATTGCATTGACCTCTGTAGGGTTGAAGGACTCATGAGGATCTGCTCAGGCATCTTGAGTGATCTGGAGGGTTTTTGGAGGGCTCTTGTGGAGTTTCCTAGAGATTGACGGGCAGCTCTGTTGATTGCCTGGTTGACCTCCTGCATCAGAAAGTGACCTGGGCTCTCAGTCAGATTGCCCCCGGTGATTTCTCTGTGTGTGTGTGCCATTCATTTTCTGAGGGTTTCCTGGAGATGAAGGGACAACAGTGATGCCTGGAGTATTGACTGAGGAAGACTAGACATGAATCAGATTGAACATGGCTACAAGCTCAGATTTAAGCATAGACCCTGGCAATAAGAAAGGCAAAGCATCATTTTATCTCCCTCGCTGCATTGGAGGGATGTTAGCCAGAAACGTTGTTTAGTGTGACTCCTTTTTAGGGAGCCAAGAACAGGTAAAAACAGTCTGGTTGCTGTGATAATTTGCATAGCTATTTGCCCATAAATTTGCTCAGATTCACCAGGTCTTGAATCCTCATGGGTAGAGTCAATATGGGTGACTGAGACAGCATCTTGCCATTTTATCTGGAACTCCTTTTGGCCTATGGACTCTGAAGAAGTTGATGAGGTGCTTTCCAGTGTGATTTCTGCCAGCTGTGGGTTTGACCCATGCTTCTCCTTGATGAGCTGGATCTTGGAGGTTTCCAATGCCTCACTTTGACAGAGGACTATGGCAGCATCTTTGAATGAGCTGTGGTTGTCCCCACTTTATAAGACTCTCTTTGAATCTAACTTTGTTTGAAAATTATTGTCTAGCCTTTTTAGGGAGGGTTGTTGAGTGTGTGGTGTGGTTAACCTACAACATATCCTAATGGAAACAAATTATCTGATTCCCTTTCAGTCTGGTTTCAGACCTAGACGTGGGACAAAAATGTCTTTGGATCGTGGTGTGATACAATTTTGCAGGCCTTACATTGGTTGCCAGTAGGTTTCCAAGTGCTGGTTTTAACCTTTAAAGCCCTATATGGCTTGGTACCTAGATGATTTTGAGACCATTTCCAATCAAATTCACCCCATCTGAGGTGTCTCTCCCAGGAGAATCTGGTGGTAGTGCCCTGTTTCTAGGAAGGGAGGGAGGACTGCAGCCTGAAGGCATTATTTTCCATGTTGGTTTAGGTTCTCCCCTTGGAGGTGAGATTGGCTCCATCGATAATAGCTTTCTGTACTTTTGTTAATATGGCATTCTGGAGGGCTTAGAGGTGAGCTGCAACATTGTGATTTTAATGTTAATTTATTTTTAATTTATTGTGGACATTTTATTGCTGGATTTATAATACAGTACATGCATAATATGAGGATTACCATATTTGGATTGGATGATCATAAGATGGCAAACATGGTTTCCTGTGTTCTGTGTTGCCACCTAGTGGTCTTATAGTTTTTGCAGCTCAGATTAGGTAGTCCTAATAACATGCAAACATGTTGGGGCCATTCCTGCAGCGTTTGTTTGAATGGGTAGGAGCGATGGGCCAGACAGAGTGCGAGATCAAGAAGTAGTAAGAATTTAGAGGATTTAGCTCTGAGTGTAGTGAAGGCTGCTGTGTAATTGTGTTAGTAAGATTCAATTTTGTATGGTATTTGGAGAGAGGTCTTTCATATTTTACTTTGTAATGTAACGGTTCAAAAGGATTTTGGAAATCATTTAGTCCAACCCAACCTACTACCCAGTGCAAAAATCCATTACTACAGTACTCATTACTACAGCATCCATTACTAATACCCTTGATAGATGACCATCCAGACTCTGTTTAAACACCTCCAGCAAAGTGGAGTGTCAAAGTGAATCTACTATCTTCCAAGTCAAATCTGTTCCACTGTTGAACAGCTTTTCCTATTAAGACACTTTTCTTGATAACCAACCAAAATCTATTTCCTTATAGTTGAGATCTATTGTTTATTGTCCTATATTCTGGAACAATTCTACCCCTGAACATATATTGAAGACGGCTATCACTTCTCCCTACAGTCTTCTCTTCTCTGAGCTAAAGATGGGCCATCCCTTCAAGCATTCCTTGTAGCCTTTTCCTTCCAGGCTCCTTACCATTGTGGTTGCCGTTCCTTGGATGTACTCTGTTTTGTCAATGGCCATTGTAAAAATTGTACCATTTTCTTGAGAAGCAACAACTTTATTTCATCTTGATCCTGTACTTTAATAGAGGCAGCCTAGGATTACATTTATTTTCTTTTCCAGGTGCATCATACTGTTTATTCATGCTCAGCTTGTGATCCAGAGAAATACCAGATACTGTTTTTGCATGCACTGGTTTCCCCCCCCCATCTTATATTCATGGTTCGGATTTTATTTATTTATTGAAAAGATTTGTATAGCTGCCATCTTATACCATACAACCCATATAAATTTTGTTATTGGTACAAAGAACTTTGTAATTGCCCCTGCTGAGATTCATCTTGCTGGTTTCTGTCCATTGTTTCAGCTTGCCAAGAGCTTTCTGAATCTTGATACTGACTTTTAAAGTGATTGCTATCTTGCGTATTTTGTTTATTGATTGATTGGATTGGATTTAGGCACTACCTACTCTGAACCAACTCTGGGTTGCTCAGAATACTGTATAACAAAACCAGATAGAATCACGTTACAAAATAGATAATAGATAGATAACAAGATGGGGAATCCGGCCAATGCACAAAGCATATCCAGCAAGGGGGTCCATCCACCATCTTTGTGTCATCTGCATATTTCATAATCATATTTATAAATACATTGAATGGCATTGGACTTAGAACATATCAGTGCAGTATGCCACTCAGCACTTCCTCCAGAGCTGCTTATATATTTGACCAGCTGCTATCATAAATTAGGCAATACTGGACATGATGGGAAAATAGACTTAGTTTGTGCACTGTGCTATGGTTTGATTAACCATAGTTTATTGACCAAACTTCATCTGGCTCAGTTTATTCAATCCATTAAGCCATAACTTAGCCTTATGGCTGAAAACCATAAGGACTAAATTCATACAACATGTGATTCTTAATTCAAGCAGAATGTATTCTGGTCAGTGAATGTCAATCCTTTAAGGTAGGTCAGGGAACAGCAACACAAGGACTATTGGAACTCTACTTTATACCAACAGAATCTTGAAAGCCTCACAAGCAAGGAATGGGGGTAGTGAGTGATGGTAGGGATTGCAACAGATGGCTAAACGTGCGGACTCCTTTTGCACGTCTACATAGCCCTATTTTCTGGGACTTTATCATAAACCATTCAAGATGCCCAAATAGAGCACAAAACCAGGGTAATCCTGGTCCATTTAGGATTCATAGTAAACCCAGATGGAATTCAGTCTCACTTTCACTAGGGATATATTTAATGAAAATATTTCTATCCTACCTTATAATCCAAGGTATCTAATTATAAACAATACAAAATCACTATAAAATCCTTCAAACTATGAAAAAACGTGGTCTTTCCAGTTTATGGCCTTGCTTAGGACAAATAATCACAAAAGTGTCTAGGAGATGCTGAACAATATTATCTTCTAGACTCAGACCCTTCATAGAATCAGAATTCCAGAACTGACACATAGCAGACTTAGTTATTAAAACTGGATCTCTGTGTACTGTTTCAGAACACTGCTTCCTTGCAGATGTGTGTGACCATTGTGACTTGATTCAGCTTTGTGGCTGAAACGTTCTTATAGTAATGGCTTGCAAACATGTATAAAATAACTATAATGTTAAACATTATAACAATATCACATTTGGAATGTTGAGACAATGGCTGTGGTGGTGATGAGAATCAGGATATAAAACTTATATTTATTTCCTCCTATGTAGTTAGCTTGTGTTTTGGAAGTAGAGTTTGGTATAGACAAATAGAAAATAATTAATCTGGGAGCAAGAGACTAGTCCAGGAAATGTGTGTCAAATGGAGCAATCAGCCCACATATTGGCCAGGGAAAGCAGTAGGGAATTTATTGTGGAAATATCAAGACCAATCAGGTCAACACATAAAATCTGTGACAAGTGAGAGTAAGCAATTTGCTATGTTGAATAATACACCCACACAGAATACGAAAACAAAAGGAACGGGACTTCAGTCAGAACTCAAGGACAGCACTATGAAGAAAAATCTGAGAAAAAAGCCAGGCTCATCTAAATCTCTGCTTTTCTCCTACGGGTCTTGAAGGCTAAGAGGAGCGTGGCAGGGAAAGGAATTGCAATGGCTGGAAGAGGATGGAAGCTATTTAAATGTGTGCTTGAGAGAGAGTGAGGGTAAGAGGAAGAAAGCATGCAGAAATATTACAAAAGATGAGAAAGGTTGTTTATGCCTCTTATTCCACCCATTGTCCAAAATGATTGAGTTTTAAATGATCCCTTAAAATTATTTTCTGCAAAAGTAATTGACATTCACCTTTCTTATTATGGCTCAAATATTATCATTACAATTGGGTACTTGATACTCATGCAGCAAGGGGAAAAAAGCCTTTGGTCCTTAAAAAGGCATCAGATAATTCAGTGAGCAGGAACAGGCTAAGATCTAACCATTACTGCTCTTAACTGTAGTAACTATGTGACCTGCAGAGAACATAAAACTTCCTATTGATTTTGCTTGCAGCTTGCATTAGTGGTAATCATCTTTTATCTAAAAGGAATGAAAAATAGAGCAATTCATAGCTCTGTTTCTATGGAAGCTCATAATTCTAATTACTGGTAGAACTTTTTTATTGCTTTTATATTAAAGCCAATTTATTTTTAGCCCCGAGGCAAATTTTGGATTTGATGTTTGCACCTGCCTTGAACTAGGTATTTGAATTATATGGTTGTAAAGAAGGTGCTGTTATTTTATCATTGTCATCATAATCTTGCATTATTGAGAACACCCATCAGCTATGTGCTCTTCAACTTTCAAAAAGTATAAACTTTTAAAAGTCCTTGTCCAAAGTTTACGTATTATTTTATTTCTTAAGAAAATTAAATATAAGGGAAAAGTGAAGAAAATTAGGTCCATAGGTTTCTTTTTTAAAATACAGGAGTGGCAAAACAAGTTTCAACAGTAAAGGAACAAGCAATCAAGAAATACAGCACGGACCAGCACTTGGTAGAGCAGCCATGAAGGCCTAGAAAAGATATTCAGACGCCATGATGTGTCTGTACCTACAAAGATCTGAATAGTGCAAGCTGTGGTATTCCCTATGACATTCCGTGGAAGTGAAAGTTGGACTTTGAAGAAGCAAGATAGGAAGAGTATGGATGCTTTTGAACTTTGGTGTTGGGGGAGACTCCTGAGAATGCCATAGACAGCCAAGAAAACAAACAAATGGATCATTGAACAAATCTGAGTTCTTACTATAAGCACAAATGACCAGGCTCAAATTATCCTACTTCAGACACATTATGCAAAGACCTAGCTCTCTAGAGAAGGCTCTAATGTTGGGAAAGGTGGAAGGAAAGAGAAGAGGATCACCAGCAGCAAAGTAGATGGACTCAGTTACAGTGGAGATAGGTGCACCATTGGAAGACCTGAAAGACTAGGTTAAGGACAGATTGTCATGGAAAAAATATATATGTGGTCGCTAAGAGTTGACAACCTCTTGATAGCACATAATCAATCAATCAATCAATCAATCAAAACAAGATATATTTCTAATATGACTGCATGTGATTAAATTTTACAGTTATTGGAAAAACTTATTATCATACAGTCTCCTTTTTTTCTTTAACCAATTGTTGTCAGAGAGGTCCTTTTCAAGGAGTTGTGAAAGGCTGATACACATACCATCTGGTATTATATCCATGATAAATTATTCTAATTCTGTTCATTTGTTCTTTGAGCAGTGAAATTTTCCAAAAGAATCTACAATTCATAAAGAATGAAGCAGTGGAAAAAGGGATGACCCACTTCCACAGTTAACAAAAGTGCAAACATTTCCACTTGCATAGCTAGCCAGGAATTCTCTCACACACGTTTGACCTCACAGAATCAATGGGATTCTGTGCTATTGATTTCAATGGATGGGAAGTGTCAGTTATAAATTCTGCTTTCTCATGCAGAAAGGCTGCAGCATAATTTTAGAAGCTACTCATGAGTACTTCTGCTTGATGATCAATATTTACTTAACATAGCCAATAATCAATGCCTCAGTGGTTAATAATAAATAATTGGAAAGGTATAAATAAACTGATGTTGTCAGGAAATAATCAGGAAAGGGCATTTTTATCATCTCGTTCTGCACTGAAGTATGACTGCAACTTGGATTTATGTAAGAAATATGAAGATGGCTAGAAAATGTGTACAGTCTTTCCTATTTCTAAGCATGTAATTAACAGTATAGAGCTAATAGAACCACACTGTTTGGGGCAGGGGGTTGGAAGGAGAGCTGATATCAGGAGTTGACATATGCATTAGCAGGAGGCCTCCAACCAGCTCCTGGAAATCCTGCACCTGTACTTCTCTCTACTGTCAGTGCCTGTTCCCTGAGCAGTGGTACCGCTTGGTGAGCAGATGGGCAGATATTGAATGGAAGCCTTTCTTCTGTCATGCCCTTTCCAGATTCAGCAGCAAAAGGAGTATCCTGTCTCCTAATTCAGAGAGAAAGAGCCTGAGACTCCAGGGCCACGCAGGGAGCCCTGAAAACCTTGAGGGAATGTGCCAGTCCAGCCCTCCCTCTTCTTTAAATGCATGACTAGAAAATAATCATATTAACAACGATTACTTTTCATAAAAGGTACATGGAATGATATCCAATATAGTTTTTGTCCTGGTGCAACTCATTCCTTTTTCGAATGACAGCTGGTTTGACAGCTGGTTGTACAGGGGTGTCCACAAGGTGTGGTAAAAAAAAAAAAGTGGCTGTGACAGTGCGATCGAAACTCTGCCCGTTTGTTATGTTTTGACCATAGCCTGTGGACATTCCTGTGGTTCAGGAAATGCTGTGCATCGCTGCCCTAGTGATACTACAGCTTAACTTTTTGTGTGGAAGAGCTGGGAGTTATGGACAGTTGCAGCTCTGAAAACAGATTCATGTGCTTAGAGTTCTTTAAACTTTAAATGGATCTCATGATTCTAACCTACAACCAAACAGATTTTGCTGGACTCTGAATTCAGCCCTCTTTGCACAGGTCTTCTAAGTCAGGGCTGCCTACAATACTAATAGCCACAATTCTCAAGGATTTCAACCAAGAGATGCTGAAGAGTGAACCTGCAAACATTCTACCAAAACACTGTGGTATTTCCCTAATACCACTGGCTTTATTCTCACAGTGAAGCAGTATCTGTAGTAAATGTTCATGCAGCTGTGATATTTCTAGCTTGGATATTCGTTCTTAGAACCTATTTAGTAAAACTGTAGTTGACTCACGAACACTTTTTAGATTAATATCTTCATAGGCCAAATAAAGCTCCAAGGTATTTGACACAGTATTTGTGAGAATAACATCGCCAGGTGTGACTACAAAGCTACATCAGTGCAGTTACACCCTCAAATTACAGTAAGGCTAAATAATTTGTAAAGAAAACACCCCTGTAGCAAACTCTATAGCATGAAAAATATTTGTTGGCGGATACCTCGAGAAAGCTATGCATTCCAAGGGAGATTTGTACATTTCTCCATTTTCGATGAAATAGCAATTTCTACTGGGGATGTACTGTAAAAGAAAGCTGCCACAGATTTCTGTGGTAATGGTTTTGCAATATCTGCCACAATGAACCTTGGCAGGATATGGATAGTAGTACTGAACTACCCTTAGTATCTGTCTTTCTCTGGTCAGCAATTTGCACAAGTGCAAAATTTGTTTGTGAGAGATGTCTCTGAAAGAGTAGGATGTTTCTGAAAGTTGTGTATAAACAGTGGTCCGTATGTAATAAATTGTTATTTTGCAAGTCTGCATTATAAAAATATCAAGAAATGTGTGTGAAAATATTTGCAGTTTTAGGAAAATTGCATAGAAAAGTATAGTTTTAAAAAATCTGAAGAGAAAAGCACAAAACCAGTAGTGGACCTGAACACTGCCTCAGAGAGTAAAAAGATGCCCGCTAATGCATTAAGTAAAGTTATCCAAATTCCATTATTGTAAAACTTGAAAATGAGTTTCAGTTTAATTATGAATCATTCTGTCAACTACATCTGTCCAGTAGAGGGCACTGTAGTCCTTAACATATGCTGTAATAGCAAAAGTTGCTCTTATTTGTTAAATTCGGTACAAAATCCTACCAAAATACAATCTAATTATAGATAAAATTTTAAGTACGAGTGAGAGACACTAGTTTTATATTGGCAAAGGACCTGGCTTGATACATACACAAGGGAAAGAATTCAGTGATGATTTTTAGCAGCTCTACTGCCTAAGTGTATTGCACATAATAACCAGGTTCATCTTCCAGCTAACCGTGGGTTATTTAACCACAAGTTATGCAATGAGCCACAGATGGCTGGCTTGGCACATCACATTAAATTACGAACATATAGACCATATTATGGCTTTCTGTAAGATCAATAATTGGCTACTAAAGGCCAAACTTTACATTCACTTAACATCCATCATTTATTTTTTATAGAAAGCACCCAACTTCTATAATACAACATACTCCTGATCTGGATTAGAGCACCAGCCTAATTTCCCATCAAGAACAGTTCCCACGACTGCTATTAAAAGAGTGCCATTAAGGGCAAATAATTGGCTGATACATTGCATTGGGGTAAAACTTCCCTCTCAACTCCTGGTGACTGTATGTAAAGTGCTTGAGGACAGTCTGGAAGTGATTTGCCATTGGCTTCTTCAAGGAAATTGACAGGGGTGTGTGTGTGTGGGGGGCTTTTTAACTTTTCAGTCTAGCCTACAGCCTTGGGTTATCTTGGTGGTCTCTCACCTAAGTACTAACCAGGTCTGACTCTAGTTGGCTATTTCTTTATCACCCAGATCACCAGCTTTGGGAAAGACTCTGTCAAGTCTGATTTCATTTAATTTTTCAGTTTTTCAAATATCTAAAATATGGATCTGCGTGGACATTTCTTCTAATATATGCATATTACTTGTACTTCTCCTAATCTTCTTTTCCCCAAGCAATTTCCCTAACGTGTTTGTGGTACTTTTCCTAAACATGGCCATTTCTACATGCTTATTTTTGAGTAGCAAACTGTATCATTAAAAACTCAGTACACACACACAGGTAGTCCTCGCATAGTGACCACTTGTTCAGCAACTGTTTGAAGTTGTGACAGCACTGAATGAGTGGTACCTATGACTGGTCCTCAGTGTTCTGGGCATCACAGCACCCCCATGGTCACATAATCACGATTCGGGCACTTGGCAACCAGCTCGCACTTATGATGGTTGCCGCATCCCATGGTCATGTGATTGCCATTTGCTACCTTCCCTGCTGGCTTCCCACAAGCAAAGTCAATGGGGAAGCCAGCAGGGAAGGTGGTAAGTCCTTTCAGCTTTCCTGCACTTGCTCTGTGCCACGCCATCCACCCTCCGGCCTTCCTGCACTTGTAAGTGGCCTGCATCAGGCCTCCCAAGCCCTCCCCAAGCCTCCCCAACTCATGTGCAGCCTGTGCCAGCCTTCCCAGGGCCTCCCCTGGCCTCCCCCCCGCACGTGGCACCTCCCCCACTCTTTATCTAGGACTCCAGCCACTTCCCACTTAACGACCTGCATATCTTGGGGTTACAATGGCAATCAGGATTGTCGTTGCTAAGCGATCCGATCACGTGATGTCACACTTTACAACCACATCGCTTAGTGACGGCAATCCCAGTCCCCTTTGCCATTGTAACCTGAGGACTACCTGTATCTACCCATTCTTTTATGTGAAAGTTATAGTATATTTGCATACAAATTCAGATTATTTACTGACTATATTTCTATCTTGCTCTCCCTCTGGAGAGCTAAAGGCAGCATACATGAAATCTCCTTTTTTAAAATCTCTAAAATAACTCTATGAATAGGTTGAGCTGAGAGTGATTGACCCAAGTTGTTCAGACCTTGCTCACCTGGGACTTGATTCTGTGTTTTCCCAGTCCCAGTCCAGCATTCTAGCCATCATTCTGTATTAATTTCTGTTCCATGCTTATCCTGGAGTAGCTAGTTTAAGAGGTGAAAACTTTGATGTTTCACTGAATACTTCATCAGATGGAATAAATATTTCATAATCAAAAGGCTTTCTGTTAAAGTATTTACTGTCTAGTGGTTAAGGCACCAGGCTAGAAACCAGGAGACTGTGAGTTCTAGTCCGGCCTTAGGCGTGAGAGCCGGCTGGATGACTTTGGGCCAATCACTCTCTCTCAGCCCAACCCACCTCACAGGGTGGTTGTTGTGGGGAAAATAGGAGGAGGAAGGAGTATTAGGTATGTTCACTACCTTGAGTTATTTATAAAAATCATAAAGGTGGGATTAAAAAATATCTAGAAAAAACAACTAGAAAAAAGCCTGAAACTTGTAAGTTAAAACACAGCCAATGTTCATTCAACGTAAGCAATAATCACCTTTTCTACACTGGTATATGTATTGTACATGTTTACACCAGAGCTGTTACACATCAATGCTTTCCCTTGATTTTTCAGTTGCAGTTATTTTTCTCTGTAAGGCAAAGGAGGTTGTATAACCTAAGACTCCAGGGTCATAGCCCCCTCCCAAACATGGGTGTGATTCCCAAGTCCCTGCTAGAATTGCCACAAAATTTTAATATGTGTAAAATTATAGGGAATAATGTATTAGCCATATTTCATTCATTGAATCAAATTAAAATTAAATCAAATGTCTACCTACAGTTTTATATAGACCATTAGCTGGAATGTGGTCTCCAGGATGCCACTAAATGCCAAATGCAACTCTTGGCTATATGTATTTTATACTCCTAGTAGGGTCTTTCCCTACTTATGCTTTTAAGTGAGTTCTTCTCCAATAGCTATTTGGTGTTTGGGAAGAGTACGATTTACTACTCAGAGATAATCTATGGGCTCCTCTACTTTCTTGTTAAGTGTTGTAGGAAGTTCAATAGTGGTATAACTTGGACATCTGCAGAAAGTTTCATGTGGCTTGTGGGTTCTCCATAAATAGGCTAGAGAGAATACCATAGATTAGTTGCTGCAGGTAACACAAAACATGGAAATGAGTTTGATAAATGGACATAGAGAGATCCATACACAAGGTAAATAGTGGATATAAAGACACAGACAAGATCAAGTAGAGTGATTAATATGCTTTTGTCAAAGTATTAGTCTCCTAATGTGGTAATATACAAATTAACAAAGCAATTGTGGAGGTAATCATTGCTCTGTCAATGACCTTAGCTTTAGTGGACAACTCAGATAAATAGCTTCCACCATAACTCCAAATATCAGAGGTGGTGTTGGGATGTAGAGAAAATGAATGATAGAATTGGTAGGGTTTTTTAAGGCACCATGTTAAGTTAGCTGAATATGAATGCATATTTTGCTTAACTTGGGGTTTTGATTTAGTTGAAATTGTAACCTGTGAACTAGCAGTGCTAACTTTCTAGCTCAGAAGATATTTGTGAGGCTTTATCTTGTGAAGTCACCAGGGACATAAACTAAAATCCTCCACTATTACACATTTTAACCTTATGAAAGTTTGATTCAAATGCTTGCTGATCTTTCAAGGCCTTGTTGATCTAATAAAAGATACAATTGCACCAATTCTACTTCCAAAAGATATTGTTTTTAGGTTGGAATAAATTTCATTCTAATATCTTTTCCTGCCCTCCAAGAAGATTATCAGCAACTGGGAACTAAGGGATTTAGCAAAGAAGCCTGTGGCTGCTGGACGGCAACTCTGTTATTATGACGACACAAAAGGAAGAGAGTGAATGGATGCTACAGTGATATTGTGGCACAACTTATTTTGAGATATCTTGGCTGTTCTATGGAGAGTTGGTGAGAAAGAACCTGACATTCAGATATTCCACTGGGTGAAAGAAAATAGCTGGAGCCAAAATGCATTCTACTGAATAGCACAAATCACAATGCCTATGAAGTGTATCAGTGCTTTCATTGTTATTTTGACCTAAAGAGCACATTGGCATAGTGTTATCCAACACTGAGTACATAATATAGAGTGCGCAAGTTGACTTTTCCTCTCTCTTCTTCACCAGAATGAGACAGCAAAGAGAAATCTTCATACCGTGTTATCATACCTTATAAGTAATGTTTAAATTGTGCTTTCCTATAAGCCTATGAAAATTCATTTCACAACCATCCTATCTCTTCCTGCACAAATTGACTTCTTTTAATAGCAAACTCAGGAGCTGAGTGTTAACAGCACTTAAGTAAAAAAAAAAAAAAAGAGCTACTCAGAAACCTGAGAGAGACACCAGTATATGTCAGGGATCTCTTAGAGGGAAAAATAAAAAGGGGTGGGGGGAAAGCCCATTGTTCAGCAGTCACAAAATGTGGAGTGTTAGTTGGGAAAAAAAAGAGAGAAGAAAATCAGGGTTTGATGAAGAGGTAAATAAGGTGGAGGAGCCGTGCCTGGAGGAATGGTTGGCTGGTAGGAGGAAAACACATCATCACATTTTGTTGGAGTCCCCATATGCTTCATCCACAGTTCATAGTGGCAACATTCATGGAAGATGATCCAGAAAGCAAATTACTGGTAATCAGAGGGAAGAATCCCATCTGAGGAACAGATTACATCTTCTATACAGTACTGGAAGGTTTCAGGTGCCACCTCTATCGTTACAACAGGGATGAAGAACACCTCTAAGACTCTGGTGAGCTGCTGCTAGTCAGAGGAGACAATATTGGTTTTGATGAACAAAGAGATGAGGTTCACATATCGTTGTTAGAATTACTTCTTACCAGTTCGTTTCTGAGCTGGGATGAAAGAGGCAACAGGCAGTTGCATGAAATTAATATTCTTCACCCAAGAGCAAAAGCAATGATAGCAAGCTGTTAGGTGGGTGGCTGTGCTTGACCCCTTCCCCTTAGCACAATATATACATTTCATTCAGTTCCTCCTTTAGAATACCACCCTTTATTCAGTCACCCATTTCCCACCTCAGTAACATTCCATATTAGGAACTTCCTTCCTTTCTTCCCAGAGTCCCTTGACCGTTAGCCAAACACCTTTTCCCTAGGAAAAACTATCCTTGGAATGTATACCTTATCTTGTCTCTATGGGGACAGCTTCTTCTCTATCAAGGTTAGTGAAAAAGGCCTTCAAACGTGAAGAAAAGAAACAGGATACAGAAATCCTTAATGAAAGTCTAAATGCCTCAATACTAAATATAAGAATATATGTATGTGTGTGTGTGTGCGCGCGTGCAAATACTAAATATGAAATATATATGTATGTAATTATACAAAATCTTCTATCATCATGATGAGCCAAATGTAGTTTGTTTGACTTTAGCTTAGTGATCTGGGTTGCAAAACTCTGGATGAATAGAAGATGGCAGTGAAGACTTATTTTTGTGCTCCTTTGTGTTATCTTGTGGTAGTCTGTATTTTTGCAGCCCAAATTTGATAGACCTAGCTTAACAAATTGTGTGGAAACAGGTATTGTGATGTGTAAACTATTGTTTAAAGTTTAGTGTGATATATGAGTCCAGCTAATTGTGACTAAACTATAGTTTAGCATGATGCATGCATCCAGTCATAATTTGAACTGCGGTCAGTGTTCTAAATATGCCGCCAATTTCACTAGACTTCTGCAAGCTGATTTTCTTGCTGTGTCATTAGAAAGTTATGGATACTGTGTCAAAGTGTTGTCTACCCATCCTTAAATTGGCAAAAAACTATACTAGCCTGAAATGTGCTGTCTCCGTTGCTGATCCCTATCCTGTCTCAGTTCCCAATCACTGCCAGTGCCCTGTGTTCTTTTTAAGGTTATGGGTGGAGAAAACCTAGCAGAATTAACACACCTTGAGACTGCATGTAGATGGTGGCAGAACAAGGGTGAAAACACATGAAGGGAACCCCCTGGGGCACAGGTCTAAAGATGAGGTTGCTATGGCATGCTCCTGAGCAGTTAAGTACAAGTGGGGAAAAGCCCTGAATAACATGAGCCAGTTCCAAAGCAGCAAATGTGGATCTAATGCTGGGTTTCTCAGCCAGCTGGGGAATTCTGGGAGTTGAAGTCCATACATCTTAAAATTGCTAAGGTTGAGAAACTCTGGTCTAATGTATCCTGCAGGGCATAGCTACTGATTAATCAATTCTCCATAAAGTCTCAGTTTACATAAGAATGCAAAAAGGATTTCAGGAGAACAGTTTAACTTAAGAAACAAATAAGTCATACATTTACATGGAACAAAGGCCAGTTCTAGCTGGATGCTGGAGAAATGTTCTAATAGCAAGAAACGTTCAGCAGTGGAATATATGGTGGGCTCTCCTTTGCTGGAGGCCTTTAAGCAAAGGCTGGATTGCCATCTGCCAGGGAGTTTTCATCTAGATTTCTGCACTGAGCAGGAAATCAGATTGATGGCCTAAATGGTCTTCTAGCTGAATGATTCTACCATCAAGAAAAAGTGGAAGAAGTGTTGATTGTCTGCCCCATTTAATGTAAATGTATGGCACTTTTATTTTCCAAGTTTCAATAAAATGCCAATAAGAAGACTTGAGATGAGACTTCTGATGAATAGCAGATGTATTTTGATCAAGACACAGCTGGGTGACCCCAGTCAACACATTAACAAGAGATGTTGATGGAACCACACCTCACAAAACAAACATCAGAGGCTTTATAGACATGTAAATCTGTAATCAGATAGTACATCCCCTCATACCCATACAAGGGATTTTTGGGACAGTCTGAGCAAGTGAAAGGTGGTTCTTAGGAAGGTAAACTTAAATGTAACTTTTTCTTCTGGTTACCAAGGGAATGGCATACCAGATTCTTCTTATCTTTCTCTAGAATGTAGGGCCTCACAACTGTTGCAAAAAGCTTGGTACAACAAACAGCTTGTACTCGGCTAATTGCTTATTCGAAGACAATCGGGCATTCAGCAAAGAGATAAGGGGGGAAGAAACCAGTGCTCTTTACAAAACAAAAGCAAGTTAACCCTTTAGAAATAAAATAGAGTACACTGTTACAGGTATGGTTATACATTATGTGAAGCATATATATATATATAATATAAAATTGTGTATATATAGAATATAAAATTGTGTATCAAAATAATGCCCTTCATAAATAAGGCACTACCATAGAATGAATTAAACAGAGAGTGATATATAATTTGGGGGTATATATGTAAGAATTTGGGCCTGGGAGAAGTACAGCTCCACTGACCTATTCTGGCTATTTTCATTTTAGTTGCATAGAAATCTTCTCCTGTTCTATTTGTTGCCAATAATTATGGGTGTGCAAATGTATACTTTTGTAACTCTTGTAGTAAATCTTTTTTTTAAATAAAAGAACGCTTTTCAAATACAACTTTAACTTTGCATTGTTGGACTTTGACAACAATTATGATTATATCAATGCAATGTGTTGCCTTCAGTCCTGAAACTGGTCGCTTCTGAACTTGGGGAGCTAATAGGAAATCTGCATAAAATTCTCCTATGAAGATCTGGGCTACAGCTCCTGGTCTGATTTTTTTTTTTTTAATATAAGTGATAATGATTGCAGGAAACTTTGTTTTCCGAAATGCATTAAAACTTTGTGAGAACTTTGTTTCTCCCTTTGCTGTTTCTTTGTTTGTATAAGTATTTGCATTTATCTGTAATTGTACCAGATGCTTTTCAGCTCAGTACATGAGATAGTGTACAACTTGCAGCACACAATACTTGTGGAGTACCTGCCCACCTTCTCACCTGACCTCTTGAAAAGTAAGTTAAAATTAAAAGCAGTAGTTTTAAGGTTGGATATGGTGAGAGATGGTGGATGAAGAAGAGAATCCGCTCATGAAAAAGAAGAGGGTAGGTGAGTGAATAGGTGGAGGTTAAGTCAAATATGGTTTATCCTCTGGATGGAATCACTTTCTGTTCTGGCCATACTTTCTTGCCGACCCATGCTCCTGAAACATTCCATAAAACCCTGATTAAGCCCCCAACTTCAAAAAGGTTATGCTCCCATAGGATATGAAAACACCAGGAGCATGTTCACCAAAGAAAATATTTCAGCCACGTCTGATGGTCAGTGAGTCCAATACTGGGCCTAATTTAGTCAATCAAGACCAACTCCAAATGTAGCAGGTCTTTGGGACAATATTCCCAGTTCTTCCTCCTCATTCTCCTCCTCCCTGTTACTGATGCCAGTGTGCTTCCCTTTTCTTTCTGGGCCCAATCAACATGACTGCCCAGAAGGAGAGAGCCAGGTTAATGTTAGGTTTTCTTCCTTGTTCACTCAAAAGGGTCAGGCAAATAAACAGCAACTGGGAAGAAAGAGGAAGAGGAGGAGACATGAGGGCTGTGTGAGTAGACAGTGGCCATTCGGCTGATTAAGTATAGTGATATTTAGGAGTGTGTAACTGGAAAACAGAGCCAAGAGATGAATGAAAGCTGAAACAAGAATTCAATCCTGATACATTCCCACGTGTCTCTAGAGCACTGTTTCTCAACCTTGGTGACTTTAAGAGGGTGGACTTCAACTCCCAGAATTCCCCAGCCAGCATGCTGGCTAGGGGATTCTGGGAGTTGAAGTCCACCCATCTTAGAGTCGCTAAGGTTGAGAAACACTGCTCTAGAGCAAGGGCTTTAGCAAATGCCCAATTATGCAATCCGCTATTGTTGCTATGTTATTCATGTCTGCAGTTTTTCACCAATTTTTTACCAGTCATTTCATCATATGTTCGCCTACCCCTACCATTCTTTTAGCTCAGTTCAGACTGGAAAACAAATTCCAAGTGTTGTTCTCACTTATCTTGATCTAACAAAGAAATACAGAATGTTTTAGGAGGGAGAAACAAGACTGTAACACTTTTTTCATCCTGCCTTTAAATTTTCTAATTTTATTGTTTCACTAACTTTTTTCCCTTGCCAGATCATATTTCTATCTATAATTTTATTCAGATGTAAATGCTAGTTATAAAATATTACAGGCTTGTCTGGGAAAATATAAAGCTAGAATAGGGCAAAATCATCTAAATCATTGCCAAAGCGCTCTATCAATTTCTAACTTTACTTCCATCAACTAGAATATTATTTGTCATTCTGGTCTTGTAAACTAGGAAAGAATCAAGGATAAGGATTTATTATTGTCAATAAACAAAAAGACAGTGAAATCTGGCAAATATTAGTTGAGATAATTTAGTAACTTCCTTCAGTTCAGCAGATATCAAAAGTACAAAACACCCCAAGTGGTACGTAAGACATTTTAGTTCTTAGTAAATTTCTCTTTGCTGTATATACAGTAAAATGGAAATAATGGTATAACTCAAGGAACAATTCTCCTTAAAATGCAAAGCTGCAGTTTGTTAGAATAGTTTTGGTCATGCTGTGCAAAAGCGGAAATTGCTATCTTTACTT
This sequence comes from Python bivittatus, assembly GCF_059951505.1. NCBI lineage: Eukaryota > Metazoa > Chordata > Lepidosauria > Squamata > Pythonidae > Python > Python bivittatus. The sequence continues at coordinate 20,498,630 of NW_028277088.1, read as the reverse complement.
TGAAGTAAGAGGCACAGAATTAAATTTTAAGTTAAAATAGTCCATTGTTTATTTCTGTGATTTCTGGGTTCTTCCTAAAATTTCTTATCTGCAGCAACAAAAACATAGATTATCTATATTTTAAAAAGCGTACATCAAAAATAAAATAACATAGTGCATTTAGATAAGGCTACTACAATGAACTTTATCTGGGTCTGCCTTTAATTTTTTTTATACTGTTAATTCACCTAAGAATAATGATCTGGGTGGATTACAAAGAAATAGATAGTTAGAAAAGTTATAAAAGATAATAGTAAGCACTGTATGTATGTATGTATGTATGTATAATGCTTAGAAACTAAAGTTTGCATGGGATGTAAAAGGTTAGGATACTAGGAGGACTAGGCATTTGGAACATATTTCACAAATGCTACCTAAGGCCCATTGGCTACCTCTTCATTTTCAGAGACAATTTTGGATGCTAGTTTTAACTTAGTCATTCTATGTTATAAAGCAAAGGAAGAGCCTGGGCAAGACACTGCAAAGAATGCATTGATAGATTTTTAGACATCTTCAACATAAAACTCTATAAAATGGTATGGTTGGAAGGAGTCTTGTAGACCATCTCTTCTAAGTGCCTGCTGGGTAAAGATAACCCAAAATGGAGCACCCCTTGCAGATGGCTGTCTAGTCTCTGCTTGAAGATCATCCCTCCAGGTAATAGATCACTTTGATTAATGACTCCTACTATTATGAAACCTCTTCTAATGTTCTGTGGAAATCTCTTCTCCTGCAGCTAAAGCCTTGAAACAGCTTCAAAACTGAGCCTTGTCAGCCTCTAATTAAGCTCGTTTCTCCCAGAGACACCGACCCGGAAGAGGATTTTCCCACTGCTTGGGAAAACGGGAACAAAAACAGTGCACAAATGGTTTGGGTTTAGTTTCATTTCGATGAAACCTGTCATTGATAAAAGAGAGTTCAAGCTTCACTAAACCAATTAAAATGTTTTCGCCTCAGGAGATAAATAAAAACACATGATAGGGCTAAAGCAGAGTGGAAAGTGGTAATCAGTACAGTAGTTCAGTATTGAACAATATTGAACACTGTAACAATAACACATAATAAATCATTTTGAAAGGTGGATTCAATATATTCTTTTCCAAGGACAAACAAAGTATACTCCTGAGGATTGAAACGAGGCCCTCCATTGCTTTTATGATTCATTTCAGGAAGAAATGGCTAAAAGAAAGATTTTTCCTTCTTGTGCTGCACAACATTCCTTAATGCTGTGCCAGATGCAGGCCAATCTGTCACAAGGCAGTGAATGTAGTTAAAATGAGAAAGAGAAAGTATTGTGTATGTGTTGCATGGTGTGTGTACGAGAGAGAGAGAGGGAGAGTATGGAGGTTTATCGGTCTGTATGCACGTGTGTATCTGTTTGTATGCATCTTTCTTTCTCCCTCCCTCCCTCCCTCCCTCCCTCCCTCCCTCCCTCCCTCCGACGGTTGTGCAAGGAGCATGATAGTAGCACAACAATACTATTGAAAAAAGAAAGAGGGTTTTTGTCTTGTATGGCATTTCATTACTGCATAACATAAATCATGCTGCTCTCATCAATGACTTTCTACCAAATTTTGAGGAGAAAATCTTGGGGAACTTCTAGAGAAGGAAAGGGCCGGGGAATGTGTATGACTTGTGGACTATGCTTCTTTTAGGAAGACTCTTAAAATGTGTGAGTGAGTGGGTAAACCTAAAGAGTACTCTGTTTCACACAATCGCGGCTTAGCTTTATTTATGTATGTATTTAGCATATTTGTATATTTATATCAAGATTGTATGCTATATAGGCAGGCATCAACATACCAAAGCAATTATTTATTGTATCTGTATGCTGCTGCTTCACGAAAAGTAGTGCTCAAGATGGCTGGCAGTAAAACAGAGATAAAACGTCCAAGGTATAGTTAAAACATTATGCACTAAATAAAATCACAAGAAAAAAAAAAACTCGTGAGCCTTGGCTGTTTTTTTTACATGTCCCAAGAATGGTCCATTTCCCATAAAAATGAATGGTTAGGAGTCAATATTACCAAGAAGACTCTCAATAAGTACTTCAAAGATCATATGTGTGTGTGTGTGTCTGTGTGTGTGTTTATTTCAACTACTTTCTACTCTTATTTCAACTGTTTCAGTTCTTATAAACAGAATAGCGATGGGTTAAGATTTAGAATATTTTACCTTTCTTCTTCTTTTCTCATTTTTAGAGGCACTTATCACAAGAAATGGTGATCAGGGCATGAGAAGGCAATAATTTGTTTGTTTTAAGATTATATGTCAGTTTATGACTATGCAAATTCAGAATATAGTGTATCCCATTAGAATTTACTCCCAAATAGAGTAAATAAAATCTTCCTTGGATTGAGCTTAATTCCTGGAAACTTTCTTGACAAGGAAATTCCAATCTCCAACATTCAGATCAGTCACAGACATCTTGGTGGTGGAGGCCAGAAATGAAGGATGCTAGGAAATAGTAGAGGATTGAAGGAGAAATATAGAAGACATATGTCAAGTTCTTTATAGTAAAATTTTGGACAACTCTTGATTATTATTACAGAGTTTGCTCTTGAACTGGATTTTTCCACACAGTCTCAATTCCTATACGAAATACCTTTGATTTAGCTTTAGGTCCCAGCAAGCAACAGTTTTCATCCAGGGATACCCAGAAAAAAGTTGTTAGGCAAAGTTAGCCTTCATTGATTAGTGCAAAACCAAAACATTTTTCTGTCCTTCATAAAAGGACATCCAAGGTCAAGTGCCAGGAGCGTGATCTGACAAGGTGTCCCAAAAGCCATCTGCCAACCAGATTTATTTTAGAGTTCTGTTTCTGTTTTGCCAGTCTATTCAAGTATAGAAATACAGTATTTACACTTACACATTGAGTGGGAGGGGGGAGGTAACATGAAAATCATAATTAACACCAATTGTTGCTAATCAGATTTTCACATCCAAGTTAAACAACCAATTGCCAATAGGCCCTTAGTAAGGATGACCCCAAGAATGAAGAAGGAGATTCTTAAAGGCCTTTCTCTTCTGCCAAGCTATAGAGCCAGCTACCTAGTCTTAAGATGGCAGAAACCAATAGTGGCAAAACTGTTGCTGTTCCCATTGCTGATCCATTTCCCTCCTCTACTGCATCTCTTCTGAGCAGCTGCTGAACAGGACTGTTCTGATTTTTCTGTATGCCGCTCATGATAGGGCCAGCTTATCCTCTGGCTCTGTGGCCCTCCCTCTTTGATACATCACCAATCACAGCACAGCAGCAGGATCTGGGTAGATGTGATATAATAAACCAGTGCTTTACCACCTGTGCCTATTTAGCTTCCTTCCTTCTTCCATAAAACCCAAGAAAAATCAAGTGAGAACCATGAAATGACAAAAGAATCATGAAGATAGCTGAGTTGCTAGCAATGGTTCTTGGAAAAGAACATATTATGATTTCTCTACCTTTCTTGTCATTGCATGGTGAGGGTATTTCAGCCTTGTGCAAACCAGGAAGGGCCACAGAGGTAAAACAAGCTACCATGGTCTAATGCTGTTGTACTAAACTGGTTGACTACCAGCATAGCAGGTGGCATAGCCACTGCTCCAACAAATTATTTACATTTAAATAGCAAGGTAAAATCTTAAACAAATCAAGCTCAAGTCCTGGTGACCATCTGGATATTCCATATAGAGGTTTTTGGCAATTATATGGAAATGTGACAAAGGTAAGATCAACAGGGTAATAGTCCATGGGAGGAGGGAACATCTGATCACAGTGCAATGTGATCACACATCTGCTGCTAATCTTGGAATTTCCTCCAAATTATGAGCATTGTCAGTAACAACCAGGGATTTTTGCAGGAAGTGGTCACAAATATCAAGATAGCAGCCCCAACAGTGAAATGTTATTTGTATTGCATATTTAAAAAACAGGTGGAGCTCTGATTGTACCATTGTAGCAACCATCTTGACTTTTTTTGACACACCCTGAGATACCCTTGGTAACAACAGACACAAAGCAACTCCCACTGCTTCAGAGAAACAGTCCTTCCCGCTTCTGGAGTGCATGCTCTACTGATCTTGCACATATCTGATGGTGCCTCTTGTTCCAAACTTTAGCCTGCATTTGAAAAATAATGTAAAGTCTCCTTCAAGTCCAATGCAAATCCTGTATCTAGGTAGGGGTTTGCGGGGGGTGGGGGGAAAATGCACATCAAATAATTTTCTTAACATTGCAAAGTCATTAGTGGCATTTCTGTACCTGAGGTGCTACTGTTGAAACCAAACACCATGCTGTAGACTTAAACTGTATGAACATGGTTGCCTAGAAATTATGGGAATGGTGGCAGTCCTTCTCTTAGACACAGTAAAGAAGATAACTCAAACAGAAAATGCTGGAAAGAGAGAGATGGTAGCAAAATGTTAGATAAGCAGCAATGCTAGGGTGCAATTCAGCCTATCCTGTCCCCCAACAAGGACTGCTATCTTCAGACCACTGGTGCTGAAATATGATTCATCTGCTAATCTGATGAAATGTGGTGTGGAATGGGATATGTGCACACAGAATGGTCATTTGCTCCATGCAGCAAAAGATCTTGGGTGGGATGCTGACCAGAAATCTCTGATAAAGATCTCCCCACACCTCAGAAGACTGTAACTGACAGAACTACTGGGGAATATCATGGAAGTTGAAGTAGCATACAATCCACTGGATCTAAGTTCTAACCTTAATAGGGGCTTGAGTATGCATAAACATGCATGCTTTGATTAAAGCTGTTATTGTTAACTACATACAAGTGACCACCCAATCTATGTTTATTGAAAAGCAAGTCCCACTGCAATCCAATAGAATTCCTCCTAGGAGAGTATTTTGATTAAGACTAGGTTAGTATAAAGTAGCTGGCTTTTAAACAATTGCTTGCTGAATTAAATTTAGTTCTGCATTTCTAGAAACCATAAATATGGATTGTGCTTTTTAAAAAGATTGAAAAGAGTGATCCAGTCATCTTAAATTAAAACAATCCAGTCATCTTAAATTAAATTAAATTCCACCCCCCACTGCCAACCAAGAGGGGTGGTGGAATCATGCAAAACGTTGTATATCAGGACATGACATAGTGTAACATCCCCCTCTCTCACTTTCTCTGCTCTGAGAGCTTAAGGGAGTTGGACTGTTGGAATGGTATAAACAGATTCTATACATCATCAATTCCTGTAACACCACTGAGTATCAGGACTTGAATAGCTACTAAAAGTAATGTGGTATGTACAGTCATCTGAACTGCAATGGTCCACGATTTCAATTCTGGGTAGAGGGTTTGAACCCCATAGAGTAAGATCTGGCTAAGTAGGTCCGATTAATCCCAATATAGGGCAAAACTGGTCATGTACTGCCTCCTGGTGGCCTGTATGAATTCAGTAAACACTAGAAACAAAGGAATTGAATTCAGTCTCATCCTGTTTAAACCAGGCTGACTGGTCCTAAACGAAAATAAATTGTTTTTAATGTGTGTGTGTGTGTGTGTGTGTGTGTGTGTGTGTGTATCTCCTTCAAGTCAGTTTTTGACTCTTGGTGACTGCAGTTTTCTTGGCAAGGTTTTTCAGAAGTGATTTGCCATTGCCTCCATCCTAGGACTGAGAGAGAGTGACTGGCCCAAGGTCACCCAGCTGGCTTTGTGCCTAAGGCAGGACTAAAATTCACAGTCTCCCAGTTTCTAGCCCAGTGCCTTAAACCCTACACCACACTGGCTCTCCTTTATGTCTCTTGGGGTTACCTTTTCTAACCATGAGCCCTCCAGATGCATTGAGCTATAGCACCCTCACAGCACTGGCCATAAATTGCAGTCCAACACAACTAGAAGGTATCCAAAGACTACTTAGAGCCATCACTCACTCACTGAGGCACATCCTTCCAATTGTCCAATATCAGCTTTTCTGCTCAGTTTTGGGATGCAACCTAAGGTTAGGAATCTTTTCCAAGAATATAAAGCACTTTTCCAGGCCAAGATTGCACATTGCCATTGGGGTGGCATGCCAGTGGCCACACTCCCCAAGGTGAATAGGGCTAGTACAAACAAGGGGCAACTTCAGGACACCTTTCCAAATAATATTTAATATATCCTTAATTAATGTGATTTACTCTGCATGCCTTAATAATGCCTCCCTTTGGAACCATTAAAAATGATAGTTCAGCAGCGATCTTTAGAAGGGCTTTGGAGGCTGAATGCAAAGCTTTATGGTTAAATCCAATTTTGTTTTCCTCCTAGTTCAGTCTACTATTTGGGGGAGGGTGGCCTGTGACACACCATTCACAGGCGAAGTGCCAGTCATCTTTCTGTTCAGGAAGAGAAGAGTGATACCTCTCCACTTTTATGAGCTGTGCAGTAGAAGCCATTTTGACAGATGGCAGAAGACGGTCCTAGTTTTTGTCTTGTTGCCCTAGTCTTGGACAAGCACTGTGCATTCCTCCACTGCCCGTCTTTCTGTTCCTTGCCAATGACCCTTCTTGGTTCAGGAGAAGAGGCAATGTGGGCCTAGCTCCTAACCAGGAGGGGCAGGTTGACAGAAGAGGCCCCCTTAGGCTCTTTTGTTTGGCTTTCACACTGAACACCTCTAAAACTCTCCTGGAGGTATAACTTTTCCAAAAAGGTGAAAAAGAATGACGTTTTGAATTTACCGGAGCATAAGTATGTACCTAAAAAACAAGCAACATTTTTGTAGATGGCAGAAATGTAAAATATCACATTTCAGGTGTTATGGAAAAGCCTGGAACTGCTGTTGTACTATACAAGCTTTACTATTCCCAATTAATTGTGGAGGAGGGGGAAAAAAACCCCTCCATTAGTAGAAAAGTAAAAGGTAGCCTAGCACTAATGATAATAAATTGCAGCATCCTTAACAGAAATGGCACAATTCTTTAAATTGCTTTTTGCCTTGCAGCATCAGAGCAGCTGAGCATAATTTATACCCCCCCTCCTCAACACACAAACCTCTCTTATTTCTTCGTCTTCGTCTTCTTCTTCTTCTTTTTAGTTTTGTTTTGCATGATGACATTATATCTAGTTCATGCAATATCAGGGTAATAACAATGATATTCTAATATTAATGCATGGAGAAAAAGTACACACTGTGATGAATAATAGCCCCATGTTTTTGGATCTCCTTGCCAAGTCATATTAAAATGACAAATAATTGCAATTGCTTTGCAGAGGAATGAACAGGCTCTGTAGTCAAAAAGCACATTAGGGACCAGGGGTGTCCATTTGTTATCCTTTGTCAGGAAAACATGGTTCTTAATGAAAGAGAATGAAGGGACACTGATTGAGGATGGTGACACTAAGCCTCTTTCTCAGCAAGAGCCCTGACATGGGTATTAAGAAGCAAACTGAAAGGTTAAGACACAACTTTGGAACTTGAGAATCTGAAATAATACAATTCTTGTCATTTGCCTAAACTGCCATTTAAAAAATGGCCAGTTAAAATGCTGTGGCCAGCTGCCTGAGGTCATGATGGGCAGACAGCAGATTGTAGAGGCAACAATAAATGCCCTTTGAAAAAGAAAGACAAAATATGTTTTTAGAAAGAGACTTCTGCTTTCTCTACATGCTTTATATATTTATTTTTCACATTTTATCCCAAGCTACTGTCTTTCCAGCTAATACCCTTAGCTAATAGCTTCAGCCAAGGCATTTTTCCTGAGTATTAATGAGTATCTTTGGGAGATCTGATAGTTGGCAGTAGAAGTCAACCATATGGAACATCGTAAGTCATTGGGGGCCCAAACCTTCAAGCTAGTGCTGACTGGGGCTGAAGGAGGTAAACACACACCAATTTAAGATTATGGCATTCAGTTCCTGCAGCTTTGTAATCCCACTCCCACCCCATTTGCTCTCATCTGGTTAATACCAGCTTGGTAAACAGTAAGACCATCCTTCTAGATCTTTCCTAGCTTGGTCCTTTCCTCCCAGAAAACCCTTTACACTAGCTGCATGAACTCCATATGCTATGCAATATGGATTAGAAAACACACCTGGGAGGTGCCTGGTTTCTCTTGTTTGATTCCTACCCAATTGCCTCCCTCCCTCACTTCTCAGGTGGATCTCTCTGTCTTTTTCATTGAAGGTCATATTTCATCTGAGGCCTTTCCTAGGAAGCTAGCCAGTGAGAAAGAATTCAGACACCTGAACCTTTACCTCACTGCAATCACAGCAGGTCAGCTGCCATATCCCAGGTCAATCTCTTTAGCTATCTAGTCAATTCTACTAGCAGTTACAGGCCACAAACTCAAAATTTTCTCCCATCATCTGCTACCTGTTCCCTTTAATCAGAAATGCTGAAAATTAAGTTTGGGAACGTCATCAAAATGAATGGTCTTCATCTCAAAGACTTCGCAGATCCACAGAAAACTGAAAGGGAATGTCTGTGTGAGAGAATATAAGGAAGCACATAATGCCACATGGAATCACAGTGGGAATAATACGTGAGGCTGAAGTTATTATAGAGAAAATCATATAGGCACAAAAAAAAAATCAACATTTCTGTGAATAGACTTTGTAACGTATAGAATTATTATAGGTCAGAAAAACTCTTGTGAAGATTTTTTTCACTCTCTCTAGTGAAGTTTTCTTGACCACAATAAGAGGACAAATTGTTCATAGATCTTATGTGGCACTTCTGATACAGTATATTTTCTGTTCTGTAATTTTCATGTGCAATGCTTTTCTAGAAGAAAAAGAGACAGAATGCCAATATCTTGGTGAATAATGTCCTTATTTGTCTTGTTTATAGTTTGAACTTTCTGGACATTCACCCTCAGACTCTTAGTTCTAACAAGACTAAAATGGAAGATCCAGTAATGCATTTTGGACTCTATAAATGTAGAAGTTTATGAAGGAACTCAGTGACAGAAAATGGAACATCTAAAGAATGAAAAGGTAGGAAAATATACTTTAAGTAATACATACAGTATCTTTGTACTGTGTAATTCAATTTTGATCAGTAACAGAAGTGAGCTAAAAAAGTAATGAAGATCTAATTTTGCTTAGGTTACAGTACAAAGCCTTTCTCAGCATGCTGCACTGTAGATGTGTTTGGGTTAACATGGGCCCCAGTTCTGTTGAACAAATCATTTGCTAAGAAAGATGGGCATTATAGTCTGGAAGGAGGCAGATTCAGGAATACACACTCCTGGGAGTAGGCCCTATAAGATTCAGTGGGACTTACTTCTGAGAAAATATGCATAGAATTTCATTATAAAATAATTTGCATTGGTAGTGTCCCATGCTAATTTTAATGACAGTTATCCACTAATGAATATAGTTCTCAGGTAACTATATATTGGATTACAACTTTTATTCTGCTAATGGTGTTACAAGAAATAAAATATTGGGAGAAACAGATTACAAGTAGTCCCTGGGTTAATAATGTCTGGGTTACAGACAACCAATAGTTAAGAACGGAGCCTATTGTAGCAAAATTTGAGTTAATACACAATGATATAAGTTAAATACACAATGGCTTGAGTTAATTACACAATACTACTGATACAGTATTATACAATGATACTGTTTTGGCTTACATACAAATTTTACTTAAGGACAGATCTTGGGAAGAGAACTCGTTCTTACAGGGACTACCTCTAAGGATATTTGAACCTGAAGAAAAATGTCAACATGCAGAGGATGAAAAACAAGAAAAATCCAGATCAGGTCTGGATACCAACCAGCAGAGATAAGAACTGTCATGCAGCAGATTTCAAGGAAACAATCCATCAAGAATAAAACAGATCCAGAATGACAGCTTCCAGCAGCAGGTCATGCAACAGTCAACAAATGGCTTAGGTAACATAGAAAGACACGTGCAATGGATGCTGCTGGCAAAGGATTCAAAAGAAATCTGTAAAGGAACTCATTTTCAGAGGCATTGTCATTCGTGCGCATTACCCCCGATACCCCTTATGGACTTGGCCAATTTGTAGTGGGGAAAATGCAAATATGTGAGTGCATGTATGTGACATTTAAGCAAATTGTATCCAATAAAAGCTTTTGTAGGTTAACTGAGATTGTGTGATATGAGTTCCCATGAGCATTCCATTCTTGCATAAGATCCTGAACCCCTGTATCGCCATTGAAAGTGTTTGAGTATATCCATGAATACTTCCCCACTCTACCTCCTCCACAGACTATTCACTACTAAGCCTCAGTTGCCCTTATCTAGCTCTAGGTGTGTTAAGTAGATCTCAGGGGAGGTGACCTGCACATGTGTCTCAGTGGGAAGTTTGAAAGAGAAAATAAGAGAACTATAAGTGGGGATAACATTGTCCCTGGACATTATGTCTGTAGAAAGAGAATTATTATTGCTGTCCAGGGTTATTGGTTGTAAAATCTCAAACTGTATATATGTAAAAGCCTGTATAACTGGAGGAATTTGTAGCCAGCTGACCACTACCTGCTTTATCACAACTCTGACTTGCTGTAAGTTTACTTTGAGCAACAAAAATATGAGTCATTTCATACCAAAATGAATCATCGGTCTCATAGGATAGTCATAGGTCCAATGGCTGATTAGAGGCTGAGTTAGCAAATAGCTCCCTTGATTTTAGTCTAGAGTAAAACAAATATTCAAAGCATGAGCACAACACATCATAAGGTTAAATGGGCAAACCCTCCCTAATGACCCTGTGGGACTTCTACTAGTGTCACTATGAATGTTCTGTGGCACAGAAAACTTGCTCATTTTAAACTGAATTCTTTGGGATCCTGGAGTTTCTTAGAAGTTTATCAGAGATTGCTCAGTGAGAAGACAATAACAGTGGATAGACTTTCTGAAAGACAAGTTGAGTACCACTAATAATCTTAATTCTGCATAGACAAGAATTGGGGAATAATAGCCATGTTAGGGGAGAAACTTTCCATTTATCCTAAGAGGCTGAGTCAATGAGGTGAATGAATAAAGCCTACATCTTTTGGAATAAAAATATTCTAAAAATATTCTCCATCAGGATGCATAACCATTCATGAAGAGAACAATCAATGAGGGGGGGAAAGTTGGAAAATTATGCATTATATCTGCAAATTTCACAGTCAAATTCCAAAATTGGTGGTGACGTGATGTAAGAAGGCTACATATCTGCAGTTTTCCCCTGATGCAGTAAATAGGCATAGAACAGTGTTGTCCAAACTTGGCCACTTTAAGATGAGTGGACTTCAACTCCCAGAATTCCCCAGCCAACCATGCTGGCTGGGGAATTCTGGGAGTTGAAGTCCACTCATCTTAAAGTGGCCAAGTTTGGACAACACTGGCATAGAAGATCAGGTTGTTTAGTGTCTGTTCACTTTCACCTTTGAAAAATTGGAATCTTGCTGAGACTTTTTTTCCATTGAAGGCCATTTTCACTTGTGGGCAATTTGAGAAGTGGAGATAAATGGACAAACTACTGCATGAAGTAAATTGTTGGGTGCTACCTGCCTGCTGGTTTTTTTGAAGGGTTGAAATTAATGAGGAGAGGGAGGAGGCAATTTGCAAAGGATGCATATTGGAAGTCAAGGGCATCTTGCAAGGATCAATGCCCTACTTCTTCTTTACATTGCAACACAAGTTGAAAAAGTACCAGGGCTTTGATAGTGCAGTGGCAGCCCCCATCTAGACTTTTTTGACTCTCCCAAGCCACCCATGTTGGAGATGGACCAGATAAAGCTAGTCATGGGTAGAATCTGAGCCACTCCCTTTGGGCCTCTCTCTCAGACTTACGTATTCTCTCTTAACATCTCTTATCAGAAATCTCGACTGTTGGCTTATGGAAAGCTTATGAAATTTAAGTCAGGTACCAGGGAACAGGCAGACTCCAATTTACAGTGCTATGTGAACACCTTTGCTCATTGAACAATTGATTTGTTAAAAAAAAATAATGGATTTAAAGTTTTGTTTTTCTATTAACTAAGTTGCCAGAAAAAATGAAATAGAATGTTACGTAAGCAGCCCTGACACCTTTAGTACCTGGTGGGCTAAAAAGGTTAAGGAAATAATTAATAACTAGAATAAACAATTGTAACACAGTTATACCCAGTGTTGCTCATGCTGTTGAATGGTTGTGTTTTGATGTCTTGTGCCCTTTTGCTATATTGAGCTTCTACAGCACATTTTAAAAGGCCAAGACTCGACAATCCATCTTGCTCTGAGATAGTTGGTAAGCTTTGCTCTTGTCCTCTTGTGCTGATGAGATTCTGTTCTGTTTAACTTTTGCTGATGTGATGTAAGCTCTTTGTTCTGTTGTAAGCTTTTTAGAATATTTGCTAAATGTAGAGCCTTTTCCCCCCCGTTGAATTATATATGGCTGGTTTTATTGCTCATTGGCTGCTGATAGGAGTCAGCAAGGACTTCCATCCCACCTTCCTTTGTGGTGCTGGGGTGAAACACCAAGGCAGATGGGTTCATCTTACAAAACAATCATAATATTCCAAGTTTTGTTGCATCAGAATGCCTCCCAGTGGGAACATGCCAACAGAATCTTTTCTTTGAATGGGGCTGTTTTGTTCCAGGCTCAGAACAAACAAGTTTTGTGTTTTTTGTGAACATCTGAACAAAAGTCAGATATGAACAGTAAACCGCCACTAGTAAAATATTAAGAGCAACAATGCTGTTTTTACTCAGAACACCATACAGACTCTGGGTTACTGAGTAATTTAATTTAAGGGAAGCTAACCTAAATATGTGCATAGAACTAAGACAATTCTCATTGAGGTTTTTTAGTACACTACGCTTAGAATTTGTCTGGTATTTTGAGCAGTGGCAACTGCTGTTATTAAATACACATTGGTGAAGCATCTAACGTACATTCTTTCCTCTTTTATTGGTGCTACTCTATCTGAAATGGGTGTAAACTGAGATGCTGGGGACATGATGCCATCTATCTCTTTCCTCTTATTTCTTCCATGCCATTCTCCTTCTCTTCTGCCCTTTTGCCTGCTTTAATTTAATAGGAAAACCCGTCGCCAGATGCCAGGCAGATAAATGTACTGAAACCCTGCTAGCGTTTAATCTCTTTATGGATAGATGCAAATATTGCTGTCAATGATATCAGAGCCTGGTCCAGCAATCACCCAGGAAGCTGCTCATCCATTTTCCTATCCTGTGCTCATTACAATCAGTCACTGAAAATTGCGATCCAGAATATTCGTTCTTGACGAAAACAATAGAATTAAGCCGAGCCCAGCTTCAGAAAATTGCTTTCATATTCAAGCAGTGCTACACACATACAGACACCTTGCTGATGATTTTACTGCCCTGAAGAAAATATATTGCTCCTGCCAGAAACCTGTCTTTTGGTGCTTTGTCACATACAAGTGATGATAAAATTCCAACAGAGAGACTTCTTTTTAATCTTACAGGTCATCGTTTGTACTCTGGACAATTCTCCCTTTTGTCCTCATTTAGTCTAGATAAGAAGGAAAATTCCTTTTAGTTGCCTCCAAACTTCTTTGAACCACACTAAGTCAGAAGTATGGCTGACCGTGTTTCACCAGCGGTACTTTTGTGTTATTGCCTCCATCTGTTTGGCATAGAGAATATTCTTAAATTCGGCTATGCCACTTTTGACTTTCCATATTTGTTTAACACTAGTTCCTATCAGCACCAGTCAGTATGCTTTATGTTCAGGGATAAGGGGATTTGTAGGTGCAGCGAAATTCGCCAAGTTTGCTTTGCATTTACTATCCTGAAGCAATGTGTGAATTGAATGACAATTTACCAACCACTCTTTTAATGCCTAAAGAATGCTTAAGAATAATACTAAGAATATACAAAAAAAAAAAATTTAACCACAGTGCTGGAATGCTGATACCTAAGAACAGTACAAAGAAATAACTAAAGCCACACTTCTGGAAGTAGAAGGAAGAAGATAGAGGAGGAGGGTGGAACCGAGGACAGCCATCAGCAAAAGGCTTTAGCAAGCTTAATATGTTAAGTTATAATGCCAGCTCTGAATAGAGGCATTTTTCTTTTTCAGTAGCACTTATAATACTTTGTTGGAAAAGTAATTAGTCTGAATTCAAGAACACAACCAATCACCTACTCTTACCTCGATTGTTGAATTCATCTAGGATAGATTTACCACTGGCCGTAGGGGATCCATGAATGTATACTAAATTAGTGGTTTTCATTCATTCCTGTCTGCAAAGAACAAATTATAATGAAGACATAGTGTGATCGTGTTGCCTTTTACCTGGTTAGATGATTTGTCCATCTAGGTCATTAAGCCCCCAATGTAGGGTCTTCTAAGTGTCCTTTAATACATACTTTCTGGAAAGTGCAGCTTAATACATCTAGAAGGCACTTGGTTGAGGAAGACTAGATTATTCTACTCTACTTAGACTAATAGGGGACCCTTAGCCTCAGGCGGATGTTTCTCACATCACCTTGTATCTGAGATGTGATCCTTTAAATTAATTGAACCAAGGCCTACTTGCTTATGCTCTGACACTTAATTCTGGTCCTTCTTCAAATGACAGCATAAGAGTGAGCTTTTAAGAAATGTTATACCCTGCCAGTAATTAAACAAAAATGTTTAAAATTTGATCAAAAAGCAAATAGCATCAAACACACTATAAATATAGCAGTAAAACCCCAATAATATCAGCTTCAGTGATGGTAGCATAAACAAAATAACTAAAGTTGTTCTAACAGTGGCAAAGACATTATCTAATAAAATCAGGAATCCCTGGCCTGAATCTTGATCCTGCCATGAGTTCATCTGATCAGTTTAGGTAGCCTACCTTCCTTGAGCCTGAGAACCTTTTTCCATAATATGTGGAATATTGTAGATACCTTCAAGGAACTTGTGCCAAGTGGCCTTCTAAATGTATCTGTTTAAATGCTGCTGAGATACAGTTCTGGGGATCTCCATCATTGGCCATATTCAGCATCTGAAAGACTAGGTACCTGACTTCTCGATTGTTATGGGATTACATGCACACAAAATATATACATTGCTTTTAATGATTCATTATTGTTTAATTAAAACAATCACACTGTTAAAGCAAAGACTTTTGTGAAATGGCAAAACTTCCTAAAGGAGGCCTCCGAATGGATTTTTCTGAAAATGACCTATTTATATCCCTATATAGAACACACAAAGTTCCATCTAATTATTTCAAGCACCCCTGCTAGGTCTCTTGGATTTTCCTGCCTGTAAAAGTCATTCACCTAAAAAACTCAACAACTGCTCTGATTCAATACAACTAAAGTATACAATAGCCTTTTGATTGATGTAATTTGTCAGCCAGTGATGAGTCCACTTCAGTTTCATGCCAATGGGAAATAGATTTATTATTCAGAAGAAGACAGGAGGAGGAGGAGGACGTATGCAGAGAACATAACTTAGAAGTTAAGATATCAGGTTCTAAAGCCAAATTAAGGGGGAACAAGTTAAATTAAAATATTTTTTAAAATGGAGATAGACTTCTGAGTTCTGACCAAAGTGTCAAAAAATGCATTATGGCATTGCTTAGGATGATGCTTTTGTTTTAATAATGAGTGGTGTTGTTGTTGTTTTTTTAATCCAGCTGCACATGATTTAGAACTTATTAGATAAGCTTTCATTGCCAGAAAACTGGTATTTGTTTCTCCTACCTGTAAGGTTATTCTGTTAAAAGTAGAAAAGATTTTAGAAGGTATTTTCCCAGCTGTTCAAATTATTGCTTATCTTACACATAGATCATCGGGTTTCTTACCTAGAAGGCTAACAATGCAATTATATACATACTTATTTGGAAGTAAAATTGCACTAACTCAATGGATCTTTTTTTTAAAAAAAGAGATCTATTTCTTATTACATGTGAAGCTGTTGAAAGCTAAGAGAGAGGTGTCATTACCACACTAATTAATTTTAATCCAGTTTAGAAATGTAATCTTGTATATGGGGATGTGTGGAAATGAGGAATTATTCAAACCTCTTGGCTATTTATGAAAACTAATTAACATCTTCCATATCACTGGGTGCATTTTCTAATCACTAGTTATATACTGTACGGTATATACTATATATGCTGTACTAGTCAATGTGTGACCCATTGGGTTTATATTTCAGAGATATTTCCTTACCTAAACACAGAAACAGAATGACCATGGGTGGGCAAAAAAGCAGTGGGAGTGGGAGTGACTTCCAACTTCCTGCTGGTTTCCCCATTGTGTTTCCTTGTGGAAGCTGGCAGGAAGCATTAGAAATCTTCCTTCCTTCCTTCCTTCCTTCCTTCCTTCCTTCCTTCCTTCCTTCCTTCCTTCCTTCCTTCCTTCCTTCCTTCCTTCCTTCCTTCCTTCCCTCCCTCCCTCCCTCCCTCCCTCCCTCCCTCCCTCTTACTTTCCTTCCTTTCCTCCTTGTGGCACTGAAGTGACTACAGCTTTGCCAAATTTCAGTTCCATGGGAGTAATGGGTTCCAGATTTTGGACACATTCTGTAAGTTAGTCCATTTGAGGTACTTTAGTTCAAAAATTGTTGCCCTATGATGCACCGTTTTGCCTAATTGAAGGTTACAGACAGACAAAGAGACATGAGAATTTTAGGAGTATAGAGATGTTTGTTGTTAATTTACATCTCAGTTAAACTCATTTCAATAAAAAGAGAGTTGAGGACTTGAGATACCTTATAATCGTTATTTGTATTTAGTAATCAGCACTGACTGCCATCCAGAAAGACCTGCTAAAAGCAATGTCATTTGAGTTCTTTTTCCATCTTTCTTTTTCTCAGCACTCAAAGGCTAAAATTCACCTCAGCAAAGGAGGCAGTTTACCCATCCTTTGATCCTTGCTAAGTGAAATGAAGGGTTCAGCCCAACTGTGATAGAAAAATAGGTAGGTAGATAGGTTGAGTAGAGTTCATACAGTAGGATGGAGCAGAAATTTGTATTTAAATGCAGAATTAATTCTTTTTTCATTTTCAGGCCAATTCATGAACTGAAACTTTCTCCAAAGCTTGCATTTTAGTTTGCCAATCAAAAATATGGTGTACTGTAATGAAACCCCTGGACAAAGGTGAATACATAGTAGCAAATCAGGGATAGGCAATCTTTTGGGGCCCGAGAACCACACTTAACATTTGGGGGGATCTGAAAGCTACAAAGTGGGTGCAGCCACATCAAAAGGGTGGGAGGGGCAGGATTTTCAGAGCAAGATTGGGGGAGGTCCCTTCCTTTTTTAACGGTGATCTATTATTTGGGGCTTACTCTATAGCTTCTCACCTAAAATGACAGGAAACTATGCTATCAGTTTCAAGCAATTATGATCAGAGGGAGCTCTAAGGGGCTGCAAAAAGGGGATTCAGCCTCGGAGCTGCAGGTTGCCCATTCCTGAGGCATATAATGAACAAAAATGCATGACGTTAGCAAAAAGTGTATGTAAAAACTGCACATTAGGCAAAAGTGCAAGCACAAACGAGTGCATGTGCACAAAAATACATAAACATTTCAGAGCAGTCTATTTTTTAAAAAGCAGATGTTCTTCTTGTGCCATTTATGACATTCTGCTCACAATAATATGGATGGATTTTCTCTCCCATTGAAACGATAAGCTATCATTAGCCTAATGAGCCCTAGTTTTAAGGAGAAAAAGCCTTGGTGTTTGCTTTCCAATTTTTGCAAAAATACAATTAAAATGCATTGCACAGTTGAATTAAAAAAGAATAGTATGCACTTTGAACAAGCTGTAGCATTACAATTCTTTGTAGAAAAAACAGGTGAATAGACTATTTGATGGTTATATATAATTTTAAACCATAAAGCAAGAAATGATCATAAACCACATTGTAAGGGTCTAACTCAGAAGTGATACAGAGAAGATTATAAAACTTTCAAAGTTGCAACAAACTCCTTTCTTGACAAAGAAAGTAGAGAAGTAAAAAAAACACACCTTATTAATTGCAATATTATAGGGCCATATAATGCATGAGTTTTATATGATTTGCTTCTAAAGCTTAGTTCTGAGCCTCTATATACTATTGACAAACAAATATAATACTTTTGACTAGCTCTGTGGGCCTCATATGAATGCTTTTAATTGGGCAAAACCCACCTTTACTTGAAGACTGTCACTCAGTGTCTGAATATGAGCAGACTTGCCTGAGATATATCAAATATAATGTTGCCACATCATTCTAACTCATTAAAAGGCCTATATAATTCATAGATTTTGCTTCTTGTTACTCTGGGGCACTGAATGTATAACAGTTTAATCATCAATAAACTAGTTGTGATTGGATGTGATGTACACAAATTGCTGTGTTTCTGCTTCCAGACAAGGTATCATGAGATTCTACAGATACAGAACAAAGGATCCAATGTATTTGCATAGAGTACATGATGTCAGATGCAAGAAAGTGCAACCAGGAAAGGTTTATTTAAAAAAAATCTCTCATTCACTTGGTGGAAGATGGCTCTTACCACTGAACATGGACATAAGCAAAATAGAAGTCTTTATACAATGATTTCAGTGACTTTGCAGAAAGGAAAATACATAACCTTCCTCGGCACTCTCCATTGCTGTCATTAAGCAAATTCCACCAGTCGTTAGCCAAGGATCCACCCCAATACAAGCCATTCCAGGCTTGGTATCTCCCAGCCTTGAGCCTCGTAAGGTAAGGGACTCCCACTCCCCCCCCACCTATCTGTCCCCCCATCTCCGCCCTTTTGGCTGCCCTGCACTCCACCTTGCTGGGTGGCAAGCAGCCTCAGAACTACATGCTCTGGGGCTGCTTGCCACACTGAGGCTCAGGGGGTTCTTGGCCCTCCTTCCTTCCTTCGCTCACTCAAGAACTCTCCGGGAGCATTTCTGGAGCTAAAGGAATGCCCTGGGGTGCTTCCAGGTGCTGAAGAGCTCTCCAAGGGTGCTTCCAAGGCATGCTTTGGAGCTCATGTTGGAAGGTACTGGCCATTTCTTCTTCCTTCTGGAAAGCCCCAGAGCCACAGTGCAGCATGAAGGGGACACAGTGTATGTGTGCAAGCGAACTAAGGAGGGAAGGAGGGCATGGTGCATGCATGTGAGCAAGCGAAGGGGGAAGGAGGGCGCTGGTGCATTCAAGCAAGTGAAGAGGGGAAGGAAGGCATGGTGCATGCATGCGAGCAAGTGAAAGGGGAATGAGATCAGTGGTGCACGCAAGCAAAGAAAGGCTGGGGTGGATGGGGGAGATTTATCTGAGCAACTTGTGACATCCCCTGCCAGTTTCCCCAGTGACTTTGCTTGTGGGAAGCTGGCAGGGAAAGTTGCAAATGTGGACTTCTTGTGCTCTCTGAACTTAGTTGTCTGACTGGAGATGTTTCATTACCCAGCTAGGTAACATCATCAGTACATAAATTGAGCAGAAAACAATATCCTAACCAAGGAACTACCAAGGAGAAAGCCACACCTCCACCAACACTGGCAGGGCAAGCTACTGTATATAAACAGGGAGCAAACCCCACACTCACAAGCACTGATGATGTTACTGTCAGGTAATGAAACATCTGCAATCAAACAACCAAGCTCAGAGAGCAGCAAGGACTTCACAGTTCAACCCTGAGCTACATATAATCTCTTCTAAAGATTGCAAATGGCGATCACGTGATCGTGGGGTGCTTGGCAACTGATCATAAATGTGAATGGGGTGCCAAGTGCCCAGATTGCAATTGCATGACCACGGGGGTGCTGCAATGGCCATAGCTTTGGGGAACAAGTCATAAGTCCATTTTTTCAGCATCGTCGTAACTTTGAACAGTCACTGAATGAATGGTCATAACTCGAGGACTACCTATATTTTGAGGTTATGGTCTAGCACTTAAACACAAGATAATGATGCAGATAGGTGGGATCTGGATATTGAAGGGTTTTTTGGGGGGTTGGGGGACTGAAAAGGATTTTTAAAATCTTTTTTCTAGATGTATTAAACTGATTTGGTATCATATATATGGCATTTCCTGTTTTCCTTGCCAAAATTTGGGTACTTTGTTAGATAATTTTGAGCCTCTGTGTCCACAGAAAGAGGTTTGTGGTTTGAGGCCTGCCCACTCTTGTCTTAGAGCGAAGCTCTGAAAACACAAGCCAAGGGACGTAATTGTTAGGATTTTTTAAAAATGATTTTAATGAATAAACAGAAGTACATAAAGGTAATGGGAAAATAATGGCACTTTTAGGATTGAAACCACAGAATTACCTGATTTATATGAATTACTAAATTCAAGAAACCTTAGATTAAGGCTTTTCAGGTAACATTATGGGATTATGGGCTTAGTGGGAAAGAGAAGGAGACAGAGAAATACAGAGACAATGTTCTGTCAAGTCTCAGCCAGGCTTTTGGAAATTTGGTGAAAAAAGACTTTCCCATGCCATTGCATAGAGCTTGCATCATTTACCTAAAGCTGTTTCTGGATGCTACAGAGACACCCTTTTCATAAATTCCTAACCGAAGAGATTGTAAAATGTTTACCTAGCACAATGTTCCATCCCAGATTCAGCTTGGCTGAAATAATCTTGATGATCCTGATTTAAAATGTCCAATTTTCTATATGTAAAATTCAAGGCACAATTGAGCACGGTCAGGACAATTTGTCTCTGGAAAAGACACACGTTTCTTTTCCTGCCTATTTTTTATGTAGCTTTCTGAAAAATAAATTCCCGAATAAATGTTGCTTGGAATGTAGATGTTGCCTCTCTACAAACAACAAGAACTGCAAATTATGCTAGGACTTGCCAGTTTGATCCCTTATAAATACACATTCTCAATCTGAACATTTTACCGACCTGTTTTCTGTTTTCATCACACTTGTATCACAAACGTAGTTCTCCTGCTAATATCTGAAAACCCATTGCTTTGAAATTTCCTTCTTGAATTAATTTAACAGAGAAACAAAAAATATTTCACCAAGTTCAAATTGTTTGGTAACCTCAAAAAACCACTTCAGAATTCTGTGATGATTCCTGGTAGCTGATGAAGCTAAAGTAGATAGAAAGTTGAAAATGGCAATAGATAGCACTGAAAAAATTGAAGGTATTTTCATCCTGAGCCACATTTTAAACAGTAAATATGGTTTTATGTTTAGTGGTAAATGCCTAAGTCTGACAGCCATCCTGTTTAAGATTTTTCCTGCCCATTCTCTAAACGTCTTGCTGTTTCCATGGGACCTGTGTAGAGTTTGGCATCGGGTCTCACTGATGTCCACATGACATTCCTGAAGATTTATCTTCCTCTGTTAAATGAGCCATTAGATTGATCTTTTTTAGTATCATTGTTCTTCATTCAGTCAAATAAACCATATTTTGATTACCACCCTGGAAAGATATAAATGCTAAATACTGTTTAACTTTATTTTATGAGATGGAATAGTATATATTTTTTTCCTTTCTAGTGACCTTTTATTGCCTTGTGAATAAAAAAATAATTTACCGGGCAGAAATAACGGCTAAAGGAAGATGCGATTTATGAGCATGTCAGCTCCACTAAAACCAAAGGATATAACATAATGGCCTCAGAATAAAAATAGTGGATTATCTATTTTGTTTTTGTTTTGTTTTTTGTTTTAATTCAGAAGAAAGATCCTGGTTTGGGTCCAAAAAATCAGAATACACACTCATTTCATCATCCAGTGGGAAAAACACACATATGTTTAGTATTCTCTGTGCTCTTATCTTTGTCTGCTAGCCTGATGATGAGGTCTGTGAACTTTTAACCAAACCTAGGAAGGTTTGTGAAATAAGAAAAAAGAAAAGATTCAAGTGATTCTGAGTTTTAGAACATTCATAGAGATTATCATGTAAGTTCTACTTTTCTCTTTGTTGAAGTATAAAAAGTTCTAAAGCAATTCAGACAGCTATGCCATGCACTGAAGTCAGCATAAGAAAACCTATCTCTAGACTTCCTTAGTGATTAATCCCACTGAATAGCATTGTTTTTCAAGATGGGATAGGTCCTTCCTGTGCTGATGTATGCTCAGGGAGATTCCTTCAAGTGAGGAGTGAGGTTGATTAAGTCATTTCTGTAGTATATCTCTGTCCGTGTTTATTAGGAAGTAGTTAATCTTATGTCCTGTGAATTTTTTGCAATAGAATACACAACCAAATACATAACAATACCCAACTGACTACCAGCCTATCAAAGAATACATAGTGCACAGTAATCTCAAGATTGCTTCAAGAACCCTATAAGGTTTCAGCCCCATGATTGGTTCAGTATCCTATTCATACTCCTATACTGTATGAATTTGCAAGCAGGATAAAGCATTTCTTGCTACCACTTGACACAAATTGCCAACTTTGTAGTAAATGTATTTGCTGACAATAAGTCCTACCACTCAAAGATCAAGGGCAGCCCTTGGACTGAAAAGATTGCACATCTTTTGTTTAAGTCAATATGTTGCAAACAGGCTTAGTGTCTACTACTTTAATTCAAACTAGTGTTATGATAGACATTAGCAAGTGATGATATCTGTTAAAGTATATAACTTAAAGCACATCTTGTATTTGTTTCACTATTGTGCAGCCTCTCTTGGGAAGAAGGGAAATCTGTAATGGGGAGAGAGGAAAAAAAATAAGGGAGAGAGAGGTAAGAAAGCATGAGGTGGGAATGTATATTGGGCTTTGAAGAGGAAAGAGGGATGTATCAGAGAAATTGAAGAATGGAGGGACACCCTTTCAGTGTTATTTGCAACTCTGGATTAACATTACTTAACCATAAGGCATCGCATTTAGAACTGTGACCCAGACATTTCTTTCAGATACAGCACAACTCAAAATTTTCATCTCAACAGGAGTTTCTCTTGAAGTGCACAATATTTATTTCATATATTTAAAATTCAGCATGAAATATTTATACATGTATGAATGTATAATATAATGTATAATTTAATTATATTCTATAATTCATAAGGAGCTATTTATTAATTTATTTAAAGTGTACATTTTAAATACAATGCACAAATGCTCAGCCAATTTCAGATTTCACTGGGCATTCCAAGATGAAACATGAAAGAAGAGCTATGTAGAATATTGAAGCATGAAGCACAAATGTTGCTAATGAATGCACAGAGATTCACCTAATTGCTTCTTTCGCAGCCTTGAATCCAGGAACTCAGACTGGGAGGAAACTGTGCAAGACCCTTTCACCGTCCTTCCTTCAGTTCTTTGGAAATTCAAAAGCACAGAGGGCAAATGTTCAGTTATCTGAACTGTGGATATGTAGTTAACCACAAATTCTGGTCTGGCCTGCAGCCATGGCAAAATAACTTCAGTCCAGTTGTTTTTTTCTATTGTGATAGACAAATGTTTAGAAAATGGTCCTACCTTGGGAAAGGGAAATTGGCTTGTATCCACCTAATGCTACTTAGCATTAATTAATTGGAGAAGAAGTTAGATCTTTAAGACAAGCATTTGCTTAGGGATCCTTGCTTCATGAGATGCAATATTCCTATTTCAGATAATACCTGGGGCCATCAATGATGTTTGAGACATGCTGGCATCCTACAAATTAGGATCAAATTATGTCTTTCAGATAGGTAGACGCTACAGCCCCCAGAATTCTTCATGGAAGCCAATAGACAGAGGGTCAGAGGTCTTAATGCAGCTTGGCCTTTTTCATGTCGCAGGCTTCTGGAGGATATCTAGTTGAGAGAGCTGTCCTAAAGTGTCCCTAGTATAATATAATTCTGGGGCAGAATAAGAATGAAAATATGGATGCCCTGTATTTTCTCATGACACCACAGAGCTTCACTATATCAGGAGAAATCTAGAGTGTTACAGGAAGTTTAAATAGCAGCTCCGGTCTGCCCTAATGGTATTTAACAGTACAGTTTAAAATCTTATTTGGACCCTTTGACAATGCAGGAAATTAAACAATTTAATGGCAAAGTAGGATGAGTATTAGTCCTAATAGCAGGCTCCAAGGTACAAAGGTAGATGGGGACTATTGCAGTCCACTCCTGCTAGTGGTTGTCAGGAGCAGGGCTGTAGGGTGTGCTTGAAAAAAGTCAGAATGGCAGCCGTGAAGGTCCGATGGGACCTCTGCCTGCTTTTTATGTGCATAAAAAGCAGGTGGAGCTTCAATCATTCTGTTGCTGTTGCCATTTTGACTTTTTTTACCTTATACTGTGGCGACCCCTGTACAGTAGATATATAGCTGGCTGTTATGGGAAAACAAGATGTTGGATTAAATGGTTTTATTTTTAGAAAGTAAGGGAGATGACCTGGACAGAAATATTGTAAGAACTGATACCTACTAGTATAGTTCTAGTCTTCCTGTGAAGTTGATTTCCTGATCTGGTCCACTTAGTGGGGCTGACATTATTTGAATGCAGCAAAAATCTTCTTAAAAATACATTATGACACATCCTATGCTTTTCCAAATCTTTGGAATGTGGACCTTCCTGGTTCACCTCAGGAAGATGTGTATGCTCCTGCATAAGTCCGATAATAATTGAATAATTTGAAATAATCCAAAAAGCATTTCATGCATATAGAAAGTAAGATCAATGACTTTTTTGAACTGCAGTCTTGCGAATTCAGATGGTTAATTTTTACTGGTTGGTGTGTAACTAAAAGAGCCAGTTTGGTGTAGTAGTAAAGACACCAAGCTAGAAACTCTCAGCCTGCCACTCTCTGTCTGTCAGTCTGTCACTCTCTGCTGGGCCAGTCATTTTCCCTCAGCCCTAGGAAGCAGGCAATGGCAAACCATTTCTGAAATCTTATCAAGAAAACTGCAGGGACTTGTCCAGGCAGTCAACCCTGACTTGGAGGTACCAAAATAATAATAATAATAATAATAATAATAATAATAATAATAATAATAATAATACAGAAAAGTCTGGATAGTGGACATTGCAATACCTGGAGACAGCAGAATAGAAGAGAAAGAACTGGAGAAAATCACAAAAGACCTGCAAATAGAAGTGGAACGACTACGGCAAAAGAAAGCAAAGTTAGTACCAATAGTAATAGGCGCCTTGGGTGCAATCCCAAAACATCTGGAGCACCACTTGAAGACCATTGGTGCTGACAAAATCACTACCAGTCTATTGCAAAAGGCAGCTTTACTTGGAACAACTTATATCCTGCAACGATACTTTTAACACCATCAAACAACAACATCTGCCCATTCCAGGTCCTTGTGAACAACTCAATAGGTGGATAAAAATGTCAAATCCAGTCTAAATATCTGGCTGACTGTGCAACCAACAATAATAAAAATAAGAAATAAAAAAATGTAACTAAAGTATGTTGCTAAAATTATATAATTTGGCGATGACTTTATTATTTCTAGCTTTGGACAATTATTAGAAACCCTTTCTCACTGATCTGCTTGAAATATATATATATATATTTCTTTTGCAGCCATGAGTAGCTTAAAAGAATTCTCCCTGATTCCTAAAGCCAATTCTTAAGCTAAAGCTGCTTAGGGATCTCTGTGGTCCTATCAGCTGATTTGGTCATCAATCACTGAGCCAAGTTGTTTACTACTCTGACTGATCTCTAAAAGTAGGATCAATGTACCTCATTCTTTAAATCTGAAGTTTATATAAGAGAAAATGGCAGAAAAGATCATTTTTAAAAAGAAGGTCACGCCTTAGTTCAGCCTTCTGCAGATTAGCAACCTCCAGATATGTAGCACTACAATTCCCATAATTCCCAAATAGTATGGCCAATATTTTCCCATTTCTGTTGTTAGCTGATTTGTTACTGAAAAATTTTGGAAAAGTAAAATACATATTTCATTGGACCAACAAGCTTTGAAAATACCTACAACTTTTAAAAGGGTCAGGACTTCTTCTTGAGTCTGATTCCTGATAACTTCACAGAAAAGTCCATGGAGTTTTCTTGGCAACATTACAGAAATGGTTTGGCATTGCCCTTTCTGAGGTATTTGCAACTTGCCAATCTCACTTCAATACCATGGTATCCTTTGGTAATCTCACATCCAAGTACTAACCAGACCTGATCCTGTTATCTGATGAAACACAACAAAGCATTGTTAGCTGTGTTTTTCCTCATAAATTACTTTGTGCAAATTTCATTGTGAACAGAAATAAGGATAAGGGATATTTAAAATGTTTATATTTCTCCTTAGGAACCCATATTTAGTTATGTACATGCCTAGGTTTTCTTTACTTTTCCTTGAACTTGCTTTTTCATAATTTATTTATTTTTAGATATACATATTCTAATATATACATACACACACACACACATTCATATATATATATATATATATATATGTGTGTGTATATGTATATGTATATGTATGTGTGTGTGTGTGTGTGTGTGTGTGTATATGCCTGCCATTACAGGGGAGAAGATATTTTCATAATATCTTATAATATCATAATAATGGCATTATTTCTGGGACAACAGGAATTGCATCCATTCTAATTCTCTTCTAATGGTTCCTGTAAAGCAGTATTTTTAAAACCTGGGAACTTTAAGATGTGTGGGCTTCAACTCCCAGAATTCCCCAGCCAGCATCTTAAAGTTGGTAAGTTTGAAAAACAATGTGTAAAGCATAAGAATGCAATCTTTTTCAGGTCTCAGATGGCTTTTGAATAACTGGTTTAGTTTGGCCAAACATTAACACATGGGTTGGGGCAAAAAGAAAGAAGTGGCATGGCCTAGACACAAACTAACTTAATTCACTTATTTTAAAAAAATAATAATAAGCTATAGGGCAGGTTCACAGAGCTATTATCTCAGACACAATGGCTTCCAAGTCTGCAGGGTCAAATCTGCAATCCAGATAGGATCACCTGGAAGCACCAGTTGTATGAAATGATTCCTCCAGCTGTAATGGCAGGCATATGCTTTCTTAGATTTGTGTATTTTTGTAGCCTTTTTAAGTGTCCACCTGTGTTTATTTATTTCATGTATACCTTGATTTTTCTCAGAGAGGGTAGGGTGGTATACAGTACACTGGATGGAGAGAAAATGACTAGCCCATAGTCACTCAGTAGCCTCCATAGTCAAATGAAGATTTCAGCTTGGATTTCCCCAGACCTTACTCGCTGTACTCTTTTGTAGGTCTCATTGTAAAAATAAGAATCATCAATCCTGGAAGAAAGACAGCAAAGTCAGGCACATCTTCCTTAATGTTGACTATAGCCAGTAAAAAAAGAATACCATTTAACTAAGGCTAATTGATGATGGTCACAGGAGATGGTACACCCTAGCTAGTATTAGATGATTTTGAAAAAGCTAAGGAGGGCTTGACCTGATTATTACTTAGATGAAAGAGTACAAGGAAATCCCACAGCTACAGAATAGACTTGGAAATCACCAAACATCCAAGATGATAAACCACTTCCATCATGCAGCTAAGAAAAGAACATGCACGTCCATCTAGTAACCAGGAGTAGAACTTGACTCAAGGGAGAGGTTCCCTTTACCTTTAATTTGGAATGAGAAGTGCATTTTCAGTTACATGTCTGTTTTGACAATGCATAAATGACCATCCTAATGAGTAGACAGCAATGGTTAATTCCTGAACATGCAAGCAGTTTGTAATTTTGTGCCCCAGATGGTAGTTCATATAGCACTTGTATTTCTGCTTACTATATTCTGATTTTATCATTTATTTATCATTTATTCTATTTATATATCCTCTTTCTAGTGAAAGAGGCACTAATCATACACAGATATTTCACAAATATTTTCACAGCCATCACATCAATAAACTCTCTTTTTTAAAGGAAGAGTGTGTGATACTCAAAAAGCTGAATTCTATAAGTGATGGTAAGTTTTTCTGAGCATTCAACTAAACGCAGCATTCATACATCTGTGATTATTAACCAGTTTGAATTCAGTGAGCATTTGCTGTGTCTGATACAGAGGACTTTTACTTTTTCATTTTGCCAAACTTTCTGTGAAGATGCAAAAGACATAGAACATCTTGGGCCTACTTGCTATTCCACTAATTTAATCCTATAATGATGATACTCTTTTCTTTTTATGGGGCTAATGTGTTATATTTTATTAACTTATGCCTTCTCTTCCCTTTGATATTTTTCCTGATGCCTGACAGTATTACAGGTTTACTGTTCGAATGCTCATCTGCTATATATTTCATATTTCATACTCCAAAAGGAATAATTTATAGTAATACTCTAAAGGCCACTGCTCCTCTTTGTCAAGAGAAAGGAAGGGAAAAAAAGGGTTCAATTGAAACTTTCTAGGAGAAATATGTGCTGAAGAATAAATAATGTCCTGTAGATCACTTTTTTCTATCTACAAGACATTATTTATTGCATATTGAATCAGGATAGTATTGTCGGTGAGGTGATCATGGAATCATAGAGTTGGGAGGCCCTCGCTCCCTGCACAGGGCAAGAATCCCAATTCAAGCCTCCCACCGCAATCTGCCTGACCTTTGACCTTAGCCATAGCTAGCTCCCACCTTGTTTTTGCTGTCATACTATTCTAACTGCTAAGGAAGTTTTTAAAAAGATATTTAACTGGAATTTGTCTTTCTGTTCTGTACTCTGGGAAAATACAAAACAGATCTTGGAATTCTTTTCAAATACTTGACAATGCTTAAAAATTCTCAGGGCTAAATATACCTTCGTGCTCTCCTCATGGGGTTTAGTTTCCTATCCCTTGATCAAGTGTGTTGCCCTTCTTCGGATGTGCTCCAGTTTGTTTAATCCTTTTAAAGTATGTTGCTGCAAACAGAACACATTATTAGAATATTGGCCTGACCACTACAGAAGATTATGAATACCTGCATCTAAATACAGTGGTACCTCGGGATACGAACACCTCTACTAACGAACATTTCGGGTTACGACCAGCTTCGGCAGGAAAATTTTACCTCGGGTTATGAACTTGCCTCTACTTACGAACCGGATCCGTGGCCATTTTCCCTGCTGTCATGCAGTCGCGGCTTCCTGTGGGCAAGGTCGCGGTAGCAAGGAGATGTTCGGTGAGGCTCGTGGTGTGTTTTGCGGTGTTTTGTGAAGGTTTTTGGTGTGCGTGTTAGCATGGCTCCAAAGAAAATGCAGAGCAGGCTTGGCGGGAGTCAGGCTCTCAAGAGGAAATTGCCTCGGGTTGCGACCAGATTCGGGCGGAGGGCGGAACGGATTAACCGGATTTACATTGAACCCTATGGGAAACTTTACCTCGACTTGAGACCAACTCGAGTTGCAACCAGAGTCACGGAACGGATTAAGTTCGTATCCCGAGGTACCACTGTATATGGTAGTCGAAGTTCAAACATACAAGATTTTGGGGAAATAGTAGTACACTTAGCTCTCTTTCCTGATAGTTGCCCATTTAATAAAACATCCTGATATATAATAGATATTGTAAATTCAATTGCAAGATGGTTATTAAGAAGATGATGTGATAACAGGTTACAAGTGGTAATGAAAAAGAGACATCTAGGATTCCAGAGATAGATATCTGAAGTCTTATACTAGTATTGTATATTTCCTGGCTTTATAATATGCAAGGTCACCTCCTATAGCCTGTATCCAGAAAGGTAATGCATTACCTTACAAGACATAATAGTAATAATCAGCTGTACTTTAAGAAACTAATCCATACTTGGTGTCAGTTTCTTCCTTTAAAAAACAAATCTGATCTTTCTCTATAAAAAAATTCCAGGCAAGCAAAATTCCCATTTGGTAATGCTGATTGTACTCCTCTCAAGAAGCAATAATTGAAAGTAATTAGCTGATAAAGGTACTGAGTGGGGTGTTTTTTTTATTACAGCAAATAGTGATAAATAGAACTCACTGGAGTTGCTTACATTAACAACTAATGTGAAATGGTCAGTCTAATCTTTATTTATTTATTTGTCTCTCCCTGTCTTTGCTGCAGGGTTAGGGAACAGCCTATTCCAGATATTCCAATATTAAAGTGATAATTTGGGAGGCATGATTCTAAGAGCAGATTGGGTCTTGGACTACAATCAGGGAAACTCAGGTTCAAACCTACATTCAACCACAAAAGATCACTAGGTGACTTTGGACAAATTGCTATCTCTCAGCATGGCCTCACTTACAGAATTACTATGAGAATAAAAGTGATATTTATGTCACCTTGAGCTCCTAGAAGATTGCTGGGATATAAACTAAATCAACTAAATCAGTCAATCAATCAATACATTCATTGGTGCCAGCTTAAAACAACTTTTTGTAATCTTTTGTGAATGATTTCTCATAGAATTTTGTTTTTACTTCAAGGCTTGATACTGCAGTTTGATGTGATGTTCTGTGGGTATGTTTTTTGTTTGTTTTACCTAGCACTGAAAGGCCAGGTAAGACTATTCATGCCAGTTTAGTACGCTGTAAATTTCATGGTTGTATAATTTACCATCAATTAAAAAATGGGTGGATATAGTAATTTAACTCAGTAGTGAAGACAGGCCCATTGTAGCATTCTTAATGTCTTGTCTTAGTTTGGTGATTGGTGTTATTTTTCTGCTTTAGCACCTTGGCCCAAGGGCTTTATCATCAACAGTCCAAAATCAGTAAATGCGGTTATGGAATCAACAGAGTCTTAATCCCAATCTAGTCCAAGATTCAAGTCAGGCAAGGTATCTTTCAGACAGCCAAGATTAAGCGGACAGAGCAGAAGGCATTGTCAGCTCCAGAGGTAAAACTATGGAAGTACATACAACCAGAAATTGTTTTAGTGCCTGAGTACTATTTAGCTAAGTTGTTACATCCTGGGAGTTCCAGTCTCCAGTCCACCCAAACACAGCCAGCACCTCTCAGACATGAAAAGGGACTACTGTCAGTGTAAGTCCTGAATAGATTATCTCTCTCAAGGTACCTCTCCATGCTACAGTGGTACCTCGGGTCACGAACTTAATTCGTTCTGCGACTCTGGTCGTGACCCGAATTGGTCGCGACCCGAATCAAATTTTCCCATAAGGTTCAATGTAAATATGGCTAATCCGTTCTGACCGCTCCGAATTTGGTCGCGACCCGATTTTGGTCGCATCCCAAATCAAATTTTCCCATAAGGTTCAATGTAAATACGGTTAATCCGTTCTGAACCATATGAATTTTTTTTTAAAAAACCACAAAAATATGAAACAAAATACAGTACAGTGCAGTACGAAGAGAGAGAACGCTAACCTTGCTCAAGGCGACTTCTGGCGTGGAGGACAGGAAGGCGGGTGGGGAGGCGGTTATTGCTTGGAGGGAGAGTCCCCCTCCCTACAGGAAGCCACGACCACGTGTCACGGCAGGGAAAATGGCCGCGGATCCTGTTCGTCACCCAATGCGGAGTTCGCGGACGGAAGCAAAATTTTCCAAATTGGTCGTGAACAGAAGCGTTCGTGACCTGAGGTACCACTGTATTTAGCACTTCTCTGAGTCTCTGGATTTTGATAAAATTGCAACAGTATTTTTGCTGCCTGCACAATTGAAGTTCCAGTTTTCAGAGTTTACATAATTTTGGTGTTAGAATCTTCCTTCCTTGGAGTCTATCAGGTACTCATCCTGCCCCTGCTCTGATATGGATTTATAAGATTGCAGCACGTTTACTTTGTTGAGTGCAAGTTTTGCTTGCAAAATTCTCTGGTTGAATCCCTGATATCTTCAGCTAGAACTGGAAAAAGCTGTCTGAAATTCAGGGCAATTATTCTGAAAATTTGAGACTTGTTCAAAAGCAGAATCTGATCAGTCATGAACAAAGAAAACCCACTGTTCTGTTTAGATCAGTGGTTCTTAAACTTGGAGTAAACCGGAGTACCCAAAAGGGTACTTTGGCCATATCTGGGGGTAATGAAGCAATTTGTAATTGCTTGTTTGTGAGTTGAGGACCCAGTCTGAGACTGATGCTGCTGAGATGCTTGCATAAAACAACAGCCTATTTTTTGTTGGGGGTGGGGGTGGTTAATGATATTATTTGAGACAGGGAAAAGTGATAATTGGGTTGAATAGTTTAAAACCCACTGGTTTAAATCAACCTTCTTCAACTTGTCATCCTTAGCCCTTGATGGCTGGGGCTTTAGGACTTTTAGTCCTATTATAACTGGGAGGCACTATGCTGTGGAAAGCTCATCCATGGTCACCTTGGCTTAATTGCCATACAAAAACATTTCTGACAAGTATACTGTGAGACAACTGACTTAATTGCAGAAATGGACTGTCAAGTATTGTATTATCATATCATAGCATATCATATCATATTTGCAGGACTGCCTCTCCCTGAAAATATCTGCCTGTTCCACCAGATCAGATAGGTCTCTTCCCTTAAATGTTGCCATCTTACAGGACCTAGGAAGTGTGCCTTTTCCATTGCAACCCCTCCCCTAGGAAACACTCTTCCCCTTGAGATCCGGGAGGCCCGTACCTTTTTAACCTTCCAAAAAGCACTGAAGACCTAGCTTTTCTCACAAGCATTGGGATAGGGTGAGATTGGAGTGGGAGGAGAGCGTTGTGGGCTGAAACAGGAAGTTTGGTTGTGGCACCGGATTTTTCTGTTTTTGTTTATATTGTCTGTATATATAGTTTTTAATCCTTTGTTTGTAAGTCACCCACATCATAATTAGATTTATATCATGCCTTTTCTCCAGGAGCTTCAGCAGACTTACCTTTGATCCTGAGAGGAACTGCTTCCACTCACCCAATGACATTCTATGGCTGAGAGTGGACTTGAATGCAAGCCTCCCCAATCCTAATTCAACACCTTTAGCACTACACTGCAGTGACTCTTAGTGTGTTACATTGGTGTGTTTTCCATATTGGAAACAAACATATTTTTTTAGCTTTTAAGTTTCTTCACAGTTGGATTATTTCAAACTAATAGAAAACTGAAAGAATCAGAATACTCACAAAATGAAGGTGGTTTCAAATTTTGTATAAAATCAACAGATAAGCAACTAGACAGAAAGTCCAAGGTAGATATATTCTTGGACTGAAATTATCTACATCATACTGTGTCTGTTCCACTTCCAATCTTTCAGAGGCTTTTAATTTATCATATGTATTCTATTGAGTAAGGGGTTGAGAATCACCTGATTTGGATGATATGGAGGGGTCCTGCTTCACTTAGCCCAAATCCAAATCTGTGACTGTATCTGGTATTAATAATCAGTAAATGTATATATTTTTTCTCTTTGAAAGAATTGGATGATCTTTTCAGAATAGCTGTCTACTATATGGGGATGAAGTGCAGCAAATATCTATTACGTTAGCCAAGAAAAGCTTTGGACACTACTGAAAAGGTACCACCAGTTCAATGAAACAGGCATTCAGTAAGATGGAAGAATAAAAATATTGGAAGCAAAATCTGACAAGATGTAATCGACACATTTACAACTCTGTCTATTCTCCATGCAGAACTTTGGAAAGTGAGTGTTATCATGACATTCTGTGAGCAGCATGTAGAAATCACACATGCATTTAATTGGTAGCTTTTCAGATAATGTCCAAAATGCATTTTCTCCATTTTCATTAAACTGGGTTCTAACTGCTACATATGAATCTGCTGCATGACATGCAGCAAAACAAAAGGAAGGTTTTGGAGACATTTCTTCATTCAAAGAAAAGCACTCTCAAGCATAGTAAAGTTTGCATTCAATTAGCTTGAGATAGCTAAACTGACCTCTTTGATTAAAAACAAAGACAATATCTATGTTTATTGCTGATTGGAAACTCCTTATAGACTTTTTGCATGAAACAGAAAAAAATGAACTTATGATTTATGGTTTTGATGATTAGACAGGATTATAGAAAGAAGAGAGTTTGTTGTAACCATAGAGGAAGAGGTAAATTTAGAATTGTACTTATAACTGCTGTAAAATAGATCGGAAGCCACTTCTTTGTATCTTTTTTCTTTCTTTTCTATTTTCTTTTTCTTTCTTTTTTCCTCCCTTTCTTGCACTTTTAGCTTTCTCTTTGATTTCTTCCTTTTTCTTTTCTTTTTCCTACTTTATATTAGTTTGTATTTGTTTTTATCTTTCTTTAAAAAAAAAATCTTTAATAAAAAGTTTTATATTATATATATATATATATATATATATATATATATATATATATATATAAAAGTTTGCATTCAATTAGCTGAAGACTATTTGCTTCTCAAAGCTAAACTGTTCTGTTTTGCTGAGCTGGGTCATCGGTGGAGGAATGCAACATCCATCTTGCAGCCTCCTTGAGTCAGGGCCTTTAATTAATGACTTGGGAGTCTGCTTTATATTTTAAGAAAGATAAAATCTAATTGTGGCTCAAATTAGACTGTCTAATGAATGTGACAACAAAGCAATCAATCAAAAGATATAAGTAAAGAATGGTGACTATATTAAAGAAACTTCTTGTTTATTTTGCATAAGTATCTGAACAGATTGTCACTCACTATATTGACGCATACTTTACTGGAATTTCAGTCAGTGCATTAGTGCATCTCTCAGACTTTGAACAAGCCTTTTGTGCAAGTATATATATGCAGTATACAAAGAAAATACAAAAAGCATAACTCACGAAAGTAAACACTGTTAAATCACAGTAACATTAATGGAAATGTCTTTATATTCTAAAATTGGCCATATTGAATTGCATATTGATATGCAGCATAATTCTTGTGTTATACTAAAGTCATTCCTTTCCAGTTCAAACAGTCTACAGTATTTACAAGCCAAAGTACATGGTGTAGAAGAGCCTCAAAATACTTAACTTTTCTTGCAGGATAGCATAACAAAAGGTTAAACTGCTAAATCTGTTTACTTTTCCTTGGTGTCATTGAGGTTTTTTTTTTTTTAAATCTAGCTGGGCTTTAAGTCACATGCAGTGACATTTACTCCATCACCCTCAGGTGATTTTACATTATAAGGTTTCATACCATATTTAAGGTTCAAGAAAGACCTTCTGGCATTCTTTATGTTTAAGAGAGAGTGACAGTCTTTGCTCTGTCAATTTTTTACCCCAAATATCCTCTTTCTTTCCTGAAAGTAAAATGGAAGGAGTTGCATTGTATAAAATATCAATTTCACATGCAAAGCTTTCACATGTATTTTAATCATAGCCTGAAGGAGGATGAAAAATGAATTATTTAAAGTACTATACAAATGAAAACATAAATAAAAATATGGTAGGAAAACAACGCAATAACATAAGGAAACTTTTTTTTTTAAATCCAAAACTTAAGAGCCAGGTAAAATTGTATAATCGAAAGTAAATTTCCATTAAAGGCCTAAGGATATTGAACATTTTTCTTGGTGCTTGAAGGATAATGATGATGGCACTAGCCATGCATGTCTGAGAGAGCGTTTGGGCACAACCAATGAAAAAGCCATTTTTCTGAAAACTGTCCAATTAATCTTAGAAGTCAGATAAACAGAGAAAAGGATTCCTAAAACAATCAGACCAGTTTTATATAGTTCTTTAAATTTTCCAGGTACAGACTTTTGTAGGCCTTAAAGATCAAGAAGTTCTACACATACATCACAATCTTTGAGTGATTATTCACAATTTACTTGCCACTCCTGACTTATTAATATTCCTGGAAGGTGCTTATTCTGCATGGAGTAATAATCATAAAGTTTTCTAAGTCCAAAAGCTGGAGAGTCTAGGGCTCTATGGGCATTGTGCCTTACATGGATTCTTAAAATGTCTGGCTGTTTGTACAGTCCAGTCTGGGCTGTAAGTGTTTGAAAAAGTTTTGGAAGAAGCCTTCAGAACAGTGCAACACGTCATTAAAAATTTCATCCTTTTTTTGGGGGGGGGGAGTTTGAAAAAAAGGATGTAACTGCTTTAATGAGTCAATCCATTAAAGCAGTCACATCTTTAATGCAAATCATTAATGAAACCCAGGATTGTGTGGAAGTCTGAAAGAAATACATTGCTGCTTTAAAGAAGTGTGCTGATATGCTCCAGAGCACTTCCTTCAAATCATTTTCAAAGGATGCAGAGCCCTACCATTTATAACTGATTTCTTAATACTGGAACCAGAGTAACAGTTACTTTGGCTTTTATTCTTTTGAGGCAAATGGCAGCTTTGGTGAGATGGGACAGTGCTTTTGACAGGAGAACAGTAAGAGGAAAAGTGCTAAGGCCATTGCCCAACATTATGACGCCAGTTTGATTTCGAACTGTGAATAGACATATAATATATCATATAATTTGATGGTCCATCACCACGTTTCAATTATTTATTTCTAGAATTGTTTAGTTTATTGATGATCCTTCAAAAACATCCTAAAGGGAAAGGAAGTCCTGCTATTTATTTATTTATTTTTGTATGTATGTATGTATGTATGTATGTATGTATGTCCATCTAGGTATGAAGTGTTTAAAATGTTTCTATAAAGGGATGGATATTGTAAAGTCAAAGGAGAAATTGTCCCCAAAGACTGACATTCTAGCTTTAAGCGAAAACTCTATACAATGGCTGCAATATTCAACAATGTCCACTACTGAGCAAAGCTGTAAATAATCATAGAAAGGAATAGGTCACTATTGATTCTCTTTGGGAAAGAAGTAATTACTATTTCCCAAACATGATCCTGTTTTCCTTTAACAAGCAACAGAGGAGGGGAAGAGCAGAGATATTAGAAGGACAGGCAATGGCAAGAAATGGCAGACAGGAGTAGTAGATGTTATATGTTTTGTAATATCAAACTGTAAAATAGTAGCTTTGGGAATAAATGCTTCGAATCAGCATTAGCAAGAAGGAAAGTGTGTTAGTCACATGAGTAAGCAGACAATACATTGAACACTGAGTAATCAAGCTTATAGGAAGATGCAGAGCTGTTGCACTCAGGTGTGTTTCAGAAATTCCAGGAAATGACAGTCATCTGTGCATTTACATTCAGTATTTACATGCCATGTTAGAGAGTTCAAAGTCATTGCACGTTTGGTTATTTGAGAAGTCCTTGCACAGTGTTGTCCAAACTTGGCCACTTTAAGATGAGTGGACTTCAACTCCTAGAATTCCCCAGCCAGCATGGCTGGCTGGGGAATTCTGGGAGTTGAAGTCCACTCATCTTAAAGTGGCCAAGTTTGGACAACACTGTCCTTGCAATAGTCTTCCTCAGTCGGGCACTCTATTTTCTGTGCATTTGGGAAGTTGCCATTGCAACATATACCGTCTGAAAGTTAAAGTAAATTGCTTTATAACAAAATTGTTTGAGTCATTATGTGCCTTCCACACACAGCTAATAATCTGCTTAAAGTTGGGGATAAAGATCACTTGTGAGATCTGTATGTGATCTCCTAGAGCACATTTAGCATTCTGACCTATCATCTCCCATATTGATGTTGGAATAGAGGTTGACAAAATACTGCCCTGTCTCCAAGATCTTACTGATGCTTGAAAGAGAACTTCCATTAGTACTAGCTTGGATCTTTCAATTTAGGCTTCAGCAGAAGTTTTTATGGAGTTAAACATTTCTTTCCATGCACTACAATCCTAATAAACTCTTGCTTACAACTCTTATTAATGTTTTTAAAGCACAGATGTGGCTGCTAATTGTAACACTAAACTGGGAACTTTAAAATCATGGTTTATTGAACACACCATGGTGAGTAGGTTGAGAAATAAGAGCAAGCTGTAATGAGTGAGTTTACACATCATAAACCAAAAATAATCCACACAATGTTTAGTTTAGCTCTGGGAAGTAAATTATGCTGACAGTAATAGGATTGTGCAGTGATCCAGATTAGAGGGGGAAAGGTGCTTCAGTAAGGTGCCTATCAGCATTAACTTACATGAAATGCCGTTTTTGCTGGGATCGTGCATGAACCCAAGAAAAGACGCAGCTACTATGTGAGCTCCCCAACATGCTATGCATCTATGGACCTCTTCCCCTTCCATCCCAGATCACTGCAAACTTCTAATAGAGAAACATTTGCCCATGTCTACATGCATTTGATTCCAGGTTGCTTAGATATTTTGACTCAGTATTCCGTCCTCTATACCATACAGAATATGTTAGTAAAATTGAAAATTATTATATCTGTTTCTTTTTTTATTTTAGCTACTAAAATGTGTTTTGCTTTGCTGCTATTTGCATGTCATATACTGCCATGATTCACAACTGTTTCCTGGTTCCTCGGTATTCGTTTCATGCTAATAATTGTT
The DNA here is from genome assembly GCF_059951505.1 of Python bivittatus. Classification (NCBI taxonomy): domain Eukaryota; kingdom Metazoa; phylum Chordata; class Lepidosauria; order Squamata; family Pythonidae; genus Python; species Python bivittatus. Next base: position 20,460,590 of record NW_028277088.1, on the reverse strand, counting down.
GATATTAAACAAAATACACCATGGCTTTGGAACAAATGATCAATGTCAAACAAATCACTTTGCTGACAAGAAAAGAGATATGGGCAATATTAGTATTTCAAATCCTTCAGGTGAGGATGTGAAGAATAAGATTAGGATCTAAAAGAGATTTGATCGCCGTCATCTCAACAACAGGATTTTGACAGCTAGAATAAATAACTTCTCAGGACCAACTTGTTAAACTGGGTTAAAAAAGGGATGTGTAATGATATGGCCCTCTCCAGTTTCTCCTCCCAATCATATTATAGTTTATTACTCAGCTGAACTGTACAGCATGATTCAGTTTGCAGTTAACTAAAGGGATGGGGGGGTCACCCAACATAAAAAACTCATATCTCCTAGCAGGATTCTGGCAGAAATTGCAGATGGAAGAGGAAGAAGCTGGTATCAACACAATATAAGAAGGGGAAGCTGCTTTATACCATTATCCAGTATTGTTTGCTCTTACTGGCACAGATTTCCTATGCTCTTCCATCTGATCTGGTCCCATAACTCAAGGTCCTTTAACTGAAGAGCCTGCAGGAATTAAACTTGGGACAGAAGGAGAGTGTTTTAATATCAGCTATAAAAATGTAAGAATCTTGCTGGATCATAGGCTGGATTTCAAATTATTTGAGGGTTGCAAACCTCCTTTTTTCAGGTAGGCTTGAAAAAACATCAGCGTGAAACCCAGGAGAGTTACCACCAATCAGTGCTGATGATGTTGTTAGGTTTTGCAGCTCTGGATGCAAAACGTTGAGTAACCACTAGATGGCAGCAAAAGGTTAACTTTTTTTGTTGCTGTTGTTTTTGCTCTCTTTGATCCCATCTAGTGGCAGTCTGAATTTTTGCTGCCTAGATCTAAGTGCCATAATAAGGGAACTAATATTCCTGTGTGGTATAAGGCAGGTTCCTCTGTCCCAGAGGGAGAAATGTGAACTTTGGATAGGCTGGCATCACGTTAGCCAATTCAAGGGAGAGGATACAATGCAGGAATATTTTAGAAAGAGAAATTAGAGGATCACTTCAGTGAACAAGTAACATATTCCCAGCTGGAGCCTTACACTGTTGTAATTATGGAGGAGACAGTAAGAATACCAAGAGGCCATGGTGAGAAAATATATTAAAATTAGACCATTCACAATTGCTCTGTTCTCAGCAGAGTAGCTTGGCGTGCTTGATTGGGATTTCTAAACAGCATGATCTGAATTCAGTCATTTTTTAAAACAACTTTTTTGAAATGCTGCTCATGCTTCCTTTGGGTGTGAGTGTGTGTGTGTGTTTTAATGTATTCTTCCTCCCAATAACTGTTGACAGATCTAGCCCTGTAACCATCTGGCTCATGAAGTAATGAGATCAAATGAAATGAAACTTGGGGGGAAAATTAATGTTCTTTCCCCAATCTATTAATAACTGAAAAGTGTTGATTTTGGTGACAGCCTGATACTTGATTGTGAAGCACATTGGTTAATTAGAAGAATCATAATGAAGGTTATATGAAAATGTGTATGTCCCTCCAGAAAGAAAATAAAACAAGCAATTCTCACAGGCAGAAAAAATGATCACCAAGAAATTTAAATATGAATAAAAAATACTTAAGATAATTTGCTGTTCACCCCCTTTGTTGTTAATTTACTCAGAAAAATGCAGTTGTACTGTTACAAAGAAGTTGCTTAAATTGTCTTATGAATCAAGAATTTACGAGCTTCTTTCTTTCTTTCCTTCACATCCTCCCTCAACTTTTTCTGTCTCTCAGATCTTGACAGCTTACTGATGTCTGAGGGGTTGCTTGGTGACAAAGTCGAACTGGAGCCTGGACCTAAAATGGGTCCTAATACTTTCCTTTTGGCTGTGATCATTCTGGGGGTAGGGTGGGGGAATTCATTCTGTGGGTAACCCACACAGATCTATTACCTGCAAGATGTTGCTCATTTTAAGTGTGTCAATCACAAAGCACGGCTCTGTAAGAAGTTACAACCTTTTGCTTTATACAGTAGAAATCCTTTCCTGATTCATTCTGGGCTAATATTTTTGGGGCTGGTTCACACTATGCACTAAGTCATTGTGTGCTTTATGACAACCAATCTCTGGCTTGTTGCTTATTATTTTGTGACTTCCTCAACAAGCTCTCAGTAAGAAAATCACAGCTTAGTACAATAGATGAACCAGGACTATGAATCATCTTGATGGGGCCAGCAATTAGATAGTAGACACCCTGCTATCCTTGGTACCCTTGGAAGCACCTGCAAGGGCACATAAGGTTATGCATTAAGGGCAGGTATGTGACCTATGGCAGATTTCACACCAGATCCAGGAGTGACTCTTCTTTCTCCAGAAATTCAACTCTGAACTCAGTAGCTAACTTCAGAAGCTTCAAGGACACAGTATGGCTAGATAAGTCGCTTTTACTGTATATAGAAAACACACTATACATGCACAGAAGACCGTCATTCTGTAGAGCCTAGGAATCAAACCATTTATTCCTTTGTGCATCAGAGTCAGGGTTTAAATCCTAGGTCCTTTCTCCTCCTTTTTCACATCAAGAAATTCTTTGCACTCTTTTCCTAGCTTTGAAGGTTGACATCTGCTCTGTGTTTACACAATGGCTCCATCTGGCCTCATTTCCCACCTCGCAAGCTTCAGCCCTTATACTTATTAAGCCAAACACAATCTGGCTATAAATTTGATACTAAGTTTGGATAGGACTTGAGGCTCAGTTCACATACTGTGTTAAGCTAAATGATTGAATCCTATATTTTAAAGAGATTTGGTTTCTTCTGACTGTGCATTGGGTCCTATATGGTAATAGTGTCTTGAATATAAATTATGATACCTACCATATACTCACTGGGTTTATTTATTTATTTAAATTTATTGGGCATACAACTCCATTGGACTATGGGCAGTGTACAAAACTAGGGAAAACATAAAAACAGCTAAAAACATTGAATTGCACAGACAGCTCAGACTAAAATAACCTAATAGCAAAAACAACAAAACAGGGGCTATTGAACAAATAATAAATATCAACCCCAGGCCTGGGACCAAAGCCAGGTTCTCAAAGCTTTCCAGGACCCCAGGAGAGAGGGCGCCGTCCTTATCTCTGGGGGATCCTGTTTCAGTATGTTATATCATGCTAATCCATAAAGCAATCTATTGGGTTTGGATTAATGTATTGTATTAACCAGCCATTGTGGTTTATAAGCTATGACTTAGCTATGTTTGTTCAACCATGGTTTGCATATTTGGCAAACCATAGTCAACCATCTTTGTTTAGCCCAGTGATTGAATGCAATGACTCCTGCGTATTCTCAGCCTGTTAATGCAGGTGATTCATATGAATATGCTTTGTCAGTGAAGAGTTTCTGCAACCTATAATAAATATTGGAGTCACATACGGTTTCTTGATCATCTGGCGGCTGAGTTGGTGGCCAATGCTATAACTAGATTTTTAAAAAATTCTTCAGGCAACGTCTTCATAATTTTAGATTATCTGGAGAATAGTTTTTTGATCCATAGATAAGTCTGGCCATTAGAAACAACTGTAAACATTTTGCTGCTAATGTGCAAATGGTGTTCCCCTCTTGCAAGCTGAAGTCCATAAGAACCAAGTAGTTTCGTAATGAAGCAGAGAATCCCACATGAACCTGTTCCCCAGTCTGACAACAGAAGACATATTAAAGAATCAAACTAGTTGCTGCCCTTTTATGACCTCCAAAGTCAACTGCTTGGTACAAATGTCTAATGTTGGACCCAGCTACCTGCTCTAATCCATTTTATGGGAAGATAAAATCAGGGAGGGACTTAACAGAAAGTATCTTTTCTCAGAAAACTTAGATTTCTAAAATGTTCTCAGTGTGTGTGAATAAAGATTCAGTTGCAGGATATATTATACAAATCATAAATAAATTGCTTTGTATAAGATATCAGATCTGAACCACTTTTGATCCACAAGGTGGTGCCACTATGATAAACTTTCTAAAGCAGAATGATTTTTTTTTTTTAAATTAAGATTATACATCACAGTGATCATTTGTATTCAACAGTGGATAAAGTCAATCTGGTGTAGTGGTTGAAGTGATCGATTAGGAGTGGGGAGACCCAGGTCCTAGTCCTCTCTTAGTCATGAAAGCCAGCTGGGTGACCTTGGGCCAGTCATTCTCTCTCAGCCAAAAAGCAGAATCAGGTTCTAGCTAGCTGCAGGGAGACACAAAGATGACTTTGGATAAACTATGTGGCAACAGTTACAAAAACTTATTTTAAACCTGGGAAATGAAGAAAGCATTAAAAAGAAACTTAAACAGACTCCACCTTAATTCTCTGGGGTATAAGAGGGAGGGAAGGGAGAACACAGTCAGTCTTTCAAGATTTTGTTATTCTAGCTCAATGTTTCTCAACCTTGTCAACATTAAGATGTGTGGACTTCAACTCCCAGAATTCCCCAGTCAGCATGCTGGCTGGGGAATTCTGGGAGTTGAAGTCCGCACATCTTAAAGTTGACAAGGTTGAGAAACACTGCTCTAGCTTATATCTAGAAAGTAGTAAAGTAGAATGCTAGTATTCTTGTGGGGTCTGTTTCCTGACCTCAAAGGGCTAACACTGGCTAAAGAACAAATCCCTGTTGTTGGCTTTGCCATATGAACTAGGCACACACAGTAGAAACAAGTGGACCCTGCTACCAAGTGGGACAAATGCTGCAAAGAAAAAAAAAAAGATAAAATGATAGTTATTATGCAATTGGTTTTGATTTGCAGAGTTTTTAATGCGTGATGCTTGGATCGGGAGTCCAAAACTGATATTAGTGGGGATGTTTTCTAGGCATGTCATAGTTCTAGCACAACCTTGTGCATGGGAACTCAAAATGAGTTACTAGAAACAATGGATGGTAGAGTTGGAAGTTATCTAGGTCATCTCATCCAGAAGCACACCGTTTAAATTTTATTTTAGCTGGGCGACTCACTTGTTCCTTGAGTTGTGTGCCAAGAAACAAACTAGTCAGAAACAAACACTGATTTAATTCTATCCTAATTAAACTTAAGCTATATTTTAATGACAGATGATGCTACTCTACACATAGGACAAGCTCTTTTTCAGTCATATGAACAATTAGAATTCACTGACCTCTGTTGGAGCTGGTGGGGAGAGAGGACATCCTCCAGAAAGCTACAAGCAGTCCTGGGCCCCCTACTGAGTGCCTGCAATGGAGCTCAACCCCTTTCTCGGTGCAGGATTTCCAACAAAGCATGCCAATCTGCCTTCCTGACAGATGGCCACCCAGGCAATCTGTTTTGCTGTTAAATAGACTGTACCATGAGGAAGTTTCTCCTGATAGTGAGCCAAAATCAGCTTCCCTGCAGTGCAGTTTCCATCCCTTGGTTCAAGTGCTACTCCTGGAAGTAAGAAACAGAAGTTTGCTCCATCTTTTGCATGACAGCCCTTTAGATATTTGAAGACAAGTACCAACTCTTCCTTAATCTATTTTCTCAGAGGGCAACGTTTGCAGCTCTTTCAACCATTCCTGGTAAGGCTTGATTTCCAGCTTTTTTCCCCAACCAAGTTGCCTATCTTTTTTGACTTGTTTCACTTTGATCATGTTTGTTGTAACCAAAGTGCCCAGAACTGGATGCACTGGTACTCAAAGCCCCTAAAATATCACCAGGCTTGTCAAGAATGGACCCCCATATTCCAGAATGGTTTTGGGCGTCTTTGACACACTGAGCAATACTTTACAGTAGATGCCGCCAAACATCTGAATTCCAAGTCACCATTAAAGTTTCAGGGAGTCTAGCATTTCTCCTGGGTGTGCACATTTCTGTTTTATCCACAAACTAGACTAATTGATAGTGTTGCCCTTCTCTTTTTTACCAGCCCTCACAATCCTCTAATCCTCCTTATATTTTGAAGCAGCCTTAATTCCAAGTAAATTTAGATCAGTTTACACTGGGGTAATTTTCAGCACCCAATATTTCATTGTCCCTCTTTGTTTCCCCCTCTTCCTTTTCTCTCGACATTTTAAAGCCACTGTTTGCTTACTAAGCATTTGCTTGCTCAAAACCTGGGCAGTAGACAACTTTGGTCTTTTCACATGTGCTCCAGGAAAAATGTTATCTAGGGTTTTTAAAGTGTTATGCCCTCATAGAAAATTCCAGTATTCCAAATTGCTTTTGAACATAATACCACCTTACTTGCAGTACAGTACTAGAGGATTGAAGCTACATTCACTTAGGGGCAAATGTGATTACAAATGGGGCTGAAAATTTCATTGATTTCTCTTGAAAACACCCAGCTTATAATCACTTCCATAACTGAGAGTGTCCGCAGTGGAGAGATTAAAAAAAAAAAAAAAATTAAGACAGCTGCAACGGTGCAGTTGAGGCCCCACCTCCTTTTACATGTGTTGAATGTAAAAAGGATGGGGCTTCATTTGCACTATCATGATGGCCATCTTGACTTTTTGACACCCCACCTCTGGGGACCCTCCGGGCCATAGCTGGCTTTTATCAGAGTACCACTTCTGGTTAGTTTAATAACCTCCTCTGGACAGTTTCACTATGTAGACAGAAAACCTTCCAGGTTGATTTTACTTATATTAGCCAGCTTTAAATCGCCTGAATTAACAGAAAGCTTCTGTACGCTTCTCCCAAACTCAGAGCTCCCCCCACCCAACTTTTAATTTTTTTCCAGAACTGTCCAAGAATTCACTAATTAAGTTGCTTCTTGCAGAGGGGGGTAGGCTGGTTATGTCGATTTAATCTTTTCAGGAGAGAATGAATGTTCAGGAAGTAATTCATTAAAGGCTTGCTGAGAGCCATATAGAGAAAGAAAGCAACAGCCTGCTTTTCGGAGAGAGGAGGAACTTTTATGTCAAGCCAAGAAAGCAAAGGAAAAGGGGGAAAATGCAAAAGGTGGAAAACCAGGGAAGGCAGCAAGGGCCCTTCCAATGACTGGCTCTGCCAGAGGTCACACCCAAGTGCTTGCATGGGAGTAAACTGTGGTTTGTTCAACCACGGGCTGTGAAGAAGCCAGAGGGTACTAAACCATGAATCATTGTTTATAAATGGCAATATGCTAACAGAACGCACAGTGGTTCTGCACGGTATGTGAATCTAATCCAAATGACTATGCTTTGCAGGGCAAATCAAGTATCAGAAAAATAAACCCCAAACATCACGAATTTCTCTCAAGGTCTACTCTCACTGTGGCCATTTCTCAGCTAGTGACTGTGGAGAACGTCAGTAATGGGGGAAAGAGCTATGCCTCATTCAGAGATTTTCCTGTCCTCATCTGTAAAAGGAGGGCTGTGGTGCCGTTCTGTTCTTTGCACACTTACCGGTTCCTTCTTACATCAGCCGACAACTCTGGATGACCTATATAGTTGAATTGCTCACACGCTCTCAGAATGTGGTTGGCTTGTTTTTGGCTTAGCGTGATGGTGCAAATGGGACCAATAAAAAAAAAGAAGCATTATTTGTGGGCTGTAAATCACAGCCGGAAGCCATGATTTGCAGTTGTTTATTAACGGCAGCTCTGCCTTAGCCTGATGTGTGAATAGCATGGCTTATTTGTGGTTTCCTAGCTTCTTTCAAGGTCTCTAACCAAGCCACAGAAGTGCAAGCCAAGAACAGCTGGAGAAGGAAGGGAAAGCCAGGTCGGAACAGGTCCAAATGATCCATAAGGCTTCTGCTTCTCTGCAAGGTTCCCAGGGAGGCTCAGAATCTAAATTTGTGAATGGAGAAATGGATTGGGCTCTTTCACAAAAGTTGCAGGATACAGTCAGGAGTCCCCTTTCTAAAACTACACAAAAGTAGGGTCCATGTTAGGAATCCACCTGGAAAACCGCTGTTTGGCACTGTGCAATTGATGGAAGATGGGTTGCAAGAGCAAGAAGCAAGCTGTCAGGCTAACCTTGCTATACGGCAACCGTTTATAATTTCATCATTTTCGTTGCTGGAAATTATTATTCTGTAGCCCGGTCAAGGTTGGTGAGGAGAGAAGCAGAAGGTAAACATCTCTGGGGACTAAGGCTGCTTATTAGATTCAGAGTAAGGAGGTGAAATTTCTCCTTGGCAGGTGTAGGAACCACCAGTACCCTTTCCTATGCTGACTTCCTTCATTTTTGTAATTAAAGCCTCATTTGAAGAGCTCCTGCTGTTTCTCTCTTCTTCTGGAAATGCTGACAGAGGCTTCTTTGAATAACTGTGACAATATTTCTAACACCTCTGCATTTGTTGTTACTGTTGTTTTTTACATATATCAAGTGACAACAAATAACAGCATCTCCCTTTAAATTGCAAATCCATTAAGCAGAGGGAACAGAAAGTCCTTGGATGGCTTTTCTTCAAGTTTATAAGGTCGCTGCTGGAAACAGGAAGTCTTTTCTGTGGTTCTCCTTCTTGAAGAAAGCAAATTACTTGCCCTGGTTCATTAAAAGGAAAAGAAAATAAAGGCAGAAGGAGATTAAGGCTTTCGTGAAGAACAATAAACACCCACAATTGTTCTCTGATCATACCAATGATATCAAATGTTTTCTTTTGCTTTCTACACTCGTATCAAGTGTAGAAAGGATGCAACAATCCAACTGTTTCATGAAAAGACAGGAAATGAGACCTATATTAAAAACAGGAGCCTTGTTAAGGTTTCAATGACTCAGCAAAAGTGCCCAGAAATATTTGCAGTTTGTATCACTCTCAACAGTGAAATATTAGCATGAAATGCCACCTGCTTTGATTCTCACATCATTAACACTCTCTTATGGTTTCCTGCAACTTTTGAAGCATGGAACTCTAGACAAACAGTAGACTCCAATCTTACTTTCAACAGCCCTGGTTAGCACAGTCAGTGGGGTCAACTGCTTGAAGTTGGCGGTTCATCAGTCTGGGCAGGCCACAGTTTTTCCCCCTCTGTAATACGAGATGCTATAGTCAGTGAGCAATCAGTAACAGAGTAGAAAAGTGGTCAAGCATTGGACCAGAACCAGGAAGAGCCAGACTCAAAACCTCATTTGACTAGAACTTTATCAGTTGATCTTAGCCCATTACCCTTTCTCAAATTTAGTAAAATCATAGGGAGTGAGTACAGTCCTGTGAGAAAGAAGAGGTCCACTGTCATGATAATTTTCATCAAGAAAACTAGAATATATAGAAATATAGTTAATAAGCATAAGGATTATATCTGATGGTGACTTTCTGCTTCCAAGACTATGCACCCAATTTTTGTGAACCTCCTCCCATGTTATCTGTGCCATGACACTCTTTTTCAAAGGACCTCTCAGTGTTCTTTTTAGAGCTCATGAATAGTTATAGTGCTAGTCAGGGAAATTTAATAGAAATAAAGTGCCTTGCACAGACTGAAATAATTGTCTTAGACTCAAAGTTATCACTGTATAGAGCTCAGTTTTTGGTATGTATGTACATATGTATGCATGTACGTATTTCATTTGTATAGTATCAGATCAACTACATATTCACAGTGGTTTATAACAGTCTTAACAATAAAAGATCTGCAATCTACAATCAAAATTTAAAACTCCATGGTAAGAATATTGCTAAAAATAATAAAAAATAATCAGAGCAAGCTTAATGAATGCACAGTAAAAATACATATTATATTGGTAATAATACTTAAAGAGAAGAGAAGGCCATGACAAAATACCCACCAAATCCTTTGGAAAAGCTAAGTAGCTTCAGGAACATTAAAAGAGATGGGGCAAGACTTAATTCTAAGGAGAGATTATTCCCCAGGGCTGAGACTGAAAAATGGCACCTCCAGGCCTTAATTTCCCTACCTTCTCTGAAGTAGAGTATATCCAAGAGCTCCTCCTGGGAAGGATGTACTAGACATAGCAATTCAAGTAGAAGAAGGTAGTCCTGCAAGTACTTAAGCAACCATAAGATGTTCTGAAAGGTGTTTCACACTTTCTGTTAAGCTATGATTGTTTAATCATGGTTTGTTAACTATAGAATTGGTTGGGGCCACCCAAGATGCTAAGCCCTAAGTCAATATGGGGACAGTTTACAGACCATATTACTTGGATTTAAATGACACACTAAGCCACAACCAGACAAGTCGCATTATGGGTTGGTACAATGTGTAAAGCTTGTCTGTGTGTATGAACTAGTCTTTAATGTTTCCCTTTGCTTTAGAGGAAGACAGTCTTGAGGCTATTCTTGCTCCATACTCTACCAGAACTAGATCTATGGGACTGAGGGGAAACACACATTGCAAAATACTACAATGTGTTGCCTCCCAGCCAAGAATCTAAGTTAATGGCCTAACATAAAATGCTGACTGCAGGACTATTCTTCTCCACTAGTAATAGCAGCGACAGAAGGTCTGCTACCTATTTACCTAAAAGAGAAGTTATGAACCTCTGGCTTTTGTGGCTGAAACTTAGCAAATGCTGGAGGGGCAGCCCTGGATTTCTGATCTATTGTTCACACTGGATATATAGCACTCTGTTAAAAGTGCTATATATGCTCAGCCTTTCTGGATTTTATTCATGAATTATACAGGGCAGGGATAAGATTGGCAGTTAAAAATAATTGTATATGATGATCATGACGACTTTTTTTTTTATTTATTTATTTATTTTATTATCACCCTCATTTTCTGCAGTATCTCTTCCAAATAGGTTTAGAATCATCCTGTGGATTTGAGTGCTCCTGAGAGAATGGCCAGGAAAAACATACTGGCTAAAACAATTTAAGAATTTATTGACTTAGTGTGTTTTTATTTAACTAGTTTTAGTCATGAAGAGGCTTTTCAACCATACTGTAGCGTGTTGTGAACAAATGATACACTGAAACCACAAGCATGCAATTAAGTGTTGATATTATTCCCATAAAAACATGCCCCAGGAAAATGTAGTTAGGAGAGGAGTAAAAACAGGTCAAGAAAGAGGGCTGAATTTCCACATCTTTCCTCTTGCTCTTCAAAACCTTCTCAGCCCCAGCTGCTTTTAAAAATGCATTTACAATGCCCAGAGCTTTCAAAACCTGACCAACCACTAGATAGCAGCAGAGAAATACACAACCTCCCAACTCTGCAGCCACCTAGTGGCCATCTGTTGTTTTGCAGCCCAAATCCAAGAATATTTAATGTACTGTAGAGTATGACAAGGGGAAAATTGTAAGCATCTCAGAATCTATTGCCTCCAACTTTAGTGCAGTTTCCTATTTTCTTTTTAAAAAATACACCCCTAGGGTTCATTACATATATGGATATATGACAGAATTTTCTGCAATGTTTCCTCCCTATTACTAAAAATTGTATTCAGCAATACTTGGAATCTAATTAGATTGATATGGAAACTAAATTGAGCACTATTACACATAATTTAGCAACAAGACCTAGGTTGTCACTGATTGTACATATTAAGCATCCCAGTGACATAGTTTTCATGGATATGCTTGAGTGATATTTGTATTTTTCAAATGCATACCTGTCATTTTCATACTTCCTCTTTGAAAATGGACAGTGGGGACACATTGATTTTGCTTAATGTTATGTGTGAACCCCATCATTGTTGTTTATAAGCCATGCTGTATGGTTGAGTGTTATGGCTAAATAGCCTCTAGAATCTACTCACTAAATCATGATTAAAATAAATAATGGTTTAATTTTAGGAGTGTTTGAATACATGAGATTCTTGTGTGGAATGAATGTACCTAGTGATCCTCTCATTCAGTGATTTCTTAAAATTACTTCTTCAAGTCCTATAGGACAAAATTTATTAAGACAGAAATAATTAATTGGATTAGCTAGCAGAATCATGAATTAATGAAAGGTATGTGTTAGATTTTAATTAGAGATGATTCCTTATAAAGTATTGTTAGAATCTGATGGCATCCTATCTGGAATACAAAAGTGGTATATTTCATGATTCATTCATTGAATGTACTAAAAATAGTTTTTCATATTATATTCTATTTCCTGGATTTTATGAATCAAGAATAACACATGTCTTCATTAGATCTTCTTGGAGAAGCACACCTGTACTCAGGATCTAAGTATATATGATGGTGTCCACAAAACAATAATCTCTGGTACCCAATTACCTTTGGAAAATGGTTAGTCTAGACCTCTGTGCATTTGGCTCTTAGTTCATTCTGGAAGCAACAAATTAGGAAGACTTGGCAATGTGAAAAACTAAATTTGCAACGCTGATTTGGGTAGTCAACCAACTTGCTCATGGGATGAAGCCATGATAGAATTTCCCTTTGGCCACTACCCACCTGAATGCTAATGTGACCATGTGTGGTACTGTAGATCTCTAAATGATTGTTGTTGTTTTCTAGCTTCATCCTACCATTTTTGAGGACAGGCTTTACATTGCTTCAATAATGGTTACAAAGACACTGTCAGTTTTCTAGTGAGGAAGAATACTAAGACTGAGTCATTATTTCCAGCTCCTGTTAGCCACAATAGGCAAAGAAGCCCCTTTAACAGCTAATTGAGGCTTATTTCGTGACATTTGAAAATGCAGATATATAAGTTGGAATGGAAGTACTTCTTCAAGAGAATGGTTCCTTGTTACAAGAGTTACAACTTGAACAAGTTTGATCAACAAAAGATTGGCTCACAATCTTGCAAGAAGCCATTTAAAGTGACCGAAGTGCTTGTTCTATGGCTCTGAATTACTACATCACACATTCTCACTCTGTTTTGCTAGAATTAAGCTATCTTGGCCATTTCTGCTGGGACATCTGCTTTCAGAAAGCATGGAAATAAAAAAAGAAAACCCTAGATAAAGGTCTCAGAAACTTAAATGAAATGTAAATAAACACATTAATTAAAATTAATGGCAACATATTAACTTCCCAAAAGCAAAATTGATGAACTTGCTCTTCTCCCCTATTCTCCATTCTCACACAATAAGCTTGCTAAAACATATCTGGTGATATTTTGTTTAATTATCACAACAAATGAATGAAGCAGGGAGAATTGAAATATTTCAGAAGAGTCACCCAGAGAATTTTGCAGAAGGACAGAGGTGTGAATTTAGAACAATGGTCAGCTTCTCCACAGAATTAGGAGAACATAATTCTATCAATGCTGACAGGCCTCCTGAAGTAACAACACAGAGCTGGAGAGTTGCAGTAAGAATTAGTAATCTTTAATTTCAGATATAATTTCAGAATTGGGGATTAAAGTTGCCAGTTATAGAGCCAATTCAGAGAACCTCCATCTGTAAAATCTATATAAACCACCTTAAGGATGAGGTCCAGTATGAGGTCCATACAAATAAGAATAGTAAGCTGTCTACTTAGAGAGTGTATAAGGAATGAGATCCAAAGTAGCATCTACTGATATCCCTTTGTATCTGCTACTGACAGCCAGCTCAAAGTAGCTCTAAAGCTTAATGCACTGTACATACGGTCACCTACTTCATATCCTGCTAAAGAGGTTTGAACATATGGAGATTACCTATGCCTGATTAGTTTCAATAAAGACAGACTAGTTGCATGGTGCCTCCTACTAGTCAGTAGCAATTATAACACCCGTCTAACCTGTCATTCCATTTTCCTGAGTTTTGCCCAGTACGTTTGCTTGCAGTGAAATTGAATTATTGTAGACCTTCCTTTAAAGATATTTCCATGTTGTTCAAAGCAGAGGTGTTACAGCAGCATACCTTTATGAACTTTTAAAATGACATATAGTAACAGGAATATACTGTATATGTTGCCAATAATGTGGTTTGTGTGTGTGAAAAAGCATGGAATGCTTGTATCCAAGCGGCATGCTCTAGGACTCAGATTAATACACAGAAGGGCATCCCTTGTGCCTGTGAGCAACATGCCTTTAATTAGTGGCAGCTTTGGTCTGTCGGTCATTACCGTTATCAATTTGGGAATCTTGAATTGCAGTATAATTCCAAAGATCCCCAAGAAAATGTAGCAATGGGGAGAAGTTCTGGAAAGGACCTGTTCTTTTCATTAATCTAGAGCCAGACATGCTGCATAAAATGGCATTAAATTATAATAGACTTGTAGGAAAATTACTTACTTACACGTAGCTATGTGCAGGAATGATAAATGTGCACCAAAGGACAATGAACCAAGGACAAACACAGTATAGTGAATTAATGTAATTGAGCACTTCAGGACTGTTGGAATTTCATTGAGAGATACTGTATTGTGTCTAAACTGGCAACAGAGAACAAATGAGCAGAGAGGAAAGAGGAGAGGGAAATATACATGCCACATTGCCCTCACCTGCATTTGTTTTTCAGCTGCAGTTTTTGTTTAATATGACCACCACTTGATTTGTTCTTGCCACAACCACTGTCTAGTATACGAATCGTAAGTGTGAGAGAAATAAAACTGATATTGGTAAGCAAGAAGTGGGTATGATGGGGGGAAATCTCAGTTTAACCAACAGCCAGATCTTGTGCTCTTCTGCTATCAGGAAGAGAGAATAGGAAATGGTACAAGATGATACCCTCTTTCCCCAATCTGTTGCTCTCCAGATGTTTGGCAACTGTTGATCGTGGGACTGCAATCCCACACATATAGAGGACATGTCATTGTGGAAGGCTGCAGTACATCTTACTTAGACTACTATATTTTTGCCCTTTGTTCCTGGGCTGGGATCTGTAGAAGGTTTTCTTTTGGTAAGGTAGAGGAAGTAGAAAGGAAGAATAGCCAAAACTGCAGAAGATATTATTTAACTAGAACCACCTTTCTGAGGCCAATGGGTACATTTGGTCCCTGAATAGGTGATGGATATCATTTTCTCAAATATGGGGGGAGAAAGAATCTCATTTAAATTTAATTTTAAAATTAAAGTTGAGTTTTGGTGTTCTCTGAGTTTGGCTGTTTTCATGCAGGCATATTGTTACCAGACTAGGTAACATCCTCCGTGTACCACTGACGATGTTACTTAGCCTGTTAACAAACTGATGATGATACCTAGCTGGGTAATGAACTAAAATTAAATTAACAGCTAATGTCTGTTTAAGAAATTCCTATTTCTTTTGTGGAGGTAGCTCCTTTTCAGAGTGACTGACTGCAAAGTTAAAATAGATGGACACTGTCCATTCCTCTGTAGGCGTTCCTATTTATACTTATTGACATATTATCCATATATTTGTTTGCTTCAAACTACACAAGTCATGCTTTAATACCAATAAGTGTATTTTGAAGTCTGTTTTCTGTTTTCTTGAATGCCCATGTAGACCTAGACAACTGTGGAGCATAAGAGCTGCAGTTTGCCCTTAATTTCATACAGCTTTCTGTTAGTATCAGCTCAGATTCCTAGGAAGAAGAGTGATCAGGGAATGAAAAAAAGAAAAAGAGGAAGGAGAGAGAAGTTGGCATCCAGTGCAGACTTTAGCTCCACCTTCAGCAGATGACCCCAGATTTTTTTTTAAAGGGTCTCACTCCTTCATTAAAAAGGAAACACCATTTCCAAAGTGGTTGAGGTCGACTCATCTCAGACCGATGAATCTAGCCTGTCTAAATTTCCCCAACTAAAACAGAGTTTTGTGAAGCATTTTATTTATTTTTAATGATATTCTACCTTTTCTCTAGGACAGTGTTTCTCAACCTCAGCAACTTTAAGATGTGTGACTTCAATTTCCAGAATGGCTGGCTGAGGAATTCTGGGAGTTGAAGCCCACACATCTTAAAGTTGCTGAGGGTGAGAAACACTGCTCTAGGAGGTTAAGGAGGCATGTCCAATAATGAAAAGAAGAAACGGGCTGAAAATCCTATTCTCACAACAACAAACCTATGAAGGACATTGGGCAAAAGAATAATATCAGGCCCAGAGTTAAGTATTGAATTCCAAAGCGGAGTCCCTTGTTTTCTTTATATAGCAGGACAAACCACCTTCTCTGGATCAAAACCCGCCTCTGTATAGCCATTGCATTTGAAATGATTAAACATTTGGATGTCATTTTGCCCTAGGTTTACTTACTTTGTTTTAAAATGTCAGATGTTAACTACAATTCCCTGTGTATTCTGAAAGCTTTGCAGGAAGAGATTAATTCCCAGGGTCAAAACTGGGTGGCTTTTCCCCACCTTTTATTTTCATGAGTGAGGTCATCCTTACTTGAAAGATCAGCTTCACCTAACTTTACTTTGCGTGAGTATTTTCAGAAACTATGGAGTATAAAGGAGTAATTAAACCAGTCTGTTTCTACAGCACATTCTGTCTGTTTCTTCTTTTCATTATTAGATGTGATGTCACATTTGCCTGTGTGGCTTCCTGCAGATGGCACAGAAATTTTGCAGTCAACTGGAGAGAGTAAACTAACTGTCATTTCAGAACACAGCTTTGCAGTTTGTTTCTTTTTTCTAATGGATCCGATCCTACTTTTAAAAAAGGATTCTGTGCTTTTTTTCAACTGGCATTGTAACAGGGAAAGATATGAAGTTGGAAAATCATTTTAAAGAAAAATGGTGGCTGAGAAATTGATGCAATGTGGTCCTCTAGTTTGATCAGAGCAGAAGCAGGCCTACTGGGTGGCTAAAACTTTCAGAGCTAGCAAAGGTCCAGGGCAGATTCCAGCCTTTTATCCATCTGGATCAAGAGAGTTTGCTTTTCACATTATGGATGTGTAGCCCAGTAGAAATCTGGTATATCATTGTTGGTCACACAGTCAGCCGGATGTTTAGACTGGATTTGGCATTTTTATCCACCTATCGAGTCTTCCCCAAGGACCTGGAATAGGCAGATGTTGTCATCTGATGGTGTTAAAAGTATTATGGTTGGTCACACAGTCAGCCAGATGTTTAGACTGGATTTGGCATTTTTAAAAATTATTATTTTATTATAGTTATTATTAGTGTTAGCAGTACAACATTCTGCCCCACGGGTCTTTTTCCATTCAGCTTTTTCTAACATGTGGAGCTTCTGAATGCAACTTTCTCAAGTGTATTCAGTTGTTATGTAAATTCTTTGACAACTTTTTTTTAAAGCACACACATTTCCCTGATGCTTATCATCATACAGGAATCTGCAGTGTACACTTTTTAAAAATATTTTTTTTTCTAATGTCACCTATTTCACTGTATGTGTGTGTGTATAATGGGAGGGTTAAGGTTCCCTATTTATGCTGTTATTTTAGGGTAAGCATTGACTACCCCTCTGAAACCATTGCCACCTGCTAAGGAGCAGAAAGAAGACAGATCTAACAGTCAGAGAGGGCTCAGATGACAGAGGCTCCCCTCCTGTCAAATAACAGGGAATTACAATCAGTAGAAGGAAGAGGATGGGAAATGCCATTGCAGAAGAGGGTTCGTGGAGAGTAGGAGTAAAGAAAGCCACTGACATTGGTGATGTTTTTTTTAAGAATTATTCTACCCTTTCCATTCTGACATCATTGTCTTGGGCTCCACTTGTTTGCTCTCTTTCTGAACTGCTTTAGAAAATACAAATATAACATTTGTCTTACATTTTGCACATGAGGGGTTTGAAGGAACGTACAAGACCATTTCCAGTCCTCAATGCCTATCCGCTACAGCCTTTTTTTGTGTGTCTTATTTGAAGAGATGGGGTGTCCTGCATAAAGGATCAATAATACTTTCAGCATTGTAATCCCAACCAAGAGCCCCCGTGTTATAGCAGAAAGCTGATGCTCTTTTTTCTCTCCTACTTCAGAAAAATTAACTCTGTTGCTGAAGGCCAATTTGTTCACATCAGGCATGGTTAAGGCAGATCCTGCCGAAGGCTCAATCAAAATGGCACAAAAATAAAAGGTGAAATATTTACACAACCTGAAGGAACATTTTACCAGTTGTGGTGGACGTATAAAAAAGAACCCTCAAAAGTACTGGAAAGAAATACATTGCACAATTCAGAGAATTTTAGAAACCAAATTTGAATTGAAACCACATTTTTTAAATTAGGCATAATTTCAGGACATATCACAATTTACTAGATACATGTTGATGGTGGCAACGATAAACTTAGCACAACCTCGGAAGAGATACGTTGTGGATGAATTTAATTTGAATTTAAACATTTAGAGTATGTTTTTAAGAGGAAAAAGAATTGATTAAAAAACTGAAATTAGAAATATATGAAAATTTTAAATGTTTATAAATACTGTATATTAGTCAGAGGACAACAAAGGGGAAGTTAGAAACGAAGTATTTATTAAATAATATTTGTAGTAGTTTTTCTTTTTTAATCTTTTTTAATCTTTTTTTCCTGTTAGGTGTTTTATGTTTAAACAATAAAATAGTGGAGATTCTGATATCTTTAAAGCTCAGAGATGTAAAAAGAGCTTTACAATTCTTATCCTTTTTGTTAAAAATAACTTAATGCATTCTGTTTTTATGGTTAATTCTTATCAACGATACAGTATACTGAGCACTAACTATATAACTTCTGGAACTTCTCTATTCACTTATTGATATTATATCTTTGCATGATTTTTTCCTTGTTTCTGTTTGTTTGTTTTTTTGCTTGTCTGTTTTCTTTTCTTAAAAAAATATTAATTAAAAAAAAAACAAAATGGCATGAAAGAGTGTACAATATAAGCATTTCAACTGAACGTTTCATTAGGCAAGCTATAGCAAAAAGCAGGAAATGGAGAAGATCAGACTTTCCAAAATTGGTATGTCAGCCAGCCATGAGCTCTGCAATTTAAAATCAATCTCATGAAGGAGATTATAGATCTGGTGCATGAACCTCTGGTAGATACTGTCAGTGTTCGGGTTACAACTCATATTCAGGAACAAAAAATAATGGCTAACCCTCTAATCTTCCCTTCCTCTAATTCTGAAAAAAACCCAAAACCAAAGGCTGTTCATCCTCAGGGTGTCTCCTGAACTAACAAAGAGGATAGATAGATAGACAGATGATAGACAGACAGACACACAGATAGAATATAGTGTTGATATGAATAAAACTGCAGCACGGTTTTAGATTCAGAGATGTCTGGTCTCCTTATCACTAGCTCAATTAGGTTCCTATCTGATGGCTATTATTCTAATGTATTTCCATAGGTACATAAGCTTGTCCCCTTCTTCCTTTTTTCTTTCCAAACATTCCCAGGTTGTTCTACCCATTTCAAGGAGCCCTAGGTTCTCACCTTAGCCCAATAATTGCCAGTTCCCATTTGATTGCTATTCATGTGATAATTTATTCTATTTTTCCAGTAAACAGTATAATGTGAGTACTTTCAACACCCTGGTACCCACTTATTATTACTGTGTGCTCTGGGATTTAGTTAGCAATTATAACATGTGTTATTGAAGTAATAATGTATATGAAAATCTTCATGTAAATAAGCATGTGTGGTAGGAGGGTACTGATACAGGATGAGCAGAATCCCTTTGCTCTTTGGATCTGCTAGAAATTTTCCTTGTTATTTCAAGGTTCAAGCAGGGCTCAACAAACTTGTTGTGATTCATTCTTTGATATAATTCTTCCTGATTCTCCCACTTTTGCAGATGATCCACAGATAAACTCTGAATTTGACAAACATGTTTGATATTTTAAATGGTGCTCCACCATCCACCCAATCTGTGTTTTTGTGTTTTGTTTGCCAACTATTCCCTTGAGAAAATGGCACTTCTTAAAAGAGCACGTAAAACCTGCAACTGCACAGAAGCAAGGGGATCTTAATTCTTCCTTCTCAAATCCTCTCTTGACTAATATTAAGTCCTGAGATGAACCACTCTCTGGCTGCAATAATGGCTTAGATCAAGGAGTGGATTTGACACACGTATATATTACGCTCAAGCTGGAAGAATCGCTCCCTGCAAGTGTGCTTCCATTTTTATGAATTCTGCTTATTCAGACATCTGTGGATCTCCTGTTTTGGATTGTAGACTCCACAGTAGTTTGAGATGCTTTGGGATGATAGGAAATGTAGCCACCAAATCAGATTGCCTGTCCTTTTCCACTGTATAATATGTTACACCCATGCCCAATTACCAGGCACCAATACAGTTGTGGTGTTCATCTGATAGGCTATCTGATAATGTTATGACTCATAAATAGTATTCATCATGGATGTTTATAACCCACCTTTCTACTGAATGATCCTCAGACTGGTTTATAATCTAACGCTATAATACATGCAAACACCAGAGCCAGGTTGGTCCCTCTTATTACGGATGTTTTTCCTGGGAGGTGAGGTACGAAGGCAGATTTCCAGTTACTTTACTCCTCTTACTGGGGACAAAAAGCCTGAGAGTGCTTTCCTCCACCTCTGCAATCCCAGAGCAATGCTATTATGAAAACAGAGTTAGGAGAAAGAAAATATATAAGGTCCCCATATGGCCCACTGAGACCTTCATGGCAGTGAGCGAGTGCTTTCTTATCTCCCTAACCAAAAACTGATTAGAAGGAGAGGTAAGTCTGAACTCTTCTATTAGTTCATACATAAACTGACTTACTCCCACATTTTTTCATCCTTAGACCAAAAATGCTTTTTGTTGTTGTTGTTATCAGTTAACAGCTTTGAAACACAAACCACCACGCCACATTTGCTTGCCAAATTTGCACTCTCTTTGGATGGTGGGATTCTGCTGCAGGAAAAAGTGCAATATATACATATCTTAATTAAAGGTAATGAAGTTTAAAAAGGAGAACAGTCTGGAAAGAAAATATTAAAATTAAATATCTGCCCCATAATTTGAAGCAATGGTTTTGGTGTTTTGTTTTGTTTTTTTAAAAAAACATTGAAATAAACAGCTTGCTGCAAAATCAAATATGCTTCCCTGGGGTCTTGTTAAATTGCTGAATGTAAATTGCAATTGGAACTGACTATTAAAGATCTTGGTAGAGTAGGTTAAACATCTGCTCAATTTATTACAATTTTATTTGTACTTTAGCTGTAACTGGCGCAATTAAGCCAATCAGAGCAAGCGAATCAAATCTAATTTGCTCTCTAATGGACTAAAAAGGGAGGAATGAATACAGTCCTACTAGATCCAAATGATTAAATATGTCTCTAAGGGTATTCCCTCCCTTCATCTCAGTCAACAAAAATCAGGGAGCTTGTGTTATAATTAACCACTTAGGAGTGAGGTAAACTAGTTTGAGCAGGGATTCATTTTTCATAGGTTTTCAAAAAGATACACAGCAAAGACCTGTGAATATAATGAATTGGATTCTTGTGCAAAATTGGATAAGTTTACATTTCTTGTAAAATCATTTGCTCGCTATCCAGATTGCTAAGTGGCTGGGAAGGAAATAGGCATATGTTAATATACAGCTCCTTCTTTTCATTACTTCTGTCAATCATAAGGGCAGCCTGCGTACTGTAACAGGCTGGGGGGGGGGTTTCTCTTCAGGGATTCCAACACCCAGCCATGCCCTTTTCCCGAATACTCCATTTCCACTCTAACCCACTCTCTATTCTGGGGTCCTTATCTCCACTAATCTCAGAATTCTTTAGTCGCTGATTATGTTCAGCCTTCGTTTTGGATTTTTGGACTTTGCTCTTTCCTTTGGTTGTTTAATTGATTTTGTGTTTGTTCTATAAATAGGATCATTTCTCCAACTCTGCTGAAGCCTCCGACTTGGGTGTGCATGGTGCATTCTTGGTTGCATACGGATTGGCACTTGAGAAATAAAGTTATTAATAATAAGCGGCCTACCCTATTTAAGTGTACTCTAGATGGTGGTGTGTGTGTGACAGGCTGGAGAAGGCTGCTCAAAAGGATTCTTAAGTTTATTTGCAACTGAACTCAGTGTTGATCTAATAAGTTGTTTTAGATTGTCAAATGATAATGGAAAAGATTAAGGGAGATGAACGGGAGACGACCACCTAACTTAGAGAACAGAGTTTAATTAGTCACCCTTTATTTGACTCTGGGGAAGGCTTTCAGGAGTTTCTACTTTTGTTTTTGCTGACCACCCCATTAAAAAAAAAAAAAAAGATGGATTCTGGTCTCCCACACATTCCCAATAGGACTGAAGCGCGGGACAACAGATCTGGGGCCAGAGGGAAGGGGGTGGTCCTACAGAGGACCAGCAGAATCAATTGGAGCAATAGGTTTGCTGATATGGGGCTGCCTACTTCTGGCGCATTGACATTCCACCAGCTGGGGAATTCTGGGAGTTGAAGTCCGCATATCTTAAAGTTGCCAAGTGTGAGAAACACTGATCTAGAGGCTATATAGGTAAGATTGGAGGCTCACTTCTAGAGCAGACTACTTAAAGCTGGCCTTGGGCTGCCTTGCATGCAGACGCATCGTCTGAAAATCATTAGTGGGCTATGCTTGCACTGGAATAAAAAGACTGGGTGGATTTGCTTTATATTAAGACCTCTGTCAAACTGCCCAT
Source organism: Python bivittatus (assembly GCF_059951505.1). NCBI lineage: Eukaryota > Metazoa > Chordata > Lepidosauria > Squamata > Pythonidae > Python > Python bivittatus. Next base: position 20,438,324 of record NW_028277088.1, on the reverse strand, counting down.
GTGTTTCCAGGGGGGAAAAATCCTACATATAATCTGGCATTGCTATTAAATGATAAATGTCAGTGCAAAGCCAAAGCATTTGTTAGAAACTGAATCATCCCGAAGAAAGAAAAATATGTAAGCATCCATGCTATTTTTTCAGGCCAAGCAGAAATGTAAAACAGTTGCCTTCATGTTCCCCCCACCCCCACCCCCGTTTCATTTTCTGCAACATTATAATTGGAAGCCAAGCATGGACAAATTGCCAAGGCAAAACCAAGATGTTTATTTTCAAAGTAGCAAAAACCAATTTGTAGTCACGATGCATAATTAGCTAACAAGAGAAATAATCCATGTTATCCTTCCAAGTGCACATTATGTGTGCGGCTTCAAAAACATAGCATATTTATTCTAGGATTTATTTGTTTATTTGAATTATATCTCGCTTTTCTATGCTGGCAAGTACTCAAGAGGGCTAAGACATTTTTTTAAAAACCGAAACAGAATAGAAAAAGCAGTATAATCATTCACTTGATACCGTACATAAAAATTTTAAACAACTTGGGGACAGTTGAAATAACAAATAGTAATGCTCTTTATTCACATGTACAGCTTCAAAGCAATGGGATATTTTTGCTTTCTTGTGAATTAAGTAGCTTGTTTTAATGACGTTTTAAAGAAAAAATGTGCTTCATTTGAAGTAAGCCTCATTCAATTCTATGAAACTTACTGCCAAGTAAATGTGCATGGACGGTTGCAGGTTAATGTGCACATTATAAAACTGCATTAACCTGCTGTATGTTTATCATTAATATTGTTTACTATACATTTTATAATTCTATAATATATTTACTGTTCATGATCCTGGATAGTGGAATGAGAGCTGTAGAAAAATGATTTAAATTAAAATAATTAATACGAGGGTCTTTATTATTGATACAGTTTTAAAATGTACATGCCTGATCTAAAATATGTTGGCCTTCAAAAGTCTATATTCTAAAACAGGATGAAAATGATTTCAATAAATAATGGCTAAATAAATAATGTTTGAAGGTACCAGCATACATTGCATATCCTACACATATGAACATCTAAGAGAAAAAGGTTGGACTAGGGTTTTCCCTGGGATACGTTTATTTCCCCCACATGCACAGAATTCTTTTTTAATTTATTTATTTGGTTAGGGACCATTCCACCACACTGGCCTTTTAAAGATTTTAAAAGCTATAAAATTGAGACATAGCAATATCCATGAGAGCCATTTAAAACCACTGCAGGCCTACACCCCATTAAAACCAACTTCAGAAATATTAAATTTCTAGAAAACTATCTCGCTCACCTGTAAACCTGAAAAGCTGGAGTAGTAAAGCTCAGGAAAAAAAGTCTTTCTGTCTGTCTGTCTGTCTCTTAGGCCTGCTAATACTTTTTTTTTTTTTGTCTGCGCTCAGTCATTACTGACCCTGCAATGACTGCCTGGACGAGTCCTGGCAGTTTTCAAGGCAATTGTTTCGGAAGTGGTTTGCCAGAGCCTCCTTCCTAGAGCAGAGCCCAGCTGGCAAGCGCAGGAGGCGGGGTTTCTGTTGCTTCGCGCTCTTTTCGGGCAAGCGTGGTTTTTCGCACTTACCGGCAACTGCTCCCTACTCCCGTGCAAGCGCCCCCAGCATTTTTCCTCCCACCAGAGTGAAAGTACCCATTTATCTACTCACGTGAGTTTTCGACCTGTTGGGTTGACAGGAACTGGGGAGGAAACAGGAGCTCACCCCATTTAGCGCAAAGCCTGGACTCGAACCGCCAAAGCGTCAGCCATTTCTGGCCGGCAACTTTCAGCGTCATTAAGCCGCTGCGCCACCGTGTCCCCCTCTGCTAATACTAGCCCTTGCTCAGTTATAAAATCATATTAATGAAGTTTTTTTAAAAAAAAAAAACTTGCAAGAACTATATTACTGTATTATAACATTTAAGAACAATTAAATTAAATACAGGTAGTCCTTGCTTACCTATGGTAACTGGGATCAGGAACTCCATCGCTAAGCGATGTGATTGTAAGGTAATTGCGACCTCACCTGACCGCGCCAACTTACAGTGGCAATTTCAGCAGTCCCAGTTGCCATCGTTAGGCGAATCCTATACAGTTGCAGAGTCCTGTGGTCAGGATAGTGACGGTTGTAAATGGCGATCACGTGACTATGGGAGGCTGTGATGTAGTTGCAAGCTGTTTGCCGAGCACCCAAATCACAATCACGTGACTGCAGGGACACTGCGGTGGTCACAACTACGAGGACCTGTCGTAAGTACCCCTCTTTCAGTGCCATCGTAACTTCAAACGGTCACTGAACAAGTGGACGTTAAATGAGGGCTACCTGCATATGAATAAGCATTTGGGCTTGGGGTTTTTTGAACAAATGGTTATTTGCATTTATCAGTTGTGACCCTACCTGGACAGCAGGACCTAGCTACTGTAACTCATGCTCTTATCACCACTTGGTTAGACTACTGTAACACACTCCACTTGGGGCCACCCTTAAAAACTACTCAGAAATTACAATTGGCCCAAAATACAGTGGATCACATACTTTCTGGCTTCTGTTGTTAGGAGCATACAACACCAATTTTGTGGACCTTGAATTGTTTATCAACTGGTTTTTGGATCCAGTTTAAGATGCTGGTTTTTGATTTGGCCAGCCCTCTTGACCAAAATGGAGGATATTGTTGTCATTGTGCTACATATGGCTTAGGTCAGTGTTGTCCAAACCTGGCCACTTTAAGATGAGTGGACTTCAACTCCCAGAATTCCCCAGCCAGCATGGCTGGCTGGGGAATTCTGGGAGTTGAAGTCCACTCATCTTAAAGTGGCCAAGTTTGGACAACACTGGCTTAGGTAGATAGACCTTCCTTTAGCAACACGTTAAAATCTGTTACAATCATGATTAGTTTTACCCATGGGAAGCTATTTACATTTTTTTTTTAAAAAAAGACCTACAAAAATGTAAGAAGTGGAACAATCTGCCAACAATTAAATTAAACATATTTCTACCTTTGGTTGGTAACACTCTATGTTGTTTCTCCTTTTTGCTGCTACTGTTTGCACTATTCAGAATTTTCATATTCTCTGTTAATGAATGAACAATCTGTCTGCTTGCTAAGTGCAGTCTCAGCTTTTGTTTTGACCATTCTTCCCCAGCTGTGCATCCTCCGGATGTGTTACAGTACAACTCCATTATCCTTGGATGGCTGTGCTAATGGGCATTGTAACATAACACACCTGCATACGGAGGCTACTTAGACCTTTATTTTTAAGACCAGGACTTTTAATGGCAAGGATGTTTGCATGGTGTGGCCAAAAAAGTGAAGACGGTGTCCACAATGGTGCCATTTTATGTGTGTTGCATATAAAAAACAGGCAGAGCTTTGACCACACTGTTGTGGCCACCATCTTCACTTTTTTTTAACCATATCCTGTGGATACCAGTATAGTGGCTGGTATTTTCAGGCCTCTTTTTTTCCCTGTATGGATCATTCTGCTTTTTTACTCTCATCCCAAATTACTCTGTTTAAACAATCCTGGATTCACACATAACACGAAGGGCCTTTCCCTACTATTGAGCTCTTCATCTACCTTTGAAATGGCTGAAAACCATCTTGGCATGAAATGTGTTGCCCTCTTGCCGATGCCTATCCTGCCTATATTGCCTCTGTTCCTAGTCACTGCCAGTCCTCTGACTTCTGTCCAAGTAGCAGGTAAGAAAGCCCAATGGATTTTATGCAACTTAAGGCTGCCTTTGGAAGGGAGAAAATATATCTTTAATCCTGGTCCAGCTAAGAATGGCTCAAGGCCTTCTCATTTGTGGGCTGAGGATGAGACAACAATAACACCATGACAGCATAATGAGATCATGCTATGGTTAGAGGCAAGTGGGGACATCATCTAAGCCAGAGACTAATATTGGTTTACAGTTCACACTAAGAGGAGACCTGACTTACTGCTTGTCCCATCACCAGTAGGGGTCACTCCCTACTTCCTTGACTGCAGGAAGAGATGTATCTTCCACCTTCTCCCATCCCATCACAAATGAACCCCCATGTTTTGAAGTTCTACTTCACTACCGCTGTCCTCTATCCTAAACTGTGTCAAACCCTTTGAAGCAGATGGCCTGCAATGTGTCCTTCTGATGTAGTGACAACCTCAGCTCTGGTTGGTTACATTACCTAGCATGCTCCTTCACCTCCAACACCTGATCACTGCTCTATGCAACCATTTTATCCTAAGCAGCCTGGCTGCTGTGCTTCATGCTGGTCAGCAGCTGCCATTTTTTATCTTGTGGTTGATCCAACAATGACTCAACTATTGAAATCCCCCCCATCCCAAGAAGCATCTCACTCCATTCAACCCTTACATGCTTTCATTTTCTGTCCAGGCTAGGTCAAGCATGCTCCCTTCACTTTTCGACCCCCTGCCCACAGTACTGCAAAGCTCCCTTTTCTTCCCCACTTCTTTCCTCCCTGCAACATGGGCATATTGGAATGAAGCTACATGAATGCTCCTTCGCTTCTTTGAGGCTGAATCTTCAGTTCTTTGCTTGAAAGTTTCCATGGATCTACAGTGAAACACAAGAGTGTAAGGACATTCTGTTCCCTTTGCTTTCATCATTACAGTATCAAAGCATTCATGATACAATAAAGGGAAAATAACGAAAGAACAGAGTTTGCATTACTGTCAAAGGAGAGACCCTGGGAAGGGTGTGTGAAGACATCCACTTGTGCAAACATCTAGGAAAGCAACAGAAAAGAACAGGACTAGGGAGAAGTGAACAGTCCCTAAAAGAAAAAGATGGACACTAGGATACCCACCCATACTGGTGTCAGCAAAGGATGGGAAAAGCAAGAAATGGGGGAATGACCTTCGGGTCCAGTGGTGGCCATAATCTGGACTGAGCGTCAGCCTGGTTCCATTGCCAAACCACTGCATTCAGCCAGGAGCAGCACAGGAGAGGAGCAGCTTTGGTGGCCATGTGGGATTGCCCTAAGCCAAGCCCACAAAATCATATTATGGCTTAGTATGATACAAATACCTAACACTGTCCCATTAAGACTTAAATATTCTCCTCTTCCACTCCTGTAAATTTATAACCTTCTTAAATGCATCATCAGCCTTCTTAGTTGTTGTTATTAACTGTATGTAAAATAACTCCTTGATTTTTCTTCTCAGATTTGTTTTCTATGAATATTCTATTCTTCTTATGGCTTCCTCCACCATCCTGCAGTTCTCTGATTCCTTCCCTCTCTGTTAATTAAAACAACCATGCCATTGGTTTGGGTTTTGTTTTTGTGTGTTGCCTGTTGTGGTATAGGACTAGGATCAGGGAGATCCAGAAACTGGCAGAGTAACTTTAGACTAGTTTCAGCCCAGCATGTATCCCAGGACTCAGGATGTCAGGGTGGGGTGGGGTAAGCTGTCCAAAAAGTCAAGATTGCAGTTGATTCCCCAGTTTTCTACATGCATCACATAAGCAGCAGTCTAGAAAATGGTGGGCTTTCAGTCTCATGGTTGCCGCCATCATCATGACATTTTTGACCTACCTTCTCCTGTTGGTTATCCCTGACAGAGTAGCTGTTGTGGGGGGGAAAGGAGAGGGCACTGTCTTGAGGTCTTCAGCTCCTGAAGGAAAGGCAGGAAATAAATCAAACATAAACTTAACTTGGAGTTTATATTTCAAAGGCAAAGGGGAAGTCAGGGTGCCCAAAGGGAGGGGAGACAAAAACATCAAGATGGCAGCCACAACTATGCAAAGCCACGCCCTTTTTTTACAGAATCATTAAAAAGGGTGGGGCTTCAATTGCATAGTTGTGGCTGCCAGCTTGACTTTTTTTACCCCCTCCCTGTGCACATCCCTGGGGAAAATATAATAGATGGCCATCTTACTAAGCCTTAGCAAAGGGACCTAATTCTGCAGCATAATTATAGAAAATAATAAAGGTATTCCCCCTCTGTTGCTGAGAATACTTATTTGATCACTCACAAGGTTTGGCAGCTAAGTACTTGGGTGTCTTTAGCAATGCATTTGCTTTTTCTAAGGCAGCACATGTTCTAGGAAACCTGTACAAATTAAGAATAATTTTTGCTCCTTCTTAAATACATGGGCCAGAATCAGTGGAATGCTGGAGCTGGCTCATTTCAGAGAGCAATGGCCATCGTTCCAGAGAATCAAACCAGGCATTAGGCTGTAAAATAGGCCTACTTATCTAGACTGCAATTGTCCTGTCCACCACTACATAGCTGCAAATGGATACCAAAAACTCTCTTTGCTCTCATGTAATACTCATCTGGATTTTTGCAGCTTCAATATGGTAGGCCCAGGACAAAGTGTTTGTAGGAAAGCAAAGCTAAAAGGGGCAGGGCCAGATATGCTGCATAAGTAATAAATGCAAACTTCCAGAACAAGAATGGAACTTCTTCATTAATTCATTAAATTTTACATGCTTGGGATGGCTAAGAATACTTTAAGAGTTGAAGATGAGGGTACAGTGTGAAAGTTAAGTGAAAAAATGTTCTGGAAGTTACTCTGCCATTTTTGATCTATGGAGTCTGCAATAATATATATTGTATATACAGTTTTTCTTCATTAAATGCTGGTGACATAGAACAGGAAATAAGCTGTCGCAACCTTTTTCTAAGCCTTTTCCATAAGCATCCTTTTGGACACTCGTGGAAATACAAAACTGGATAAGATGATCAATGAACAGCTAAAGATTATGATGGCTTTGGATAACCTACAGTATCAGAGACAGTATTCTCTGAATGCCAATTGCTGGAGAACATATCTGGAAGGGCTATATCACTTATGGGTGGTATTGGTGGTGATATTCCTATAGGCTGGTCACAATGGAAAAAGCCTTTCATCCAATTTATCAGGACATTATTTTATGCTCTTATGATTTTGGTTTGACTCAAGCAAAATGAGTGCCACAGTATGTCTTTTTAACACAATATGATTAAATATGCTCCCACTGAAGTTTAAGAAACATTAGCATGTGTATCAAAGCCTTAAGCTTTGATTGAAATAAGTTATTAAGCACATAAGGGAACCCTGCTGTGTTAGACCAAAGGCCTACTGAATCTAGCACCCAGTTTCCCACAGAGGCCAGAGGCTCTTGGAAGCCCAGCACAAACAGGATACAAGGACAACTAGTAATCTCCAGCAACTGCCTTTTGAGGCTTGATCATCATAGGTACCTCCAGATCCTGCCTTGTTGGATTAATCATAATTTTAAATCTATACAAATGTAATATGAAAATGCCAAAACAGTCTTCTAAAATGCTTAATGTATCAGATATTCCAATTAGTTATTTCATACCTCCTTATACCCCTGAACATCTAATTTACTGTATTCTAATAGCCATTTATAATGGCCATTATAGGCTTATTGTTTTTGCAAAAAGCACTTTAAATCCTCTAATGCTGGAGGGGGTTCTGAAACACTTTTGCCCATACCTAAACATCAAAAGGTGTTTTGCTTGATAAACTTGCACTTTTTGGCAAATAATACTTATACTGCCACCTCTAAAATAATAATTAAAAAATAATAATTTAAACCTATTAATCAAGCTACACTCTCTGCTCAAGATCTTCAACAGGATTGCTTTACTATTTTAAAGTTTTGATTAAACTTAATTTGATTTGGTCCTCCAGCATGAACACAAAGAATAAACTGAAGTTGCTTTCTTGTTGTATGCCATACGTTCTGCGTAGCTAATACTGTCAAGAAGGAATTTCGTATTTCCCAAGGTGGTTGGATTAGAGCACCATCCCATTTGTAAGGTATGCCAAATATGACAATTCCAATATGGTACATGAGAGCAGGTTGCCAGCTGACAAGATTTGTCATTTATTAACCTTAGAAAAAAGATGTGTTTTATGACTGAAATCTAAAAAATAAAGTTCTCCTCTACCCTGACAGTTGAAGCTTCCATTGAAACTATCCAGAGAAATCTGATTTTGACAACTTAGTAGCCCCCAAAGGCATCAGTTCAGATTAGACAGCTATATTCTACCTAGAGAAGACTCCAAATTCATCAATTAATTTTATTATTATTATTGGGATGATTCAGATTTATTAATATATACCAACATACCATATGTGATTCCTTATACTCCTTGCCTTCATGTATCAATACTATTTTGCCTAACTAGACTTCCATGATTTTCCCCTCCCATTTTTATAATAATTTTCAAAGTGGTATATAATGTCAGAATTCCATTCTGTACAGCCATATCAGTGATCTTATCTTTCAAAACAGTAACTCCTTATGAATGTTGTGAAATATCAAATATAATGGGCACATACTTAGGATCATAAATCAGGGAAATTATAATAGCAAAATAATTACTATTATTCCTATCCCAAACACTGAACTTACTTGCTTTAAAACTTCAGTTGTATTGTACATAGGAGAGGAAGACAGGAAGCAATTTACAATTCATTCTTATGGATTAATTGGACAAGCTAGAGATTCTTGCCTGGACAATTTTTCTTCCTGAGCCTACACATTCAAACCTGATAGAATATCTGAAACTCTGGTTGTCAATGGTTACTAGGCAGTTCTTTGATGATTTTGTATAAACAACAATATCACAATTAAAGATTACTGAAACTCACGCTGCACAGAATAGGTTAGACTTCTTAAACACGTTCAGTATGAAAAATGCACATCTGGGTTAAAAGAATGAAGTGCTGAAAAACCTGATGGTTTAAAGCAGCATTTCTCAACCTTGGCAACTTTAAGATGTGTGGACTTCAAGTCCCAGAAATGCAAGTATATCCAAGACTGAGAAAAGAGGATGAAGAACATCAATTTTATCAATGGTTGAAGTTGATAAAATAAAACTATTTTAATGTGTTCTGTTGTTTGTGCTCTTAAAGCATTCTTGATAGCAGTTACCTTATGCACAGCATATGAAGAAGATTACAGATCGGTCCCAAATCTTGCCAGAAAAAATTGGGAAAGACTTCCACCAGAAATTCTGGAGACCCAGTGCAATCTTCTCTGACCTAATGCCCTCTAGGTGCATTGGGATAAATTTTCCAGTCAACATGCAAAAGAACCTGCAAATTTGACATTATGAGAGTTGAAATCTAATGCCTCTGGAGGCAATATTAAGCTAGAGGGATCAACAGCCTGTCTTGCTATAAGCAGTTTCCCATGTTTCTATATCTGAAATAAATAAGGTCCTACATTTGGAGACCAGAAAGAACGAGATAAGAGTAGAGTAGAAATAACTGATTTCTTTAGTTTAAAAAAAGCTTTTTTTTTTTTTTTGGTGATTGGTAGGAAGGAGACATATTGATTAGAACCAATATTTTGAGATTAGCCAAGCATAGCTTGGTGCTACTATTATCTCCTTGCAGTTCTTCCCAAATTAACAAGTCCCTCCTGCATTCTTCCCTTTTGTGGGTGAAGAGACCTGCCTCCTTGCTGGTTCACTGGATGGCTTGTAAGACAGGAATCAGAAAGTCTCTGCTCTAATGTACACAGGGACATGTTGGTTCTAACTGAAAGTAGTTCGGTTGCTTGGAATTGTTATAACCTCATCCCATTCATCTCAATAAATCTTGTTTAGGAAAACAATCACTTTCAGTTTAGGTAGCTGCTAAAGCAGCTGACAACACATTGGAGCATCCCCTCTGCCTGTCTCTTCTATGCCATCTATCCATCAGCCACTTTGGCTTGGATGCACAGCTTCTCTCTAATATTCTGCATCCACCTATTCCTAGTCTTCTGGGAAAGGCGCATTAGGTGCTCTCTCCTCTGTTCTACACAAACTTTTATAGCCATTGAGGCTGTTTCTATAAGTATGCATGAGTGAAGTCCAAGGGTTAATGTCCCACCTTTTGAATGAGGGGACCCTGGGAAGCAATTCTGGGAAGCAGTTCCAAGAAGCCACGCAAGCTGGGGAGACAGTGCTGAGCTAGGTGAATCAGTGCTGTAGCTCACGATAAAGCAGCAGCATTGCTTATGAAATCATCATTCCTGCTACTTTGGGTGTTAAAAGGCTCTCTGAAGATCAATCTGAACAGCTTTTCGAGACACATGGATTCCAAATGTTCCCCATGAGGGGAAAATATCAATATAGCACACAACACCCTCAATGGCATTTGCAATAGTTGATCTTGCTAGCCTAGCTGTGAAGCTGCTGGTTTGAGGGAGAAGGGGGTGAGTGAGTGTGAGTGTCTGTGGAGAGAGGATATAACAAGAAATATTTTCTGTTATAAAAAATATAGCAAGGTGAATGGAAGCTAGACATTTCTTAAGCAGCTGTTTAAAATAGCAATGAGAAATTCATGGAATTCTTGGTGTAATTTTTAAATCATCCTTTTAATTAAGTTCTGAAGAACAGATGCAGGAAGGAAGAAAATCATTGCAGCTGTTGATGCTTTTTTTTTAAAAAAGCATACTCTCTTTATTGTAGCATTAACAGGTTAGATAAAATGTTGAGAATCAATAGAAAAGCATATCCCAGTGTTTTTCTTTCCTTCAGTTAATACCAGAGGAGGCTGCTTGGTGGATAGAATCCATTAGCACCTATGAAGTGCTCAGACACTCTAAAAGATCAGTAATAGCCTTATATACAGAACTGAAGAGGTGGTGACATGGGATACTGTTACCATGAAGCAACATGATCACATTCCATTAGGGAAACTATTTCACATCCCATCAGTTTTTCTGCGCATCTTCTTTTTTCAACAGAAGAGAATATAATGTAGCTCAGGGTTGAACTGTGGAGTCCTTGGTGGTCTCTGAGCTTGGCTGTTTGCTTGCAGATATTTCATTACTTGACTAGGTAACATCATCAGTGCTAGTGGGTGTGGGGTTTGTTCCCTGTTTCTATACAGTATTGCCCTGCCAGTGCTGGTGGGGGTGTGGTTTTGTCCTTGGTAGTTCCTTAATTAGGATGTTGTTTTCTGCTTGATTGTTTGTCTGGTGTTAATCCTGCTTATCTGGGTGTTGGTTGCTGGAGAGGATGTGTTCTGGTCTTTTTGTTTCCTTCTTAGCTTTTTTATTGTTTTTTTTTAATGGTGTGTAAATGTGGTTTATCTCTATGTGTCTATTGATGGCTGATCTTTTGATGGGTTGATCTTTTTTTAAAAAAACCAAGGAAATGCTTCAATCCAAAATGTGGGTACTATTTCATCTTTAAATAAACAATAGAACAAAGTGTTGCTGGGATGTTCCAAATAATTATTCTTCAGGATGATTAGTGATCCTGCCATCTCTTAAGGAACTTGTTACTAAAAACTAAGTCTCTAGTGGGTAAGCTGAATGCAAGAAAATTCATTCATTCATTCATTCATTCATTCATTCATTCATTCATTCATTCATTCTCTCTCTCTCTCTCCATATTTTGCTTTGATGGAAAAAGAAAGTGAAGATGCCACCAGACCCACACCCAAAGTGCCTATGAGATGGAGATAGTGTAAGACTAATATTCAGTAACTATAAGGAGGCATTTAGAGGGCATTCCTAAAGGTGTATTGGGGGCACTCTTACTATAATTCCTGAAACTATCACATCCTAATGTCATTGTTTTACCATGATGTTCCCAAGCTGGCAGAAGTTTATTTACTATTTACTGCCAAGAGTCCTTAGTATGAACAGTTATGGGACAATCAATTGCTTAATTATTTACAGACACATTTCAGGATTCAAATCACAAACCTCAGTATTAAATAAATAACTAACAAGTCCTTAATACAAATACAAATACAAAATACTTTAAGGACCAAGTATAAAATATATACATTTGGATAGCAACAGAAAAATAATAAACAGTAACAATAACACTACACAGTAAAATAACTTTTTCAAAGGGAAAAGCCACTGTCTAGCACATATCGACATGCTGATGGTATACGTTAGCTCCTAGTTATGTTGCTGCCTATATTAATAAGATACTTGATGAAAACGCCATTGTTGATACATTGTATAATAACGTACTATAGCCATTTATGTACCTTCATGACTATCATTTATATGCACATCTTGAGCCACTATATGCTTCTGACCCAAAGAGATGAGACATGAGATATTCTCTGTTTGCCTTTCCAAGTTTGCTATAAAACACGTATATTCATTTTACAGATGGGGAGCTAATATTAAACAACAGTAACTTGTCCAAAACCAGGATGATCAGAGATGAACCCATACCCCAAAGTTTCAAGTTCAATATATAAGCCCACAGTATCTGTCAGTGTATTACCAGACAAGATGATAAGAATGAGTATATAGCCCCTCTTTCTAAACTTAAAGCTATGAATAGTTTTATATTATAGTAACTATCCTTACATTTGCCAACTGTCATCACATTTTGATGACATAGCAAGCCAACACCTTAAAGCAGCCGCAACTCTTTTTAAGGCTCATGCAGAAAACTGAAAAAAGTCACACTGCTTTAGAGATTAGCAGAGTAGGGCTGAATGATGCTTGCATGTGGTCCAAAGGTCTCCTCCAAACCATTTCTGAACTACACACAACCCCAGGATACCCTAAAAGGAATTTGCATATTTCTTGGGAATACCAGAAATACAGCTTGTAGTTTCATTATGTACTACAGTAAAACAGTGTTGCCCACCATTCTTTAAATATTTTATTTATTTATTTATTTATATTTTAAATTTAGTCACCGCCCATCTCACTCAAGAGTGATTCTCAATATCCCACCCTTCTATCCAAGCAGGGTATCCATGACAGTGTAAGACAGTCACAAGAAATGCACAGATTAAACTTAATGAAATAAAACCCATACAATTTGAAACATAACTAAAAATGCTCTGAATACATAGAAAAAAAAAATTACAGATGAATGTGTATATAACAGCTGCATTGTCTAAAATTACCTTGTCTTCTCACGGTTTGAAAGCAATTGAAAGCTATCAGATCAGTGCTTCTGTGTTCTATGTATAGGTAGTAAAATATTTATGAAAAATTGGTCCTGTTTTATATATGTTAACTTGAAAAGAATGCATTTTTGTCTTTTTTCTGTAATGCATCTAGAAAAACCTACCACCTTCAAAGAAGTAGAATAAATTTTTCTAAGGCAGTAATGCAATTCAGAAAAGATATAAATGCTCCTCACAGCCAGATAGAACTGTTAAATAATGCCTATGATTCATATACAATATATTCATCACATATGGAAGGACCTCCATATTGCTCTGCCAAATGCATTTGGAGTGGAGGCAAATCAATTAATGGTTTATGACTCAATGTAGACTACAAGCAAAATTTTTTGATAATTAACACAAAATAATATTAACAATAAAACTCTCTGTAGGCATTTGAACCTCCGTCGTCACCCACTCATTCTGGCATAATTTCATCCATGAAATATTTGTGTCATTTGAGTTAGTAATATCTTCCCATATTTCCACTGCAGGCTTAACTTCAGTTTGTCATCCGGTAGCATTCATAGTTCATCTGTTTGTCAATTTTTAAACATTTCTTTTGCAAAGTAAGAAAATGCTTAGTTCTGAAAAGAGAGAATGCTTGGAAGTCAATCTACACATTATGCGGAGTCAGATGGTAGATTGCAATGGTAAAATTCTGGATTCTATCAGATGAAAAACATACAAGTATAAGATAGCTGTGTTGGATCAAATCAAAAGGCTCATGTTGCCCAGAAGTCTGTTTCTATAGCAGCCAACTAGAAGCCAAAAGGAAGGCAGCAAGACAAATCTGAAGGCAAGAACATTTTCTTATTAATGGCCTTCAATAATGGGGAATATGTTTTTTATAATAATTTTATTAAACATTACAGTTAAACAGATAAAAACTAATACAAACTACAAAAGAAAAAAGAAAAAAATAGAAAGTGCAGGAAAATAGTAATAATATAGAAAGAAAAATAGAAAAGAAAGAAAAAATAAGAATATAGCAAAGAAAATAAATATGTAAAGACGTGACTTCCCCCTTTGTCAAAACAAGTATAAACAATTTTAACAACTTACCACGTTCTCTTAAAATACAACAAATGATCTCTTCATCCCATATCTCATCTCTTATCTATAAAGAGATCCTTAAAATCTTGTTATTCAGTCCTGGTTAGCAAAAGTCCATTCATGGTTACCAGAAATAACAACATGTCTATTTTAACCGTGATTCAATAAATCCACTTTATATTCCTTCCTTTTAACAATCTTTAATCCCTTCAAATAATGTCCTAGAGCTTGTTTTCTTTTCATTTTTTCTTTGTCCCTTCTCACAAAACCCTTCAGAACTTTAACAGGTTTCTTTAGTAAATCCAATATAAGCAAGTTATCCAAGTTGTTCTTTTGGATTGCCATTTGTCTATCTCTTTTAATTATGAAGACATCAGCTGGTTTCATTTATATATCCAGTGTACCATCATTTTCCATACAATTTTTGTAGCTTATCATTTTTAAATCCATTTTCAGATTAGTCTCAGACTTGTCTGGCAAAATGTGTTCCTCTTCCTTAACATCTGAACACAGTCTATCTATAACAGCAGACACTTTTAAGATTTACTTCTGGACTCATTGCTCACAAATATCCTCTGATATGTTCAATGTTGAAGTATTTTGCTCCATTCTGTATTCATAAATCAAATTTAAGTGTTCTTTAATTGTAATCTTTAGTTCCTTCTGGTTCTCGCTAGTGTCCAACATTCAAATTCCCATCCTATCATGTTTTCTTTTATGAATTCAAAATAACAGCATTTTCCTACAGGAAGGATTCTTATGATTAATTTCAAAATCTGATTTCAAGTCCATCTGGACCCTTAGTCCATTTATAACTTTCCAAAATCACCTTTTTGCTGTTTATTCCAAAAAGAGAAGGTTTTAAAAATATCCTTAAACTTATCTTTAAAGCTTCTTTTGCTAAGGATTAAAGGAAACTCACCTTGTGCATATTATAAAACTTGTCAATCAAAAGGTTCTTAATAGTTGAAAAGCAGTTAAGAAGCAATTTCCAAAAGTGATTAAGAAATGAGGCTTGACAGAACTTTGTGTCCATAAGGCTACATTGTGGATGTGAGCTTGGTGGAAATCCCTCAATTCCCAGCCACTCAACTCACGAGCCAACTGCAGAAACCTCAGTTCCTGCAGTTTACTTACAAGGAGCAGCTGTCTGGAGTGCAAGTGGGTGATCTCACAATCTCTCCTTTATCTGGAAAGACTTGGCCAACCAGAAATCGCCAAGTGGCCTCCAGTCTCGCTGCAGTGCCATCTCCGCTCCTTCAGAGACGTCTAGTTCACCATGAATCCTCAACAGAAGTCCAAGGGAAGTATGTTTTTTGGATACTTCATCTATTAAATAGTGTCTTATATGTACAATTTAACCTCTCCTTGGAAGCTTGCTTAGACGTATGGCTGGTCTGCCTGACCAGCTTGCTCCAGCATGAATATGGGCCATGGAGTGCTTCTGAAGGGCAGGAATACACAACATTGCCCTCAACCTGCTTCCAGCTCATCAAGAAGGCACCCTCTGCCCTTCTTTTTCTGCCCTGCATCAAAAGTTTTGTTGTCTTAACATTGCTGCCTGCAATGTCTACAATGACCTCGCCCCTAGTTGGGTGCACTGTGACAGGAATGCCCCATCCTCTCCAGTATATGGACACTGCCATCCCCCTTTTTTTAGTTTTTGGCAAATTCATCAGTGGAACAGTTAGTGAAAAGCTGAGTCTCTTCTTCTTCCTCTTCTTTTCTTCCTACCCACACTCTCCTCCTTCTCCTCCTTTTCCTCTGGAACAGTGAAGTAGTGGGCCTTACCTTTTTTTTACCCAGGTGAAAGTATTGTTTCTTACTTTGTTTTGCCATAATCCTCTTTTAGCCTAAGAACTGGAAAAAGAGTAAAACTGTTGTCTTTCCTTTCTCTTTCTCTTTCCCTTCCTTTTTTTACCAGTCCACTTTTGGATGCACCAAGTGGAAAGTACAATGGAAACTATGCCCCCTAGACCCATCCACAAAAAGAAACTGATTGGTGCTTGCTTTCCTGCCATGAATGGGATATATAAAAAAACAGGGGAATCCACCAACAGGGGCCTATGGTAAACATAATCCGGATAGAACATCAGGCCATCCCTGTGGCCAAGGCAGAAGAAGGGATGGAAATCTGGAAAAGGATTTCTTAGGTCAGCTTATTTTCAAACTGGCTTAGGCCTAGGGGTCGAGCAGCTTAAGACTGCAGTACAGAAAATCTCTTTCTTTCTGGTGTGTTAGTTTAGTATACAAATGTGGTTTCTAAGATATAAAATCATTTTCAACTATAGAACTTCTCAGTCTATCATCTCATGTGTTGCTGGAGACTGTGATAACTTCTTCAGCTTGGTAGCTTTCAGATACACTGGCCTTTAACTCCCATCATTGGATAGCATAGGAAATCTGTTTGCTGGCAGACAGTCCAAAGGGAATACTTTAGTTGATATTATTAAAGGCTGCTAAAAGGTGTGCCAGGACAAAGATGGTTGCACTTCTTCCATGTCCTACTATAAGTCGCCCATGAGAGTGACCAATGCAATTTCTACTTCCAGGCCACTTTCTCCACAACCTTCCCCAAGAAGGAGAAGGTTAGAGATAGGATGGTAGTTATTCATGACTGGCCTCTTGAGGAATAGGTGGACCAGTGTCTCCTTCAAGGCAACCAGAACTTCCTTTTCCTCAGATAGGCATTGATTACTGCCTGAATCTAGCAGCTGGTCTCATTCCTGGATGTCTTAACTAGCCAGATGGGCTGTGTTTCACTCCACATGTGGTGCAGCTAACATACAGAGAACCTTGTCCACTCCCTCAAGCTCCACTGGCTCAAAGTCTTCCCAGATGACATTGCAAGATGTTGCTTTTGTTATCTCAGTAAGCTCTAACTATTCAGCTTACAACTTGGAGCACATGTGAGTGACCATGAAATATTTGGCCAGCCAACTGTAACTCAGACTAACTCTTCCAGTCAGTTCTTCCCTAAAAGGTTTTGGGACAGTTTGAATAGTGTTGTTGGTTGACATTCTGCATATGCAATAAGGTTAGAGAAGTAAGTTCACTTCACTGTCTTTATTGCCACAGAATAGATTTGGATTTGAGCTCACACCTATGCCCAGTTGTTTTTCTTCTTGTTTCTTCTTGTTTTCTGCAATGCCACTCCAGACATCTCTTCTCCATTTCCTTTTCCACAGCTTTTCAGAGAAACAAGGAGCCCCTGAAGATTGACAAGGCTCCATGCAAAAGCAATCTTTTCTAGTCAATAGAACTGCCCTCCAGATTATCAGAAAAGTCTAGTCTTTCCCATCTAAAGGGCACCTATTTGAACAAGGCCAAAGACTATGCTGGCTCAAAATTCTGCGAGTCATATGCCTATCAATATTGAAAGAACCAGTTTGGAGAAGGCTGTTTTATTCTATAGAAAAATCAATTACATTTTTCAAACAAGTCCAACTTTAGAAATAAAGTTTGAATTGCCTTTTTGTACCTATATTACAGGAATAGCCAACCCATGATCTGTCAGCCATTTGGTGAGCCCTGTACATAAATGTGGTCCTCCAGTTTGAGATTGTGCTGCTGAATTTTGGCAGAAAAATCATGGATTTTCAGCATTAAATTTGTATGTTTTTTAAAAAGACAAATTAAGGGTGAGAATGGGAGCAGAAAAGTGTTGGGAGGCAAATCACTCCTATTTCATTCTTAACTGTGCCTCCTCCACTGAAATCACAATGTTCAGCTGATTTCAGCCTGTTATCAGGTCCCATTCTCATCCTACCATCTCCATTCTCCAGAATCCCATTTCTGATCTCCAGCTGTCCCATTCCCACTTTTAAAAACCTAAAAAGGCCCCCCAGATTGGCTCTATACCTTTCAATGACATCATCACATAACTAGATCGTTCCACACAAACCCATGGAAGGTCTAGAGGCTGAACTGTGGCCCCAGTCCTTCAGCTTCTTCTTCCTTCAATTCCCAACATTGTCTTTTGTATTCTCAAAGACAATGGAGGCAGTAGACTTTATGCATATCTAGGTAGCTTATGCAAAGTCTTCAAGAGTCCAAAGCCCATGGTAGTAAAGGTAAGTAATTTTAGACCCTGGAAATATTGATTCATGGGCTGTGTTTTTCTTTTTTGTATGTTTTCTTTTTTCCCATAGCTATGTGCATTCCTTTACTGGTTGAAAAGCAAACAGCTGATATGTCTCTCCTCCCCACCTCTCCAACATTCCCTTTTTTCCACATGCTTCTTAATGATCATCTCTAACAAACAATTTAGAAAACAAGCTATGCACCAAACTTGTGGGAAAAAAGAACAAAGCTCTCTGAGCATGTGTAGTTTCCTATTTTAAATTCTCTTAATTCATACTACATCATGACTAAAAAATACCCTCCCATCCTTGGCCTGAAACTGTTCAATGACAAACAACATTTTGCTATTAAAAACTGTAATGTGTTTCTAAGATGAAAATAAGAAAACAAGGACATGGAATCATGAATGCAGATTGTTGCCCTGCTGCCTGATTACAATGTGTTTTTAATCTATGGAAAGAAAGTATACAGAGGTAGTGGAAGCTGGTTTTGAAGAGGTCAAGTACATGTGATACAGACCATGTGTCCCACTACTTTGTCCCTGCCTTATTGCCTGCCTCTTCTATTTGGCTTTGGGGATCCAGTAAACTCTGAACCCTGGACTTCAGCTTCAAGGTCCTATCCAGATTGCATCACTGGGCCCTGTTTGATCACCTAAATAATGCACAGCTTTCCTTTACTTCAGATGTATTAGAATTCATGATCTGGAAGGTAAAAGATGGCAGAGATGCTTGTTCAGTTTTTGAACATCTATGTTAGTAACTCTGCAGTACAAAACTTCTATTTCTTTTTATGAGCGTGGGAGAGTGTGAATATTTCTAGCTCTTAGAAGTGAATGTTTTGGCATGGATCAATGTATGAAGTGTTCCTTAATGTTATTCTGAAATGTTCAACTTTCCAGAGCTTATTACTGGACTCAGATTTAATTTTCATTGAGCATAGTTGCAAATTTAAAACAAGAGAACCTGTCCAAACTGCAGTCTCTCACATATTCAGATGGTAAATAATAACAGATTTCATAAATGCACAGAATGTGTGGAAGAACTTATGGGTCATCTAGTATAATTTTCTGCTCAGTGCGAAATTACCCCCAACAGGTGACATCCAGCCCCCTCTGAAATCCTCCAGAAAGGGAGAATCTACTATGGCTCTAGGTAGAGGCATGTTCCACTGCATAACAACTCTAGCTATCAGAAAATTTTGCCCAATATTCAGCCCATCAGTCCTTGTCCTTTATTCAGTTTCAGCATAGAAGTAGTCTTTGTCTTCTTGAACATGACATTTTAGATATTTCTAGCTACTTCCATAGCTCCTTTACCATTCTTCATAGGGCTTGGTTTCCAGAGCCTTTAATATCTTGATCACTTTCCTTTGAACCTGCTACAGTTTTGCCATATCCCTTTTCAAGTGAGATGCCCAGAATTGGATACTGTACTCCTAGGAAAATCAAGCCAGTGCAGAGTACAATGAAACTATTATCATCTATGATCTGGAGTAGTGTTTTTAACAATGTAGTGCAAGATTGCATTACCTTTTTACCTGCTACATCACAGCTCAACTGGTGATCAATAGTACTCCTAGATTCTTCTTGTGGGCACAGCTGCCAAGCCATGTCTTTGCCTAGGCACTTGATTTTTGTTAAACAGACGCAGAATTTTATTTTTATTACAGTTGAACATCATCTTGTGACAGAACACTGAAGCCTGTCAAGATAATTCTGAAGCATGATTTTTGGGCTCAAAAATATTAATCCATCCTCCAGGTTAGCATCTTCTACATATCTGATTTCCAACCCCCTTCCCCGCATGTTAAAAAAAAAAATAATATCACCAAGAAAAGTTGTTTGTGAGGACAGGCTCATAGGAGTTATGAGCTTATAGTAGGTAATCGGAAGTTTGCGGAGATGGTAGAGGTCTGGTGACTAGCTGGAAGTTTTTCGGGTTTGTTCAGAGTTGGAAGCCAGTACAAGAATTATCAAGAGTCAGCAAAATAAGAATTCCTTGAAAGTGGAGTTGCTTGACAGCCTGTGTTTGACTAAGAGCTAGCTGGGTTTGCACAACCAGGAGATGCAGTTGCAGAAACAGTGGTGGAGTCAGTGGCAGGGCGGAGGCTACACCAGCAATGCTCATCAGCCATGCTATGTTTGAAGCACTGTTACTTAGCTGCAGTTTTGATGGCACAGTGCCAGTAGTGGATCTGTTCTTTGCCCAGAGAGCAGTGTTGGCAATGTGGTGAAGTGTTCATTCAGTACTGGCTGCAAGGGACTCTTCTGAGCTGTGTGGTGAGGATGTTGGTGACTGGAGGAGAACTGACCTTGGGGTGCCAGAGGATAAGAACATCTGGAAGCCAGCACAAAATGGCAATGGGAGCTGAAGTGGATCAGGGGTCTGTTGTTTATGCCCATCCCACATGCTCCAATAGTGCATGTGGGCAAACTCCTGGCCCCTTCCCCAAAACAATGGCATCTGATGGGACCTCGGAGGTGTGACTTTTCAGATATGGTGCCTGCCCTATGGAATGATCTCCCCCCTGAGATTTGACTGACCCTGTCCCTGTTAGCCTTCAAAAAAGACTTTGAAGATCTGGATGATCCTTCAGGGTCAGGGCCAGAATGTTTGGTGAGCATGTTGTGGGCAGTGGGGTACATGTTGTTATGCCCTGTGTAATTTGTTCTTGTTACTGATTTTTATTGTTGTTATTGTTAGGACATTGTGATATGTTTTTATAGTTGTATACCATCTAGAGCTGCATTTTTATGAGTTATAAATCTTTAGATCAATAAATATTTCTCTTTTTCTTCTCAGTTTTTCAGGGAGCTTGCTAATCATCCATACATCCTCTTATTGCTGTTGCTATTTTAACTCATGTTTCTGCTGAGTTTCCTGTACATTTTCCAGGATCTCTGGTCTCTACTCAGCTTGCATATTCCTTAGGGCAGTGTTTTTCAACCTTAGCAGCTTTAAGATGGGTGGACTTTAACTCCCAGAATTCCCTAGCCGGCATGAAATGGCCAAAGTGATAAGTGGTTGATGTGGAGTACTTCCAGTTGACTTAACCAGCCAGTCTAAGCATCCACCTACACTTGCCCATCCCTGCTCCCCCCAACATTAAGGAGAGTGATTGTTGTATTGTCGAAGGCTTTCATGGCCGGCATACGATGGCTGGTGTGGGTCTTCCGGGCTGTGTGGCCGTGGTCTTGAATTTTTGTTTCCTAACGTTTCGCCAGCACCTGTGACCGGCATCTTCAGAGTGCAGGAGCACAGACAGGAGCAGTTCTCTCTGTGCCTCTCTGGGCACAGAGAGAACTGCTCCTGTCTGTGCTCCTGCACTCTGAAGATGCCGGTCACTGGTGCTGGCGAAACGTTAGGAAACAAAACTTCAAGACCACGGCCACACAGCCCGGAAGACCCACACCAGCCATCGAGAGTGATTGTGTTTGTTTTGCCCAGCAGCTGATGACACAGAGAAAGGGAAAACGAAGCTAGGAAAATCCATCACTTTTCTTAACTTGTTCCATATTAAAATGATACAGAGAGCATCAGCAGTCAAGAATGAAGTCAGTACAGTTTATGCCAGCATGATTTTCTGGTGACTTACAGACTGAAGGAAAGCACTTCCAACACAGACATTTGGCTGTGTCCATATATGCTGTCTCTCAGGGTGTCTGACATCTTCAGTCTATCAACTAATTCCCCTCTGTTGGTTAGAATTAGGCAGGGAAGTTTCTGGAGTGGGCTTGGAGGGGAATTGTCTGAATTTTAAAAAGGGGCTTCTTCTCAGTTTTCTCCCATCATGGCAGCTGATCAGCAACACCACCACAAGGCTTCAGCAAGCTGTGGCTGAGAGCAGGAAAGAAGATGGTGGAGAGCAGAAAGGAAGCCAAAGGTGATAGAAACTACTGACAAGAAGAAGAGATTTGGAGTAGTCGGGCCATGATATATAGGAAGCTGTTGCAGAGCTACAGAAGGAGAAAGCGGAAGAGAAGAGAAAAATGACAGCAGTGGCTGTTGTGAACAAAGAGGATGGACTTTGGCAGCAAAACAAACATGGAAGAAAAATGAAGAGAAGATGGAGAAAGAAGATGTTTGTAAGAGGACAAACATGGAATATGGTTTGGGAAGTTAGTTGGATTGTGGAAGGACAGGGAGAACAATTTGTTTTGTTAGACTTTGTGGTTTCAAAATGAGAAGACCAAAAACATTATTATAGTGAAGTAAATCAAAACTGACCAATCGATCACTGTCGAGCAGAGGGCTGGTTCATAGATGATGATGATAGATACAGAAAATTCACCCAGTACAACAAACAGCTCATTTGAAATTCCAGATTAAGGGTCTTGTTGGTGGGGGGGAAAGAGGCCCAGTATTTCAAGAGAAAATATGAATGGTTAGTTGTTAAAAACAAACAGGCTATAATGTATATTGAAACAGTTATAGTTGAAGTTAAGGAAAAAGCTAAGCAATCCTTGAGTACAAAAAATGAACAGACTACTGTATTTGGTGGGTGTAAATGGAAAATCCAGAGAAAGCCCCCAGGCCTCTCTAAAGAGAAAAATGGGGAGAAAAAAATCAGTCTCAACACACATTTTAAAATGAAAAATATTTTTAAAAACTCAAAAAAGAAGTTATTGGTTTCACTAATTGACAGCATTAACAGAATAGAGATGGACATTTTGATCTATATATTTAATGTAGTTTACAGTATAGTAAAGCAAAATATTTCAGATATTGATGCTGCTTTTGAATTGCAAAGACAAATAGAGTTGATAGCAGCAATTGTCTTCATTCAAGATTTCCAGCAACTCATCTTGAAATATATTGAGAAAGATTATGAACAAAAATGCAAAGATGTACATCAATGAAGCATCAGGCATAGCTAAAAAGTATGTTGGTAATAATTTTCCCGTGTGAATTTGATTCAGCAACTGAACCAATGATTACTTTTATTAATCTAGTTGAATTTTCTTCTACCACAGCTGAGAATATACTCAGCAGTTCAATTGAATGTTTAATGCTGCACTGTTTTGATGAGCAATATTTGTCAAAAAAACTCATTGCATTTGCTTCTGATAGTGTCACCACAATGCTGAGCAGAAAATCAGGTGTTTCCCAAAGCCATAGTGAACAATTTGCAAATTTCATCATATGGCACTGCTTAAAGCACTGCTTGCAATGACTCCAGATTATATGAGCAACATCGAGGAAGTAAATTACTTCTAATATTTTTGGAGAAAATCTACTCTATTTACTGTATCATCAATCTAATAAAGTGCAGACAGAACTCCATGAAATTGAGATTTAGAGAGAAAAATTATTAAATTTAGATGAAGCACCATGTAATTTAAGAACAATACTTGCCACCTGGACAGCATATCCAAGCAAGAAAAACATTCTGTAAAGCTAAAATGTGAGTTAGCTCTAACAATTGATAAGTTGTAAGACATTTCCATGCTTTGCAATCAAATCTTATAAATTTATATTTAAAAACCCACACTTTTAAGATGCACAATTAGAGTAATACAAGTCTAAAGGAAAGTACTGGTAAACACAAAGAGCATGTTTATCAGTTAGTCAAATGCAAAACTTTCAAGGGACTATCATTGAAAAATACTGTTCAAGGAAAACTCCATCTCTTTTGAGGAAAATAAACATATTCAATGTGCAATTGTCAATTTCATGGCCAGATTTTTAATCAACAAAACATTTTATTTTTAAACTAGAATCGATGAACATGAAAACCACAATGAAGAGCTTTTCATTCTTTTCAGATTGTTGGATCTAACTATATGGAAATTTGACCAAGTGCTTTCATTGTGGTTTGAAGATAAAAATAAATTAACACATTTGAAACAGCAATCAAAATTTGAAATCAATCTTAATGACTTTGGGGTTTAGTAGATATAAATCAGAAATCATAACTATATATTCTTATTTTTTTACCGACAATTGCTAAAGCAATTTTTTTTAAAATACAAAAGCTGTTAGCAGTACAGAAGCAGAACAATTATACCATGTGAAAGAAGTAAGTTAAACAGTTGGCTATATATCAGACTTAATGACCATCAAAATAATAGAAAAGCCTTGGCATTTTGGGATGCGGACCCTTTTGTCAAGACTGCACCAGCACCATCATTTAGCAACTAACAGAGTTTGTCCCAAAACATTTGAAGGACCATCAGATAGGCTTACTATACTGAACCTTTTTAACCAAAACAGTTCATATCTTTCAAAGTGCAATAGTTATGTGTGGTCTCATGTTACATATGTTTAATTTGTGAGACTGAATATTGTGTTTTATGCATTTTATATAGATCCTGCAAGCATGTAGAGAGCGAGAACCCTTTGTTTAACAAATTGGCAGCATACTCTTGAGAACAGGTCAATGATAGCCAGTGTACTTGATTCCCTTGTTTCTTCTTTCATCGTAAGAAACTTTTCATCATTGAAAAATGAAATGAATTTGTCAGAAAGGTTGATCAGAAGTCTGCTGGACTTCTTACTTCTAGCTGAGTTAATTTTGCAGCAGATATTGGAGCAAAGTTTCCCATTACCACTATAATTTGTCACTTGAGAAGCTGGTCAGGTGACTCAGAAAGGCATTGTCTATATCTTCTGCCTAGGCAGTGGCTGTAATATACTCTACAATGAATCAATGTTATTTCATACTATTTTTAAGCAAACCCAAATGCTTTCAAAAGGACTTCCATATTTAGGGATTTGAATGTCTTCATAATTATATAGCTTCTTTATACAGAAAGACAATCCACCTTCCTTTTGGCTGGATCTATTTTTTTTTTCCTTTTTAAAATAAATTAAGTGCAAGCAATAGAATAGATGCTTTTGGCTCATAGAAAAGAATTGGGTTTCTAAATAATAAGCCTATCTTAATATATATGTCATTCAATTATTAAGGTCTATACATTCAGATATATAGTCATGTATATGTGTATGTGTGTATGTGTGTGTGTGTGTGTGTGTGTATATATATATATATATATATATATATATATATATATATACATACACACTGTGCTGTATCTTTACCAAATACTTGAGAAAAAAATCTTTAATTGGTGGAAAATATCTTGCAATGGTTTACTGTGTGCAGCATAATTAAGTTACAAGGAGAGCATTCTTCCAAATAATAGAGTACATAATAAAACTGAATGGCTTTAGAATGTTAATTGCCTTCTCTCTTAGATTTCCAATGCCAGGGGTCTGAAACAAATAGTACTTAACCTTTTGAACCTTGGATGAAAAGAGAAGTAGATGTTTGCTTTTGACTGTCATGGTCTTTTCCTGAGCTGAATCAATAAATACACTCTTATAGCTTTAAGTCATGATTCTAATTAGTCAGCCTCTTGGGTCCCATTTACAATGTAAAATCTAAGTCCAATGTGGATTGAAAAGAATTCAACAAGCAGTCTGAACCAATGCCAGCTCAATAAAATAATTAAAACGCCATCAGGCTGTTAACATGCTCTCCTCTCTGCCTGCCTGCCTGCCTGCCTGCCTGCCTATATATATATATATATATTCTCACATACACACATATAATACACACACACACACACACGTTCATATGCATGTACATCCTCTCTATCTCAAATGTCAAGCTGAACTTGAATTTATAAAGAAAAATATATTTTGAAGTTCTGTTGGCTGAAATAAATTATCAGATTTAAAATACAGATGGAGATCCATGAGAAGCCTCATGAACAGCTCTGGAGACATGAAATTTTCATTCTTACAGAGCTGTGATGTGAGTGACATGAAGAATTAGACTTTTCTCTAGGCACTTCCTGGTGAAGCGGAAGAGAAGCCTGGGTGGAAGAAACATCTGTTAAGGATTAAAGCCATTGCGGCAAAGGATTTACTGATCTCTGAGAGGTTCCGAGCTGAAAATACAGAGCAGAGCAAGGAATGGAGAATTTGGAATATGAATGGAAAATCACCCATAATGTTTTCTTGCCTAAGGAGAAGAACACAAGGGGACTCTTCCCTCCCCCCACCTCCAGGCACTCTTTTCTCCAGAAATTAATCAAACAGGTCAGTTGTCTACTCAGAAAAGCCATGATCTCATAATCTGATTACAAAAAACTAACTCTAGTTAATACCTTGTGTAAGTGGGCAAACTATGGTCTGCATACACTTTCTGAACCTTTTTGGAAGGGGGATGAACTCATTGAAAAAATATTTTTTTAAATATTTTATGAATAGAAGAGAATATATGTAGCTCAGGGTGAACTGTGGAGTCTTTGGGGTTCTCTGAGCTTGGTTGTTTGATTGCAGATGTTTCATTACCCGACTAGGTAACATCTTCAGTGCTCGAAGGGAGTGTCCTTCAATGCCCTGGCACTGAAGATGTTACCTAGTTGGGTAACAAAACATCTGCAAGAAAATAACCAGCTCAGAGAACCCTAAGGACCCCACAAAACATTTTAAGCCTTAAAGAAGCTTAAAAAATGAACCTGTGTCCACCCAAGGCTAAAAAAACCCAGGAAAATTGTGAAAAGCTGTAGTCCCACCCAATGAAGTCCTTGTTGTTGGGGTAAAAAAAACCCAGAAAAATAAATGTATTTTCTGGCCAAATTTAGGCTGTTAGGAATCATTTACAAAATCCCTGTTTTATACATGTCTACAATATTTGCTAACACCCCCCCCCCTTTTCTGATGAAGAAGAGAACAGTAACCCTGAGAAACAGCAGTGATTGAGGAAACCAATGTTAGTACCATGTTTGAACAATGTGAACTGCTGATGGATGACTGTGGTGTACAGAAGTACAATTCCACAACTGAGATCAATGCCATGAGAAAGCAGTTCTATTGTTTTGCAGTAAATGTCATCTGTTTAAGATGTAAACTGAGTAGAACCTGAGACTTCACAAACCTTGCTTTGTTCCACCCTGTGGTGATTCTGCAGCTATTACAAATGTAGTGATAATAATGATGACAACTACAACCACCACAATAATAATATGAGGCCACAGATGAAGATTTAAATGAAGAGCCAGAAAAATGTTTAAGTATTCCTGGAAGGTAGCTTGCTTAATACTACCAGGATCACTGCAAATGAACAGGCTGAAGGCCTGCATCGACCTATAAACAAGACACTTTTGAGATTTATAGGCCATCCTAATCTGTTAGGGCTTTTAGGATGGGGGTGAGCAATGCAGTATTGCCCCATTGGTCAGTCCCAAGAGATGGAGGGAGCCGTATCTAGTATGGTTCAGAATCTGAAATAGATAGATAGATAGATAGATAGATAGATAGATAGATAGATAGATAGATAGATAGATAGATAGATACCAGCAGCTGCTGCAGGGGCAGAAAAGGGGGAGAGGATGAAAGAAGCATCATGCACCATCTTGATGCAAGCCCTGCCCCTTTTGTACATATATTGAGATGCTGCACTCATGTATGAAAGGCACAGAGCTTTCCCTTTGACAAAACCATGTCTGATACTTTTTATTCAAGGTAGTACAAATGGCCCACTTAGATTAAAAACAGTTCCTATTTACCAGGCTATTGACTTCAAGGAACAGGAGAGGGGGGAAAAATCTGCATAGGATGCAGTGAGAAGAAAGTAGAGATGGATTTTTAATCATTGAATCTGAAACTATGAAATACGCTTGGCATCACCCAGTCCAGCTCTGTATCTCACTGCACGGATCCTTCAGTTATATCCTGGGTGCCATATACATAGGTTGTTTTAAACCATGAAATGGCCCTTAGTTTGGTCTTCTTTTTAGATATTCACTGATCATAACAAACTTTTGTTGGATGTAGCACACCACATTGACACACTGCCAGGGTCAAGGATAATAGCAGCTGCTGTCGTAACCCAATGCTTTCAATCTTATGCTTGGGAGTACACCTATTAAGCTTCCCAAGCCTATAAATTGTCCTTATTGTTAGAACTCCAGCCAAGCACCCAAGAGTCCATCTGAAACAAGGACAAAGTAAATTGCAGATCTGAAAAACTTAAAGCAAGAGATGGCTCTTTATGCTATCATGCTGCAGCAAGCCCATTCTGTCCCCCAACAACCATAGCTGGATCGGAAGAAGCTTTGGCACTCTGTGTTTTGAAATAATTATAAAGACTTGATGTGTAATGTCAAAATGAATGAAATTTAGCAGAAAATGCAGTAGAAATGACCAGATCTCCCTATTAGCACTTGCTGTACATCTCAGAAGACAGCTGATTCCCAGTTCTATATGGGTTCCAGCATCCAGTGATTTATTGGGTAATTCAGCATTTGCCAGTATGTCTTGTGCTAATTAAATGCATCGCACTCTATTCAGAAATGTCACAATTGATTTGTCTTCTGCAAGCACTGACTTTATTTCAATCTTCTAAAAAAGATTTTATGAGCCCCAGATAACTTAACCTGGCACATTCATCTCCCAGGGAAGCTTCTCTGTGTAAGGTTAGCATGAGATGAAAAAACCAACAGCCAGTGTTGGACAGCTTGTTTATCGTCAAATGTTCTGCATCCAGCCCTACATAATGTATAGGCATTACCCATTTTATAATAATCTATAAAAACCTCCAAATGAAGCAGAAATGAACACGTGCTACTGGTAAATTGCATTGGCTGACAGAGCTGGCAAACAAGATAACTTACAGTCAGTTCAAAATACGTTGATTCACTGTGTTGCAGTTTAATGTGACGATTAATTAAACAATAAAAGTGGAAATAATCAGAGACAAAGGTTTGGATCTCAGCTTAGTCATAGTTATTTATTACAATTATTTATATCTTGCCTTTCAGTATAGCAATCCCATCAAAGCAGCTTACTGACAATAAAAACAATTCTAAATAAAAATGCAATCAATATTCTTTCATTCAGTAAATAATTATAATAAACAAATAAATAAGTTCTGCCTTTGCTCTGATTCCCTGGCGTAGGTGATCTTTTATTAACAACTGCTCCTCTAAATTAAAATGTACTTGGTGCATGAAGATCCATTATGTCATCACTCAGTTTCTTGTCCTTCTACTAAAAGCAGTTGTGTGAATCTGTCAGCCCTTCAAGGTAGACCAGACTAGGAAACCAAAGTCATGTAGACCAATACAACTGTTATTGTGAAGTAGTAACAGAATGTGTGAACTAGGGAGGGCTTGTTTGAGACATCTGCCTGTGTTACACTTCTGTCCTGGACTCTGGTTTCTTTTATCTGACTGTTGCCTTGGCAGCGGATCTTCCACCTATCCCTCATGGCCATTCCCTCTACCTTCTACATGATCCTAATTTGGAATGTGAAATCAGAACACAGGGAAAGGAGCATCTAATACTTTCCCCCTTTTCTGCCCCTGCAGCCCAGCCCAAGTCCATTCCTAGAGCAACCTTTATCCATGGAGAGAGCAAAGTAATAATGGAGGTGGGGGTAATTTAGATCAAAGATACTCTGAGCTGTCCTAATCAAATATGGCTCTTTGGGATATAAGGGAATCCAGTCAAGGCTTTCCTACATCTAAGCCACCATTAAACTGAGAGAGGCGATCACCTAAGGAGGAGATCTTGAGGAGCAGCTCTGTGTGCCCCATAACTTTTAAAAAGCTGCCTGCCCACAATGTTGACATCATCCAGCATCTGTTTGTGGATTAGAGGGGAAGGAGCTCCATCTTATTTTTCCCGTCAGGTAGCAAAATACAAAACATTTGTATTGTTTTATTTTAAAAAGTATTTTAAAAATTGTATTGTTAGGATGAAATTAAGTTTGTGTTAAGCCTCAGTGAAGTCAACGGTTCGATTTAGTGTCACAGTTAACAATAGTTTTTATGGTTAGCGGTGGGTAGAATTGCATTTATATTAAATCTAAGAATGATTACTAGAGTCAGGATAAATATTTGCATTGGTAATAAAGTAAATTTAGATTTAGAGTTGGGGTTCCACAAGGTCTGTGATGAGTGTTAGGGGGAGGGTTAGCTTTATGGTATGCTTTTATGGCTAGTCACGAAGGTGGGTTGCTATTGGGAGTGAGATCTGAGATAATGCTTAAGGTTAATATTTGTATTGGTATTAGAATGAAGTTAAGATTAGGGCAATGTTTCTCAATCTCAGTAACTTTAAGATGTGTGGACTTCCGGGAGTTGAAAGTTGCTGAGATTGAGAACGCTGGATTAGGGTTAGGCTTGCTTGAGGTTTATAGTGAATTTACTGTGAGGATTAGCATTCGGGTGACTTTTTGTGGTTATTTATGGTTATGTTATGCTTCAGAGTGAGTTCTGGGGTTCAGGTTATAATAAGTATTTCTATTGGCATTTGGGTGACATTAGGGCTAGGCTTTCTTGAGGTCAATGATCAAATTGATTGGGTTACCATTCTAGTACCAAACCATATATTTAATTGCTATTAATTAAACGAAATTGAAAAAGAAGGGTTACCTCTGCCTCAGGAGAGTGAGATGGCTGTCTCAAGGAACAGATTTGGAATCCCATGAAAGTGAAGCAGTTGTTAATTATTTTCTATATTTAATGTGTTTTATTACTGCTGCTAGGGATAGAAGGACATACTTGGAGGATTTATGTTTACGTGCACCTTGACCACTTGAAGGGTGATAGAAGGCTATTTGCTACTTCTCCTCAGACAACAAAATGTCTGGGGCCTGTGGTACACTATTTATTTTTTTAATTGTCTTTCATTGGAACGTGTACCTCAACTTTCCAATATCTTCTTTCCCAAATCCCCTGAAATAAAGCTGCATCAAGACATAGCTATTAGCCCTTCGAGGTAGGCCAGGTCAAGAGACAGACACTGCAGGGATTCTTGGAATGCTGCTTTTTTATAGCAGGGTATAATGATAGTATCTTGAAAATCTGCCCAAATATCTCTCTGCTTCTCTTGTACTAAAAAAAAAGCAAGGTAGGATTATTCTGAGTTTTTTTCTCTTGCTTGCTTCAACTTCTGGACTATGCAATTGTTTCTCCAAGTCCCCCCTTAACATTTCTTTCATAACAAAGTCATCTCTAAATGTCTTTACAGTATCAGGGCATTTGTCTGGAGTGGGATAACAACAATAATCCCCAGTGAGGCATTACCTTGACGTGGTTGTGGGGTTTGCATGCTCCAAGGAGGATGAGAGCTATGCCAGAGGTTCAACCATACTGGACAGGTCTCATCAGAGGAGCCAGATGAAGAACGTCTCTCCCATAAACAGTTTACCCAAATATATGAAGACTGAAAACAAAGAAATAATGATCTACTATTACAAATCAAGTCCAACGGGAAGAGAATATCTGAAAAGAATGCACCAGTTCTGGAAAGAACAACATCCAGAATCAGAAATAACAGAACAGAGGCTAGCAGATCAACGTTGATTTACTGTATAATACGAAATAAAGTATTCACAAAAGTAGAATTGGAAGAACTGCAAAGGTCTACCCAAGATAAAGAAATCAAAGCTTGCCAGAAGTAGCTCAGACTGTAGAGGCAAACCAAGGGGAGTTGGCAGTAGAGGAAACCAGCATTGAATCATTTTCATTCCCAAATTAGGCACCCTCTCCTCTGTCTTCTTCTCAGAAAGAACAAAGTCCACTAACTAAAAAACAAGAGGAATTGAAACAAAGAATAACTGAGCATCTAGAACAGCACAAAAACAACAGAATAAGATTGCTTGCATTGAAGCTTGTTACAAAGAAATAGCTAGCACAAGTTTCAAAAGATGCCAATATCGTAATATCAAATATAAGCACCAGCTCACTGCAGGAAACAAATTAACTAATGTACAGCACGGCTGCAGTTATAACTGAAGATCTTGGATGCAAAATCAACAAACAAGAAAAAAAGCCAAACAGTGCACCACCAAAACAGAAGATCAGGTTGGAAAATAAGATCAGCATGCTAAGATCAGATGCAAGCAAGCTGGAACAGATGAATGAAAAGAAGAACACCAAAGAATACCTGATCAAGAAATATCACCTAGAAACAAGGAAGATCAAAGAAGCACTGGAAATAATAAAGCAACAAATAACAGCCATAGCCAAGAAGTTCAGTAGATACAAATCTCCAATTTCAGTTGAATCAGAAACATTTCTACCAATTCATCAATGGAGAGTCTGCAATGAACCACTCAATACCTGACAAAGAAGAAACAGTACAGCTCTGGGCGTAGCTATGGGACAACCCAAAGAAATACAACAAGAATGCAGCTTGGATAAAGGAGGTGGATAAGAATAAAAAAGAAGCTGAAATGAAAGAACTTGTAATAACAGCAGAAATGGTGGAGGAAAGGGCAAGGAAGATCAAGAATTGGTCAGCGCCAGGTGAAGATGAATTACATGGTTTTTGGTTGAAACATCTGACTGGTCTGCACCCACTCATTGCCAAGCAGTTTAACAACATACTGCAAGGAGGTGAAATTGAAGATTGGTTAACGTCTGGCAAAACCTACCTGATAATGAAAGATCCAACAAAAGTGGCAGCAACAGGTAACTACAGGCCAATTATATGCTTACCAACAACTTTCAAATTGCTAACTGGTGTCGTAGCTGATGCAATCCAACAGCATCTAGTTAAAAACAAGCTCTGAGCAGAAAGGAAACCACCCAAACAGCAGAGGAACAAACAATCAGCTCTTAATTGACAAGATGATTTTGGAAAACTGCAAGAGAAGGAAGACCAACTTGAATGTAGCTTGGATTGATTACAAGAAGGCATTCGACTCCCTGCCACATGACTGGATAGTCAAGTGCCTAGAAATAACAGGAGTCAGTAGAAACATCAGAAGCTTTGTGCAAAGATCAATGGTGCAATGGAAGACATAGTTGCCAGTCAATGGTGATAGACTGGGAGAGGTTAACATCAAGAGGGGAATCTTTCAAGGAGACTCACTATCACCACTACTGTTTGTCATTCCATTAATTCGTCTGTCAACAATACAGAACAAGTCAGGCCATGGCTACCAAACATCAAAAACATCTGCCAGGCTATCCCACCTCCTTTACATGGATGATCTGAAGCTGTATGGAAAAACACCATCTGGAATGGAATTGCTGCTCAACACTGTCCGAATATACAGCCAAGATATTGCAGTGGAATTTGGACTGGACAAATGTGCAACAGGGGAAAGATGCCCTATAGAAATAATATTGAGAGTCTCAATGAAGAAGATGACAGCTGGAGAAGTGGACCATTTTTTAACTCTTTTCCTCTGTTGCGGTTGTGCCATTCCTATGACTGCCACTAGCCTCCTTGTTGTCTTTGGCAGTACCCCCTTATTGACTGCACCCAGGCAGACCACCATCCCCACCCTGCCCTTGGTACGCCTCTGGAAAGAGGGTCAAAAAAGTCAAGGTAATAGATTTGATTGCAAAGGCAGGGGCATAATCTTGCCTTTCTTGACCTCAGCCTGTGGACACCCCTGGATCTGTTCATCGAAATTAATATATATTTCCCCAAAGTGAAAAAAAAAAAGACTTTTATTTCTGTTATCCATGACAACACCAGACTCCTGTGGTGAGTGGTGGGAGCCTTGGGCAGGATTTTGCAAAGTCCTTTTGGGGGGGTATCAAATCGCAGATCCACTCTTTGGAACTACTCAGACCATTTCTGACTTAGCAGACTTCTGAGCTGAAAAGAAACCACAAAACATTAAATAAGAACTATTTTATATAAGACACAGAATAAAATGTTTTATTGACTAAGAGTCAAGAGGGGTTATATAATATAGCCTAGAAAAACAGTGCATGGTTGCAAATGTAGATTTTTACTGAAAGTTTAAAATGTGATGAAGAATGTGTGTGTGTGTTATTTTTTCAATCTGTAGTCTACAAATAACTGAAATCAAAGCCTGTTTGTTTAACCCAAATAAAATGTGGTCCACATAAGGCTTTTTTTCTTTTGCTCTCAGAATAGTTCCTGAAAATCCTGCTTATAGAAATAAATGTGTTTACTTGGATAATAGCCTCAGTACTGTTTCTATAGTAAGATCAGACAACTGCTGCATGTTTGATCAAATAAAATCCTACCTAGATATTATTTTTTTCAGGAGATAGTAAAGTTTACGGTAATGCAGTGATTCAGCTCACTGTTACCCTTTGCTTTCAACTGGTTTCACTTATGCAAAAGACTTTTAAGGTCATAGGCAGGGACAAAAGAGGAGGCAAGTGGTTTGACAGAAATAAGCCCTTGAGTTATTTTCTGTCCCCGCAGCAATAATAATGACAAAGCTCTGCTTTTTTTGAACTGGAGCATTGGATAAAAAAAAGAAGAAGCCAATAATAGTTGCCTCAGAAAAGATGCAGAGAACTTGAACCACTTAAGTTCCAAGCTGAAACATAAGGGCAGCACTTTGAAGAAAGAATCTCACATACACACATATACATATATACACACATACATACACACACACACACACATAAACACATACTGACACACAGAAATATATATAAACACACACACAGTGTTCAACGCATCAGAACATTTTTAAAAGCATGGATCCATTTAAAAGGCACCCCCATTAAAAGCTAGCCCATTTAATGATGTCCCTCTTTGTCCTTTCCAAAACTCCTTTTAAGGCCAGTCATTTACATACATAGAAGGAATAATATGCATAAAATGTGAATGTGTTGATTTATACATATGTATATACATTTAGAATAATCCCTATAATTTAAAAAAAGATGAAGAACAGAGTTTGAGTCACCTATTAAGTTATCTATTTAAGCCATCCTATTCAGTCTGCAATCCAGATGTGAACTGATGATGAGAAACCCAAAGCTTTCATTTGTACCTTGTGTGAATCTATTGGTATAGGACTTGGCGGGCTGTACAGTGGAAGGACTGAATTCTTAGGACTCAACCTAAGACTTAAACCAAGACTGGATCATAGAACCCTGCCAAGAGAGGGTATTTTCAAGCCAATTCCAATCCTTTCTGACAGGCTTTCCAAATAAAAAGCAGCTTGTTAAAATAGCCCATGAGCCAATGTAGTAACTCAGCACTAGACTCTTTGTGCTAAACAGTTTCTGGGGAAAGAAGGAAAACTCAGGTCACTAGAATGAAACTTCTGGTATTACTTCTACCTTTCTGCCTCCCTCTCTGTAGGAATATAAGGAAAGTCCACCATCAATTCTGCTGGAAGTGAGTCTGAGTGCTCTACTACCACAGAGTTACAGTGGATTGAACACTAATGTCAAATAATGTCTGGCTAAGATAAATCTTTTCCTACTCAACAATTTTAAAAAGCCTGAAACAAAAGGTACATTACTGAAAGTTGCATGTAGATAACAGTAGTTACATTTTAAAGAAGTTTATCATGGAGGAATGCTTACTGAAAAGTTTGCATCAAGGACATACATACTTCAAAGACTAAAAGCAGAGTAATTTGGCTAAATTAGGGGAGGATGGTTAGAAACTAGGGAAGAGGCTCACCAAGACTCCATATGGTACAAAATTACAAATGTAAATGGTTAGGAAATTTTCTACAATAAAAGAACAAAGCTATAGAAAAAATGATGATGATGGTGATGATTTAACAACAATGAAAAGAAATTGGAATTCTGGTCCCCTAATGCAAACAATAAAGCAGATGGGATTTTTAACAACTGCATATTCCTATTCTTGTGTCCCTTCACAGTTTGGTGGCAGACGGCCCATTGCATAGAAGGTGACAGTCCAGAAGCAAGAGGAATAGATGCCTACTGGACACTTTTTCATTCCTGAATTGCTTCTCATGGGGGACTTGATTTTATGTATCTCTCTGGAAGGGATTGTCTAACTGAGCAAGAGCCAGCAAGCTTTTGATGACTTTTTTCTCCCAGGTTTCTTCTATAATTTGTCTCTTGATATCATGCAATATCATCTCTAGATTGATTGATTAGTGTCAATCAATCAGTCAGTGTCGACTCTTAGCAACCACATAGATAGATTTTCTCCATGATGATCTGACCCTAACCTGGTCTTTCAGGTCTTCCAACAGTGCACCCATCGCCACTGTAATTGAGTCTATCCACCTTTCTGCTGGTCTTCTTCTCTTTCTTTCTACCTTTCCCAGCATTAGAGCCTTCTCCAGAGAGCTAGGACTTTTCCTAATGTGTATGAAGTAGAATAATTTGAGCCTGGTCATTTGTGCCTCACGGGGATGTGGTGGCGCAGCGGCTTAATGATGCTGAAAGTTGCTGGCCAGAAATGGTCAACGCTTCAGCGGTTCAAGTCCAGCCTTCGCATTAGCAGGGTGAGCTCCTGTTTCCTCCCCAGTTCCTGTAAACCCAACAGTTCGAAAACTCACGTGAGTAGATAAATGGGTACTCTCACTCCAGTGGGATGAAAAATGCTGGCGGCGCCTTGCACAAAGGAGTTGGGAGCAGTTGCTGGTAAGTGCGAAAAACCGTGCACGCCCAAAAAGGGCGCGAAGCAACGGAAACCCCACCTCCTGCGCTCGCCAGCTGGGGTCTGCTCTAGGAAGGAGGCACTGGCAAACCACTTCCGAAACACCTTGCCTTGAAAACTGCAAAGGACTCGTCCAAGCAGTCACTGCAGAGTCGGTAACGACTGGGCGCAGATAAAAAAATAAATAAATTGTGATAACTCTGTGTTGATTTGTTTAATGATCCATTTGTTTGTTTTCTTTGTTTTCTCAGGAGTCTTCTCCAACACCAAAGTTCAGAAGTGTCAATACTTTTCCTATCCTGCTTCTTCAAAATCCAACTTTCAAAATCCAACTTTCACTTCCATAGAGTGTCACAGGGAATACCATTCTGATTTTTGTAGATATAAGCACATCACGGCATCTGAATATCTTTCTAAGGCCTTCATGGCTGCTCTACCAAGTGCTGGTCTGTGGTGTATTTCTTGACTGCTTGTTCCTTTACTGTTGATGGTTGATCCTAAAAGACAGAAGCTACCCAGCACTTCTATATCTACATTACCAATTCTAAGGCTGGTGGGTGTACCTGTTGTCATTAGTATGGCCTTCTTTATATTTAACTTTAATCCCATTTAGTAGACCTTGCAGATCCTTTGCATTTTTGGCTATTAGAGTAGTGTCATCAGCACAGCACAGGTTAGAATCTCTAGACTAGAATATCAGAATTACAGCCGTATTGGAAATGAAAGTTGCTTATAGCAGTGTTTCTCAAACTTGGCAACTTTAAAATATGTGGACCAACTCCCACATTCCCCAACCAGCAAGTTGCCAAGGTTGAAAAACACTGGTTTATAGTGACAAAATATACAATCAGAAAACTCAGTTCCCAGTTAGAAAGTTCTAGTTGCAGTCAGCAGGTCATTGAAATAATTCCTGCAGCATTAGAGGATAGAGAATAGAACAGATTTTCCCTCAGTTGGGAGCCTGCAAAGGAAAGACAGTATGTACATATTTTTGCATGTCCAACTAGAGTTTCCAAATGCATATCCTGAAACAGAAGGCAAAGCAGTACTGCTGTTTCTCCTTTTCTATTTAATAACTAGTTGGTTTCTACTGGACAGAATATCTAAAATTTTGTCTTGGGCAATCTGAATTTTGGTCCATACTATCCCTGTTTTTTGGAGTGGAACACACTATTCAAAAGCTAAATGTCATCCTTGACCTGAAAAAGGTTCAGGAAAAATGAGAGAGAGAAGAAAATGAGTAGGCTGCAGCAAGACAGGGGTTTATGGAAATGATCTTGCCAACAGAAATGTACATTGTGACATCAGAATAGAAACTCTGCCCCTTACATATTTGGGTACGATGTCATGATGCACGTACAAAGGGGCAGCGTGTATATCATGACATTATAATTCATGTTTTGTTATTTTGCTGTCACTGAGGTTGGGGATAGACATCTATGCAGAGGGCTTCTTCAGAATCTTGAACCAGTACTAGGACAACTTTAGTATAATTCAAATCCTGATATACAAAGCAAATCAATAACTTATTCCCCACTGATCCTGAAAAAAAATGTTTATTTCGTGGGGAAATTCCTTATATAGCAGCAAGCACTGTCCCCATCATTTAATAGGCCTGTGGCTTTTGTCAATAGGGAGGAGGGAGAAAAAATCCACACTCCTTGTGATGGTCAGCAGTTGCCTGGAAGAAATATGAATGAGACTCGAGTTCTCCAGCCAGCTGGAAAACAGAAATAATTTCTTAGAATAAGGCCTGGTGTTTTTCCACTTGCTCTTGCAGGGAGTAATATGATAGACAGGATGAACAGAGGAAGGTCAAAAGTGATGCCGGAAGAGGCTAGAATGGATCCTAAAATGTTTGCATCAGGCAATAACGGAGGAGTGAATCAAAATAAGCAGAGGAAACATGGGGTTCCTGGGGCCATTGACTGCAACTGGTGAGGCACAGACCACTAGAAATCCCTGTCAGGTCCAGGAACTTGCCCTTTTTTTTCCACCTTAGAATTCTAGACTAGGCCTGATCTTGTGAGGCACCCACTCTGCTCTGTAGGTGCCTGTCCAGCTATCTCCTGCTGATTCAGCCACAGCAACAGTCAATTCCATGTCTAGTAGATGAGAAGGAGGCTACTATCACTATGTCTGTGTAGAGCGATGCTCTGCTTTCATGCAAACAAGTCTTCCTTGCAGGAAAAGCCTTGTGGCTACCAATTGGTCAATCTAAGAAGTTAGGCTGCAGAGAATTGTAGAACAGCACACCCAGTCATGCTGTACTTGCAGGACATCCAAGTAATGAATGTCCTGCAATGAGCAATGAGATTGCCCTCCAAGGCTCCTACCAGCTGTGATCCTATGATGTTTTAACTCTACCCTCTGGTCCTATCAGGTCCCTAGAAGCATGATCATGAATAAGAAAAATAAAATATATAATAGAAATAATTCTTATCCCATAAAAACAGAGCGAGGGAGGTTAGATGAGCTTTCTATGGAAGATCCAGAATTATGGCTGTGTCTGGGAAGCTGCATTTTGGAACTTGTTGTTTCTGGCCTAATCAGGATACATGAGCAGGGGGACAAAGACCAGAGCAAATGAGCATTTCCCCAGACAACTGCCATTCTTCCTTTAGTAGATGTACAGCAAATTTTGGAAACATATTATGTATGGTATTTCCACAGCGAATCGCCCATGTTAAATAAACCTGCGGTTTAAAATAGCTCCATTTGTGCTGCTGCTTCTCTTTCAACAGTGATTGCCCAGCATGTAGAAAATATTCAACGCAATTGAGGGGAAAAAAATACTATCGCTAAAGACAATCAAGAGAGAAAAATTATTTCTTTATTCTCATGGAAAGGCTACCCTGCCTCAGTAAGGTCAATGGATGACAGATAGACCTGTGTGACAGTTAAGACACAGACTAGCAGTTAGATTGCATCTCCTGGGAAGTTCACAGAATCAGCTCTGTGTCCTTTACACAGCCCTAATGAGCTTACCGTGAAATTTGCTGAACCCAAACATGCAGCAATTTCACAATTAGGAGCTGAAAATGTCAGATTGTCTTACATATTGTCACACGTTTGTTTTCATGATTTTGGGGTCCTCCTTAATTCTCTTTTTTAGTGTGTATACTCTCATTTCTTTTAGGCCAGAGGAAATAATAATTAACAGACAGGCAACATGTCACGGAAGGCCTCTAATCATAATTAATTAATTTGGAGTTGCATAAGTTCTTAAACACATGATGCATTAATTTAGCCTAATTATGTATCTAACTCAAGAGTCCCCAGATGGCAGCTATAACTGAGCATTAATTAATTTGCTTGCTATACTTATGGTTAACAAAACCTCGCTGAAAAGAAGAACTGTGGGGAAACTTTAAAAAACACCCTGACAGCTCTATCAAAATCCAAACCCACAAGAAAAAGAAAAAG
The DNA here is from genome assembly GCF_059951505.1 of Python bivittatus. Lineage (NCBI taxonomy): Eukaryota > Metazoa > Chordata > Lepidosauria > Squamata > Pythonidae > Python > Python bivittatus. The sequence continues at coordinate 20,398,509 of NW_028277088.1, read as the reverse complement.
TAAGAGCTTTTTGTAAAACTTACTAAGTATACTTGGTCTGGTCCCAGGAAAAGAAAGCATTTATTTTTAAAGAAGCTTGACTCTGAATTAATTCCTTGCCCTCAATTAGCTGAGTTTGGGAAAGTTGGGTATTCTCTGATTAAGACAATGATCTGAGGGCAAATACACTGTTGTGATATACAGGTAATTTCCTGGTTCTAGAATTCTCTGTTCTAGAAGCCTACCCAGTAAACAGGATGCCCTTGGTGGAGATATGGAAGATCCATTATCAAGGCAATGAATAGACAAACACTGCTTAAGCCCAGATGAGTGGGGAGGGTTATGAAAATGTCTCAGATGCCTCCTTTCTCCCACCTGCCCCCAAATTCACATGAATATAAAAGAAGGAGGAGAAGCACATTCAGCCTTGCAAGATTCTGTTACTATAGCCATTCTTAATCAAAGTAGTTTTAGGCACATGTAGCGTCTGTTTCTTGGCCTGGTCTACCTTGTAAGGCTGACAAGAGGCCAGATACCCTAGTGCTATCTCTACAACACCAGGCAAAAATGATTTTATTCCTCCGGGCTTTCAAGATTTTCATTGCTGTATGGTGAGTTGTATTTACTCATTCATTAGATTTACAGCTCACTTTTCTCCTATAACTATAGTTGATTATATGGCATCTCCTTTTCCAATTGCTGTCCACAATGGCAACCTTCTGGGGTACTGGTGGTGGGGGGACTCAAACCTGAAACTTCCCAGTTCTAATACAGCATCTTAACCCCTATACCACACTGATTATCACTGGTTTCCAACTGCCACTATCATTTTAATTGTGTTTAGTAGTCTATTATTTTGTTTTTTTAGGGCAGCAAGCAAAAAATGCCAATTGCTAGGGTGCAGTGGTGAACGAAGGCTATCCCTCCTTGCCCTATTTGCGACCTCCCTGGAGGCATCTAGTCAACCAATATGTGATGCAAAATGCTGGGTCAGATAGATCTTTGGTCAATGCAGCAGAGTTCTTCTTTTGTTCTATGCTGACATAAATTGCTTTGGGAATATGACAGGAGGACAGTAGAGGACATTTTTAATATAACATGAATACTATATAATCATGGGAAGGTAGAAATTTGCTCATGACAGTGACAATTGTTATGCATAGATACACATTTAGAAATACTACCAAACTGTTACTGACAATTAGGAGTCACCAACCTTTTCAGCTTCATCATGATCTTGTGCAATGGACTGAATGCCCAAATAAATAAAAGGAATAAGCCAAATTGCACAAAAACCCAGTGATTTCCCCTAGAGATCTAGTATAAGAATGCCAAAAGCTTGTGGGTCTAGTGACCTTGTGATTGTTTAGCTATTAAAAAAATAAATAAATTCAATAGTTATTATTAATGAGGAGGAGGTTATTGGTGCCATTTTAGGGTACAATGATTGTCAGTGCCCCACAGGTCATCTCTAAGCTAGCCCTTGCTTTTATTATTAAATGTGATTAAGCAACATATATCTATATCAAAATAAGTTTTATGCTACTCGCATTTTTCCTCTCACAGCATCTAAGGATTCTGAGTCTGTACCCACTACATTTAAGAATTGCCATTGGTCAGAGTACATAAGACTGGGCTGCAAGATGGACAAAGGGTCAGATCTATTAATATGTATATGGCAGTTTCTGTCAGCCTCACTAGGCAGCACAGACCAGAAAATCAACTCTGTAGGAAGACTAGAAATACTTTTATTGAGATTGACTATAATCTTGCAGGTCTAACCAATTGAACTGTGGCTAACCAATTGAACAGTTAGTTCACTCCTTAAAGATTAGCATCACTTTGCCTATAACCATCAAATCTAAGTAGGTCACTCTGCAACAAGTGAGAAGGCTTAATTATGCAATTGTTTCATCACTCCATTGTTCGGTACCTTGTCAGTTATCTGTCAATTACATCTTTTGTAAAGGACATGCTATTATACTCCATAATAGAATTCTTAATATCGTTGACCCACTAAAACAAGCACAAGATAATAAATAATTTACCATGACCAGAACTACCGGATCTCATTATAAGTTCAGCAAGAATTTACATGGTCCTCAGCCATGTAGAAAGAAAGAGTGGGATACCAGTAAACTTGGAATTCATGAGAGAAATCTTTTAATTTAGCATTTATTTGTTTCCAGTGCCATGCATCAAGGTAAGGTTGCTATATTTAATTGCTTGAAGCTTCACCCAGAACATCTATGAAGTTTTTTCCTACCTTGTCTTCAAATCTTTCTTCAAACTTTAATATTTCTAGAAAGTCTTATCTAGGAAGGCCAAAAGTCCAATTTATAGAAGAATGGAGCTCCATTTTAAGGTCCAATTCAGTTCAGTCCTGTGACTGAAGAGTTATTCTCTTACAATGAATTATAAGAAAGCTGAACAGGAGACTTGAAGTCCCCATAACAAGCCTTGCCACATTCTTCCTCAGTATAGTGAGATGAATTGTATTCTACTTAAAATATAGTAATTATATCTCAATTTACACCTCTATGCATATATCAGCATATGCACATTTTATGCAAGTCTACCTATTTCTTTTCTTTTTCATCTTAGCTGCACACACATCATTTAGTATTTCACTCTGGTTTTCTTTACCTGTGCTGAGTTTAGACTCTGTAAGATTCTATCTAAGATGTCTTCATGGGAAGTGCATCTCCTTGTTGCTGTATCCACTACCTGTTTGCTTGTACTTTTTTTCCTCTGTCCAATCTGAAAGGTAGAAACAAGGTGAGGGAAGCTATGATTCTCATCTTTGACTAGACTATGGTCTCTCCTTGAGGCTGTATTAATGTGCATTTCCCTAGCCCTTGAGTTGGCAAAAAATATGCCAGCTAAATTTGCACTGTCCCAGAGTATGCAGTTCATCCTTACTGTTTTACTGCAGGAAGATTTAAGGGCAGTGGTTGGTGGATTTCTCTGGCTTTGTTTCCCTCTCTCCCTGCATCACCAGCCAATGGTAAATGCATCACCAGTCACTTTCTTGATGTACTAAGTGATTAAAAATAGGTCTAATGCTCTTTCAGAAGAATGCTCTACCTGTATAGGTAAGGATGGCTCTATGGAAGCCAGGTGTGTGATCTCTCTGGCAGTCCAAACCAAAATAGCCATGGAGGACAATGGCCAGTGGGAAGAGACATGCCCACAGCAGCCAAGAGTAGTCAATGGGAGTTTGGCAGATCTCAGACCCTGTATCATCACCAGCACTGACAATGAACATTCATGTAGCAAGACTTATGTTTGGAGAAGAGGAAAAAATATAGCTAAAGCAGAACAGCTAAAGACAAATGTAAACTGTCTCTGTAGTGGGCTGGGAATAAAAAGAAGGCTGATCATGAGGACATATCTTGTAAAAACCCCATGGTTAGTGGGGTGTGAAGATGAGTCCTATAACTCATACATTATGTTTTCACAGGAACTGGCATACTCAAATCATCAATGAAGTGTAACACCAACAACAAAAACACAGGAAGATGAGTATTGTGTACAATCATTGTTTATCATAACACAAAGTAGCTGAGGTAACTTCTGAAGAAGACTACAGTATTGTTGAATATTAGAGGACCAACACTGGTGTTTGGCCTAAGGGCTTTGTTACTTGGCTGAGATAAATGCTTTGAAAATAACAGTGTATTTCAGCAAAATGAATTACTGAAAAAGCAGAGGGAAGGAGGTGGGTGGAGACCATTCCATCCGATGACTGAAATTTGTTCAATATGATATGAAACTGAGTGCATCTTGCCTATAGGGATAAAAATCACTGAAATATCTCTCTTTAAAAATTCATGCATGTTTGTGTCAGTATTCCTCTCAAGAAAACAAAGTTAATAATAAGGAGAGAAAAAATACACACGAGCCCATGTTGCAGTGTCTTTGAAACAAATCTTTGCGTAATGCATGCAAATCTAACATGTTGAAACTAAATAAATAGAAGTTATTTCCCACAGTGCAAGTGCTGCTGAAGTTTTCCCATTAAATGTGAACCAGATGATTTAAAGTTTTTTAAGAAGGATATACCTTCTGATTTAAGTCTCTCATTCCATGCTGCTGAGAATCTAAAATAATATGGGGCAAATTAAATGTTCTAGAAAGACAAGAGTCTTTGGAAATGGTATTACATCCAATTTAGTATCTGCCTGACCGGTTCGATCTGGCAGGCTTGGTATGCTCCAAGTTTCATCGATTAAACAATGCCACCTTTTGGGACCCCAGAAGCGCCTTCTCTGGAGCAGCGTCTGCCCTCTGGAATGAGGTTCCTCCCAGGATTCGAATGGCTCCCATGTTACTGGTATTTCAAAGGGCCTTAAAGGACTGGTTTTTCGCCCAGGCCTTTGGAGAGCATGACTGATGCCTCTTTCTTCCTTTCTGTTTCACTCTGGGTTTATTTTCTTTGCCATTGTTGTTCTTTTGTCTTGTGCTGTTTTTGTGATTTTTTTTTTGTATTGTTCTTTATTTTAAATGTTTTAACAGTTGTAAACTGCCCAGAGTCACTGAAGGTTGGGTGGCATATGATGATGATGATGATGATGATGATGGTGATGCGTGGAATGTTGCAAGTACACCAGACAGTTGAAGAAGAAAAAGGGGCATTAGAAGAATATCCGAAGGACAGTGAAGAAGATGCATTGAAGCTAGTACACCATGAAGGCTTACTGAATACCAAAGAGACCAAACTGGCCTATAAGAAAGACCAAACAAAGAATTGAAAAGAGACATGGCAAAGGAAAGTATTACATGGCCAGTACACAAAAAAACTAGCAGGCAAAGCAGATAATAAACAAGACCTGGCAATGGCTAAGAGCAGGAAAGTTGAAGAAAGAGACAGAGGGGCTAATTCTGGCTGCCCAAGATCAAGCCTTAAGAACAAATGCATATAAAGCCAGAATTGGGAAGACAGCAACAGACAGCAAATGCTGCCTCTGCAAAGAAGCTGAAGAAACAGTGGACCACCTAGTTAGCTGCTGCAAGAAGATCGCACAGACTGACTACAAACAATGGCATGACAAAGTAGCAACAATGGTGCACTGGAATAGCTGCAAAAAATACCATTTGCCTGCAAGCAAGAACTGGTGGGACCACAAAACAGACAAAGTAATAGAAAATGAAGAAGCTAAAGTGCTCTGGGACTTTAGAGTTCAAACAGACAAGCACCTGCCACACAATACCCCAGACTTAACAACTGTTGATAAGAAAGACAAAAAAATCTGAATAGTGGACATTGCAATACCTGGAGACAGCAGAAAGGAAGAGAAAGAACTGGAGAAAATCACAAAAGACCTGCAAAAAGAAGTAGAACAACTATGGAAAAAGAAAGTAAAGTTAGTACCAATAGGTGCCTTGGATGCAATCCCAAAACATCTGGAGCACCACTTGAAGACTATCGGCATTGATAAAATCACCATCAGTCAATTGCAAAAGGCAGCTTTACTTGGAACAGCTTACATCCTGCGACGATACCTTTAACACCATCAAACAACAACATCTGCCTATTCCAGGTCCTTGGGAAGGACTCAATAGGTGGATAAAAATGCCAAATCTGGTCTAAACATCTGGCTGACTGTGCGACCAATCGTAATAATAATTTAATATTTAGTACTGTTTATTCTGACCTGCAAAGGCTTTCAGTGTACCAGTGGCTACCTGATCACTAAAGCAGGGCACAATCTATATTGCATCCCCTTTTGTTCCTGATGCAGTGCCAGTTATTTTTTTAAAATACCATTGCTGTTCACTGGGCACACAGTCATGTGGGTAACACAGTGTCTGCTGTTTCTCATGCAAGCTACTGATGCACAGCAATTGTGGAAGCAGTAAGCAAGATTTTAAAAATTGCACGTGTTTTATCTTTTTGTTTACAGCATGACTGAATGCCAAAAGCTACATGTATCACTGCAACTGTAGGAGAAGTAGAAAATTCCACTGACAGTTCAGCCTGTGCAAGAATGTACAGTTGTCTCATCTGATTGCACCAGAGTACAAGAAGTTTCATTTTAGTAACCTTTTTCCAACTGAATTTAAAAAAAAAAAAATCAGAGTTTTAACTTCCTCTCTAATTGTGCTATTTCAGGTTGCCTTAAAAAAAATGTGGCAAGCACATGTGTTCCTTTGCAGTTCTGCAGGAATGTATGTGTAAAAGAAGGATTATGTAGTTTGCAGCTATGAAGTTGAATAGGTGCATAGCAGGCAAGAACTCGGGGGTGGGGGGGGGGGGATAATTGCTAATTTTCTGCTTGCAAAGGAGAAGGTGGGGCAAAATTTACAACACCTGAAATGGGGGGATTTTTCTGTCATTTTCCAGTGCTCTAGAATTTAACCCCCAGTTCCCATAGGTTTAATGACTCAGTATCCATGGTTTTGTTATGCATGTTTGAACATGGAATCATAACCCCACTGGATGAAGTCCACTTGTGACAGGTCCTAACATTACTGCATCCTTGGATATTACTTCATAAGGTTATATTGGTGTTGTTTGTTTCTATTTTAGGAGTGTGTGTAAGTTTACTTTGGAAGATAGCTAGTGGTTCCTGATCAATTCCTATATAAAAACTTTAAAGGGTTTCTGAAATGTTAACATATTGTGCTTGTGGCTTTCTTTTTTAGCGAGAATTCATGAAATACAGATTCATATTCCTGAAGATGAAGGATTCATCTCTGTATCTCTTTCTGAAAGGGTAGCAAGGCATGGAAGGCTGAATTGTACCAAAAGTTCAGATGCTCAGAGTCTGTGACATTTCCTGCCAGAATACATTGAATTTAATAGATCCCATGAAGCCATCGCCTGTGATCCAGTGAACATTTAGCATGCTGACATCTCTTGAAATAAAAATCTCCCTTGCCCACAAAAACAACTGTTATCTGCATCATGGAAATTGTTAAGGATGTTTAGAAAGTGAAAAGGTGCCATTTAAAAATCAAATACCCCTTCTAGACAGTGTACAACAGGGGTGAGAAACTTTGAGGGGTTCTGGGTCACACATTTTGTTGATGGGTATGAGGGTCAGAGCGGGCAGCATTAACAATTCAGAGTGGATGAGACAAATCATATCTGAAAACATAGTGGGATTTTCTACTCCATTGTATGGAGTGGGGGAAGGCTTGGCTTCCTTGTTTCTGTTTTTTAAAACTGTGTTAAGTCTTTTTTTGGAGTTGCACTACCCACGAAGAGTATAGGCAGGAAACAGCCACTGATTTTCAACAATCATGCTGCCCAAACTTCAGAAACTTTGGACATTTCAACAAACGGGAAATGTAGAATTTATGCCATGGGAGAGAACACTGGGCAAAGGGCAAAATGTAGTCTACTCTTATAAAGGCTGACTTTAACTTAATCCCTTTTAAATTCAAAGAAGTGACATTAGAGTGCCACCTGAACATCACATGCGTGTTAGAGAATTTGTACATTAGGCCTAAGTCTACTAATCATGAGTGCATGGGTGTCTGCAGGGCATGGTCAAAGAAGTCAAGATGGCGGCTGCAACAGTGCAATTAAAGCTCTGCCTGTTTTTTAATGTGTGATGCATATAAAAATAGGCAGAGCTTCACTCGCACTGTTGCAGCCATCATCTTGATTTTTTTGACCACATCCTGCAGATACCCCTGCGTGAGTGTCTGTCTGCAAATCAAAATGCTTCCATATAGGCGAGGCGATGCTCATGCCATGAGACCTGGACTTTAAAAAAGAGCCATCCCATTCTTTTAAAAACATGTTTAAATGGATACCAAATAAGATCATGCTGAGAATGTATGTCTTCTGATCCTAATACTAAAAGCTTTCAGGGAAAGCAGAAGTTCTCAGTAAGCCTTAGAGCAGGCATCTCTTACAGCCTTTTGTCACACCGTGTTCCCTAAAATCTGATTTATATTCCCAAAGGCATGACTACTCTCCCTAAGCAAAGTTGCCATCCGCATACTTTTTCTGAAATCAAATATAGATGATGACATTTTATTTAAGCAATTAAACGCTATTAATTGGTTTGGTATTCACAGGAACAATAATAATTAGCTCATCCAAATAGAAGACGTCCTTCCCCTGAAACACATGGATTGCCAGGCAGATTCCTAATCAGACTTGATAGAGAAGCAGATGAAATCTCCTGGGTCAAGCCTCCCAGGAATTTCATTTTTCCTTATGAAATTAAAGTGAGATAACTTTGAAATATAAAACCCCTTAAAAAATCTGCAGATTTTCCTTTGGATAAAAAAAGGCAGGCACCTTGATTTAATTGGTAAAAACAAAATTGTTTGCATTGAAGTTTGGGCAAGAGAACCTAAATTATGAAGCTAAGATGGATGTGTCATCCCATTTGTTTGTTTCATACCACTTGCCTACTATGTCTTTGGAAATCTGACAAATGTTGAATATAAGTGATATTTAATTAGCCAATTAATTTAATTATTCAGGTTCTACCCTTACTTTTCAGCTCAGTGGGAGTTATTCTCTGGGAAGCAGGCATTAGTGGAAAACCCTCTTGAAGAAGACACTCTGCTTTGTGTCTCTACTACGATCCCATTGATTGTAGGAGAAAATATAAGCAAATTCACTGGCATTGGGGAAAAAACATAGGAGGATTCTTGGATTAAAATAATGAATTCTTTCTCTCATCTGTCTGGTTGCCTTTGCCTCATGGAGGGGTATCACTTTGAATGCCAAAAGCTCGATTTTACAGTGGTATTACCACAATACAAGCAGCACTAGTAACAAATGTACTATCTTCACTAACAAGATCCCAGTTTGGCATTCAGATATGCTGTAGCCCAAGATGCTATTAACCAGAAGAGCCATATATTCACCTCTGAGCATATTTAGTCCTCATTAGGCTAGTTGTTTTTATAAGTATCTAATGAGCAAGTTTGCAAACCTTGGACTTTTCCTGAACATCCTGATGCCTCCCCCTGCCCCCCCCCCCAGTAGTACCTTTTTGGCTCCAACCCTACTGATATTTACCCCTGAGTTGGCTGTTAGAATTGCTGTTGTTTAATTATTTACTTACTTGGGGCCTGACACCTCTCTGTATCTATTTTCTTCTGCTATACTCCTTTTTTCCCCCGTACATCATTAATGTAGAGAAATCACAATATCTTTATATTATTATATAGTGATCAATATTACTGTTAACTTTTTAGAAGAAGAGTTGCTGTGCATTAGAGGACACGCCCTTCAGAGGCCAACGTCTAGAAAATGGCACGACTTCTATTTGCTAGAAAGCAGGAGTGAACACCTCGTTATGCTAATATTGCATGCTAGAGGTTTGTTGTACGGTCTTCTGATGCATCCATTCCTGGGCATTATTGGATATAGAATGACTGTGCAAGGTGAGCCTTTGATGTGACACACACTGGCATTTCATTTGCTCCATCAGTGTTACATGCAATTGCTATAGCAAAGTGCTAAACGCAGCCCTGCCACTGGTCATACTGTAGCTGCTCTTCAGATAAATAGAGTTAAATCTCTGGGGCAGTTAATCTGACACTTTTCATGAAAACTAAATTCACACCATAAAGAGGCAAACAGGAAAAATAACCCAGCCTGATTTTAAAAAATGATGCTGAGTTGTACAGAGCTGTAAGAAAGTAATAAAATTGGGGAAGCAGCTCTATTTTCAGAACTGCTGAAAAGATGTCAGACTAGCACTCTAAACAAAACTAATTTATTCTGCTAGTGTTCGTAGACGGACAAAGGCATTCTGAAAGGAAGCCCATTTAGATTTAGTGGTAAGCTTGCAAAGTCTTTGTGGAACTGGAAAACAAAGGGAGTGGTCTGCCTTTTGCAAATAATAGCAGAGATGGATATATATGTGTGTCTGTGTGTGTGTACATACACACACACATTCGTGCATACTGTTCTTGCTATATGTGCAATAATTGTGTTTCTGTATCAGCCGCATCCTTAATAAGACACAACAATGATTGTTACGTGGAGCTTTACTTCTTCGATCAATAAAATTAGAAGAGACAGGCAGCGTTTTAAGGCACTTGGTACAATTTACTTTGACATAATATGGCTTTTCTGGAAGACTGTGGATAAAAATACATGTCCTGCAACAAATTCCCATTTTATTTTGGTAAGTTGCCCCTACTGCTTTTCAAATTACTGATTTTGGAAACTTTACCCAGAAGAAATGTGGGTCAGCTTTACAGCACAGGATTCTAGTTATCATTGTATGTAGTTTTGGTTCAGTCCTTTCTCTCTGTTAGTCATCTCAGTATAACCCAATTAGATTTTCTTTAAACTCAGTATGTATCTTTTTCATCTGCTACTGTACATGGATGCCATAATGTGTTAAGCTCACAAATTATATTCATTTTTTAAAGCTGGTTGTACTGTTTTTGAGCATTAATTTGGTCTCAGAGGTTTGACAATCCCAGCTGAATGAAATATCACATACTCATGAAATAAACAGCACATCGGGCATTTGGTGTGTATTATGATTTAAAACAGTGGCTCTCCACCAGTGAAACATGTACCACAGAACCTCAGAAGCAGTCAGTTAATTAAAAATTAAATTAAGTCTTTAAACCATAACATACATCATAATTATATAATGACAGAATACTTGTAAACAGATAATACTTTCATAAAAAGTGAGCTTTTTGTTCCTATTGTAGGGGATAAAGTGAATAGTGGGAATCAGGGAAAACACTGATTTGAAAGATTTGAGGCAAAGTTTATCATTGTCTTCTGCTCTACTGGCATTATTATCCTCACCCACTTTCTCCAGATCAGCACCTAGCCAAACCACCTAAGAACATATATAAAGCTGCTTAGTGCAATGTCAGGCTATTTCTCTGGCTGGCAATAGCTCTCCGGAGTCACAAAGTATCATCTTTTATCTAATTATTTTTTACTGGATATGCCAGGGGTTGAACTTGGAATTTTCTACATATAAAATACATGCGCTACCACTGAGCTATTACCCTTTTGGACATTCCTGGGGTTAACAGACTATCTACTCATCACAGTTGTCCTGCAACTATCTCCATACTGGCAAGTCTGGGCAACAGCTACAGCTGAGGGAACAAAGGTTTTTTTGCTTGGTTCTTACTTGCAATAACTTTCACTTTAGAGTACTGCTTCAAAATAACAAAATATTGCAACCTTACTAGCATTACTACCAGGACTACTACTTATAAAAAGGATAGACAACCAGAAGCTTAGAAGCATATCCTGCACTTAATATATCCCTGATTTCTAGAATTCCCACCACCACACCTACCACATCACCAGGCACCTTTGCAACAATTTTCTAAGCAGAGACCTAGGAGAGCATTTTCTTTAGTTGAGCTGTTCATTGCTTTGGAAATAGTTTAGAAAAGGTATTTAGATCATGCAGGAATTTAAATGTAACTGCACAGATCTTTAAAGTAGCTGCATATTTTCCTAGGCTCATGCGGCTAACGTGTACTCCTGAGAAAAGATGCAGTTGCCTTAAAGAGTTGCAGAAGGTGGTACATTTGTTCTTGTAGGCCCTCCTAAGCATCTGTTTGGAATGAGAACTGAAACACTGCCCAGCCCCATTCTTTAGTTCTCCTTTCCTGGACAGAAAACAGTAATACGGGAGTGTCTCTCCCCAGTGGTGTCTACCCGTTCTGTAGGTCCAGCAGGAGAGGCATGCTCTGAGTCCCGTCTGCTAGAGAGCTACATCTGGTGGGACCCAGGAATAGAGCCTTTTCTGCCCTGGTGCCCACCCTCTGGAACATCATTCCTCCTAAGATTATGGTTCCCCAACTCTGCTAGCCTTTTGCAAGACATTAAAAATCTGGCTTTGCCATCTAGCCTGGGGCCCTGATAGTATGGGTGAGCCCATCTTATGGCTGATTTGAATGTGGGACATTATGAATGTTCTTAGCAGCTATTCTTTGCTTTTGGTATTGTTTTTTAAACTGTGATTGTTTTATCTTGTTTTATTTCACTTTTAATTGTTAGCCGCCCAGAGTCATGTATATGAGATGAGTGGCCATATAAATTTATTAAATAAATATAGAATTGAGCCTAATTCTTGTCTTTAGGAGGTCTGACAGCTACCTAGCAGTGGGCATGATGATGTAAGAGAAGGATAGTGTATATTTGAGAATGGAATCACTGAATGAAGGGATCTGTCAAAGGCTTTGGTAAGTGCATTTCATACTGCGGGAGAAGAGTTAAACAGGCCTTTAGTTGAATTTCAACCCAGGTAGGAATGAGCCAACTGGTGAAACCAAAGTTGCTGGCCCTTCAACCCTTGCTCAGTTGAAAGGTACATGTTTACTGTTAAAAATATGTTGATGGCTCCTATTTATATCATTCATTTGTTGCCAAAACTCATGCTCCTATTGACCAATGTCACATGTGAAATTTGTGATAGGCAGTGCCTAGAATATTTCTTATTGGCCGCTTTGTCTAACAACAAAGGAACAGAGTCACTTAGTTGAGATGGGTGGCTATAGAAATTTAATAAATAAACAAATAAATAATAAATATACTTGCTATCCTGAATCCAGGATCTATCTTCCAAGTAGTGCATGGTACAGGGTGCTGAAGACCATGCTTCTTTATTCCAATCAAACCGCCAGATTCCTTGTGCAGTCTTAGCCACTTGCTACAATTTACCTGTCTGCAGTCATCAGTACATAGAGCAGCACAGTATAGATTTCATCCTTAAAATACAACAACCATCATACTGTTTCCTTTTGGAGTAAGCAGTGTTGTGCAAAATGTAGAAAAGGTGTTAAAAAAACCCCACAAGAATAAACAAAAGAAATTACAGACATGCAATAAGAAAAAAAGAAAGAAAATATAACTACTGGAAATCTAGTTTACCCCAACATAATTCACTATATTTCTCCATATATTTCTCTCTTTGCAAACCATCCTTTCCTCCTAGGACCATATTTATACGTATACTACTCCATACATTATCTTTTGTTCTTTAAATTTCTTGACTTTTTTTTTTTTTTGAGGATCTCATAAATTACATTATATTGACCTCAACCACACATTCTGGTTGTGGTCAACTGAGGCTTTCACAAAACAACTGCTAATAAGACAGTGAAGGTGTAGTTACCAGTTTTAGTCATATCCATGCCATATGCAGCATTTCCCTGCTAACTGTAAAAACGGTGTTTTGGCACAATTTTGGCAAGAAGCCACAAGTGCAGCCAAAATCCATTTGTCTTCCAAGCATGCTTATTCCATACGGGTAGTACGACCACAAGTGGGACTTGAATTTCTGTCGCTAAGTGATGAGGTTGTAAAGTGAGATATCACATGACTACATCGCTTAGCAACAGAAATCCTGGTAGTCCCAGTTGCCATTGTTAACCGAGAATTGCAGGTCGTTAAGTGAGTACCCTCCCTTTGTGAGAAGCCCAGGAGTGTGGCAGAAAGGGGTTTTTTGGGCACTGCAGCTCTGGGGATGCTTTTTGATTTTTTTTTCTTTTTCGCAGTGCAAAGCCGAGCCCAGCCTGGCCCAGCAGGGCCTCGTCAGCAGCAGGAGCAAGAAGATGGCGAAGGTCAGCTGGGGTGGCGGAGTACAGGGTGACAGGGGACCAAAAGGCATAGGTGGGGAGAGATAAGTGAGTGGGAGGGAGGTGATGTGCCCCTGCGGTTGTAAGTGTGGGCAGGCTGCCATGTGCCCAAATTTTGATCACATGACCGCAGGGGTGCTGCAATGGCCATAACTTGGGCACGGGGCCATAAGTCCCTTCATTTAGCACCACTGTAACTTTGAACAGTCACTGAACGAATGGTCGTAAATTGAGAACTACCTGTACTGAGCAAACTAGGACTTGCTTTGCAAGCCAACCTACTGTTGCCTCTATCTCACCAACTAGGAGATATATGCTGCGTATTGACACACTCAAGATGCACAGAAACAAAGAACATCACAATTAGAACAGAAACAAAAATCTTATTTTCTTTGTTTCCCAAGGGAACCGATAGGTAATAAATCACAGCAATGGAGCAGCTGTATGGGTGATTGTTTTCAATTAAAAGAAAATAGACCTTGCCTTTCCTTGTCTGAATGTACATCTAACACATTAAATAATCAAGTTAGAACTCCTACTTCCAAACAAAGTTAGAAAAAAAAATGGAAAACTCTCCATGAATATAAAATAGAGGGATGAAATATTTTATGTATAACAATATCTGAAATCAGATATTTATTAGCAACAAATTGCAATGTAAACATATCTAAATGACATATAGCCCAATCCTATGCATGCTTACTCAGAAGTAAACAAAAGGATTTTTTAAAGAAATGTTTTAAAATAAAATAGATATAAATATATCACAAGAAATACAAGTGGACTTACTCCAAAGTAAACAGAAGTGCAGCCCAAATTTACATATTCTCACGGATACTATCAACTTGCAATGCTAATAAGTTAAACACATGAAGAAAGCCACCCAATTCAACAGATGCTCTTGAGAGCCCTGCCAATTTTTGTAGTTCCTCATGTTATTTCAATATATTTTTCCCACAAGATGAATATTCTGATTTTCTCTGGATAGGTTTTACACAAATATTAGACCCCCCCCTCTTTCTCTTTCATGATCTATCAGACTATATTACTGAACATTTTCTAAAACATACAGTCAGTACTTTACTGAATTTAGTGCTGTGGAGTTCCTTTAGTTATATGATTTAAAAGTAATTTACAATGTATTAGTCACAAAATGGCACTAGAGTTCTTTGTAGTTTAATGTCAAAAAAATATTTTCTTTTGAAGTTGTTGAATCAACTACATGTGATATTAGGCACTTGATAATCCTAAATAGAACTGGATACATGATACATGTACAAGTATCTTCCTACAGTGCATTCCGTCCCCTCCCCCAAAAAAGAAATAATAATGAAATTACTGTTTGTTCCAGGAGAGAGGCTTTCGTCCTGGAATACCACAGATTTATATATAGGAATACATTTGCTTCATTTGAACAGGAACAAACAATCTGTGCTAAGTGGTAACTGTATGCATATGCATCTCATATGTTTGTCATCTGTTTTCTCTTATCAAGACCTAAAGATATCACTTTTAAAATTTTTGGTTCTTTCTTACTGAAGAATGAAAAGGTACTAGGCGTATCTGTTAATATTCTTAATAAGAAACTTATCTGGAGATTTTTATATTAGTTCTATTTTTGACAGTATGCACTTTAATCCAACTGCTGGGAATACATTTCTCCCTATCATCCATGTTAAATCCAACAAACCTTAGACTGTTCAATGAACATCTAAAGGTCAATCATTCTCTCTTCCCTTGCCTCAAAGCAAACTTAGTGTGTTAAATCTTAACTTTGTCGATCTCCTTGGATTACATTTTATAGGAACAAGGTACAAAATTTTAAGTTATTCGCTCAACTTCTCTGGAATAATTAACTACAATTTACCACAGTCCTAGAATACCATCTAGAGAGGTTTTACATTCTAGTTTACTTACTGAATCATTTACATCATTTTTGAAATTTTGCATATTAAACATTAATTATATTGAAAGGCTGACAACAGTATTTATAAGTTTAATTTATGCTGCATATTTAATTAGTGCATGAAGGTTCTAACTAACCTCACAAGATTGAGATGAAGATTTGAACATAGGAAAAAGTGTTGCACAAAATAAGATGGAATCCATCAAACCCCTCTTTGGATTTTTTCACCCCTCTTCATTCTAGAGAATGCCATTGAGTTAAAAGATTTGCATTAACTCAGTAGTTAATTCTTGATCTTATAGTATTAAAGATCGCCTATTCAGATTCCTCTTTCAAATTTAACATTTACTCCCTCACTTTTGTGGGTCTATTATAAAGTGGAACTACTGGAGGAGAAATGTATAGAGGAAGAAATCAAAGCAGCTTCTTCTAAGGGAGCAAGCATTGTCCAGTATACACAGTCTGGTATCAGAATGCAGGAGAATACAAGAATGGTGAAATCCACATTGATAATTGTGCAGTAGTTATAATTACACTGATGAGTGTCTATAATTATGCCATCATATAGTTGGGCGATAGAAGGATGGGAAAGAAAGCAAATTGACAGGTTGGAGTGCAATTGTTTACCCTTGCTTCTCTAACTATAGTATCACTTTCAGGTAGTCCTCAACTTATGACCATTTGTTTAGCAACTGTTCAAAGTTATGACAGCACTGAAAAAAGTGACTTACACCAGTCCTCGCACTTACTACCACTGCGGCATCCCCATGGTTACATGATCAAAATTCGGGTGCTTGGCAATTGGCATGTATTTGCGACAGTTGCAGTGTCTCAGGGTCACGTGATCATCAATTGCAACCTTCCCAGCCGGCTTCCAACAAACAAAATCAATTGGGAACCGCATGATGCATTAACAACCATGTGATTTGCTTAACGACCACATGATTCACTTAATAATCACCACAAAAATGTTGTAAAATTGGGTGTGGTCATGTGATGCCTTGCTTAACGACCGCACCACTTAACAACAAATTTTCCAGTCCCTATTGTGGTTGTAAGTCAAGAACTACCTGTATGAGCTCAGTGGCTTCTGTAGGGATCAAAACAGAGCAGATGGTGGTTGCAGCATCATGGTCATAGTCCTGTGCCTTTGTATATGCATGCAACTTCAATATGTATACAAAAAAGTCAGGGCTTCAATTGCAATGTCACAAATGCCATTATACCTGTTTTGACCTCTCCCCCACCAGATGCCACTGTACAAGATGCTATCAATTACTAGATAATTGTAATTACCTCAAGTGAGACTATTTCTGTCCACATAATTTCACTCTAAATTGGGAAGAACAACTTAGAGAATGGGCTAATGCAAAAAGTTTTAGTTTTATTTTCTATCTTTAATGCAATGAGGGGAAGGTGTCTTAAATTTAGGATTACTTTCCTTCAAGTAAATATTGGTACACAAAACAGAGTCTGTAAGATTACAGTTACAACTGCACCAAAGCTTCAATGATTGTGCATGCATAACTTTGGGTTTTTCAGACAGAGGGATAAAGTAAATGCAAAATTGTGTTGCTTTACCTACAAGGTCCCCACCTACCCTCACCCAAAAGGAAGTCACCTGCATATAAGCAAATGTGTTTGCAAAATTACATCATTATGTCTGAATAATGCCCTCTTGTATGTAATGAGCTCTTTTTCAAACTGATCTGGGGATACTTAAAAGAAGAAATTATGATGTAGGCAGTGACAACTTCCCTTTTCCCAAACTTGGAGATGTTTTCAGGATTCCAAAGCTACAAGGTCATTTCACAAATCCTAATGGTGCAACCAGTTCACATACTGAACATCTGCATTACAGCCTAATGGGTACATCTGGCACTGAATACAAAATGTACAGATCTGTCATATGTCTCTAAAGATTCTCTAATGCTAGGATGGACATCTCTGCTCACAGACAAATTTCCTTAAGCCAAACTGGGTCAGCCTGGCTTGTGGGAACTTGTCTCTGAATGTTTAGAGGTATGGATTTGCCCTTTATCTGTTATGCATTTACTATGGGGAAATAGAAGTAACCCAGACAAAAAGAGCAACATAAATTGTTGATATTTTTAGATATCTACTCAAAGTTGCTGAATGCTAAACATTTATGTAGAAGCGACTTTACAAGACTGGATAGTGTCTTAGAGTAAATGTGACTGCAACTGCAAGGATTATGGAATGAGCTCACTCCCTATTTATGTAGTATGTAGTCAAATCTGCCAAGCATACCTACATATTTCAGACCGCTTTGAGTGCTCCCTGAATAGAAAGGCAGGATATAAATCAAATTAAAAAGGCAGGATATAAATCAAATTAATTAAGAGGGGAATTCTGGGAGTTGAAGTCCACACACTTAAAGTTGCCAAGCTTGAAAAACACTGGGCTATAAAATGGAAATAATTGGAAACATGCTTCTAGTTCTTCATTCCAAGATTCCAAAAGCAAAGAAATATCTCCATTCATGTCTCTTATTCATGGGTTACTTCATTATCCCAATTTTCTGGGTTTGCACGATAAGCTGAACTATAACCATGCAGGATCCATACTATGCCAAATTACAATTGGCAGGTTTATGGTTCAGTATATTATGCAAACACAGGTAGTAGCTGTCAAAACATGGGATAATCAAAGCCAAAAGACCTTCACATAAGCTTTACACTGTGGTGGAAGGAAGTATTAATAAAAGGAGTATTTATATTACTTTGGAAGCCTTTGAGATAAAACACAGTACCTAAATAAATGTTTATTTGAGTCTTTTACTTTTGCTGCTTAATAAAGAAAAGAAACCCATGCAGAACCTGTTGTAAATACTAAGATAATATAGGCATTACTTTGAACAGATTGACGGTGTATATTTCCCAGTATTTCAACCCCACATTAGGTCTTAGTAGGAAAAATATTTAAGTAACATAGTTTTGAAACTATAGTATGTGAAACAAAATGACAAGTGAAATGGGGCAATTAAGCACAAGTGGCGGTATCCTTATTTACTGTGTGCAGGGAAGTTTAAGAAAAGGGATACATGGATGCCCTTGGCTTGACTTGCCTGTCCACTCAACAAACTTCACCATCAAGCAGGAAAACATCTACCAAACACTTGTCTTACCATGGAATGGGGATGGAGAAGAGGCAAGTTTTGACCAATGGCTAAACCTGCAGTTTTAACCACCTGTCAAAACAAGCTTCTAGCCTTTGAACCCCAAACTGGGAGAAGAGGCAGAATAGGGGGGACTAACTGGCTCCCTCAAAATCCCTAAGTCTCCAATCCTACAAAATCATCCACTGGAATAGAAGTCTGATAGGTAAACATTTGGCCCTCCTGCCATTTCTCCCCAGTAGGTGATTTGTTCCCTAGGCCTGGCAAGGTGGCAAGTTGAAAGAGCTGAGGATTGCAGAATGCAGCAGAGAGACCCACCACACCACACAACCTTCCAACATGTTAGTCTCCTAACGCT
Organism: Python bivittatus; assembly: GCF_059951505.1. Taxonomy (NCBI): domain Eukaryota; kingdom Metazoa; phylum Chordata; class Lepidosauria; order Squamata; family Pythonidae; genus Python; species Python bivittatus. The sequence goes on along the minus strand of NW_028277088.1, from coordinate 20,379,576 downwards.
GATAGGTACAGGGTACACATTGTGATGATAGCTATTCTATTAACAGCTGACAGTCTATTTTTATTTTTAACATCTTTGCTTATTATTTTTTGTTTTAGTTTTGCTTCATACTTTTTAAATGTATTTATTGTTTTTTAACCCTGTTGTATGCCGCTCAGAGTCACTTGGAAAAAATGAGATGGGTGGCTAATACATTGTGCAAATAAATAAATAAATAATATAAGGTTGTGCCTTTTGCATCCCCGCATGCCTCCATACAGCTGATAGTTACAAGGGTTGGAGTGTAGGTAATGTTGTGTGCCTCCCAGTGAACTATGCAATATTCCTCCATGACTGTCAGCTGTTAAGTAATTTTTTAACATGGGTTTGGTGCTCTTCTGAAATAGCATTAAACTCATGTTTAAAAGAAGAGCAAATAATAGCTGACGGGTATGAGGATGCATGGTAAGTGGGAGAGAAAGAGCACCTGATGTCTGTCAGCTGTTGTTCTGGTTCCTTTTGAACATGGGTTTAGTGCTAAGCCTGTATTTGAAAGCATTCTGACAACAGCTGTTTGGCAGGGTGTATGTGTTGAGCCCTAAAGTGGCAGAAAGAAAGCTGATTCTCTCTCTTGCTTCAGTGCTCAGTCCCCTACCAGCATTGCTGGTCATGGCTATTCAGAATTTTCAAGACTGGCTCAGAGAGTTTGCAAGTAAATGGGGAGAGCCTAGTTTTTTAAAAAATGGACTCCCCCCCCCCACTGCCCCATGGAGACAGTGTCCAGAAATCAGAGGGGACTGGGCATGCCTGCACTGGGCTAAAATGGACAATAGATGCTGGGCTATCCCACCTCTAGGAGTCAACTGACAGTACCACCAACCAAAAGATCAGTGAGGTATGTCAGACTGTACCCATAGTAAAAGCTGTTGTGACTTGCTACCTACTTATGCAGAAAAACACTATTTTAAAAACAGAATGTATACAGACTACTAAGATTAGGTTGGGATGAAAGTGACATCATGAGAACATGTCAGAAATGGTAAGTTGCCAGGGTATGCTTGTGCCATGGTTAGATGAAACTGGACAAATGTGCCAAATTTATACAAGGCACCAATCCAAAACAAAACAAATCATATTATGTCTTAGGATCAGGTCAGTGAGGGTGCTTCCAGACTGCTTTTAATCCTACCAGTCAGAAGAGATTGTGCAGTTGTCTGACCTTCCTCTAGAAGTTCACAGATGAAGAATCACAACATCTGGGGACACAACTGTTTCTGTTGCAACCTAAGTGTCTGGAAATGGAATAGTATATAACCAAAGTCAACAGACAATACATTGAACGATAAAAGCTTCATCTGAAAGGATGTCAACTTTCCAGAGTGAGATGAAGTGATTGCACTTGAAATGCATCTCCAAAATGGAATTTCAAAATAATTCAATTGAGCACATGCCTGCATCACCGACAACATATGATGGAACTGAAACTATACATTAGATTTGTAATCTAATACTGATTTACCTAGAAATAAATCTCAGTGAACTCAGTGGGATTTAGTGCAGAATTTTTAACACTATAAGGGCCCAAAAGCAGAGCAGTCTCGCTGCTTTTCTTCTCACCGCATCTGCAGCAACATAATGTTTTGAACACTGTTTTCTTCTCCAGTGAAATTAGCAGTCCAGTAAGCAGGTGCGTGTGGGAAAATGGAAAGTATTGAAACAGTTTGGGGGCTTATGTTAATTTACTAGTTTTATTGCCTTGAGCAAAAAAATACATCTGATAATTTCAAACACTGAAGCATCTTTTGGATGGAACTCTGCCCTCCACAGGCTTGACCAGTTGCCCCTCCTTTCCTGTAAAGGATCTGGACATAGTGTTGAAAATGCCACTGGCAAAAATGAGTCCTAAAGGTCCTAAGTGTAACCCTAGGTACACTTGGCACACTTACTAGGAAGTAAGCCACTTTAAAATCAGTCCCTCTTAAGTCCTGAGTAAGCATATAGAAGTCATAACGTTAAAGACTCCCTTGAATTGGGGTGACTTCTTGGAAAGGCCATGCAGCTTTCTTGGCAGCAATGGAAAAGTAATTGTTTTGTTGTTGTTGTCTGGATTTCCCAAATCTAGCTTAAGAGTCCTGGGATTTCCCACCCGTCTCTCATCCAGCCCTGTTAAATTTTTCGATTAGTCAGAGTGATTAGACTGCAAATCCTACAGGCCACTGGGACTTCTGCAGGGACATTTCTCCAGAGAATAAGCTTTCTAGACTAGTGTTTCTCAACCTCAGCAACGTTAAGAGGGATGGACTTCAACTCCCAGAATTCCCCAGCCAGCATGCTGGCTGGGGAATTCTGGGAGTTGAAGTCCGCACCTCTTAACGTTGCTGAGGTTGAGAAACACTGGTCTAGACAAAGATAATATTGAGTCTGAAAATAAATTCAGAGCGGGTTAAAGTTTCCCTCATTTATCGAGCATACCCGAAGGACGGATGGACACATACCGCCCTTCGCTTTCTGGCAGGCCTCTCATATTCCGCCTCATCTTTAATCCAGTGAAATGCCAGCCAAACGAAGCGCAACGCCGCGCCACCTGGGCCCGGCCTAGACAGGAGGCGGGGTTGCATAGGCGCTCCGAGGCCCCCTTCCGCGGGAGGGACGCTGAGTCCGCGGTGAGAGGCGGGGGAGCAGCGATCGTCTCCTCCGACGCCCTTGGTAAGAGCGAAACTAACCGGGCGGCCGACTAACGGGGGACGCGGCCTCCTTCCGAACCACCAGCGGGGCCTCGAGAAGGTCTTGAGAAGGCTTGAAGAGCCCACGGCCTAGCCCCGACGAGTCGCCGACCGGCGCCCGCTTCCTCGCCGCTTGGTAAGGCAGTGACTCCCCCGAAGTCCCTGGAGCGAGGCCTTGGGCTATTCGCGGCAGGAAATAGCTGGGTCAACGCAGGCAAGAGCTTTCGACGTCGCAGAAGCAAGTTGTTTCGAAGTTAATCGCTGGATTGTGCTTTTCACTGCCCTTTTCTGTGCCTTTAACTCCAGAATGCTTAATCTGAATTAATGAAAATCCCGAGTTCTGGGTTTGCAGATATTCATCATCATCATCATGTGTTATCTTAGTTATAACTTATATAACTCGTAAGTTATATAACGAAGAGTGCTTATGTATATATACTTGATGTATCTTTAGCAAATTTATCATTGAAATTTCTGCTGTACTTCAGAAAGGCTGGGCAGTTAATTTTCAGGACTTTGCCCACTGTTTTCCAAATGGGTGATGAAAGTATGTTAATATTAGTAACTCACACTGAATACTTTTTTATTTTTTAAGCCTTCAAGTCAGTGTTGTCTCTTGGCAACTGCCTGGACTAGTCCCTGCAGTTTTCTTGACAAGATCTTTGGAAGTGGCTTGCCATTGCCATCCTCCTAGGGCTGAGAGAGTGTGACTGGCTCAAGGTCACCCAGCTGGCTTCTTGCCTAAGGTGGGACTAGAGCTCATGGTCTCCCCGTTTCTAGCCTGCACCAAACTGGCTCTCACTTTTAATTTACAAATGGGGTAAATACAGATCAACTTTTGCAGAGAGGTAAATTTAGGGTGGAGAAATTTGAGCTACAAATATCTAGACAGCAAAGTGGCAGCAAAGAGATACAGAAAACCTCATGTTTCTCAAAACATCTTGCAGCTCTGGTCCGCTAATATTCAGAAAATGCAGGGAGCACCCAATTAAACACACATCCCTCCCTACATGTTCATTTTAAGAGCATGGGAATTCATTCTCAGTTTTGGCAAATTATAAGGTAATGTAGGTGCCTTTGTGAATGTCTTATTCTCCCCATTTTTGAAGGCCTTACTTAACTACATGTTATACTGGAAATTTTAATCCAAAATTAGTAATTATTTACTGCTTGAATTATTCTATATATCCTACACTGTAATAACAATTCTTAGCATGAAGTTCTGGTCACGCAGTGGTGTCTGCAGGGTTGGAGGGGCAAAAAAGGCAAGATGGTGGATGCAGTGTCTGCCATCTTGACTTTTTTACCCTCCTTTCATGTAAACACTGCTGTGGTCAAGAATATTCTTCAGTAGAAATCTAGTGGTAAGAGACTAGGGACAAGTGGATCTCCAGCCCAGCAAAATCCCATTTTTAGATATAGACCTTTATCCTTGTCTTTCCTATTTGAACTTTTTTTTTTAATTGCTTGTGCAAGATCACAGTTCTAGTTACCACATTTTACATGTATTCACAGTTGGTAACTACACTAGTGTCGGTTTTCTGAATTAGTACTTGTGTTGATACTTGGTTTATCACATGAATGCTTCAGTCATTGACCCATTCTTACAAACCAGCTGTGTCTTACCTCTTATTGCTTGGAGATTTCTACTGAATAATTTTGACCACTGCAGTATTTATGGGAGAGGAAGGGGAAGGATAGGATTAAAAAAGGCAAGATGGTAGGTACTGCATCTGCCATCTTGTCCTTTTTGACAGCTTGCAGGAAGGGAGGCTGAGGCAATAGGTAGATTTTCATCAACTCACTCTTGGCCTGTGGGGGTGAGGTGGTGAGTGGGTCTTCTAACCTAATTGTTAATGTACAGCAAGCTTAAGTAATCTGAGGCTGTTTGATGGACCACCTTTTGAGAATCACTGCTCTAACCCTTTGCTGCCATCTAATGGTTATCCAGACTTTTGCAGCTCAGATATAGTAGTCCTAGTGGAATGCTGCTTGGTAAAATGGCAGGCTATTTAGTATACCAAATGAGAAATGAAGCATTTATTAAGTTTTGCAGAACTGATAAGAAATCTAGAGGAACAGTGAATGGTAGAAGTTTGCACATAATTTGCCAGGGTACTACATCTGGATATAAGCACATTGGTAAATTGCCATTTGGCAAATTATCTTATATTGATCCACTGCTTCTTACGTATAGGTAGTCCTTGACTTATGACCACAATTGGGACTGGAACTTATGTCGCTAAGCGATGCAGTTGTTGAGTGAGTCATGCCCAATTTTATGACCTTTTTTGCTGTGATTGTGAAGCAAATCACACAGTTGTTAAGTGAATCTGGCTTCCCCATTGACTTTGCTTGTCAGAAGCCCCCTGGGAAGGTTGCAAATTGCAATCATGTGACCCTGGGATGCTGCAGCTGTCGTTAATACATGCTGATTGCCAAGTGCCTGAATTTTGATCACACAACCACAGGGATGCTGCAACAGTTGTAAGTGCGAGGATTGGTCGTAAGTCACTTTTTTCAGCGTCATTGTAACTTCAAACTGTCGTTAAATGTATGGTTGTAAGTTGGGGACTACCTGATTAATTTTTGCTGCTGCATTGTTTGCCTTCTGACACATTCATTGCATTTTATCTCTACTACTACTATATAATATGGCTATGTTGATTTCTGATCAAATTTGATAAATAAGTACACATTTGATAAACAAATAAATGAATAAATCTGAGTGATCGTTACTGGATTATGATCCTGGAGTGAGGGAAGAGCTACCAGAACTAAGCTGAAAGAATCTGAATGACCACAATATGTATTGCTTTGCTACTGCATTTTGCAATCCAATTCTAGTAGTATTAGTGAAGCTGTATAACTCTTAATTATATGAAAATGAATTATCTTGTAAGCTAAGAGGAATTAGTGCAGACAACTTTCATCACAAGAGGACTTAATATTCATCAACAGGAAATATTTAGATAGGTATATTGGCAGTGACAGCTGATGGAAGGCAAAGGAGGGAAGGTGCTTGAAGAGGGGTAGTTGGGTCTGTGCACTGGACGTGTGGCAAAAGAGGGGGGCATTGTCCACCCACCTTGTCCTATTTGGTCTATAAAATCATTCTGGGATCTGTTTTGTTTTGGTCAAAATCCAAACAAACAAAATGTTTAGGGCTTTGTTTCTCCACTGATCTCAAACAATTCTGGCGGAACCTTTAGACATGATAGCTTATGTTCCACTCAAAAGATCTATTCCATTTCGCACATAGTCCTACAGAATGCTATGGTAAGAGAAGCTAATGGGAAAAGGAGCTCCAGATAGGTGGGAGTTCCTAAGAAAGGAAATACTATAAACACAGTTGCAGTTTCCATGAAAAAGGAAAAAAATGGAGGATAGCAGAAGCAGCTATTGAGCTTAGTGAAGGACGTATCTAGGAGATGATACCAGATCACCAAGAAAGAGTAGACACGGGTAGTCTGGATTTGTAGAAATAATATTGGCAAACTAAATCTCAGAGTAGGCTGAGGTTAACAAATGATGCTAACAGCAACAAAAGATTTCCTTTAGCTGTGTTCAAAATAAAAGGAAAAGAGAAGTATCTGCTTAGTGAGGAGTGAACAGGTAGTAAAGGAGGAACTGCTGTATAGCGATTCCACTATTTCAGTGTTTCTCAATCTCAGCAACTTTAAGATGTATGGACTTCAGCTCCCAGAATTCCCTGGCCAGCATGGTGTGATACTGATGGGGTAAAACAGACTGAGACTGAATCCTGGCAAGATGGAGTTACTGTTGGCAGAGAAATTCTGAGTAGTTCAGCTATTGCTCTGGACAGGGCTGCACTGCTCTAAAAAAGCTCGCGTGCAGCTCTAGGATTCCAGTTTCTTGCTGGAACAGCAAGTAAAAGCTATGCTTCCCAGAAGGACCTTTGGCCACCTTCAGCAGTTATGCCCATTTCTGGAGTAGGAAATGCTGAAAACAGTGACTTAAGTTTTTGTCTCTTTCAGTTAGACTATCGCAACACACTCAAAGTAGGGCTGCTCTTCAAGGTAACCTAGAAGCTGCAGCTGGCCCAAAATGCAGCTGCTTGTTTGCTGTCCGGCTCTAACTGGTTTAGCAGAACAACACCTATGTTGCAAGAGCTGCATTGGTTGCCAGTAGGCTTCTGGGCTGAATTCAAAGTGCTGGTTGTAACCTGTAAGATCCTGTATGACTTGGGGCCTTGCTACTTTGGGGGCAGCCTACTCCAAGTAGAATCTTCCTGCTCCGCTGAGCAATCTAGCTGAGAGAGGATGCTGTGGATCAAGCGGCCAGGATCCGGAGAATGGCATTCTTGGTGGCACCCCTACCCATTGTGGAACAGCTTGTCCAAAAAGTTAGCTCCTGACCTTTTTATCTTTTCAGAAGCCAGTTGAAAGTGTCTTCTTCCACAGGGCATTTGGTGAGGGAGATTTTAGGTGAAGATAAGTTTTAAGGCTTTAATGTGATTCTGGTGTTATGAATGTTTTTAATTTATGCACATTCTAAGCTGTCTAGAGTTCCTTGAGAAGGCAGCCTACAACTAATGAGAGATAGGGGAAAGCTACCTGCATTTTTGTTCAACCTCTCTCCACAAAAAAGTAGGCATTCCACTGGGAAATTGTAAACACTACAAAAGGACAGGATTGAAGCTTGAGACTGGTAGAGAGATTGTCAGGGAATGTTTACTTTAAATGAATTTAAGTCTCCAGATCAAATCAACTGCATCATATGATACTCAAGGAATTAGCTGATGGCTGAACATTCTCTTATGTATGAATGAATACATTCTCATATTCTCTTTAAGAAATCATGGATTACTAGTGAAGTACCAGATGACTGAAGGAGCACAAACATCCTTATCTTCTAAATGGGGAAAAGCAGAATCCAGGCAACTGCAGATCAATCAGTCTGACATTGATACCTGGCAAGGTTCTAGAGTAGATCACAAAGAGATTGTTTTGATTGATCAGTGTGGCAGTTACCAGAGCTCAATTTGGATTTGTCAAGAATGAGTCTTCCTAGAGTAACCTCATCTTATTTTCTTAATCAGGAAACAACCTTATGGGCATTAAATGGGTGTGAAAAATGACAGAGTAATCATCAATGGTTAAGAGCCAGTTTGGTGTAGTGGTTAAGGCACCAGACTAGAAATGGGGAGACTGTGAACTTTAGTTCTGCCTTAGGCACAAAGCCAGCCTAAATTACCACTCAGCAAAAGTTGATCTGTATTTACCCCATTTGTAAATTAAAAGTGAGAGCCAGTTGTAATGGTTAAGGCACCAGGCTAGAAACCAGGAGACCTTGAGTTCTAGTCCCACCTTAGGCACAAAGCCAGCTGGGTGATCCTGGGCCAGTCACTCTCTCTTAGCCATAGGAAGGAGACAATGACAAGCCACTTCTGAAGTCTTGCCAAGAAAATTGCAGGGACTTGTCCAGGCAGATCCTCTGGGTGCCACAAGATTCAGTTCTGAGCCTCTGCAGTTCAGCATTTGTATTAATGATTGGGATGAAGAGATGGAGAGAATCTGAGAACATTCACCAAATCTGAAATGACACAAAATTGGATGGGATAGCTAGTATCACAAAAGAGAGACATACAATTCAAAGTGATCTCACAAGGTTAGGAAATAACAGAATGAAATATAATAGACAAATGCAGTGTTCTTCACTTAAGAATGATAGCACTCTTTATATACTTAAAAGGATGTCATAAACCTATTCTCTTTTGTTGAAGAGCGCAAGACATGGAATAGTGAATTTAAGTTACAGGAAGGCAGATTTGAATTAAACGTAAGGAAAAAAAATACTAACATTAAGAGCGGTTTGACAGTGGAACCAATTTCCCAGTGAGGTGATATCCTCTTCCCCTTCACAGGATGCATTCAGGCAGAGGCTAGATCACCATCTGCTGGGGATGCTTCATTTGGAATCCTGCATTGAGTGGAAGGTTAGACTTGCTGGCTTAAGTGCCCCTTTAAACTCTGAAATCCCAGATGTAGATTTAGAGAATAATTTGAGATGTACTGATTAAACATCAGGATGATCTATTGCTTTTCTTTTGTTACTAAAGTGGGAAAAGAAGTGAAAAAAAGAAGAACCTCATAAAATAGCAACATGTGATTCTGGATGTGAATGAGTTTGTCAGTTGTAGATAGCCATACACCAATACGACAATCACCGCTATAAGGTGTTGACAGTAGCAGTGTGTGTATATAGTTTTTTTGGGACAGGAGAACATTGATCGTACTTGATGGGCTAGGGTTCATGTTTCACAGCTTTACAAAATAGAAGGAATTGGGTTAAAAAAGCTGCATTTGCTGCCAACCATAGCATCTTAATTGATTTAAAATAGATGACTACCCCTCTGTACTGGAAAAAGTGACGTTTGAGGGTTTGACAGCTTTGTTGCAGAATATAAGTCTGGTAGGTGAATTATGGACAAACTCTGAGTCACCCAAAGATGAATGGTAGCATGATGAGCAAAGTTGTTTGCCATTATTAATGATTTGGTAAGTATATAGCCATATGTCAAAAACGTCGTGTTTTAAGACCAGTGCTTCCATTCTAGCCAGCGTTCAGTTTCAGGCACCATGAGAGTTGGTGATGCAGATAAATTGAAAAGTTACAGCCTTGACTCTTTGATTGAATACTGTCCTTGTGGATAACATTGGAAAATAAGTGTCATGACTAGACTAGATATATACCATTCTAATTTAAATGTGTATAGAGAACTAGGCATTTAAAATCAATATGCCATGACATCAGATTAAGAGCTGTTCTGATATAACTTTATTCTCTATACCTTGCTTTGGCAAGAAACTTAGAGGAAATGATATTTTAGAATTGGAAATCCATGAGGAGGAGGAGGAGGAGGAGGAGGAGGAGGAGTTGTTGTTGTTGTTCATATTTTCCATAAGGGCAGTCTAAAAACATGTTCCTGTAAAGCAGGAATTCCAGAGTTTCTAAACTTGGGGGAGGCTAGAACTGCTGAAAATATGCTTATAAATAAAATACTGTTGGATGGTTTGACATTCTGTAATTAAGGTATAATGTGTCTTTGAAAAGAATTAACAATTTTACAGTGTTAGTATTGAATGTATCAGATTAAGTGTCCAGTTGTCACCTTGCATTGATTTGTATAGCAACATTTAGAAATACAAAAGAAAGTGGATTGTGCTGATAAAAATATGGATAGGAACATTTTTTTAAAAATCCTAGGAATAAATGACACAGGATTTAATTTACATGCAAGATTTTGAAAAAAAAAATCCTAGGTGCATCATCCTTTACAGAAAATAGAAGCAAAAGGTAGGTCCTTCTTTAAGTTTGAAGTCTTACAGTTTAAGCAAGGAAGTATTTGTTTTCCTTTTTACAGATACAAATACATCTACCTTAAAATGCAGTTAGTTTACTTATTTATTTAATTACTTTTTTTCTTCCCTTTTTCTGGTGAGTATTCAAGGAGGATACAATTTAAAATTTTAAAAACAAAAATAGAATGCAAACATTTAAAACCTCAGATTATATTAATATCAAGAAAATATTTAAAGTTTAAAAGCCTGGCAAAATAGAGTTATCCATATTTTCTAAACATGTAGAAGGCAGGGATTGAATGTACTCCTGAGGAAATGCTGCCCATAATTTGGGAGCCACACAGGACCTCCCCTACATGCAAGAAAGATGGGCCTTTGACAGTGTTGAAACCTTCAAAATGGCCTCTCCAGCAGAGGTTAGCAGCTGAACAGATTTATAATGGGAGTGGTCCATTGGATGGTTTTATCTTAAGCCATTTAGGGATTTGAAGTTAATACCAAACTAAATTGTGTCCAATAACCAAATGGCAACTATTAAAGGTCTTTCAGTATAGACATTGTATGATCCTTGTACCTTGAACTCATTAGCAGTCTGACTGCCACAATTTGCACTAATTGCAACTTCTGGACCACTTTTCAAGACTAGCCTCCCATAGAATGCATTGCAGTGGTCAGGATGGGATGTAACTGAGGAATGGATAATTGCCCAATCTGACCTGCTTCAGAAGGATTGCAACAGAAGCTTTAGGTGAAATTATGCAAAGGTGATTCTGGCCACAGCCTCCATCTATGAATGCATTGACAGCTGAAATTTAAGCAGATTGGAATGTGTCCTTTCAGAGAGAGTACTACTTTGTCAAAAGCAGAACCTCAGTTTAGTTTTATATCTATCAGCACTGTGCTTCTTTTGTTGGATTTAACAACTTCTTCTATTTCATCCTGCCCATTAACAAATTCAGGCAATTTTCAAAGGTACTGATTGCTTCCTTGGAGGTGATGACATAATTGTATTGCTGAGTACCATTGTTCAACAAGAAATTATTTTTGGCTAAACAGTAAAATGTTCTTTCTAACTTTAGATTATGGATGGCTTACTGCACTTTTTGTAAAGGAATCTGTGATAGTCTTAACTAAAACTTTGCCATAGAGTTTGATTTCATTCTTCTGATTGGTGCTCTCTTCCCCTTTTTTGAACCTATTTGATTATCTTCTAATTTTGTCCTTAATTGTTGTTAAAAGTTGTTGCTCTTTTGCTATTTAATTGTATTAGATGAAGTAAACCTCGTATCAATGACTTTTACATTTTCCTGTGAAGTATTTTAGGACTGTTGCACTGAAGCACTATATAAATAGCAATTGTTGTTATTAATGCATTCGCTGCAATTGGAAATCTAACAGATATTCTCCATAGGGACACCATAGTCACTGTCAGTTCTGTTGCTATAATAGAAGGTGGCACAGTCACATGCAGAAGTTTAACCACATTTTTAAAAGTGAATGTATCTAATTTAATAAAAATCAGTAATTGACTTGCACAAAAATCCTTATTTTGAGCTTATTAAATAAAGTTTTATTATTTTTATTATTTTTATTATTTTATTATTGTTTTATTTGATTAAAGGAAATGATTTTAATAACTGTTAAATTTTAAAAAACAAAGATAAAAACTAACAAGAATTAATAAGAAAGAGAATAGAAGAAAAGAAAGAAAAAAGAAAAAGTGCAGAAAAATAAAACAGAAACAAATACAAAAAAAGAATGATTTCCGACTTCTTTTATAGCAGCTGCAAGTAAAACATACATTAAACTCTTACTCTAAGAGTTCAACTTAACATCCATTTTTTCTATAATCTATTAATTTTACTAATCATCAAATCCATATATCATAATTTCATTTTTTTTCTGTTTCCCACAAAAAGTCCAAAAGGGGCTTCCAATTAGCATTGAAATTAGCCAATGTCAATTTCGCCATCTTGGCTAGCTCCATCAACTTTACAATCCATTCTTCCATTGTAGATAATATTGAGTCTTTCACCTTTGAGCATATACAAGACTTGCTGCAGTTATCATATATAAAAACAAAGGTCTGTAAGACTTTTCCAATTGTTCATCCATCAGCCCCAAAAGAAATGTGTCTGCTTTTGTCTGTATATTAATCTTCAATATCTCCTGAATTAATATATATATTTGAGTCCAAAATTTTTTAGCTTTATTACACATCCACCAAAGATGATAAAAAGTCCCTTCTTGTTGTTCACATTTCCAACATATATTTGAAGTCCCTTTATACGTGTTTGACAATCTTTCCAATGACAGATACCATCAATACATCATTTTATAAAAATTCTCTTTAAGATTATAACATAATGTAAATTTCAGCCCTTTCATCCACATATTTTCCCATTATTCCATTTGTATATCATATCCAAAATTTTAGCCCATTTTCACCATACAATCTTTAGCTTGTTCATCTTCTGTTTCAGATCTCAACAAAAGTTTATATACAAGATCAAACAGAACATATTTCAAGATTGAGAAAAAAGTAAAATACTTCAGTGTTAATCTGACAAATACGAACTGTATGTTGTTTCATAATTATATTAAGACATGGAATGAAGTTAAAAAAGACATGTTAAGATGGGAGAAACTACAACGAGTATTGTTGGGAAGAATTTCTGTGATAAAAATGAATGTTTTGCTTAGAATGTTATTTTTGTTTCAGACAGTAGCAGTTGTGACTACTGACTTATCATTTAAACAATGGCAGAAGGATATATCTAAATTTGTGTGGCAAGGCAAAAAACCGTGAGTTAAATACAAGGTGTTGCAAGATGCCACAGAAAGAGGAGGTTTAGCTTTACCTGATTTGAAATGGGATTTTGAAGCTTTCTGTTTAGTCCGGATGAAAGAGTGGGTGACACTAAGAAACAGAAGGCTATTGCATTTAGAAGGACATGATTTGAGCTCTGAATGACACAGCTATTTATGGTATGACAAAGTTAAGGTTAATGTAGATTTCAAAAATCATTTTATTAGATGTGCCATTTTGAGAATTTGGAATAGATATAAATCTAGATTGTGTCCAAAAATCACCACAAGAAGCATATTATAGAAGAGAAATGGTAATTAAGCAGAAATGGCTAACTTATGGTGACATTTTAGATTTCTACCAGGTTGAATTTAAAGTACAATCAAGAGAAAACTTGATAGCAGAAGGATATATGTGTCAATGGTTTTCACATGTTCAAATAGTAGCAAGATTTAAAGTTGATAAAAAGACATATGGTTTTGAACGTGATAAAGCTGTATTTGAAATTGAGTTATGTACTAACAATGAACATCTTATTGCTAAAGTGTATAATTAATGGAAACCATGACTGAGGCTGTTTCATCATTAATTAGTTATAAATAACTGCTTCATGGAAGTGGACCTATTTTTTTTATTATGACTCCTTGTAAACCTAATTGTTAACCTAAACAACCAGCAATTAGCATCAGTCAAGCCAAAGATTACATGTGCGTATCATGCTGAACCGTAAAAGGGCTATGGTAAATGTGTTGTATTAGCACCCTATGTGTAGCCAGGACCATCTCTCAGTGATTTTGCCATGGCTAAGTGTATTGCCTGAGTGGAAGATTTATGTGATTTCTGCAGACAAAGTATCAGTATGGTTTTCAGTTGGTTACTTTAGAATAAAACCAGAGCAGCCTATTGGAAATAATGTCACCCTCCTTTCACTTTTAGCTTTTTGCCAAAATATGACTGCCCTTGTCTTCTGATGCCCATAGGAGGAACTGAAATAAGCAAGCAGTCACCACATAATAATTTTATGGCCTAAAATGATGTCCAAATAGACTTGAAGTATTGTTTACTGAAATTAAATTTCAAGCCAGGAGAAAATAATTGGGCATTCCAGGAACTTCTAGATCTATGTTCTGTTAGGATTTCAGAGAGAGATTTTTCAGTTGTAATGCCAGATCAGTTAAAGCCAACCCATCCCTCCAGGCAAGTTAAATAAATTAAGCCATCTTGTTTTCAGCTGTGTTGAATAGTAGTAAAAATTTTCAACTATTAAATATCAACTTAGACCGAGAATAAATTACTGCTTCCATTATTGCTATTTATGCTGGAAAGCTACAATCTCTTTGGACTGAAATATTTCAGTTGTTAAATTGCTTTATTTCTACTAAAGAGAAATTTAAATAAATAGTTCTAATTAAAATGGTAAACACTTAGTCTAAAAGATCTGTAGGTATTTAAGAAAAAGTTGAATGTTGAATGAAAAAGAAATGTATTGGCTGTATTAAAAACAAAAATCCAAATTCTTTATTAGGGATAATACCTTGATAAGGTCAATTGTAAATGGTGGGCATGCTTCCAAATGTTCATATTTACTTTTATGTGTTGTTCAGTGGTAGAAGCAATTTTGAATAAAAACTGGGTTTTACATTTTAAAAAATTGAATAGTCAAGGATTATTTTTTCATCCCTGCAATCCTGAAAAGGCCAAGGTAGAACCTGATACCATCATACACTCTTAACAGAGACCAAGTTGAATACAGTATAATGCAATTGCTTTCTACTCGTCATCTTAAATCAGTGACCGAATTCATTCTCCATGGCTTTATGGCCTGTCCATGGCTTGCAACCTCCCAGTTCTTTTTGCCTTTAAAGAAAAACAGTTGAAGTATTACTCTTTCAAATGATACAGTCTAGTAGTAGCTATTTAACAATCTGCAAATATTCTACAAATATTTGGCAATAAATTCCAGTACATTCCACTGGACTCAGTAAAATTTGCATCCGAATAAGTACATATAGGATTGTGTTGCTCTTGTTATTCCAGGTCATTATTGCATCTGACTTACGTAAGCCTAAATATAATGTAAATAAAATGGCCTGAAATTTCATGGCAACCTCTGTTTTTCCTCTTTACCCAGGAAAAAAATCACCAGAACACTAAGGACAAAAATTCTTAGTACTAGAGATATGCTAATGTTTTATATTATTGTTGTATAACTATCTTTGTTAAAAGTTCAGTGAGGCATTGAGGCCAAAAGATATTTCCAAAGGAGCAACGGGTGCAATCTTACTCTTCTCTGAAATGTAAAGAATTAGCAACTAAGGTTTATCTGCAACTTAACATTGTAGATCAAGCAATTTTGATTTAGAATTGTTACAATTTTGTATTGCACTGACAACATAATGCATTTTTAGTATACTTTAGTAGAGAATCCAAGCTAATAGTATTAAAACACACTTACCAAGTCAAAATTACTATAGAAATTGTATATGTGATTATCATAGTGTAACAACAAGTACATAGGAAATCAACCTTACAAATAGTAGCATTTCTTCCAAACAGTGTTTTAAAGATTCTAGGCTGATATGTGAAATATTCTGCTGGTACAATCCTTATTCAGAACAATGACATCTATGCTGTGTAGTATCTCAAACAATTCTGATGGCATTTTTTTGTATGTGGATATTAAGATGCCTGTTTGAAAATAAAAAGCAAGTTACTCAAACAACATGGTCCTTGTGTTTTATAGATTGATATTATATTAATTAATGATTCTGAAAACTGTGCTGTATGGACCATTAACTTTCCACAGGTCACATTCAGAGTCATTTGGTTCAAATGATAAATTCTAAATTAAAATCTTTTCTGTTTGATTCCATAGCAGTTTGATCTCCCTCTCCCTCATCTCCCTTTGTATTGGAATATAGAAAAAAATAATAAAATTAATATAAGAAAATGTGCTGATCTGCTATTTTGAAATACTGTAATAGAATCTTACAGCATCTTGAGGATATACAAAATATGTTGTATATCTTTGATGGACCAGTCTGCTTCATTAGTTAGATGCATGGAGTATTTTTTCAGGAAAAGGAATAATATATATTCACATGTTTGCTGGGGGCAGGTGTAATAGTAAACAGTGGAGAAATATGTCCCAGACAGACCCAGTGCATAATCTGGGGGTCCTCCTAGACTCACAGCTCCTGCTTGGAGAGCAGGTGGCAGCCGTGGCAAGGAGGGCCTTTGCACAACTTCGGGTTGTGCATTAGTTACGCCCTTTCCTGGATCGGGATGCCCTTCGAACAGTCACTCATGCCCTTGTTATCTCCCAGATAGACTACTGCAATGCGCTCTACATTGGGGCTACCCTTGAAGAGTATCCAGAAGCTACAGCTGGTCCAGAATGCAGCCGCGCGGGCTATTTTTGGAGCCCAAGGAGGGCCCATGTAATGCCACTGCTCCGCGAGCTGCATTGGGTACCAGTTTGCTTCTGGGTCCAGTTCAAGGTGTTGGTTATCACCTTTAAAGCCCTACATGACATGTGACCAGGTTACCCCAGGGACCGCCTCTCCCCATGACTTCAACCCGTCCCGATCACACACAGAGGGTGTGCTTTGGCCCCCCTCAGTAAAAGAACTTCAATTAGCGGGGTCCAGAAGGCGGGCCTTCTCTGCAGTAGCCCCCGCTTTTTGGAACATTCTGCCCCCGGAGGTGCGATTGGCCCCCTCACTCCTGGCCTTCTGTAAGGCTTTGAAGACCTGGTTCTGCCACTTGGCCTTGGGTGGGAGGGAATACCTCAAGCATGGGGATGGCTAGCCCCATAGAGGCCTCCTGTCTTCAGCCCCAGATTTTTCATTTTCTTGGACTCTCCTTTTCCTTTTTTAGAAATGTTTTTAAATTGATGTTTTATGTATTTATATATATTTATGGTTTTAATGTTCTGTGTGAGTCACCTAGAGTTCCCCCATTGGGGGGAGATGGGCAGGGGAGAAATTAAATTAATTAATTAATTAATTAAAATGCAAGAGGTGTAGATAGTGATCATCATCTGTTTGTACTTTCCAGAGAAGTAAAGTTCTTCTATACAACAAAAGGATATATGGTACCTTAAAGCCTAACAGTGATTGTGCAGACTAATACACAGAAGCTTATATTATAATGAAACTGTTAACTGAGAGTCTTGTGGCACTCAAAGACTCTGTTGAAAATGGCTGTTTCTAAAAATATATTTGGACATGGCATATACATTCTTGCATTGCTTAGCTGGATAACATATGTAGTGTGATAAGAAAATAAGTACGGTTGCATAATTCTCTGAAATTATATTACAGTCTATGAATCTGTGTGACCAAAAAGGGGATATGGAAACTGATTTATACTGTCACTATTTTTCTACTAAAAAAAGTGTCAAAAGTCTGAGAAGTTGATGGAAGCCTTAAGGAAATTGGGTTTATTAAATTTATGCTGATATAGTACGTAAGACCTGCTATATGCAGCTAAAATAGCATGCACCTTTCCAGATTGAAATAACATGGGACAGATGTTGACTTACTTGTTACAAAGAAATAGTTCAAATAGTACATGAATCTACCCTAGCATTTTGCACAGTTGATTTATACAGCTGTATATTTATTTACAGTGTAGCAGTTCCATGCCTTTAAGGAACTTTAGGCTGATAAATAATAATCTTTTTAACAATATACATCTATGAGCATTAACATAGCTTTCAGATATTTCAACATTGTTTTTTAGATTATACTTATTTTATAGTATACTTGCTCACTGTTAGCAAGATAGTCATGTCTGTTGGATTTCTGTTTTATTTGCAATGCATTGGCCAGAAGCTTGAGTGCAGACAGTACATGTGAAGTTGCATTATATTCTGTTAATTTTAATGTAGAACTCAGTAGGAACAAGACTTCTGCCAAAAAACTAGTTTTGGAATTCTAATACCGTGTTGCTTTTCAGTTATTATACTTCATTGTTAGCTGCAATAAACACAACTGTTTAGTAAAACGGTAAGCTATAAATTTAATAAACTTATGACAACTTAGTCCCTAAGGTGTGGATGTTAAATGATTTTAAACCTAGAATGACAATTTATATTTATTTTGTCAATAAAAATTGTAGATATGAATTGTGTGGAATCTGGATTTGAAACTGCAGTGCAAGTCAAAGGGTTAAAAGCACCCCATCCCCCTTTGCTAATACTGTATCTCAATCAGATACTCTTTGCTTACTTAGGAGTAAAAAAAAAAAAAAGTAACCAAATAACTTGTTACTGTACTTTAAAAATATAGCTCAGCCTTCTGGCAACCTGGTACGGTACTCTCTAGAAGTGCTTGGATTATGTATTGTTACTTGTAAGCCGCTTGATGTCTTCAAAACTGGAGCAGCATATTAGCTGAAGTAATAAATAAGATAAATGATAGCTTTGAGAATTTCTACCTATTGTGGACAAGAACTCTAATGGTTATCCCAATCCAGATGGAAGGCACTAGTTTGGGGAAAGCTGAGCTACAACTTCAAAAAAAGATATTGTTTGGTTTTCATGTTGTTGAACTGATCTTGGGAGCCTCAGATTGCAGAATCTTCTATATACTACTAAAATTCTCGTATCTGTAAACTTCAGCTGTGTGAAACACTGTGTCATAGGGCAAGAGTTTTTGAACCAAGGACTCAAATGGGCTAACTTACAGAATGTATCCAAAATCCGGACCCATTACGCCTGTGAGATGGAAATTTGTGGCAGCCCAGGTCATGGGACCGTCATGGATGTATCCCTGACCTCTTTCCCACCTCCTCCTGTCCCCTGCACCCAATCAGCTGGTGACAGGGCCTGACAGGTGAGCAACGACTGGCTACTTTGGAAATGAGGCAGAAATTTCAAATCTCAATGGCAATGGGCTTTGAGGGAAGGATGAGGCAGCAACCTGGATGCCTGCTGATGAGGTAGGGCTGGTGAGGGGGCACCAGTGGTCAATGGGTGAGCCCTTTTCCTCCCTCAAGGGAGAGGGCTCTTGGGGACACACCTGGAATGGGGAGTGGGAGTGCAGTTTTCCTCACAGTTTGTGGCTCCCTTTGTTCCACCTCCCACCAGCAAAGTGGCAGGCAGTTCCAAGGGTCAGCTGAGGAGGAGGAGGAGGCACCTTCACCGGGACTGTCGTGAGGGGAGGGCAAACAGTGCAAGCCTATATTATACGTGGGGAAGGAGGGAGATTTTTGACGCTCCCTGCCAACTTCCTCACTGAGTTTTCTTGTAGGTAACGAGAGGTAAGGTTTAGGTAAGGAAATATCTTTGAAACTATAACCCAAAGGGTCACAGGTTGTCTAGTGTCTCCTAAATATAGTTTTATACAAGAATTAGACCACATTACTGTAATCAATGGCAAAATTAAAGGAATTGATGACAGAAATAAATCAGTGTCCATTTCATCTTGAAAGTCAAAGCCGGAAATGTTTTTAAAGAAAATAGCAGCTTCCATAGTAAATCACTCTCGTTGAGTAACACATTTTTGCATCAGTATAAATTCGTAAGATGTTTTCCCATTTAGAATCAGATGGAGAGCCAATAGAAGGGTTTTGTTGAGATTGAGTTTAGATTGATATTTAAAATGTGGTTTAGACTGATGTTAAAATGCTGTCTGATGAACAATGGCAACATACTTTTTAAGGAGATGAGCCAGAATAGAATTAGCCTCTTTCCCCTTTTGTCTTGACTCTAAACATGCATCAGACCACTGAACCTTTCTCAGATTTTTAGGCTGCTCTACCTAGAGGCTGGATCTCGTCAAGAGTAGTCAATTAATGGCTGGGTTGGGCAACTTGAGCTTAATTAAAATGAACAGTGGTTGCCCAAAAGAAGCATTTTGCTTTTAATGACTCACACTAGAAAAATCCCCTTAGAGATATTAGGCATTGTTGTGTTAAATAGGAAATAGATTCTAGTGAAAGAAGTATTATTGTATCTTCAATAAGCAAGATAACATTTTGTCCCATATTCTATGATCTCATTTTGGTGTTATTCTTCACTGGTACTTCTCATTAGAATAGGAGAGTCGCACCTCACCGCATTCATTTTTTCATTCCCAATCAAGTTTTTTCTAACTTTGTCAAAGGTAAGAGTAGTAGACAGCATATATAAGTCATGGCAGATTGAAAAACATACATCCTTATGCATAATGCTTTTTTGCAAAGCAATCCAGTCAGTCACTGCTTGCTTTGTGATGTGGACTCTACTTGATTTGTTGTTGTTCTCTTTTTGTAACAGCATGTTTTACATACGGTGCCAGTTAAATGGTTTGTTAATTTCCTGTAGAAGAAATGGACTTCTTGGGCACTCTGCCCTCTTGATTTATCTGTTGCATTTATAAACAAAAGGAGGATGCTGAAAATCTGCTCTGAGAGCTTTTTGCAAGTAACCAAGAAATGTTTATGCTATTATGCACTAAAAGGCAGTCAGAAAGGGCTTCTGTTTGATCAATAATGTATGCTCCAGTTAGTCCTATCCTCTGGACATCATTAAATAGTAGTTTGTTTCATAACTGATCATTTTGGCTGACTAGAATTTATAACTATCTCCTCAAGCTTTTGCATCTTCCAACAGGCAAATATGAATCGAAATCATCAGTTATACTTAGTGATAATATGGAAAATAAAGTTGAAAAGTGAGAGTTGGAATTAATTATTAACTGTTGAAAGAATGGGGTTGCAAAAGCTGATCTCTTGCCTTTGTTTGTACTACGATGATAACCTTTGTTTTTAAATATTTTGAACTTCCCCTAAGGCTTAGGAAAACTTATTAACAAACTTAAAACTTTGTGTATAACACATCAAATTAAACTGTACATTTAAAAAAAAAGATAAGCCTTTTAGATTTACTTAATAATTTTAATAGTTAAGGCTGATTTTTAAGTACAGAATATTAAATCATCAAACCATGCAAGGATTCACCATAATTATATTTTATTGGCATTGAAAGATCTACATTTGTTTCTGGCTTGTTTCCAGGCTCTATTCAGCAAAATGCAGGATAGAACTTATAATTTCTTTAAGACTCTGAGTCCAGATAATTTGCTTACCTGTTTACATCTGGTTACTTTCATCATCAGCAAGAGGTTTTTCTCTTGTATTGCTATCTGTGGAAGTAAGGGATTTTCTTGTAGGGCAGTGTGGATAGAATTTCTTACATGATGAAGGTGTACTTTCTCCCATTTATACGTAGTACAATCCTGTGATACCTGGTCAGAAGTAAGACCCATTGAGTTTAATGGGGCACCCCAAGGTAACTCTGTAAGACTGCATTTTCAAGCACACTGTAAAGGTCATTTCAGCTATTTTATACCTTTAAACAATATCATTGTTTACTATTGTTTTTCTTAGTGTTCTTGTTGAATTGCTATATTATTAAATATTATTTGGTTCTCTAATATTACTCATTTTATAAATGTGTAAATTGCCTTGAAGGAAAGTCATTTAAAAACACCTTTTAGTCATCATGTATGAGTGACTAAAATATGCAGGGAAGTAAGCAATCTGATGCATGTTAGATTTTTTTTAAGCAATGATATTTAATTTACTAACTTCCTGCCATCAGACTCTGCAATACTTCCATGGAGAAACTGGTAGATCTGAGCATACTTATCACTATAACTGGCTGCTTATTCTCAATACTGTGTTGTTGGTCTCTTTTTATTTTGGCCTAAGATAATATAAAAATATTTTTTATGGTAAAAGAACAGGCCATTTTGGACACCTATTGCACTATCCCTAAATTTCCCTGTTTAGGAAAAATCTTGGAGGATTAAAGAGAATCCTGGATAAAACTGATATTTTGACTGTTTACGGTCTGGTTGCCGACTTACGTATGGGATTGAAGTAGAATTGATCACTCTTATGTATGACCTTTGTTGGGACCTGTCCTAGTCCTGTTGAAAATGTCAGCAAGATATGATACCACCAACTGTGGTACCTTCTAGACTGCCTACAAGGGTAGGAGGAGGGAGTTACTGTTTTCATTGTCGTCAGACTGTTATGGATTGGATGGAATGATGCAGATTCAGACTGAATTGTACCGAGATGGAATTACTGTTTGTCCGGAAACCATTGGAACTGATTGCCAGCTCCAGTGTTAGCTTTAGATAGAATCACACTCATAATCTGTTTCTGGATTCATGGCTTCTGCTTGTTTCTAATGCAAGATGTTATGGCAAGAAGGGCGGCCATATAAAAAGAACAAATAAAACAAACAGGTTTAGCTCATGGCTAGGGAAGCCTTTGCCCAGGTTTGTCTGACAATTGCCACTGGACCCCAGCAACAACTCATGCCTTTATTACCTCTAGACTAGATTACTGCAACACGCTGTACTTGCGGTTGTTTTTGAAATTCAGAAATTTCAGCTAGTGCAGAATGTGGAAGCACAGAAGGTGACAAATGAAGTTCAAAATGTTGGTAATTGTCTACAAAGATCTTCACAGCTTTGTAAAAGTTACCTTCAGGTCCATCTGAGTAGAATCTACCCACCCAGTACAGTTAAATCAGGAAGGGAGGCTCTGCATCCTTGCCCCCCCCATCCACCCATGATTTTGGGATAAGAAGGAGGAAGCAGCCCTTTTCTGTGGCTCCCCCAGTCCTGTGGAACAGCTTGCCAGTCAAGATTTAGATCACCCCCTCTTTCCTTGTGCTGTTTTTTTTAGTTCTGCTTTACCTAATGACATTTCTGCTGTAAAACTTTAGTTTTTAATTTGTTTTAATTGCTATTTAATATTACTATAAGCCCCCTAGAGACTTTGATTTGGCAGGATAGAAATGAAATGAAATAGATATAAAAAATTTCTAGACTTTGCAGAAAGGAAGCCACTTTTTGCTATAATTTATACTGTGGATAACATTCATCCTTTATCCACATCTGGATTATTGCTGAAAGCAGCTGTATCTGTCTTGGAAAGATCTCCTGCATAGAAGAAAAGTGCAGTTTTTTTTCTTGCTGAATATTCTCTCTGCTGTTCAACTCCCCTTAATTATTGCAGCCATTTTGTCTTCCTGAACTGCACAGATCCTCCTGTGTCCCTTTATGACAACATTTTTTGTTATCTCTTCATTCATTTGCCACGCCAAAGATAGCTGGTCAATTATTCTAGCATATGATATCATTGCTTCTGGTTTGAAAAAAAGTCTTGAAGCTGTGTTTCTCTACACTGCTCTTACGTATTCCTTCTATCCCCTTCGAAATGCATTATTTCTGATGGTCTCGCATCCCCATTTATATTCCTTGTTTCTCTCTCTCTCTGCTGTGGTTCCTTTCCCAGTTGGACAATTGTGCAGTTGCAGTTATAAGTTAACTACTTAGGCCTTTTAAAGACCTGTGGTTTATTTGATTGATTAGTGTAAGCTTCTGGGAATTTTGAATTCAAGAAGCAATGACTGGAAAAAAATCAGTATCATTCTCACCATTTGTTTCTTTTCATGAACTTAAAGCTTTGCTGTTTTTATGCCTCAGAGAAAAGGTTCTGTTCTCCCCTCAGTTATGCCACTGAAACAGCCAGCAAGTACTTTAAATAGCAGGACAGATGTGTAGGCAATAAGTGTGAAGGAAATTTCAGCCTACTTAGATCTATTTATTAGCAGCTGTTATCTCCCCTAATTGTAATTTGTCTTTCAGCCTTCAAAAGATTCCAGAAACCTTATCAAAATACTTTAAAACCATATTTGGGACTGCATATGACAAAATAGTTTTAGAAGCCCTAGTATACACAATGAAGCTTAGGCTCAATAGAATAAAATAAAATAAAATTCATAATTCCTTTTATAAAAGCCCAAGATTCTTTTTCGCTTAATGGCAAAGCAGAAGAAAAGTATTTAAAATAAGTGCTTACTTGTTTCTACAGTGTCTTTGTTAGTTTAAATGTTACTCTGTACAACATAGTAATTTTTTTTCCAATCCTTTCCCATAGAAAACATATTTGAAGACTATAAAGCAAGAAATGTCTTCATTGAAGGGTAAAGTTCAGACTGTGTTGGGCCTTATAGAGCCTAGCCAGCTGGGATACACTATGACCCATGAACACTTGACAATGGGCTTCAGCTGCTGTTACTACCCACCACCTCCAGGTCAAGAAGCTCTCTCTGAAAAACCCATTGAGATGAAGAACTTGTTTTGGCTTAAACAGAATCCATATAGCCACAAAGAGAATCTTCTGCTGTATGAAGAGATTGATGCTGTGAGAGAAGAACTTCTGCATTACAAGGCTGCAGGTGGTGGGAGCATCGTGGAAAATACAACCACTGGGATCATGCGGGATGTGAAGATGCTAAAACAGCTTGCAGAAGAAACTGGTGTCCATGTTATTGCTGGGGCAGGTTTTTATGTAGATGCCACTCATTCCTGTGAGACAAAAGCAATGTCTGTGGAACAGGTAGGTATCAAAATTATGTCAGAAACTGTGTGTCCATTTTGGATACTCCTGAATAAACCCCATGTATGGTACTGTGGTTGCATTCACACATAATGAATGGTTTAACTATGGGTGGAAGGATATTTCTAGATCACTGCATGAGAACAGGAATGCAAATCCATTGGAGTACTCTGGTTAGCACAAGCAAAGCATTGAACACACTTTTGACACATGTTTGCATTAAGTTTTATTGTGCAAAGTCTAGTAATTCTTTCACATATATCTCAGGAGTTAAGTCGTTGTTCCTTCCATCAGTTTAGGCAAAAACTAAATGTCAAGCATAAACTGATTTAATTGTGATTTTTCTGTCAGCAAGACACTAACAACTTTTAATTCAGCATGTAGCTTACATGCTTTTTAATATACAGGATTGCTTTCCAGATAAGTATATTTTTTGTTGCAAATCACTCTTCATTCAGGACTGAATCTGTACATTCCTGAAATATTTATTATGTACCTGTCTAATATAAGTAGTGGTTATTTGTTGTTCAATGAGAAGAAAAGATATTTTTTCTCCCTAACATAATTATGTTGATCCTGTTGATTCTGTCAGTACGTACAGGATTACACCCTTGTTTAGCAACCAAGTTCTGTTCCAACACTTTGGTCATTAATTGAAATGGTTAAGTGAACATGATAGAGAGAGAGACACGAAGATCACTGGTTGCTGCCGTCTCATTCTCTTGTACAGCTATGCCAGCATTACTGTCACTCCAGTGTTCATTGTTGTCAGGTGCACAACATGTGGTTGTAAATGTGCGCATTGGTCAGAAAATGATTTTTTTACTACTGTCGTATTTGCAAATGGTTGCTAACCAAGGTAGTTGCTAAACAAGAAGTGGGTGTATTTAACATTTTGTTATCTATAAAACTATGGTAGAAATATGCCCAAACCTGTCAAAGATACATTGTGGGAAATATTCAAGATCAATCTATGCAAAACGACTTTTATCTGGAAAGATATATTGTTACTTTATTAAGAAAATATTAAGGCTACATTTTGTGATTTTGCATGTACCACCACAGTTGCCGGGGATGATCGTTCCATGTTTACCAGCTTGTGCATATCCGTTAATTCATTACAACATATCAGGAAGAAAAAAGCTTTAAGGTCAAAAGTCAATATCTTCAAAACAAATTGTGAAATATTCTTGCTATGATACTGTTTATTCTGAATTCCCCTATTTAAAAAATTTCTATATCAAGAGTTTTCAAATCAAATCTTTATTATGGTCATAGACCAGCATACCAAGAGTTTTCACTAAGAATTAGTGTAAGATTATGAAAAGTCACAATTTTTCTTTCAAATACCTTCCACATTTGCAAAACAAAGTTCGCTGGTTGGTTGATTTATCATAATTATACATCCTTTCAGGTGTATAAAAATAATGTAAAATAATTCAATTCGGAAGGAAATTGGATTTTTCCCATGGGGAGTGAGAAATCTTTCTCTTCAGGAGCACATTTTCTCAAGGCTAATCTGTTGATTTTGGGCTGGTGGTGAGCGGGGTCAGAACCAAAAGTGGTGGAGCCCTGCTTTTGACACTCTGTTTTCTTTGTCCCTCATTTTTGCCAGCACAAAGACACACTGCTGTTGCTGGAGGCCTGACTGATTCATTATCAGCAGTTAGAACAATTTAATGTGGATCTATTCAAAGCCACATACATTGTGTATAATTATTTATTTAAAGTTATTTGTTTCAGGGAAGAATACTGTATTGGTATCTTTGGGATGTGACTTCATGAAAATGTGATTTTGCTAATTACAAGGAACTTAGCAAAAATGAAAGGAGTTTGCTTTAAGATTAGGTTCCAGTGCATTTTTATTTTTGGATTGCTTAAAATTATACTTCATCTTATTTTAATAAATAACAGCATTTGTTTTTTGCAACTTTCGTTTTCCTTCCCCTTGATAACATAACAGATATGTCATCTTTATTTGGAATAGCAATGGGCTCTGTATTATAGCTTTTGGTTTGGAAAATGAAGTCTTCATTTGACTGGTGGGAGGAAAAGGATGAAATTTCCTTCTTGTCTCTTCTCAGCACAAGTTATACAGACCAAAGAGAACATTTACCAAAATAACATTCATTTTCTTTAGTTGACAGAAGTTATTGTTAATGAAGTTCTCAATGGAGCTGATGGAAGCAACATCAAGTGTGGTGTAATAGGGGAAATTGGCTGCTCTTGGCCTCTGACTGAAAGCGAAACCAGAGTCCTTAAGGCAACAGCACATGCCCAGTCCCAGCTTGGCTGCCCAGTCATTGTCCATCCAGGCCGAAAGGATGATTCACCTTTCCAGATCATTCGAATTTTGCAGGAAGCTGGGGCTGACATCTCAAAAACTGTGATGTCTCATTTGGACAGGTAAATTGGCTATTTGGGGACTGAGTTCATACTTACGTATGTGTGTATTTATTTTTGCTTCTAGAGAGTGGAATTTTAAATTCATTAAATCTGGATAGGCACCATGTTGTGATGTGTCATTTAGACAGAGGATTGCTTAAATTTTACTGGCAGTTGTAGAGGTAATGCTTAGGTACTGGCACTGGCAGATCAGCTATCCAGAAGTTAGTGACAGATCCTTTGAAATTACTCAAACTATAATACTAACAAAAGAGTACCTAATTATGCTAAAATCTAAATAATTTTTTAAAAGTATGCCTGCCTAACTGCTTTGTAGACTGTAATATTCATTTAAATATGAGTGTCTCCTTAGTCCTTGCTTGGTTACCTTAAATAAATTATGTTTCTCAAGTAAAGTAGGCTTGAAGTCTACTTTACATTATCAGGTTCTGTTTATGTCAGGGAACTGTTCAGCATCATAACTCAAACAAAACATTTTACTGATCTATAAATCTTACAGCAATGTTTAAATTTTATAAAGCTGCACTTACCTCATCTAGATACTTGTGCCATTCTTCCAACTTCACAGAGTAGATTGGTAGATTTTTCTAATCCTTTTTGTTGCACTTTTCCAGCCTAAGTACACCCCCATCCTTCATCTGTATATACTACTTACACAGTATGCCTAAGAAACTATGATACTCCTCATTCTAATTCCCATACTTCTGCTTCATGGGTTACTTTGTCTCTTGGTTATTAATTATGATTCCATTTTTTAAATGAAATACTTTAGAGTAGGCCCAATGATGCTCTGGAGCAAACCAGCTATGGCCAGGTATAGACACTGGGAAAAAGAAATGATTCCTATACAGAGACATCTGTGATGGAATGGAATTATGAAGGCCAGACTCAGGAAGAAAAACATTTTCTTTCACCTCCTGAGGCGAGAAGGAGAGATGAGGATGCGACTGGCACCTCCCTGAGGAATTCACAATGTTGTGGCTGGCATTACTTGGGAACTGGGGTTTCAGTCTGGGAAGATTCTTGCTAGAGGTTGTAGCTAATAAACATTGCTGGACTGAATTTACATGGTCTCTTGGAGTTCCTTGGGCTAGGCCTGACATCAATCTTGCCAATGTTTTTCTCCCTGAGTCTGGCCTTCATAATTCCATTCCATCACAACATCCTTCCTAATGTCTCCTAGTTTTACTAGTCTGTGATATACAGTATTTTTCACATAAAACTGCTTGTTCTGAACACAAATCTTTGCCTTCTTATTAATCTACCTAGATGTTTTCAATTAATGCAGACTTTTGTAGCAAGATTACAGTATATTCGATGAGAAGCTGGGTGGCCTAGCAATTTTTCCACTGGGATATAGAAATACAGTGTTGAAGTCATCAGCCAAGACAGCCTAACAACCAGGCAAGTTCTGTTGAGTTATCTCGAGTAAATATGCACCGGGCCATGGGATAAGCCAATTTATGACCATGTGTACTGGCTTCATGGTACATCCATGTGTACTGATGTATCGAAATTCATGCTCCTTCTCCAAATTCTACAGAGAAGCAATAGCTTAAGTGGTAGAGGGTACATTTTGCATGCAGAAAAGTTCTAAATTGAATCCATGATAGCTCTAGATAAAATTTAGAAAGAATGCCACATGAATTCTAGATAATTGTCCACCAGTCAGTGTTGACAAGTGCCTCTGCTTGTGAGTTGACTCGTGAAAACACAGCTGCTGCGGTTTTTTGGTAGCTTCTGAAAAGGCAGGCCCATCTTCCGGTTGGCCTTCCCTGAATCAACTGGCAGAGTCCTGAACACTTTTAAAACACATATATTAGAAATATATCTGCAGAGCAAGTAACCTTCAGTAGCTCAAAAGCTATCTTTCGGAGGACAATGCTGGATTTTTATCTTTTTCCATATTTTTTAACATTTGTCACAACCAAACCAAGCACACAACAAATAATCTATGTAACATTAAAAAAAACAGTGGGATATGTGAGATGACTCCTTTTGTACTAGAACAGCAAGGTATTGCTTCTGAAAACAAAAACAGTAGTGCACTTATCAAGAGTACAGCAGTGAATGTCCCTTTTCTTCAAATGAGAAAAATGATCTGTATGTCCGAGCCTCTGTGACCTTGTGTGGCTGGGAATTGGCAGCTTGACAATTATTTATTAGCATTACTGACAGATTGAAGCTGTGTTGAACATAGTTATTTTCATGATAGTTATATGTGGGATGCACTATTCTTCCTGTAGGACTTCCATAATAGCACTGCCCTTGCATAAGAAGGAACGATTGGCACCCTTGGTAGAGTTTTTCAGATTTGTCGAAAATTCTGGAGAAGAGGGTCTAAAAAGTAAGGAGAGTCCCATGCATTGCAAGAGAAATGGAGACATAGGCCAGGAGGGAGAACAGAATGGCATGTTCTAGAGCAGCGTTTCTTAAACTTTTTGCTCTCAGGGCCCACTTTTAAAAATTATGGAGGACCCCAAAAGAGCTTTTATTTGTATAATTTCATGGACCCCTGAGAGGGTCTTGGGGGATCCCCAGGAGTCCTAGGACTACACTTTAAGAAACGCTGTTCTAGAGTCATTGCTGGCTAAAACAATAAGCACAAGTAGAGGTCATGATAATGCAACTTTTTATTGTAGATCCTTAAAGGAAAGTAAATATGCTACCAACTTGTTTTCCATTCTGCTCATCTGCGAGGCATTGGGAGAAAAATAAACTTTTTTCCAGATTGCAAATATTTCTCTGTCTGATTGCCTAGAGGTGAACCTTGATTGCCTCAGGTAATCAGGCTGGTGGTTATTAACAGGCCTGATTTAAATGAATTCCCTTTTCCTTTGTATGTTAACTAAAAGATCGCCGGTATAATTCTTTCATTTGTGATATAAAATAAAGACAAAATATGCTGTGGCTCTTCAGTATAGATATTCATCATTATAATATTTTTGCCCACTACATAAGAGAGCTGTGTCTATAGTAAATGAGAGCCAAAAAAGTGCACGGCACTTTGAAAAACCTATTTGTTAACTTTTCTGATTTGTGTAAACTATGAAGATTACTGAAAAAAGAATTTCATTAGTTAGAGTTGGCAGGAGTGAGATTCCCGCTGTTAGCAGTTATTTTTGAACAAGGGATTTCTTTCATCCTACCTGTTCCTCCTCCTCAATCCTGTTGTTAAGTCAAAAGATTGCATTTGTGTCACCAGTCATTTTCAGAATAATATATATGATACAATTGAAAGAACACTAAGAACTTTATGACATTAGTACAAGGGTCACCAAAGTAGCATGGATAAGGATTTCTGTTCAATATTAGAAGTGTGTGAATTTGTACTCTTGCATTTTTAGGAGAAAGAGGTAGATTTGAAGGTGCAGCTAGTTTTTGCATATTGTTTTATGCCTGTTTGGTATGATTCTTTCCTGGATCTGCAGTTTAGTACCACTCTTACACAAATCATAGGAATAGGGACTTTCTTACATTAGCTACTTGCCTCAATATTATCATGCAGCCAGAAATACTTAATTATATGTCATATTTGGCCTATGGAACACTTCTTTTCTCTGCTTTTGGATGAATGCTTAGAAGATGAATCAAATCAGTTACCAAAATATGGAGAGAGAGTGTTGCCCTTTTTTTGCTCCAGGGTAGGCCTATTTCAAACCAAATGTGCACATTAAAGCCCAGACCAGTGTTTCTCAAAGCATGCTCCGAGGACTCCTAGGGGAGTCCTTTGTGGCTTTCATGGGTCTACAAAGGCAAAATTATTTGCCAGCCATGTTGAAAAATAATACAATACAGGTAGTCCTTGACTTATGACCACATTTGGGACCAGAACGTTCATCGCTAAGCAATGCAGTTAAGTGAGTTGTGCCCGATTTTACAACCTTTTTTGCTGCCGTCATTAAGCAAATCCAGCTTCCCCCATTAACTTTACTTGTTGGAAGCCCCCTGGAAAGGTGCAAATGGCGATCACGTGCCCCTGGGTCGCTGCAACTATTGTAAATGCATGCCAGTTGCCAAGCACTCGAATTTTGATCATGTGATCGCAGGGACGCTGCAACGGTCGTTAAACAAATGGTTGTAAGTCAAGGACTACCTGTATTAAAATCCCATCAAACAATTGTGAGAAGTGGTAGTGGCAGCAAATGTGTCAGATTTAATTTTTTATACTGTAAATATCAATAAATATAACCCATACAAACAAAAGCTCTTTTGGGGTCCTCCATAATTTTTAAAAGTGGGAAGGGGTCCTCAGAGAAAAAAGTTTAAGAAATACCGTCCTAGAGGAGCTATTAGTAAATAAAACTATTTCTGTTATAGGCAGCTCAAAGTTGATCAAAAATCAGATTCTCAGCCAAATAATGTACTGGAAGGTTTTATTTATCTGAATAATGAAAGATAAAACATAAGTTTCTCTTTTCATTCTTTATGGCATAAATATAGTGGAAGAACACTAACGTAATATCGACCCCCAAAGAAGAAAATGAGCATCATTTGTTCCTAATGGCAATGCAGTGTTTCTTAGGGTTAGCTCTTGCCTTAAAGATAGATAAACAGATAGAAAAACCTTCCCAACTAGTCCATTAGCTAGTCATTAATGGGTCATCAACTTTACGTTCACAAAAAATAAAACAGAATCATAGTTTTAATATACAATCACTTTTAAGTCTCCCTGCTTCCCAAATATTAACTGCGCAATTTTTATTTAGTGAAATTACATGTTTCTTTATTTCATATATATGTTAGGGGGAATAGAAGCACTGGTTTCTTTTTATTATTGTAGCTTAAAATTATCCATGGCTATAAATTTTTTTTTGATGTATATACTATACACGTTTTTGTTAGGTATTATTAATTCTGTCTGTTGCTTGTATTGAAAGTCAACTGGAACTCTCCTTGCTCACACAACTGAGAAATTTTATCTCCCCTGCTTTTTTTTTTTTTTTTTAAGAGTCAAACAAGCCTCAGATATTAGCTTGGAATTATATTTTAAAAGATATGCCTGAGTATATTTTTTAATTTTTCTTTGCTAATATTGTTTTTTAATTAATTAATTGGTTGAGGAATATCTTTGTACACATACATATACGCATAATTGGTTTTGTACATCTTTATTATTAAGCTTGCCTACTCTGCCTAATATTTCATAATATTGAACAATACAGTGTGGTAGTTTTTTGGGTGTGTGTGAATATAACCAGATGTTTAAATATTCTAGATATTTATGAATTGATTACAGCTGAAAATGATCTGATGATTGTAGTTTACTTTGAAGATATATGCCTCCCCCCACTCCACCCAAGGCAATTCGTTTTTATTTAGGAATTCCAAGTCCTGATGGTGACAAAAGTGAAAATATACTGAATAGGCATAAAGTAACAATACAAGAGAGCAGTGCATGAAGATTTATTTATTGTTTGGAGTACTTAGTTTTGTCTATGGCATATATTGCTAAAGAGTTGAAAAGATAAACACCTCAAGTGATGACCAGTTACTCTACTGATAAACAAAATGTGCATAAAATAGCAATATTTATAAATACAACTAGCTCAGAACTTCTACATGTTTTTAATTCATTTTGGATTGATTTGAGAGGGATTTATTAATTATATATGCTATATTTGTAGAGTTATTAAATGACATAAAACATTTCAGTTGATTGTGAAACAAATTTATGGTGTGCATTGGGCTTTATGCAGGACTATATTTGATGAGAAGAAACTATTAGAGTTTGCCAAACTTGGATGCTACTTAGAATATGATCTTTTTGGAACAGAATTTATTTCCTATCACATGAATCCTGATATTGACATGCCAAGTGACAATGAAAGAATTCTAAGGTATGTATTACAATGCCATAACGCTTTTAGACCGGAACATCTGTTGGTGATAGAAATGTCATTGGTATCCAGGTTTTAAAAAGGCCACAAGATTAGCCCACCTGCCACTTGCATCATCATGACATGTGTGCTTTTCATAAATTGCATTATAGGTTACTTGAAGTATCTTTTTTTAATTCATGAAAGACCATGGCCCATCTATATCTTTATCTCTTTCTAAACTGGAATGCTCAAGGATTTTGTTCACTCCCTGAGACCTCCTAAACAAGCATGTAGCTTGGGAGCATAACATACCTTTGCCATTTCATATTTATCCAAATCTGTGATACAGCTGTCCACTTTAAAACATATAAAATTTGTATTTTATTATAAATGTGTTTGCAGGAGAACACATTTATTACTCTTAAGATTTTTGTGCTTATTTTTTCACATATATACCCATGGTAAATTAATGCAAACACAGAACAGAACAGACTTACGAATGAGCACATACAAAATGGACCTGAATCAAAAATAATCTGATCAGTACAGTCCTTCTGCAATCATGGTTCAGAGACGGGAATTTGGGAGGCTTTCTCATGTGAAAGTTTCTTCTCTCCTTTTGTAGACACTCTTAATCATGGGGTAGAAAGGGATTATTCTTTCCAAGGACAGAAGACCACCACCCCCTTCCCAAAAATCTGGAAGGAAAACAACTATTGTGCGAAATCTAGCATTAATCCTTCCTACTAATACATGCTGCCCTTTATATCATTTATTTAGAAAATGGGTATGATTCATGTTGGTACTTCTAGTTTGACTTCTTAGTTATGTGTTAATGCTAGACAGTTTCCTTCTTAACTATAGTTCACAAACCTGCTCATCATCTGCTCATAATAGGAGCTCTAGTTAGTATCAGTCATAGTTAAGCCATAATTCTTGGGGGAAAAGGAAAAATGAGTGCCTGAGTAAATGGAATATGGAGTCTTGAACTCAAAACTCGAATTCCTACAAGAATATTATATTTGTATTAGATGCCATTGTAGAAAACTCTGTGTCTCCCTATCCAAAATATGGGACACCCACAGAGAACATTGGTATGCACATATTTACATACCCATCACACTGTTCCCCTCAGATTAAGCACCATTTTGCAAAGTGCGGGGGACAAAGTAAGTCGTAGTAAGGGAAAGAAAATAAAAATGAGATAAAAGAGAAGAGAGTCTAATTAAACATACTAATACCATATTTTTATGTACTTTAACAAAATAAATGCCAATGTGGAAGTTGTTGAACAAGCCGATTTCTTAGTTCTGGGACAATTTTAGAACCAGGTAGCTGGGTCATACAAAAAACTATCTCAGGTTGATACCATTTTGCTTAATTTTTTTTGGAAAGGAAGTTAAAATAGGTACAGATGGTATGGCCTCTGGTTCTGTTTCTTGTCAACCTGTCCTATAATTAACATGAAATCATTCCTACATCATCTGCTACTTGCTCTCTGATATCTGATAGAAAATACTCTTACAACAATTTTAAGTCATGAGAGTCAGTGTTGCAATTGCACTCTCAGCCACAGAAGCTCAGAATTATTTTGAGCCAATGATGGTCAGCCTAGCCTACTCCACAGGGTTATTGGAGAGAAAAATTGGAGGCAGGAGTGCTATATGTACCACTTTGTGCTCCTGAAAGAAAAGTGGGATATAAATCTAACAAATTGAATAAATGCATGATGCATCTAGATATTCTGGTATCAATCATCCTGCTGCAGTCAGTTATGAGAGCATTTTTAATCCATTCCCAGGCAGTCCTCAGAATGGTCCTGATTGAAAGTGCCAAAAGGACTATATAGGGAGACAAAATGGCTTTTATGTGCTCATTTATGCTAGAACTGTCCCTGAATGGCTTTCTGGGACTTCCGTTATTTGTTGCAGAAAACGCTGGTAGCTGCCCGACTCCTGTTATTTCAATATTGTTTCAGATGGCCTCATCATAGTCATGCAAATCAAATTGACCTATGTGTGTGTATAAAATTGGAGGGGGGGTATTTTTTCAAATGTAACTCCCATTCAGCTTTG
Source organism: Python bivittatus (assembly GCF_059951505.1). Classification (NCBI taxonomy): domain Eukaryota; kingdom Metazoa; phylum Chordata; class Lepidosauria; order Squamata; family Pythonidae; genus Python; species Python bivittatus. Next base: position 20,345,028 of record NW_028277088.1, on the reverse strand, counting down.
CTAATTCAGAAGTGCAGGTGGGGAATAACAATCTATTTTGCGTGCAGATCATTTCAAGGTGTGTCTTGAGATAGTATAGATTTGTACAAGGACTCTTCTTTTACAAATGTCACTGAGGAACTGAGATGATAATTCTGTTATCATCTCTGTTATATGAAGAGAAACTTGTTTCTCCTTGATCATGATAATTAGAACCAGATTGCTTTAATTACTTTAGTTATCCAAGGATGTTCAACATAAGTCAACCTACTACCTTCTGCAATACTACATTAATATTTGTAATGTTTCATAGCTCACTTGTGATTTTAATGGTTGCATGGAGCTCAGTCTCATCCATCAGTAGGCAAGATGGCAACTCCTATTGCTTGAAGTCAAATAGTATGACTTCATTTATCTCACTGTGATCATGGGGTTTCTTCTAATGAGGAGCTGGCTATTCCAGAGCCATCCAATTATCTGAAGTTCAATGATTTCAGTGCAGAAAATTGGTCATGTTCCAGTTACTGAACCGTGTAAACATTCCAGTATTTATTTGTTTACATACTTTCATACTGCATTTGTAGAGGGAAAAAATCCCCAAGTGTAGTGGTTTAACAAAAGAAAAATACAAACCATTATTGAACTTTTTTTTGTTAACCCGACTCCTCAGCTGCACAGATAATAAAAGACCTTGACCTCTTATTCAAAAGTGTAAGAAGCAATATTTCTCATAATGGCTGTCATCGCATCTGTGGTGTTCAGTGTTGTATGGCTGTGTGGGATATCTGAGATGGAGTGCATTTAGATAAATTGTTCATGTGCTAGTCTCATGCACCAGGAAATTCAAAGGTGTGTTAATGCACAGTAAAAGTTGTATACCTGAAGCCCAAGCTTCTTGCTTAATAATCATAGAACTGAGATATGGCAGATTTTGTTTGTTTTGTTAAACTGTTTTGCCTTATGATTTAAGTTGTCCTGCCCATTAGACCAGTCCCTCTTCCCATTCAGCTATTGGCCTTCACTAGTATATGCCACTTTATCTAGATATTTTCAGCCAAACTGAATTTAATTTCCCTCACAGAAATGGCATTATTTGAAAAAAAATTCTGTTACTCTTGGGCCAGAAGAATACCTATAAATACTACATTAGCTAATAGTAACACTCGGGAAAGAAAAGCTTTGCGGGGATTTCCACTCTATAGCTGTTCACACATGATAACCCAGAATTCTTGAAAACTCTGGCTTAACCATGAACAAGCAGATGCTGGTGTTTTGTTCAGCTCATCTTGCTAGCAGGAATGCATGATTTGCTTACTCCTTTCTCTGAAGCAATATTTCTCCTTGCTTCTCTAAGAAGGAAGACTCATGAGCCAAGAATACATTTATTCCAGCTTGATAGCAAAGAAATAACTCAGAGTTCTCAGTTCATGTATAGTGCTAATTGAATCACAGAGTTGTCCAGTTTTTTCTGTCATCGTTGAAGTGAGAAGGGTTGCAGTGTGTATTACCAGAACAGTAGTAATTCATGATTAACCCAGAATTCACAAATCCTCTGTTTTGTATAAATGCAAGTCTCATTCCTTTTAAACATATGAAAATAGGTGGTTTCAGTAAAAATACTGTTGAAATCTGTTTCCAGAAATTATTTCTTTAGTAGCATAAATTATTATGAAGTATTTATTCAGAATTGTGTCCTTTTTTTTTTTTTTCCAGAGTTCGGATGTTGATTGAAGAAGGTTACGATGACAGAATTGTAATTGCTCATGACATACACACAAAACATAGATTAAAGAAATATGGTGGCCATGGCTATTCTCATATTCTTGAAAATATTGTCCCAAAAATGCTCACAAGAGGAATATCTCAAAATAAAATCAATAAGCTATTGCTAGAAAATCCCAAACAGTGGCTAACTTTTAAATAAGAAAATGTAAGTATGGCTGTGATCATGTTTGCTTCAGTGAAAGTGAAAAATTGAAATAGAAATTCTTTTTGGGTTGGGAAAATGAAATTGTACTTTTGGGGTACAGTACAAGAAAATAACATTTTTCATGTCTGAGCCCCGACTTTTTGATTGTGTGGTGGCAACTAAAACAGCTGCAGAATGTGTATCTTTTTTCAAAAAAATATGTTTAACATCACATCTATAAAAGGAAAATGGAGGATATCAGATGAATGAATCAAAATATTTTTAAATGGCTTTGTATGGAATTAATTGGGTGTAAAACATCCCTTTGAATTAATCAGGATGAGAGGCTTCAATCATGCACTGGCCACAGCTGAATATAAGCGCCATTGTTTTGTGTGTGGTCTGTGACAGAGATACCGATTTTCTCCAAAAAAAAAATTGTTTAAAAATGACATCCTAACATGAAATGCATTGTATTTTAAGTATGTCCAGCAATAAAGCCTTACTTGCCTGATTTCATACTGCCTGTGTGTATCTAGTTATAGGCTCAAATGAGCAAACCACATATATAAAAAATTCCAGACGTGTAGTGGGACTTTCCTTTTCCAAAGTACTATAGCAACACTCTGCCTTGCATTTGAAGGTGCAGTTGAAACTTTGGCTTTCCTGAAAAGTAGCCCCTCTGCATAGATCTATCTACTTCTTTGAAACTATTCTTCGGTTGCTTGAAACGTGCATTTTGACAATTTGGAGAAAATCTCCCAAAGTTTTGCTGTCAGTAAGTGTAAACTGCGTATCTTCTCCAACAAATGGAGTTATGAGATCCATAGCAGAATGTCAGAAGCATTTTCATAAAAAAAAAAAAAAGTTCTAGGTATGCTTAAGGTAAATGGAAATAAAAATAATCTATCAGCTTACAAACTGGTGGCATCAAGAGAATTTAGATAGGATCATCAAAGGTAGGCATATTTTAAGATACATTGATATGCTATGAGATATTTTTAATGCAACACAGAGTGGATAATGACAGAATTTATTAGCTCCTTTTAGAAAGTAGACTTTGCCAAGAAAACTGCAGGGACTTGTCCAGGCAGTCACCAGAAGTCAAGACTGATTTGAAGGGAGGGAGGGAGGGAGGGAGGTTTATTTTGTTTGTTTTGGGAACCTATAAACCTAATTTTCAAGCTGAAGTTAGGAGAAGCTATTAATGAGATTAATCTAGGTTACTCCTCTGTATTATATATATATGGGATTGCAATGTAAATGTATGTTTATGAACAGAAAGTGAATTCAACTTCTGAAAATAGATATAGATAGGATTGGATTGTAAATAAGTAAATTCCATTTCACTGATGATGTTCTCAACGTGTTGATCCTAAATACATTAACTGGACAGATTTTTAATTGATTTTGGCAGAAAGTACTTTCCTGTGTTTAAGAATGGATGTAAGAAGAATATCAGGAATCTCAAGGTGCACTTTCACGGTACAAATAAAGATCCTCGAGCCAGTTTGGTTTAGTGGATAAAGGCACTAGGCTAGAAACTGGGAGACTGTGAGTTCTAATCCCGCCTTAGGTTCAAAGCCAGCTGGGTGACCTTGGGCCAGTCCTCTCTCAGCCCTAGGAAGGAGGCAAGGACAAACCACTTCTGAAACCTTGCCATGAAAACAGCAGGGACTTGTTACCAGGAGTCAAAATGGATTCAAAGGCACACACATAATTTAAAAACAGATGTATAGTAGCTATTTGTTCAGTTGTAGCAGCACCTGGCCAGGCTTGTCTGGGCCTGGAAGGTAAGTAGGGTCAGATCTCTTTAGCACTCGGATGGGAGACCACAAAGGAATTCCAGGGCTGCTGGAAAAAAAATCTGGGAAGAAGGTAAGACTGCCATGCTCTTGCTAAGAAAATTGCATGGATGGAGGAGTCAATCTCGGAGTATCAATTTTTAACTTTTTCAGTTATTTCAAATCAGATTCTCTATAAAATCATTAAATATATGGAGAAAACATTTATGGAGGTATAACTGAAACAGTTCCATTGGGCCTCTTGATCTCACAAAAATAGGCTTAAACGTACCATATTTGAAAATCTCTTTATACATATTTTACACAATCCTATTATTTCACATTCTCTGAACACCTCTTTGCATTGGACTAATAATGAGACAGACCACATTTACAAGTTTAGCACCTTAAAATATGCACTCCTGTACATGAATACTCAGAAGTAAGTCCTACTGGAATCACTCGGGTTAATTTGTGGTTAAGTTGGTAAACATATTCAAGTCTAGAAGTCTCATAACTGGTTTAGGACCTAATTATAGGCAATGAGTTTTTTAATATATAAAATCTTAGCATTTACATTAAACAAAACAGAAAATAACTAGAAACGTACAAGATTATTTGCTGGAGGCTATTCATTTTTAGGTGAATTTACTCTATTAAAATTAATTTATTTTTTAATATTAATGTAGATTGGGATCAAGAAAGAAACAGTAAAAATTATGTAATGAATTCAGGCCTGGATATTCCAGCATTCAGATGTGGATTCTAATATACCTTAGATATATAGCTCTGAACTTTAATTCCACAATTGTGAAACTAAGCTAATAGTGTCTCCTCTACAGGATTATTACAGAAATAATAATTGACACGTGTTCTGGTCACAGTCCTAAATGTACTTGATAGCATATCTGATCATGGAGATTATATGGCATATTCTTTTGATGCAATAAACAACAAAACACTACATCTTACATATATAGTGGATTAGCGTATGAAGTGGTTTACTTCTGAGTAGATATGCATAGGATTGTGCTGTAAGCACCCACCCACCCAAAGTTTATACAGCTAACTGTAGGAAAGATGCTTCCTGAAGTGTTAAGCTGTGCAGAATTAGCCTGTGCGAATTAGATAAGAAAGCCTATCTAATCAGTTCTACCTATAACTATCTACATTATGTCACTGCTCCACCACTGGGGTGAAGTTTGCATACAGCTGTAATTGTAAATTGAATGCAACAAATGGCACGCCAGATGAAATATGTGGAAAAGAGCAAGCTTAAAAACGTCGAAGGATGCTACTGAATTCTTTAGTAATTGGCAAAAAGGTAGAGCCAGAAGAACTGAAACCTTTTTCCACTGTGGTAAATATGAAGCTGCCCCACAAAGATGATTCAACCGTTGACTCATACCGAACTGCTGCTCCCGAGTATCCACACCATGAGTTCTATCCCTTCTCTCCACCCCTCCATAAAAGTCAAGGGTCGCCATTCAATTATGTGGGAAAACTTGCTGTTTGGAGCCACTGTAACAGCAAGGGCAAAACATGCGCGTGACGCTGCACGATGCCGATGACCTTCCCCATAGAGGGACTAAAAGGCATACATTTAAGTAATTTCTTAAAAAGAGTAAACACCAAATTATATTCTTAATAAACATTAGAAGCAGTACCTCCAGCACTCCTAGTCCCAGAATACAGGGTTTTGTTTTGTTTTTTTAATTTCACATTTTATTTTCACGGAACGCAATTGTGTCATTATTTCCTGTCTCTTGCTGAAGCTTAACATACAGAGTCAGAGCACTGCGTGTCATTCAGAGTGCATGTGGCCCTCTGGCTTGTACAAATGCCCACACTCATATTCATGGATTGTTCTTCCTCTGTTACACTAAATGGGACAATCCTCCTGGTTCTAGAGGGGGTCCCATGCCTGTAAATAATTACTGGGCTGAAGCAATAACAGAAAGTGAGATAATTGTGCTGTAGTCGTATTCTCATCTAAGTACAATAACATTAGAGCTAAGCCTTGAAGGAGGTCGGTTTTCTATTTCTAGGTAGCAAAGGAATGGAAAGATTAGGCAAATATATCCTTTGGAGGGAATAGCAGAATTTCTGTTACATCTTCCTTTTATTGAAAAACCATTCTTCACCATATACTGGGAATTGGCTCCACACTCATCACAGTTAGCAGATAAGTCACAAGCATCAAAGCTGATGGATCGAGAAAAGCAGCATGAAATCATAGCACACCAAGGGTATTATATATGCTGAAGAAGTAATTCAGTGCCTTTTTTTTTCTTTCTCTCTATAAAAATTGTGATTTATATAGGACTTCATTCACATGAACATTAACAACAAGGACTATTTTGCTTTGGCGATAGTGGACCACACATCTGTTACACTTGCTCTATTTTTTTAAACACATCTTTCTCTGGGTTGTACAGATGTGAGTCAGGTAGCATTTGGCCTCACTACTGAAGTGTCTACGAGCAGTATCCTCTGCGATTTCTTGATTCTTTCATTTTTGCCACGAGAATCCATCATTTAGAAGGTCATTTAGTTTGTGTTTTAGTATCAGTCAGCATAAATTATAAATCCAGAAAATGTGCTGTATTTGTTGTTGTTTCCTCCATGTGCTTTTCCGCCATCTAATTTTATATAGACTTCATCTCCTGGTTCCAAATGTAGGACTACGCTGTTGCTGGCGTAATCGTAGTTTTGATCTGCATCTTGTGCAATGGCACTAGCTCGCACCTAAATAAAATACAGAAAAAAGACTGTTCACAATTTTAGTACTTGTCAACACTCAGGAATGAAACTACGTTCCGTTACAAGTTCCAACTTGCGCTTATATTTTTGCGGGGTTTTTTCCCTTTACCACTGCAATCAACATTTCACAGAAAAGCCAGTTCTAGCTGTAGTAACACTGAACTCCCTTCAAACCAGCAATTTAACATATTCCTTGTTTAGGTTTCACATTCATATACTAGCTTCTTAGAAGTTTGTGTTAGTCTACCTGGAGGTTACTCCATTTACTTCCATATGACATGCTGAGAAACAGTGAGTTGTGATGATGAGTTGGGTTCAGAATATTACTCCACATCATTAATGACCTACTTCAGTGAACTGCCACCCTAGACCTCCTTTCCCAATCTGGCATTCTTTAAATATATTTGGACTTGCAAACTCACACCTCTACAAGTTTCACTGGAATTTTCCTGGAACTACAAAATGATTAAGAGCCAGTTTGGTGTTGTGGTTAAGGCATCAGGCTAGAAACCAGGAGACCATGAGTTCTAGGCACAAAGCCAGCTGGGTGACCTTGGGCCAACCACTTTCTCTCAGCCCTAGGAAGGAGGCCATGGCAAACCACTTCTGAAAAACCTTGTCAAGAAAACTGCAGGGACTTGTCCAGGCAGTCTCTGAGAAATGGACATGACTGAATGGATAAAAACAAAACAAAACCAAAATGATGTGTGATAAATGGCTTTTGAAACTGGGAAAAGTTTCAAAAATAGCTTCTGATATGATATGGGGAACATAACAATGCAATAAGAAAAGACAAAAAAAACCCCAAATATTTCACTAGGCTAGTGTAATCCCACTGTTGAGCCTAAACTGATTTTCTTCACCAGGTGAAACTAGAGGTGTATCACTCTGACATTGTATATGATTCCTATCAATTCGGGATCAGAATCAGGCCTTAGTGATAAGAGAAAGGATATGAGGTGATTATAGAAGTATGAAGGCAATCAGCATGTAATCCCTTGACGCTCTTAGATCTGAGTCAATAAACTTTTCACCCTCTTCAAGAAAAAAGATCAAATTGAAACACAGTATGAAAATGCAATGTTATCAGTGTTGAAATCACAACGTAACTATCACTATACTCATTAATATTTAACACTAATTTTAAAAGACTTTCATAGAATTAATATACGGAATAAATATGACATGGTCTTGAGATCCTAGTCATATACAGTTCTTTAAGGCATCAGGTGTGAGATTTGTTTTAAAATGTAAGCTATACTGAATCAACTATAATTGACAAATGGGCTATTTGAAAACTGCCAGTGCTCCTGATATGAGTTCAGCATGTAATCAAACAAGAATCTCATCAGATCATTTATATGCATTTTGGAACCACAGGTAAAACATCTAACCTCTTATCTGTCCATGATGTACACTATTGCAATGAATCTTTGTAACTTTTTCCCATTCTAGCACAGATCTGTGATTTAATGGCTTTGAGTGCCTGAACTAAGTAATAATGCAAGACTTGGCATACGATCTTCTGGATTTTTAAAATAGTTTTGGAACAGGAAGAAGTACAATAAGTCAAAAAATGTCCACGCATGCCTTTCAAAACGTATAAATGATAGGTTTCCAAATTAAATTTTCATATGTGGCCCCATATTAGTACAGAAATGTTAACAATGGATAAGACTTTCCACCATGCTAGATCTCACAGGGGATTAGAAAGCTTAGAAACCACAGCAGCGGGAAAAAACCTCTTCCCCTGCATTATATAGCAAGCTTCAAGAAGGCTTATAAGATTTGTAATTACTTTGAAAATGTTCCAGTTTAAGCTGCCACACTGTACAGTAATAGCCCAAGCATTGGGATTCATTGCTTCAGAAATATTTTACTATTTATTGAAGTGATCTATCTTGACCACTCTTCAAGCAATAAATTTCAAATAGGATATTTCCTCAGAACGAGGAAGCTGAGAGTAGCTGAGGGAGTAGCTAAGGCCCTTAGAGTATCAGTGTCTGAAATATCCATCCTTTGGAATTGGGCTGTTCTGAGATAATTCCAAATAACAAAGAGAAAGATATATTTTAGTGTATATGAACGATTATTGCAGCATGAGGTAAAATGATTAATGTCTGTCTTTCATTAGGTTTGACTATTTAAATTATATTCAAATTCCATGTGTGCTTCATTTAAATAGTATTTGTTGAAATTACATAACACTTGATAGTACAGCTGATAATATTGGTGCTTCTACCATGTGACATAAACTCTACCTTTAGCATTAAATGCTGTAGACTTTGTACATTATGAACGTGTATCGAGAAAATGGACAGATACCACAGAAATGCATATTACTTACACTACCAAAGAATAGAAACTGTAGTGGGCAAACTCAAAAAAGAGTTTGCACAATGTGGTAGTTTTGTATTTAGCTACTGGGCCTTGCATCTGCATTAACCTGAATCCCATACTCAGTGTACTACCTTTATAGCTCTCTCTCTCTCTCTCTCTCTCTCTCTTTTGTTGTGGGTAGACAGTGTAATCTCTTTTTAAAGTCTATAAGGACAGCCTCAGAAGAATATTCTGTACTGCTATCCATGATAAAGGTGTCTCCAAATTAAAACAATGTGGTGTACATTACGTAAGTTTCATGACTGCTCACCTCATTGGGCTATAAAGGTATACAGGGACAGTCAAACTGCAAACAAACCAATTATGTTGTAGTCTCAGCAGTTCTATATTTATGCTAACTATTAAGGAAAGCAATGAGCTACACGGGAATCCTTTAGATATTCAATATGTTTCTCTTAAATGTTTTTCCCCCTCACAAGCCACATTGCCGTGCTGAATCTATAACCCTCTGCTCTCTTTTTAAAAGACAATTTGTCCACCCTACCAATAATTTGTATGGAAAATTCAGTTCTCACAGTTCATTAGCTATCAATGCTGTAAGATCAAATCATTGCCCTCAGAACATCAAAGCATTACAGCCACTCACCAATATAAAAAATTGGCTTGCTTATGCCTGCATAAATATGAAGTGAGTTCAGTACTGACACGATCAATATTTGCCTGTTGGTATAGTGACTGAATTAATTTATAAATGTCTGGAGCTATGTACTAAGTCTATCTTCAAGCTAATCTAACATTTGTTATCATAAAACATGCCATGTACTAGGTTTTGTTCGACTTTTATTTCAATCAAATTTGAAGAGAAAAAAGTTTCCTTGTAATCAGATTTAAGTGTGAGACATGTACATTAACTGCTCTAATTGTTTACCAGTATAAATACAGTATTTATCACTGGGACATTGGTTTATTTGATTAATTACTACTTATGGTTCCATAATTTTATTTTTCAAGTACTAGTGAGAAACCATAAACACAAGGTTAAGAGCCATGTATGATTAATTTATCATCCCCTGATTATCCCATCTGCAATACTGCATTCAACCCAAAGTTGAAATGACTAAAAAGTTCTCTTCTGGTTACAGCACCCTGGTATTCTGCAGAAAAATTTCAGTAATTTCAGATTTCATTATTCTTCTTTTCAGGAAAAGGAAACTTTCCAATTCTCGTATTTTGGCTTTTGCAAGATATTGGTCAAAATACAGGAAAGCCATGCTCTTTGTTCTATCTGCAGTTTTAGCACAAATGTATAAATAAAAAGCAAATATTAAATATTTCTAGTTTCTGTAAATCTAGAAGCAGTAATGAGCAAGCCCTCAAGAGAAAAAAGTAGAAATTTATATTTTCAGTACAGCAACTGACACAGTTTGCACACACAGTGCTTATCTGTAAATGTAAAACTCTGAAGTACTTCCTGACATGGATTGTGAAGTTAACATATTTAGCAGATATAGACAAGTCTTACAAGTTAGTATACTGTCATCAGATTATAATTTTATTTCCATTTTAATGGAATTATTTGTGCATTCACCTTGCATGCTTTATTTTTACTCATAAACCACTGAACCTTTGTGGGAACAATCCTATCTAGGCATGAGTACTAATTTTTTCTTACCCATACAATGATCAATCTTGCTTATACAGACATTAATGAATACAAACAATTAGCATATAGACGACATCTATACAGTTGTATGCATTCATTATTGTCCAAGCAAGCAAGATATGTAGAGACAGAACTATTTTAGAATAATTAAAATTTATGATTGCTAGGATGTTCCATTTTCTAAGCTTTAATATCAGGAAAGAGAAGTTCTGCTTTGACTGTTTGCCAGAAACTTTGGGGGAAAGCAGGACAGTTATGCTGCTTCTTTAAAAAGTAAAGTCACAAGAAGGGAGCAACACAACCTGCCTTCTGAGAAAACTTTACCCTGAGGCCAACAGATAGATTCAATAAATCAAACAGAGTTGGTTCATTAAAAACAACCGGGCCTAAGTTAATTACACCTTAACACTGATTTCACTGCATCCATTCCAAGCCTTGTATAGCTAAATAGTTATAGTTAGAATTAAACTCACAGAAGCTAATTCTGAATGCACTTATTTGTAATCCCAATAGGAACTACTGCTCAATGAGCACGCACAGGTATTGCAGTATGGGATCTTAACGTGCTGGCTTAATTTCGTGCTTATAAAACCGGGAATAGTTCGCCCATCTTTCCAAGCTCCTCCAGAATTCCCTTTCCTAATTTTCCCCCCTCTACCATTTCTTTCCCACTTGCTCGGCCACTCCTTTAGACTAGATCTCCGCAAAAGAGCGCTGAAGCTGGGGCGCCGGCGGAACATCCCCCGCTCGCTTCCCACCCTCGCCCTTTGCTCTCCTAAGGAAGCGCCCGCAGATTTACTGGAGATCCCTTCGAAACCGCTCGACTTTTAGCGGAGTGAGCCCCACCAGAAGCGGGGCTTCGAAGGAGAGGGGCTTGCATGGTTGGGCAGCCGACTCAAAAAGTCTGCTCCTCCCCGGTAAATGAGTACCGGGTTAAACGCCCCCGGGAACATTTGGGGCTCATATGCTGAAAGGTTTCGAGTCCAGGCTCCCTCTTCCCAGTCCAGGAGGCCCTTCGCCAAAGCTCGCGCCCTCCTCCTCCTCCTCTCCTCGCCAGACGCGGCTGAAAGAAGCCGCCCACCCCGAAAAGGGCGGCCTTTTGCGCCCCACCGCTCAGCCTAAGCCTCCTTTGAGGCGCCGGGGCTGCCAGCCCAGCTTCGGTAGCGCCCTGGGGAGCCGCGGGGAAAAGGCGGCCCCTCGGTCAGCCAAAGCGGTCTTCAGTCGGATGCCAACGCTCTTAAGGAAGAGGAGGAGGGCGCTCCCGAAGAGGCCCAGTTGAACCAGGGGCGCCTGGCTTCCTTCTCCCCTCACAGCTGCCTCTGAAGCAACTTCTCCGAGGCGCTTTTTCCTGAGTGCGCTGACACTTCTGAAGGTCACAGCCCCCGCGCCTAGACTTTTACGGATTTTCTCCTTTATTTCTCCCTTCCTTCCTATGAAAGGGGGGGGGGTCGCCCACTTGCCCGCTCAGCCTTTCCCGCGGGTACTGGAGGGTCGTCTCCTCTCCAGTGGCCCGCTCCTTCCTGCACCCATCTGGGGACTCCTGTCCGCGCTCCAGCAAATGCCACGGCCGCCTTACCCCAACCTCACCTGAACGCTTGGCACGCTACTTGTCCTCCCCCCGCCCCACCCCGCAGTCCCTAAATCTCTTGAGATTGATTGCCCATTCCCGCCTCCCCATCTCCCCGTGCGCAGTTTAAGCCCTTGGCCCAGGATCGTCACACTGCCTTCGCCGCCCCCCCCCCCCCGGCCAGGGGTCCAAGAGCCTGCTGGCCTCTTCCACCAGAAAAAGGCGGGTGCTGAAAGAGTGAGGACCCGCTGCCTTTGGCAGTTCTCGGCCCACTTGCTGGGGGGCGTAATGCCAGGTGACTCACCGAAGAACGCGGAGTTCCCCAACCGATGCCCTCCGGATGCCTTGGGCTATATCCCCCGTAACTCCTAGCGTGGGCAACGGGCACCCTGCTTTGGGAACGGGTGTGTGTGTGTGTGTGTGAGAGAGAGAGAGAGAGAGCGAGAGAGAGAGAGAGAGAGAGAGAGATGGTTGCCTACCACTTCCGCGCTTGGAGATCTCGAAGCCAGCTGGAAGGGACTAGGTTGGGGGAAGCTCAAGTCGTCTCAAGTAGGCAGCAAACTTTCCCCCGTTGTTCAAACACATCCAGTGAAGCCCGATTAAAGTCCTCGATTTATCCCCGTGTACACGACCATTACCGATAGTCTGCGCAGTGTTCGCACAAACCGTTAACTCCCGGTTACCCAAATAAGGGTATACTGAACTAACCCATTCCTCTTGCTTCGCACAACACTGATTTTTTTAAAATTGTGTATGTGGGGGGGGGGGCGCTTTTCCAAAGAAAAAGGATACATCCCGGTGTCCAAGATAACCAGCACTCAACAATCAAGAAGCCTCAAGCATTCACTGCCTTCAAAGGCTACCTTGTTGATAGACTCTGCTGTTCTGAACCGAGCAATCAAAAGCAACAGCAGATACAATCGAGGCAGGCAAGGTTTTTTCCCGCCTTGGTCCCCGTTGAATGAACGTAAATTAACATTTTCACTGAGCCACTGCCTAGGCCTGCCCTGATCGTCTTACTCGGGGTGTGCACCTGGGTTGGATCGAGGGCGCACCGTCTCCCCAGTTGCACCTCGCCAGCCTGAACTCCCACCAAGATGCTGCCTTCTAGCGTGCCCGCAGCGCCCAGGCGGCGCTCCTCTCTTCAGTTTCCTCACAGCCCAGAGCCCTGTTAGCAATGCCAGGGTCTCTCCCAGGACCTTCTCTTCAAGGGTTCAGACTCATCTCCTTAAAGGTGCGCAAAAATCCCCAAAGGCTGCAGCGTTCCGGTTCCTGAAGGGAGGAACGTACTTTCGCTCCTAGTGGATCTTCAACTTTCTAAGCTATTTTTATAGCCCCGGGGGATCTGCCAACACTTACCGGTCGTACTCAGTGTCCCTTTCCCCTTATTTATTTCTTTTTTTTCTGCCCGCTTTCTCTTTCACTCGGCGCTCTCCCTGTGCCAAACTTTTTCTGGACCGAGGCTGCTGCTGGCGAGGCGAAAATTCAACCAGGGCAGCTCTGCCCCGCGCGCGCATGCGGCAGCAGCTGAATTTTTGCCTCTCCGGGAAGAGCCACCCGAGGACGTACAGCCGCCCCCTCCGCCTGGGCTGCCCCCGCGCCCCCGGGCCTTTCCCGGGCCCCACCTGGTTATTCTTGCAGAGGTCAGCCCACATGCTGGTGCCGTCGCCGCCCCGCATGAGCACGTGGTAGGTGAAGAAGTAGATGCCCGGGATGGAGCAGGTGAACTTGCCCGTCGTCGGATCGTAATGGTTCCCCAGGTTGGTGACGACGTCGTCGAACTTCAGGACCTCGTAGCCCTCGTGCTGGCGCTTGAGGCCCGCGTAGAAGGCGATCTTGGGCACGGTGCTGTAGGTGGCGGCGCTGATCGCCCCGGCCGCGTTCAGGCCCGGCGCCCCCGGCGGGCCGGGTAGACCCTGACGCCCGGGCTCGCCTTTCTCGCCCGGCGGGCCCACAGGCCCCGGCGGGCCGGGTTCCCCCGGGGGCCCCCGCGGCCCGGCTTTGCCCGGCCGTCCGGCCTCGCCCTTGGGGCCTTGGATGAAGGTGGGCAGCGACTGCATGAGGCCGCGATCGGGCGTGGCCACCGTGCTGGGCGCCTTGGTGCCGCCGTAGGGGTCGCAGACCATGCGGCAGGTGCCCAACATTTCGTAGTGCGCCGAGGTGCCCGCCGAACTCACCAGCACCGGGATGAGGATGACCAGCAGCAGCACCATGACCACCCCCAGCGCGCCGGCCGCGATCAGCCGGCGCCTGCTGCCCACCAGGCGGCTCAGCGCAGGGCGATCCTCCTGCCTGCTTTTGGACAAAATCTTGATGGTGGGTCGGGAACCTCTTCCAGCCGAAATCACCGCGGGGTAGCCTCCCCGCGTTCGTGGGGCCTTCTCGCCCTCTTCCTCCCGGCGGCGGGGAGGGGCACGCGGGCAGGTCTCCTTCGCCAGGTCCCGAGACCCCGGGAGCCTCGCTCCGCGCCGCTCTCGTGGATGGCTCGGCTGCCCGTCTGGGGCACCTGTGGCTGCCGCTGCTGTTCCGCTGAGAGGAGTCGCTCACACTTTTATGCTGCAGCTGGCGATCGACTTTTTTTTCCGTCCGTGCCAGCTCGAATCAACTTCCCTTCTGCTCCTCGCGGTCGCCTCTTTTGCGGTCTTCTCGCGGGTCCCCCCTTCCCTCCCTTTCCTTCCTTCCTTCCTTCTTTTTTTTTCTTTCCTCTTTCATTCATCCATTCATTCATTCATTCCTACTCTTCTGCAGCGACACCAAATCTCCGAGGGCAGCGGGGGAGAGCGCGGGGGCGCCTGGGAGATTCCTGCTCGCCACTCGCGCGGGGAGAGGGAATGAGACGAGGTTCCTGGCCAGCCCTGGCTGGCTCCTTCGCCGCTGCTGCCGGAGGGTCCCCAGCCGCGAAGCCCGCTCGCCGGAACGGAGCACAGGCGCTGAGCGCACGTAGCCCGCTGGCGCGACAGGAGGAGGCTGCTGAAGGCGCGGGGGTAATTTATAAGCACCCAAAGGCGCAGGGGAAAGAGGAGCTGCTTTGGCATCTCATCCCGGCATCTGCTGCGCTCATCCCACTCACCAAGAGTTTGGCATCTCTCTGACAAGTGTGGGGAAATGTTTTCCTCCCCTCTTCTCTTTCTCTGCCTCCCCTCCCTCTTTATCCTTTCTTATGGAACTGTGAGCATCATCTCTCTTGCCAGTCCCTGAGTCTTCTTGCTGGAATAGCTCATGGAAGGCAGAGAGATCTACTTAGGACCATCTTCCAGTCTCTGATCCTGAATATAAAGGTCAACGCTGCTCCTTATTTAATGGTTCCCCCAGTGGCCTCTGTCTGTCATGTGAAATATCACTTTGAATACAAGGGTAGTGTATTACAATTCACCTGACAACCCAGCTTGCGCGCGTGCACGCACACACACACACACACACACACACACGCTGCATCTTGAAGGAACCCATAATTTAAAGCACACAAAAATCTCATTTCTTGATTTCTTGCTCTTTTTCTAGAAATCACAGCCAGAGAAAGATATGGCTACCACCTCCTGAGATTCAATAAATTTTTGAAGCCCTGACAGGTGTTGCTTCCTGGATTCCTCTTTACTTAAACAGCTTTCTAGCCCCGCCCTGCACTTTCAGTGGTGGAGTTGAGTGCCCTTCCGGGCATGGTGAACCCTTCCACGCCACTTCTGCCTTTTGAACAGCATTTCTCTGAAGCAGAGAGCAGCAAGCACCGCTCCTTCCAGATGCAAGGCAGACAAGGCCACATTAAACTGCACAACCCTTTGATTCCAAATTATACTTCTGCACTGAGGAGCAATTGGATGTCAATCAAATGTGGGGTGACATTTGCCTGTCAATACAGGGATGATGGTTGAAAAGAGTGTGAGTTATTAGAAGCAGGGCATGAATGTAAAATGAGCAAAAGTGGGCAGTGGGGAAGCCACCCAGTAATATCACACCTGGTGAGTGTTGACCAGGAAGCTGTGATCTTGTCCAAGTCGTTGCCTTGCACAAATCTCTTCTTTACAACCTCCTTACACTTCAACTCCCCATTCTCCCTTTTCTGTTCCACAACACAATAAGGTCAAAGAGGCAGACAGCGGGAAACATTTATTGATTCTTCCTTTTAAGCAGAAATGTCAGGAGCTTCTTGGTGTTTTTCCTTCAGAGAATCAAAAGGCAAAGGAGTGTGTGGCCATTTGCAGGCCATAGAGATGGGCTGACCCAGCTCCTTATCTCTTCAACAGGCTGCTGATAAAAATAAAAAAATAAAAGGCCTGATTTCTTGGACTTGTAAATATTCTCACCACCTCTCTTTTTCTGATTTTTGTCAGAGTTCAACCTTTTGTAAAGTCCGTATCTCACAAACACACAACTCAGTTGGCAGCTCCCTTGGCCTTCAACCCCCTGGCACATCTTGAAAGAATGGGGGGGAGGGTGTTGTTTATGCTATACCAGTTTCTCCCAAGAGGAAAACATTCTGAAACATTTCGTCTTTGTAAGAGGAAAAACATAATACATCTTGAAAAGTCAAACACACATTCAGTTTTCCAGAGCCCTCACATAAACATGGTGTTTTCATAGCATTCACGTTGGCTATAACCCCTTTACCTTCTGTGCTGAGATGAATATGTCCTGTGAATGTGGATTTCTGGGTAGCTAAAAGGCAGCACTTCCTTACTGGAGGGATTGATCCACACCTTCCAGGAAGAAGATTTCATAAATGC
This sequence comes from Python bivittatus, assembly GCF_059951505.1. Lineage (NCBI taxonomy): Eukaryota > Metazoa > Chordata > Lepidosauria > Squamata > Pythonidae > Python > Python bivittatus. Next base: position 20,328,302 of record NW_028277088.1, on the reverse strand, counting down.
AAAGAAATAGGGATAGAAAAAGGAAACCCTACAAGGAAATGCGCCCCAGAAAGGAGAGAAATTAATAAGGACAGGTGGAATAGGTGATTGGATGGGGGAGGAAAAGAATGGAATACCCTGGAAAAGGGGATGACTGGCGGACTAACCCTGGTTACACTGCGCTGCAACATTTTGCTGCAGCTCTTATTTGTCTTCTTTAATACCAATCTGTAACTCTTGGAATAGCCCTCTATGCATCATTCCCATGTTGTCTCAGGAAACTTTAATGAAGCTCAGACAATCAGATGCCTGTGCTTACACGCTGGTCCATAACCTACTTGTTTGGTTAAACAGAGAGAAACTCTCTACCAGTATTGCTCCCTATTAATCCTGCCTGGGTTTGCAATAATAAACCCTGTTTAGGCTATTACAAATTCTCGACTCTTCTTTGATTCTCCTGCCAGTGGGAATGACTAAAGAAACCGCACAAGCAGGTTTTATGGTATATGTAAAGCGAAGCACAAAACTCAGGGTTTGTTCACCTTTTTGCTAGAACAAACAATGACTTCCAAATCTAACTTTAATTAGCAAGCCAGAATGGCTAGTTAACACGTAAACATGAACAATCTATAAAGGGACCTCGGTAGTCTGCTTAGTCATGGACACAAGAAGCTAAGCAGGAGTGATTTGTGTTAAGTCATCATTTAAAATGAGCATTTAGTTGTGTAAATGCAGCTAATCTTTAAAAACATGACGACAATGATGATGATGATGATGATGTAGATGAAGATAAACTAAGTGAGAACATCAGGCAACAGTTTTTCCTCCTGTGAATAAAATTTCCCACTTTAAGGTCATATTTTCCAGCAGTTCCAGTACAGATTCAGCTCTCAGTCCAGCTATGCCTCCAGGTTTCAAATGGATGCCCCAAGTTTTTTCAATTGCTTTATTACCACGGTGGGAAATGCACACAGCGCAGGGTGTTTTGAAGTCTTTCCAATCTGTTTACCGGCAGTGGCTGTAGAAGTTGTTTGTATTTTCTTCTGCATAATGGAGTAAAGTGTGGGTGTGTTTCTGCTCATCCTTCATCTTGAAATTTCAAGGTTTTGCTTCTGTATGCCCTGGCAAGCAATACCTTTCCAAGCCACTGCCCCACTGTTCTCCCATAAGGATGCTTTAGGGAACATTTTGGGGAAATGTTTCCCTCTCCAGTCTTCACCAGATCAGACCATTTTCAAACCTGATCTTTCTTTTCCCAGCTTCTCCATGCACACTGAATTTATCTCATTCTGCTTAGTGTTGTGAGTTAATCTGTTGATGGACAAAGAAATGGAGACCTGGCCCCTTCACATAATTTCTTTCCAACATCCTGTTGGATTAGAAAGAATAAGAAGCATAATCTATTAAGAGGTGTTAATGTACCACCTTGAAAGGTTAATAAACCCGGGTATACCTCACACATATGTGTCAGAACAGTGTTTCTCAAACTTGGCAACTTTAAGATGTGTGGACTTCAACTCCCAGAATTCCCCAGCCAGCATGCTGGGAGTTGAAGTCTACACATTTTAAAGTTGCCAAGTTTGAGAAACAGTGTGTTAGATCCTGATCTGGGGTGTGCTGTATGACTTCTCTTGCTCTTTGTAACCATTCTTTCCCCCACCACGTGGTGCATAGGGAGGCAGCCTTTTCTAACCATTGCTTGCTTCTCCCTTAAGAGCTACCAGATCTTGGCTGCAAATATCCACACAGCCACTAGATGGAGGCAAATAAAGTGAGATGTTTTTACCTCTCTCCTGCCACCTAGGGGTCATCCAGATTTTTGCAGCTTGTATCTCAGCCCTGCTTTCCCTCTAAGTACGCTTATGTGTACAGGTACAGGAGAGCAGGGCACACACATATGCATGTCCAGGGAGAATCTCAAGCCCCTACTATAAAGGAGGTAGCCCCCAAAACTGGGAGCAGAGAACCTGAGAGAGAGTCATCCTTCTACTTCCCTGACTCTTCTTTCCTTTTCTCCTTTTCAGATTACCTCTGCCTGCTTTGTCCCATTCGTTGCTCCATTCTCCCCATTCCTCTGGTCCTAATTTCCCTTTTCTTTCTATGCTTGTTGCCTTTGGCCAGAGGCATCTGCAAGGTCTGGTAATAAAGTCAAGATGGTGGCCATATTGATGGGATTGAAGCTCTGCTCATTTTGTGTGTGTGTATTGCATGTATATTGACTTTTTTTTTTTTTACCATAATCTGTGGATACCTCTTTTCCTTTATTCAACCCGCTAGTGATGGTTCACTTGCTCTCCTCCCCAAATGGAATTGTTCACAGCTTCAGTTTCATTTTGCATTTAATTGATTCTTGAATGGTGTAAGTAAGGAAAAGGGAATTGGGCAATTAGATGACTCCCTAATTGGCTTCTGGCTTAATTTTTGATCAGTAGTCTAATAACTTTTGCAACACGCATTATTGTGCAAAGGTTTCCATGAGTTCATGAAAGATTTAGCTATTAAGTAATGCTTTTTGTTCATTTTCTCCTGATATTTGTTTTGAACTGGAAACATTAATTGGCTAGATTTGAAAAAAAAAGTAGGGTGGTGGTATGCAGACTAATTAAATAATTATTTGCAGTGATTTTGATGGAAAAAGTATTTGCTTCTTTTGCCTTTGGTGAAATTTAAATAAATCTTTGTAATTTCTAAATTATAGTTAAAAATCAGTGTAGCCAATTTTAAGAAAGTTTGTATCATATAGGCCATATTCCAAAACATTTAAATCCCTTGTAACTATCTGGAAAGGAGTTTGGTAAATTAGAACATGAGAATGAAATGAAATGCAAAAGATGAATGAAATGCTGATAATTGTGAATGAATTGACCAATCCATTCACAAAAAGATGGTTGGGTGATAAAGGCCGATGTTCTTGCACCCAGTTAACCAATTTGCATATGTAAGGTGATTAAAAACCAAATATTTGATTTTGTCAAGATATGGAGCTGAATCTCTTGGTGAATTGTAGTTCACTTATTTCATGTTGAATTTTGTCTCTGAAATTTCTGTATTTCATTTCACTCTGATCAGATCAATTTGTTCCTCAACCTCCAGTCATGGGTGTCTATGTGTATCTTTTCTCTGTGTCTACAACTTAGGATAACTCGAAGCATCTGATAAAGTGGGTTGTAGTCCACAGCTAATGTGACAATTAATCTTGGGTTTTGAGGGATTTTTGCTGCCAATAGCTATTGCTGCCATTTTTTTTTGGTAGTTTCAATATCCTCCCCCGCCCAAAAGACCATTGCATGCATCCATGGAGAGAGAGAGAGAGAGAGAGAGAGAGAGAGAATGAGTTAAAAAGCTGCTTTACTTTACATCTTTCATGTAAGGAAAGAAGATGCACATTTACTTTTTTATTTTACATTTATACCTTTCAACTTGGACCCCAAAGCGGTGCATGTTGATCTCCTTCCTCCCTATTTAATTCTTACAACAATCCTCTGAGGTAGGGTTTATTTGATGACAGCAGGAATACATAAATTTATTCTGCTATAGATATTGGAGAAATACTTCAAATCTGACTTTGAAGCTGTCATATATATTAAATTCTTTGTAACCTCTTTTGCATTTATCTTCTGATCTCATCTCTACGAGTCCTTTCACTTTCCTTGATATCCATAATCTTTGTTCTTAACCTTTGATAAAATACTTCATTTATTAGGAAATGTTTCACCTTGCACATCAGTTCTGGACATCTATGGGGTGATTTCCCTTTCAAGGGCCTTTTGTCTTTCAAATTTGGACATGCTAATTATCAGTATTCAAAGAAATCAGTCATACCTTACAATAATTTCTTGTTTTAGTGTGCTGTAAAGGACCAAGATAAAATTATCACAAATCAGCTTTAGGGCTGATGGGAAATCTGTGATCCTACACATGTTGCTGTACTCTTATTTTCAGAATCCCTTTTCTTTGATCTTGCTTCCAAAGGTGCTGGGCATTATAGTTTCATCAACATGAGAATTACAGATTCTCCATGTTTGTTTTGTGGAAGATTGTTTATTTTAAATAAGTGTTGTTATTCACCATTTTTTCCTCCTCTTCCCTGTTTTTTTCAGAGTCTATGACTACTATTTCTACTGCAATAATTTGTGTCCATGTGGGGGCAAGGCAGGCGAATGACTAAATGTGCATCATGACTTTACATTGCAAATCACATGATTTACCGACTCCTGGAGGAAGAAAGGGTGGACTGAAGATGGCTTCACAAAAAGTAGAGCCAATGACTGTGGCGAAGAACAAAGAGCCAATGAGTAGATCGGCTGTTTGGAACCTCTCTGGACAAAGAGAAGATGGGAGATTTCCCACATGCACTCTGAACAGTTGCAACAGTTGGAGGTCTTGAGCACTGGAAGATAATGGGAATAGTCATCTTGCTCACAACCATACTCAGAGCCTTTTAAAGAACACCACTTTTGCAAACTTCCTTTTCTAATCATGTTCGGAAATTCTTTGTTAAATACTTTTAAGCTATTAGAGACCTTCATTTTGACAAGACTGAAAATGCTGGGCGAGTTTTCCTTCAATCCTTAATGAAAGAAAAAATTAATCATAAGTTTAAGAATTAAAAAAAAATTAAAATAAACAACAAAAAGCTAAATAAGAATTTGATCTTAGAAAGTTATAAATGGATTAAGGGTCCATATAAATTTGGAATAAGATTTTGGAATTAATTATAAAGAATCCTTCCCATGGGAAATAGGTTTGTTTGGACTTTTGCAAGACAAAACAAAGATAAGGAATTTTAAAAATTGGACACTAGAGGGAACTAAAAAATTTAGTTAAAGGAGAAAAATACACAAGGCTGATTAATGGCTAATTAACTGGGATGTATAAAATGATGTAAAACATTTTAACATTGAAAATACTGAAGGGCACTTTTGAAAAATGGAATCAGAAGTCAGTATCAACAGTGTCAATAGCGAATATTTGCTTCTATAGACTGTCCAAAAGATGTTATGGAAGGAATAGCTGATGAGGAACAAGTTTTATTTGACAAGACAGAGATGGCATTAAAAATGGATCTACAAATGACAGGCTACCAGAATGATATGGAAAAGGATGTCTCACTGGATATACAAAAGAAACCAGTTGATATTTTAAAAATCAAAAGGGAAATACAAATAATAAACCAAGAGAGTGACCTGGATAATTCTTTTATATTGGAATTATAAAAGAGGCTTGTTAAAGCTTTGAAGAATCTTGTGAGAAGGAACAAAGAAAAAAAGGAAAAGAAATCAAATTCTACAACATTGTTTGAATGGACTAAAGATTAAGACTGTTAGATGTAAAAGAAAGGAATATAAAGTTGGTTTATTTGATTGAGGTTAAAATAAGATATGTTGTTATTTCTGGTAACCCTTAATGGACTTTCTGCTGACACTAGGACTGAAAAGATGATGCTTTATGGATTTGTCTGTAGATAAGAGATGGGATATGGGAAGAAATCATTGGTTGTAAACTAAGAGGGGGTGAATTGTTTATACTTATTGTGATGAAGGTTGGAAGTCACTTCTTTATATATATTTTTTCTCTCTCTTCACTATATTCTTCTTTTTCTTTTTTCTTTTCTATGTTTTTTCCTTCTTTGCATCTTTCACTCTTTCTATTCTTCTTTCTTTCTTTTAGTTTGTATTCTATTTTGCTATTCTAATTAAAATCCTTAATAAAAATTATATATAAAAAGCAAACCACATGATTTACATGATGGGACACCAGTAGGAAAGCCCAGTGTGTATATCATGATGTTGTGATGCAGATTTCATCATTTTTCATCACTGTGGTTTGTAGACTATCACTATTATTGTCCTAATCCAGTACCCTCTTTTTTAAAAAAACATGTTGCCTTCTTGATTCTTCATACTCTATGGCATATTTACAACTATACGCTACTTGTGGGTTCTTTCCCTCTTTTTGTCTGCCTTTGTTTTGAATCTCCATCAGGTCAAACTCAACTATCGGTGACTCTGTGAACACGACGTTTATATCGTTTTGTTTTTGTTTTTTGATGACTGGAAATGGTTTGCCATTATTTTCTTCCAGATTTTTTGGAAATCTAATTTACAACCCAGGCATTTCCTTGTGATTCCCCATCCAAAGAGTAACCAGACCTGACCTTCCTTAGCTTTCTGAGATCAATTAAAGATCAGCCAGTAACTTTATCCTAAGTAAAAAAATCTGGGTTTGGGTTTTAGTTTTGTTTTTTTGGGTTCTTATATAACTCTCTCCTCCTCTTTTAAGTTCATGAGTGTATCAGTTTTATTTTGGGGGTTTTTTATCCTTTTTTAAAAAGAAGGTTCTTATATAACTCTTTCCTTTTTCGGTTCTTATATAACTCTCTCCTTCTCTTCTAAGTTCATGAGTGTATCAGTTTTATTTTGTTTTTTTATCCTTCTTTTTTTAAAAGAAAAGACTTATCTTCCATTTATTCATTATGAAGACCTTTTCACATAATGGCAGTAAGGAGCTTTTAGGATCTTCATATCATTTGTATCCACATGTGAATGCTATTAATCTGAAAAAAAAAATGAGTCATCTTTAAATTAAAAAATATTCTAGTCAACAGATAGAGAGGAATGGAAGGGAGCTTTTAAAACCAATGCTAGGGGTTCAGTAGTTTCTGATTTTCATTGGAGGGGGATCCAGGAGAAGTGATCCTGAAGAATCTTGGCCCAAACCACGCTGCCTTTAGCCTCCTGCGGGTATTCCCATTCCAAATCTCCCTCTCTAAAATGTGTTTGTGCTTTATGAAAAGACAGAAACATAACTACAATGTCATATAACTAAAATAATTAAGAAGAAAAAAGTATATAATATGTAATAAGTATCTAATAATCAAATTTAAAAAATCAGAAAAATTGACCAGATTAGATGAAAATCTTCCTTATTCCATGGTCAAAAAAGGAAGGAAGGGAGGGAGAGGGGGAAGGAAGGAAGATAATCAGCAAATAAAGTATAGATTTATCCTTCCAATGTTGTATAATAATTCTTTTGGCTACTTTTTAACTGCTGTATTACATTAGTCTATGCACAAAGAGCAAATTTTCTTTTTCAGACTTTCCTTCGTTACCGTATAGAGCATAGCTGGACAATACAGCTGTGATAGAGAGGGTGGGTACTCCATTCAGACAGGAAAAATCCAGATCAAGGTAGAACAATCAGCAAAACTAGAGCAGATGGTCTTGGATAAAAAGACCAGGGAAAGGACTTTGAGAATCGAAATCTAGTCCTGACTCTTTCCTTGAAAAAACTGGTAGACCCTCATTGTTTTCAAGAACTTCTTCACATGCACAATTATGAGGGCAAGAGTTCTTGAGACCCAGACAGGGAGCATGGTGACTTCTTATATGATGGTACACAAACAGGCTTGTAGTCTGGGAGACCTATTTCCACAAAAATGTTTTAAATGTTCTTTTAAAGATGAACAGCTTGACTATACAGGGCAGAAAGAGGAAGTAGGGTCTCAAGCTAGGACAAAAGTTGCCTGTCCCACTGCCTTTTTGATTGCTCTGTTCAAAAAAATTAGAATCTTTCAAAAAACGATTGGCAACATTGAATGTCTGAGGGTTCTTCTGTTGTTGTTATAATTTATTTATTAAAACATTTAAAGGAACAGAATAAATAGCTACGTAAAAGAAAAAGAAGATAGAAACATATCTTCTTGAATAAAATATCAATAACTAAATTAAGAGTTTACAATTATAATAAAATTTCATTATTTCATTCATTCATTAAATGTATAGAACTAAGTTTATTAAGTCATCTTAAAAAATAACTAGAAATCTCTATAAAACTCTGAACAAGACAGTAATATTGATATCACCACTATTTGTCATTGTTCCAAGGATGAATGTGTGTAATCATGTAAAGGGGAAAAAAGGCGGGGGGGGGGAGGTAAAAAATTAAAAGAACAAAATTTAAAAAGAGAGCAAAATCAGTAAAAACAATATTGGGAAACTACATAGTTTTAAATTTCCTCCCATTGTACCCAGCTGATGATTGCATCAATAGATTTATACACATTGAAATTGTTTCTAATTACTACATTTATCTCAATTATTTTCCCCTTAAAAACCGTACTGTAAGTGTCTGAGTTTGCCTTGAATTGTGACAGATATAGGGGAGCCATTCTTGCTTAAATTCAGTCAAACTTCTGTTCTGAATGTATACAGTTAATTTTGTCATTGTTGCATATTCCCCAAGTTTGTTTTTCCAGTCTGATATTGTCAGCAAAATGATTCTTTTCCAATGTTGAATCAAGTTTGTCCTTGGGGTCTTATATCTTAATAGACTGTGATGCTTTTTATTCATTTGTTCTGGAACAATTCCTGGTAGCCAAAAGTAAGTTTTCAATTCAAACTTTGTTTTTAAATTTTTTTGGATAATGCTTTGTATTTCTTTCCAGTACTTTTGAGTTTTTTTTACATGATCACCACATATGACAAAATGTTCCTTCTGTATCACAACCTTTCCAGCATTATTTATTATATGATTTATCTATTTTTGCAATTATGGACAGAATTATGTACCATCTGTAAAACGCTATGTGCCCATTTCCCCTTAAGTTACAGCATGGAGTAAGTTTTATTGAATTTTCCATAAATCCTCCCACTGTTGCATTATAATTATTTCTTTAAAATTTTGCATTCATTTTATCATACAACTCTTTTACTGAAAAAGCTTCCATCAGCTGCCACCATTGGCCCACCTCTCAATGCCTCAAGAACTCAATTAAGGGTTCTCGAATGCTGGGTTTTTGGGGAAGAGGGTATCTCTTTTCTTGTGAAAGTGCACTTTTAAACATTGAGTGTGCAAACTAGATGCTTTGACATTCCTAGGAAACCTCCTGAATATGCAGAAAACACGTCCTCTAACTTTGGGTGGTGGTCTTTCACTCCCAGACTAATTGGCGCTCTACCACCTAAGGCTGGTAGGAGTGCACGGATTGCCTGTGATTCATCTTGACAAAGTGCTTCCTTTCCTGAATGCAAGTTGCTCATTCTTGATGGGCTTCACGCAAACATGTCAACCAGCCTTGATGAACACATAAGCCGAGGCTGCTTTATCACAGCCGCTCCACTCCACTAATATGCCCTTTATTAATACAATTTCTGTGCATGCCAAAACTTTGCTGTTTGTGGCCAGTTTGTTCCTTGACAAAGAGTAGGGGGAGGTCTTACAGCTTCACAAGTTCACTTCAAAGTTGCGATTAAAGCTGAAAGCATCATTAACGACCTGCACAGCCCTAGAGTTTGGTGTTAAAGAGGAAGAAATAGGAGGACTTGCCCCAGTGGGTCACCACAAGTGGCAGGGTTTAATCTTTTTTGGTTCTTGCTGCCAGAAAAGTAGTAGCTTGGACTTAGGGTGGGATGGGGGTATATTTTTGCTGTCCTGGATTTTGTCACTATTGATCCTTCTGTGTAGGCAGCGTTAGGGAGGTTGGTTGGGAGTAGTACTATGACTAGACATTTGTGCTGGTGGTGCATTACGCAATAGACCCAGCATCCTATATATTCTATATGTTTTCCTTTCTTCACATAAAAGTAGAAATGCAAACATTTCACATAGTTTTAATGCTTTGGGGGGGAGGCTCTTGTGGTTTTTGCCTTATCCTTCTTTGTTCTGCAAATGTGATGTTTTCCACGTCTGATTAAATCAGGCATGCACAATTTTCCAGGCCAAAGGCTAGATTTAGCCTTTGAGTATTAGGGATTATGCTCCAAAAATAATGGGAAGGATCAGGGAGGGGAATGGTTTTGTCTTCATTGAAATTCGTTGAAATTATTCATAGTTAATAAGATTAGTTTCTGGTTATATATTTAATAATTTTTCTGCAGTGTCATCTTGAACATTACGTTTGGGCAATAACTTCTGGAGGTTCCTGGGCCCACACTCAAGGCTTGCAAAGGTAATTCTGAATAAATAGGGCAAACATTACTGTGATGTTTTGAAGAATTTTACTGATTTTTCAGATGCATGTATATTTGCCATATGTAATTATGGTTTTTAAGGACAAGTCATTAAATAATTAAAGAAAATAATTTTTAAGTGTGTTATATGCTATTTAATGATTAACAGAGCTGGCCAGGATTTATTTTTTAGCAAATCCATCACCCTTCATTTCTGTTCAGCTTCAAATCTGATTATTATTCAGTTATGGAATAAGATTTTTAAAAAGTCAAACCATCTATAATCAAAATCTATGGCTTTGATGGCTGAATTACCACCGATGTAAGATATTTAATAGCTATACACATAAGACCAGGCTTAAGCAGTTAATATTTAAAGAGTATATGTTTAATATATCAGGTTTAATAATGTAAACTTATTCTATAATCAAGATATAATAGCCCACCACTGTTTACAGAATAAATTCCAATTAAAATGAAACACAGCAAAATAAAAGGCTACTATGTAGCCAACACTAATAATTGGAATATATGTGATTTTTTTCATACTTTAATTTAATTTTCTTATTAAAACTTCATTAGTTTAATTGTTCAGTTGCTCAGAATATTGTTTTCTCATTCTTCTGTTTAAGTTATCTTTATTACTGTTATTTATATTTGTTTCATTCTCTATTTTTCTGTTTGTGACTTCCCATCCCTTTCCTCTATGCAGCCATCGCAACTGAGGGGTCATCTGCTGGCAGCTGCCATTTTGCCTTCCCACACTGTCTAGGAACATTGCATTGTCCCAAGGAATTCTGGAATGAAAATAGGAACCATTGTTTTTCCTCTGGATGCTTTCAAAAGACATAACACCTAGCATATTCTTGCTAAATAACGTGGCTACACACAGACACTGCCATTGAAGTCATCTTCTTGTACCAGAAAAAAATATTCCTGTTCCCAGTGGAGTGATTTCATATCGGGTCATGGAAACGAACTTATCCATACCCATATCTATTTGTTAAGCATTTTATATCAGAAATGCATCCGTAACACATCATAAACAGTCAATAAAACCAAAGAGGCAGGGCTAATAAAAAAGTATTTCTGTCTCCCAACACTGTCATGTTGGCCACTAACATCTTCTTAAAAACACCACACATTCTAAGCTGTTGCTTCAATTCATACTTCATCCTTGCTAGCCTACATCTCAGACTCCGTACGTCATTGCTGGAAAGAACACAACACAATGTCTGTAGTCATTATCCAGGGTCTGAGGACGTTAGCCTAGGAAAATTTATTCAAACAGCAATAAACGGCTTGCTTGCAGTGAAAAGGCTTATTCTTTCCTCTTCTTATTTAAACTAAGAAGCAAATAATAAACCTGAAATGTATGTGAAGGGGAGAAGTTTGGCTGAAGACAAATGCTTTTTATGAAGGGCTGAAATTAAACAGGCATCCGAAATGTATGAAAAAGCTGTAGTATAAATCATGCAGAATTTTTATTAAAAGCTTTGTCACTTGTTAAAGTCAGTCATAGGGAGATGTTGGCCATGAAAAAGGGATTTGAGAAACTTTGAAATTGAGATCTAGATGCCAGAGATGATGGTGATGTGACATGGGAAGCTCGTGAAACAAACACATCTCTAGTATCTTCTGCATTTCTCTTCTGTCTCCTTAAAACCTGCTAGATTCTCATTTCTCTAAACCTGCAATGTTATGGCATGATATACTGTGGTCCTTTATATTCATCAGGAGTTTGATGGATGTGCAATAAGAATGGATAGCTGGGAGTGGAGAACTCAAAATTAAAATCCTAAGAGTGGTGAATTGCCAGGAGATTTATTTTTTTCCCTTGTCATCCTTGCAATATATTATTCTCTTTGTTCTCTGCTTATTAATTCTTGAGTCGTTAATGGCGTAATTTACTTTGCAAATTGCAATCATTTTAATTATTCATTTGTAAAACTTAAAATGATAATAAAGCAGAGAGTATTTCAAACCAGGGAATCCTCTTTCCAGATAAAGAACAGCCAATGGCCATGCAGTTGGCATCTGGAAAATGTTGAGGGATTTTAATACGTGTCCAGAATATTCTGAAGTTTTGCAAAGTCTTCTTGGGAACAATTTCACAGAACAAACCCTGTCTTCCTAAAGTGTCCTGCAGGATTGGCAGAACATTGTTTTACTAAATATGTGCTTGTATGCCTGGTCTGTTCGATACACTAGAAGAGAATATCTGCAGCTCAGGGCTGAGCCATGGAGTCCTTGGTGCTCTCTGAACTTGGTTGTTTGCTTGCAGACATTTCATTGCCTGACTAGGTAACATCATCAGTGCACTTGCAGGACTGACCTGAAATAAAGTTGATTGTTGGTGTTATCTTGTTTTTCTGTAAACAAGCAAAGCAAGCAAACAAATACAATTTTAACACTTAGACACCAATGAAAACCAGGAAGTAAAGAACACTACACTTAAAACTCTAAAACAATTGAAGTTATAGAAGAGCAATGTGAGACTAAAAAAGGAATTCAACTATTTTCAGGAGAAGAGCCACACTTTTTTTCAGGGTCATACTGAGGATTGCATTCACAACAGTGGCTGGGGCCAGGACAAAACCAAATTTTATTTAAAGAAGATTATAACTTTATTTATTGACTTACTATAAATGTACTTCATAAACCTATTCCCTGCATATGTAATAATGTTCTTATGTCATATTAAAGATTACAAATCCTTTGGAGGAACTCTGAGAGCTGTACACGAGGCTTTGGGGGACAGATATGGCCTTGAGATTGCAGACTGGCCACCCATCAACTTCAATTTTTCTAAAAAGAACAGGCCACTAAATTGTAACAACTAGTTTGAATAGATGAAGTCAATATATGTCTAAATTGAAAATATGATATTCAACAAGTTTGGAAAGGAAATGCAGGGTCAAGAACAGATATTATTACTTGCTGTATGAATCACCAGAATGCTCCATTCTCACTTCCTACACAGGAAGTGAGAACATCTGTTCTTGACTCTGCATTGGATTTCTTTTTTCTTCTTTAATAAGGGCAAATTCAACCTCCAAAGTTGTTAAGTGTAGTCCTACCTCGCCTGGATTGGTGAGGAGTTCCAATTATGGCAGTCCCAAGGAACATAAAGTCCTGCTGGGCCCATGCCATTAGGAGAGAAGGACGGGAAGAACAGCATTTCTACATTAATTTCCCCTAGTCCTTTAAAAAAAAAAGTATTAACACAACCCCTTCCATTGAAACAAATGGAAGAAATTCATCTATGCAACTGTTGACCTAGCTTAGACTAGAAGCCACTTGGGGAAGTATTACTAGGTCAGAAAAATCCGTGCCATGGTCTAACTCATGACTAATCTGCCCTCTTTTTTCCTTTTCTCAGGTCTGCTGAGAAATTTCTCCAGGAGGTAGGATTGAGATCTTAGAGTAGATCTCCCCCCTCAGAGATCAAGGCTGTGTGTCTGTAATTGACATGGGAAGATTCTAGACTGTAGTCTGAAAGTTCTTTAAAAAATCACCAAATTTTGGCAGATTCAGTCATGGATCTCCTGTATCACACCTATTTTTACCTATAAATTTCAATGGGCCTAGTTAGCACTGGTCTGTGTAACAAGAGGATTGCTCAAGTAAAGCCTCCATTTGCATACAATGGAAGTTTCCAGTGGTTGTAACTTTGCTTCCTTGTAATTTCAGCCATGGTGGTAACATATTCAGATTTTAGAAAGAATGAGTTGTATAGATCCTTGAAGGCACATGAGCATGATCACCAGTGAGAGCTTTCATTACATGTTCAAACAGCTTTCTTTGACAAGACTTAATATATACAGATACATACTAGGCAAGTAATAGAAACAGCAACAATAGGCTTTATATATTCCATCCTCTTTTGATCCAGACCCCTGGAATTGAGGTCTATTTCCTTAAGCTATAAAAAGTGTATAATTGACAAAGAGTAGTGTGATCCATTGTACTAGCATCGTAGTAGCAGGACTAATACTAGCGGTAATAAACCTGAACTTGCTACAGAAGGTATGCTCTGTCAGTAACTTCATTCAGTTTAATCTTACAAGTGGGGCTGTATAAATCACACATCATCAAGTACTCATACTTTGGTTCCTTGTTATATTTTGTGTTAGATGTGCTCGTAAAAATCCTAGTGATGCCCTTTAAAAATGCAGACTATTGAGAGGCAAGGTAACAGTCCAATTTGCCCTGTTATAAAGAGGAGGCAATTGTCTTTCCTTGTGCTTAGCTGTGCCAATTTCAGTAAAGTCAGATTTGTGCCTGTGCCCATCTTCTGGAGTTTTCTTTTAAATGGGTATGTTTGCAGACTTACACGTGGGAATCGTAGGAGGCAGAACGGAGAGCAAAAATTCCAAAGCCAATCGTTCTGAATGGGACAGATGGCAACTCTAGCCCAAAATAGCTTTTCAAGAAGTAGAACACATGGTAAATTGCATTAATTTTAATAATTGCTTTTGTATGCTTTGATTAAAAACTGGCAAGGACCTCTACCCAAGATAATTTACATACTTCCCTGTTGGTGCTTTGCATGTTGCTGTTTTTTAAAAAAATATTATTATTGCAAACTTTCGGTTACTGAATGCTGCCCACATGTGACAGAAGGGACCAGGGTTCTTTAGTAAATTTTTGTGAAAGGTGCAGGGTATCTGCAGGCAGGGGGTAAAAAAGTCAAGATGGTGGCCATAATCATGCCATCCAAGACCCGCCCAATTTTTATGTGTGGTGTGATATAAAGGTGGGGATTTTAGGAACCAAGTGGCTATGAAGTTGGTTGATCACAACCGTTACTCCCCCCCATGGAGTATCTCCCGCCAGAGATAAGATCCATGCCCTCTATTTTAATATTTAAGAAGCTTTTTAAAAGATGGCATTTTCCACAGGCGTTTGGGGACCGAGGCACGTGCAAGCAGAGCTTCCTAAGAATGTGACGTATTTTCTTTTTGTGTGACAATTTATGGGGCTTTGGTTTTAAAATAATAGAATGTGATTGCATTTTATTCTTTATATGTAGCTAACTTGGATTATTGTACAATTAGGTGTGTGTGTCAGCCCCACTGTGTAGCCCAGATCAGGAAATCAACCCCACGGGAAGGCTAAAACTACTCTTATTGAGATTGGCTATAATGACAGAACCTTCCAAGTCTGATTGTCCTGGACCTCCTCCTCCTTCTTATAGTCCGGTGACTTAGGGAGGCGTCTGTCTGAGCATCTTCTGAACGTTATCTGGATGTTCCGGACTTAAAAAAATGTTTCAGCCCCCTTTGCCTAGGCCCCCTCAGCCTAGCTTCCACATACCTCCCTGAAGGCCATCTTCCTTACAGTTTGTATGTTGCTGCTTGTGAGCCACTTAGAGTTGAAATGATAAAAGTAGCATAAAACACACACATAATCAATGAATATTCCACTGAAACTGCAATCCTGGTCCACTCTTTATTTCAAGATGAGAGAGAAATTAGCCTATCTGCTTCTGCCTCTGAACACTATGACCGAACTGCAAATTCCCAGTTTAAATGTTGTGTCTTCCATAAGTCAAGAGCGCACCTTCACCTGCCATTTTCTTTTGAAAGGAGTGAGGAAATGGCCACGTGGGTGTGCCTATGTGTCTTTATTTCCTAAATTGGTTGATTTCCCAGAACCTCAAATCTGATAGCAAAGCTGATTCAACAGACAGTCCAGTCAATCTGTATACAACATAGAGGAGGCACTAAAGTGTCTTGCAAAATCACTGACCCCTATAACGGCAATATGGCAATAACTTTAATATTGACTTCTTCACTGGGTTCCTATAAGGATTCCAACAATAATAAATGGTCATGTTCATATTAAGCCCAAACCAAACAAACCATATTTTGGCCTTGTGTGTTGTATGAACCCAGGCATTATAGCTTATTTAAGCAAATTATGATTAAGCAAAACGTTATTTACTGTAAAGTGTGAATCCAATCTTTAAAAACTGAAACAGTACAACTGCAAAGTATATTAACATTATTCCCTTTTGAAATAATGATAATATGCAATCTGAGTTTATGGTCAACGATTTGTATCGAAGGATAACCAGTTGTGTAAAGAGGCCATTTTTCTCTCTTGGCTTCATTGCAGCAACATTATCTCCATGAACGTTATTAACCTTGGAAGATTTTTAATATATCTATTGCCAATAAATTATCTTCTTCTACACACAAGTGTACGATTGTGGCCTTGAAACTCTTGTGGTTCCTGAAATCCCTCCGAAAAATGCCTGCCAAATCATAATTCTTAATAGGATAGAAGAGGAAAATTATTAAATGCTTGGGTAACAACCATATTTGTTGCATTAATCTAATTTAAATCAAACGGAGAGGTTTTTTAAAAAAAATTTTTGGCTTCACCCAGGTCTTTATGACCTGGTCTGTGCTATAGAAAACCAGCATGGTGTCGTGGAGTGACCACTTTCTCCTGACTTAGTCTACGTCACAGGGTGATTATTGTGAGGAGAAAACAAGAGAACTTTGTATTTCAGATTGAGCTCCCATATGAAATGAAGGCTCTGAATCTATCAACTATTTAAAGACCAAGTAAGGCCCTTAACCTGAAGAAAAATCCACATCCTGATCAACATATTTCTTTCGCTAAGCTGATGGAGAGTCTTTGCTTCTTGTCTTGGTTGTAGTAATCAGCCTCAGCTTCTGGTACTTCAAGTTGTATATATGTTGCTAGGCTCTCGGTATCTTGTTTTCTCTTCTCCTGTAGCTACTAGATTCTTCTACAAGCTCTCATTGTTATGTATGAGGAGCACATTATATTACTGTACATTGGCAAATACATCATAAAATCCTCTTTGGACAGAGTCATTCTTAGTCTTCTTGAAGGAGAAAGCAGGAGAGAAACACTGTCAAGTGGATACTTCTAGTTAACTCAGCAAGAGGAGCGCAGTATTTGTTTGGGTGTCTGGACTGAAATACCCAATAGCAGGTGGGAATGAATATGTGCCTTTTGTAGAAATCTATGGTTTTGATTTTTGCCTGAGATGGATGCTCCAGCAGGGTGAGACTTAAGAAAGCCAGCAGAATATAAAAATAGGTGAGTGGGGATTGGGAAGGAAAGTGGACTGTTGCTGTTAGCCCTTGATGCTGCATATGACAGGATAGCCAGTGAGCCATGATTTATGATATTTTCATAGTGTTTATCCTGCAATATTAGGTTTATTGTGTGCATTGCGTTCATCCTGAGGTGAGTATTCAATGAGATAGGAAGGCTCAGAAGAAAAAACACAGACACACGTACACCCATACATCATCTTACCAGAAAGATATGGGATGCCAGAAAATTGATTGATTTGTTTATTTATTTATTCAATGGATATCCCATCACAGGCAAATTACTCTTGTCAGTTAACATGATATAGAAAAAAAGTTTAAAACATCTGTGATAAGACTCAAATCAGCATAAAATCAAAACAATGTAACAATAAAATAACAGTTCAGAAATTAACTCAAAAAATACATCAGAGATGGTCCAATCTAATTAGAATACCTTCTGGGATAGTTCTATTTTCAGCTTCTTTCTGAAGGCAATCAGAGAAGGATCCAGACTGATTTCCACAGAACTAGCATTGCTACTGAGAAGAAGCACCTCCTGGCCTCAGCGACTTCTACCTCCTGAAAGTCAGGCACCAGGAGCAGTTTCTCCCTAAATGACCTAATTGGGTGCTCTGACTCTGGTTGGACCAAGGGGCCAAGCCATAAAGGCTTTATAGGCCAAACCCAGCACTTTAAATTGCCCTTCAAAGCTCCATGGAATCCAGCGCGGGGCCCGTAGCAACAGTGTGATGTGCTCCAGTGGCAGACGCCAGCTAATACGTATGCTGCTAAACTTTAGACTAACTACAGCTTTAAAGGCAGTCCCATGTAAAGTGCACTGCAGTAGTCTACTAAGGTGGTAAGAAAGGATTTTATTTATTTATTTATTTATTTTAAAATTTATATGCTGATATAAATTTATATGACGAGTTACACTAGCAAGGTAAGGCTGCAGTTGGTGCACCAGCAAAGGCCCCTCTAGCTACAGCTTCCATCTGCTGTACAAGCAGGATCTGTGAGTCTAGATCAGTGTTTTTCAAACTTGGCAATGTCTAAGATGTGGACTTCAACTCCCAGTTTATCCTAATGTTGCCAAGTTTGAAAAACACTGGTCTAGAAAGACTTGCAAGTTACAAATCTGCTCCTTAGGGGGAATTGTGTCTGCCTGCCCAGAGATAACGCTGGTGTTGATGGAGAACCTTGATGGATAAGCAGCATTTCTGTCTTGTTTGGGTTCAGCTTCTGTCCCATCCAGACCCTTATAGCTGCCAAGTGCTGAGAACGGACATCAATACTGTCTTCCCTGCAGCCCAGAATGGCAGTATAAAGTTGAGTATCAGGAGCATACTGATGATACCATACCTTGAACCTCACCAAATGGCTCACCCAGACAATGTTACTCTGACATGTAATATTTGGAATAGCAACTGCGGAGATGCCATTTTACATTGGAAAAGTATTGGAAATTATGGTCTGGGCTGAATTCTGGGGTGAGTTTCCTATCCTTTTGCCTAAGAAACAACTGCAATACTCTTTTAGGGTAAATCCTCATATGGACACCTCTTGCTCTACAGCAGTGTTTTTCAAAGTTGGCCACTTTAAGATGCATGGATTTCAACTCCCAGAATTACCCACCCAGCATGGCATGGCTGGTTGGGGAATTCTGGGAGTTGAAGTCCACGCATCTTAAAGTGGCCAACTTTGAAAAACACTGCTCTACAGAGTCTCCAGATATCAACCTATTCCTCAATGGACCCTGTATTAATAGCTCGTCTGAGTAGGCATTTGGGGTATTCCAAGAGCACAAAGGAGACAAGTATTGCATGTAATTATTTCATTTTTTCATAGTGAGGCATTTCAATTGTTTGTTGCCATCATCAAGATGTCTTGCATCATCTTATGATGCCAGAGGATCTGCCAGAGCATAAGTAGGAGATCCGTGGTAAGCACTACAAAAGTTGGGAGGATTAGCTTCATCAGTGAAATCCACCAATGTATAAGCTACAACTATATCTTAAGAGTAGCCCCAGGTTATCTAACTTTTTATGTTTATCTTGTGATTTCTTAGGGAAAAACAAAGCTGCAGTCTATACAGGAAATAAATGCTGTGTTGGTAATTTATGCAAAGTCATCTTGGGTGTAATGGTTTCTTAGGTCCCCTGCTTGAGATTATATCTGCCCCCTAAATGAGCATCAGACCTTTAAATGACTTTCTATGTAAGTTTGAACACACAGAGTGATGTTGAAAAGGCATCCATCCAGAGTGATGGATCCTGAAAAGGAACACTTAGAGATGGGATTGGACCATTTTTTAAAAATTCAGATGAAAAGAGACTACAGGTAGTCCTCGACTTACGACGACAATTGGGAACAGAGTTTCCATCGCTAAGTGATGCAGTCGTAAAGCACAACTGCATTGCTTAGTGATGGCAATCCTTCAGTCCTGGTTGCTGTCATTAACTGAATCCCACAGTCGTTAGGTGAGGCAACTTCCTGCTGGCTTCCCACAACCAAAGTCAGTGGGGAAGCTGGCAGGAAGTTGCAAATCCAAGGCTGGCAGACAAATAAGTGGCTGCTGCTGGGTGGGGGAGGGAGTGAGGGGGAGCAAGGGGGTGCACAAGAGGTGCTGCACAGGTCAGGGAGGGTATGCAGGGGTGCATAAGTGGCCTGTGTGGTGAAGCACAGAAGGGCTGGGGAGGGTGTGTGAGTGGGAGAGACTTACCCCAGCAACTTGCGACCTTCCCTGCCAGCTTCCTTGTTGACTTTCTGGGGAAGCCGGCAGGGAAGTTTGCAAATATGATCACATGAACGTGCGGTGCTTGGCAACCGATCATAAGTGCGAACGAGGTGCCAAGCACCCAGATCGTGATCATGTGACCACAGAGGTGCTGGGATGACCATAACTCTGAGGACCAGTTGTAACTACCATTCATTCAGCACCATCACAACTTTGAACACTTGCTGAATGAATGGTCGTAAGTTGAGGACTACCTAGTGTCTCTCAGTGAGGCATTCATGGAATTGGCTGTAATACAAAAATTACATTAGAGTTATTTTCTACTGTTCGATGTTTTACAGAAGTTTTCCCCAACCTGGAGAGTTTAGTTTAAGCCAACTCTAGCCAGGAAAACCAACATTCCTCATTCTGGCTGACTGGGAGTGATGAATTGTATTCAAACCCATTTTGGGGAAGGCTGCTTTATGACATGAACATTACTTTAAAATAACTGATATATCATCTCCAAAGTTTATTTTGATTGTATATTTAACACAGCACTGAACTTTAGACAGGACAAACTTATACCTGCTATAAGCTTGCAGGCAATAACAGAAAGATAAAAAGCTGTAGGGAAAATAAGCTTACCTTTGTCTATTTATAATGCCTTTTAATATGCATTGTTATGTTTAAGGATTTCTGTATGCTCAGAAAGCTTTTAATTCTATTTTTTTTAATTGTTATGTCACACTTTGATGTTAACAGAAATGGGGTCTATGTGATAAAAATAGACCCTGCTTAACATTTTGGGACAGGAAGTGAAGGGTGTTTTATGCCTCCAAGTGTCATGAAAACACATCTGCATTAGTGGTGGAAGTGTATTTTGAAACTATGATTTATCATCTGAACTTTCTAAGCCTGGGAATCACAATCCCATTGTGACTGTAATGGTATGTAGGAATGACCTTGGGAGACAGGAGGAAGAGCCAAAGACTAGACAGTGGTCAGACAAGTGGTAGCTAAGTCTGCAGAAGGAATGGGGCCACGGCAAATTCTGTCCCAGCTGTTGTGTTAGTTGTATCATGGCATTCTGCAAACTGGTCACTTGTATATCTACTTGCTGCTGGTTTTGCCACAATGCTGCTGCTAGGTGTTTGACGGATGGAGAAGTCCCCTGGGGATCAGAAACTATTCTTAAAACTCCAAGGAGGGTCTTCTACCTCTTTTTGGAATAGAAGACTTGCAAGATTGGTGTCAGCCTTTCAAGGTAGTCCAGACAAGAAGCACACCCAGAAGTACTAGCACTAACTTATTGTAAGGCTACATTAACAGAATCTTGCAAGTCTGAAAGTACATCTCTCTCCCCTCACCTTTACAGGCCAAGAAACTAGGGAGAGTCCGTTCTGAGACGTTTGCCACACTCACATTCCTTCTGCGGGGTAAGCTACCCCTTATCTGACCATTGCCTAGTCTGCGACTCTTCCTCCTGTCTCCCAAGGTCATTTCCATACACCATTACAATGACTGACCCCAAACACTTCAAATCCGGCCCTGGCTTGCATTGGAAGGATAGAATGTGGCAGCTTCTATGCACTATGGGAGAAAACAATGTTCTTGTCAAGGGTTGCCTCAAGTAAGCTTTGTCTCTTATTTCTCTCTTTCTGGAGAAAGGGAGGCATCTCAGGAGCAGTATTGGCAACTTTAACATGGGTGGACTTCGCCATGCTGGCTGAGGAATTCTGGGAGTTGAAGCCTACATCTTAAAGTTGTCAAGGCAGAGAAACACTGCTGTGGAGAATGAAGAGGGTGAGAATCTGATCTTTGAATCACTCTGAAGGTAGTTATTCCACAGTCAGAAGTTCTAACATTAGTAAAAAAATCCAGAAGGTGGATGGGTCCCCTGCTACTTCCTGGAATACACTGTCTAAACATATTTCATCCCATTGGTCATAATGAGAAGGTACCTAATTTTTTAAAAGAGGGAGGGAGTGTAGGAAGAACCATGAATGTAACTCCTTCCTTCCATTCTGCAGGCTGGAAGAGTTGTAGGCTTATCACTCTGACACTGGGTATGGAGTTCTCGGTTGGTATTAGAGCTACTCTGTGCCCACACATGTGAACTTCCAAGCTTCTGCATTTTTAAAGTCAAAGTTTCCATCTACTCAGTTGACCAACAAGTAGGCTTGGTTTCAAAATTGCTGAGGTGATGGTCTCACCCTGAGAATGCTGCAGTTGCAAGGGGACAAGTCTTAATGAAGATACATGAAGGCTATTATCCTATTAGTGTTAATGGAAGGGAGAGACACCGATTAGGAGAAGAATGAGCACCAGCCAAAAATGCACAGCTAACATTCTGGGATTCAAAGGTATTTCTTCTACTGAGTTTAAAGCTCCTGTCCCACCTCCGTCAGTCATCTGAAAGTCCCATCTCTGATACTTTTCCTTTGATTTATTTGCAAACATATTGCACTTCACCTATGTTTATTGTTTATATTTCTTACAAATATGTATGTGACCATATATATTTTATCTTTCTGACCTGTGTTTCTAATAATACAAATGTAAAATAAGTATAAAGCAAGTATACTTTGGATTGAGTTTATCTCTCTAAAGGAGCAGGAAAGCAGTTTAAGAATTTAAATAAAAAATTCAAATAATAAATAAAGCAATCATCCATGACCTGGTAAGTACAAAATACAATTGTGTCAGCAAAGCACAATAACCCCCCAGATCATCTATCAGACCAGAGAGAGAGAGAGAGAGAGAGAGAGAGAGAGAGAGAGAGAGGAA
Source organism: Python bivittatus (assembly GCF_059951505.1). Classification (NCBI taxonomy): domain Eukaryota; kingdom Metazoa; phylum Chordata; class Lepidosauria; order Squamata; family Pythonidae; genus Python; species Python bivittatus. The sequence goes on along the minus strand of NW_028277088.1, from coordinate 20,305,785 downwards.
TAAAATTAAAATGACTAGCAAATACAAGATTTCCAAATCTTAAAATCTTTTGAGATGTTCATGGTTTGCTTAGATCTTGTGAGATTTCAAGGAACAATCACAAAGCCTCATGTGAATCCTCATAGGAGATTGGATAGGTTTTCAGGGGTTGAGGTTTCAGTTTGGGAGATTTAGCAATCTTGTGAGATACCAGTTATCCTGATTTTTTTTTTTTAATGATGTATTTACCACTGCATCAAATCAAATAAAGTCACCTGGTGCCTGAACAACTGTTGACTTCTGGATTACGGTAAACCATTTTACATGCCTTCAGAAATGCCTTGGAAGCTTCAGTTGGTAGAGAATTTGAATGCTAGAATTCTGGCTTGTTTAGCTCTGTTACATCGATCCTCAAGGAATTCTGTGGGCACCCTAATTTCTGAGAAGTGCCATTCAGGCATCTTTTGATGCCTAAATGTTATTGGGACAAATATCGGAAGGTCTTCCTTCCTTCTGACCCAACCAATAAGCTGAATGATCCCAGGAAGCTTTTCAGAATTCAGTTGAGAGATGTGTATCATGTACTTACAAAACAGAAGAACTCAGCATGATTATGCTTTGACTCTAGAATGCCATCCCAAAGGAATTCAACCAGTGCCAACTCTTTACTCTTCCCCGTGCCAGAGTATGACATTTTTAAATGTCTGGGCATTTGAAATATAATGGTAACTTGCTGCGATAGATATATCTCCCCTTATTAAAAATGGATTTAATTGCTGTAGGGTGTGTGTGTGCGTGCGTGCGTGTTACACATTTGTATGTATGTGAGTGTGTAAAATATCACACTGATTGCCAAGGAAGTGAGGGAAGCTGTTTGCATTATTGAAATTACAGAACCTCCAATTAGTCTCATATGAGAGTTCTTGCAATCTTTTTCCCTCCTCTTCCTGACAAATATAGGGCAGCGTTTCTCTGTGGGAACAAAAGCATTTAGCCACAGTACACGAGAGCTGGTTGCAAAATTATACTGTGAAACGTGGCCATCAAAACAAAAGGCAGCCTCCCCATGTAGCTGTTTGCTCCAGAGTTTCTCAGGTGGAACCCACATTCTAGAATAAAACATAACGGCTGTTTTGAGATGATTTATCATCCTAGAAAATGACGGATAATCACGTGAGGAGGAACTTTTACCTGTCCTCTTTTTTCAGCCTCATGTCAATAAGATTCAGGTCACTTGCATCCTGCTACTTATAAGGGTTTTTTTTTCCTGGTTATTGTTATCATCGTTGTGCATCACTACATAATATACTGTTGCCCAGTGAGCCTAAAGGAGGTTCTCATACCGTTTGGTGAATATTGTGGACAGAAATGTCAAATTATGTTCCTGTTTGTGGATTGAAAAAAAAAAAAGGGCAAAATTAAATACTGTAATTGACTGCTTGCTTGTTTTTAAATAATGCTCCAAGCTGTAGGGCTGCCCTTTCATAAAATTACAGACCCCCCTCCAAAAAAAACCAAAAAACCCACATATTTATATAATGGAGATCAGAGAAACTGGTTTAGCACAAGCAGAAGAAGGGGCTAAATAAATAGGGGCTGGGGCTGGCAAGTGTGCTGAAGGCCATAGACCTACATCTGATTTCTTCACTCCTTTTTCTTTTCAGTGCTGTCAGGCAGCCCCTGACCTCTGCCCAGAATCATTGTAGCTTTTGTATAGCGTGATTTCACCATTCAGAGACACACATATACCCCACATCACTTAGCCACTTTGGGGCAATTCTTATACCCCAGGGGTGGACAACCTGCAGCCCTGCGTCACACACAGCCTTCAGATTTTTTCTTTGAGTTTCCAGAGTTCAGTCTCTCAACTATTGCTGAAAACTGGTAAGGGTACAAATTCCCAGCATTTTGACATAGGAAAAAAAAAAAGAGAGAAAAAACTCTACGGTAAGACCTGTAAGACCTAAAACAGGTCTGACAGGGTTTAAAAAATGGGGGAACCCCAAATTCTGTTGGGCTCAGCTCAGCTCTACATGCACAGCAAGAAGTTAATGGTAGCAGCTAGAACCTTCTTCATATGTCTATGTTAGGTGGTCCCTTGATGGTTGTGAGGTTCTGGAAGATTCTCTTGACCTCGTTGTTTTGTCGCCCCTTTTTACAGTTCCTTTCTTTTTCTCTCCCAGGTATGATTACATAGAATAATCTCTTTTTTCTCCCATTTCTTTGTGAACTTTGGTATTGTTTGAACTATAAGTAAAGTACATCTCATTTATATGAAGATGGTGTAATTCTTTACAAGGGGCAATTGCTTCAAGGAGGAAGGGAGAAAGAAGAAGAGAGAAATGAAGACAAAAAGCAGAACTGAAACCAGTTAAAATAGTGCTCACAAGATTGTCCAATGATTTCTATTCTTTATCATGCTTTTACTGCACAGAGTAACTCATACCACAAAACAAATTCCTACTTCCACTCAGGAATAAATCTGAACATCCCACACCTGCCTCATTAGTTCAGCCCTTGCCTCCCTCCCACCCCTAATTAAGTATGGCTCCTACCATCAAAGGTAGTCTCCAGCCCTTGACCAAGATGTCTTCTTTTCACCATAATGCTGGACTGTTACCATAAAGAGAGCCAGCATAGTGTAGATCCAGGATCTAGTCCATTTTCAACCATAGAAGCTCCCTGGGTGACTTTGAGCCAGTCACCTTCTCCCCACCCAACCTACTTCAGAGAGTTTTGTTGTGAGGAAAAATGGGAGGAAGGAACGCTACTTTGACCACCTTTTGCTCCTGAATGAAAGGCTGGATATAAATCTAGCCATCCATACATATTCAATATTTCTGAGAGCCAGGATGTTAAAGATGTTGGATTAGGGGCAGGGCAACCCACGCTGTAGTCCACCTTCCGGTACAGAAGCTCCCTAGAGTACCTGGGGCCCAGTTGGTAAATGTATGTGGGAATGACCTTGGGAGATGGGGGAACAGCCGCAGCCAGGGCAATGGTCAGATAAGAGGCAGCTTAGCCCACAGAAGGAATATGAGCATGGCAAATGTCTCAGAAGGGATCCTCCCTAGTTTCTTGGGTTGTAAAGGCAATGGGGGAGAAAAGTACTTTCAGACTTGCAAGGTTCTGTTAATGTAAACTCACAATAAAGTAGAGCTAGTACTTTTGAGGTGCTTCTTGTCTGGACTAACCTCGCAAGGCTGACACAGTCACTCTCCGTTAGCCCAAGCTACCTCACAGGATGACTGCTGTGGGGAAAAAGGGAACAAGGGATCACTATGTGTGCTGCCTTGAGCTCCTGTACAAGGAGGGGGGATGCAAATCAAACAAATAAATAAACAAAAGCCATTTGGCTTCATGATGCAACTTTAAAAATATTTCTAACATCTCTAACAGCAGTATAGTTCCTTATTGCAGGTATCCATAAGCTGCTCAGCTTATCCTGCTCTGGCTACAGACTGAATCAGGAAAGATTCAGCCAACAGCTCTTGGTAATATGTCTACTCTGCTTGACAATTAACCTTTAGGGAGCCTTCCCTCTGCAGCCTGGCCACTGATTTAAGGCCGCTGCCTTGTCAGTAGTTCTCCCTGCTGTCATGGCCAACTGACCCCTAAGCCTGCTGAAATTTATCTACCCATGAAACGTTGAGGGAAGCCAAATAAAGGGCTGCTTCTCAAGACAGGGGCAGCCTTTAGGTTGGGATGACATCATCAGAAACACGACAACGTTGGAAATTTGGGTGGGGGCTGGGTTTAGAATCAGCAGAAATTTGAGGCAATCCATAGCAAGTCCATACTGGTTTAATTTAGGCAAGTTGTGTCATTTTACATCATCGGTATCAGTTGACATTATTTGTATAATGCAAATGATGTAATTATATCAGTTACATGATTATGGAAGCGATGTACATTGACATAAAAATAACGTATAATGAAAATGGATCCCAAATGGTTTAAATTGGTTTTAAGGGACACTCTTTCCCCCAAATGATCCATTAAGGACAGGATTTCCTGGAGCACTACATTTTTTTATGGATTATTTTTCGCTTAAGGTGACCTGTGATATTGGGGCTTAGTACTACGTCAAAACCAGGCCTTCATGGCTTGTTCAACAAATAATGTTTTTTAGAACTTCCTGGAGAGGAGCCAATATATATGCAAGACAAGGACTGTACACACAAGTGTGAGAACCTGTCCTTGATGGTGACCACTATAGTCAGACATCCTATCTTGGCTGACCTGTGGCTGTGTTGTGTGTGAAAGATGAGAGGAATGGGATTCAACCAAACTCCGGAGCACAAGTTTCACACTTTTGCTCTAAAAAAAGTGTGAGCTCCCTTCAGATGTTTTGCTAACCATGCCCCTTTGAATGGGGGAAGCCATTCTCATGTCAGCGCGGGCATTTTCTACCAAACCGGAATGACAGTGGATGCTCGTGTGGTATTCAAATGCACTGGATTGGAGCTCTTTCACTTGGGATGAAGGAGGGGAGGAGTGATATGCTAGAGGTACAAATTCATCCATGACATTCAGAATGTAGAAAGAGAGAAAGGTTTTGCTTCCTATTTACAGTGATAGGACTTGAGGTCATCTCCTGAAACTAAATGCAAGGAGATTCAGGATCAATAGAGAGAAATACTTTTTTCCCCAACAGCTCATAATTCTTTCTTCTTTCTGTTTTGAAAACAGAGGGGAATGCAAGCTGCTCAGTCTTTTTGGACTGGAGTGACATCCAAATCCAAGTGACTAAATCAGTAATAAATCAGTAAATGAATTCAATAGTTAAAATTGGGGATTTGCTGTCAGCAGTAGTGGTAATGGCAGCCAACTGGGGTGGATTAAAAGGGGAATGGACAGCTTCATGAAGGATCGGCCTGTTGGAGGCTAGTAACATTGATGGATGTTCAGCACCTCCTGGATCATAGGCGATATGCTTTAAATAGGTTGCTGGGAAATGTTTGTGAGCTTCCCAAGGGTATCCAGTTGGTTACTATGTAACACAGAATGCTAGACTAGATGTGCCAAGGACATGATTCAGCACATCCTTCTTAAGTTTTTAAATCAAAACAATAATATTTGGTGAAAATGATGGTAGTCTTTTAAGTGCTGCTGAACTACAATTCCCAGCAGGCCCTACCACTGAGGAGCAGCTGGAAATTGTAGTTCAGCAACATCTGCCGTACTACTTGCATTAGAAGAACATTTGGTAGCTGACTGCTCCTGGAAGTTGTGGCATCTCTCAGATTTTACTATTTCACCTCCAAAGGTGTAAAATTCTCACTTGGATAATGTTTTGCATATTTGTATCAGGGATGCTGTGTTGCATTTTAGAACTAAACACGGTAAGTGTTGAACACGGGACATAGACAACCCTTTCGTTGGGAAACAGACTGAAACCCTGAAGTAATATTTAAGCTTAGAAAATGTGGTGTCTGAAAAATGAAGATAACATCTGAAATAGGCAAAACAGTTCTCTTTCATTCCTTTCCCATCCAGATCTAATGGTTTTTTATAGAGTTTAGTCCCTTTTCTTCAACAGATTCTTCTTCTAGATGTTTGAATCTAGACTGGTGTTTCTCAACCTTGGCAACTTTAAGATGTCTGGACTTAAACACCTAGAATTTCCCAGCCAGCATGCTGGCTGGGGAATTCTGGGTGTTGAAAACCAGACAACTTAAAATTGCCAAGGTTGAGAAACACCAGTCTAGAGAGAAGAAAGGACTGCGCTATTTTTATAGTCTTGACAACCCATCATTGCTTATACAGCTTTTCTACAGCTCACTGCTCTATTGAAGATTGCAAGGAACCATTTTTAACAGGACAGGTGCTTTATACAATCTATGCCAGTGTTTCTCAACCATTTGCTGTCTGGGGAATTCTGGGAGTTGGAGTCCACACATCTTAAAGTTGCCAAGGTTGAGAAACACTGGTCTATGCATTTATCTATACAGTATGTAAAATTAGAATATTTTCAAAAAGATGATGAAACTTAAAATAACTTTTCTCCATATTAATATATCTTGTGATGTGAGTTTGTGGACCAAAGCAAATATAGAAAGGAAATTATAACTAGCTGGCAATTATTTTTGATCCCTGATTTATTTCAGAATATTAAATTCCGATGGGTACAAAAAAAAAAAATCACTTGAAATTAACTGTATCACTCCTGGAATCCTGCATTCAATTTCTTTGTCACCTGATAATTCTTTGCATTTTGGCCATGCTAAAACATACAGGAGATAATGTTTGATTAATGTGTATTTAAATATATATTAAAATGCTACCAAAGAATTATAAAAAACATCCATTTATTACTGATAGCATTAGAGTATAAAGCTCTTGTTTTGACTTTCGGCCCTTTCAACGGAAGACTTAGATGATGAACAAGCTGCTGGCTTGGCCTACCTCCTGCTTTAATAGAACCTTCATTTCTTGACCCTGTAGATGTCAATACAGCAAAAGATGGCAACTGTTTATAATAATAATAATAAATATAAAAAAATAATAACTTATTAAACTTGTATGCCCCCCAACTCTCAACAACTCTGTTTTTTCTATCTTTCCATGGCCTAGGCTTCATTGGGTAATTTGGTGCAATGGTGCTCCCCCCCCCCCGATAAATTCTTAAATCTGTAAGCTATTATGCAAAGCTACCGAAATCCCATGATTTTTTTGGTGAGAAAAATTTCAAGTTTGGGACATTCAGATATAGATCTCATGGGATTTCAATACTGTTCATGCAAAGGCTCACGAAAATCTGAATCCTTGCAAGATACTACATTCTTTCAAGCTCTCAATGATTTTTGCATTTCTTTTGTTTTGGGAGGAGGGGTCATTGTTGCTTCTGCAGTGGGTGAGTGGGGTCTGGTGTCATGATACAGTCTAGCTTTAGTATGTGTTTCAGCCTAAACAATACACAGTTGTCCAAGATCCTGTTGGTTGCTGTCTTCTTCAGCAGAAGGTCTCTGTTTTGACTTCCTCGGTTGACTTACTGACTTACCTACCTTGTCTGTTCAGCCTTGACTACCCCTGTGAGACTATAGACATGCATTTCTATAGACATCTGAGTCTCACAGGGGTAGTCAAGGCTGAATACTAAAGAAGAGGGTGGAAAATATGAATGTGAATGACCCCGGCCTTGTGGGATCACATCAGGAGATTTCCTACATTTGCTTTCTCATTCAAGCTGCCGATACTCACCATTTAGTTACGGAATATAATGAATTTAAACTTGCTTGCCACAGAAGTTGATATCAAATATACATTGTGGTTTCAGAGAATACTTTTAATTGACAGAAACATTTTAACATGATCAAAATGCTACATGGTTAAGCCCTTTGTTTTAAAGGAGCAAACTCATAGAAGTTTGATACCACCTAATGGTTAACACTAGGCTCGATCAACATTTTTTTTTAAGATTAGCCAATAAAAAAAATAACTGTCAATAAAATTATGCAGGCAAATGATGTAGCTGGATGTTGTTCAGCATTAGGCCTTCATACTTTGACAGCGTTTCAAAATGACTCTTCAGTGGTGTGCCTGTCCTCCTTGAAAGGCTTGGCTGATTAATTGTCACACAAGGAAGTTAGTGATGCACGACACTGTCATCTGCACAGAGCTTAATTTGAGTAGCAGTTCAGCCCCTGAAACTTTTAAACACCAGGGCTCAACTCTGGAAAACCTGGAGCCTCATCAAAGCATTCCTGAGCACCTGCTAAGAACTTTCCCCTTGATATAATGAGGCACCCCACTCATTTCTACTAAAGATACCTCGAAGTTAGAAGATAGGACATCCAAACAGGGGCATAAGATAACTCATCAATAAAAGAACCACATTAGAGAAACAGTGCTTATTTGGTTCAGGATTTCAAAGGGAGCCACAATTCTCACAACGTAGCCATGCCTCAGTGGTAGAATACATGCTTAAACAAAGTTCATTCTTTAGCAGTGAAATCAAAAGCTTGGGTAACAGATGATGAGATATACCTTGCCCAGTCCAGGTGTCTTGGAAGCCAGATGTCAATCCGAAAAGCAGCAGCAAATTGGAAGAAGCAAGGCTGATTCAGTATCAGGCAGACTCAAGTGATATTTAAACTCAGTAACTGTGCTTTATTTTTCAGGACATAAGTCTGGAAAAAAAATAAAGTGAATTCATGAATGCCATCCTATAAGGAGAGCAGTTTGGTAGAAAATACAGTTTGGTGGCAAATTTTGAGAGCATCCTGGAGGTTGAATGAAGGCTTTTTAAAAAAAAAAGATGGAGGACCTCTTGTGCACCTCTACTTTAGATATAGATGACCAAAGAGGTAGAAGGTACAGGACAGATTCACACATGGATACGCAGCACGCAGGTCAGTGAATAGACTCTCTTAGCAAACAATGGGAATGAGTAGACATGGCAGACCACAAATATTGACTGAAGATTCCTAGCAATATGGTGATATAAAGAGAAATGTAAAACAAGAGATGTCATTAATGGTTTTTTTTAGCTTAGTGTGTTGGGTGAACCCATCTGTTATATCATTCATAGGTAGAGTTTTTTTTAAAAGGGTTTCATCGTATTTTAGACACTTCCTTCAAAGGGATTTGTTGTGTAGCTGCTTCTGGCCCTATTTGGAATGGACAGATGCAAGAGTAAAGGAAAAAAATAAATTCTTGATTTCCCCAGGACCTAACTTTGGGCTTTAGGTGAAGGCTAGGCTGTTACTGGTATGTTGTGCAATGGAATTCAGAGAACAGAATCGTGCAAGGTTTCACATCGGCTATTTTGCTTTCTGTTCCAACTAACAGCACTGCAACGTACCCAGGGCAAATGAAGGATAAATATTACATTTTGGATGTCTCCCCAGCTTCCCATTCTAATAATACATAAAATATAGACCTCCTGACAATTAAGTTTCAGCTAGGCCTGATTGTTGTAAAGGCCCCAGTGTTAAGTCAAAGATTTGATTTTTGTGTCCAGCTTCAGAATAGATTACTATTGAGCTCCAGATTCATGAGCTACATATTAAGTAGCTGCAGTCCCATTAATGAACAGTAAATAAACACAATGGAAAAACAAAGCTAAAGATGTCCAGGAAGTAATGAAAAGGCAAGCAACATTTTGTGACCAGAGGTTGCATTAAATTAAAAAAAAAAGTGTTGGCCAGCAGGAGGCACAAGACAGGATGGAGAGGCAATGACACCATCAGAGGGTTGGGCTGAAAGTATCAGGCCTTTCGGCATTTTCATTTTGGGAGATCAAAGGTTGCTTTTTTAAAGAGGGACAACATTTATTTGAAATATTTTAAAATTCTGTTATACTAATTAAAAACAACAACACCCAGCATGGAAGCTTAAATGCCGATTTCAGAACTTAATTCCTTATCAGTCTGAAAAATGGCATTTTTCTGCTGAAGTTTGCAGGGCAGTCTTGGAGTGAACTATGGAAAAGTAGTGAAAGTCCCTCATACAGCCTAAAGGCTGTCAGTTGTCTCTTCTTGGTGTACCAGCATGCAGGATGGTAGAGAAATCACGCTTTCCAGACTTTATCCACAAACTTTCGCAGGTGCAACCTAACTTCAAAACTGCCCAGTAACACATACATACATACATACACGTGGGAAATGGCTCAAGGCAGCTAACATGACATTAAAATTTATAGTCAAAAGGCCTTGCAACAGTACTAGAAAGACAGAGTTTGCAGATGATTCAGGATGGTTAAAGCCAAGATGCTCATTCTTCTAAGCTTGGCCTCTTCTCCTCCCATCTCAACTCGGCCTCTTTCTTCCTACAGCAATGTTCTATCAATGGGATCTAGAGTCACCCTTTGGGGGAGATAGGCGGCATGCAAATTTAATAAATAAATAAATGTAGCACTTCTTGATCAGTTGATCATGATCACCATAGTGATTTTTCTCTGCCCAGTCACTGGGACGTAAGCCCTCCTGCCAATCCCCAGAAGGCTCCCATTGCCTGTAAGGGGGCAGCCACCATCTTAGGCAGCACATCCTGCGTGCAATCCCGCCCATGGGGAATGCCAGGGACCCCTTGCCAGGAGAGCATATGCTTATCTCCGGAGAATAACTTCTGGCCCTCCTCAGCTAGTGAGAGAAATCTAGGGATTTGTATGCCACTTGCCAAGAGGGCACATGGCTTTATGTTTCTTAAGGTAGATCAAGATGAGATGTGGAGCAGAGATTCAAAGTAAAGGCATTGAAATATACATCCTTTAGTAACTCAGGCTCAGAGGACCTAAAGCAGTGTTTCTCCACCTCAGCAACTTTAAGATGTATGGACTTCGACTCCCAGAATTCCCCAGCCAGCCATGTCAATAGAATTGTCCTTAATTCTATTGGACTCCAATGATGGAGGATCCTACATGCTGTGTCATGGTTTGCAGGTTGCTATGGACTGGCCTAGACACATTTTATTTATCAATCAATCTTTTTATACCTCTATAGGGAGGCCTTTTCTGCAGTGGCCCTCCCTGTATAATATGCCAGGTCCCAACCTAATGCATTTTATGCACTTTTTCATAACTTTCCCCAGCTACTTATACCTAACATTTGTCCTTTTGGTGGATTCTTTTAACTGTTCCTTTCTGGCCTATCTTAAATTCCATTTTACTTTAGGTTTTTGTAACGATAGTATATTGTTCCGGGATTTTGTAAATAAGCAGCAGTATATTAAGTAAGTAAATAATAAAGGCAAAGTGTTCAGTTCTGCTCTACCGTGCATGGTGCCCAGAAGGGGCTGTAAATGCTTTTGCAGTCTAATCGGCTGATCTGTGGATTGGAGTTCTTGGAAAATTATCCTCTTCCCTCTCCTTCCCATTAGCACAATTTGTAAAGAGAATCATACACTTCACATCTGAAGGAGGAAATACATACATAAAGACTAGTTTTCCTTAATTACCAGTTCCCCATTTCTTCTTGTAAATCAGTAGCCTTTTCTTTTTAACCTTTTAAGGATGTCTTGTTAATATTTTGTGAGAGTACTTAGGACTTCCAGGAAGTAGTAGCTAGTTTAGGCTACTGATTTTCAAACAAATGCTCTAGTTCCTGAACATTTTTACTGTAACGGACTTGGTTATCTTTAAGGTGCTTCAAGTCTCTTTTCTGTCTCTCCCTCACCTAAATTTATCATTTTTTCAGAGTAAAGAAGTCAAATTATTTGTGTCCTGTTTTTCTGCTAACACATAGCACCCATCTTATCTCCATGTGCATAGGAGAAAATGCATGTGTTTGAGTGGGAAAGCAAAACAGGGCCTGACATTTTAACTCTTATTACTGTTACATCAGACAAGAACTGGGATTGTTATCGGTGCTGCATGCCACAGCATATGAACAAATACTTAGCTGGTTGCTAAGATGGAATTCAGGAACAAGAAACCATGGGGAGAAAATTCTCACATTAATATTCACTTTATGAATACATTCAGTCACCACTTGCTTAGCTACTGTACTGCTATGAATTGAAAACTCTACTCGCACTTTCATGTACTGTAGTGTTGCCATATTTTTCTTGATCTTTAAAGGTAGAAAAGAGGGGGAGGAAGACATTATTTCTGATCAAGAAGGAGGCTGCTTAATCAACTACGGTTTCTAAGTTTGGAGATAGTGTAGGCTTTATGTAGCTACAGATACCTCCTTTGGCAACACATTTGGCAACGCATTTAAGCAGAAACCTTCAAACCAACTCCCTCTATATCCCCCCATGGGAAAGGAAGTGCTATTATGGTCCTCTCTTATTTTGCTACATTAAAGGAGCATCAGGCATTGGTAGGAACACTGTTCTTCAAGTGAGAAAGTTTCTTCCAGAAATTGTAGCTGGCACTCCTCTTCTGAGATAACGTTTTCTGGTTTTCACCTAAATTTAGGAATGAAGAATTGGAAGGTGGCAAGGATTGAACCTTAAGGAAAGAATAACATATCAGTAAAAAAAGAAGGGAAGCTGAAGTAATTTCTAATACAGAAAGCTCTATGTTTTAACTGACTCAGAAAATATGCTTGCTATCACTAAAAATGAAGACAGTGTTTTTTCCCAGCAGACATGCATTCTGAGAATGGAAAATATTGAGAGGGGTCTCCTTTAATCCTATAGGTCCACAATGCCATAGGACTGGGGCCATATTCATTCTCTTTGCCAACATGTAAAAAGGGCTCCTGAGAATCTGCCTGAGATTCTGCAGCGCCCCTAACTGTCTTTTCCTACTGCAAGAGTGGAAAAAATGAATTTGGCTTTTTCACAGGACATTTGCGTCTGGGCTGTCAAGTGAAGAACAAAGCCAAAAGATTCGAAAGCACAAACTAGCTGAACTTTAATGGTAGCAAATCGGTATTAGAACACTCTGTTCTATAGGCAAAAGGGTCTAGGTTCTCTAGGTAAAGCATGAATGGAGAAGCTACAGACTGCCCAGTGTTGTTGGAGTCCAACTCATAGATCCCATTTGCTATGCTCACGGGAGTTCATGAGAGCTGGAATCCAAAAAAACAGCACCTCATCTTAGATTAAGATAAGGCAACCCACTTAATAATAATAATAAAAAAATCCAAAATAGCAATTCTGAGTAACTCACCTACTGAGATCTGGGGAGAACTATTGGTAGTCACAGGGGGCTGCAATGGCCTAAATCAGCTAGTGGGCTTACTCAGTACAAACCACAGGTCCTTCCAAAATGCTTTTTTAAAAGCTACATTTATTAATAACAGATTGCACACATAATTGAAACTTCTTCTGAAAGAAATCAAATGATCTGAAACTTCCTGGAAAGGTGAGAAGGGGCGAGAAGAAAGCAACGTATGGTACAAAATGGTTTTTATTAACAAATTTAGAATATAACATAAAATATGAATGATACATGATGTGATGCAGAAATAAAGTGTAGCCAACTATGGGAATTAGTTATTTTTTTAAAAGAAGCATTTTACATATGTATCTAGAATAGGTTAAATTATTTATGGTGAATAAAATGGCTATATAACTTAAGCAATTAGTGGTTAATACTTCTAACAATGGATTAATTATTGAAGGCAGTTTGTACTTTTCTGATAGCTATGAATATAAAAAGATGTTTATTTCGTTTACTTTATAAAACAAGAGTTTCCTCTGACAGGAACATAAAAATCTAGGCGCATGCAAAAGAAAGAATGCAAGAAGGATGGCATATGCTGATGCCTTATTTATTCTTGGCTGCTAGTGGCTTACGGCTGATCTTTTTGGACTTGTCGTTGTTCTTTTTGGGAGGTTCAGGGTTTGCCTGCATGTGTCTTCCATAGAGGCTGTGAAGAGATTGCACAAAGAACACTGTTAGTCCTATCACTAACTCAAGGCTTTCAACACAGCATGGAAAACATTTTGTCTAACAAAGCAAGAATGTCATTTTATGAAAAACAATCAGTGCAGCAAGTTTTGAAATTCCCTATCATATCCAAGCCTTGATTTTTTGGCACAGAAGTTGGAAGGAAAAAGAAAGGAGACAGAAACACAAGAGGGAGGACAAAATAAGAAAAGCTTCTTAAATTCTTAAAGGTTTGGAGACACTGACACAAATTGGGCTGAACTAATAAGATAGAATGGCAATATCAAGGAAAGTGAGCTTGTGGTCTAACTGGAATACTCAAGGGCTTGATAAAGTGACACCAAGCAACAGTGCCGGCTTCTCACACATGATGGATTGCTGGAAAAGAGCTACCAACACATCAATGCCACATTAATACAGACCCCCTGATTAAATGTTGACGAAGTATCCTGCAATTAAGATTGCTGGCACTCACAAGAAAGCTAAATAGATTCTAAGGCTAAGAGGATTTACACTGAACGCCAGAGAGCAATTAATGGATAATTTATGAGTAATTCCTACTTAAACCAAAATTAAAAGCCTTCAAAACAAATAGGATGCAAGTGTAAGTCTTGCTCTTTTGACAAAGTGTCTTTTGGAGGTTGTTTGAGGTGTCAGGAGAGAAAGGGATCTCTAAACTTTCTTACTTGGAGAACAGCCATACCAACCATAAAATATGGTAACAAAAGCAAGCAAAATCTGGTATCTGTTATATATCACACATATGCCACCAAGCTCAACACATTCAATCTTCAAAACAAATGTTTCTATTGAGACTATGGGGACTAATCACAGAGGAAAATACTGGGAAACCTTAAGAAGGTAGCTTCATAAATTCCATGTGTGTCTAGCAGGTTTTGATTAATCTTGTTTGAGGGAACATGGAGGACCTGATAGCTCCTTACCTTAAGAGTGGTCTCCACCTTGTTGAATAAAACCATCATCTGCACATCACTTAGGAAGAAGATAAGAATCAAAGAAATGGATATTATGTAAGTAGGAAAATGGACAGCAGCATGGATCTTGGGATGTAAGAACTGGTTTAAAAACTGCACTGAGGTTGCTAAATCAGGGAGGTGCAAAAGGAGGCCAGCCCAGTGCTTTGTCCAAATTGTCATTCTCTGGTTACGGTGTGGCTCCCAGAATTCTGAAAGGCCAAAACCCAATTCATTTGGAAGGGGTGAGGTTGGGAAAGGCTGGTATACAATGCCATCAAACCTTGAGAATATGTTAAGGGAGATGCATATGTAGTTATATATGATTCTCAATGGATCTAAGGCACAACTCATGATTACTGGCCAAGATCAATGACTATGTTTGGACTCTGAAGCAAAACTAATTGAGGTATACCAATTCAAATCTCACCATACTATAGTTTCTGTCCCTAAACCCTTATTTCTAAACTTTTCTTCTATTACTATTAGTGTCACAAAATTGAACAAGGATTTGTTAATGAAACAGAGGGACTCCATAGGCTTGTCTGCAAATTTCACAATATAGAATACAGCCTTTCAGTGAATTTGCTGGAAAAAGAAAATTCTTAGATGATGACAATGATAACATGGATGCAATAATGAAAGCAACATCCTTTGCAATGACATGACAGTAGAATAATGGTAAAGTAATTGTTTATAGTGCATGGGTACAATAACTGCATTGCACTAACAGCATAATAGCTCCTTATACTACAGAAGCACAGAGTTGGAAGAAATCAGCTTTTCCTGAACATATGTAGGAAAGAGAGCCCACCACCTCTCTTGATAACTGATTGCACTATCCAATTGTCCATTGTCTTCTTACTGTTAAGAGATTTTTGACAACATTCAACCAGAATCTGCTTTCCTGTAACTTAAGACTATTGTTCATATCCCGCATGGCAAGTCTTCTTTATGATACCTCTTCAAGTCCTTGAAAGGGGCTAGCATATCCCTGTTTGAGCTTCTTTTCTGAAGGCTAAATATAGGCAGGTCTCTCAACATCTCCTTGTAAGACTTAGAATCTGGTCCTTTGGATTCATTCTCTATTGCCTCAGAGGGCAACACCAAAACTTCAAGATTAAAACTAGAAGGAAGCTGGCTCAGGAAGGACATCTAAGTTTCCAGCCAATGGAACAGGCTAACAAATGAAGTCACAAGCTCTCTTTCATTGGAGGTCTTCCAACAGAGGCTGGATGGCCAACTGTTAAGGATGCTCTAGTGAATCTTGCACTGTGCAGGGGGTTGAGTTAGATGACCTCTAACACACTTCCAACTTCATAATCTAATATTTGTGACCCTTCTCTACATCTGTTTTTTCCCCCCTTAATCTTAAAAGTTCGGTGCCCAGAATTGTACACAGTAACTTTTAGCAAAACTGTAATAGTTACTCCCAATAAGTCAGAAATTATTAGGGCTGTGCAAATCCTTCAAAATAGGTGCTTTGGAATACATAGCAATGAATACAAAGCACCTCTTTTTGAATTATTACAGCAGCCCTCACTTTACAGACTGAAGTGGAAACTGTTCCTAGCTGGCTGCATGTGTCTGTTTCCACTTGAAAAGTGGCTGTGCACATACATGCATACAGAGAAGCTGCTCCCAGCTCTTTGTGTGTCCAAAAGCAAAGTGAGTGTGCATGGAAACTGCTAGGAAACCTTTGAAGCACTTTTCCTGAAAGATCTGCCAAGCTTTATGAACCGTACATCTATTGATGCAGCCTAAAACTGCATTTGCCTTTTTAGAACCCTTATCATACTGCTGACTCATATTCAGCCTGTGATCCAATACAAGCTCAAAATGCTTTTCATATATATTATTACCAAGTCTCTTGGAGCAAGAATTCTGTGTAGAACTAGGATCTACCTATAAGCTCCCCACATAAGAAACTAAAAAGATAATGGGGCTATAATTGTAACTGAGAAATGGCAGAGTCTTTCTAAACCACTGGACAGCCAGACCTGTGATGTATACATTATGATCTATACAGCTTTCTTATTAAGGAAATGGGTACAGTACATTGTTTTCCAGATTTTAATGTCAATCTGAAAATATATTTTTAAAAACTCCTGCTAATAAGATTTTTCAAGCTTTTTTTTTTTTTTTTTGGTTATAGAGGTGATTATAAATACGTACTCGCTGAGAAATGCTACCAGATGAAATATGCAAATCTCTCTTTTAAAAAAGGTATCCAACTCGCTAAAAAAGCTTGCTGGATTCTCTATCCTGCCCACTGAGAGTAACAAATGAGAGTACTCTGGCTGCAAAAGCAAAACTAACAATAAGGGAGAAAGATGCTCATTAAACTTCATCATTCTGTCCACTTTAATGATGCCTTTACTTAATAAAAATTCCCTGAACAGTTGCAGGGATATTAGGCAAGGTCTTTGGTTATGTATCAGAGGTCTGAGCTGTCAGTGGCAAAGATGCAGTTCAGGAGCTGCATTCCCCAGAGGACAGAGCAAATACAACCTCCTTGTAATAAATGCAGAGAGAATCAATAACTGCAGCTTGGTACATTACTTAAGCATTTAAGGAAATAGGTGATCTGTCTAAATTAAAGTATGAAGTGCTAAATGCTACAATTTAAAACATAAATCACCATACTTGAAACCCTCACATGTTCTAGCTATAAATCTTGTTATTAAGGCTTATAACTTTAACAAGCAGTATAAAGGGATTGGGAAATATGGAAAATATCTTGAATGAATTTTCCCTTCCTCTCCACTTAAATCTTTTGCTAAACACAGCAAGAGCCACTAGCTACATTCTCCAAAATGAGTAGGATAAAGAGAAACAGTGACCCCAACATTTGTACAGATGGATTTGGTATGCAAGGGACAATGTCTGACATGTTTGTGTATGCATTCGTTTCATCTAGGGGTGTGTGTATGTGTGTGCACAGGTGTGTTACTAACTAGTGAGGAAGCCTTTACTTTAGGTTATGAGCATCCGGCAGTGCAACTTTCTCCATTAGAAACAGGAAGCTTTAATTTTCAATATTCACTTTTTAGGGATGTTGTAATGAATGTATATGGCTCCTGGAGTCATACAACAAGGTGGCACAAAATATTTGTAATAAATAATAATAAATTCCATGTATTCCTGCAGGAACTCAAGATGGCATACATGGTTCTCTGCACCATTTTATACTCCCAACAATTCTGCCAGCTAGATTAGGCTGAGAGATAGCGGAAGGGCTGGCGAGCTTCATGGCCGAATAGGGATTTAAACCTGCTTTTCCCTGATCCAAGTCCAACATTCTAACCAGAAAAGCTCATTATCTTTCACTTATACTAGAAAAGTGATGGGCAATAAAAAAGTGCTAAGGGATATGGATGCATAATCCTTTTCTCTCTTGTTATCTTTCTGCTCTGGGTAAATTCTTTGGAAGTAGTACTTCCTCTTTTACATTTTCTTCCCTTTCCAACTGATAATCCCTTTAGTTATAATCCCTTTGATCACTCTTTAATCACTCATGAAATGTAGATCATGGGCACCCTAGTCCTCTGTGAGGGTAATAAACATATTAAGAGGGCCCACCTCAGGTAGCTGACAGATTTAAGAGTGCTGGGGGAATCTCTGAATGATTTGACAAGCAATTCTGACTTGAGCCTAGTGGTTCTCTAGCATAATGAGGTAACCTAAGCTCTAAATGAGATTGTCCCTATAAGGACTTGCTCCCTGGCTTTCAGAAGAGCTATGGAAGATGAAACAAATGAAAAGATGCCTGGAAATGACAGTGGCATAACATCAACAATGAATATGACTGAGGACTGGGAACATGCCCTACACAGTGGTGATAAGACATCAAAACACGCAAACATTTTTATCCTTATTGCATTTGCAGATTTCCGTTCCATGTCCTTCAGAATGTCTCAGATCCTTCTGCGGAAGGACAGGCCTGTAGGCCACTGTGATCCCCCCCCCCAGAATTATTCAGGGTTAAAGGACAGGTTGCTCTGTAATTTGACCACTACAAACTGTGGATTGAACCCATGACAAGCTTTGCTTCTTCAGGGAGCCAAGAGTATGTGGATTCAGGAGATAATTACTGGCTCTTTGTGGGAGAATGTTACTTGCCTTAAAAGAGGTGATGTTGCACCTTCTCTTGAAGAGGCCATCTTTCAATCCAAGCCATGTTAGTCAAATTCCATCTAGTTCTCAATGTTCCCTTTTTGGGGAAAGTTATCAAGAGTGTGGTAGGGAATGAGTACAGAGGATCATAGAGCAAGTGGATTAACTAGATTCCATTCAGTCATGATTCAGGCCCAGACATGGGACAGAAACAGCATCAGTCATTCTGGTGGATGATGCCTCACCCTATCTGACTTCTCAACAACATTCAATACCATAACCACGGTATCCTTCTGGATCACCTGCAAAGGTTGGAGACATAATTTACAGTGAATGTACTTCCACTGGGAAGTTCTAATTAGTAGTTATGATGGAAGAACAACTGCGCTTACATTACTCCAATGGGGGAGGCCAAAGGGCTTGGTCCTCTCCCCCATGTTATTTCACATGTATATGAAACCACTAGGAGAGATAATCATTCATTTCAGTTGAGGTATTATCATTTTACAAAAACATTGATTCCAATGTTGGCTTTAGATGGAATCATGCTCTGTATGAAAGTCTGACTTGTGGCTCCTGCTTGAACAGCTGGCCGAGGCCATGCCCAGGAGACTTATGCCCAGTATTGGTTGGTGTACCAGTTATGGTCCAGGAGGTCTTGAGTGGTAGTTGGACTACTACAATGTGCCCTCTGGGAGGCCTGTCTTTAAAAACTTGGAAGCTAGAACTGGTATAGAAAGCAGCAGCTAAACTGCTAGCTGGTGGAATCTGCTATTGCAGAACAGCACCTATTTCATAGCTGCTGCACTACCAGTCAGTAGACTTTCAGGACCAATCCAAACTGCTGGTTATCACCTATAAAGCATCATATGGTGCAGCTGTCTTTTCCTTGTCCAGAATGGTTTTGCTGGCCCTGTCTAGAAAGGATCAAATTATCTGCTCAAGGTTTTTCCCCTGAGAAGAGGTACATGGGCCAGAAGTAGGCCTTTTCTGTGGTGGCCCCAACATTAATGGAACACTCTGTCCGAAGAGAGATGACAGGAGTGAAAGATGTTTGGCCTTCTCACTCCTGGCATTCAGAAAAACAGTTTCATTTCAAACAGGCTTTTGATGCCCTTGACACCTGGCTTTATGGGGACTGGGTGGCCATTTATTATATATTACGTTGTTTGTTTTTTATTGGGAGATGGGATCTTAAGATTGCTTCTATGTGGACATCAATGTGTACGCCATCCAGAGTGATATAAGCATTTTGTTAATATACAAACAAGATCCCAATCTTCTTAGATTTTAGTGCTGAGCATATTATTATGCACACATTTGTCAGGTTCAGCCCAAAGAACTCCATGAGACAGTACAGATACAGTTCTGTTGCATTTATTAACTTCCACCTCTAAGACAGAATCTCTCCAGACTGAATCTAAACTTCCCAAGCCAGCAAGCCAAAACACTATGAATTCCTTAGGGTGGTGCCAGTCTCATCTTCTTAACCTTCCCATGCTCCTGCTGGGGGCTAAGGAAATGCTTATCTCCCCGAGCGCAGCCTTCATCAAATCATTCCATCACAAAATTGCACTTAAAACCCCAATACACTACATCTACAAGATTATGCTTTATAAGTTTTTAGGGGCTTAGCTTTAAAATAATCTCGTGAGGTAGTCTGGCTGAGCCTGGAGTGGGGGAGAATATAGTGCCTACCCCCAAAAAACGTATGTATGCCTCATTCATGTGTAATTAGATTAAGATTTCTACTTAAATACATTTTTAAAAGTTTCAAAATTGGTTGGATTCCCATTATTAAGAAAAGACATCTATGCATGGTTTATGGCAATTACCGAAATGGTATTTGCTTTTTTTTAATGGCAAAAGGATTGCAGCTTCAACAATATATTGCACGTTAGAAGGGATTCAGAAATATAGTTTTACTGCATTATCGTGAATGCTATTAAATAATGGCACAAAGCCTAAACTTTGTGCCATTATTGACTGGTAAGTTACCTTTACCAGCCTGAAAAGGAGATAGTCAAGTGTAATTAGAATCAGGTTCCAATCCCTTGGTAATTTTCTTTTTCAATCTTAACCCACATTTTAAATTGCTTGCCACATTACCGTTGTTTTACAATTCATGCATTGAAATTTTTGTAAACGCCAAAGATTATAGTGGGGGTTATTGACCAGGCCTTCCTAATTAGCAGGCATTTCCATTATCAGCTGATGTGAGCATCAGAAGTGCCCCCTCAGGTATACGGCACAAGATTGTGTTGAAATAGCATGGAAGTGATGGTGGGGAGAGATTTCAAAACAAAGCAATACAATATTAATTACAGTGCAATACAGGTATCAGAGAAGGCATCAGCAATTTTTCATAGCTATTACCATGGAAGCAAGGTGGATTGAGAGTCTATGCAGGTGAGACCATCACTCTGTGCCAGCCAATAATCTTTATAGTAAAACTGCAGTGTAAATGTCACTTACTGTAAGTCTCTCTCATGCACACACTTCTCCATTATTTTTTATTAGATTTTTTCCCCTTCATTTCTTATATTTTGAAGAGCAATCAGGGACTAATCCTTAAGGTAATCAGTTCCTTGTTACTTATAACTGCTTAAATGTAATGAAGCACTAAGGAAGCAGAGGGCCAGGTAGGACACTGTTGTTCACCTTCTGGTATTTAGCTTTTTAGATTGACTTTGGTCTCTACAGGCCACCAAATCAAATGAGAGGATAATGAACTGTAATAATATTAAAACAAGAGGACCCTGCAATGGTAATCCTACAGCAGGTCTAAAACCACTCGTGCTGGGTCTCAGCGAAAGAACTCTTTCCCAAGTTCCAATGCTTCCAGGTTGTTGTGTCCTGTTGACTGACAAGAAGAGAAGGAAGTCTCTCCAGTCCCTTCATGATAGAATTCTGTGGCTGCAAAGCAGATGCCTTTGCTTATTTTAACCTTTAACAGCATAGTATGGAGTCCCTTATAATAACCCTCTTTGCCTTTCAGCTCTAAGCTGTATTCTCCAGTCACTTACTGGCTATTCAATTACGTAGATTAGAGTAAAATATCACTGACTATATCAGGATGCATCCCATTGTTTTCATTAACTTAAGGTGCTCATCTGGCACACATTCAAGAGGTGTAAAATATCAGTTTCCCCTCAATCCCACTATGGTAACCCCAAACCCATATGGGTTGCAGTTTGCCAAGAGAGAGCTGAGAATCAGATGTTGTGCAAGAAACCTTGACTCCCAGACTTCTCTTTGCCAACAGAACTTTGTACAATGAAAGCACATGGAGGAATGGAAAGATCCCTTAGCAGAATCCTTATAAGTGAAAGAGATACCAGGAGTGCAATTCAAAGGGCTGTTTGTGTATCTGTAGGACCACCTTCTCCAATCAGTTTCAATCTACAATACTTTGGGTATCCTTGGATGGGAAGGCAAACATTCAAGTGTTTTTCCTATTGGTGTGTCTGCTCTCTGAAACAGCCTTCCCCCCAAAATTTGATCAGTTCAACCCCACTGTTGGCCTCAGCAAGTTACTAAAAACCAAGTTATTTTAGATGGCATCAGTTACTGATTGGTTTCTGTTTAATAGGGGGCTATATTTAATTTTTAGTTATATCACAAATGCTTCATTGCATTTTTATTGTATTATATATTGTAAATGGCAGGTAGAAGCCTAATAAATAAATATATGAAATGAAATGTCCCTCAGTGTAGGGCCATAAGTAACAAAGACCTTTCCATGATAAAGAGAAGTCCTTGACTGCTGTTAAGAAAATAATTGCTTTGGTCTTTGTACTGAAATCAAAATATAAGAATGAGACTGAATAAACAAAGGAAGTAGTCCATTCTGGGAGCATTCTGGGTCTATCTAATCCAAGAGTAGGCACCATGCAGCCCACGGGACACACTTGGCACCTTTCCCATTTTTGGAGCCGCCAAAGAATGTCTGAAATGTAGTGTTATTTATTTATTTATTTATTTATTTATTTATTTGTAAAGCAAGGAGCAATATAGGTATGTTAAGCGTTAATTTCTTCCCTTAAATTTCAACTGCTCAAAAAAAATGTTTTTAATTATTTTTTTTAAATTAGGTCAGCTCTCTGGTCACAGAAATGCACTTCTGTGACACAGATACCATATGAATAAGATATACAGAGATAGATATGAGAATCACAGTTCCTGCATTTGTCTGACCAACTCCATCATAATGGATTAGATTGTGACAGAGTGGAGAAGGTATGAGTGGATTAACACTTTGCTTTTTTGTTCAGACAAAACATAAAATGAGAGAAAATCCGAAACCTCTTCCTTTTTTGATATGCCCTTAGAAAAGCCTTTCAGCACCTGTGATTTCCAGTTGTTTTGAACTATAAACCCCAGGCAAAAGCCCGTTTGTCTGCTGGTTAGGAATGACAGAAGATGTATTATAGTTCAATTCATTTAGATTAAAAAGGCTTTCTTAGGACATGTATATACTCCTCAAGACGGCTACCAAATACATTTTGACCTCACAGGACAATTTAGCTAAGTATGTAATAGAAATCATCAGTGCAAATTCTACAAAATGTAAAAAAATGTAGTTGATGCAGTGTTTTAAAAACTGTAATTAGCCACAAGAAGTTGTCATTTCTTACAAGGATATATTGTTCATTTATACAGTTACTAAAAAATACTACATCCAATTCCCTTGGTTAAATGCTTTAAGAATCATTGGCTATAGTTTAGTACTGACACCCTCAGAAATTTTTGTGACGCTATTGATTAGTTGTATAAATTGAAGCTGCAATATATTATATATGTGCGCTTATGAGTCCAAAGAAAATCTACACACATAAGTGCATAGGAATAGCAAACATTTCTCATATTTCTGCCAACATATCTAACTAATCATTAAAAAAAAGAAAGAAAATGATCTTTGATGCGTCCATTTGCTGATGGATGATCAGAGGGAATGGAAACTCAAGCATGAAATCTTAATCCTGACGACATTTTCATCTGCAGCCAAATCACCAGGGGAGGACTCAAACAACTTCATTCTGCAAAGTTTGTGACAACACTGTTGACTTGGCGCTGCTTTTTTTCTTAGTTTATCTTTCTGTCGATGCTCAAATATTTATTACTAAACTGCAGTTCATGCTGACTTCCCTGTTATATCAGCCATGTTTTACCTCAACGTAAATTAAAACAATAATATTTGCCAGCTCAAATTTTGAAGCATATCATTCCATCTATCCACCCACCCAAGGAAGTTTAGCACCAACCACGTCCACTGCAATGAGATTTTACATTGAACGTCTGTAATGCTATAAAACTGCCCCTGGAAGTTGACAAAGGTTGTCAACTGCTAAAAAAAACTATTTCCAAGCTTGAAGGAAGTACGACATACAAATGTGCTTATTCAGAAGCAATGACATACAGGGAGCTGCTTTCCATGTTAACTTAGTTTAGAGTTAGACTGCTAGTGGAAAGAAGAAGCATGCTCTGCAGATCTCTGAAGGGATGTTTTGCTTTGTTGGATACATGGGAAAGGAGAGTTTTGTGTGTTGGATCTCTAGGGAGCAGGGAAACAGTAAGTTCATATGTATAGTGTGCACACTTATTCATGTCTGATAATGGGGTACTGAGAGTGTGTAGATTGTGCATCAGGCAGGGATGTGTTTTGGGGAAGGGCTGAAGGTATGGAGAAAGAGCTGTATGTAGAGTTAGTGTGTTTTGGGTTCAGGAGACTGTTGTATTCAAAGATATGGGGAGGACGTGGGATAGGCATTAGATGCATGTATGTGTTGGTGTGGGGGATACACAAAACTGTGCTGTGCAAGGAATATGGTATATCTGTGAAATGACAGAATTGTGAAGTGATGCCTATGGTAGGTAGGTGATTGATAAAAGAGGTGTGTGGTTTGAACAAATTCCTTCTTATTGGCATTTCATGACATCATGAAAATGATTCTTTTTAAACAGGCATCTGGATGTTAATGGTGGTCTGGGCCGCCTTTTAGCCTAGGTTGGTTTTTTTGGGGGGGGATGGGACTATGGAGTTTTCCATTTTTAGATTTTTTATGCCAACTAATTGTTGGATTTTAGCTGAGGAGTTGATGGGTTTGGCCAAGTGGCATTTATGCTTCTATTTTTTTGTGTCATATGACTGGATGATATATAAATTAAATGCTTGTCCCAATTAATTAATTTTATATAGCTGCCCATCTCATTGCTATGACTCTGGCTTACAAAGTTAAAAATCCAAAGTAATCCAAAAACAACACAAAATAACTGTAAAAATCATTAAAAACATTAACAACAATAGAACTGTTAAAACCATAGAAAAGATAATCTGCAGGACAGCACCATTCATTTTCCTAAAAGAACAAGCATTTAGCCGGCTCTCCACCAACATCATTGGATCCCCAGGCCAGATGGCAAAGCGGTGTCTTCAGACTCTTCCTGAAGGCCAACATCTGGGGTGGGGGGGGGCATTCCAAAGGGCAGGCACTGTGGCAGAAAAGGCACAATCTACAATCTTGGGTCCTGTCAGATGACACTCCTTCATAGATGAGATCCGCAACATGCCCCTCCTGCTGGACCTGATGGGAAGGGTGGTGAGGTGGCCCCTGAAATACCCAGGCCCCATGCCATGTCTCAATCTCTTCAAAGCAATTCTGCAAAACAGATCCCTGCTTCTGATGAGCAGAGGGGTGGTGTTGCTTGGTCATAGTGGACTCTGTACACAAGCAGTGCCTTGACAGAAGCCACTGAGGGAAGGTGGATTACCCTGCCCTGACTTTGGAAAACTTCTGATTTTTTTAAAGTCAAGAAGAGAAGACTATATAGTCTTACAGACACACACGTAACTCAGGTTCATATATACTGAAATTGAGCAGTATAACTTTTCTGGGTTTTTAAAATCTAAATAAGAAAAATAGGCATGCTAAGTTTTCAACCAGATTCACATAGCATTTTTTTTAAACTGCTTGCCCAAACATCTAGAATTTCAGCCCCTCCTTGCATCTCTACCATGCCTAGTAGGGATTGGAGAAGCCTGTAACCTGAAAAAGACTGGTTGCTCTTACTTTAAATGTTAAGTCTGAACTAAGCTTTTGTGGCTCTTACTGATGCTAGAACAGCTTTTAAATAATGCAGTTTACAAAAAAAGCAGAACAACAATATCAGTGGTACCTAACACCACATATGCTTAGTTATTTATTAAATGCAAATTTGTTAGCACTGCCTGCAGGTCTTTCTATACTTTTATCATCTTCACCAAGATAATGTTTTTGGATAATTATATTATCTCTGACAAATGAAATAATTAACTATTTAATGCCTGCAAATCCAAAAGTAGTATTATGTTCCCTCAAAGTAAAGATCTTTAAAAAGATTTGGATTTTTTCTTTTTGGAAACCGGGGTGGGGAGATGGGCAGTATATAAATTTAATAAATAAAATAAATAAATAAATAAATAAATAAATAAATAAAATAACTCAATAGTTTTTTATAGTGGTCAAATTCCTGACTAGTACCATAATATCTGCATTACATATACATCCCAATTAACCTATTGCATAATAAGTGAAACAGGTTTTCAGTCAAATACATTTACTGAAACACACACAGCATTCACTATGCACCAGAGTAATAAATTTCTCAAGAGAATGAAATGCATTGTTTTGTTTCCTGTAAAACATTGATTTTTTGGCATGTATATTGCCTTTTGAAAAAAGAAAACACACCTCTAAATAGCCACGAAATCTGAAATTAAAAAGCAGAAACATTCTGGAGTAGTACAGAAAGTGTCCTACCATTTTGATGAGGCTTACTTTCACACATAATATTAAATGCAAAGATGTTCTGCTTAAGCAGTCATTTATACAATCCATTGTGTGAACTCAAAGAGGAGTACTACAATGAAACAATCCTAGCAGTACTCTGCAAATATTTTTCCAAAGGTATGCTAATGGACATTACACTTCCAGCTGAGTGTTTGAATCCTTCCTAGTGTCCAAAAACTGGAATGTGTCTACTATGATGCGCAAGACTCATGTCACACAGTCTTCTAATTGAGCAACAGGTGTCAAACCCAAGACTCAATGATGGGAAGGGCATCATGAGATTGTGGTACAAATAACAGGAATTATGTTTTAAAAATTTACATAATTTGCTACAGTGACATCATGATGCATATGACATAACTTTCACCCCCAGAAGCCCATGAATGGTTCACTGTGAAACTGATCTGTTTGGAAGACAGTGACCTAGTTTGCAAATCATTAAGCATGCAATCTTGACTTAATAAATCAGATGATGCCAAGCAACATGCACTTACACACAGCTCTTTTTCTTGGCATTTTTGTTCCTCCCTTTATATAAACAGAAAAGCATGTTAAGATTCCATGGTTAAACACAGCTTCCCATTATGTGCAAATTATGGTTAAGGACTTCCAAATGGGCTACGACTGGATGTAATCTTTAAACCAAAGTTTTAAGATTCCTTTCTTGTTTGGAAACATCCAAAGTTCCCTGTTTGTATGTAACAGAAGCTACAATCAATTATGAATCCTGGCTTATTTCCCTACATTTCCTGATGCATATCCTGGCTTATTAAGCAAACAATTTAGGTTTTTGTTTACATGTGAATGTAGATGCCCTTGAAGTAATAACATGATAGTGAAAAAGATTCTGACATGTTTTTCAAAAAATATGAATCAAAATATGCTGGGGATATCACTTGGTTTACAAACTATAGAACTCAATAAAAATCAATATTGATTAAAAGTGAATGTAACTGAGATTGAGGTAGCTAATGTGTATAATGCTAAGATGTTTTAGGATATGACAATAAGATACCAACATAGGCAGCTGAAGTAGAACAGAACAGAAGAGGAACCTTATTTCTTTTGTTGAGATTGCAATCTTGGAAAAGAAGCTCATTGGTTGAGCACATGCTATATGCACAAAAGGCCCCACAGTCAACTGTCAGCTGCTGCAGTTGGAAGTAAGTGATGCTAATGGGATCCAACCAGAGACTTTAGCTATCTACTCTGCCAGTCAAGTAGACAATACTAGGCCAGCTGGACAAATTTGACATAAGATACCTTTTTTCCCCCCCTTTGTTGAGGCACTTTGTTTCATTTTAAGTATTACAGCATATGATAAATAAAAGAAAAAAAGCACTGCATTTCCATATTTGCTCTTATGCATTCTTGCAAGTTGCATTTTTCAGTGGCTGCATTTTTCAGCTTAATAGAAGATGTTTTTAATATAAAACATGTAATGGCATAAAAAAATATCACCTTTTGTCTTCAGTGGTCTCAATTTATCATGGAGACATGAGGTTACAAAAAGAGCTACCAGTGCCTCCACTGAGGACCAGGGGGAGGGAAGGTGGTTGTTGAGATAAGCAGCAGGGAGAAACCAAAGCTAGGGGAAATGTTACTGCTTCTGCATCTCTCCCCCTTCTCTATATACCGGAATAGGTGGGATGCAGAGCTGCGATAGCCACAACTGGACTGCTCAATCCAGGAATCATATTCTTGCATTGCAATCTGCATCAAGCCAGCTTCCTACACTGTTTAGAAGCAACACCATGGTCATGTCTGGATGATCTCATCTTTAAAAAAAGCAGTATATGAATGTACCTTTTGGTCTTATATGCATTCCTATTGCATATCATCCCTTCATGTGAGTAAAAAAAGAGAAAGAGAGAGAGAAAAAAACTAGATTCCTGTTTTGTCTAAACCGGGAAGCAATGATTAATGACTTGAGAACAAACCAGGATATGAGCAACGATTTAAAGTCAGCCTCACATCATCATTTTTTAAAAAGTGAAGTAGTTGCCCATAGTTTCCCAGTTCAAAGAAATGAAAACATGGTGGTACATAGAATGTCTTTCTTGTTGGCTTCTGTTGTTAAAATGGGAATGAAGAGTTGTATGGCATTCAAATGGATGAGTTAGTCTAATGTAAGCATTTCAAATAACAGTATGATGAAAAACCTTTATGCTGGATGTTTGCTCCATCCCTTATGCCAAATAGTTTTATAATGATGCTAATATTACTGTTAGCTGTTGTTTAAATTACAGATGCTTTACAAAAACTCTTCTTCTAAAAATGTGATTGCAGTTAAATGTGGCGGCCCCATACAACTGTAATACCATGCCATAATCTCAGGCTTGGAGAATTACATGTCCCATAATACCCAGCTATCTGAACTGAAATAAACACATCCAGATAATGTCAACTGAATACACAAAATATGGTGACTCAGGGAAAGAACAGGAAGGGATCATCTCACTGAACAGAACAAAGGGGAGCATAAAGGGAGCATCTTCAAGAATGATGGATATACTTCAACTGAAAAGTTCAGCTATACATGGGCACCTGAAACATAAATCTTGTATCTTTGATTTTTCCATCTTTGTGCAGGGAAAAGGAGAAGAAAGGAGGAAGTAATCTGTATTTCTTGTAGAATGCAAGTTGACAGGAAAAGCTCAAGAGTATCAGTCTTCCAGCCAGAGGAAAGCAGAGCAGTGGGAATGAGAGGAACAAAAAGGGAACCCCTGGGTTGCTACCTCAACTTCTAACACCCCTAATTGTCAATAGAATACAAAGTGCAAAGAATCAGTGCTTAAGGAGCTGGACCTGCAGGAAAATAACATTGCAAAGAGGCATCATGTGCTCCTTTTCAAGAATTGTATAAAACAGAATGGTAATTGTTGTGGTCTACCCCTCTCACATCATCATCACTAGTATACATCAAATGATACTATGATTTTTTAAAGAAAGAAACTCATATAAAGTCTGCATGGGCTGTCCTGGAAGAATATCCAGAAGCTGCAATTGGTCCAGAGTGTGGCAGTGTAAGCAATTATTGGCATATCTTGACATATTCAATGTTACACCTTTCTTTTGCAAGCTACGCTGGCTCTGGGGGCAACTCAAGGTGCTGGTTTTCACACATAAAGCTCTTAATTGGATGGACCATGGCATTTAAGGGGTCATTTTTCTCCAACTGTTTCTACCCATCCCATCAAGTCTGGCAGGAGGGGCTTGCTCCTAATCCTGTTGATTAGAAAATGCCACGTAGCGGGATCCAGAAAGTATGCCTTTTCAGTGGCTGCACCCTCCTTTTGGAACACCCCACCCCCCCAAGATTAGGTTGGTCCCAACCCTGCAGACCTTTTGGAAACTCCTTTAGATCTTTTCCTGGGCATGCAGGTCAGGAGAGTCTTTAGTGATTGGTTACATGGTTTCTTTGGCAGCCATTTTATATTTCTGGCTGTAGTTCCTTATTTTTAATTTTTGGTAACCATCCAGAGCCACCCAGTGTTTAGTAAGATGGGCACCCATATAAATAAACTGAAATAAATAAATAAAGAGTAGGACTCTGCAAACTTAAAAATTGTCAGGATGAAAAAACATGGTTTCACTGTATGTATAATTTTTTATGGCTGCTTGAAAGCCAAGAAATCATAGGTAAATATTATAAAACTTAAAAAATAATGAAAAGCTATTCAGAATATAACACGTATATAAATCTCCATACATGCAGGTATGTAAGCTATGAAACAACAGATTAAAGGTACAATCTTATATGGACTTCAGTTCATGATTAGAATAGAGACACTGACATCATTGGGAGATATCTTAGACCCGATTGCCACTGAGTCTAGCATTAACCTTAAACCTAATCCTATGTCTAAATCCAGATCTAGTCCAACAACATGGGACAAGTTTCTGAATGAACATACACTGTATTAAACAGTAAATTTTCCTCAGTTGCTTGAATAATTGTGCATTTCTTTTATTTCATTAGTGCCAATGTTCAGACAGCATCTGTTTCAGTAACAGCACGCTTCTGCACAATTCTACTTCTAAATCCAACTGAATCAGGAATGGCAACATGTGCTCTCAGACCCATTTTGCTATGCATTCTGACCATTATTGCCAAAAGTTGGGATTAGTGTCAGGATAGTTTCCTACCACTCTTAAGCAAGAAACACATGAAAATTAAGAATCACACAATACAGATACACACAAAAAAATCCCAGCTCCAGCCAATGTGCATGATGCAGCTGCACCATTCTCTACCCATTGTGGGAAAGGAGAATTATTGGGAAGCGAACCAACCTTGCCATCTTTGGATGGATAATTTCTATTTTTCTTTCCATATGGTTGCATGGAATGCATCATGAGAAACTTGACTGAATGGTCAGGTATTTTATGCAGCATGAATATTACTTATTCTTTCTGCCACCAAATGATGGCAGTAAGATGGTGTGTGTGGGGAGAAAAGAACACCTGTAAATTGCTCATTCGTCAAGTTTGTACCTGATACTTTCTACAGTGACCAGATAAATTTCCAGTGTCACTATTGCTGAATCTTGCTGCTATTTATATTTTCAACTGACAGAATATTCAAAGCTGACAAATGTGGCAGAACAGAAAAATTATTAAATGCTTCTATTTACAGCAAATAGTGACAGTTGGCTTTTGCTGCTCATAAACCAAAAGCTTGGAGTTGTAAATATGCAGGCAAAGTAGAGAGAGCATAACATAGGAGAGGGAACAGTTTTCACATATATGTGCCAGACCAAAAAACAAAGCAATGCAGTCTTCAAAGAATAGTCCAGAAAGGAGACTCAAAGCAAAATGGAGACTCCTTTCACCATCCCCAAGTGCAGAGGAAGTAGGGTACTCATTTTGATATTTTTAGCGAAAGCATTTTGTTATCACAGGGGGAGGCACTTAATGGCAGCAGTGGATATTTAAGACTGCTATTGCTGCCCCCCCAATGTTCTACGGTAGCATCAGTCTGTCTCAGGACAAGACAATTAGAACAATATGGTGGGAAGAAATGCAGCAGAAGAGATGAAACAGGGTTGATAAACAGCTACCTACCCCCAAATAACAACATGCATGACCTTGCTATCCCTAAAATGAACTTTGCTTTGGTGAATGGAAAAACAGGATCACATGTACCCAATTTCAGGGACAAATTCTGAAACTAGTCAAAATTAGCCCAACCCATGTTAATAGTAGTACCATCAGATTATTTCAAGGGTTGATAAATAAACAGTTATGCTCTGAGATACACTCTGAAGAATGCTCAAATTGCTTGTATTATTTTCCTCCCCTTCTGAGAAACCTCTTTTGCATATTTCATGAAAACCAAGGTGGATAAATTATACTGGTTTCAAAAGAATTTAAATCTATATTATACACATACAATACCCTGCAACCAGTGTGGTGTCTAAAATCAAGCTTATTTATCGAAGAGGCATGCAACTGCAATGTCTTAGACCTGAGTTAGCTGGGCTATTGTTTCTAACCCCCACAGTTCAGGCACATTACGCCCTTTAACCTTCTTTTGACCAAACTCTTGATTCATCTGGCAGAGGACCTACGTTGTACATAGAGATTTCCAGACTGGCCTTGCACAATTCCATGGGTTCATACACTGCACTAAGATAAAATGTGGCTTTCTTGTTTTTGGCTTAATATGCTCTATGACCCTAAGTCATTATAGTTTGTAAAGCATATTTATTGCTCAGCTCAACTGGCAAATTCAGTAAGACATAGTTAATCAAAACTTGGCTTAATGTGATATGTGAACCTGATCTTTATAGTTTCTGGGATCCTATGCTTTCTTAGTTGGGTGATGGGTGGTAGGACAAGATGGATTGCTCTTCATGAAAACATAGAAAAATCTGCTTGGTTACAGCATATTACATTTTTCCAGGAGGGCTTTAAACTCAGCTTTAAACTATGGTGGGGAATAGAGATAGAAACTCAGAAGAACTTCACATAAGGATTTGTGCACTTCAGGAGTAACTAGCTGTGGTCTACTAAATCACTCAGTGAAAATTCAGGAAAAACATGGACTCATAAAATTCATGGCTTTGGTTTCCTATATACTAATGCAAAGGGTATGGAAAATAAACAAAATGAACTTGAGCTCACACTACAGGAAGGCAAATATGATTTAAAAGCATAACTGAGGATGATTCTCATTATGTGAATGCGGCAAACAACTTGTTCGAAAGAAACTGAAGAAATAGAAAAAGAAGCTTGTTAAAAACGTCTGCATCCGCATAGAACCAGGGAATGAACTTGGTGGCACTGCTGAGAGTATCTGGTTTAATAAAAATGGGAAAAAGAATAATAGCAGTATTTTTGCTGGTTATGACTACCAATCACTTAAACAAGGAGAAAATGTGGGTGATCCCATCTAAAAGTATATTACGTTTTTTAAAAAGAGGTATAAAGTAGTACTGATGGAAGATTTTTATTGTTCCAATATGGGGAATTTTAAATTCCCTGTCCTTCAAAGAAATTTCCAAGAAAGTTGTCTTGTTAAAGGATCAGGATTCTAGCTAGAATTTGACAGAAATATAGCCAAGGAATAGCTTCTGACCTAGAATGAGTTCTTATCTCAAAGGTCAGATAAACTGTGTCCTAGTCTTGCTAGTTGGGCTAAATTTTCATCTATGATCTTTGAGTAATACTGGAAAATGGGTGAGGTACTAGACAAGAGGAGCAGGAGAAATATTGTCCCTATCTTTTCCCCCAAAAAGAGGGGAAAGGGAGGACTAGGAAAAACATATTAGCTAGTCTGACTCTAGAGTTAAATCTCAAAATAATTGATCTGTAAACATCTTGAAAACAATACAATGGTTAGTCAGCAAGTCCTGTCAGACTAACACTTCATTTTTAACGACAAAGTATAGCCTTGGCTGTGCCAGAAAAAGCTAAACAAGTTCAGACCTAGTTTGTACTAGCACGGAAGATTAGCAATGGGAGTCTGTATCCAGTCTATATAGATTAGACTGGGAAGTCAAAAAAACAACATGGAGGAAAGCAATAGCAAATCACTTTTGTGTGGTTGTCAAGAGGAAAAAAAAAAGATCTCTCCATATAATCACCAAGTTTTAATTACTAACATTTTAATTTCCTTAATAGGGATGACGTCAGCAAAAGATCTGACATTCTGATTGGCACTCTGGGCTGGATACATGTCTATTATGTGGATCCATAGCTTGTTTGAAAGCTACACTCAATGCTCATCAGTGGTTCCACATCAAATGGAATGTCACAGGATAAGGTCCTAAGCCTGATGCTCTTCAATACTCTAATAATTAGCATGAAGAAGTAAAGAGGGAAGCTTATGAAATTTGCAGGTGACAGAAACTGTACAAGTTCAGGTTGGGGAATAGCTGACTTGGTAATAATAAAAATGAAAAGGATCTTGGAATTGCAGTTCCAAGTTGGCTATAAATCAGCAATGGGATGTGGCTGCTAAAAAAGCAAATAATTTTTAGGTTGCATCAATAGAACTGTAGTTTCCAAATCATTGTATTCTGCAATGCTCACACCACACCTTGAGTACTGTGTCCAATTCTGGACACCATGTTTTAGGAGAGATTTAGAGAAACTGAAACAGCTGAGAAGGACAATGAGAATGACTTGGAGCTGAAATATAAGCCCTACAAGAAAAGACTATGGAATGGAGTATGAGAATGGATGAGAATAACAAAATATGAGATTAAAACTGCTGGCAACACATCATCAGAAGCAAAATGGCACAAAGCAGACCATTTCCTTAAACCTTCACACCTGATTTCAGTCTCTAGCCTCCAAGAAAGCTAGTACAAAAATGAGCAAGCTACAAAAGATACCTATCATCAATCACCAAAAAGAAAAGGAAAGTTATGATTATAGACAACTCCTTTTTGAGAGCACAGAAGTTCCTATTTATTGGCCAGATCTTTCATCTCAATATGTATGGTGTCTCCCAAATGTCAAAATTTGAGATGTGACCAATAAATTGACAAGGCTTACTGGACCAGCTGATTACAGACCCTCCCTGCTAATTCATGTGGGCACAAACAACATTGCAAGGCATGTGCTCTAGTATATCAATAGTGATGCTATGACTTTGGAGAGGAGGGTAAAGTATTTTGTGGCTTAAGTCATCAGTACTTCCCATTGAAGGCAAAAGTCCAGCAAAAATTTAAGTAACTTCCAGTTGCAATGTTGGTGCAAACAAGAAAGGTTTTTCAATAGTGGTACAACTTCAGGAAAGAGAGGATATTTCACAGGCATACAATTCATCTTACTAAGGAAGGAGAATACATCTTCAGCTGACAGCTGGCTAAGCTGGTTAGGAAAGCTTTAAACCAGAATTCAAGAGGTCAGGAGTCATAAGATCATTGGTTAGTAACAAATTGGGAAGGAATGGATTGAATACCAGCCGATTTTGGGTACTAGGAAGCTGGTGTCTGTGTATGTTGACAAAAATAATGCCATCTATCTTCCAACTCCCTTGCTTCAAACGCTTTTGCTATTTTGCAAGATTAGTGAAAGTTTTTTTTTATTTTTTTATTTTTTGGCAAACAGAAAGAACTTTTTGGATTTGCTAATATTCAACTAATCTGCCCAAGAATTCTATGGGGTACATTCCAGAAAGAATGAGCTAAAATATAAAATATTACCACAGATATTATTTCAACTACAGGTGTTACAAAGCATCTGACACAGAAAATGTCACTGGAAAAATGGAACAGTATCATTGCGTGTATGTTTGTAATCAAACATTACTTAACTGATAAATGATGTAAAGTATAAAAGGGGACAGTAAGAAGTAATATAAAATTGACTGAAAAACTTCTCATGGTAGAAAATGAAGCTTCAGCAATATGCAGGCAGCAAAGTGCTTCATCCTAAGAGATATTTCACAGATCTATAAAGCCTGAACTACATTTCTTAACAAACAAGTTAATAAATTGACTGGTATTTTAAACTTGTCAAGAAAATAATTCAGCAAGACCTTTTATGAATTGACCATAATTCAAGTTTATTTGCAGCTCTGAAACAAAAGAACAAGGTACTGGGATAATAAAGCTGGTGCTGCAACACTGGTGAACAACTAAACAAATTAAGCAGTAGTAATTAGCAGACATGCATATTGAAGGCATGCTGGATAATCTCAAAATTTCTATTCTGAAAGCGAACAAGCCTGTGCTTAGCTCACTACAGCAATCTTCCCCAACTTGTTGCCCTCCAGATGTGTTTTCACTTCAAAATCCGTCATCCTTAGCCATCAGATTATGTGAGTTGTAATCCAACACACCTGGAGAGCACCAGATTGGAGAAGGCAAGTTTCTGCCGAGTTTCACAAGTAAACTTTTAACTCTGTTTTAATTCTGTTAGTATCCTTTTAGCTCAATTCTTGACTGGCCAGGGCTCTACAAGTAGTCCTCAACTTATGACAATTTGTTTAGTAACTGTTCGAAGTTACGAAGGTGTTGAAAAAAATGACTAATGGCCAGTGCTTGCACTTATGACCATCACAGTGTCCCTGCAGCCACATGATCAAAAATCAGGTGCTTGGCATGTATTTACCATGGTTGCAGCATCCTGGGGTCACATGATCACCATTTGCAACCTTCCCAGCTGGCTTCCGACAAGCAAAATCAATGGGGAACCGTGTGATTCATTTAATGACCACGTGATTAGCTTAACAACCATGTGATTCACTTAACAGCTACAGTGATTCGCTTAACGACCACCACAAAAAATGTTGTAATGTGTGATGCCTCACTTAATGACCGCACCGCTTAATGATGAATTTTCCAGTCCCTATTGTGGTTGTAAGTTGAGGACTACCTGTACTGTTTAAATCAAAGTGCAGGGAAGTAGTGTGAAGGTAAAGATTTATTTCTGAAATCAGGGATTGGCCATTTTTTTTTTTTTTTTAATCTGCACTCAGTCGTTACCGACTCTGCAGTGACTGCTTTTGGACGAGTCCTTTGCAGTTTTCAAGGCAAGGTGCTTCGGAAGTAGTTTGCCAGTGCCTCCTTCCTAGAGCAGAGCCCAGCTGGCGAGCGCAGGAGGCAGGGTTTCCGTTGCTTCGCGCCTTTTTCGGGCAAGCATGGCTTCCGCGCTACCAGCAACTGCTCCCGACTCCTTTTGCAAGGCGCTGCCAGCATTTTTCCTCCCACCGGAGTGAGAGTACCCATTTATCTACTCACGTAAGTTTTCGAACTGTTCGGTTGACAGGAACTGGGGGAGGAAGCAGGAGCTCACTCTGCTACGCGAAGGCTGGGTTCAAACCGCTGAAGTGTCGACCATTTCTGGCCGGCAACTTTTAGCATCAGGGATTGGCCATTCTAGGTAAGTAAATAAACTTGGCATTTCCACCATGTCAGACGTTCATCAGGACTCTGGTTCTGCAACTTGTGAAGTACAGTAATAGTAAAGAACACAGCAAATCTGAATATGATTGAAGTAGCAAGATGGGTCCTACTCTGAGAAAATAATTATTTTAGTTTGTATTCAGTCTCTGTATTTTCCAAAATAACGTATTGTTCAGGAACCAAGTTTGGCTGTTCAGGATAACATGAAGCCATCTAAAAAAAAGCCTGAAGTGTTTTGTCTTGTCAACATTTGTTTAGAAAGGGTTTTTAGGGAGTTTCAGGTTTGATAGAAAAAAATGCTCCCCCCCCTTTTTTTTACACAGGGCATAGTTAAACTGTGGAATTTTTTTCAGTACTAGTGATAATACCATTCCATTTGGATGGCTTGAAAAAGGGACTGTACCACATTATGGAGTATCAGACTATCAAAAGCTACTAATACTGATGGATAATAGATTACATACCATCAGCTGGAAAGTGATAGCAGAAAGGCGCTAAAATCTTGTAGCAAAGGTTTGAGAACTTCAATACTATATTTCACATGGAGACCAATACACTTTCTTTCTGCTGATGGTGAATGACATGGGAGAGCGGAAGACATTTAACTGAAATGTTTTCTTCTTTTTCTTTAAAAATAATATTATGTAAAGAAATGAACTGGTGTGCACTCTAGTACATGAGTGCACAATGTAACATCCTCCAAATGTTGCTGAACTTCAGTTCCTACCAGATCCAGCATGGTTAAAAGCAAGGGGTGAGGGGAGATGATGTTCAGCAACTTATATATGTTGTGTGTCCATTGTTAGAAAATGGGCTTGCTAACCAGCTATCTTCTCTTTCATAAGAATGAATTCCCGTTTTTTTTTTTGTCCATGAATTCAAGCAAATTTTCTTCCAATTCTGTCAGAAAGATGTTTCCCAAATAGCAAAATCAACTGTGCATGAGTCTCCTGTGTGCATGCTACACTTCAAATATACTTAGATCAGCTCATAGCCATACACGTGTATACCCAAGATCCTGTGCATTATTAAGAAACAAATCCTCTAGCCTTTATATTTTTGTAATTTCTAAGGCAGCAGCAAATAGTACAGTGTACACATTTTTCATAAATGACTCTTTTCTGTGACATATAGCACCACTGAGTGAATAAACAGAAATGCAGATAATAAATACTTGGCTCCCATACATTACAAAAATATGTAAATTGTACATAGCTTCAGTTCTAAAGCGGACTGCCTTTCTGTGCTCAGGAGACCATTCTGCCAGAATGACAAGCTGGAAAGCAAAATATGAATGTCAAGTGCACATATTTAGTTGATTGAGAACAAAGAGAGAAAGCCAACCATATTACTCTCTTGCCTCTTACCCAGAAATTGTGCAACTCAAAGGCAGAAATATCCTGATTTAGTCTACAGTGGTATGGACTGATAATGAGTTTTCCAAATACAAGTTCGAGAATTTGTTTACATCACTTTTCTCACTTTTCCTCTTTACTTATCTTACTTTTGAATCCCTCATTTTTAATTTAAGGTCATTATTTTAAATGTTTGCTTTTTGGATTGTGTGGCTGAAGCAAACACAGAACCCGAAATACCATACAACCATTTTTTTCAAAAGTTATTGTGACCCAAAACAGTTAACAGATAATAAAATATTTATCTTATGAGATGTAGCTTCTTAAGAAATACAGTTACAGGCAACTGTGTATAAATACATACAATTATAAATTTAAAAAACCCACCTGCATGCATTTATCTAGCCATTCATATCAGATTTTAATCTGAGTAGAGATGGCTTCATGGAAATTGAAGCGTCAGTAAATATTAAAATGGGACTGCGAATAGAAAGGATGTGTGTTACAACTACCTACTCCAACCTGAGCACTTTGACTCCCAGCATTCTTAAAAATGGTCCTATTGGCTAGGGAATTCTGGGAGTTGAGGTCCAGATACCTGGAGGGTATCTAGGTTGGGAAAGACTAACTTAAGAATTCTACATGTCCTTATTAGTGCATGTTCTAATTAGGAGTGTATGGGGCATGGCAAAGTGAGTTAGTAATAAATCTTTCTTGACTCAAAGTTAATTGAGTTCAGTCCGCCATGTTCTAATTAGCAAAAGAAAAATAATTTTGAGTACATAACTGAAGAAATAACTTTTTATGTAATTTACTTTGTTAGCTTCACAGTCTGAGAACAGTCATGAAATATGCACAATTTTTCTTATCAAAGAGCAGAATTCTGCTCTTCTTTAAAATTCTACATAAACTCAGTTTTTATAAACGAGAAAAAAATTAATCCTCTTGCTGTAACATTTTAAAATTTTCCACATATTTATTTTTTGATGCTTACTTTTTATTTGTGCTAAAGTCTATAGAACTTCTTTTTTATTAGACATACACATACACACACGTCCCAGGACAGGCATGTTTTATGGGGCACTGAAAATGCCACTGGATTTTTTCCCCCATGGATCAGTTGAAAATTTACATGATTTTCATTACAATGATAAAGTGGTCAAGATAATATATTGGCTCAAGAGACATGAACTGCATAGTTCATCCAGGCAGCAGCCAGTTATGAATATTTTTAATAAATATGCAAAGATGATATTCTGTCACATAAAATAGCTAGTCAGTGGTAAACCTGCAATACA
This sequence comes from Python bivittatus, assembly GCF_059951505.1. NCBI lineage: Eukaryota > Metazoa > Chordata > Lepidosauria > Squamata > Pythonidae > Python > Python bivittatus. The sequence goes on along the minus strand of NW_028277088.1, from coordinate 20,266,585 downwards.
TTCTCATCTATAACATTCCAATTCTCAGAATTAAATAATCATGCCTATGAATACATGCACATGCTTTTCCTCCTCAATATCTCCATTTTGCACCAGTTTTTCAGTATTCATTTAGACTACCATAGACTTTTATCTATAGCTATCTATCTACATGTGATACATATTTATTTGTAATTCCAATTTTTATTTTTTTTAATTTCACAGCTGTATTTTATAATGTGAAAACACTTTCCCATTAGTATCTAAATTTTCTCTGGTTCCCAAGACAGGGTAAAATGGAATCAAATTATTTGATTCCTTTGTAGGTGGCACAAAATAAAGTAACATTCAGGAAAGTGTGGCAATCTAAATAAATAGCTGTATGATCACTGGATGAACTGGAAACCCATTGGTTGTTAAACATTCCAACTTTAGCTACTGCAGTACATATAAATGATAAGAGTAAAAATGTCCTTGATTTGCTTGACTCCTAGTGACCACATGGATATATCCATATTAGGGAATCCTAGGGTTTGCCATTATCTTCTTCTGCAGTTTTTTTTTTTAACTTCCCAATCTAGCCTACAGCTCTTCTTCTTCTTCTTCTTCTTCTTCTTCTTCTTCTTCTTCTTCTTCTTCTTCTTCTTCTTCTTCTTCTTCTTCTTCTTCTTCTTCTTCTTCATCATCATCATCATCATCATCATCATCTGAAGCTAGTACACCATGAAGGTTTACTGAATATCAAAGAAACCAAATTGGCCTATAAGACAGACCAAATGAACAGAAAAGAGACATGGCAAGGCAAAGTATTACATGGCCAGTAAACAAAAAAAAAATAGCAGGCAAAGCAGATAACAAGATCTGGCAATTGCTAAGAGCAGGAAAGTTGAAGAAAGGGACAGAGGGACTAATTCTGGCTGCCCAAGACCAAGCCTTAAGAACAAATGCATATAAAGCCAGAACTGAGAAGACAGCAACAGGCAGCAAATGCTGCCTCTGCAAAGAAGCTGAAGAAACAGTGGACCACCTGGTTAGCTGCTGCAAGAAGATTGCACAGACTGACTACAAACAACGGCATGGCAAAGTAGCAACAATGGTAGATTGGAAGATCTGCAAGAAATACCATTTGCCTACAAGCAAGAACTGGTGGGACCACAAAACAGACAAAGTAATAGAAAAGGAAGAAGCTAAAGTGCTCTGGGACTTTAGAATTCAAACAGACAAGCATCTGCCATACAACACCCCAGACTTAACAATTGTTGATAAGAAAGACAAAAAAGTCTGGATAGTGGATATTGCAATACCTGGAGACAGCAGAATAGAAGAGAAAGAACTGGAGAAAATCACAGAATACAAAGTCCTGAAAATAGAAGTAGAATGACTATGGCAAAAGAAAGCAAAGATAGTACCAATAGTTATAGGCCCTTAGGTGCAATCCCAAAACATCTGGAGCACCGCTTGAACACCATCAGTATTGACAAAATCACCATCAGTCAATTGCAAAAGGCAACTTTACTTGGAACAGCTTATATCCTATGATAACACCATCAAACTGCCTATCTCAGGTACTTGAATAAAAATGCCAAACCCAGTTTAAATATCTGGCTGACTGTGCAACCAACCAATCATCATCATCATCATCATCATCATCATCATCATCATCATCATCATCCCTGATAGTCTCCCATTCAAGTACTTACCAGGCCTGAGCCTACTTAGCTGCTATGTGCTGAGCAACAATATGTAGAAAAATGTTAATATTGCTCCAGAGAGCTTTAGCATTCAAATCTTACAATGTTAACTTAAAAATGTGCCATAACATCTCCTGCCAATGCAAGTTGCAGATCACGTTAGCCTCCTACCATTTCTGAAAAATGCAAGAATAGTGCACAAAATAGTGCTCCCCCATCAAACACAAGTTCTTATATGTGTTATTTGTCTTGTTTGCTTTTTTGTAAGAGGAAAAATTAAGAATGTTCCTTTATTGCACAACCTCAGGTCAGGGGCATGCATATGATTCAATATACATCCAAATATGCAAACACAATATCTTCCCTCTTCATAGAAAATAGTGTTGTGACATAAAAATGTGAAACTAAAACTCTATTCTACTGTACATTTTCTATGTGTAAGGGCCAATAAGAAGGGTCTGAAACATTAGTACAGATCTGATCTGCAAAACTGGAATGTCAATACAGAACTTCCATGGCTCCCTGGAAACCTGGGAAATGGAGTTCCCAAAGACTTCTGACTCAATCAAGTGAGCCAGAAGACAGTGGGGAGTTAAATTTCCCAAGCACAAATGCACTGTGAATATCTAGACTTTGAAAACTAGACCTCTTTTTTATTGTCTCGACAACTCATAGAACATTCATTGCTACCAGGAGACCTAGAAAAACTCAGGGCAAAGGGGTTGAGGTAAAAACTTCCTGGTGCTCTGGGGAGAACTGGATGGAATGAAAGGTCCTGGCACCCATGAGAATTCATTTATAAGCAAGGGCCAAACATAAGTAGAATATTGAGTTCAGCTCCTAATAGACTTAGGGTCACAGCAGTTTTGAATCTCCGATGGCAAAGTCTCAATAATCAAACCCAAGCAGTCAGTGCAATTTAGTTTTAAGTCTAACAGACAAACAGTCCCAATAATTCTACACAAATCTACCGATTTCACTCAGTGAAGCTTCACAGCTGCTCTTAAGTCAACAGTATAATAGTTATACTAGAGCTATAAAAACCCAATGCTTTATCCTATACTATAATACCACATTCATACCTCTATTTATATGCAGAATACTTTTACTCCGTATATTGAGACAATACAGTTCAAATTGTGTAAAGTAAGGAGGAGGACTGCCTCTACTTTAGCAGCTAGCAACATCTGATAGACCTTGTTCAGGTTCAGAAGCTAGGCAGCTTTAGGCCTGGGTGGTACTTTTATGGGAAATCTCCAGACTGTAATCTAGATTAGGAAGTTGGAAAACATCCCAGAAGAAGACACTGGCAAAACATTTCTGTACTGTTGCCAAGAAAATTGCATGGATGTGTCCATAAAATCACTAAGTCAAATTCAAATTGAAAAAGGCATTACCTTTTAAGACTGCTGCTGAGTGTACTCCAGACAAGAATTTTATGATTCATAGAATTCATAAAATTTTACAGGAGACAAAATCATGCCAAGACTTTGGGATAAAAATGGAGATCTACGCAAACAGGAATCATCTCATACAGATACCTAATTATTTAACAATGAAGTATAAGATCACACTGTACCAAAAGGTGGGCAATTTGTGGCCTTATCCTTGCTTTCCAAACACTTCTGATTCAGATCTCTTCTAAGAGGTATCAGTCACTTCTTTGCAATATGCATCTTGGGAAAGAGTTCAGAGAGAATGAGAAAGAGAAAGGAAGATGTCAGATAGAAAGGATGTTCTACTCAATTTTAGTTCTTGCCCCTTCTACTTGTTTTAGCCCTGTCTACAATGTGGTCCTTGACAGTAAACTTATATGGAAGACAGCTCTCAAAAGGAAAAAAAGTTGTCTACTTCTGCAGGTGAACAAGGAATATTCATCAACATTGAACAACAGTCAACCTGTATTTTGGAGACTCGGCTTGTACACTGGAGCTATTGGACCAGGTTTCACAGAAATAATTTTAAAAATACATTTTGACATTGATCATCTTCAAGAATATATAAACAAAGCTGCCAATGGCAACAATAAATGCAATATGTGACTGACTAAAATATAGTCCTAAATGATTCTTCACAGGCCACTTTGTTCCACTATTAAGATGCTACTTGTTTTTCTTGATTTATCAGATAATAAATTTTTGATGACTAGGGAAGTCCAATAAAATTCCCCCAGTGCTGATGCCATGATTAATAAGTCTGAGGAATTGAAACTGTCATGAATTCATATGTTAAGGTTGAAATTACAGCCAAATATGTATTAGAGCTTCCATAACACACAGAATAAAAAGAGGGCTCATTTGACAATATTATTTTGCACCCATTTATTTCATCCAGTTTTACCATCAGGCTTATCACTGTGAAATCTGATATACCTTTTTTCCACTTTAAGCAAACATTCAGCTAGGACTGTGAGGAAATGCTGTAATCAAATGATATTCAGAAGTTAGTTAGAAATCTATTCGGTGGGGCTACTTTTAAATAGTGGAGTTCTCTGATGAAACTGTATCATATTAAACTTATTTGGTGAAAATAAATTATGGTATATGCTTGCAATCCAATGGGTTTGTCAGAATCCTCGCAATCAATCAACCATCCTGCTAGTTTCTGCCATTACAGAAAAAAAGGGGGGGGGAGGTTGGAAGGTGAACTGTTAGACACAGATGCATTGTTATCTAGTTCTCAGGAATGCCCAAGGCCGTACCAGCATGAGACCAGGAGAGAACCTTTGACATGCGCATGAGAGACTTGGAGACAGAAGGGGGGGAGATGAAATGGACAGGGGGTAAAATCAAGTTTTGGCGTGTGTGGGAGTCAGTTCCAGCAATGCTCTAGATCTGTACACTACTTCTCAATAAATAAACTTTTCTTTGAACTTGCAACGGTTTCAAGGGAAGTTGCTTTTGTTGAGAGCTGAGTCTCGCAGTTTCTTACAAATTGCTGGAACTCCCTTTTTGGATTTTACCTGGAGCGAGAGCTCACCAAGGAAAATCCGGCAGATTACTCTGACAGGAGTTGGCGAAGAATTGGTTGGGATAGCAGATGAAATTGTCAAAGCCGGAGCCAGCCAGTGGAAGGACCAGAGCTCGAATTGGAGATGGCATTGAAGCCTGTGGGAATGCTGACAATAAAAAATAAAGAGCGGTGGCGAGGCCAACATTGCACTCGATCCCAGGAGTCCAGGGAATTCCAGGAAGTACATGTTGCCTCATCCTCCAGAAAGAAATCCTGGCCGAAGTGGTCGATGGGTGTCGGGGACGTGGCAGCAGTGGCCCACAGTCCAAAGAGGATGAGAGAGCCGGAGTCCTGAGTCACCATGTTGGAGGGATGTATGGATGAGGTGCAAGGTGATGTTACTTCCATAAAGGATGAATTGAAGTCATTGGAAAGGATGTTGAAGAAAGTTCTGGGTAGCCGAGACTGAGACCAGCTGTCCGGAGATCCCCAAACAACCTCGGGGGACAGCGAGGAGGTGAGTGAGGGGTCAGCATCCAGCGAAGAGGAGACAGCCCCCCCCAACCAAAGTGTGAGAAAAGACAGAGACCCACTACAACAGTGGGGCCTCAAGATGAAGTATGGGGGGAACTTGGGCCAACTGGCAAGGTTCCTGACACAAGTGAGGATTTGCATGGAGAGTTGTGGCCACCTATTCCGAAGTGATGCGCAGAGAATGGCGTATGTGTCATGTGCCCTTGAAGATCAGGCAGCGGAATGAGTAGTAGAAATGCATGAGGCTGAAGCCACAAAACTGGGCAATTTTGACAAGTTCATGTGGGCTTTATGTGAATGTTTCGAAGACCCTTGCGCAGTTGTAAAGGCAAAGTCAAGCATTGAGCAAATTAAGCAGGGCAATCGCACAGTATCAGACTACGCATTGGAATTCAGGCGGCTTGCCGGGAAACTCTGAGACCGGCTTGAAACATTCAGGGTACAGTGTTTCCAGAATGGGCTGAAACCTGGTCTTTAGGAACTAGCATTGGCCAGAGGCAACCCCAAAACTCTGCAAAAGTGGATCACCCATGTGGCCATAGTGGAGGCTGATTGGATGGCTATCAAAGAGGATAAACGCGGGCACCCAAATGCCCACAATTTCATCAGGGCTGATAGCGAAGTCGGGCTGGAAACATAAGGAAAGCAGCCAGGACCAATGACAAGGAAATCACCCCTGCTTCAGGTGTGGAGAAGAGGGGCATTACGCCGCGAATTGCCCTCAAAGCCAAACCCCATGAGCGGCACTGAGAAGCAAGCTGACAGGGAAACCCTTGAAAAGTCTCAAGCAGGAAAAGAAAGGGATAGCTGCCTCGGGAGTGGAGGAACACTTTCCAATCCCACCAATGGTTAAGAGTGAGCTTTCTGAGGAAGAATCGCAGCCGGCGGGAAACTCCAGCCGCCTGCTTTAAAACATGCCCAAAAGCAGGTGGACAATTTCAGGGCATGAAGATTTAACAGCAGACAATTTGGAGAGTGAAAACTTAACGGTGAGTCCTATGACAGATGGGGTGAGACTGAGGGCATTGAAAGCCAATCACAAAGTAGATTTAACTGCATTAATAGACTCTGGGTGCACCCGTTGCTTAATTAATCCTGGCACTATGAATGGACTTGGACTAAGGGTGCAGAAACTAAAGACCTCTATTGTTTTTATACAATTGGATGGGTCACAAGCGGGAGGAGGCCCAGTGGAATATTACACTGAAGTAATCGAAATGAGAATTGGGACTCACTGAGAGACTTTAAAATTTCTAGTGGCTCCGATTGCTGGCCATCCACTAATACTGGGTCTGTCCTGGTTAAAGCTGAGGAATCCTAAGGTGGACTGGGAATTGGGGGACCTTACATTTCAGGATGGTACTTATAGTGTTTTAAAAGGGATTAATACTAGCACCCCAAAATCGATGCTAGTGGGAACAAGTGTAGAGTCTCCCAAACAGGGCAACCCCAAAAATACCTACTTGGTTCTGGAGCAGTATAGCCATGTTCAGTGAGGCGGAATCGGATCAGCTTCCCCCACACAGAGCAATAGACTACGCAATTGAAATTGAGCCCAGGGCAAAATTTCCTAAACCAAAAATGTATTCCATGACCCCTAAAGAGTTGGGAGCCCTGAGATAATTTATTGACAAAAATCTGCAGAAGGGATTTATACAGCCTGCAAAATCACTATTGGTGGTGCCTGTCCTATTCAGGGAAAAGAAGGATGGTTTACTGAGACTGTGTACAGACTATCAGGGGTTTAATGGTATTTGTAAAGAAAACAAATATCCCCTCCCTTTAATGAAAGACTTGCTGGCCCATTTGTCAAAAGATTTTTACCAGTTGGACTTAAGGGACACGTACTTCCAAGTGGGGATTAGAGAGGGAGATGAATGGAAGACAGCGTTCAGTTGCCCCCTCGGTTTTCAATAGCTGGTGATGCCATTCGGATTGTCGGGGGCATCTGGGGTGTTCATGCAGTTGATTAACAAAGTGTTACATGAATTCTTGTACAGGGGAGTGTTGGTATATTTGGATGATATTCTAATTTATACAGAAACGATGGAAGAACTTGTGGAATTGGTGAGGAAAGTGCTTAAGAAACTATTAAATGCCCAGTTATATGCCAAACTTTCTAGGTGTGAATTTCACAAAAAGCAAATCGATTATCTGGGATATTGGATATCTAGTAGAGGGATTGAGATGGATCCGAATAAAGTGTGTGATGTTGTGGGATGGGGGGCGCCAAAAACTCACAGGCAGCTCCAGAGTTTCCTGGTGTTTGCAAATTTTTAGCGCCAATTCATTCTGAACTTTGCTCAAGTCACCCTCCCTCTCGCTGACTTGTTAAAAACAAAAGGGAAAGATAAGGCAAAAGCCCAAAAACCGGGGGTGCCTTTAAGTTGGACAAAGGAATGCCAGTCAGCATTTAAGCAATTTAAGAGGTTATTTATGGCAGAAGCAATTTTAAGACACCCTGATCCTGAGAAGCCATTTATAATCCAAGCGGATGCATCAGATGTGGCTGTAGGGGCTGTTTTACTACAAAAAACTGAAGGGGAGGTGTTACATCTCCCTGAAATTTACAGAGACTGAGAGGCCCTGGTTGGTGTGGGAGAAAGAAGCCTTTGTGGTGAGATGGGCACTAATGAGTTGGAGGCATTTCCCATCCAAGTACTCTTGAGGCTTGCCAATTATTCTGGTACTTTGTAAAATACACATTTATTTGAGTTCATTTTTTAAAAGAGTTCATTGGTTCAAGAGAACATAACTTCCCAAATATTTAACAGGTATTAAGAGTTTGGTGACTAAATATCATTATTAAAACTGAGATTAGTACTGAAGAATTGGGATGTTCTTATTTTTAAATTATTCAATGTATTTACATGTTTTGCATTATAAGAAAGTAAGCAGATCTTCAAATTTCTTTGGAAATTAATTAATCAGAATCTATCTCGTGAGGGGAGCATTTAAAGTGATAGATTTGTCTTGCATGTGAAAGATACCTACTATGAAATTGCTTTCTTGCACGAGGTTTGAGGTTTAAGTCCTGGCATCTCCATGTAGATAACAGAAAAGGGACATCACACTCTGAAGAGATGTTGTCGATCAAGGGAAACAATACCAGGTTAGACATACAAGTAGCTGAGCTGGTATTAAACCAGCTTTCTGGGTTCATAATGAACACTTATAAAGTGGCTGCTGCTTTGTGAGAGATATGAAGCATGTGACAATTGCTGCATTGTTGTTTTAAAACACATTTATCACTTTAAGGTAGGAATGCAAAAGAATGCATGAATTTCTCTTAGTGCATATTTGGGAGTTTCTCCACTGAAGAATCCTTGATCAAAGCAAAGTTTGGTTAGCATTTGTTCCCCATCGAAATAAGTCTGCTAATAGGTATGGGGTGGGGGCTGTTTAATTTTTGTGAGAACTGGCTGAGGTCCTCCAACTTTATCTAACCTTTTTAAAGCCCTCTGTACTTAAGCAGAGTGAGATTTTTCACTTCTATAGCACTTCCCTGAATGGCCTTATTGAAGTACTGCCTGCTGGTCTCCATGTTGTCTGGCAAACTATTATTATAAATTAATTTTTAGGGAAAAATGAAAGGGTCCTGCCAAAGTGGGTGATAGGATATTGCACAATTTTGACAATGTGCACAACCCTACTAGTAAGAATAATACTGGTTTATTTTGTTTAAAATAATAAATAAGAAAATTCAAGTGTTGCAGCATAAAAGGACAGACACCCTCACACTGAATATCTATCACTGACAAATCACACGTTCCCAAAAGCATAGTAGACTGCCATCTAATAGGCATTGCCACCTGTCCATTAGATCCATGCCCCTCCTGGTTGGTCAAGGCTACCTGAGAGGTGACATGTGGGTGGGTCCTAGCGATGGTGAATTCATCCTTGGTGGAGGGGGTATTCCTGGAACCATTTAAGGAGGCACTGGTTCGCCTTCTCAAGAATTTGTCATTGGACCCTACTGTCCTGGACAATTTTTGCCCAGTCTTTCACTTTCCCTTTTTGAATATGGATATGGAACTGAAACAGCATTGGTCGCCCTTTTATATGATCTCTGATGGAATGGGGGTAGTGCATCCATCATGACCTCTCAGCAGCCTTCAATACCATTGACCATGGTATCCTTTTGGGTCAACTATGGGAATTGGGGGTGGGTGGAATGGCTTTGTGCTGGTTTACTTCCTTTCTCCAAGGTCAATCCTAATCAGTGTTGATAGGGACCAAGAGGTCTAGCCTGTGGCCCCTACTGTATGTATGGGGTGCCGTATGGCTTGGTACTTTCTCCACTCCTTTTTAACATCTACATAAAACCGGTGGGTGAGATCATCCATCACCATGGGATGAGGTATCATCAGCATGCTGATTATACTCAATTGTACATCTCCATCCTGGGTGAACTAAATGACGCTGTGGATGTTCTTTTGTGGTGTCTGGAGGCTGTGGGAGTCTGCATGGGGAACAACAGGCTTCAATTGAACCCTGGTAAGATGGAGTGACTATGGATGCAGGGCTCTCCTGTATCTGAGGGCTTACTTTTGGTCCTGGATGGGGTGGCACTGCCTCAGATGGACCCAGTGTGCAACCTGGGGGTCCTCCTAAATTCACCACTCCTGTTTGAGGAGCAGGTGGCAGTTGTGGCTAGGAGGGCCTTTGCTCAACTTCATGTTGTGTACTTGTACCCTTCCTGGATCGGGAGGCCCTTCTCTCAGTTACTCATGCCCATCTCCTGTATGGAGTACTGCAATGTGCTCTGCATGGGGCTACCCTTGAAAAGTATTTGGAAGGTACAGCTGATACAGAATGTGGCGGTGCAAGCAGTTATGGGCACCCTTAGAACTGTGCATGTAACACCTCTTGTTACACCTCATGTGCCGGTGTGATTCCAGGTCCAATTCAAAGTGTTGGTGATGATCTTTAAAGCCTTTCATGGCATGGGCCCAGGTTACCTAAGGAACCGTCTCATCTTAATTACGTCAACCCATCCCACCTGGTCTGGCAGGAAGGGCATGCTAAGGACCCTGTCGGCCAAGAAATTTCGACTGGCAGGGAAATTTCAACAGGAGAGCCTTTTCTGCTGTTGCTCCTGCTCTCTGGAACATCTTACTCCCCTGAGGTGATATTAGCCGCCTCTCTATGGGGCTTCCAGAAGGGCATTAAGACCTGGTTCTGCCAACTTACATGGGGACCCATTGGGGGTTTGCAGCACTGGGGGTGGTTGGTAGCTTGAGGATTTTTAGCAGTAGCCTTTTTTAGCTTTGTATATGTTTATATTGATTTTTATAGCTCTTTTACTTGTAGAGTCACTTATATAGTGAGGTGGGTGGTGTATAAATTTGATTAATAAATAAGTAAACAAACAAACAAACATCTTGGGAAGAAAGTCGTTTGGCTTCCCCATTTTTCAAATTAAATAGTTAACTGAAGCTTCTGATTTCTGCTTATTATTATTTCCATTGTATTATGCATACGCTCTTAATAGTAGCCTGAAAAAGTAGTTATTTTAGACTTTAAGTAGCATCTATTCACTAAAATAAAATTAAGGACTAAGCTGAACTGCAAGTTGATCAAGTTAGTCTGAAATAATTTCCACTTAACCTTTTCACTAGATAAAAAGTTCATAAAGCAAGAGTGACTTTTCAGTTACTAGATAGCCCTCAACAGCCAAGTAAAAAACTGCCATGGATAATATAAAAGCCTTGTACAATATCAAGCTTGAAATAAGAAACCAGAGCTCAATAAAAATCCAGCATGTAATAAAACAAGATATTACTGTGTAGAGAATAGAAATTGCAGAGTGTTCTGTTTTATTATAAAAATGCTGCTTTTTAATTTACGTCTCAAATAGAAAAAGGCAATGTACATAGTAACTCATCTTGCCCACTGTAAATATGATGAACCATCCAAGTGTTTTTGAAATTATAAGGGGGTTAAGAATTTCCCCAATCTTTAGTACTGACCTCCTTGGCTCAGCTTTTGAACTTTTCCATTTCCAGTATTAAGTTCTTTCTGCATCAATTATCTGTTATCCCATAGTGCATTAACTCACACCAACAGAATGCTGGAGCCAGTTAAATGCTGAGATAAACCTTTCACTGTCTGTGAAAGGTGAAAGGGTTTAATTCTGTGACAGATACCCTATGGAGTACATGTGGCCCCTTAATGACATTTTCAAGATTTAGGGGGAGCCCTCAGGATTGCATTCCTGCCATAGAAAATTGCAATCTGGGGTGTATAAATAGGCATGTTTTATGTAGGTGTCTCTCCCTACCTGATTTAAAAAAAAACAGTACAAGCACTTCACTCTTCAGCTGCATACCTCTGTGGCCTACAGGGGCCAAAAAATTTAAAAAGCCCATCCTGATCTAACTGATCAAGCAATGGCAAATTCAAATTATCATACATATCATACGTAAATTATCATATGACTTCCATGGGGTCATAATCATTTATGGGACCCGACTAGAATGATGAGAGTTGGGACCCAATTATATATGGAGGACCAGACATCCCACAGCACAGCTTTAAGACTTCTTTTCGTAGTGACACGGTGTCACCAAGGAGATTTCTTTTGGGAGAAAACCACTGTTGCAGATATAGACATTAATTATCCTTCTTTATAATACAGATCTTTATATAGATGATCCATGTATTAGTATAGAATGGTGTTTTCCATTCTGAATAACCTAAAGTGGGTTGCAAAGCTATATGCAACTTCAACAGGGACATTACACAACTGTTAAATGTCTTCTGAAAATTTTGGGTTCCCTCTTTTTTTTAGATGCCACTAAATAATTCTTGCTGGAGATCAGCACTGACTTCTTATAAAACAGACTCTATTTCTGAAACAACTTTTGGCAGTGATATATTGCCTCTAGAAGCATCCAAGAGGAAGAACAAATCCTTATACTATAGATTTCTATCCCACCCTTTAGGAAAGTTATTCTTTTCTTATTTGGATGAAAACAAAAAAAGACTATATACAAGGGATGAACCAAAGGTAACATGTGACCATTTTTAAAACCAGTTATTTTCTGAAGTTTTGATCCTAATTAATTTTTTCTCCAAAACTGATGCAATGGCACAAACCAAGACTTTATAACAGATTAAGAAACCATAGTTTACCATGGCATAGAACAATGCTAGTAAATACTTATGATAAACAAAATAAAGTGTTTAAAGACGGATTACACAGAAAGTATCACTGAGGTTGTTGGGCTCCAAAAAGGTACAGTAATGATGTGGCCACTTCCATATGAACAATAGACCCTTAAGCCTGGAATAAATTCATCTAATCTGATCCAGCACTTCCATATGAACAGAACATTTAAATGGTCTTATAATACATGGAATCCAGTCACCCAATGCTATCCAACATCATGTATGTTAAACCACAGATAAGTCTAAATTTGAGGCAGCACACAAATCCTAACAAATAATTTGGCCCTTATGAGTGGCATGATGTGATTTGAATTTAAGCAAACAAGATAGCTTCCTGAACAGAAACACACAGGATGAGACAAAATATTAAAGGGTTTAATATTGAATACTAAAATTACAGTATTCCATTTCAGGCCTGCAAGTAAACAGCCAGGTCTTTTCTCAGGATATATTACAGGTAGTCCTCATTGAATGACCACTTGTTCAGTGACATTCTGAAGTTATGATGGTGCTGAATAAGGGGGACTTATGATGGGTCCTTGTAGCTGCAACTGTTGCAGCTGTCATGCAATCACAATTCAGGTGCTTGGCAGCTGGCTTGCAATTATGACATGGTAACATCTCGTGGTCACATGATCACCATTTGCGACCTTCACTGCCAGCTTCCAACAAGTCAATGGGGAAGCCGGTAGAAGGTTGCAAATGGATATCATGTGACTGCAGGATGCTGCGATTGCGCGGGATTTGCCTAACAACAGCAACTGGGACTGCCACAACTGCTGTGGTAAGTCAGTGCAGTCACATGATGTTGTGCTTTACAACCACACTGCTTAGCAACGGAGATGCCGGTCCCAGTTACCATACTTAAGTGAGGACTACCTGTATTCTATCTCCCCTACCTCTTCTGAATTTCCATCTGCCTTCTTCTACCTGTTGGCATCATATCAAGCTTCTAAACATGCTCATTCTCATGCTGTTTTAGGAGAAAGTTGTGTTTCTATAAACCTCAGGGTTTTCTTAAGCCTGTTAATACTTCTCTCTTGTGCACGGCTGATGGTATTTTTGGCTACATAAGGACAAGCTTTCAGACTTATGTGAGATCCTGAAATAAACCGCTTTATATCTGCCAAAGTATATGTGTGTGGGAGGTATCTGTAAGACTTTTCTCAGATAGGAGGCTGCATTGTTAATAATAACAATAATAATTACAGTAATAATTTGTATTATGTCCCATCTTTCTGTTAAATAAATAAAAATGAAATTGAAGGGTGATTGCATGTGTGAATGGATGAATAACATGCAAACCCTGCTGTCTTTTAGCGGCAAAGAGAAGGGAAAGGTGCTAGGCTGGATGCTGAAGCTTACACTATTTGCAAGGCAGGAGGTATCCCTGCAAAGAAGGTGTCACAAGCAGGCTACCTCCCCTCCAGCCGCAAGTGGAAGGATAGCTTTCTGTTGTGTAAAAAAGGGTGAAAGAATCAAGTTGGTTAAGCAATTATGAGAGAAGGTGCAGGATCTTGGATATCTGCCTTTCTTTACAAAATCCTGGAATGGGAAAAAAGTTGTTTGACTTCAAAGGGCACCATAACCCACAATACTTAAAGGAAACTGAACAGATTTCTCACCTTGTTTTTATGGGAGAGCCCTTTTGATGTTGGTCAGTGTTGGCATTCTGAGGACTGAACTGTGTTTTAAATGGTGCTGAATTACTCTGGTTCACAGGGTTAATTCTAGAAGTTAATTCTAGAAAGGTAATAAAGTGAGACACTTCTCAAGAACTAGATGAAATCAAATGACAACGTCACTGATGGAAACAGCATTTCGCAAAGCAAGTGTGGAAAAGTGTATGCTTAGTATAGCAGCTGCACAGAAAAAAGCAAAGAGTGAAAAGCACTGTAACCACCATAAGAAAAGCTTTAGCTGATATGAGATAATCAGGTAGCAACTTCAAAATCAGAACCATAAATGAGAATACTGAAATAATAGACTGTTCAGAAAAAAAAGAGCTCTTTGTACATGGTGAAATAATCAGGAGAGCATGATTAATATGTATAATGTATTTAAAAAATTCCCTCCTGTTTCATGAGTGCTAGCCACTAAGGCCAATCCTTAACATCCCTTCTTATCTCATTAAAATCTTACCGCACCATCAGATTACTAATTACGTTACACCAGTTTTGAATAGCGTTTCGGCACTGCAATTATTCAAAGGAATTTAATTTGCTGTTTTGTTTTAAACATTTATGCCTGTGTGCACTTGCTGAGTACATTATAACCAATAAAGTCTACTATTCATCATGTCGTTGTCACTATCTTAGACGTACAAGATCCCTGGAGAATTATACTTCAAACATAAAAGGTTACTCTGAAAGGTGACTAGGGGCACCAATAAAAGCTATATAGTTATTGCTTTCAAAGGAAAGGCTTTAGCATTATGGTTTAGAAGAAGGTGAAAGGGTTGATCTTTCTCCTGCAGGAGGAACAAGGATATATTAAAAATAGGCATCCTAGGAGATTTTCCCCCCCAATGTGGAGCCCTCTAGGTGCATTAGAATGATTCCCAGCATTCCCAACCACATCTTTTGACTATATTTTGGGGAAGGCACATCAAGACATTGTAAGCCAACCAATCACTTTGTTCTGGATTGGAATAACTGGTCTCTCTCTTCTATCTTTTCCCTTCTACTTCCTTTCTGTGTCTTTTCAATTTATCAGCTTGCTAACAAGATGTGTCTCTTCCAAATGCAATGAATAAACAAACAAGCAAGTAAAAAACGATGTTGGATTATATGGAGCCTCTAAATAATGTTTCAAGCCCCTAAGAACAAAACCAAAACCAAGTCAACAACAGAATAAAAAAAATACATTATAGTTTGTTGTTTCAGAGGAAAGAACTGCTTTAACACATTGTGGTAAGTTACAAAAAAGTACCATATTTTAATGGAATATATGCTCATATTAGTTTTGGGATTTCAGTACTGGAGTTAGTCCAGAATTATTATTTATTGTGTGTTTATTTTATTATAAGGATAAGTACCAAAAGTAACCTTTTCTTGTATTCATGTACAATCTCCTGCAGCCATTTCCTTATTAATACAATCAGAGTTCCCTGAAGTATTTGATACCAAAAAATCTGCTGCACATACAAAGATCCTAGACTGACTTCTGTCTCAAAAATTCTGACACTGAAACCACCTGGAAGAGAACCTAACATGGCTTATAAGGACATTCTCTGGCTAATTACAACTTCTTAACTGTTAAGACAATGGCTCACTGCAATATTACTGGATTTACATCTTCAACACAGCCAGACATTTCTTTATGGTTTCATCATACTTCCTAACATATGGCGGTTGCAATTGACATATCCTCTAATCCATGGGAGGGTAATTCATTCACTACTGAAGGCCTCATTGAAAATGCATCATGAACCAGAAGGTGGAAGCTTATTTCAATAATTTATGTACTTTAATTCCCTTTCTTAGCTATGGCACTTCCAAACACAGAGCTGTTGTACTACTATAATACACCTTCTATTTTTGTAGTATGTATCAAACAAACAACACTCCAAGACAACTTGTAAATCTATTTTATATTACCAATAATTACCAATAATCAGTAAGATACTCAATAACTGGTAGGAATGTAGATCAAAATTTTCCCACATAAATCTACTTGGCTAATCAAGTAGATGGATACTGGGGAAGATAGGGTTGATGACAGGAAATAGGAGATCTTTTGCACTACACAAAGATTCTACTTCCATCAGAAAAAGGTAACATTGATAGCAATAGATTAACATCTAAACAATGTTCTGAGGGCATCATCAAGCTTCACTGATAGAATTTGTCTATGCCAGTAGCATATCTATTCTACTAACACCCTCCAGCTAGCCATTTGGGGACTAGAACTGTGCTCTCAAATGTAAACAGGAAACATATTCAGCAGCTGGGTTAGGTCTGTTCTGGGTATGACTATACACCCCTTGGAAAAAAAATACATCTGTGGACTTTGAATGCTCCTTATCTTCAACTTGAATGAGCAATACATATTTAAATGAGCAACTGAAATGTTAAAAAACAGATCATCTTACCACCACACACAAATACAGGGCTCAATATCCTAGATCTCATTCTCACTTTGGTAATCCATATTTCAGCATTGGCAGAGCAGGACCAGATTTTTCCTTTCAGAATATTCAGGGAATAGTCTCCTCCTACCACACCATCAATTGCAGTGATGTACCTCAGCGACACACAAAAGATACTCCAAACTCTGCACTACTCACTACTCCCAGAATTTTCTCCCTTTTGCCTACTGCTAACCCCAAGTCATTTTTAGGTCATTCGAGACCAGTTTGTAAAGAGTGCTTCTCAATAAATTCTAAATGAAAAACAGTTAAGCAAATCATGGAGAATATCTATGTGGCCACTAGGAGTCAAAAATGACTTGATGGCATATAATCAATCAAAACAATGGAAAAAGCTGACCCATGACACTTTACATGTTGGATCAGGAAATTTACGAGCAGTTAATTTGTTGGAGTTATCCCTACCTATCATAAAGGTGATATTTATTTAGCATATGGTATACAATGCCAGGGAGTCTACAATGTTTTTATACAAAGTAGATGTTCTGGTGCCAGCAGTTGCTACTTCATTTGTTGCACTGATGCACCACAAGAGGGTGAGCTAGCTTTGCACCAGCTGGCCAGTGGCATTCCTAGGGAGGTTGGTTCATCCGGGAATTTTTTCATTCTCCACTGATCTTTTCACCGATCGTGTCCAGGGAGGTCCAGCGCCAATTCCTGTTCCCTGTGCTGCCGGCGTTTCCCCCCACCGAAATGGGGGTACCTATTTATCTACTTGTGGATGGTATACTTTCGAACTGCTAGGTGGGCAGGAGCTAGGGACGAAATGACGGGAGCTCACTTCCGTCACATGGAGCTGGGCTCGAACCGTTGGAGAGTCGACCATTTCTGGCTGGCAAACTCCAACGTCATTAAGCTGCTGCACCACCACGTCCCCTCTTGGATAAAGGTAATCCCAGTTTGCCATACAAAGAGACATATTTTAAACTTTGTTCTAAACAATTTATGTCATATGATCATTTGTTTTTAAATGCACTTTCATTCACAATAGGGACAAAATATGAAACACTGGCCTTAACTCTAAGAGATATTAATGGTGCTCTATTTAATTTAAGGTGTATGTTTACTGATTAACAGGCAACACAATGCTGGCAGAATTCTTTCCATTTTTTTCCTCATTCAGAATCTACCTAAAAAGCTTTTATAGTTTTGTTGAATCACATCAAAGCTTTGACTAAACTAAGCTGCAACTGTTTATTCTAGACAAGATGCAGGCAATAAACATTACATGTGAATAGGGGAAAAAACTCCTGTATTGCCACAATTGCAAATTAATTTGGGGAAACAAAGACTTAAAAACAATTATTGTGGTGGCTTGAAATGAAGAGAAATGTAATACTGTAACTTGAAGACATTAGAATGGGGAAAACTGACTTAAATGTAGGAAAATGTTGACCCTTGGTTTATGAGGAGATGAATAACAGAGCAAAATGTCCTAGCAAATCTCAGAGCAAAGAACAATGGTACAAAACATATGCAAAAATGCAATACTCACTATTTGTATGTTTCTGAACGAATATATTCAAACACATGAGAAACACCCAGTTGAAACTGATCTGCAATAGGGGTTACCCAGGGATTATTTTCTGCTTTGAAGACTTGCTTTTGACCAGTCAAATCCAAATTTCCTGAAAGAATTAAAACAGGAATTTAGTATTGTTGAAGAATAGCTGCCACTTGATTACAAGAAGAGTGTTTTAACACTCTATGGAGGAGGAGGAGGAGGAGGAGGAGGAGGAGGAGGAAGTGGTGGCGGTGGCGGCAGCAGCAAGGACAGTATGAGTATGAAAATCCTACATACTGAATAGATCAATACGCCTCCTAGAAAAGAGGTGTAAAAAATCTACTAGTCTAAGTGTTACAGCTTCCTTTGATTCCTCTACAAGGCTGGAGATATTAGCAGGAGAGGCTTAACTTTCTATGATGCCTTGATCTTCAGGTTTAATGATATGGCAAATAAGCAGAAGACTCCTACTATCACCAGATCATTTCATACATTTCAGCGTATGGAGAACTATCCTTTTTTCTATACATAGACAGACATGGAATGATCTAGTCTTGATAAGTTAGCTTTGGGGAAGGGAGAAGAATCTCCAAATAGCAGAAAATGGATTTAAAAAACTGCTAAACTATCAGTTTTATTAAAAACTGTAAATTTGTGTAAAAAAGTGTAAAAACAGCCACTATATAGTAGAAAGAAAAGAACATAAATAAGATTAACTAGAGGTTCTATTGCACTGTGAGTTCAGAATTAACATTAAACATTCTGAGAGAATACAAATGTCTTTACCTGCCCCCCAAAACAATACAGGTAATCCTCATTAAACAACCACTCATTCAGTGTTCGATGAATGAGCGGTACTTATGACCATTCCTCAAAGTTCCGGCCGTCCTGTTACTCCTGCACTGATGATCATGATCTGGGCACTTGGCAACTGGCTCACGCTTATGATAGTTGCAGCGTCCTGCAGTCACATGATCACCATTTGCAACCTTCTCTGCCGGCTTCCCACAAGCAAAGTCAGTGGGGAAGCTGGCAGAGAAGGTTGCAAGTCGCTCTGGCAAATCGCTCACACTCTCCCCTGCCTGGCAGCAGCTACCCCTGGCCCAGGTGCACTTGTGTTGCACCGTGCTTTGCCAGCCACCCTCCCCTGCCTGGCAGCAGCCATTTATCTGTCTGCTGGCCTGCTTGCAAGCCACCTGGGATTCACTTAATGACCCACAATCCTTGCTTAATTAAGGCAATGGGGACTGCTGGGATTGCCATCACTAAGCGATGCAATCACATGACATCATGCTTTACGACCAGATCGCTTAGTGATGGAAATTCTAGTCCCAATTACTGTAGTCAAGCAAGGACTACCTGTAAAGTGGGCACCAGATGCACCTCACTAAGGAAGGTACTACACAATTCCAGGCAACACTAGGAAAGATTGCTATGAAATATCTACTAACTGTGCCATCAGCATGGGAATCCAAAGGTGACGTTAGGATTTTGGTAGGAACACATATAAAAAGGTGCTCTTCCATATACTGTAGCCCGAAGCCACAATAGCAGTGTTGGCAATGTGATGGCCATGACTTCATAGCACTCTCAGATGTCAGAGTATCAATATTTAATTGGGTGCAATTGGCAAACATGTTGAAATTTCAAGCAAGCTTTCATTTCAGAATATTGAATGCCATTTTAAAGTAGCAGTTGTTTTTATTTATCAAAGAATAGCACAATACAAAGAACAAACAAAATAAACCACATCTTTGACTGATGTTCTTTGGAAATTTGAGTTCAAATCAAAATCTAGGTATTATCCAAGTAATGTAAAATATGATATGTACCTGGTAAAATGATTTATTTTTTTTTTTGGCAATTCTGTAGTGGATATAGCCAAAATATATAATGCTTGCAAAAAATTGTTTAATCTGTTTGTTATTCCACCTAAAATGTCAATCGCTATAGGGATGACTTAGCAACATGCCTGTCATAATCTATTTTGATTATTCAATCCCTATATTTTATATATTAATCCAGGCTTCCATAGCCAGCACTATGGTGATGAGCTTCTGGGTTAATACGCTGTGGTCTCATTATGTGGTATTTGTGAGCCTGAAAGATTATCTAATGAGTTGAGATACCTTGACACACTTTCCAAGCTGACAGTTACTCTGCCAGTGAGATCAGATAAGTGATATAATCCAGCAATAAAAATAACACCGTACATACATCTAAGGACAAATCACCCCCAGTAGAAAAGGTGAAAACGTTATAGACTGAAATGGAATATTACTGGAAAAATACAACTTAAAAATTATCTACAAGCCAACAAGAAAAATTCAAGAAATGATTCTATCAGCTAAGAATCACACAGGTCCACTTTTATCATCAGTAGTTTATCACAGACCTTGCAGCTACGGACAGATATAGATTCGAACTACAAAATGCAATATTAATATTCAACTAAAAGAACGTGAAAGGTATGTCTTTCCTTATGCTGATCATCACATATTTGTCAAATCCTAATTTCATTTTGATATCCTCACTGTATATTCTTATATAACTATTCAACATCAGTTTTTGATTCTCCACGTAGCTTCAAATCATCCTATAACAAGTGGGATAATTTTTCACTTTGCTTTTTCAATGGTGGAAGGCTATGGTTTGATTTTTTTTTTCCTTTCAGTTCCTTCTATCTGCCAGAGAGCTAATGTTCATCATGTTTTTGCTCAGTACTTTCACATGTTTCTTCATAATTACAGGTAGCCCTCGAGTTATGACCATTCAAAGTTATGGCAGTGCTGAATGAATGGTACTTATGCCCGGTCCCTGAATCTACGGCCGTTGCAATGCCCCCACAATCATGTGATCAAAATTTGGGTGCTTGGCAGCCTGCCCACACTTATGACCACAGGGGCACTTCAACTCCCCCCACCCACCTATCTGTGCCCTTAGAAATCAAGTTCTAAGACATTATTTGAAGGGATTAAAAACCAAGATTGTTAAAAGTATAGGAAAGGAATATAGAGTTGGCTTATCTGATCAAGGTTAAAATAGATAGGTAGTTATTTCTGGTAACCTTTAACGGGCTTTTGCTGATAAGGAACGGATGATGAGGCTTTTGGATTTTGTTTATAGTTAAGACATGAGATATGGGATGAAGAGAACATTTGTTGTATTTTAAGAGATGGTGATAAGTTACTACTTGTTTGTACTACTTATAATTGTTTATACTTGTGATGAAGGGGGAAGTTACCTCTTTATATACTTTCTTTTTTTCTTTTCTTTTTATCCTTTTTTCTTTTCTTTTTTTTTTGTACTACACTTTTTATTTTTTATTTTTATTCTTATATTTTTTGGAGTTCGTATTAGTTTTTAGTTTTTCTAATTGTAATCTTTAATAAAATTTTTACAAAACAAAACAAAAACAAAAAGAAAGAGGTAACATGTTGCCCTAGGAATAGTTGTCATTATCCCAGTAATGCTCTTCTGCCATTTATCTGGATATCTGACCTTCTCTTAAAAAGTAACTTATAAGAAGCACTTCAGCCCTCCATCATTCCCAAGAACACCCCTAGTTTGGAAGTTCAGCCTATCTCCTTTATTAGAGGCTGCAGCAGCATTTCTGTTTTAACAAGGATCAGGGAGTGGGATTAAACACTGACTAAGAGAACCTAATAAGCAAAAGGCAGGGGTGTCTAAATCTATGCTAGCTACTTCAAACAAGAGCTGGGGAAGCAAGCCAGCACTGTGATTAGTGGTAACCCTCTGACCAAAGTTGCTATGAGGATCATATTTCATTCAGAGGGTTATTCTACAATTCCAAATTGGATTTTCCATTTTATTACCTGCAGGAAAGAACCACAGACACTTGTCTCAAAAGCCTCCCACACAGTAACCATTCCTTACAATTCAGCAAGTATCCTACCATTGGGATAAGGGAGAAAATCAGCCTACTGCAATTGCACAATGTAAGTCAAATTCATACTCCAGAAATCTCATCCAGAAAGAGCACAGGACTCTAATTTTGGACAGGTTGAAAAGTGTATTATCCATACTAAATCAGACATACACATGTAGTTTGGCTTTTCTCACCGCTCAGATACAATATTTCAAATATATTGCAAAACACTGTAAAAGTCAGTGAAAGAGGTCATCCCTGAAAAGAAATAATGTCTATTTGGAGACCCTAACTCCTGTGTTGCTTCAGGGAGAAAGAGCAAGACTGTTATGCATAATGAGACAATATCACAAAAGGGCAAAAAAATTATGGTCATTAATTTTATCTTTTATTTTTGTCAGGAGGAATAAGGGCATTAATTGAATTTTCTGCCACAGGGTCTAAAACATCTTGCGGAAGTTCCCATAAAAGTAATGTAAGTAGGGAAAGTTATCTAATAAAATAAAATACACATCTTTCCAAGATGCTTAAAGACCTATACAAAGA
The DNA here is from genome assembly GCF_059951505.1 of Python bivittatus. Taxonomy (NCBI): domain Eukaryota; kingdom Metazoa; phylum Chordata; class Lepidosauria; order Squamata; family Pythonidae; genus Python; species Python bivittatus. The sequence continues at coordinate 20,244,167 of NW_028277088.1, read as the reverse complement.
TTAAACAGCCATCTGTAAGAGTAGCTTTAATCTTGCACTGAAAAGAGGGATGGATTTCTTCCAACTTTGCCATCCAATGCTTTTTAAAATATGAAGATACAGTAGGATAGCTTGAGATAATACAGGCACTCTATTCTGAGTATGGGCCCACTCAATCACATTGGAGATGGTTATTTATACATTTATTTCTTTGGTATACCCTCAAATCATATGACTCATGGCAATTTACATTAGTAAAATATTAAAAACAATGCTAAAAAATAGAGGTGAGTAGATTTTCCCTAAAATCATGAGGACAGTCTGACATTTTATTCACACACCACCAGATTCCAAATACTAAGTAGAAACTTGCATTAAGCACCAGCTGACTACAAAACAATTTTAAATGTGCATGGAAAAATTTAAAATCACCTGAAGAGCCATAGAAAATCATCTTCAGAAAAAAAAAATTCCATTTCCTAATTTAGACAGGTATTCATTCTAACTTTATTTATTCTTTAGATATCCAGATATCTTTCGATATCCTGCCTTTCTTCCAGATGCTCAAAACAGCATACTCAGGAATCCTTTTTGTATTTCTTCCACAACAACAACTCTGTGGGGTAAGACAGGGTGAGAGAGGGACTGGCCAAAAGTTACTCAATGAGCTTCTGGGACAAGGGTCTTCCCAGCCTAAGTCCAATACCTGAATCACACAGGCTAAGGTTATCCTAATGTTAATATTTACCTGTCTAATTCAAATCTGCATCTAGCAACAGCTGGAAACAATTTTTTTTCCTTAAAAAAAAACTTATTCATTGAAAAAAAAAATCATACTATTTAGAACAAAGATTTAAAGTAGTAACATGGTTGAAATAAAGGCTTCTTCATTCAATCATTGTTTAAATTCTATTCCAACATTTGGGTCCTTCCATAGGACATATTCTATTACCCCATTAACCTTTTTCTCTCTTTTCAATTGCCCATTCTTCATTCTGTTTCTTTGTCAAAAGATCCCCCCATGGTATCATAATTTTCTGTCACAGGTGACACAAAAGCTTAAGTTCAAGTGCCTTTTTTTTTTCTTTTTACTTCAGCTGAAAGGGTATATTCTCTTACAATACTATGAGGAAAGAAATTAATTTTATTTTCCTATTTATATATAAATACTCCCAGATCCAATTTTATTAAAGGCTAATCATGGGATAACTCCACTGAACAGAATAAACTGTTCAGTTATATGTAAAAGCAAGCCAACCATGATTTTCCTCAGCTTTACTATATGCTTTAAAAGCTTAGCTTTTTATTACTCTGACACCACGTGCTTTGTTTCCCAAAGAAGAGGTGGTGTTAGCCATGATACAATCCGCAGAGGATGTACTGATATGCAAGTCCTTCTGACATGGATGAGATCCTCCTAAGAGCAGGGTGGGCATCTACCTTCAGTGGCACTTGAGAAGATAATACCAGACCCAATGTGTCAGGGGGAGGGAGCAAAAAAAATAAAAAAAAAATGATTACAGACTAAATAATCACAGATTGAAAGTGTCATTTTGCAAGCAAATGCTGGTCCTAACTGATGTCAACAAATTTGGGCTAGAAATTATTGTGATACACCAATTCTTCCTTGTGAGTATAGCTTTCTCTTTGGTTAAACATTTCTCAGCTCATAAAATTGGTAAAATAACTTGTAAATAGGGCCATGACTACCATTCCCCTTAAAGCAAACCTTATGGATGGGCCTGATTTGTTAACCTAAGGATGCAGTGGTGCTCTGTACTTTTCTTAACCTGAGGCAAACAAGGTGCTGTTACAGGAGTCTTAGTCCTTTCTTTTGGGTTGACAGTGGAGATTTTTGACAGTAGGACCAATTTTATGCTAAGAAAGGATTGCCAGTGCCTATTAACTTATCCAGCTTAAGTGACTTATACTTAGTTTCCAGACTCTGGAAATCCTGATATATCACAGCCACATGGTAAATGCAGCATAATGTAATGCAAAAGCTGAACAAAAAGCAGCTTCCTCCCTCCACCCGTGTTACCTAAAATACCTTACTTTCTTTGTTTTATTCTTCCTTTTCCTCCTCTTGACATTTTGTTAAATCACTTGTTTCTATATATAAAACAAGGCATGCAATAATAAAACCTACACTCATCAGTTTTCAGATAACATGATTATTTTCGCACATCCACAACATCTGTTACAGTAGTGCAACTTCCTTTCATTATTTCATCAATGGCTGCGTTTTTTCTGATGACTTTGCACCGCTCTCTAACCATTAATGAACCTCTTACTTAGGGCTACTATGCATTTTGCTGAAATATTTTAATTGCACTGCACACAGGCAAGCCAAATAATGCACTTTAAGACATGCACTACTGATTTCACCAATTGTATTCGCTGCTTGTTTTGGCTCTCCCTCCCTGCCACCCCCCACATTTCCTTCTAAAACAGTGCTCTAATTGTTCAACTATCAGTGCTTAGGTGTGTGTATATACATGTGTGCATGTATGTATGTATATATATCTTATATCTACACATATCTCACAAATGTAGTGCTTCATGGCATTTCATGTAACTGGTTGCAACCTCGTGGTTGCAGTGAATCACTAGTTGTCTTCCACTGGAGTATATAACTTTAAACTCCTGAAAATGTCAACACCAACTTCAATGTTTATGTATTTTACTTATTTTACAAGGGCTATATGAAGCAGCACAGCTCTACCCAAAGGCATCAACTCAATTCAAACCATCAGAGCAGTGTAATTCACCTGGACTCAGAAATCACATTGCTCTTCTGATGCCTCAAATAAAAGCACTCAGCAAATTCAATTCATTTGGCTGCTTTGCTGTGCATGCACAGAAACCAATTTTAGCATTTTGATCAAAATTGTGAGACTGTTCCTTCTGGGAGTCTTGAAGGCAGCACTACTTCAAAGGAGTGTTTTGACCAAAACTTTGTCAAGTTGGAGTACTTCTCTGAAGAACCTTATTATTTATCATCATTTTCAGAACTAGGTTTCAAAAAACCATGTCCAAGGTAGTCTTCCCCAGCCTGAAGTCCTCTAGGTGTGCTGAACTTCAATTTCAGCTCTGGGAAAGTTGGCTAAAAAGGACAGATAGTTTGGGAATTCATCCATTACTCATCATTATATCATACTAACAAATGAACACCATAATTTCAATCTTAATGCCTGCCTAGGTCAACAATACATGATGTGGAAAAGGAAGATACAGAATTTAAAAAATAGCTGATCAGGATTTGCCTTTGATTCATAAGCTGACAATAACTTATCCACAAACACAAATCCAATTTTAGCCAAATATAAATGACTGTGAGAGAGTTGAAAAAATGGGAAATATGCATAATCTAATATTGCAAGGTACAATGCCATCTACATCACACATTGAAAATGACTGGGAAGAAGTAATTTAGACCTTTAATGAACACAGCACCTCTCTGATATTCATTAAAGCACATATGTCTTTTTTCAGCTTCTGGCCAGCCTGAAAAAAGATGCTGCTGCTGCTGCTTCAATGAACTGCATGATTGTCACTGATATAACTCTTAAACCAGCAGTATCTTTTTTGAGATTCAAATAGAAGCCTGAAAAAAGACACATGTGCTTTAATGAAAAATGGAAAGGAGCTCCATAAATACAAAGCACTTCTTCCCAATCATTTTCTTTGCCAGATATAAAGTCTAATACAGGCTAGCACCTTTGGCTTCCAAACTTGGAAATCCTTCCTTCCTTCCTCAAACTTGTATGCTGCCCAACTCACAACAACTCTTATTAAACTTTGTTGCCAAATGCCCACTTTGGATTTAACAAAAGCAGTAGTAAAGAACAGGAATATTCATTATTGAAATATTGGTTTGAAGCAATAATTGGTTTGAAAAATGAAAGATACCCCAAAAATATACATTTTCCAGAACTCTTTGGTTATTCAGACTTCAATCAATCTTACCTAGTTCTGGAGGCAATACTGTAAGACGGTTTCCTTGGATATGAAGTTCTTTAAGCTGTGTGAGTTCCCCAATTTCTTTTGGGAGTGATATCAAGTCATTATCCCTAAAGCTAAGCTTTAAAAAACAAGGAAAATGGTTAAGAGTCAGAGACATACAATCTTCACACACAAAACACTTTTAAACAGAGGAGATACTGCATCTGCACAACATGCTAAGCTTAGTTAGGCTTAACTGTGGTTGAGTTTTTTATAGCTTAACATTTAGTATAAATCCAGACTGCTCAAATTATGATTCAATGAATAGATGATACTAGAAAATAGGTCAATTTAATAAGGAGGTTAAGTATGTTTCATGAACACGGCCATGGAGTTGAAAGACCAATTCTCAGCTGAAAGGAAGTAGATCAAGACTTGTCAGAAATGCAACCTTTTCCTTTTTGCTACTTCGCCCCACCCATTCTTCTAATTTATGCACAAGTACTTTCTGATTAACAATAGGCAATACAGGTGTTGATGCTAACTCCTACAAAACCCCCATGACTTCTTGCAAATCAACTAGGACTGCAAAAGTAAATTGATTTTTTTCCCCAAGAATTTAGATAAATTACTTACTATCTGCAACTTTGTGAGCTTCCCAATATCTGGTGGCAGGATTTCAAAATCGTTGTCACTTAGATAGAGTGCACGCAGGGTGGCTGCAAATTAAACAGCAATATATAAACAGGGTGGCATACAACCCAACCATTTGAGGCCTGATCAATAAAAAAGTGTCAGGTTTGATTAATAACCCTGACTTGGTGAAAAGCCTTTGACATACCCAAGGCTCACAATAATAACAAGCAGGTCAAACTTAGATTTACTGGCTTATTGTACTATTGCTCTGCTCAGGAAAACATCTATATCCAAAAGGGCTGACACAATTAACAAATTCTACTACATTGGTCTCTGGCAGGTTGCAGCACGCAACTGCAATACTAACTTGTCAAGACAGAAGCCATCCAAGTTTATTACTAATCATTATCCAAATTTGCATCCATAATCTCCCTTAAAGATTCTACAAAGGTTACTCTGTATACTTGTTAGGTTCACGCAGCAAGAAGCTGCAAAAGGTTTTTTTAAATAAATAGACTAGGATATTGTTTCTCAAATATGCAGAAGTAATGAGTGGGACACAACTCTCATCCCCAAATGACAAAAGAGCCCTCAAGAGAGAGAAAATGGCAGAGAATGAAGGCAAATTGAAGCCTCCAAGAGCATTTTGGCAGAGCATTTCCTGTAATCCATGGGACCAGAGCAGCCTGTGAGAGGTCTGGGCTTTAGAGTCAAGATAAAATAAAACAATGTTATGTGCTAGATAGTTCTCACACATTATTTGGGTGTATTTTTTGGCTTGAGCTTAGAGGAAGACTATTCATATACTGGTAAGTACTGCTTCAGCCTGTTAGCACTCATTCATTATTTGGATGTGTTTCTTGACTGCGGCTTGTGGAAAGATTAGTGGCAAACATTGCTTCCTCTCTAATTTGCTATCAATTATTATTTTACAATATTTACAATATATAGCTATATTGTCAACATGTTATTTACAATAATTTTTATTTTACAATATTTACAACATAGAACAGTATTGTCAACAATATTGTTGCAATGTTTCATGTACTTATATTATCTTAACTGATAAATATTGTAACAGAATTGCTATAATGTATCTTCTTCTTGAAAAAAACAGTATTTTTTCCCTGACCAGATTCTTTGATAAGGTGTTTGGTGGAACCTAAGGTATGAAGTGTTAAGAACTGCTGGAATAGAACACAAACAAAAGAAAAAACTGTATATGCTTAATAAAAATCTCCTTACTTTCATAAAGAAAAGGGAAAGTGGAATCATTTTAAGAGAACAAAGATTTAAATAATTTGGATTAATTGTGTTTTTTCTCATTCTCTCCCTTGGTTCCTAAACAGATTGTACAGCTCAGGAAATATTTCAACCGTTCTAGGCACACGGCACAAAGAAAACACATTGTGGGACAGTAATTTTACTGTCTAAGGACATCTCAAAAACAGATATCATATTAAAAGTCGAGCAGAGATGATATCACTAATACTTAGGGAATACAAAGTTTCCTTATTTTATTTCCTCATTTTCACAAGCTTCAAATTGTTCCATCCCATTTCTATATCAGCTTGTGAATTTTTTAAACAACCAAACCTGCACAAAATTTTATATGTATTTTTGTGAACATTTTTGCAAGCAGTTATTTTTGAATACCGTTTTCTGTATTTTTTCCATTAAAATAAACAACCAAGTCTTTTTATGTCCTTTCACAATCCCAATTTAGTGATAACAGAAAAGGAAAAAAAGATGGTTTCCTCACTTATTCATTTGTTACAACCACATTTTGTTTCAGTTTTGAAGAGTTTCTTAATTCCTGGTTTGGGGAGGCTAGTTTGGGATCACGATTAGAGTTAGCACTAAGCCCTAATCTTTCATCCTAAACTTAGTATAAACTGGAGTTGTAGAATTCCATCTCTGTTTTAAAGAAAAAAAGCTTCCTTTGGTGTAAATGGGAGCTTTCTTTCCAAATCGCAGGTTTGGGATCCTGTGATTCCAATTACAGCCATATCAGGAATGGTATGCTTAGTGAATGACAATTTTAAAAATAAACTTTATATGTTTGTGTATCTAGTTCTGTTTCTCTGCTTCCTTGTATGTCTACATAGAAACATAGATATTCATGTACCTGCCTGGAAAATAGAAGAAAGTATCAATGGGCCTTGCTGAAATGAGTCCATTTGCCTGATGATGCCAAATACTAATTGAGAACATGATATTTATAATACATGTAACTAAGAGTTATTAAAAGAAAGGAAATCACAACTTGGTTGCTAGCTAGCATTCTGTGCCATAAACAGTGGCTTCTGTAATGGTCCCAGGAGAGTATGCATTTCATTTTACAAATGCTGAATAAAATTCAAGGAAATATGACCAAAGCAGCAGCTTATCAAACATGCCTGGTTGTCCATTTATTCCACGAATATCAGGTGACTATAGATCAAAGGATACAGATCACCAAGCTATGTAGAAATATTCAAGGGGACTCAGAGGAGGAGACATATATCTCAAACATTCTTTTTAGAGCTCAGTCTTTCTCAAATAAATCAGCTGGAGAAAGCAAAGCAACTTTTCAAGATGATTTAAAGTTTTATTTTTAAAAAACTATTTCTTACTTAGATAGAAGAAGTTTCCAGGCAGGGAATTTTCATTTAAATTATTGTAAGTCAAATCAAGAACTTCCAGAGCTGGTAAAGAGCCAAATCCTCGTGGCAAGGTGTTGAGCCTGTTCATCCTAAGAATGAATGAAGATTGTAAATTGGCATTATTTTCGATACATAAGAAGCAGTGAGATTTCACATGGTATATGTAGTCTGTGTCAGCATCACTATATTTTAAAAGTTTTAAAATCCATACAGAGTGTCTTTTCAATTGTGCGTTGCACAATTCCAAATAAGAAGCCAACAATACTGTAATAAAAAACCCTGATCAAATGCAAAGATACTAAGACTACAAAAAAGCAGGAAGAATCACATAAAAAGTCAAATTAGTAAATGGGCCTCCTTAAAAAAAAAAACAAAAAATAGTAAGTGGCTTTGCTAGACTTTCAAGATGAATGTCAGCTCTTTGCAAGGTCAGGAAATAGGGGTGGCTAAGAGTCTTGGAATGTACTTTAATGTAGTCAGGGTATTGTAGCAGAATCCTGACACCTGTCAAAGCCGCTCTCTACTTCAACTTATATCTAACACAATCAATGTGGAGCTTTCTATCTTCCCAGATCTCAAATATTCTTTTTGTAAATGTATTTGTCATTCTCTTCCCCCTTTCCTGACTCAAACCAAGATTTCATCACAGGGAGGATGGATAGATGGATAAGGGGAGATAGAGAGATGGGTATGTGGAATTTCCATCTTATTTCCATTTTGGGAAACTATAAGGTATCTACAGTGTTAAGACAGATAAAACAGTTTTGTTTTTCAGATTGATACGAAGGGTCAGAGGCTTTGCTATTTGAAAAAAACAATGTTTCTATTTCTGCACTTATTTCAGGATAAAACTGTTAGAAGATGAATAATATTCAGTAAATACTTTTCAAAACAACTAATGAAATGTTTTATTCAGAAACGATATCCTATAAAGCAACCTATTCCAATCTGGTACCCTCTAGATGTGTTGAGATTATACCTCCCAGAATTCCCAGCCAGCATCAGGTTGGGAAAGGCTGCTAACCAGAGTTTAAGCAACTGACTGCAACCACTACTCACCCAAGGTTTAAGTGTTTCAGCTTCTGAAGGCTGCTGATCTGAGTTGGCAGTTCCTCAATCTGATTGTTGAAAAAATTGAGTACTTCTAAATTCCTCAGATCTGCAATATTTGGAGGCACGGCTGCAAAAAGAAAGAAAACACCCTCAAAGCAAGATAGGACACACAAATCACATCAGCCCAGTTCTACTGAATAGAAATTTTGTTTAAATTGTAAATAATAGGAAAATCAGTGAATACTAGTTGTATTATCATTTTAAAGGAAAATATACCCTTGATGGACAGAAATCAACTTGCCTTTGGATTGGTAATAATTTCTGAAACTTGGCTTCATCTAGAATTATCTATGTCCTCAAATAACTAACTGATTTTGCATCTAATTTGGCAGAAGGAATAACAGACTATCCCCACGTGTATCTAACCACAGCACAAACCTGCTTTGGCAACACCTTCTTCCAGCATTGTTCCCATGGTATTATATTTAGTTTGCTCCTAGCCATAAGACAGTTTTAAGTCATCATTACTTGCATCAGTTTTATTGTTAAGTGACAGTACTTTTACACCACCTGGCTCAATCATGACTCCTGACAGTTTATATAAAACACAGAAATACAGAAACACCAAGAGAATACAGAAAACAGAAATGAAAAGAAAAACAATTGCTCTCATGATCAGCAATTCTACTAAACTCTGAATGCTTGTTCAAACAAAAGAGTTTTCACTAACTTGCAGAAGGCTGGAAGGAAAGGGGGACAGGCAAACTTCAGGGGGCAAGGTATTCTAAACATGGGGACTGTACTTCAGGCCCACACACCCTGAATTCTTGTGGGGAGATCCTCAGCATCCCCTTCTTGCATGCAGACAAGGACTGGACAGATTCTACCTGGATGAGACAGCCCTAAGGCACTCTAAAGCATGTTACAGTAATCTAATCATGTGGTGACGAGGGTGTGAGTCATAGCTACCAAGACTTCTTGGTCCATGTAAAGCTCAACTGATATAGGTGAGTTATCAAATATGAAGCCAATAGGAGTACAAAAATAATAATTGAATGTTTTAAGCGTTATTCAACTATACTTTGAGACAGCTTACATTATAAGATAGTAGTGCACAACTCTCTTTCAGTCAAGGATCTGACCTTTGAAGAGTGCTCCAGGACTTGCACTTCAAAACTAGCAGGGGCAGGGGAACTCTACATTTGATCTCATTCATTTTAAACATAAGTTTAATCAACATGGATTATTTACTTTATTTAAATACATTTATTATTTACTTTAATATTATTTACAATATTTACTTCTGCAATACTTCAAACCTCAATTTGGTAGCAGCTTTAAGAGGGACTCTGGGGGCTACAGCCAAGGTTTTAGGGGACTCCATGTGCTCCTGAAGTCTCCAACTGTGCACTTCTGTTATGATAAACATGCCTCCCAAAACTCTTAATGTCCTGGCAGGCTGTAGCTTCCTGATGAATGCACAATGTTTAGGAACAGATACCTGTACTGCATTCTTTACTTGGCAGCTGATATTTCATCAAAGGAGAAGTACGTAAAGGAAGTAACTCTGTTCTGTCGTCTTTTGAAAGACCAGTTGGCTTTGGCTTGTCTTAAGTGCTACCAAGAAGTAGTTATCCTGCCCCATCAAACTACCAGAACTACTTCTATCTCAGCTAGTGTTCTAAGAACTGGAGCCTAAACATGCTTTTTCTTTCCTTTTATGCTCTGTTTTTCAGAATTTAAACTTGAGGGGTTATTTTATTTCTCCTGCAGGAAATACAACTGTAATATCAAATGACTATTCCAAATGATATGCAATTGGACTAAATTGAAAATTCAGATAAACTAAATCTTCAGTTAAACTTTGGCTATCAACTTGAAATAAATAATACACTAATCAAGCCAGGCCACTTTTGAGGCACTTCTGAGGAAGACAGTATTGTGATCAATACTCACAAAAAAGATTACATCAGATTAGCAACAAATCAATGTCTAGCTATTATCTAGAAATATGAAAAAAGCCCTGATGCATGATATGAATACTACAGTTCAGATAAAGATTTAAACTCTCTATTGGTTTAATTTTCTCTTTCATTTATTAAAGCAAAATCTAAGCAACCAAATAATATTTATGGATTGGGAGGTGATCACATCTGATCAGGCTTTCTCCTGTATTTTCATATTTAAGAATTCAAGTAGAAGTACACTATATCTGAATAAATTGCGAAAGTAGCAGCAGATAACAGGATCGGAGTAATTTTTGTCTTGGTGCAGAAGTGTTGGACCTGAGTAGAACTTTAATGGAAAACATCCAGGGAATATCAAGGCTGTAGGCTAAACTGGGAAGTTGAAAAAACATCCTCGAGAGAACAAGTTGTACTGCCTAGTCATGATGAGTTTAACTCAATTTGAAGGAGATCTTATTTTGTTTTGGGGAAAATACCTGAAAGCATAAAGGTTGATCTTATATCCTTATGCCAGAAATGAAAGCTGTTTCTGTATAGCAGAATATGAAACTTCTATTTGCTTGAATTATCATGTTATAATGTGTTGAAAGGTAAGTTCCAACATACACTTCAGCAAAACCCACACTCATAACATCTGAAGACAATTGCTATTGCCAATTGCAATACAACTATACAACTTAAGAACCTAAGCGTCCTGATGTACCTGGCCAAAGACTAATTTTTCTGCCTTCTGGCTAAATGGATGCCCCTGTAAAGCTCATAAGAGATAAAGCAGTAGTTGTATGCACTGTTATTCCTTAGCAACTAGTATTTAAGGCATACTGACTCTGATTCTGGAGACAATATACAGCATTAAAAATAATAGCTATTGATAATCTAATCCTCCTTGATTTTGTCTAATCCTCTTTTAAAAACCATTACAATTTTACCATCATTACATCTGTGGCAGCAAATTCCATACTGATCCCAAATCTTTTCACACTTACCTCATTCAATAACCACAAGTTTTAACATTGTGGATAGAGAACATTTTTCTTCTTTTTCACAATTTCCACATCATTTGAATTGGATTAAATACTACCAAGACAGAACTGCTTGTTGTCAGTAGACAGGAGGGCAATCTAGTTATGCTGGTCTTTAAAGTAACTCCGGACAATGGAGTCTGGGGTCATGTTACCCACAAAGGATTTGGTTCATGACTAGAGGTTCTCCTGGACTTTTGGCTTTTGCTAAAAGAGCAGGTGGAAGCTGTGGCCAGGGGAGACTTTGCCCATCATTGTCTGATGCCCCAGTTATAACCCTACATGGACCAAAATAACCTGGCAACAATAGGTCATGTCTTCATCACTACTTGATGGTCTACACAGGGTTGTCGTGGGTCCTTCCTTTTTGAGAAATACATGAGAGATGGATGAGATGGATTCCTCAGTAGTTCCGCCCCCACGAAATATCTCCCTCAGAGATACAGAGGGCCCCTACCCTATTGATGTTCCATAAACTAGCCAAAGCAGTGCCATCTCAGTGAGTGTTTAGCCCTTAGGGTAGTTTGAGTAATAGGGCACCTTTGAAAGCTTATCTATTGTTTATTAGTTTTTTAAGTACTGTAGTCATGTGCTGTACTTTTTTTTTTCTTTGTATAATCCTGTTACATCCTAACTAGAGTCTCTGTTGATTAGGGCAGACTATAGTAGATAGATAGTTGATAGACAGACAGACAGACAGAGAATTTATAAACCACTGAGACCAGCTTTTCTAGAAATTGGCTAACATTATATTACACATATCAGGCAAAACACATACGATCTAGCCAGGTTGCATCCAAAAAAAAAAAACGGGATTATGATTCTAAACTTGAAATTCCTTGTACATAAAAATAATTAATAACCAGTATGGGCATGACAAATTTAATTGAGGCAATGATGCATGGAGATTTTTAAGCCTCTACTGTGTTCCCAAAGAAAATTCCTTCTTTGGTGCCACTAGCAGTTTTACTCCCATATCTAATAGCAATTTCAAAGGGGATATTTTTTGCTCTACTATGAATCAGGACATAGTAGAAAAGCATTAATGTAAGTCTTGTTTTATATCACTCTGGGAAATAAAAGATAGTTTAGAAATCTTTTAAATAAATAAAACATAATGACCCACATACATTTTCGGTAATCTGTGCCAGGAATACAAAGAAAAAAAGGAAAAGGCTCTGAGAAACGTTTCGCTGCAGTCCAAGAACAAAAGCTACACCTTTCTTGAAGTTACAGTCCCCAATACAATTAAACTTGTTTCTGCAGATATTGGTCTTTTTGATAAGATAAAGGATTATTTACTGTCTTTACTAAATCAGTCCACTTTGTTAATCTAAATTCAAACTCTGGACGCATTCTCTAAACTGAATCTTCCATCTTAAGCTACTTTAGTTTATGTCAAAGCTTTAAGACATTTTTTTCCCCCAAATAAAAGCTATGACTCCAGGAAAAAATACAAATGTAAAGTTTTAACTTAAACTTGAATATTAACTAATAAGTTAATATAAAGCATTTCTGTATCTTCTATGGAGTTGATTATGTGCCACCAAGTCATTGTTGACTCCTAGCAACCACATAGATAGATCTGCTCCATGATCTATGGAGTACATTCAACTATTAATTAACTACTAATTACAGTTAAGATCTTCTCAGAGGTTTTCACTGTCACTACTCCCTGTTCCTGGATTCTCCTGCCCAGATGATAAGCATCCTTGTCCTTTATGTTTTCTGAATCAAGGAATCTGTATCAAATACAGAAGAATCTGAGAGGATGGAATTAGTTAAAAATTCTATAGGAATCTTTTGGTGTTTGTATGCTGCCTACAGTCATATTTTCATGAGATGGGTGGCCATATAAATATGCCAAATAAATAAATAATATAATGAAGTGTGTTATAGGTCACAGAGACTTAAAAACCAAACCAAACCAAAACATTACAGGATTTATTACCAGGTATCTGAGACTGTACTCTTTATCTTTTAGATCTTTGACAATATATTTATATATTGCATTTTTTACGACTACTTCCCCTACAATTCTAATACTTTTTAAAGACCTGCCTTCACATCATTACCACATGTTTCCTTCTGCATGTTCTAGATTAAGTATAGGCAATCTAATGCTTTCCAGCATGCTTGCTTGCTTATTTATTTATTTTGTTTATAAGGGTACCCAGCTCTATAACAACTCTGGCCAGTGCACAATAAAAACACAACAAAATACAGGTAATACAAATAGGAAACCCCAAACATCCAGAAAAGCAATCATCCTAACCAAAAAATAAAATAAATAAATAAAACAGAGGAACCACCACTCATTAAATCCAAGATCTGGGGGAACAGCCAAGTTATCAAGGTTCTTTTAAATCCAGTCAATTTGTGGGTCAGGCAAATCTTGGGGGGATGATTTTCCAAAGGGCAGGACAGAAGGCATAGAGAAGCCTATCCCATAACAGATTATGGCAACACAATACAGCCCATGATTGTAACTCCCACATTCTCAGAGTTCAAGCAATATTAGGGCTTAAGTGCCATGTCTTGGATACTCTATCATCACCTTCTCTTCCCCCATTTCAATAATCTATCATTGTTTCTATCAAACATAGTATTGTAAAAAAAAAAAGTGTCAGGAAAAACACTACTATTTGATGGTTGTAATTTGTTTACTACTGTATTTATAAATTTTCACGTTCTTCCATCATGGAATTCAAGATGACATGTTGAGTTCTCCAATGATCTTCCATCCATACATTGATCAAACTCAGTTCATTTCAACAAAGATGTACATCCAAGGAACTACTTCAGTGTTTTTAATATAAAAATGCTAAACTCAAGTAACAAAACAGTGTGTATAACTTAAAATGAAATTCTATTAATCTTTTCCCAGTTCTCAATTTATGAAGCAAAGTACTCCCCTTGCCCCAGATTATATATTTGCTAAATCTGTTCAGTGTACAGGCTAACTTAAAGATGGTTATTGATTTTTACACTAAGCTTCAGAAGAAGGACTTCTTTTAGTTTGCCAATGAAATATGATTTGCAAGAAGTATGGTACAAAGTAACTGTTGACCTCCATTTTCATATAATTCAGAGCGAATTTGAAATTTAACAGTCTCACCCATTTAAAGATTTAAGTCATGAAAACTGACAAGAGGGGAATGAATTAAAGCTGTATGCCTTCAATTATACATGTACATCTTTTAAATGTGGAAGTCCTACGGCTTTTATTCACCTGCCAATGTTTATATTATTTTTATTCCAAACCAGCTTACGTTCTGCAAAACCATTATTTAGACACTGCTTAGGTTCTACAAGAGTGCTACATCAAGTATTTTCAGATTAAAGTCCTGATTCTCTAGGGCTGAAAGAAAAAAGAGGGAGCTAATTTATTTCAAGTTTATCTGTCTTAATAAACAAAAGACAGATGTTACCCAGATTTCAGAATCTTTGGCCAGGTTCTTCCCTATCACCTGATTGGTAAAGCTAGAAATATCAAGAAAACAGAATCTTCTGCATCCCTCTATTAACATAAATGCCTGCTGATCAGATTCAACAAATCAGGAAATATACCACACTGAAATACGTAAAGGCCTACCATATAAAAACGGCAAAAATAGCATTTTTGAAAAAGGATTATTGCTTTAGGTTTGAGTTGCTTCCAAATAGATCTTTCACAATTAAGAGTCCACTTTTATTTGTTTATGAAGAATGTTTGCAGATTTTTTGGACAGAACGTGATTCACAGAGACTAAGGAGAAAAAAAAAACCTAAACAAAGCATATTAAAAGCACATCATGAGAACACCACTAAATAGGGAAAAACACACACTAATTAAAAAGCAAATACTAAACATATCTACAAGCAACTGAAAATATGTAATTTAAAAGCAGACAAATAATAGACCTAAAATCAACCTTACCAAAATCTTTCACTTTCACATCCCTACAAAATGGTGTCAAAGCGAGCATGTGTAGGGTAATAGGGAAGTATGGATACGTAAAAAAAAAACCAAACGCACAACCCCCCACTTCTATTTCCTTTATCTACAGCTTATTCCTTTTTGCATATTTGCATACGGAAAAAAGAAAAATTACTAGAAAGTTGCAGAACCAATTACGGTATATAACTTATACTGTTTGTAGATAGTGGCGACAGAGACAAATCTGCCATTTTTTCCCCCATGTGTGGCTTCAAAGCGAGACTGTGAAAGTACAAAGAATTGGTTTACCTTATTCCTCACAAATATTCTGTAACAAAGGCACTGTTACCCAGTTACAAGTTTTTCAAAGTTTCCAAGTTGAGGTATAAAAATATATCTCAGTAGTGACCTCTACTGGAGAAATTAGGCAATGCTTCATTTTTTTTTTAAACTCACTTTGTGATCAGTACTTACAGGAAGCAAAGAAAAATCACCTTCTAAAAATATCATATGTATTAATAATGCTTCACTGTTAATCTCAATAAATTTATAGATTAGATAAATATGTTGCTTTAACACTATCAAACTACCTAAAGTCCCTAATTAAAAGTTATTCTTAATAAGAAACAGATATATAATCTCATTTGTAAAGTTATACTGTATTTATCAGTGACAAATAGTGCAAAGAAAGGGGTTATTTTACCCACTACAGTTATTTTTATTTTGTCCTCTTTTTATTACTGTTTTATTGCAAATTGGTATTCTATATCTCCAATTTATCAGTACATCGGTACATACATTATCAGTACATGCAACTAGTAAATGTAAATTAGGGAAAGTTGTTTTATCAAATATAACTATGTAAGTTCAAAATGCAAGAATTATCAATTTCTAATCAGAGTCAATGCAAGAGTACATTGTTACTAAGATACAGGTAGTCCTTGCTTAAGATCCACTTGTTCAGCAACTGTTTGAAGTTATGTCAGTGCTGAACAAGGGGGACTTACAATGGGTCCTCATAGTTGTGGCCAATGCAGTGTCCCTGCAGTCATGTGATTGCGATTCAGGTGCTTGGCAATGGGATTGCAATTATGACATCGCAGCATCCTACAGACATGTGATCACCATGTGCAATCTTCACTGCCAGCTTCTCACAAGCAAAGTCAATGGGGAAGCTGGTAGGAGGTCGCAAATGGCGATCATGTGATGTGTGACCATGCAGGATTCACCTAACAATGGCAATTGGAACTGCTGACATAAGTCGGTGCGGTCACATGATGTCATGCTTTATGACCATGCTGCTTATCAAGAGAGTTCCCAGTCCCAATTATCGTTAGTAAGCAAGGACTACCTATAATAGCAAATAGCAAACAGTGAGAAAAGAGAAGCAATTTTTCAGTAAAAACATTTAAAAAACAAAAGCAAAAAACTCCTGGCATTTAAAAGTACAGAGAAAAATGCATATACTGTATACAAAAAGAATTTAACACATAATAACATGAAATTTGGATTAACAGAACACCTCCAGCAGCTAAGAAAGAGAAAAAAGATTATTTTTGTTTGTAGGTCAACTTTCTGAGAGTCCTAGAACCACATCTCAAGGCCATCACCTTGGGGAAGGTTTTTATTTTATTTATTTATATATCAAATTTGTCACCGCCCATCTTGTTAAAACAACTCTATTTCATTCTATATAACGTGAAGTGTGATTTTTGGTTAATTTTATAGCATGGAATGATGCTTACAGTGTTACCCTAGAAAGTTTCCTCAACCACGAAGGTTACTAGGTAACTTTTATCCAGTTCCCTCTGAGCCCACAAAGGGCTGTTATGGGAATAAATGGAGATTTGATGGATGCAGGGGAAGGAACCATTTAAGCTATTCTGAGCAGAAGGGTAACAAATAATTACACATTCTGAAACCTTCTAAGAGTTTCTTCTAAAAATATAATCATTCTACAAAATCTCTTTCTTGAATATTTCACCTTGTAATGCTTCCCTTGATTTGCAGAGCTTACAATTTGTAGTTCTGGTAACTTATTTACACAATCCATACATGGGATAGGCCCCAATACAAGTGGGTAAAAGTGAGCAGGACTTTTGAAAGGAGTACTACTAAGCCAAAAGAAACTTGTTGAAACAAACTGACCCCAAGGTTAAAAAAAAAATGGATGTCTGATTACTAATTTTCCAGAAAGAAGTACTGTAGCACTCTCTAAATTCCAGGACAAAATATATTTGGCATAACCAAAGTATTTATATCTTTATATGCTTTTAATCTTTCTAATAACCAAATTTCACTCAATACCTAGCCAAGATTCCAGGACGCAAACTCACATTTACATAACAATTTAAGTATGTTGCTAATGTGTTTTGTTTTGTTTTTGGTAACCCTTGCAGTTTTCATGTTTCTTAAATCACAGATGCATATAATCACAGTATTCTCAGCTCTTCTGTGTATGAAACGAATACAGGTATACCTACATTTGACAAGTTTATTGACAGAAATGTGAAAATCACGCTAAGAATAATATAAATAAAATGGTGAAGTGGTAGCAAAATTTGAAAGCAAGACACTGACTTACTGTAGTGACATAGTTTTGCTGGTTTTTGTCAGGCTGACAGAACTGCAAACACTAACTGTGGAAAACACTGGACATCTGTTTACCTTTCATGAATAATTTACCACCTGGAAAATGGACATATTTACTATAAACAGTGGAACAACAAAGCAGGCGTGCTCATTTATAAGCCAGAAAACTAGTTTGAGATGCTAATATGACCTTAGTGAAGCATATCAAGTGTCACTGACATTGTTTTCCCAAGTCATTTTGATAACAATCTGCTCAGACAATTAATTGTATCTTTTTAAGGGATTAGGTCAAGAATGCCAAATGTGACAAATAAGAAAACTGAAATCCAGTCTTTTAGTAATGGTGAGACATACTATTTATTTTTATTTACTGTTTACCTGGACTGCAGTCCATCTTGCAACAATTTTTTCCATGAGCCTTACAAAAGCATAGAAATTTCAAAAGTACAACTTAGAATTATTATATTAAAACACTTAAAAATGCAACTAGTTTCCATAAAGATGACAGAGAAGTTGCAACATAAGTCAACATATTGGGAATTTTAATTTTGCCTGGGATGTAGAACTAAGACTATTTTTATCACCTAGGCAAATGACCTACATTGCCAACCTTTTAATTGATGTGCACCAGCATGAGGATCCTTATAGAATGGAAATATGGAATATCTAATAAGTACCCTGACATAGTCCAGAAATGGGAAGCCCACAGACAGCATATGGCCTCAGCACTTCATCTGTGGTTCTGCCAGCACCAAGGCTGTGCTGTTGAAACTCAGTAGCAAAATGTTTCTTTTAGCAGAAATGTGAACAGAAAGTTTCTAGGAGGTAATTCTTGCTTAACATCTCTTTAAGATAGGAAAACAAGTTAAATATTTTCATATCCATTATTTCTAGTGATACTACACATTACTGGATGGCTTCCTGGATGTTGACAAGCTGAATTTCAGCCCCTCCCCTTGAGAAGTTGCTCATCCTGCTCTAATCCTTACTACCCAATGAACTTATGATAATGGTTGCCACTTCAGCAAAGTGACAATCAAAAGGAAGAAAACATTCCTTCCATTCAGGTATCTCCTTGTTCTGTGATGTAAAAATCACAGTCAACCATTACATAATCCCCAGTCTCTTTACCACAAATAATATGTTTTTGCATCCCTTTTTCTAAATAAGATCAAAATATATCTTTCTCTAAAGCCCATGTGTCTGTGTGTACTACTTTCTATGGAAGCAATGATAAACAAACCCTCCCCTCTATATAGTACACACAAATATAGTGTGACTGCCTGCAGCAGAGAAGCCTTCATATGTAAAGCTATACATCACTGTACACCCAAAGACTTCCACCTTATCCTGAACCATGCACTATCTAGTTATGTATAAGTGTAGAAAGTAAGAAAGATGACCTTGATGGAGATATGCAAATTCTGCTGGCAGAACGTCAAGGGGTAAAACATATTTAAGTCCACAACAGACAGACAAACTCTGTCTGTTTGAAGAAACTCAGACAGATACCTCCCTAATTAAGTGAACTATACAAAGAGATACCACACAATCTGACTTGCAAGTTTCTTTTATTATAGCCAATCTCAATAAAAAGTAGTTTTAGCCTTCTGGTGGAGTTGATTTCTTGGTCTGCTCTCCCTAGTCGAGCTGACAATGAGTGCTTGTTTGTAGAGCACTGCATGTGAAGGCTTCCCTGATGCACAGTCACGCTCTATTCATGGAAGAACAACAAAATAACGTGCTTGAGTGCTTCTAAATGAGGCTTGATGGCAAAGACACCGATTCTAATTGTACAGAGAACTAGACACTAGGAACAGTGCACATTTACACCATAATATATTTAAAACTGTGTTTATGTGTTTACACACACATCAGTGTCAACAGTTTGAGTTTTTAAAATAACATTTTGCATATTATATACACATGCAAATACAGTATTATCTTAAGAGATTTGTTATAATCACAAGATATATTACGTTTAAATAACAAAAAATAATCTTCTAGTCACAGAACACTGCATTAAAATAGAAATGTATGGTTCAAGCACTAATAAAACAATACTAATAGTCTCAAAATTCAACAAATATGAATAGTTATGCAGTACAAATATGATAAACTGTTCAACAAAACATACAACTCAGAAGCCATCACAGCTATTCAAATAAATAAATAAGTAACTGAAACATATCAGACCACTCTGGAGAATCTCTCAACCTACCAGATTAGACCCTATTTCCTGCCTGATTGTTTGTCTCCTGTTAATCCCTGCTTATATGGGTGTTGGTTGCTGGAGAGGATGTGTTCTGGTCTTTTTGCTTCCTTCTTAGCTTTTTATTGTCCCTTTTGAATGGGATGTAAATATGGTTTATCTCTATGGGCCTACTGATGGCTTATTTGTCTAAGTGCCAAGCTTCTAGGAATTCCTTAGCATTTTTGGATTTAGCTTGGTCTAGATGCTCACAGTTTTCCAGTTAAAACTATGGCTGAGTCTATCCATGTGTTGTGAGTTTTCATCAGGTCTTGACTGCTAGTTGATGTTCATGGATGCGTTCTGCTAGTCTTCTGCCTGTCTGTCCTACATAGTGGCTGTTACAGTCCTTACACTCTATGTTGTAGATTACTCCTGTTCTTTCCTCTTGGGGTAGCCAGATAACCAACACCAGGATAAGCAGGGATTAACACCAGACAAACAATCAAGCAGGAAACAATATCCTAATCAAAGAACTACCAGGGAGAAAACCACACCCCCATCAACAGTGGCAGGGCAAGCTACTGAATATAAGCAGGGAGCAAACCCCAAATTTACCAGCACTGATGACTTTACCTAATTGGGTAATGAAATGTCTGCAAGCAAACCACCAAGCTCAGAGAGCACCAAGGACTCCACAGTTCAACCCTGAGCTACATATATTCTCTTCTATCAGGAATGAAATGAAATATTTAGAAATGTACTTACAGGTCAGCTTGTTGTGACTGAGAACCAGCTGTGTGATATGTGACAGAGTGACTGTAAATAAAGAGAGAAAAATAAGGAATGAAAAATAAGGAATGAATAAATTCTAGTGTAATAAAATTATACTAGAATTACAAAGAAGCAGAAAGTATCTTAAGAACTGGCTGGAACATATTCTTACATACTTTCCTAGCAAGATTTAAATAAAAAATATTGTAGACTTTACCTAAAGACCTATTCTGTGTGGTAGGTTTGACTAGCATAAGTCTATAATACTTTTCACAGAACTAGGTTGCCTAGTTTTTATTTTATTTCATTTCATTTTAAAGTTTTAAATTATGACTCATTTACATAATGATAAGCAATCTATTTCCAGTCCATGCCCAATCTACCCAAGTTTATTTTGTGCATCTTTTAAAAATATATTTTAACCAAAATACAGATATATATTTGTCTTAAGTACATGTTTTATATACTTTTTATGATTTATTTCATACTAATGTTCAACTAAGTACAAAAATAGAATAGCTGCATTTGAAAGACTCAACAAAGCTCACAAAGAATAAACTGGATCAACTTAAATGTTTACATAACAATAATTATCTAACCTGCAGAGGAAGCACATATTTGGGTTGGACTCTGGGGATGAGATGGAGAAAGGGAAAAACAGTAATAATGGTGAGGAGTGACAAACAAAGCAGCCTGCCATGATAAAGCATCTATAAAGCAACTTAAAAATTAACTAATTAACTATAAGACATTACAACATTAAAGACAGGATGCTTTACTATGTTTATATACTTGAGTAGGTCTCAATTAATGTTAGCTTGACATCTGTGCCTTTCAAGATTGCTAACAGGTTGTAAAAGAATAAATTATCATTGCCGTTTGCACTACAGACTACATTAGAAGAACTACTTTGCATTCTTGGCAACTCAAAACATTTCTGAAGAAGAATTTGATTCCTTGGGGAAAAATCTCTGTTAGTATCTCACAATTAAATGATTAATTCCTAAGACTAAACAAAGAATAACAGGGAGATTGAGCTATAAGGAGAAGAAAAAATGTAATTGGAACTACTAGACAACATCTTTAATGGGTAAGCTACACTAAACTATGTCTTCAGGTCCACAAGATGGCATCCTAGAGTCATTTTTAATTCAGTGCCTCACTTTTAGAAAGGAAAAGAGGAGTTTATGCTGTTACTGTAAAACTCATGTAGGTCAAAAAGAAAAAAAAAATAGAGGGGAAAATGACATGTTTACACCTTTGAAAAAAGTGTAGCTAAAGTCTATGGCTACTTGTTATAATTTTTAAAAAATGTATTTTCAATGCCCTAAATAAGAAAATCAATGAAAAATTCATTGAAGAATATCCAGTTCAATGGCATGTCACAATGCATATTTACTCAGAAATAAGTTTCATTGTAGTATCCATAATATAAAACTCTTACTGGACTGTCCCTACTTCTACTTTTCACAATCTTTGCTTATGTATATGCTTATGGACATAGCCCATTCATATATTAAAAGTAAGTAATTAGTAGAGTATGTTATCAAGGAGTAATGCTGCAATATCTCTTTCAATAGTACTATAACCCCAGCATTCTGAATTGAACAAGGTTTCTTTGGAGCCTTCTAGCAAGCCACTGCTATCAGGGCAATCCATGTAACTCTCTTGTCCATCCTTCAAAATAGACCAGATCAGGAAACACACTCCACAGGACAACCAAAACTATATCCTACCATATAATAAAAGATTCTTGAAAATCTGATTGTGCATCTCCTCCCCTCCCTGTGAGACAGGGAAGAGTCATCCCAAGACTCCTCTTAATACTACCTCCCTTTCCAGGACTTAAGGGATGTTTCTGTCCTCTTTGTTTACACATCAGTTTTTTTAAAAAAAAAAATTGCTTCAAGGCCATGTACCTGACTCTGTACATCTCCTTTCTGGACTTTCAGCTATCTCCTTTGAAAGAGTGCACATTATTATATCAAAAATAACAACAGAGTATTACCTGGAAAGAGGGGGTGTGACTATATTATATTAGGAATCTTCACTGGCCCATATCAACGTACCAGTATAAATCTTTAACGCTCTTCAGGTTTTCAGACAAGACCTTAAATATTATTTTCCCACTGCTACCTGATCCCTAAAAGCATCTCTGGATGACATGCTGTGGTTGCTTTACCACCCTTTTAATCATATTTTCTTTCAACTTAGAATATAAACAGATTTTTTTTTTTGCATTAGTGGAAAATATTTTTAATCTTAAATTTATTTACTTATGTGGCCTTTAATCCTATTTTCTGCAACTTTAGATTCTGTACTTTTATCAATGTTTTATTATGTTTCTATTCAGATTCATTTTATATATTGTTTAATGGGTTTTTTTTAGACATTTTATATTTTACTGTTTGCTGCTTTGTGAAATAAATTGTTTTGATAGAGAACGTGCTCTAAATATTATAAAATCAAATGAAAAATTCCCATTGTTCTTTTAGCACGCTCAGGAACTAGTTACCGAGCATGTTCACATACAGAATGTGACATTCAAGATGTAACTATCCTTCCTGGGATTAAATTAATAATACTAGCATTCAAGACAAGGTCTCCATGGATTAGAGTTTGGCTGTAAACCCATACATGCCTACGTGGGAGTAAAATCCACTGAACTCAATATGAGTTTCTTCTGTGTAGCCATTTGCAGAATTTCACACAGTTCATGTCAATATTTACTATCAGAACTTTGTATAAAGATTTATACGAACAGTGAAGTTTGCTAGCTTTGTTACTTAAATAGATATTTGTTCAGTAATCTCAAAACTCAATCACTGAAATTAATAAAAAAAGAAAATAACAGTATATGCCAGCCTTGAATTTCTGATCCTCAGCCATCATGACAAGAAATGATGAGACCTACAGTTCAACATTCGGGGCACACGATTGGCAGGGTCCAGTTTATCATTAGACATTTTTTCCTCTGTTTTAAATTAAAACAGTGTCAAACATGGCATCTATTTCTAAGCTATTTAAAGACAGTCCTCTGTTTTAGTGGTAAAAATGATTGCTATTAATGTTACTAGGAAACCTCTTTTAGGTTACATGTGAAGCTTTGATAAAAATATGTGGTTACTTAACCACAACAAGCAGGAATGAGATTAAGACCCAGGATAGACAATGCATTTGCCACATGATTGCCTAAAAAAAAAAAAAAAAAGGAACTGCATTAGCAGGGGACTTGCCTGGGTGGGGCACAGAACACATTGCAGCACTCTTACTTCTAAGCTGTATCTGTTGCCCAATCAAGTTGGGTATACATTTCAAAATGGTAGTTATAGTGTCCATCAACTATCCTGGTTTATCTTAGATACAATTGTCATAAACAAGATAACCAGCAAATAATGCTTTTCTGCAAATGCAATTTTTTTAAAAAAAGGAAATTGAGCATAGATCAATTCATTACTGATGAAGCTTGTGTAAAAAAAAAGTTGCCAGAGGCGTATGCCACAGATTTTCCTTTCCTTTATTTATGTACTTGGTTTATTTAATTTACACCATTTATTAGCTCACTTGATCACAAGTCGTGGAACTCAATTTAAAAGAAGCTTTACTTTTTTAATATTAAAGCAAGCAGATGAAATTAAATATATATATATATATTTTATCAAAGCCTTTATATAGCAATCTTATCCAGTTCAAATAAACACTACAAACCACTGTTCAAGAAAATAATTCAAAGCAATAAGGCAACAAATTCTGCAGTACTGCAAACAGTTAAGCACTTCCATTTCTTATGAGAAAATATCATGTACTGTTTCAATTCTTCATCAGTGTTTAATGCAAATTGTCATTTTTCCCCAATTACCTATTTAGCGAGCTTCACTAGCTTTACCTGCTAAAGAAAGCTGAATTATGCCTTTTCACAATCCAGGAATGGCTATACTTAAGTGTGAGTGTCTGTACACACACGGTACCTATGATCTATTTTACTAAAAAAAAAAAGGCTGCAGCCAACAGTGTATTGAAACTAAGGATTTGAATGATGGAGAAAAATCATGCAATCTAAGCTTAATTTTCAATCCTGAAAACTACCATCCTGATACAAATTTTAATTTTGGGGGCAGAATTTGTCTCTTGGAAACACAATCTTGCAACTCTTTTCTTCTTTCTCTTTCCTGCCTTGAAACTGCAGCAGAAAGTAAATAGTGGAACAAGAATCTGAGCACTGTCATTTGTGCTTTCTACCAAGCTGAAGATACTTGCTCCTGAAAGCAAATCAGTATATTCTGCTTCATGATTTTTCTTTAAATAGCTGAGAAATAGATGCCATGTTTGACACTATTTTAATTTTCTTCTGGTCAAGAAGAGTTAACTCTTTTCCCATGTGGTCTAGACATTAGCTAGAACTGCTATCTAATTAACCAAATGCCACAGTGGGAACTGAAGTGCAGCAGCTGCCTAATAAGTTGCCTTGCACTACACTAATAAATAACTTAAACATCTTTGGCATTATTAAGCAATATGATAATTTCTGATTGGATAATTTAATGTTTCAGACAAAGGGAACTCTTGAGACAGGTGTTGCCACTTCACTAATGTCACATCATGAAAAAGAAAGCCTGTTACAGCAGCTCTGAATTAATTATGACATAATTAGCACAAAGTTAAAATTTGTCTGTCTCTGAAGATTCAGGGGATAGGTTACTAATCTACAAAAGAGATTTTTTTCGTCCTGATTTCTCTAGTCAGGAAAATCATTACTAATTTATGTTCCATTCACAGAACATGCTATAAAAGAAGATTAAAGAAAGGTCTTAGCCAATATGGTATTTTTTCATCTTTTAATCCTTAGCACCAGAAGTAGAATATGAAGTTATTCTATCATGAAACTGATATATTCCTGCCCTTGGAAAGATAATTAAAGAGAGAGAGAAAGAAAGCAGGAGAAAGAACAGACACATATTACCCAAGTTGGCTGGCTGGCTGGCTGGCTTCTTTAGAAGCTAGCAACAGATCAGATTACACTCAAGCACATAAACATGAAATATCAGAAAGTCACATATAGATATTTTATTGGATGACATGTGTCCTGCCTTTCATTCTCAGTAAAAGACAGTGTACATACTGCTTTCTTCTCTTATTTCACCCAACAATTATGAGGATTTTTTCCTCAAAAAACTTTGGATATCATAGTTTTATAAAGAATACTACTTTAATCAACTGGATTTTTTGTAAAGTCACCTGATGATTTGAAATATTTCGATGACTGAAATTTCTTGAACTACTTCTGTAAGTCATATTAAGAACATTCTTGCTTCTATTACCATCTCCATAAATCTAAGGTAACTGATTCATTTAAAGATAAATTATTTGGAGAAAAAAAATCATCTTCCTTTTGGATAAATACTTTCTTGATTTAAACTACAAGGGAGTTATGAGATGTCTAATTTGAGTTTAAAGGACATTTCCCGGTTTTGCTTTTAATACATTGGAGCAAATGCAAAGAGTACTGTGTCTTGCTAAATGTATTCATATCCAGATGTTAGAGCACTGTCAAAAGACAAAGTCAGCAACAGAATGACAGTGGAGAGGACACAAAAAGCATGGTTCAAAATACACAGAAGTAAACGTATAAAATATGGGGGAGGGCAAGGGATGTTTTTTTTTTTTAATTCTGCTGTGAGTCATGGATGGCTTCCAATGGTATATGTTTGTTGAGAAAAAAAGAATCAGCTAGTGGAACAGTTCTTCTTCCACATCTGTTCCAGTTGTTTAGGGACTTGCTAGAGCAAAAGAGACTGTAGAAGAAGTTGTACAAAGGCTGTACAGGAAAAAGAGCAAGTATGTCTGTTCGGAGAATACTGAATGTCATCCCATGAGTTTATATTTAAGCCTGAAAAAGTATCTCTGATGAAGCTATTTCCATCAAAGACATTATCCAATAATAACAAATTGATTTGTTTATTATTTGTTTATTTTATTAATTTGTTGTATATTTTCTTTACAAATTCTCAATCTAGCATATAGCCAGAGTGTACTGAGCCAAACTCTGCTTAGAAATAGTCTTGTTGGCAGTAGGGAAAAAACCCTCTGAACTCAACCTAATTTTTTTTTTGTTTGGTTTATAAAGACCTTTTAGACCAAGATATGCAATTTTTTATGAGACTGCAAGTCACACTTGGTTTTTGAGTGGTATGCCGGGGGCCACATTCCCAAAATTAGAAGTAGGTGGGTAGAAGTAGATTAGGACAGGGAAAAAATTAAATAAATTAAACTATTTAAGTATAGCAAATAATGATTTCTCATGATAAATCCAACATGGAAAAGGTATTAAAGGCTTTTGAGGGAAGGAATGGATGTGAACTTTGGCCTTCAGGTTGTGAATCTGTTTTTTTTTTAATAATCTCAAACAAACAAATGCTCTATGGAATCAAATCATATACCTATTTAGTCTAATATACTGTTTCCCATAATGGCCAACCAGATGTCCTTGGAAGCTCACAAGCAAGGCATAATGTCTAAAGCCTTATTTTCCTATTTCCTGGAAACCAGGATCCAGGGGCATGCTGCCTTGAATCCTAGATGTAAAATCATCACAACTATTATTATTAATAATAATTAAATGTGTATCTATGTAGAAGGCATTCATATACATATCAAAGTAATCTTTATGCTTATGTAATAAGAATGTGCAGCAATATATACTTACTGCCATATCACACTCAAGACCTGATGAGGAAAGAGGTTTATTTATTTGTGCCACCTGTTGAATTCCTGGACAAATTAAGTTTTGAAACTGAAGCTTCCTAATTCATAGTCTTTGCTATTGTACAACAGCAGCTCTCAAGACTGATTCACCAAAAGTGTGACCAAGAGGAAAAACTACACAATAAAAGGAAGGTACTGTATCATTCAAATATATCAGACAGTCAAACATTTTCCAAGATTACTATCCTTGGAAGATAATCTGTACTTTACCTATCAAGTCCCTATGGAAACACATTTATGCCTGCAGAAATGATTAAACTAGCACTAAGATGAGAAAGGCAGCAAAATACTTACATAAACCAGGTATATCCAACATGTTTGATATGCCACGCTCACACATGTCCACCTCCAATATATTTTTTTCCCTGCTTTCCTCTACGATCTTTTTCAAGGATTTTGACATGGTCTAAACTGAAACAAACAGGGTGCAAGAATAAAAATACAGTAATCACAACCAGCAAGAAGCAGACATTTTTATGGTAAGTTAGTTCCAATTATCTACCCCAAGAATGCACAAGATTTTTCATGCTGAGAATTGCATTTGGCAGAGCCAAAGGAAATTTAATATAATGTAAAACTAAAATAAATAGAAGTATATTAATTACAGTATGTAAGTTTATACCTTATGCATTTAATAAGTTCCCTCTCTGACTAAACTGTAATTCTAAAAACTACAAGTTAGCAGCAATTCTTGGAGAAATTGTACCCAAGGTTTTGATACACTATCCTGGGGCCTCTTGATATGCATTTGTGATGTACTAAAAAGTCACATGTACTCAAAAAGTAAGATACATTTTTTCCCTAATCATGGAAGTCACCAAAGTGATTATTAATGTTAACTGTTAAATTTGCCAAAGCACCATAAATTTACTTGCATAAATATACAGATCATAGATGAGGGGCTGCAAACTACAGTGATAGACCATCTGTTTTAGATAAAAAAGGGTTCCCTCCATTTGCAATTAAATTATCAGGCAACAAGTGATGGAATTTTTGTTTTTAATCCATTTAATTGTGTCCGATTCTTGGAGACTGCCTGGACAAATTCCTGCAGTTTTCTTGGCAAGGTTTTTCAGAAGTGGTTTGCCATTGCATCCTTTGTAGGGCTGAGAGAAAGTGACTGGCCCAAGGCATCCAGCTGACTTTGTGCCTAGGCGGGACTACAACTCATGGTCTCCCGGTTTGTAATCTGATGCCTTAGCCACTACACCAAACTGGCTCTCTACAGATGTACAAAACAGAGCAATCAAGCACCACAGCATTTGGTTTTTCTCCAGAACATCCCACTTTTCTGATCTTTGTGTTTCAGCAGCAATTGTCCAGAACAGGAAGCGGTTTCCCCAAAACATGTAGTTTAGCATGTTGTATCCACCCAACCAACTATGGTTTGGTCTACAAGACACAATAATCAAACCATGGTTTAGCATGATGTGTGCCTCCAGCCATGTGGTCTTTTCACTTAGCCATCATAGTTTTATTTTAATGAGTGGGTATAGGAATATCAAACCATCAAATCTCAAGGCAAAAGGAAGACACAGAGTTGTTGAGAGTCAGGTGGCAAACAAGTTTTAATATATTATTACTTTTAGGTGTGTAAGAAAAACTAAGGTAGGTTAATAAATAGAACTACCTTGAGGAAATTTCAGAAACCTACCTGGAGCCACTCAAGTATCCATTGAATTATAAAAGTGGATGCAACTTTCCCATCTCCTGGGGCGAGAACACGTTTTCTCAAACAGTTTGGGAAGAGTCATGCAAAACTCACATCACTTTTGTTTTCATCTCTCTCAGGAGACCAACACCCAACATCCAATTGCAGGGCAGGAATAGTTGGAGGAGGAGGAGGAGGAGGAGGAAGAAAGGAGAAAGAAAAGGAAGAAGGATTGCTGGAAGAGGTGAAATCCCAAGAGAGACTGAGAAGCATTTATAACAAGAGTGCGGGCATGTCAAGTCACCTCAATGAATGCATGCCATACATCAACACATAAAGGCAAAGAATAGTGCCACCAAGCCCATATCTTACATACATAACTGGCCATCATCAGTCCTATCATTACCAGGAAGAAAGAGAAATGTGGAAACTAACTTTTCCCTCAACCCTGAAGAGAAAAGAGGCAACCTCTCAGATGGGGCGCCGACAGGAACTTTTGAAGAACGGGGCGAAACCCCTTCCTTAATACAGCTCCAACCCAGGCAGAAATCCATAGGTAAGCCTTTCTTCCTCACCACAGGAGCCAGGGATGGGGACAGCTACACCTGTTGACTACTGCCTGCTTTTTACTGCTTGCCCTCCGAAAGCAATTCTGTCCTGGGCGAGGCCATCCGTTCATACTTTCAGCGGCTAACGCACCACAAGAGGCTTCTCCCGGGGGGGGGGGAGAGATGGGGGGGAGTCTGAGGCAATTTTCACTTCCCCCCCCCCTCCCGGTTTAAGGTGGGGCACAGCAACTCACCGTGAAGAGCGACCACAGGATCGGAAGCGCCGGACGTGGGGAAGCAGCCGAGATCCCGACTTCAGTGCACACACCCTGCCGAAGGGCCGCCTCCCGCCGTCAGGTCCCGTCATTGCCTTCCCCGAAGTGCGCAGGCGCTTCAATACTCAGCGCCCGAGAAGGAGGGGGCTCAGGGGAATCGGGCGCGCTCCGCTCCAAGTAAGGCGAATCGCCTGAGAGAGCAAAGGCCCCGCCCACCGCTCGGAATGTGCAGCCGGCGGCTATCCAATCCCAAAGTTCTCTTTACCTTTGGACGGCTGCTATTGGTGGGAAGGTCTCAAAAGCGGCCCAATAGGTTGAGGACCGGAGGGGTTTCGGGTCTGCTGCTGGGAGTGCTTGCAAACTTATTCTGGAAAATGGGGCGAACTGAAAAAATGTGGAGTGTGCAGGAAAGTTCGACATTGGGGGTAATTTACATGTGCAAGTGGCAATGCAGCCAAACTGAAAATGGTTTCTGTTTCTCTCTTACACACACGCTTATTGTACTCCGTTGTCTGTGAACGCTAGGAAAATAGGTTAGACCGTTAGTATATCCTTGTTGCTGATGTAAACGGGTATCCCAAAATTAAGATGAGGAATAAGGAAAAATACATCCGTTTATTTTTTTTTTATTTTCTGATAAACTAACAGGCAAGTAATAGAATACAACTCAGTCATCACATTCTTTATGGCTCAGTTGGCCTTTGAAATTTTAGGACCCAGGGTATGCAGATCTGATTGTTGTTCCTTACTTTATCATTGCTGTCATTATGGAACCAAGTTTTTCTTTTTTTCCCTGACTGGTTCACAGTGAACTTCCATGTAAAAATAGGATTTTATTTATTTATTAAGAATAAACTTTGCATTTACAGGGACTCTCATTTAGCCTTTTGCTGAAAATATATGAATTTTAGAGACATCTTCCTGCAGCTTTACAGTCTGCTTTGGATTTTATCCAGTTTGGTATCATCTACAAATATGAACCACACAGTTATGACTCCAAGTCAATTAACAATACAATCCTATTTATGTTTTCTCAGAAATGAGTCACATTTATATTCAGTAGCTCTCCATGCTGGTTGGGGGAGGTAGACATTATGGTGTAGTGTTGGACCAGAAATAACCCATTTCAAAGCCCTCCTTGCTCTATTGTGAAACTCACTGGGTGATTTGCAGCCAATTGCATTTATCCCAACCTACATCACAGTGTTGTCATGGGGATAACATTAGGGAAAATAAAGAAGGTGAAGGTGGGATATAAATGTAATTACTAATTCTTGTTCTGGGATGCTCAGCATAGAAAATGGTATCGTGCTGTTCTTAAATTGTGGGCAACTCTGCTTTTTGCTGCTCTCCATTGTGTCAGTCCTTCAAGGCAGGCAAGCTCAAGAAACAAGATTTCAGGGATGCTTTTATTGTTGTAGGTATAATAACAGAATCTTGAAAACCTGCCAGAGTATATTTCTATTCCATCTTGCACCAAACAAAATCAATGTGAGGTTATGTTGGGTTTTTTTCTCATGCTTTCTTCTCTCCCAAGACTGAGTAATCTTTTCTGAAACTCCTCCCTTAATTGTTTGTTCATCCCTTATCCATTCCCAGGGTCAGATTTATATTCCATCACACTTTCTGAGAAGAACCCATTTTTTAATCCTGTGCTTTATTATTTTAAACTTGTTCTCTTATTTTAAGACAACTGAATTCCCTAAAAGTCTTCAGTAACATTGTTTTCAAAACATGTTTTTGGACTCCAGATGACTCTGGATCTCTTTCTGATTTCTTTCTGATCTCACCCCCCCTTCCATATATTTGTTGATACTCAAACATTCTAAAAGGTTGGTAAGTCAGGACTTCCTTTTATAAGTGAACATCTACATAAGTAATTCTAATGTTGATTCTCCTTTCAACCAATTTACACAGGGCAGAATGTAGATTACACGCTCCATTACTCACATCCCATTCAATTTAAGCATTGGTGTTTCATTGAATAAGCCAGCTTATGTGAAGACAAACAATTTCTTACTGGCATTCACTTTGCCTCTATAATGTTTCTCTACCTTGGCAACTTGAAGATGGGTGGACTTCAACTCCCAGAATTCCCCAGCCAGAATGTTGGCTGGGGAATTCTAGGAGTTGAAGTCTACCCATCTTCAAGTTGCCAAGGTTGAGAAACACTCCTCTATAATAACTTAACTTGCAGGGCAGGGACTTTTCTCAAAGGGCTGTTGCAAACAAATCAAGTTCATTTAGTTAATGAATTTTCAAAATTTTTGCTATTGTTAAGAATCAATCATATCTGAGTTTCTGGCTTTATGTTTAGGTTGGATAAAAGGTGTAACAGCTTTCTAAGTACTGGAATGCGAAAGTAATAGTTAAGCGTCTCATCTAATAGCTATGCAGGTAAACAAACTGATTTATTGTATCTTCAAGCACTGACAAACATAATTGAGAAAAGTATACTGTACTGGCATGGCATCTGGTGCAAAAATTAAATGGCACAATTCTCACTTCTAGTGTCCAAATGTGTATTACAGAAGTAAAGGAAAATTAGAATTCTGTAAGCTGCAAAAATTAAGTCAGGAAGATACCAGGACTGCCTGCAAACATCTTCAAGTACAGTCCACTTGTTCCAGGATAGTCAAACTTGTGAGCTTCCAACAAACCCAGTGCACAATAAAAACAAAATATAACCTGTTCATGGCCTGCTGGTATCATGTAAGCCATTTCTAATTCAGAAGCGTAAAGCCAACTGCCAGCTTCAGCACAACAGAAATAGGACACCAAAAGAAGCAACTTGGGTGGTGCTGTGGGGTCTGCAGGAGTCGCACTGGGACTAGCATTTCACATTGCTTTTGGTATTGATAACATAACCCCCCAAGTGATTTTAATCAGTAAAGAGCATTGCCTAGGTCAATGGTGGGGGGGTGTTCTGCCCCAAACATAACCCATGTTATGACAAGAGAACATATCTGGGTGGGATGAGCGATGAATGGCAGGATTGTACCCTAAGAGTGTAAATTCCCAGCAGGGTCACCCAAGGTGAAAAGGTCACCCCAGGTGCCCAGCTAAAGCAAACAGGCCCCTCTACTGGACAGTAGCAAAATAGGAGGATCTGGAGGTAGATGGTCAGTATAGTGACAATAGCAAAGGCATCCTGGACTCGTGGCTCCTATTCAAGGAAGAGGTGGCAGCTGTGGCCATGAGGACCTTGCACATATTTGTCTTGTGTGCTGGTTATACCCTTTCCTGAATCAGGAGGCACTTCTCACAGTCACTCATGCTTTGATCATGTCCTGCATGGATTACTGCAATGTGCAGTACCTGGCACTGCCCTTGAAGATCTCTCAGAAGCTGCAGTTGTTCCAGAATGGGACAGCATGGGCAGTACGGGCTCACCATTGCTCCATGAGCTGCATTAGTTCCTGGTAGGCTTCCAGGTGCAATTCAAGGTGCTCGTTACCACCCCTAAATCCTTCATGGCAGGAAACCAGCGTATCTGCATGACGGCCTTTCTCCAATTGTTTCTCCTACCAGATCCAGCAGAGTAGGCATGCTCCAGGTCCCCTTTATTAAACAGTGCCATCTGGTGGTACCCAGAATGGGTGCCTTCTCTATCGCAGTGCTTGCCCTTTGGAACATCATCTCTCCAAGATTAGAGAGATGTTTGGCTCTGACTCTTCTGAAATTTTGTAAGTCCTTGAAAATCTGGATGTTCCCTTGGGCATGGGGTCTGGAGGTTGGGTGAGCCTGTCAGTGTGATTGTATGGACTAGGTTAGATTCTCCTAGGATACCATTATGTTATTATTGTGTTGTTATGTTTTTTTGCTTTTATTCTCTTGTTG
This sequence comes from Python bivittatus, assembly GCF_059951505.1. Lineage (NCBI taxonomy): Eukaryota > Metazoa > Chordata > Lepidosauria > Squamata > Pythonidae > Python > Python bivittatus. The sequence continues at coordinate 20,210,368 of NW_028277088.1, read as the reverse complement.
GTTTTAATCCTACGGACACTGCCCAGTTGCAGTTGCAAGATGGGAGACTATATAAATCAATGTAATAAATAAAAATTGTGATTTGAAATTTTATGTTCCTCCTTCATTCTGTTTACTAAATGTATTAATTGCCTTATTGTTCAGTTACTACTCAAAAACATTAATGATTTTTAACCATGTTTCAGAGAACCCTAATGTAACTTGTTTTCTGAGTCCAGAGAACATTTGATTTGATGTCTTCATATGGACAAATATTTAGGAAACACAGGAAACATTTAAGAAATGGTTTTGATATTGCATGGATGTGGGCTGTTTATAGAAAAACAAAGTAAAAATCCCCACTGTGAACATCTAAGTCTTTAGTTGGATCTGCAGTAATTGGTTGGATAGCATCCAATACAATTATCTAACTCAGATACCAAAACAGAAATCCAACCCAAGGGAACAGAAGAAAAGTTGAATATTGTATTGCTTCAAAGGCCAAGAAAGGTGCCATCATTGTTACACAATATGTGATTTGCAGCACATTAAATACTTAAAAAAAAATGGATTCTCCTCAATTGCGCTTGTACTTTGAGCAATTTCAGACCTGGACAAGTTGTATCCTATCAACAAAATATAGTCCTAATGCTATCTTACAAGAATATGCTTCCAGTGTAGTATTAGAAAAACAAAATAGGAGTGTGATCAGGAATTTGTGGGGGATGGTGTACATATGTGCCTGGAGAGTTACAAATTGTGTAAACCTGGGGCTAATCAATGTTTTAACCAGTCTTCCTCAACTGATGCTATCCAAATGTGTAGGGACTAATGTTTTCTTGGTGGCAATAAGGAATTTATCTTACTGTTTTCTGATTTTTTTTCAACTTCCCAGTCTAGCCAAGAGTCCTTAAGATTTCTTAGTGGTCTCCCATCCACATACTATCCAGGTCTACATCTGCCAGCTTTTTCAAGGTCACTCCATGCTGCCACTCAGAAGGTCTCTTATGATGATCCTGAGCTAATCTAAATTTTAAATGTAAAGTTGTGTTTGTGTTTTTAGTCTGAAACATCATGATTATAAATGTAATAAACAATTCTTACTTTAGAAACTGTGGGAAAGCTCAACTTTTGGCATAATTTATGTGGATGAGAACTGATATGTTCATACCTTTTAGAAAAAAAAAGCTTTTTCTATATTTAACCAGTCTAGTTAATGTCAAAGTGGCTGCTATAGATTATTTGATTTTTTCCCAGCCTTATTTAGGCATATATGGAAAAGCGTTAGTAGAGAACAACTTGTTTCAAATCACTCCTCTTCCATTTGGTGCCATTTCTACGGAAAAACAAAATATATGCATTTCTTTGAAATAATTCTTAACGAGCATCAACTTCATTGTGCCCAAATCATTTTTTTATTAACATGAACAAACTCGTATTCTGGGAAGTCTCTTCAGAACAGAAAGTGCTGAGTGTTTCCATGGGAGAATTATGTCAGCTGGTCCAGGTCAGCCTAAATCCTGATGGATGAGTTACAAAATCTGCATGGAATTTGATGAATACTTGATTTGATGTTGCTGTAAATGGAGCAATGTTTGTGTCCTAAAAATGAGAAAGTGTTTAAAAAGTTTATTTTTCATCACATTTTTCTACCAGAATGCTACAATTAAATCACCCTGGTTCTAATCCAAGGATATATAAATAATAATAATAATAATAATAATAATAATAATAATAATAATAATAATAATATATTAAACTTGTATGCCATGGCAGAAGGTTTGCTGACCCTTCTAAATTTCAAGCATGTGTCAACACGCGCTACAGCAGCAACGTGCTATGGTTTAACATTTATGCTTTGCCAGGATCTTTCAATCTACACATGGAGCTAAGGTAAGACCAAAGCACATTTTAAAATTATTTAAAGTCGAGGGTGTTTTAAAAGCATTAAAGGCTTGCCCCTCTTAAGTCAGCTCACATATCAATATAAGCAACAGCATCACAGATATGGGTGGGGAGGTAGGGTAATGGAAGCAAGGTCAGGGGGGAAAAACCACTCCTTTGTATAAGCTTTGTGATGTTGCACACAGATACTAAAGGGACACAGCTTGCAGTGTAAGACAACACTTCTTTGTTATTCTCATCAAGTGGCAAGTTTCTGTAAATGCTGCTGCTAAGAAGAAATAAAACACTAAAACAAAATCCTGCAATATTTAACAACAGTTAAAGCACACCTTCAAAAATGCAAACCCATTGTTTGTTGAATAAGCAACAATTCGGGGATTACTGACTAACACTAAATCATAAACTACAGTTTACCAACTGCAGTGGCCATGAATAAGACAGAAGACAATGAAAAACTATTCTAAAACTATCAGGAACATTTTAGCAAAGTCTCCACTAGATGTCACTACACACTCTATGATTTACAGTACTTAATGTAAAGTGTTTTTCAAACTTGGCAACTTCAGAAGTGTGGATATGTTTCCTATTATGTGACAAAGGATAGAACCACTTTAGTTATAGAAGAGAGAGGAAGACAGTAAAAGACAAATGCATCCTCTGGTTTATTTATTTTGGTCCTCCAAACTAATTGTCAGTTTGAACCCAAACCAGCTATCATCCAGAAAGAAACTAAGGCAGTAGAGATGGAATCACTCAAGGTGAATAGGTGGGCAGTGAAATGCACCATGTAGTCCGGTGCATGCAACTGGAAACAAGTGTTCTGAGCTATTTTACATGTTTATATGCCTTTGTTGTGTTGGCAATGACTGCTTATCCGTTTGCTGTGAGTTAAGCCATAGTAATAAAAGACTTTCAAAGGAGCAATATGCAAAAGGTTTTAGATCTGAGTAAACGTGCATTGGATTGTACCGCTGGTTCTTCAGTGAGATGTATTGGAGACCCACTTTGGTTTCAAAGCATGACTTCTGGCATGGAAGGCATGTCCCTGAGGCAGAGAATTGCTGATATTTCTGAGTGATGAAGCTATGACACTTTCAATAGTTTGAAGACATTATTTTGTTACAGGTTCTCTATAACTGTTGTACTGTACAAAGAATAAAGGAAACTGTAGTTTCACTAAGTGATATGCTCCCATTGGCTCTTACATACTCAGCTTTGCCACTGTTCTTTTAATATTTGCATTGAAATACTAAATACTCATAAAAAGAAAAACCTACCAATCCACAGTATGGTCCAATGGATGGATAACTACTGTCAGGTCCGTTATAGAGTTTCAGGTAGTTGCTAATACAGTTGCCAGGATCATCAATGCTGATAAGAGTAAAATGAACAGTAACGATCCTTCCTTTCGGAGCTTTAATTGTCCATTCGCAATCAGTCTGATTCTGGTAAGAAGCTGGGTATTCTGGACTGGCTACTGAACCCGACTCGCCATATAAGATACCACCACAGGCTAGGAACAGAGAATGTAAGTTATTGCATTTTATGAGGGGGCCACTCTAGTCTAAATTTCAAGAATAATACAACTGCCCTGTGGATGTCATTTTGATCTTTTGTGGATTATGTTTTAATTTAAGCTTTAAACTGATTATTGCAATTTCTTTATTTATTTGTTCATTTGTTTATTTCTGATTTGTGTTTAGTTTGTAAATTGCCCCTACAAGTCTATGTGGTAGCCAAGTTGGTTGGTTGATTGATTGAGTGATTGATTGATAGAGCTGAAAACATTGTTGGTACCAGTTGGTGATGAAGTCCAAGTAATTTCATATCCTTCATAGGAAAGTAGGACATCACTTTTGAAGTGTAGATATACAACATGGTTTTTAGGAAATATAGGATTGGGTAAAGTATTTCCACAATATTTGCCAAACAGTGGTGAGCTTGTATCACTACCATTTCTGACCTTTAAAATAATATACAAAGATTCTGTTAGCAACAGTAAGATTGTCAAGGATGAATCAATAAGAACTTTTCAACTGATTCAGATTCTTTGATTTATCCTAGTTTTGACCAACTGAACACACCTCACTACCCAAGCAAACCTCCATATCCTATTTTAAGAGCTGATTTATACAGTGGTTTTACTGGAAATGTTTATCACAGCAGCAACAGAGTTTCTCCAGGCATGAACTGATGATCAAGACTGCTCTGAATGTTTTTTAGGGGTCAGGAGGGCCCTTAGGAATCACTCTGACTTAATGCCCATCCTAGAGCCAGACTTGGTGGGACATTGTTTATACAATTAGCAATTATACGAATAGCCTAGTTCAAACTGGGATCAGGTGTGAAAGACAGAAGACTGTAACTCTCTGCTTTCAACAGTAATACTAATTTGATTCTAGGACCAGCATCTGCTGTGTGTAGAAAATGGCTCATTGTGTGCTGCAATAGAATCTCCCCCCGCCCCCCCCCCGATGCAAATAGTAGGTTTAATTCCCTGATCCAGATCAAAATTACAGTGGGGGCAACTAGTTAAAATATGGGTGGCAATTCATAGGTTTAGTTGTGGTCAATCCGAAAAAAAAAAACGTGTTGGCAAAATTCATCAGTCTGAGCCATGCCCCTTTTGCTTGCAGTGCACTTTTTAAAAGTCATAAATGCAATTTAGTCCATGATGGCATTACATCTACTTTGGCCAAAGTTGGCCTGAGCTTGGTGGTGGCACACAAGTAAAAGTCACATCAAAGTTGCTACTAACCTCAAGATAGACTACGAACTTGAATCATGACATATGGGGGGGATACAGAGGATAAATTGGGGATCAGCAATCTTGCCAGGTGTTGGATACCATCTCATAATCTCATATGATATCCAACATTTTGCAAAACTTCACTGATCTTGTGTACAATTGCATAGTATTGTTGCTTGAAATGTGATGAAATCTCATGCAAGATATTTAGTGATTTATTTTTTTTGTGAGAGAGATTTTGGCTTTCTTTTTCTTTTTTTAATGAACTGAATGTTGGGTGTCTGTGGTCACCCTATAGATAGTTCACCAGTACCATATTGCCAACCCCCACTGATGTATAACCATACTATACCACTGATGTATAACTATACATCCAAGCTTTCATGAGGCCCACTGATGTATAACTATACATCAGTGGGCCTCATGAAAGCTTGGATGTGGTTCTCTCTGTCTCTTTCTCCCTCTTTACATTCTTCAGAAAAATGCTGAGAAAAACAAGTGCAAGAAACAATTGCCCTAAAGATCCCAAGACAGCACATGAGGTTAAGGGGAGAGGATGAGAAAATCGTGGGACAAGAATCAAATTATTGGCAGTTCTTTATGATGCACTTGCTCTTCATACCTCTAAGTAGTCATTTTGACACCCAATTTCCTCTAAATTAAAGGAACTGAAAAAGAGAGAGATGGTATGATTTATTGGGGATCGTAGAATAATTGTACAATCCAAGTTGCGTGGATATCGGTCAGGCCAGCCAGGACTTTTCAAATAACCAAATGACTGATTATATTCTCTGTTGCAACCTAACAGTAGGATACAGAACAAACATTTCTTCATTTACAATATGTTCCATTTTCATTTTATAAAAAAATATTTTTTAAAGTTTGTATGCTATTCTTCAAAATCAGGTTTTAATTCATTCCTATCCCTGATTCCATGCTTAATATAGACAAAAAAGAAAAGGGGGAAAAATTGAAAAAGAAACAATAATAATATATTATGTTGCATAAATAAATAATTTATCCTCGTTTTTAAATATACAAAATAATACAAAAGTTGCAAAATAATATTAATCTGTTTGCTGTCCTCCCCTTCTCAGTCAATCCATAATTTTTCATATAATGATCACTTCCAAGTTTTTGGTATATAATTCAAAAGTACATTTACATCTTTAAACTCTGTTCATCTTTGTAGCACCATGTTATCAAACCTATGGCTATTAAATGAAAACAGTGATGCCGCTAACCAAGATCAGCTTATAGCAACTTTCATGAAAAGATGTCTATGTGTAATAGTATGTGGGAAGACCTTCGGAGACTAGGCGAAGAGATGCTGCCAAGGAAATAGTCAGATAACAGACAGCGTAGCCCGCAATTGGATAGTGGGTGGGGCAAGAGGTTCAGAAGAGACCCTCCCTAGTTTCCCGCGCTGTAAAGGAGATAGGTGGCGGGGGGGGGGAGGATTGTACTTTCAGACTTGCAAGATTGATGTCGGCCTCATGGGGTAAACCAGACAGGAATCGCACCAGATGAGCTAATTCTACTTTATTGTAAAGCTACATTGACAGAATCTTGCAAGTCTGAATTTTTTTCTACAGTTTTGAGGGGTGATAAGCTGACCTGCCTGGGGAGTTGGATAGTTTGTGATTACAGAATGCCCCATCTAACTCTCAATGAATATTTGGGGAGGAGAGGTCATTTGTTTTGTTGGAGAGATTGTTCTGGTTTTTCTCTAGCTTTTTTCTGTTTTTCCTCCTCCTTATTTTTCTTCTTTTTTTTAGGTTTTCAAATTTCATGTCAGCCAAATAATGTTTTCTTCTACAACTCCATGCTAAGGAAGCCTAATACCTGTAAGAAACAGTGCAATAACTTTACCTGAAGCTTGATAGGAGAAGTGGAGTCCATTATTAATCATATAAGTATCTGATCTAAAAATTACAATGGCAGTTCGCCTGTATGAATAAAAATCCAGGACTGTAAAGTTCTCAGAACCGCAGAACCGGTGGACACGATCAGCATGTCCTTGACCACCCTGAAATGTGACAGAAGTACAAGTCTAAAATGATGAAGCATTTTAAAGTGATGCTCTAGAATCCAATTCACATTGCCCTCTATTACTGCAGTAATTTTTATTTTTGTTCTTTGAGAACATGACATGAGTGCTTTCACAAAATCAGTCAGGCACAAAAGACAAAGCAAAGTTGCGCTCTGCCATTTCTAACCCACTAGAATTCTTCCTATTATTATCTTAATTTAGTTTTGTCTTTATTTTGGGCTGAAGTCACCCAGTCTTTTTTCGCTCAGGATGTTTATGGGGCTTTGCAGTTTGCCAGCCTCCCCTTAAACTGAATAAAAATAAGTGACTCAATAAAATCAGATACAGCAAGAAACCCATCAAGTGTCCAAGGGAAATAGCCATGGACAAAATAGTGTTTCTTGCACTAGGTTGCCAGTGCTCACGAACATCAATGGCACTGAGTCACATTTTTTCTCTACCTCTACTAATACCTGAATCTCTGTGAGGAAATCTTTGTTTGTTTCATTTTTCCCTCAGACTTGATAGTGATAAGCAGTTCTTGTTGTCTTGGCAGAACTCTTTGTGTAATTTTTTATAAGTTTAGAAAGGGTACCACCAAACTTTTGCATCCATTTCCCATATTACTATTACCAAACTAGAGGTGAAGATAAAGCATTTGAACACAAATGGATAGTCTTGGAATTCTGCAAGGTGGGGAAGGACTGTTTAGTTCTTTTTTCTTTTTTACTATGGCCCTGACAAGCATCACTTCTTAAAACAGCCAGTTTGTAGAAATGTGCAAAATTCATCGATCCAGTAATGGACTGTTCCAGAGAACTCCAGAATATTCTATTTCCCTCTGGACCATGTTGCGTCTCCTTCAGACCATGTTTTTTTTCGGAGGATTGTTTGGTGTTTTCTGGAACTCAATTGTCTATTATGTCCTTCCTACTGCATGTGATCTTTTAGACAAAACTGACCTGTTTTGGGGCAAAACCATCCCCAGAACACCTTGAACTATTTGCAGTTTGGACCTCTGGAAACCACTGAACTGTCCCTGGAATGCCAGAGTCAAGAGAAGATTCAGCATGGTCCAGAGGAAAGCAGAATGTTTGTAATTTGTTAATCTGATCTGTCAGCATCTTCAGTGACTGAAGCAGTATATAAGACCAGTAAGGAAGGAAATATTCTGGAGTTCTCTGGAATGGTATTTTCCTGGTTTGACAAATTTTGTACATCCCTAGATATTTGCATTTCAAATAAAGTTCTCATTGGTGCTAATTAAGGTTTCCATTAAGATGCAAATGAAAACTTCAGCTATTTTAGTAGGGAGGGCATCAAGACTTTGGCAAGGAGAGAAGAGTTAAGTTTTTCCATTTTCAAGACTGCTTGAGTTTACCCATGACTGCTATTTACTAGCAATATATATATATTTGTATTGTTTTACTTGTTTGATTGTTTTTATTATTGTTAGCACAGAGTCACTGGTCTGAGATGGGCAGCTATATAAATTGAATGAATGAATGAATGAATGAATGAATGAATGAATGAATGAATGAATGAATGAATGAATGAATATTGCATTCAGATCTAATTTGGCACTTGCCATCAAGCAATGAAAGGTTTGAACAAAGAGGAGCTTTATAGCGGGCAAGTCATGGATCACTGTAACCCACATTGGGATTGCCACCTCCTCAACAATCTTTGTCTTAGCAGATGGCAGCATCTGCCCAGGTATGGAAGCATGGTTGGGCCTAGGAGCATCTCAGTGGGAGACCACTGGAGAATACCAGGGCTGAGGGCTAGACTGGTAAGTTAAAAAAAGAACTGGTAGAAGATAACAGCAAACCATTTCTGTATTGTCATTGAGAAACTACAGAGCTGCATTCCATTAAGTCACTGAGGCGCAAGTTTGACTTGAGGGTATCTTTACTTTTATTTTAACCTTTCAACCCATGAAAGAACATATTTCTAGCTATCCTAGGACTAAGACTAAGTGACTTACCAGTGGCGAGTCCTGGAACTCTAGGTAATTCTGAGAGCAATCTTGGCTGGGCTGAAGGTGGAATTTCAGGACTACTAGCTTGACCTGTTGCTCAGGAGGGGCATCAATTACCCATTTGCAGAATGTAAATGGTGGATATACATTTGGAAAATAGGGTGATGATACTGTTTGTATGGCAGCAGTGGCATTATAGATACCCCCACACAATCCTATAAAAGCAACAACACAACAGCTTAATTGATTTTGCAAGTTGGTAAGTACTGCAATTTGGCATCTTACAATATTACAAAGTAATATTGGCTTGAAAGTATGTTTGTACAAACTAATGAAACTGCCACAAGAAATGCGTTCAGTGCAAAGGACTTGACGACCCAAGTTTAAAGAAATTTATCTTTGTTGTTTAGATATAAAACAGAGGAATCACTTTTATATTGAAAAATCTGAAAGCCACATCAAAATTATGTTCTGCAAAATTAGACCCAAGAATTCTAAGCTCTACATTTTATAGTCACCACTGTTCTCCACTCAGGCTGAGAAGTATTAACCCTTTTAAAGGCTCATCAGAGAAGATGATTTTTTTTTCAATACTGTACTTAATTTTCTTAATTGCTCACTTTTAGATTCCCAATGGCTATATTTCTGAGACTCTCTGAAGTTATGTAAGTTAAAGGAACAATGATTTATTCCCAGAAAACTTTTTAGAAGAAATGTAAAATGATACTTACTATCGACAGTAGTGTGGGTAGCAGTGAAACCTGCTCTTTCTAAAGATGTATCAGTGACAAACTTAACAGTCAAGAAGTTGTCAGTAGAAAGAAAATAAGGTGGACGACTGGAGCCACAGAATGTTCCAACTAAAGTGGCATCTTCATTACTACCATCATATAGCTAAAATAACAGAAATACATAAAATTAGGCTTCTATGGCATCAGAAAAGTAACTGGCTCAATGAATAAGTGGATGATCATCTCTTTTTGATGCAACACAGTGGGTAGGTTAAGTGTCCTGTTATATCCAAGTCAGGAAACGATATCACCAGACCTGGTACCATGATTTGAAAGTAACTTCTGTATTTTGCTTGCTGCCTTGAAAAGTAGGTCAATAAATCAAAGATACAGACAACTAAGGATCCTGGTCTGTTTCCTGATTGAGATGTAATGAAAACTATGATTTATTAACCTAGGTTTACCTTCACAGTAGTTTATCAAGGTGGAATGAGATGGTATGAGAGCAGGATACACAAGCATAGTACTGTATTCATAAGGATAAGCCAGCATATGTACATCTGAGCTGAATCAATTTTATTTTGATTTCATAAAGAGGCATTTTCAGCAAAGGCAGGCACTTAGTAATTGCTTGTTAGCTTGCTGCCTTTGAATTCAGTTTTCTATCTTTGTGTCATGTCAGAACATTTCTTTTTAGATTTATTTGGAACTCATATCTTCCTTGTATCCCTAAGACAGTGTTTCTCAACCTTGGCCACTTCAAGATGCTGAAGTCCACACATCTTCAAGTGGCCAAGGCTGAGAATCACTGCCCTAAGATATGCTTTGGAGTGGAAAGAAAAATAGGCACAATTGCTTTGCAGTCTGGCATTTGGATGATCTTACCTTGACATAATCATATTGGCAATTTTGAAAAGATGCTGCTGCTTCTAGTTCAAAAGTGTCAAAGGTGAGATTGATCAGCTTGTTTATAGGTGCAACTAAAACCCACACACATTCTACATTTTTATCGTATTTCCCATCCTTGTTGGAATCTGGAGAGCCAAAGTTATGACTTGCATGGGTCAAGTAACCACCGCACCCTTGCTGAGGACCTGTTAAAAACAGAATGGTCATTTAGTAATATTTGATACTGCTACATTAAATGGCATCTTATATTTGTCATTACTTTCTCTCTCATACACCATTTATGACTTAACATTTCAGCATGGAATACATTGCTTTTATACAAAGCACACCTTTTACACAATCACACTAAACCATGGTTTGTGTAACAATAATTCTTAAATCAGTTGGATTTGAGTTTGCATTCCAAGCCAAAAGCAACCCAGTCCCATTATGCATGAACATTGCCATTATGTTGAATGTGTGGAGGAAGGAAGGAATAGTAGTATTACTATTAGCATTGATGGTAGGCAGCGTGACTGGCTCTGAAGGCCATCTGTTGCAAGACTAGTGGGCTTCCTTGTGCAGTTGGCTGGCTACTTGAGAACAGACTGCTGGACTTGCCCCAAGCCTGTTAATGTTAAATAACCGGTATGAATAGACTATTCTTGGAAAACTGTACATATATAGGGTTTTCTTACAATCTTGGTAAATGACTGACAATTATAGACAAATTCTTTCTCCTGTTGCATCTAATCATGACTCAAAATGTCCTGCCAACATCATTCCTCTGACATGTCCCCATGATGTTGCTGTTATGTCATCTCACCCGCGGTGGAAGAGTAAGACAACCTTAAGTTATCTTTGGCTGTTCCGAGATTAAAATAGTTTTGTCTTTTATTTTGACAGCATCCAAGAGCAGTCCCAAGGAGGGTAAAAATCTGTTAGGCTTTGTCATCCATTAACTTGAAGGGAAGTCATAGTGCTGGCAGGATCTGGGAACAGACGCAATAGAGGCAGTATAGGAGCTGGCAGTAGGGACAACACATTTCATACTGGTATAATTTTCTGCCAGCTGAAGGGTAGGTGAATAGCACTTCTATTCAGTAATACAGAAAGACCCAAAGAAAGAACAGTACTATATGAAAACAGGATTTATTCATAGCATTCATTGAATGTGTCAGTGTTATCAGCAAGCACAGTAAGTATTATCTTATTATACTCTGAACATTCTCTCATCCCATGAAGTGAAATAAGTGGAGATCTGCATGGAGATTTGGAGATTTAGCCAAATAAACCAGAATTCGTGAACAAGAAATGGAAAAATACATAGAATTTTGAGTACACTTTTGATCCTTCAAGATACTTCCTCTCTCCTTTCAAACAGTAGGAGGAGCTGTCTCTTTGCCTTCAGACTTATCAGCTATAATTCCAGTAAATTTCTGGGATTTGTCAATGGAGCTGTTGAAAATTAAGCTATTAGTTTTGTATGCAGGAACCTAAATGAATGTGGTTTGGTTATCATGAATTCTGAGACTATGGGACTTCAACATCTTAAAATTACATACTCATATTAAAATAGGTATACTTATGAGTTGTTTTTTCCCCCCCATAATGGGTAAAAAATCCTAAATCACTTTGAAGTTGAGAAGTTGTTAAATTACACTGAGGGATCAACTATAATTGGTTACAGTAACTGACATGCTATAATAAATAAAATTAGAAATGATTTTGTTTATACCATGGAACTGAGGGAGGGAGATATTTCAAGTAATTGCTGGATTCACCATTGCACTAAGCCATATTTTAACCATGGGTTGTTGAATAAGCCACAAAATTTAAGCCCAGCCTGGGGAAGGCACCTGCATGTTTCATATTATCAAAGAGATGGAATACCGATTTTATTTAAGAAAAATGTTATGATACTTATCAAAGTATTAAGCCCAAGAAAGAACACTTCTTCAGTTGCAGTATTACACCTGATTGCCTGGAGGTAATTTTTATTCACCATAGGAGAATCTAATTGCATGAGTACCCTGAAGTTAAAAAAAAGTAAAGACAATACTTTTGCTTTACAGGAATGTAATGCTATTTACAAAGGTTTTCCTATCTTTTTTGGCCCAGTGGATAGATTTGGAAAATTGAGAGCATGTTATGAGTATTCTCAGAAAATGTAATGGTATGTGGGAATGACCTTGGGAGACAGGGCAAAGAGACCAGCCAAGGTAACCATCAGATAAAAGGGAGCTGAGCCTGCAGCATGAATGTGGGAAGGGCAAGAGGCTGAGAAGGGACCCTCCCTTGTTTTGGGACTGTAGAGGGGATGTGGGGAGAGAAGTACTTTCAGACTTGCAAGATTCTGTTAATGTAGCTTTACAATAAAGTAGAATTAGCTCATCTAGTCATGTTTTCTGTCTGGTCTACCTAGTAAGGCTGACAGAAAATGGCTGCCAAGAGGGACAAAAACATTCAACTCATTTAATTGAAAGTAAACAGGTGAGATTGCTCCCCATTACCACAATGCTTCCTGCTACCTCAATTTATCTATGTTGCTTTCTGGGCATACTTCCAAACAAATTACTGGGCGGCACTCATTTAGCATTATTAATGTTCCAAGAGTGCCTTAGGAATAAAGGGTCTGAAATCATTCTTAGAAATAAAGATTATGCATGAAGCTTTTACTTAAGGAGCCTGGTGGATGTCCAAGGAATGTCTATAGGCAATTTGGGGCCTGCAGACACCACAATGAAGATCCTAGCTCTAGTTTGTAAATGATATCTCACAATCCTACTTTGTAATAGGTATATTCATAACACTCCTTTGAAATATTATGATTGTGTACAGGAGGATGAACTGCATTGCACTGGCAGAGGTTGCTCCTTAACAACCGTATCTTCATACCTGAGTTCTCCTTAACAACCTGTATAAAATAGCCAGAGAGATTCTGTATATAAAGGGTTTGTACTAGGCCACTGAGAATCCTGAAAAAACAAGGCTCTGAACTGGGCAGAACAGTGTTTCTCAACCTTGGCAACTTTAAGATGTGTGGACTTCAACTCCCAGAATTCTCCAGCCAGCATGCTGGATGGGAATTCTGGGAGTTGAAGTCCAAACATCTTAAAGTTGCCAAGGTTGAGAAACACTGGTTTAGAGAATACCGTACAGCAGGGGGCTCTCTTGAGATGCTGCAGTGAAGAGGGGAACATTATGGTGTAACCCACAGGATTGCCCTCATTGTATGAACATCTGGAAATGTGACTTTCAAAAGTAATATCTTTATAATAGGAAAGGGGTGGGGCAGCAGCTCCAAATTAGCTCCATGGACACAAACCAGCCTGAGAAACACATCTGGATCCTTGACAGACTTCAGATGACTCAAAATTAATACACTGGTACATTTTTCAGGCTAGAGTTCAAGCATTACAAAAGACCATTCTGAATGAAAAAGAGAAAGAAAATAACAGCAATTCTAGCCCAAAGATCTGTATATTCCTCAAAGGGCGGGAAACATCCACCATAGTTTTTCTTTGTTTTCTAAGCCACAAGCAGTGCACGATTCTAAGAATGCAATCAGAACTATAGATTTGGATTTGTAGATGCAGCATTTAGTAATCACCCATCCTCTGCTACTGAAGCGTGTTGTGCAAATAAAGTGATAGAATAATCATATTAACTGTATTAAATTATTATAACTCAATGTTAATTTAACTTTTAATTAAGTGTAATTAATTCACTGTACTAGGGCTATTTAAGCAGCCTGAGCACTCACTAGGTAGACTGTGTACTTGGCTAGCTAGCAATCTAAGCCACAAGGCTCTTGGAATAAAGCAACCAGGTCATGGTTTGGGGGATCACAATCCTACTACTTTTTATATAAAATAATGTGAGGATGGTTCCATAGAGTTTGCCTAACTCAAGCCTGGATTTACTCATGAAGTAAGGAAGCAGATGCTCCCATCTCTATTCCACACAGAGCAGCCAACTAGACTAGTGGTAGTGTCTTACTTCAAGAGCTGAAGTGGGGGGATGTTGAGGTCTGTTTGTGGAGAATAGGCTCCCTTTTGGGGGTCTATGAGGCAGGCTACATTACACCCAGTTTTATGCTCCATTAGCTGCCACTCACTTCCCATAGCTTCAACTCCCAGTCCTTCTTTCTGCCCTAGTCTTTTTCTTATACATTTCTTATACATACCTATTATACATATATTTTATTTATTTACTCAATTTATCAACCACCATCTCCCTTTATCCAAGTGACTCTAGGCAGTGTACACAAGGTTAAAAAACAATAAATAAATACATTAAAAAGTATAAAAATATTTTAAAAAAACAACCAAGTGGAACAGAAAATAATGGATGAAGGGAAGTTAAAAATAATGGAGCCACCTCACTAGCTCACCCATCCCCTGGGGTCTCCAGGCCTGCTGACACAACCAGGTCTTGAGGGACATCCAGAAGCTCAACAGTGAGGAGGCCAAACTCACCTCAGGGGGAAGAAGGTTCCACAGCATGGGTGCCACAGCAGAAAAGGGCCATGTATTTTCTTATAGATTCTTATACATTTCTTATACATACCTATTGCTTTGATTTATGAGTTACTGGCTTCTTCAGAAAATGTAGTAATCAAAGCAATTCATTCTGTTAGGAGGAAAAAATCTACAGCAAGACCAAAATAGGACATGGCCAGAACTCAATGAATAACTTTCAAGTTCTGGAAAATGCAAAAACTTGCCTATTTTGTGATGGCTGAGTAGGTCCCATTAAAGTATTGTATATCTTTGTGTTTTGGATGTTTTAATAAAATAACTGAAGGAGGGCCTAGATCTCTTTCTAAGCTCCAAGTAGCAGCAACTAGAGCAGGAGCATTACTTTCCATTACAAAGTTAATCATTCTTGCAATAATTCCTCATTACTAATTTGTTGGAAACTGATGGAAAGCAGTTAAAAGCCCAAGAATGAGCACTGGGATGTTGGCTTAAGTATAGCTCACATATGCCGCAATAGAAGTTTTAGGACAGCAGCGATTATTCTGGTTCCAAGTAAAAAATAGGGTTTTTTTGTAATTAGTGGTATGTTTGCAAGATAGCAGACAGAATTGGTAGGAAAGGCACCACTATTCATAAAGAGATGAATGATAAAAGAATTACATTTAAAATAGAGGTATTTTTCCCCATTCAAAGTATGAAGAATATTCCATCTATTCAGTCCAACTAGAGATTATTGTAATTATAAACAGATCTTTGGGTAGAAAACTGGCAAGCATGTCAAGTACAATGTAGATTATCCCCTATAAATAGCTCTTGCTTCTCACATATTATCTGCCCCTCATCACCACAGAAATTTCACAAAGCTCCAAAATATTAAAGGAAAATTCAAACAGATAAAAAAAATCACTTCTATTCTCAAAAGGTAAACAAGAATTAGAAGCAAACAACTGTACCAAAAAAACCAGGAAGAGCTCTTATCATTGATCTCTATCCCTTATGGACTGGAAACATAAGAAACAGAGAACCAATGTGGTATAGTGCTTAAGGTTTGATTATGTAATGGTATGTGGGAAGGGCCTTGGGAGAGTGGGTCAAGAGATACTTCCAAGGGAATGGTCAGATAAGAGACAGCATAGCCTGCGGCTGGATAGTGGGCAGGGCAAGAGGCTCAGAAACAAACCTCCCTAGTTTCTTGGGCTGTAAAGGAGACGGCGGGAGAATTGTACTTTCAGACTTGCAAGATTCTGTTAATGTAGCTTTACAATAAAGTAGAATTAGCTTATCTGGTCATGTTTCCTGTCTGGTCTACTTGGTAAGGCTGACAAACTAGGACCAGGGAGATTGAAGTCCACCCTCAGCCATGGAAGCTCACAGGGTGACTTTGGGCCAGCCACACTCTCTCAACACACCTGACTCCAGAGGGTAGTTGTAATGAGGAAAAATGGAGGAGGGAGTGCTACACATGCCACCCTGAGCTCCTAGTGGAAAGGAGGGGTGCACATCTAAGAAATAAATGAACAGGACACTTGAGGTTACTGCTGAAAACAAGTAGCAAGAATTACTAGGCAAATCAATATTTTAGAATTTTAAACATAGGTAGCCTGATTTTATGGTAGGTTTCACACATCACACTTGAACATAATGTGGTTTGCCTAGCTTTGGCTTATAATGTTCTGTGAATCCAACCTTATGAACTGTAAACCATGGCTTATACCTTAGTGTAGTATATAAACCTCACCAATTCTGGTTTATTCTACAAAAAATGTTAAAGAATCAAACCATTGCCTACAAGTAAATCCCTCTTTATGGCAATAAGTATAGCAATGCATTTTAAGATTATAGACATGCTGTGGTGCAGAAATTTATTATAGAAAAAACTGGTGCCTTTTGATCCATTATTTACCATCTGAAAAGTACCAGCAGGGAGCCAGTACTTGATCAGACATATTTCTTTGCAGAGATTTTCAGATTAGTTATTTATTTTTTTAGATTTGGAGGCTGCCTGACTCCCAGTCAGCTCTGAATGACTCATATCCAAGGACAGGAAACAATGAAATAGAACCATACCCATACACATCCATATACATCCAGAAAAAACACAAATGAAATTATACCACCATGCAACAATCTCCAGACCAAATCTGTGTGATAGAAAATTATGAAATGATTTTAACTGTGATAAATTACTTCCAAAATATGTTATCAGTTTTGACGTAGATTGCACATTTTTATAATACAGAATCATGCATAAGGTAACTTAGTTTTAGAAACAGAAAACTGAAGAACACTGTGTTGATTTTTCCTCCTAGATATATTTCAATGGAAACATCTGCCAATGTTTATCTGCCAACAGAGATGCTTAAAATAAAGATGTTTTCATTAAGTTAAGAGAAACAAGGGGACAGACTCCTAGTGTACATCTCCTTTCAAATTAACAAACTGCTCATCTCTCAGTAAAATTTACAACAGGTAAAGCACAGATAATCATTTCAAGTAACATAATTTGTGTGAAGGTCTTAATGAAGATGAGAGGCTTTCTGAGGAACGGAAATAAACAGTGTTTAGATTACTTCAAATGAGTTTGCCATTTCTGTTCTCTTCCTTCCAAGAGTTCACCTGGATTACCAACAACATTAAACAGAACACTTTAATGAGATTACCCAGTCTTGCTTTACTAATACATTCCAGCCACTAAATAACATACTGGTTATACTTTAATGAATAATTGTGTTTCAGACTAGCTATGCAGAAGTTGTACTAATCATAAAAGCTTTTAGGTTTCCATTTATAATGGAGTTGATGGGAGTTCTTTTAAGGACTTGTTTCAGACTGACATGCTAGGTTTTGATTCACCTGCTTCAAATTTAAGTAGACTTAAAAAAAAAAAGATATTTGACCTAGATGAGAAACAAGTGGTTCAACAAAGAATTGTGAACTGCTGTTGATCAGGCAATGTTGCAACAATTTAGTGAGGATTGAAATTCATTTTGACACTTGTATGTCAAAATACACTTGGTCCTCACATAATGGCTGAAAATTCTGGAACTTGTGGTCTTACCACAAGTAGAGGTGACCTAGTTGGGATAGGCTGCAGTAGATGCACCTTATTCTGTATTTACAAGTCTTACCAAATTGAAAAGTGTTTAATAACATCCCTGGAGAAGGCAGGCATTTGTGGGAATATGATCCGTGGCAAAGAACACAAACCTCAGAAAGATATCTTCTGTTTCTTTCAATCCGTTACAAATTAAAAACAGCTAGTAGCTGTGTGGGGGTAGGGAAGGGCTGAGGTTACAATGACTCAGTGAAATACTATGTTCTGCTACACCACAAAGGCTTTTTATGTCAGCAAATCTGGAGTGCTTCCTTTACAGACTACTTTCTCCAAACTCTAAATTAATAGAGGATCATTTCAGTGTGTAGAGGATCACTACATCAGGCTGTTGTGATGGGTGGTTATTTTCAGCTAATCATTGATGGTATTTGTGTATTAAAAAAAGACTGGATTGAAAATCATCCCATTAATGTTACTCAGAATTAATTTTTAAATTCAGAATAAATGAATGACTAACCATAACTCTGTAAAATAAGTATTAGCATTCTTTCATGGGGACAAAATCCAAGAATCTGGCTTAGATCTGATAAGTGTTCCTTGAATATGTTGCTTTTCTACAAGCTTTTCTGCATGATCTTCGAGTGAGATTCCCCTGAACTGAATACAACAATTTTATATGTAATCCAATACTTAATTTCATTGTGCACACTTGATCGTCTTTTCTCATGAGATAGAAGACTGTGTTAAAGAACTTCCATCCTATTTCCAACCTTCCCTTTTTGAAGAACATTGTTGAGAAGGTGATTGGGTTACAGTTACAAAGTCTCTGAAGGAAATGGATTATCTAGACCCTTTTCAGTTGAGTTTCAGGTTGAAGCTAGTACAGAGACAGCATTGATCATGTTTGTGAATGACCTGTGGCAGAGCCAGAATGGGAGAGGTGCAACCATCCTGGTTCTTCTTGATCTCTCAGCAGCTTTTGATATTACTAATAATGGTATTCTTCTGGAACAACTGCAAGGAATGGGAGGCACAGTGTTACAGTATTCTCCTACTTTCTCCATGGCCAGTTCCAGTCTGTGCTGGTAGGAAATACTGTAGGTCAAGCCCAATGCCTCTAATTTGTGGGATGCCTTGGGGCTCAGTACTTTCACTCCTCCTATTTAACATTAACATCTGCTAGAAGGGCCTTTGAGCACATTCAAAGTGTGTCATTTGCTCCCTCTCCAGGACCAAGAGGACTTTCTTATGGTCATTCATGCTTTGGTCACCTCATGGTTGGACTCTTATAATGTGCTGTATGTGAGCTGCCCCTGAAAACCATTTGGAAACTATAGCTCATTCAGGACACAGTGTCACAAGCAGTGATGAGCGGGCATGCCATGCCCATGAAACACCTAAGCTTCATTGGTTATTAGTTGGATTCTGGGTGCACTTCAAGATACTGCTTGTCACCTTTAAACCCTATATGGAATAAGGCCTAGTTATTCGAGGGATCAACAGTTTCTCATGATTTCTGCCCACTCTGGAAGATCAGGTAGAGCTGGCTCTCTCCTGGTCTCATACATTAAGCAATGCCCTCTAGCAAGACTCAGGAGGCAGACCTTCTCTGCTGCAGCTCCTGGCCTCTGGAATAGTATCTTCCCCTCTCCCCAGAGATTTGCATGGCTCTCACCTTATCAGCCTTTAAAGAGCATTAAAAATATAGCTTTTTTTTTTTTTTTTGCAGGCCTTGGGTTAGGATGACTTGGGGCCTTCTATCTGTTTTTATTTCTGTGGGTGAGGGACAGAGCTAGATGTTGTTTCCCTCTGGAGGACACCATCTTTGGGGGTTTTATTTTAATATTTAAGTGTTTTAAATGTTAAACCAACCAGGCATTAAAAGTGGGTAGCCTAGAATTTTGAAAAACAAATAAATAAGACTGCATGTCAGTCTTTTGTTTTGCATTGTTCTTGCTCTCTTTTTAGATGTTTGTAGAGCAGGAACAAAGACAAACCTGGGGGTGACCATCCCACCTCTCTCTCACACTCATTCTGTAGACACTTCCTATTGTCTCTTTCTGCCTCTCCTTGCTTTACTCAGCAGTTTGCCCATGGATCAACTGCTTTAGTCTGAGAACCCTGGAACGACCAAGAGGTGAGCAATCTCATAACAACTGACTTGTATTTAACATGTTAGGAGCTCTTCATCTGGATATAATTTTACCTATTGTCTCTCTGAAAGATGCTTCCCATCCATTGGCAGCTCCAAAGGCATCTGTTCTAAATACTAGGAGCAAGCTGTTTGAGGAACTCTTGATTGGAGAAGGAAGGATTGTACCACAGAATTTCCCAAGTAGTGGAGAAGCAATGCTTGGCCCATCATACACTGCAACGTAGTCTTTGAGACAAGATGAAGAGACCTCAAGGTGAAAGCTGTTGAATCTGTAAAGCAGATTTAACACATATCTATGCAGAAGATAGCAGCAACAGATATAGGTTTGGTAACTAGTAGGTGCCTTGTGAAGGCAAATGCTGTGCCATTTTGGCTTACCTTAAAGCAGTTTGAGACTTGTAATAGTGAAAATATTAATACCAACAAGCACATCCTCCTTCACTATCTTTTAACATTAAACTGCAGGTTCATTGGCTGATTCTTCTGTCAATGCTTCTTTTGGGGGAACTTTTTTGGGAACTTTCAACACCAACTTTCTTTCTCATTTGTACTTCTTCAAAGTGCAAGTCATTGGCTGGTTCTAACACTAACACTAATGTGCCTTTGCAAATCTGCTCTTCATATATATTGGCTGCTGGTTCTGCTGGATATGGTTTCCAGGCTGGGTTCACACAAAATATTAAACCCTATTTCCAGGTTAACAAAAGATAATTCCTGTCTTCATATAAAATGCTATACTATTTTTTTATCATGTGTGTGTGTGAACTCAAGGCAGTGAACGTACCTAATACTCCTGCCTCCTATTTTCCCCACAACAATATATGTGAATAATACAGCATTTTATATGAAGACAGGAATTATCTTGGTTGTGTTAACCACATCATTATGTTAAGCCATATTATGATATTTGTTACTTATTATAATACAGCTTAATACAATGGTGTGGTTGCCATAACATGCTGAGACAATAGCTGGGTCCATGAGACCCTGAACCATGCTACTCAAACTCAAGTTGTCATTTTCTAACCTGCTGGGCAACTATAACTAATGAGTTGTAATTAAGCATTTCAGAGCACACCTTGTTTTTCTACTTAAAAAGAAAACAGCATCAGTTGTTATTGTTCACTAAAAATTGCTTTTGACTTACGTACTTGAGTGCCACTATTTTGTTATTTCCAACAGTTATGTAGTATGAACAGTTCATATTGTGATGATACTCGGTGAATGAATGTGTAGGGCTCTTGATTTTGCCCCTGGAGACATTAAAAGCACCACCACAAGCTTTGGTGAAAAGCACAGAAGAGATAAATGAAAAATTATGACATTGTTATTGTCCAAGAAACATCTTTATCAGATAGACACATACAGTATATAGTACATATATGCACAAGCACAATTCTATTTAGTTGGTACTTTATCTGAAAGTTCTTATTTATTCACTCAGTTGCAAGTATTTTATTGTAAATCCTGGATTAACACTTCAAGCTACGTGCAGTCATTCATCAATCAATCAATCAATCAATCAATCAATCAATCAATCAATCAATGCCCTTTAACTGCTAAAATCCATAATATATGAATGGAGGTAAGGCAAACATGAGAGCCAGTTTGGTGTAGCAGTTAAAGGCACTGGGCTAGAAACCAGGAGACTGTGAGTTCTAGTCCTGCCTTAGGCATAAAGCCAGCTGGGTGACCTTGGGCCAGTTATTCTCTCAGCCTTAGGAAGGAGGCAATGGCAAACCACTTGTCCATGTAGTCATCAGGAGTGACTTGAAGGCACAACAAAAAAGACAAACATAAACCATGTGTTAGATATAAATGAAGTTATTTGTGCATCTGATGAACTGGGATTGATTCATGATATAATAAAATTGATTTTAAAAGTGCCACAGTTTCTTTTTTTTTTTTAACTGTGCATCAGTTCCATTAAAATGAATGTGAAAAGTTAGTCATGAGTAATGTATTAATTTCAATTGTTTGGTTAACTTCTTTTGTATATAACCTCATAGAGGTATTTATAATTATGTTTATTATATTATTTATATTCTGCCTATCCTATAGGAGTGCAGGTAATCCTCAAAACAATCTTACAAAATGGCTAGGCTAGAATGAGCAACTGACAATACCAGCCGGTGAATTCCAAGATTCATAGGTGGGTTGAATCTGGTTCCATTATCCCCTCCAACATCTTAATCACAGCACCCCTTTATTTCCTTTTCCAGTTAAAAAAACAAACAAGTGCTTAAGATAGCTTCAAGAAAAAAAGTATAATTAACAATAAAAGTACCTAAGGTACAAAAAGGTCCATATAAAATATAACAAACCATACCAATGATAAAGAAGAGAACCAGCACACATATACAAGAAATAAATTGTAAGTTGAAACTCTGTGTAAATTAAAATTTTATCAGTAGATGACAAAATGTTGTAAAGAAGGGGATGGTGCAGAAGTTCTCATTGGGAGTTATACAGCATATGTGCTATACTTGTAAGAGACCATGTTCTGATCAACCAAGATTTAGTTAGAGATGGGGCCAAAGAAGGCTTCCCTTAATGACTAGAAAAACCAGGTAGCCTCATGTGGGATGAAATGGCCATTTTTTTAAGGGCTTGTCAGTGAATATTTCCTACCTCCCTGCTTATTTATATAGTGCCTGGGAATGTCTTCCACATGCAGTCGGTCCTTCAGCTGGATGCAATAGGAGGTTTTCACTTTTCAAAAGGGGCACAGTTGAATGGCTTTCTGTTGTATGACTCTTTCAGGATGAAAGTTGATGTCCTCTTCTTCAAGATCCACTTAACAATTTGCAACAGCAGAAGCCACAGTACATTCAAGCTTCTTTTTCATTTCCCATAATGGCTTTTGCCAAGTCCAAGAGGTGAAGCTTTATTCCGTTTCACAACTCAGCAATTGTACTCTGTTTTATAATCTCGACTTGGCAAGCCACACTTTGGCCCTCTTGACAAATGGCTGAAACCCACAACTACCCAAGTTCTAAAGAATAGCCATCACATTAGCCACAAACATTTGCAAAAATTCTTTAAAGGACAATGCCTATCCCGGCTTTCTGTCTCCATTTTCAGCTGCAATGGGGTGGGGTGGGGTGGGGTGGGGTGGGGGGTCTATTGAACACTGCACTTTGGACTGTTGGGAATTAAACGACTTAAACTCAGAAAATAAAAGAATGGAATTCTTAATAAGCAAGCAAAGATAAAGATACACACACCAGCCACTTTTTTT
This sequence comes from Python bivittatus, assembly GCF_059951505.1. Classification (NCBI taxonomy): domain Eukaryota; kingdom Metazoa; phylum Chordata; class Lepidosauria; order Squamata; family Pythonidae; genus Python; species Python bivittatus. The sequence goes on along the minus strand of NW_028277088.1, from coordinate 20,187,168 downwards.
GCCTTGTTAAGAATAAAGCTGATAGGCAACAAAGTTAATTGCTAGAATCTGCTTTAGAGGAGACAAAGCATCTAATAAAAAGCTGTAGTCATACTTCACTAATGTCAGAAAGTCAAAGGTCAGATAGCAGCATCCAATTTGAGTGAGTTATGAAGGACTTTGTCATCCTTCGTTGTTATTCTGTCTAGCCAGTGGCTATCAGGGTGACTAACTTTGAACAAAGATTGTTTATGTTCATAGGCAGTGGATTTTTATCAAAGAGAATGCAATCCCCTGCATTTTCTAATACTTCGCTTATTTGGTAAATGACAGATCAGTTCCTCCATCTGTTACCAACCCAAACTGAGATGAAGTACATATTTATCTGCATTAAGAAGAGAACTGATTTGGTGTAATGGTTAAAGGCACTGGGCTAGAAACTGGGAGGCCATGAGTTCTAGTCATGCCTTAGGCATGAAGGCAGATGGGTGACTTTGGACCAGTCGCTATGAGTCGGAGTCAAGACTGACTTGTAGGCACAAGTAAAATAAATAGTAAGAACATTGGCTGAGAAGTCATCATCAATTGAAAAGAACAAATCTTTTTGATTGCTTCCCTTCCTGACCTATTCAATGTTTCATAGTAAATTACAATTACAGCAGGCTTAGCTGTGATCTTTGACTCTATGGTCTTCAAAGTAGCCTCTCAGCCTCAACAACAGTGATTCCTACTCTGTTGTTTCTTCTCATCTACATTTTCTGGCTTGCTTACTCTAACCCGGGGTTTTTCAACCTTGGAACTTTGAGACGTGTGGACTTCAACTCCCAGAATTCCCCAGCCAGCATTCTGGGACTTGAAGTCCACACGTCTTAAAGTTGCCAAGGTTGAGCAACCCTGCTCTAACCATTTCTTCAATCTGTTTTACTTCACTTCTCCACTGAACTGTCACTCTGTAATCTCATTGTTCAAGTGAGTGCTTTGACACCCATTTGCCCTTCCTATTCTTAGCATCCCTCCTGCCTACCATTTCCAGCCAGTATTATTTTTGTCTGTGCTGGAATTTAGGGAAACAGAGTCCCAAAATATCTGGAGAAATCATGTTACAGACGGTGGGTCTAATCAATGTTATCTCCCTGATGTTCTCCGCACTGAAGTAGGGCTGTCAGATTTGGGTTGCAAAAAGGAGATAATTATTAGATAGTAGCAATGAGATACAGAATACTCTAACCCTTTGCTGCCATCTTGTGGCTGACTGGAGTTTTGCAGCCCAGATCTGGTAGCCCTAGTCTGGACTATTTCTGGGGTGAAAGAGAAAGCAAAATATTTCACCTGCCCTACTTGCTGTTGTCTCTAAAACAAAGACAAACAAACCAAACAGAACTTAACAAAACAATATCCATACAAGATTTTTGCAGAGTGGTGTCATCACTGCTCCAAAGAGGATTAATTATAAGGGGATTATTGAGGACACTGACCAATAGGTTCAATACTTGGTGACCTGGGTTCAAGTACAATCTCTGCTCTGTCACTGATTTCTGTGAATGGAATAGCAAATTAAGGCAAATGTTTTGGCTTGGCCCTGCAATATTATTTAATAAACTGTCTCAGAATGCATATTCTTCTAAACTATTGCAGTAGGAGTTGTTTGCCAAGTAAATTTCTTTGCCATATCATTTTACACTGCTAGAAGTTAATGAAATGAAATCAACCTGGAAAAATGCACTCTCAGATTCACAAGGAGCTCCACTCCATTTATGTAATGCCCTATTAAGCACAAATGCTGGGCTAGGCAGAGTGGTGGAATTTTGTGTTATTTATCCATTGTCGGATTGGTAAGAAATGGTCTTTTGTAAACTCTCTTTCTAGGTTCAGAACAATCACTGTAAATCAACAATTGCTTCAATAACACCAACTGTAGTACTACTTTAACTGTGGTACTACTTTATTAGTCTAAAATTGTTAAAACCTCTGCTTTAGGCTTGCCCTGTGCTGAAGTTGTAACTTACAAATAGGCTATCTGCAGACTTTAACAATGAAGTTCATTATTACTTAACAAGGAAGAATTTAAAGAGAAAAAGTGTAACAATATTTTCTGTAATGTGTAACAGATTTCAAGAATATTTTTGGAGATGTAGCATCTTTTAAAACTGACCTTTTTAAAAAGCAATGCAAACATAGAATTAAGTCCATCTTATTAACTAATTTGACATTTGATCAATGCTAACTGCTATATGTATATTATCTCTAACAATGGGGTTGTCTTTTGTGAAATAAGGCACAAATAGCTATGAGACTAATGATTAAATCTTCAGTATGTTTATCCATATGTAAAGTTCAGAGTTAAAGCGACTTCCTTCTGAATAAAAATACAAAAGTTAGAGCTGTACATATAGGTTACATTATCACTTGGTCCCAGTTCCCCTAAACCTCTTGGTCCCCTTTCTGATTTAGAAAAACTCACAAGGACATGAGTGTGTAACTTCTTCTAAACAACATTTGGCTCTTCCACTTTCAAAGTGCTATATTTGCGGCTACTCACAGATTACTCTATAGGTGACCAAAAATCCAGTGCCGACAGTATGGGAGTCTGTGTAGAAATTCAGCAGGGCAGATCCAACGATGCTGATAGGATTAGGGATTTCATTTCCACAAAGTGTCTCAACAGGATATTGATTAACTGCGCTCCCTTTGAAGATCTTCACTCCATCAAAAGCACAAAATTCAAAAGCATTGTGAGCTGAAATGGAGAACAGTTTATCAGTATCTTGTGGATCCGTTTACTCACCCTGTGTTCCTTTTGATCCACATTATGGAGCAAAGTTTATATTACATGGTCAGTGATCATTACTGATAAGTCAATTCCAATAAGGAATAATAGAAGTGAAATCCATTTTTTCCATTAAAAATAAGGCTTCTTTGTGTGTTAATTGTATGAAGGGGATTCATATGAGTGAAGGAACAAAGGTGCTGGTCCTCCCTATGTCCAAAATTGTGTCTGGATATGTAAATTAAGGATTTATATGTATGCCATGCAATCTAGGTCCATATGTTTGTCTTAGATGTTCATTTTTAATGCTTGTACATATGATATTAAAGGTAGAATGGGAAGAAATGTGAGCCCAAAAACATAGTTATAGAGAACAGAAGAATCTATTACTAATTAAGTAACAGTCTTTTTTCAGTATATTTTTTGCAGAAGCTCAAACCTTTCTTCTATTTTGAATGTCAAGGTTTTTAAGTTAATTGCCACAGAAATTAGTCACACAACTAACTTGTGACCCAGTGTTTTCAGTGGGATAGTCACAAGTAGTGCTGGCAAAAATGGGCCTTAAGCACTTTAAGATAGTGATGTAATACAGAGAATAAAGCATACTGGTGAATTATTTGGCATATCATGGTTTTACTGCCCCAAGTATACATAGATTAAAGATAAAGCCACTTACTGTTCAAAGCTCAAAACTGCCTACATTTTTACAAAGCCCAACTTGAAATGTACTTTTCAGAATGAAATCAGGAAATATACATGATTTGTTGTGCTTTTAGTCATACTGGCTGGGAATTATAGGACCTGTTCCATAGAGCAGTGTTCCTCAACCTTGGCAACTTTAAGATGTGTGGACTTCAACTCCCAGAATTCCCCGGCCAATGGGGAATGGCTGGGGAATTCTGGGAGTTGAAGTCCACATCTTAAAGTTGCCAAGGTTGAGGAACACTGCCATAGAGGACCAGTTTGGGGAAGGCTACAATAGGGTATGGTAATGTGAATGAGGTTTTAAGGAAGACATTTAGCCTGAAGAACTAAGAAAGAAAGAAGAATGTATTGGGAAACAAACACAAGCCCCTGATATGGAAGACTTCCTAAGAAGGGGGTGACATTTTTTTACTTCTGTAACACTTGGAGGGTGGGGGCAGGGTGGTATTTCTTTGTGATAAACAAGAAACAAGTTAACAAATAGTTGTTTTGGATTTCCACAATAAAGGCATGTGTAAAAAAGATGTATCAGCTTTTCAGCAAGCTCTCCTACTCCTTGTGTTGAAAATATCCTTCTTAGTAGAGGGAACCCAAATATTTTGAACTATGATACTACTACTAAGCAATTAAATCTTGCAACACAGATAATGAATAAAGCTGATTGTCTAGTCACAGCTGCAGAAAGGGCACATTAAATAAGAATATTAATAATGTAAAGCAACCCTCTTCATTTTAAAAGAGTTAGTTAATTTATACCTCATTTGAAAATGCTGGACTTTCAATGGACTGACCTGGGAGTAAGTCCCATTGAACTTAGTACCTAGGATTTATTTCTCATGTTTTTTTTAAATACACACCCACCCACAAACACATACCAATGCTTGCATGGTCAATATACATTTTTTTTTACAAATCAATCAATCAATCAATCTATCTATCTATCTATCTATCTATCTACCTACCTACCTACCTACCTACCTACCTACCTACCTACCTACCTACACATACGCGCATGCACACACACACACATTTGTGGATATTTTTTTTGCATAATCAATATTATTATCAAACAAATGTGATATTATAAAAATCACAGGACTCCCAGCTAGGCTGAGAAAATCCTTTTTAACTCGTCAGTGTAAAAAGATTTAATAGATTGTACTACCATTGCTTAATGAAAATTAGGCCATGGCTTCAATAGGTTATTGACAACCTGGTCATTGCATATGGATAAAATACTGTGAAAAGCAATTTGGTATGATCTTACACATCTTTTCATCACAATTCTTTTTGTTCACATGCACACAGTCAAAGTACATCACAAAGAATCATGATCTACATGGTTCTTAAAAATGAAATTATTCAGTATATCAGATTCTTCATCTTCATATATTAACTACTGAACTGTAAAATTAAAATATTGGCCACTTACACTGAAGATCAAAATTTTCAAAGTTTAGGATTACAACATCCTGGGATTCTGCCTCTATAAAATAATTGCAGTTCAAGTTGTTGTCATACTGGCCAGGGAAATTAGGAGAAACAATGCGACCAGATGATGCCGTCAGATTTGCCCCACAACCTGCAAGTAAGTAGGATCCAAGAAATACAATTAATTCTACAGAAAAATAATTCAAAAGAAGAAAACCAATAATCTATACAAGGCCAAAATTTCTGCTTATAATGGTGCAATTTCAAAGGCATATAAAAAGACTTTTCTATTTTTCAAATTAGTAAGTGCAAGGATGTGCAAAAGATTGCATGCACTGAACATTTTCAGATGGTTAAGTTGGAACCAAAACATACATGTTTCCTACATTTGGTTGGTGCACAAAATAAGGCTGCTTTGGTCTGTGTACAGAATACACTGGGGCTGTTCCAGACAGAAAGGCTTTAGCAGGTGGAGTGGGGAAAATGATAAAAGAGGGATAAAAGAGGGAGGAAAGGGTAAAACAGTGTGTTTCATCCCCCTCTTCTGCTCAATAGCTTACAGCATCCTCTCTGACCCCGATCTTCCTAGTCCCTAGGAAGGTAGCAGGTAGACAAGCCAGTAGGATATATCACATTGGGAGATGCTGAGGGAAGAGAAGGATGAAATATACCAGCTTTGCCTGCTTTCCCCATCCAGCTTTGTTTCAGCTGAAATCTTGGACCATTAAAGCAATGTGGGTTTGGATTCTACCAAACCATGGCTGATCCAAAATGGTTCCACCAAACCTCTGGAATGTGATGGATTGTTCCAAGTTTGATAGTTTATTATTTTTACAAATGTTGCCCAGTAAAACAATGCTTAAGTTTGCTTAGCATTAATTAACACTGCCAGGAATTATAGCATTATAGTAATTAAGTCTTAAGAGCTAAAGAGAGCCAGTTTGATGTAGTGGTTATAAGGCAGCAGGCTAGAAACTGTGAGTTCTAGTCCCACCTTAGGCACAAAGCCAGCCGAGTGCCCTTGGGCTAGTCACTCTCCTGCAGTCCTAAGAAGGGGGCAATGACAAACCACTTCTGAAATCTTGCCAAGAAAACTGCAAGGACCTGTCCAGGCAGTTGCCAGGAGTCAATACTGACTTGAAGGCACACACACACACCCACACACACAAAGGAGCTAAAGGCTACTTCTTACTGTGATGTCTGGATTAGACAGTTCAGATTAAAGATGAGTCTCACATGAATCTATATCAGCAATGCCAGCTCTTGTCATGAGGCAACAGGAGTCATTTGACCCAAGAGCAGATGACTGGTGTGGTTCCTACACTGAGGTCTCCTTATTCACCCAATCTGTTGAAGTAGAAAGCTGGAGCTTGCTGGCATGCTGGCTGGAGAATTCTGGAAGTTGGAGCCCATACAGCTTAAAGTTGCCAAGGTTAAGAAACACTGTCCTAGCCTATAACTCGTTTTTATAAGATGCTGAAGGAAGTTGAGATTGGCATCAGTTATTTATGTCACTTTTGAAACAACAAGTTTGAATACCCTGTCTTAGTAAGTCAGTTGGGGCTGCTTTAAATATGAAATTAGTTTCTGAGGATCTTAAAATGAGGCTAACAAAAAAAGTTGCTTCTTGTGCATTGGATGCTTCAGAATGTTTGATAAAGGTTGCTTTCAGTTGTGTTACTGTTGGAGATGCAACTGAGAACATTATAAGACTGAATCATGACTCATTATTGTCACATTCTGGCCTGATAGCACAGTACAGTATAGTATGGCTATGATGACTTTGGTAATTTGCTGTGTGATGAAGAAGTAAATGTTCTTCTTAGCTATACTGAAGCTGTTCTGGCGTTCTCAGGTTGTCCACTCCTGGAATAGAGGATGACAGGCACATTCAGTTATGGGATGCTTTAAATGGGTGATTTGCTTTGAAGAAGCCACAAGAAAACCACTCTTTTAAAGCTACTTCATAAAGTAATTTGCCTCACCATGTTTAAAGAGCAAAGCAAAATTGCTTTATTGCTGCCTGCAATATTAATTGCCTTGCCTTTGAAAACAGTGTCGCCTCCATGTCTCAGGAAGGAAAATAGCAGTGTTTATGAAGCATGAAGCATTGCAGCAGCCTTGCACAGGACAAATTAGTGTTATGGTGGAATCTAGGCAGATTTTATATATTGGGTCCTATGGAAATCTGTAGCAGATTCTTTGTACATAACTACCAATACACCCTAGGATCTTGCATCATGTTTCAGCCAGCTTTACTTTAGGAAGAGACATTTAAGCCAGCTTTTATCATGTCTTGCTGCTGGGTTTAACGAGTAGCCAAATTCATGTACTGCTGACAGTATCAGATTGAATGCAAATAATTATGCATTAGTGAAACACAGACAACCTTGGTTCCAGACCACAGAACTTGCTTCTTTATGACATTATTATTATCAGGAACTCCCTGGACATCCAAACACTTCTGTACTAGATTTCTTATGATACAATTTGACCAAGAATTATCACAACAACATGGATCAATTATGCCATAAATCTGCATCTGTACATCTGGTCAGTCCCTCAGTTCATAGCTATATATGATGATCCTATGAGAAAAATAAGTGGAAAGGCCCTAACACGTGTATCCCATTCGCACCAGTGTTACACAGTGGAGCGACTCAGCAGCCACCAGCGAAAATAACAATATCTTAACATAGTTTTGTTTCTGATTTAACCATATCAGCATTCTAGAACATTTAAATAATATTTATTTGAACAATCTTCAGACATTCCTGGACTCATGGATGTCTGGTGGGAGGGGGAATAAGAAAGCAAACGATGATGTGCATTATGATGAAATCATGCAAATGTTATGTCTTATCTACTTTGGCCAGATAACCTGATATATGGTTGTAATAGAGGGGTTTAGAAAATATCACTGCACAGATTACTTACTGCTTATAAACGATACAGAAAAGCCACGTCCGGAAATGCCTTGTGACTGAAACACTATGGTCATCACATTTCCTGGAGCAACTATAGGCCCTGGAGCTGAGTTTCCACACCCAACAGCTAATATGGCGTCTTCCTGTTCTTTATCCCTTCCTCTTAATACCTGGAGGGCAAAGTTTTAATATCAATATAAGGCAGTAGGCTGATTTTCATTTACATTGATCCCCAGATGTCAGTGAGATTATGATAGAGGCTTTACCAACCCACCCAAGACCAAAACATCAGTCAACAGAATGATACTGAATATATGAAAACATTCACAGATTACTCAGTTGTCACAAAATCTTAATCTTATCCACAGCTGTGGTTCAAAATGCACACAGTAGGCAAAATCTTACCCCTGGTGCCTTTAGGGTTATGTGGCACATTTGCATATCAGAGCATATACATCTTGAACTATTTGCCAGTTCAAAATCTCAATATTTTCTATTTATTTGTAGAAGTATTTAGGAAGCATATATATGTTGGAACCTTCCAACTGTTCCTTTATCCATCCATGTATCACCTGTTTCTCGAAACAGCAAGTTGACAACTTAATAATGGATTTAAAAATACTAATTATATATGTTGTTTATTTGTTAGAGTTATATCCTGCCTTTCTTCCAGGAGCTCAAGGCTAGATACGTATTATTCCCTCCTCCAATTTTTCTCCAATATTTCTCAATATTCCTCTCAACAACCCTATGAGGTAAATTAGATGTCTGAGGATGGACTTGAACATGGGTCTCTCTGTTTCTAGTCCAACACCTTAACCATTATATCACGACCAAGTATAAAACCAGAAAAAAACTACCCAATTTTGATTTCCTGATTTTTTACTTTGTTTGGTTTATAATAGTATTATATTTCAGCACCAGTAATCAACTACATTATCTGGGGTAATTGATTGGCAATGGGGAGTAAATAATTTTTTGCTTGAAGGCTCACTTCCTAATACTGTAGCAGCCTCTCCAGAAGACAAATTATGTATGTGAGAGGGGGAGAAATGAGAGGCTGCTCCCTACTTCTACAAGGCATCATTACCTTCCCAAATATCAGTAAATATTATGATCTACATGCACCTTGCAAAGTTATGTTCTTCAGTTATTTATTAAAAGATATACTTATGAATTATTTGGTTTATTCTGTTTAGCCTTATTATTGTAAACCACCCACTGTCTTGGGAGCTAAACATGCATCAACACATAATTAAATAATATTTTAAAATTCAGATAGAACCTTAAGTTCAGATATAATCTTGTGGAACAGGAGAAATCCCTCACAAACTTTTTATGTTAAAAATAGAATTTAAATTAAAATCTTCACCTCTACTTAAAGAGGCAAAATTTAAACACTAAAATGACCTGGCCATGTGGGCATAGTTTCAAAGAATGAAATGACAAATTCCATTTCAGCCCTTTCATTTTCTGAGCAAAGCACAGCCACTCAGTTCCTTATGACTTCCTACATTTTGATAAATTATGCTTGCCCTTTAGCAACAAGTGGGGACTGTGTAGTTTTGTACAGTCTGAGGACAATCACGACCAATGTTGGGCAAATTCTTTAGAAAACTAACAGCTGTTAGGAATGGCGAACATCCCCCACCCTTTAGATGAAATGCCTTGCATACAAATATTTATGTAATAGTCAATAAAATAAATATTATTTTTATTTCAGACATTTTCAGCTATTGAATTAAAGAAACAACAAAAAACAGGTGTTCAGATGGTGATATAGATGGATGGATAGATGGATGGATGGATGGATGGATAGATAGATAGATAGATAGATAGATAGATAGATAGATAGATAGATAGAAGCAAATTTGGGGTTCTTTCAATATTTGCCATATGAAATTTCCTACATGAATTTTCTTTAGGACTATCTCAACACAGAATCTGATGTGAAATCTTTGTTCTCAAATGAAATTATGTTAGGGGTGATAGTGATTACGCAATTGCAAGAGAAAGAAAAGTCAAGATGCTTAAAAAGAACACAGTATACTGTTGCTCCAGATATTCCAGGATTAAATTTGGCACTGAAATTCAGGATCCAGGGCAAAAGGTCCAAGACAGAAAGTACAATCCCAGCTGCGACTGGGAGAGAGAAGTGCAAAATGGCAGATTCTCCACCTTATTCTAAATTTACAGGATTGTACCAAGCAGATTGAGAGACGAAGGAGACAGAATTACTTTCCTTCATCCTGCACAGATCTTTGGGGAACTGGGGATATGTAGAACGGCTGATCTTGGGACCTCTCCAAGAGACCAAGGAACTTTGGATGCTGCGGAACTGAAACTGCTCCATTCTGTTCATTTCTTCTCAGAGAGTTCCACATTTGGGGGACTACCGCTGGGGGAAACACAACCAGCAGTACGCTTACGCCTGCTGAACTTTGGGTAAGCACATGAGCTACACTGACTGCAAATTTTAAGAACTGTAATCTCAATACATTTGAAATCAAAGAGCAAACTAAATAGTGGTAGACTAAGGAAATATCCATACCTTCACATAACTGTCCTGGCAATGTCCATTATTATCTGGAATCTGGAAATTCTGATCAAAGGTTATCTCAAAGTGTTTGCTGTCATGGGTAATTATTGTCCATAAGCACCTAATATTATTGGGGAAGTTTTGTGGCCAATGTGGAGAATTTATAGTACCATTTTCTATATGAAGTATGCCACCACATCCTGCAAGAATAAAGAATGATAAAATCACTGAGCAGTTTTTAGTTATGCAGGCAAATAAAAGACTATAACACATAAGTAACTCTTTATAAACTCTATGTAATATTAACCGCAAAATCACACTGTTTTCAACTCCATTCAGTAATTATTGATCATGTATAATTTTTCTTGAAAATAGTAAGAATGATTGATTTTTCAATTTAATTAGTATTCAAAGGGGTTTTGTAGATTGTGTGGATGTTACAAGAATCCATAAAACAAGGAGGCATACAAGGGAAGAAACAAAATGCCTATCATAAACCATGGGGTGCTACCATTTCATCTTTGGGTTTCTGGAAAAAAAAGCTTCTGCTGGCTATTTCTACTTTTCAGTAAATGCTTTTGACAATATTATCACCATCATTATTCCAACACACTAAAGCATCCCTGGTAGCAGCACAATTTTAAAATAACACTAATTGCCTGTAAAGAAAAGTACAATTAAACTGTAAAAGAATAAGATAGTTGGATTTAATATGCAGGATGAGTTTACAGTAAGGAAGACTTGTATAAAGGAATTCTTGATACTTTTGTTAAATTTGAAAATGTTCCTTAACTTAGGCATGAAGAAATATGGTTCTTATCTCCCATTTACTGAGGTCTACAAAGATGGAGAAGATTCCACCCCACATATAAGAAGGAAAGAAGTGATCATGGGTTTCTACTTACCTAAAGAATCTGCAGTCCATGTGGCATTGAAACCATCTCCTTGCCTAGAGCGGCTAGAATGGAAATGTATTAACATCTTATTTGAACCAGACTGAATGGTGCCTGGGGATTTAGTTCCACAATATTGTCCTATGACAGGGGAAGTAGGAGATCCACCATTCAGGATGGTGACTGAGGTCCTCATGCAATTTCTTTGTGCTTCCATCTTGAAGGCAACAAAAGTAAGCTATGGACACATAATAATAAGAGAAGACTGAAGAAGCAGTTGTAGCTGCAAAAAATATAACCAAACAAACTAGTATTACTGTATTTAGACCTGCTGTAAACAGGCACATCTGTTTATAGAAGGTGGGGCAATCTGGATACTTTAAAGTCTTGCTTTTTAATCAAAGATTCAAAACAAAAGAGCATGCTATATCTACAATGGTTTTAATTTTGGATCAAAAGGCCAAATGGTTGACCACCACTTTATTTTATTTTATATATTGTTACAGCTGTCTGCCAAGGATTTTTATTTGCAAACATTTAATTTAAACAAGGAGACCATATAATATGCTCAGCACACTTAATTCAATTCAATTCAATTCAATCCAATTCCATTTCTTTTCCATTTGGCAAAGACATTAAATAAAATCAGCATTAGCCACATTACCTACAGTACAATGTATAAATTCTATCGTAGTAATACTTGTATGCTGTTAAACTTGCTGCATGAGAAATGCCGGGCTGGAAGAATCACAAGCTGGAATTAAGACTGCAGGGAGAAATATCAACAACCTCAGATATGCGGATGATACCACCCTAATGGCAGAAAGTAAAAAAGAACTAAAGAGCCTCGTGATGAGGGTGAAAGAGGAGAGTGCAAAAGCTGGCTTGAAACTCAACATTAAAAAAACGAAGATCATGGCATCTGGAACCATCAATTCCTGGCAAATAGAAGGAGTAGAAATGGAAGCAGTAACAGACTTATGTGAGCTCCAAGATCACCGCAGACAGAGAATGCAGCCATGAAATTAAAAGATGCTTGCTCCTTGGGAGGAAAGCTATGGCAAACCTAGATAGCATATTAAAAAGCAGAGACATCACCGTGCCGACAAAGATCCGCATAATCAAAGCTATGGTTTTTCCAGTAGCAATGTATGGCTGTGAGAGCTGGACCATAAGGAAGGCTGAGCGCCGAAGAATTGATGCCTTTGCATTGTGGTGCAATTGACCTTGGACTGCTGGAAGGTCAAACCAGTCAGTCCTAAAGGAAATCAACCCTGACTGCTCATTGGAAGGATTGATAATGAAGCTCAAGCTCAGATACTTTGGCCACCTAATGCAAAGAGAGGACTCTTTGGAAAAGACCCTGATGCTGGGAAAGATGGAAAGCAAAAGGAGAAGGGGATGGCAGAGGATGAGATGGTTAGATGGCATCACCGAAGCACTGAACATGAAACTGAGCAAACTCTGGGAAGCACTGAAGGACAGGAAGGCCTGGAGTGATATGGTTCATGAGGTCACGAAGAGTCGGAGATGACTTAATGACTGAACAACAACAACAAAGCTTGTGGCTAGGAAAAAGTGGCAGATTTCATATGTTTGAACCCAACATAACTTAAGCAATTACACTGCAACTGTGTGCCGCTATATATTTTTATACAGTATATTTGTGTGTGTGTGTGTGTGTGTGAGAGAGAGAGAGAGAGAGATCTCCTATATTTTCTTCAGAAGCTCAAGGTGGCATACATGTGCTTCCTCTTCCAATTTTATCCCCACAATAACTGTGAGACAGACTGGATAGATAGAGAGCAATAACTCCAAACCATCCTATGAACTTCCATTATGAGAATGGACCTGAACCTGAGCTACTGAATTGTAATCCAATACCCAAATCATTATCTAAATAGGGGTAGGAGATAAAACTCAACCTCCTGGGCTTCTGAAAGGCTGGAACCAAAGGCGCTGTGGTGTCCTATTTTATATCCAGAACAACTTTAAATTCCTGGGCAGCAACCAACAGCAAAGACTATACAAGGCAGTGATTGAGACAGGCAAGACACAGTAGTCATTAGATGTTTCAAGGTTAAGATACACAGTTCACAAAGCACAAGGAGAAGAGAGCAGTTGCAAGAGGCAACATTGGCAGGAATAACTGGTTTTTGCCAGGCTAGATATCTACCCAGGTGCTGCTTGACTAAATGGTGTTAGTCTTCCTTCTAACTGTTCCTCAACAGTTCTTCTCCAGCTACATTTTTAGTCTCTTCAGGTGAGTGAAGAATGGGAATGGAAGCAGGAATATTCTCAAGAGAATTTGAAAAATAGACTGCAGCACCTGTGAGATTGTTGCTGGCAAATTGCATGTAAAATAAATGGGGAAAACAACTATTTGGACTATAATGATCAGTGGGCATCTGGCTTAATAAAAAAAGGAAACCAGATTTGCTGGTGTGGAATTCACTTGTTTGAATCTCTTTTGCCTAAATAGCTTTTCCCAACTTGGGTGCCATCCAGATACACAGGCTTTTGATTTTTATTTTTTGCTTGCAGAATTTTTCAACCATGGCCATGCAGGCTGAAGAATTCTGGGAATTGAAATCCATACATACAGAGGGTGCCAAATTGGGATGGCCACCTAAAATCAGAATCTCATTTTTTGTAGCACAGATCAGAAATATAAAAGCCTCCTTGTTGTCCACAGATGATTGATTACTCACATTGATGGTATGTCCCTCTGGTGCTATCAAGAGCCAGGAACAATGACTAGAACTATTGTAAGGGTGTGGGTAGTTTGGACTTGAAATAATTCCTCTTTCAGCTTCTTTCACACCACCACAGGCTAAAATGAAATGTAAGATATTTGAAGAAACTTTGGTGCATGGCCAAGAGACATGTAGACATACCAATGTCATATTGCATATAACTTTCTAGGTGATTTCACAAGAAAAAAAATCATCTATATTAAAACATTAGTAGGTACCCTGTAATGGTATGTAGGAATGGCCTTGGGAGATGGGTAGAAGAGCCGCAGACTAGACAACAGTCAGACAAGTGGCAGCTGAATCCGCAGAAGGAATGTGAGCATGGCAAACATCTCAGAAGGGATCCTCCCTAGTTTCTTGGGTTGTAAAGGCAAGGGGGAGAGATGTACCTTCAGACTTGCAGGATTTTGTTAATGTAACCTTACAATAAAGTTAGAGCTAGTACTCCTGGGTGTGCTTCTTGTCTGGACTACCTTGCAAGGCTGACATATCCTGTATATTCTTAGGGGTACTAGATCTGATAGGAATGCTTTGGGTCCCATTAATTAAAGAGTGTCAACAAGCAAGGCCCAGAAGATGGGCTTTTCTGTCACAGTGCCAACTCTTTGGAACACTATATTCCTGAGAATGGATTGGCCCCAACCTTACCAGCTTTTCATAAAATTTTAAAGACCTGTATGTGTTCCCAGGCATGGGGGTCAGCAATTTAGCAGGAGATGATGAGATCCTGTCATTTTATTGTTGACTGGGTTTCCCTCGGGTGCCATTATAAGCTTTTATTCTAACGTATTTTGAAGTTTATTTTTGTATCATGCTTTTAATCTGATGTTAGCCATCCAGAGTTGCTATTGTAAGATGGGCAGCCATATAAATTAAATAAATAAATAAATAAATAAATAAATAAATAATATAAACAAATAGGGCTATTCATGCTTTGAAATGCTTAGAGAGAAGAGCTTCAGAATATGTGGCAGCATGAATGCATTTTCTGCATGAGCCTAAAAAAGGCATCATTATTCTAAGGAGGTGGGTCATTAAAGCAGCTGTGTCTTTGATGCAACTCTTTAAAGAAGCCATGCCTTATTTTCAGGCTTACATGGAAGCTTAAAAAAAGACATAGTTGCTTTATAGAGGTCTATATTTTGTGTCCCTGTCTGTTCCAGAGTACATTTCCTAATCATATTGAACACATACATAGGCGTCTTTATCTGCTCATAAAAATATAATAAATTAGTTCTTTGTCGTGCTCTCTGAGCATAATGTTCCACATACAGAACAGAGTATTATAGCAGAGAATTTCCTTTCCCATCTTACTTCAAATGGAAGAATATCTGAAAGAAGTTGCTGAAGACAGCCACAATGTATAGTCAAATTTACGAAGAAGCAGGTATTCATTTAGGCATCCAAGTCCTTAAAAATGTTATATATTTTCAACAAATTATTACAAAATTATATGCAGGGAATAAAGTTTCCATATTAGTTAATGATGGAATATTTATTTATTTATTTATTTATTCGGCTTGTATGCCGCCTATCTCCCCCACGGGTGACTCTGGGCGGCTCACAATAAAAAAGAAAAAATACAATTCTTTCCAAGATGGCTAAAAACTATAAATAATTAAAAAACATATTACAAATACCCTAAAAAAACCTCCTCTAATTTTGGCCCTATAAAAACCTGTAAGATGCTGGGGGGGGCAACCCATCATCCCACCAGCCATCTCCACAGGTGCGGGCCCCCCTCTGGCCCCCAGGCCTTCTGGCAAAGCCAGGATTTAATACCTTTCCTGAAGGCCATGAGGGAGGGAGCACACTGGACCTCAGGAGGCAGGATGTTCCAAAGGGCGGGCGCTGCAGCAGAAAAGGCTCTCTGCCTAGACCCCACCAATCGAAATTCCCTGACCGGTGGGGTCTGCAACCTGCCCCTTCTGCTGGACTGAGTGGGATGGGCTGAAGTGACCAGGGCGAGGCGGTTCCTCAGATAACCGGGTCCCGTGCCATGAAGGGCTTTAAAGGTGATGACCAACACCTTGAATTGGACCTGGAAACAAACCAGTAACCAATGCAGCTTGCGCAACAGCAGTGTTATATGTGCCCTCCTAGGGGCATTAAGAAGTGTCCGCGCCGCCGCATTCTGCACCAGCTGTAGCTTCCGGATACTCTTCAAGGGTAGCCCCATGTAGAGCGCATTACAGTAGTCCAACCCAGAGGTGACCAGGGCATGAGTGACAGTGCGGAGGGCCCCCTGATCCAGGAAGGGGCGTAACAGCCGCACGACACGAAGTCGTGCAAAGGCCCTCCTGGCCACAACTGCCACCTGCTCTTTGAGCAGGAGTCGTGAGTCCAGGAGAACCCCCAAATTATGCACCGGGTCTGTCTGGGGTAGTGCAACCCTGTCAAGAACCAAAGATGACAAAGTCCTAGATCTTGAGGCTCCCCGTATCCACAGCCACTCCGTCTTTCCAGGGTTCAGCTGAAGCCTGTTGTCCCCCATCCAGGCCCCCACAGCCTCCAGGCACCGCGAAAGGGCAGTCACAGCATCACTTAAGGCACCTGGGATGGAGATGTATAGTTGGGTATCATCAGCATACTGATGATACCTCACTCCATGGCGCCGGATGATCTCACCCAGCGGCTTCATGTAGATATTAAATAGGAGCGGTGAAAACACTGACCCCTGTGGCACCCCACACAGTAGGGGCCGGGGGCTGGACCTCTCGCTCCCTATCAACACTGATTGGGTTCGGCCTTGGAGAAAGGAGCTGAACCAGCACAACATTGTGCCACCCAACCCCAACTCCTGCAGCCGACCCAAAAGGATACCATGGTCGATGGTATCAAAAGCCACCGAGAGGTCAAGAAGAGCAAGGATGGATGCACTCCCCCCATCCCGCTCTCGCCAGAGATCATCTAAAAGTGTGACCAATGCTGTTTCTGTCCCATAACCAGGCCTGAATCCTGACTGATAGGGGTCCAGATAATCTGTTTCCTCCAGGATCCTCTGAAGCTGCCCCGCGACCACCTTTTCTACCACCTTCCTTAAAAAGGGGAGGTGGAAGACTGGATGAAAATTGTCCAGGAGGGTGGAGTCTAGCGATGGTTTCTTGAGGAGAGGGCGGACCAAAGCCTCTTTGAAAGGCTTCGGGAACACCCCCTCCTGCAAGGATGAATTAACCACCGCCAGGACCCACCCTAAGGTCACCTCCTTGGTAGATCTAACTAACCAGGAGGGACACAGATCTAAATCACAGATGGTCACACTGACAGCCCCTAGGACCCTGTCCACTTCCTCAGGGACAACAGGATCAAACCGTTCCCAGATAACTGGGCAAGAACGCTCCCTGGGCAACTCTTCTGGACCTACTCCACGCTTGGCTTCCAACTGAGAGCAGATCTGAGCAATTTTATCCATCAGGTGTTCAGCAAATTCCTCTGCACGACCCTGCAAGTAGTCCTCCGCCCCCCCTTTTCCCAGGAGGGCCCGGGTGACCCTAAACAGGGCTGCAGGGCGACACTCTGAGGATGCAATAAGAGCTGAGAAATATTGACGTTTCGCTGCCCTTACCGCCACTAGGTAGGCCTTAATAGCCGCTCTAACCTGTGTTCGGTCTGATTCGTCCCGAGTTTTCCGCCAGCGGCGCTCTAGCCGTCTCTTAGCCCTTTTCAGCTCCCTCAACTCCTCCGTGAACCACGGGGAGCGCCAGGAGTGATGGGCCAAGAGAGGACGCACAGGTGTGATCCTGTCCAAGGCCCCAGCCGCCTCCTTATTCCAGGCTGCGGCCAGAGCCTCCGCTGGGCCGTGCAGCAAGGCCTCAGGAACAACCCCCAGCTCCCTTTGGAACCCATGCGGGTCCATCAATCACCGGGGGCGGACCGTTCGAATAGAATAATAGAACAATTTAACGTAAGCTGAGGAACAAGACAGGGTTGCCCTTTATCTCCAATTTTATTTATACTACTGATAGAATTATTGGTGAATGTGATAAGGAAAGATAAAGATACATAAGGAATAGGACAAGGAGAAAAAGTAAAGATTAGTTTGTTTGCAGATGATACAATGTTAACTATGGTAGAACCACTAAAAGCTCTTGGTAACATTCAGAAGCATTTGGAAGATTTTGAAGAGGTAACAGGTTTGAAAATAAATTGGAACAAGTCTGAGATGATGTTAATTAATAATAGTAGAGGGGAAATAGAAGAAATTAAAAAGAATCATAAGATTAAAGTTACAGAGAATTTTAAATATTTGGGAATAAATATAGCTAAAAATTTACAGGATTTAAAAACATTGAATTTGAACATTGAAGGGGTATTAAGATTGAAAGATTGGTTAAGTAAAGTTTCTTATAGAGATTATATAAAGGAAATATTTGAACAAAGTAAAATATCTTGGTATAATGTACTGCAATTGGAGGCATGGACTAAGAACTGGGTAAAACAATATGGGAAATGCAGACAATTAACAAAATTTGAGGAATTAATAATACAGATGAAACAGAATGATACAGACAAAATAACAAAAGGGTTAATAGGTAAAATATATAAAATACTGATAGAATGTAATCAAGCACAACAAGGAATGAACTTTAGTTGGAGGAGTGATTTAGGTATCAGTATTACAGAAGAAGAATGGTCAAAGATTTGGATGCAGAGAATTATGAAAAATATGTCTGTTAGAATTAAGAGAACTGTTATAAGACAGTTTGGAAATGGTATATGACTCCAGTAACTTTAAGCTATTATAACAGAAATAATTTAAAACATTATTGGAGGTGTAAAAAAGAAATTGGGACTTATTTGCATTTAGGGTGGGAATGTGAAAAGGTAAAAAAAATATGGGAAAAGGTATTTGCTGAGATTAATGAAATATTATCTATTACTTTGCAAATAAGTCTAAAAATTGCATTACTGTTAAATTTTGGAAATATGAAACTAGAATGGCAAAAGAAAGAGATGATAATAATTTTTGTTACTGCCTTAAGATTTTTTTTTTTTTAATCTGCGCTCAGTCGTTACCGACTCTGCAGTGACTGCTTGGACGAGTCCTTTGCAGTTTTCAAGGCAAGGTGTTTTGGAATTGGTTTGCCAGTGCCTCCTTCCTAGAGCAGAGCCCAGCTGGCGAGCGCAGGAGGCGGGGTTTCCATTGCTTCGCGCCCTTTTTGGGCGTGCACAGTTTTTCACGCTTACCAGCAACTGCTCCCGACTCCTTTTTGCAAGGCGCCGCCAGCATTTTTCCTCCCACCGGACTGAGAGTACCCATTTATCTACTCACGTGAGTTTTAGAACTGTTGGGTTTATGGGAACTGGGGAGGAAACAGGAGCTCACCCTGCTAATGCGAAGGCTGGACTCGAACCGCTGAAGCGTCGACCATTTCTGGCCAGCAACTTTCAGCGTCATTAAGCCGCTGCGCCACCGCGTCCCCACCTTAAGATTAATAATAGTTAAAAAATGGAAAATGGATTTTGAATATGAGCTTGAAGATTGGTTTAAAGAAGTATGGAATATTGCTATTAATGATAAATTGACATGTGAACTAAAATATAAAAAGGGTCTGGTGAAAAGGAATCATTTTGATGCTACATGGGGTGAATTTCTGGAATATGTTTTTGTTAAAGGGAAGGGAGTAAAACCAGATCAATATATATCATCCTTTGGAGAGGAGGGCTTATTCAAAATTATTAATAATAAAAATCTATGAGTAAAGAGATAATAAAATGTATCATAAATGCCACATTTCTCTTACCAAAAGATGAGTAGTGCATAATGAATCCTTTGTCTGTATTTTCACTATTACTCAAAAACTGTACCCAGATCTGAGAAGCTGCTATTAACAGTGGCTCTAGACGTGTCCTGTGTCCACATAGTCTGTACAAAAGGTCTCCATTACTGTCTCCTATATAAAACATGATGCTATGAAATATTGGAAGCCAGTTAAAATTATCCCTGCAAATAAACATTTAAGAATGTATGTGGATTGTCTTTCCTTTGAGAAGCACTTTACCATATCAAGGTGGACCATTACAAAGGCAAAGCTCCTTACTGAAGTGGTTCTAGACTCCACACAGGGGTAATATTTAACTTGTTATTAACTACAATTCCATATTCAGCTTGATCAGCTGCAGTTATTCCTCCTATCTTTTTTCACCCCCCACAAAAGAAGACTGGATATAACAAAAAAGTAGAAGTGCTTTCAAACTCCAGCAACTGTGATTTGTTTAAACTCTACTTGATTCTAACAAAGCAGGTTCAAAAGTTGCTTCAGTACATAGTTTGTTCACTACATAGAATCAACAAATTAAAGTTTCTCTAGTTTAGGTATGTTGGAAATTGGTTTGTTTTTAAGTAGAAGTAGATGCTTCCAACATCTTTTTTTTTTTTTTAGGTTGAAACAAGAGAAGAGAAGGAAAACACACTCATCGCAATTCCTTTACACGTTACAAACAGGTCCCTAAGCCTTAAAGTAAAAATACTGCTGTTCATGAATATCCATCATGAACCCTGATTTTGCAACCTTTCCTTCCTTCCTTCCTTCCTTCCTTCCTTCCTTCCTTCCTTCCTTCCTTCCTTCCTTCCATCCATCCTTCCTTCCTCCATCCATCCATCCATCCATCCATCCATCCATCCATCCATCCATCCATCCATCCATCACAGCAGAGTCAAACTTAACTTTACATAAAGAAAGTGTCATGAGTGACTAGTTATACAAAAGGTACTGGTTCCAAACTGTCATAACCCACCTTGTCGAATTTCTATGTAATCATTCTGGCAATTAATATGTTGTTCCAAATGGAAGTCTTCTAAAGAAAGATAAATAGTTGTGATGGATGGCTGTGGATTTTGGATGATCCATTCACAGTTCAGGTTATCAATATAATTGCTAGTGCCATCATAACCAGGAGAAGTGAGGTTACCATTCTCTGAACTAAGCAACAGTCCACCGCACACTAAAGAAACAAAATTTGGAGAATAAAGGAATTGTTGTCAGACATATGCAATTACAATATGAATTCAAGGAAACACCAAAAAGTACTATCGTGTATACAACACTTTTCTTTGTTAGTAGTAGACACTAGTCTACTATTGCAAGTTAAGCCAGCAATTTTGATACCAACAATACCGTAAATCTCCATAAACCCCCAGTTAAATTGTTGGAAAAACAATGTGACAAAATACTTTCCACTTATTTCTAAAATGGCCAGATTATTTGATGGTGCCATTGCCCAATCTAAGAAGAAAATGTATTTTAATTCTGACAGGATTTTCCCTTATTTTTAAGATTGAAGAAAATGACTTGAAGCATTTATTTATGTAATTAATGAATGAATGGTGAAAGAAAGACTCCAGTTTCTCTTCAGATTATTTAATTTTTTCACTCAGCTTGAAGCATGTTACATTAGAATCTCTATAACTAGGTTAGTTTCAGACATACATGCCTGGAGAAGATCATGTGGTGTCCATGGGATGTCAAAACCCCCGCAAGATAATAGCTACAATCACACAAGGCTCCATCCCTTTTTATGTGCATTAGACATGCAACACACAAAAAAGGGGCAGAGTTTTAGTTGTATGGCCATGGCACCATCTTGACTTGTTTTTACTTCTCCTGCAGAGGGACCTGATTTCACCTCTTCTCTCTTCCCCAGGTTGTTGGTTCTTTCCACCAGCAAATTACCTCCCACTGAAACCAATGAGAAGAAATTGGTCAGCAGTCTATATCCATGGCTGATATAAATGATGCATCTGCAATGTATTGTAGGGGTGCTGTTCGGATTTTGGATTAATAGAAGTGCAGCTTCTCTGGTCATAACCCTTGGCCCTTCAACAACACCCTTTGGGCTTTTCTGATGGCATATCCAATGTTGGAAAGAACAATTCTCTAGAGTTTTAAGATGGTGGCAGGAGGGACATTTCCAACATCAGTCCTGATTAAGAGTTCTCCTTTAGAAGGTTCTAAAAAATGGCCACAGTCGGTAGAACATCTTTTCAGACATTAATCTCATTTATATGTGTATTTGCTTTAATAATGTCTAAACTGTGTCTTCTTCCAGGCTTCTCTCTCAAGGCAATACTCATAACATTTTCCAAGAATGTAATAATAATACAAGAAATAATAATAAAAAGTACTATATTAATATTAATACTTAATTTAATTATACTAAATTTGAGAAATGTGTATTTATTAATAGTATTTATATAGATTAACCAAATTCTAAAAGCCATCAATAAACCAACAACTCCTCTCATACTACACCTGCATCCCATTGTTCCTCAAGCTCTGCAAAAGAAATATGTTTTCAGAGACCCCAGCAAAATTATCAGGGAGGTTACCATTTAAGTTCATTCTTTGTGTCAGTCCAATCTAAACAAAAAATGACAAACTGTGCTTGAGCATACACATAGGATACACATCTCTAAAATAAAACCCAAATAATACCATATGCAGCCATTTATAAAATTTATATCACACATTTTTATTGTTACCTGCATCTTCATCAGAAGTGTATGTAATTCTGAAGCTGGCCTCTGAGTCATCTTGGCTTGTTACCATAACTACCGTTATCTTGTTGCCAGAGGATTTAACTTGAGTGCCGGATGTCACCATACCACACAGTTTGGATAACCTTGGAGTATTTTCACCAAAACCATTATGAACCTTCAATCAATCAATCAATCAATCAATCAATCAAGTACAGCAATGATTCCTCTAGAAAATAAATTTTCACATTTTAAATTCTAAATGATGCACTTACTGCCAAATAATTCAAACTACAATTCTGGCTGGATCCAAAATTCATGTCGTTGATGGTAAGGGTGATCCGATGTCCAAATGGCACTATGATTCTCCATTCACATTTTAATTTGTGCAGGAAAGGATTTGGGTAGTTGGGAGAGGAAAATGTCCCCACCGTGCCACTAAGTTCACCTCCACACTCTGGAATGATGTTAAAAAAGAGTCAGCCTCACTTGTCAGTTTTTTGGCTTTGGGTTTTTTTTACAGAACAAAGCAAGATACAATGATGCTCAGGAAAGATGATAAGGAACACTGAAATGAAGTGCTTGCCTTGTTTCTATGCTTTCCTTCATTCAAAAAATATATTGGAAAAGTCAATTCACCATATATTGCTATATCTTATACTACATTATATCTTACTCCTTTATTTTATGTATGGCAACAACTAAAAGATAAAGATAATATATTTATAAATATAAATATAATATATTTAATAAATATAATATTTATTATTATAAATATAAAGCAGTTGCTAGAATATAAAGTCACTGTTATGAAACAATAATTAAAAAAACCAAATGGCAAAACAACTTCAGAACTTCCCAAACTATACTGTATCCCTTTCCTGCAGCAAATGAAGCTTGGTGTACAAAATCAGTTTGACATGCAGAGAAACAAATGAAAAGATTGTCTTTTACCTTCAGCACTAGCAGCAAAACGCAACCTGAAGCCTGGGGCGTTGATGGATTCATCAGTGACAAACTTGATGTAGGCCAAGTTGCTAGCAGTGTCCACAGGATCAGGTATAGTAGCACCACAGTATCTACCTAATAAGTCCCCTTAAAAAATGTAGAAGAGAAAGCAGAATAAGGCAATCTGACATTTGGTATAAATGTAGACAGGCTCAAAGAAGCGACAACAATTGAGCTCATGGTCAAATTAGTCCTGGCTTATAAGGGAGAGGAAAAAAACTACACTGTTTTGAGTTTCTTTCTCTGGTGTATTTGTGTGTGTTTTCCATAATGAAACAGGAGCTTGGGAATAAATGATTATTCAGTTTCTTTTGGACTTAGACGCACTGTTATTTCAATCAGGGTTTAGCTACTCGTGTGAACGTCAGATCTCTTTTACTGGGCTGCCTTAGAGTTCCTGGGATTACGCTGCTGAAATTCAGCAGCAAATCACAGAACACTGGTAGGTTTAGGATAGGTTTAGAGTGCCTAAAGTAGCAGAAGGAGAAGGCCATGTAGTAGTAGTTGTCCTCTCATGGATATGCTTAACACCAACAACAGTATCTGCTATTTCTATGGCAAGGTGTAGTCTATTACACCTTATGGTCTATAGTTTTTCATGGGAGGTGAAGTTGGCCTCTTTCTTGTTATCACTTAAGAGGAGGCTTAAAACATTTTGTTGTTGTAGTTCAGTCGTTAAGTCGTGTCGGACTCTTCGCGACCCCATGAACCATATCGCGCCAGGCCTTCCTGTCCTTCACTGCCTCCCTGAGTTTGCTCAGTTTCATGCTCATTGCTTCAGTGATGCCATCTAACCATCTCATCCTCTGCCCTCCTCTTCTCCTTTTGCCTTCAATCTTTCCCAGCATCAGGGACTTTTCCAAAGAGCCCTCTCTTCGCATTAGGTGACCAAAGTATCTGAGCTTGAGCTTCATTATCAATCCTTCCAATGAGCAATCAGGGTTGATTTCCTTTAAGATTGACTGGTTGGACCTCCTAGCAGTCCAGGGGACTCTTAAGAGTCTTCTCCAGCACCACAGTTCAAACATTTATTTCTCCTCAGAACTTTGAAAGTTTCCAAAGAATATCTTAGAGTTTTAAGGCAGGGTAACCCACAATCATGTGTGATATTTGATGGCATTATTCAAGTAGAACTTGGGAATAGTTTCTGAGGGGTGGGGGGTGGAGGTGAAGGCTACAGGAATAAGCACCAGCAAGAGGCACAAAGAAAGTCAGGTGATCCCTTCTTTGAATTCCAGTTACTCCAGCGAGAGACAGTGGGCTGTATCTAATTGCAACTTTTTGCCATTAAAAAGGCATTTCACAGTGGAAGAGATTCCCTTATCCTGCTCTACCTCCTATATCTACTCAGGTAGGTTTGAGTACTCTTCACAACAGATCTGAAGTGTGCACAGAGAGAAAAAGAGATATAGAAGTATTTCTATGGCATAAGCAGAAATCCCTGAATGTAATGTTGGCTGTAGTTCAGAATACACCTTTTCATTACCCAACAGGGCATGAGAGAAAGAGGGACAGTACTGATGCATGTACCTGTAGCTCCATTTTCTTGAATTATCAAGTAGTCATTTGCGCACTCTAGTGAGTTCTGAATATCTAGTGCTTCAAAGGTAATGGTAAGATAATGATTCTCAGGTCCATGGAGAAACCATTCACATAACAAATTATCTGGATAGTAAAGTTCAGGGAATCCAACACTTTCAATGAGTCCATTTTGTCCTGTCAGTGTGCCACCACATGCCGCTGAAGGAAACATAAAGATGTCCATTAGTCAACCATAGGACTTCTCCTATATTTCTTTCCCATGAAAAAGGGGAAAGATCATGAGTTCTAGTCCTGCCTTGAGGGACTCAAAGCCAGGGGGGTGACTTTGGGCCAGTCAGAGTCAGCTCTAGGAAGAAGGCAGTAACGAACCACTTCTGAAAGTCTTGCCAAGAAAACTGTAGGGACTAGCTTGGGCAGTCACCAGGTGTCAGGACTGACTTGAAGGCTCATTATCATCATCATCATCATCATCATCATCATCATCATCATCATCATCTACCAGTGACTCTTCAGATGTGAGTGTGTTGGGTTTTAGACCTTTTGATCTACAGTAGTGCTTTTCAGAGCACTTAAATGGCCTTGCCTCTTTTACTCTCTCAAGTGCTTTTGTGCTACACAAGCATCTTCACTGCTTCTCCCTGGGATAGCAAAGGTAACTAGCTGGGACATGGGGGAGTGATTATGATCGAGCAATGGAAACTCCCTTTCTAATCTCCTCCAAAGAAGAAGAGGCATTATGGTATCGTGGTTTCAAAAAGGAGACAGAAAACCCAGGAGCTGGGAATCAAGACATGGGCATAATTATATGTTAAGAGCATGAGAGAGTTTCAGAGTTTGTTTGGAAAAGCTGTGGCCACATAAGCATTTCACAGTTATCAGGAAAATGAAGACCTTTCTCACCAATTCACGGAGAGGTGATTAGTGAAAAACTGAAGAGGTCTCCACCTTAAAAAACTCAGAGATAAATTGGGTTTTAAAGTGAAAGTAATCCAGTTGCTGAGATTTCTGCAACTGTATTTTATTCTTAAAGGAATCTTGCTTTTGACTGAAATCAGCTGCTGAAAGCTTGATAGTGGGTATTCCTGCAAATGGGAAATCTTCTGCTATGCACTTCAGAGGAAATGAAATAGCAGCCACATCTTAAGTATTGTTTTAAAAAGTTCCATAACTAAAAAAATTCTGAAATACCGAGCTTAGATATATTGGAATGATGATATGGAAGTCACTTTTATTAGTTAGTGTCTTTCAAAGGATTGGCAGAACCTGACCAAGCTGATTTAAAGTAAAGTTTAAAATCCAGTTCATGGATTTATCTGTATACCCTTAGATTTTATGATTAGTAAAAAGGTTAGGCAAGGAATAAATGTATGTAGTACCTCTTGAATACTTAGCATTGAATCCAGACCGTCTCTCCAGACTGTTTGATTGAAATCTCATATATAGGGAAGAACCAGAAGATCTCTGAATGCCTGGCACAGAAGTCCCACATAGTTTGCTGATGAGCTGAGCTGTGGAATCAGCCCCATCTCGTAATTCAAGATAACTTAATGTACAGCTAAAAAAGGACAACATTATACATTTTTGTGGACAATATATCAGACAAATATTTGGCTCAGTTTTGGGAGGCACAAAATCCAGAGACATCAAGGTCTGCAATCAATAATTCTTGGGTCATCTGAGGACTAAATCAATTATAGAATAAGAAATATTTAACTAGGTTACAATACCATACTGAGCAAGTTTGGCTGATCTTTCTACCTGACTGGAATCATGAATAAATGTTTTGGGGCATCAGGCTAGAAAATTATTAATTTCCGATGGTGAGTTCTGATTCACCATTCAGTAAATTCAACCATGCAAGTTTGAAGCTTTTAATTAAAATTTGCTGTAAAAAGGGAAATGCCATTCTTTTAGACCCATGTAACTATGAAAAGAGCTACATGAATAGAATGATTTTTATTCGGATATATTCAGTAGGAAAGGTTTTATGGTATGTTAATTTTTATGGATCCTCAACATATGTTGGGAAAGTGAGATAGGAAGAGAAGGGAAGTCATTGTTAGTATTTTTTCCTTAATGAAATACACTAGACAAGCAAAACTGAAAAGAGACAGCTTTCCCCCTCCTTGGGGCTTTGTTCTTTGGAAATAAATAAATAAATACTCTTAAATTGAGATTTAAATGCTGCTTAAAAATTAAAAGCACCTAACATGTTCTTGGTTGAGTTGAAAAAGCTAAGCAAATACTTGGATGGGAGACCATCAGGAAATTTCAGGGAAGGGAAGGGAAGCTGAAGGGAAAAAAATAACTGAAAAGATGGCAAGCCACTTTCATGTGTTGCCAAGAAAACTACAGGGAAGGGTCTAAGAAATCAACAGGAGTTGAACACAACTCAAAATAGACTTTGCTAAAAATTTAAAAGGAAAGAAGAGACAGGTTGTCTACTTGTCACTGTGTTTGTTAAATCAGCGGCAATATGCCTGTAATACAACTGACACCCTCACCTTGATTCACATAGCCCTGAAAAAAAATGCAAGTAGTCCATGACAAGCTAAAGCAAAAATATACTGTAATCTTAGCTGTTAGATCTTTCCTCAGATCTGCTTCTAGATTTTTATTATTTTTAGAACAATGGACAGGTGATTGAACCCTGGCTGGCTATCACCCTAGTTACTTCTACATCCACCCTAGTGCCACTGTAGTCCACTAGATCAATTAAGATTTTTTCAGTAGTGTTCTAACCCTGATTGAGGAATAATAATGTGGCAGAAATAAAAATAGCAAGGAATATTTTCATAAAACCTTATTACAATAATTGCCAGCTTTAGAAAATGCAAATAAAGCTAATCTAATAATTGTGTAAATACTTAGGTGAAGGCTGAATATCAAATTGATCTTCAAACTGCAGGTCTACAGCCACCCCATATGGTGCAGTTATGGTCCAGACGCAATCAGCAAAGGGTGGATAATTTCCAGGGTAGTTGGGTGAAGAGATAAATCCAAATGGATTGTCTTGAGTGATGTAAACATTTCCTCCACACGCTAGCAAGTAAGGAAACACAAAGGACCTATTAAACAGGATTCAACTTTCTCTGTGATGCCCTAGAATTTGCCAAACATAGGCCTCCAGCACAGTTCACTATGAGCATGCAATCTGAGGCTGCCTTGAACACAGCAACATCTGGAGCGTTATAGCACAGCAACATCTGGAGAGGCACAGATTTTAATCTGCACACAATTAGAACTGCACAATTAGGAGTGGGAAGCTCTGCCTACCATTTCTGCCTACTCCAGGGTCTCCCTATAACCTGACCTGCCAACTGGAAGAGAAAGGTCAAGCAGGAGCCTGCAGAATGTGAATAGCCCCCCTGCCTTGAGATGAAGGAGTTGTGACAGGGGCCATGGAAAGGGGTAGGGACAATGCAGCCCTCTCTGTGCGCCTAATTAAATCCTCAGGCCAAAAGTAGACCATGTGTAAAACTCAGTTTGCATTCTTTTCATAACGTAGGCAAGACAGCTTATTATTTTCCCTCCTTTTTAATGCATTTGTTTCTGTCACATGTGGCTTCCCTACAGAAATCTGGGACACCAGATGACACCTTAGGGAAGGCTGAGTTTGATACGTGAGACAGGATCTGTGTGCCCTATCCATCAAAAGGAGCTTTTTCAAACAGATAAAGGATTCTATTTTCTATATCATTGGCTCTGTTCTGGTTACTACTTATAGACATTATTAAAACACCCAAAGAGAAAAGATTTCATAAATGGTCATTAGTCACATGTATCACATTTGAAAAGTGCAGATAAGGTAAAAGGATGCATTTTGACCCACTAGATGATTTTTTTTTAAGATAATTTTTTTAAAAATCTCAAGATGGAAGTTGAATTCCAACATTTTAGCTTTACTGCATTGATTGTTGGTCACATGATAACCAATCAGGGCTTAAAAGAAAGTATTTCACATATCCACAGGATGCAGTTTGGCTGCTAGTTCAGACAACTTTAGAAAGATTCCTGCAGCATAAATTCACAAAATTCGATTAGCCCTTATACTGAAATGGAAATTTCATGTTCAGAGGTAATATACTACATAATAACAATAGCTGGGGAGTGACAGTAAGAGAATATGTTCATTCCTTGCCTTCTCAGAGGCATTTAATTGGTTGTGGCATGAAGAAGCTTCACAATCTGTCTCAGTCTTCCTCAGCCTTGAATCACTTGATGATTAGGTGGCCTTTCAAATCCATTCAAATTAAATCAAAGCAAAGCAGTAACTCATTGCCTTCCAATTAGGATGAAATGTCACCTTCCAGAATTACTAATTCATATGCTGACTGCTAATTCTAAAAGCTGTGGTCCCAGAACTTCTCGAAGGTACCAGGTTGGGAAAGGCTGATCCAGAAAGCTGATTGATTGTTTTTGTCAAGTCATGGTCCTGAGTCATTGTTTGAGAATCACTGGTTTAAAATTTCACTGATTGGTGCCACCAATGCAGAGCCTTCATTTGCATTCAGTTCTAATACTCACCGAGGCCCTTTGCCTCGTAAATCAGTTTGAAACCCTGGCCTCCATTACTGCTCTCAGAACTGAAGTGGACAAAGAGCTGGTTATCCGTGGTGAACATTATAGGGAAAGAATTGCTACCGCAAAAGCGCCCATTCCTGCTCCCTGGTCCTAATGGTGGAGCAGAGAAATCTGGTCCATTTCTAAGCTGAAAAGTAAATGGTGAACAGAGTCAAGAAGAGGAATTTGTTAAGATATGATCCAAGAGCAATAATTTAGAAAACATACAGTGAAACCTCATTTTAACAGACTAATTCAGGGAGAGAAAGTGTCTATTATTTCCAAAGGTCTGTTGAATTCAATGAGTATATAATTACAGTGATGCAAATAATGTTCTTTGAGTGACAACATGACTATACAAATTATGCAACTTTACACAAATGGCATAATTTGCCTCATCTGCATAATGATGTCATCGTGTAAATTGATGCAAATGATGAACCAAATTTTACCTGGTATATATTACTTTTATAAATAGCAGGTTCTCATTTTAGCTTCACAACAAATCTGCAAATACTATTTTCTCTCATTTGATAAATCAGAAATGGAAACTGACATAAATTATTAGGGCTCTGGAGAACTTCAAGGGGGTGCTTCACTTTAACAAAGCTTCATTCAAAGCAGTTTTGGAGCACCTTCTCAAAGTGGATCAGTGCTGATCTGCAGATTTTCATGCTAAATAGTTTTTTTGAGGAAGGCGCTTTCTTTTATTATGAGCCTTATACAATGGAAGGAATGAAGCTGGAGTGGCAGGAACCAGCAGATCCAAGGCTAAAGAGAACTATTATATCAATATAGATCAGTGCCTTCAAGGCCATCAAGAACAGCCAAGTATCCACTGATTCAGAAAAATGGGAGGAAAAAGCTTTAATTTAAAATCCTCAGTAAAGACTTATATATAGGTCTTCACTTCTATTGACTGCTTTTCTAATCTGCTGTGCATAAAGACAGTGTTTCTCAACCTTGGCAACTTTAAGATGTGTGGACTTCAACTCCCAGAATTCCCTTGCCAGCATGGAAACAACATGGCTGGCTGGGGAATTCTGGGGGTTGAAGTCCACACATCTTAAAGTTGCAAGGTTGAGAAACTGATATAGAGCCCTCATTTTTGTCTGCAATAAAGAGCCAAAGCTTGCCTACTAAAATGTTCCCTATGCTAAGTCTTGAATAAGGGGTTAAATGTTTGGAAAGCTGAGATTCACAACCTTGACTGGTGTGAAGCCTGATACACAGGGGCAAAATATTAACTGCAACTGTTGTTGTTGTTGTTGTTGTTGTTGAACACAACAAAATTTGTCATACCTCAACATAATCTCCATGGTTGCAGAAAGCATCATCATTCAGTACATGGAATGGTTGTTCAAAATGGATGCTAATGATGAAGCCATCCGGGACCAGAACATGCCAAGAACAATTGAGATTTGGAGGATAGCTTTGGGGATAGTTGGGTGAAGTGATCACACCTTTGTCTGCATACAAAATGCCTCCACAACCTGAATAAAAGGAATGAAAGCCTATTAAGCAAGAAACAACTGAATTCCATTTAACTTATAACCTAATTCCATAAAATTGATGTTGCTCTCAATTAAGAGTATCAAATCTTTACAGAAGTATCCGCAATAAACCAGGATTATTTTTGAACCAACGCTGACCAGATATTTTTAGGTTCATGTAGTCGTTTTATGTAGAGAATTAGACATTTACTCTTGCATAATTTTTAAAAAATATGTTGAGAATCCACTTTTTCCGGAAGGGCTGTGTGCAACATTTTGGTCATTGTGGCCTGCACTTAATGTTTTAGGAAGGAATGATGGCCATAGTAGGTACAATTGCATTATTGCAAGGATTGGGATTTCTATTTTTGAGGGGGATTTGAGGAACTGGGAATTTGTTACTGTAAACCTTCAGTACAAATCTGAGAACAGCCCAGTGCTGGCAACAATATTTGTACTCTTTGAACCACTGTGACTAGCCATTTTGCATTTTGAATGGCCAAACTCTGACTTGAGCTTCTGGATTTCAGACCAAAGTACTGCCTTCACCTTGACAATTTTGCTTGGCTTGACTTACTGGATTTCTCCTGTTTGGCTGATTCACTGACTATGAGCCAATGATCTGTGAAAATTCAGGGCCACCACCACATTTCTTACTGCGCTCATCTGTGCTTAGAACAGATTCACAGAAGAAATACGTTGAGAGAATTCTTGCTGCTCAAGACTATATCCCCTGATTAAATGAGACCACAATTGTTTCCTTTCTGTTCTTTCTTCCTCTCATATCTCTTTAAATTTACAGAGGAAGTACAAGTGTAATTTAGAAAGGTACTTACTTTTGTGGAAAGAAGCATTAAATCCAGCACCAGTAGTACTTGAATCTGAAGTGAACTGAATAAACATGGCATCCCCAGTTGACCTTATTGGGCCAGGAACTTCACGTCCACATACAGTGGATAGAACTGGTGCAAGACCATTGTCCCCTATGAAAAGAAAGGGGACAGAATGAACTGACGTGCTCTTTAAGTTTCCGTACCAGTTATTTGTCAAAGGAACCATGTTTGATTTGGAGAAGTAACATTGTGCTCGGAAATTCTAACTTCTTTCACCATTTTTTGTTTTTGGCAGCCAAATCATGTTACTTATTCCAAGCCATACTGATCATTCCATTATGGTGACAGTGTTCAGAAGAGAACTGCAAATTCTAGAACATACCATGCATTTGGATTCTAGGGACTGATAGAAACGAAATATCATTCTGCATTCAATTTTCAGAGTAAGAGTTGTCTGAGGGGTCATTTATACGTTCCACTGGGAGCAACATAGCCCAAGAACTGGTAGATGGTTGAACTCCATTTTAATGATATTCTAGCATTGGGCAGCCCAGCCCAGCCAAGCCAGAGGTAGATATGCAGGAGCAGGCAAAGATGCATTTTTATATTATCATTATTGAGATTTCATAATCCAGATCTCCCATTGCAATCCTCACTTTATAGAGGTGCAAGTGTGCCTTACCATCTCTGAAGACAAGTTTATCATAATTGCATGAGCCATGAGACTCTATGTCCAAAGCCAGGATGTTGAACTCCACTGTTGAGCCTTGTGCTCTGATAAGCCATGTGCAATCTGCAAAATTTCTGTACTTTGAGGGCCAGCCTGGTGAGAACAGGAATAAAGGTACTTCACTGGCTGTTAGGAGACCTCCACAGGCACCTGTCACCAAATCAGGAGATAGAAAAAAAGAGAGAGATTTATTGTTCCAGTTTAATAGATGCACCATTTGTTTCTCTTCTTCCTATGTATATTAATTTATCCTGGGTTCCCCAAGCAGCACCTTTGGGGGACCCCCTGTTTTAGCAGATGTCTCCCAGTTTCTTTGCCTCATCTGTGTTACTATTCTGATAAATCAGAGCTTCATAATTAGTTATGTCTCCATGGCAGCCATCTATGAATGGGAAAATTTTCTCAACAAGCCGTTTTGCAAAAGTGGCCAGAAAATGTTTTTAAAATTCCAAACTGGCCCACTAGCCCCCAAAGTATATACTAGAAGTCATGCAACTTTCACATAAAGGAGAAGTGCGTGGAGGTACATGGGGAAAAAAAGCACGTTGCTCCCTACCTGCCTGAAAATGGGGCTACTACTTCCCATGTCTTCCTTTTCCATGCAGAGAGAAACTGGGACCAATTGTCCCCTGCTTTCTGTGCACAAAGGTAGGGGTGGGAGAAGCAGTTATTCCCCATTTTGTACTACAGAGAAAAGAAGCATTCAGTGCATGGGGAGGCCACAGATGAGGATCATGTTTCGTCCTGCACAAGTGCTCTTCTCCACGTAGAAAGAAGTAGGGAGCCATCTTTTCCAACACTACCAACAAAAGATACTCTAAAAGTTATACAGAGAATGCAGCACATTTCTCTCTGTCCTCCCAAAACAGGTTAACTATAGAGATGGGGATGGGAGACAAACCTATAGGCAAGTTGTTTTCAACATTCGTTGGCGTTTCCATTGCATACCAATCCAAAAGAAAACCCTTTCCATTTACAGAATAATCAGAGATGAACTGGACAGTGACAGAGTTTCCAGAGGAGGTGAAAGAAGACAGTGCTATCCCACAATATGTTGCAATGAGATGAGAATGTGTATTTGGTCCATCATAAATCTGCAGAAGAAATAGATGATCAGGATTTGGAATTATTTTTAAAATGCCCATGGTTTATGTCTAAACTGTACTAGCAAAGAAAAGTGAATAATTGGCCTTAATTGGCTACTGAAAGCATCTGAAAATTACATATTTTACAAGTAATTATTTATGCTTAAAATGTCTTTTGCAGCTTTAAGGCAGTATCTGATAGTCTATCCATATTGGGATGTTGAAACTACTGATAAAGCAAAACTTGCTTTGTTACTTATCTGCACTATACTGTCACTAAAAAAGGAGAGGCACACGATGGACTCTTACCTTCAACTTATCTTTATAGCAATTACTCAAATCCTCAATATCCATTTGTGAGATATCACCATGGATAACTTGCCTTTCATTCACAGTTATCATCCACTGATAGTTGGAGAAGTGAGGGTACTTTCTAGGCCACAGTGGAGAAGCAATTTGTCCATTTGTTCCGACAATATTATTTCCAAATACTAAAAAGGAGATAGCAAAATGGATCCATATTTTAATGTATACATTGTATCCATCTGTATATTGTACAGATTTTTAATATAGCATTTATTTATAAACTACTCAATAAACTTGTTAGCAGTAACTGTGACACAATCCTGATTTACTGAGGAGGCCCCCTTCTGTGTGCCTTGGATGGCAGCAGAGAAGAAAGGAAGTCCTCAGCCAGGATGCTGAATGGGTCACTTGGGCAGCAAAGTGATTAATTGAAGGCTTCTTATGGGTTTGCTCCAGGGCACTTAAATAGGGACGTGTTCCTTCTTCATTTCTAGGTTGGACACTAAGCATGTCAGCCCACCCAGTACAAGGGACTGTGACTTTTAGGCAGCTCAGTCTGCTGTCCTGATGTTGACTGCTGATGTGCAACTTCAAGGCTCATGGTGATCTTCCATCTTCATCTTAAACCAGGATAGGGGAATTGAGACACGATATTAACAGAAGGTTCTTTTAAAGGGGGTACTGACTAATATCTCTTCAAAAGCAGGAGGATCCTCTATAAAGTGGAATGTTACTTATTTGCACTATACTTATTGGTCTCTCGATTATTCTCAGCAACTATGAAAACCTCCTCCACTGGGGGAGATGGGCAGCATACAAATTAATTAATTAATTAATTAAATATGCTGTATCAGATATTTCTCTCCTTAGCACCAGCTAACTCAAATGAGTAGACAGTATATTTCCCTGTACATTATACAATAAATTTCCCTGGGTTGATATTTTGGCCCTGAAAATGGTACAAAAATCAAAGCAGAAGTCAAAAACATAGAAAATGCATCATGAAATGGAGACATGATGGAGTGAAAGTGTTAAGAGCAGCCTCCTCCAATTCAATGGCCATTAATTATGTTGGACTACAGTTCCCAGAATTTCCAGTTAGCATCGCTATTGCCCATGCTGGGTGAGAATTCTGGGAGTTCTACTTCAACACATCTAGGAGCCACATTGTTGTGAGAAGGCTAGGTAAGAGAAAAGTTTTCACACTTGAAATACTGCAACTCCTTGGAAGTTGTATATAGTATATGTTAATATTTGCAGCTTTGACCTCTTGCACCAAGACAGCTGAAGAGCCAAGTGCAATATTTTAACCACAAAAAATCAAATAGAATTTAGGTCACTGCATAAGATTCTTTTATGTTAACAATAATATTCACAGATTACATACTTATAACAAAAATCAGTGAATATCTATAGTTCATCTGAGACTAATCTTAAAATACATGGCTGAGATTTTGAATCTGATACACTTGTGCAAGATTAAGTACAGCTTTCTTCTTAGTTTTATTGAAGCTTTCAAATTCCCTCAGTCTTCAGTGGTAAATTTATTATATCCATACTATGTGTGGTTTTTTTTTTAATTTTAAAAAAACCCTCAGAATTATGTAGTGATAATTAGTGTCCTTTATCCACTGTTCTTCAAACACGTTGGTCTAGATAGTCTTTTATCCTCAGTTAATTGTTGGTCTAGTGTAATGGGATTTGTAGTCCAATGTATCTGGAGTAAAATGTGTTGAGGATGGATATATTGCAATACTATAATATTAAAATTAAAGGAGAAACATAGACCTGCTCACTGATTTTTCAAAGAAGAAACCTAGATAGTCATAGCATATATCTTTCTTTTTCCATCTTCCAAAGGATTCGTAATATTGAATTCTTCTGGAGTCAAATATTTACTTACAGTGAGCAAATGTGGCCTGGAATCCCCTTCTACTGATAGAGCCATCTGAGACAAACTTCATCCAGAGAATGTGTCCAGTAATTGAGGTATAATTCACTGGCAAAGAGTTCCCACAGTAGCGTCCCACCAGAGAACCACTGAAGTTGCCTTCCCTAATTTCTATGTAGTCTTTGGTACAGCCTTCACTTTCTTCCACCTGAAAGTCCCTGAAAGGGGTTTAATTAATATAATTAAATTAAATGTACAAAGTTTAGTAAAACAATAATAGCCATTTAATAGAATTTCAAATCATTGTTCTGTTAAAATATATCCAGTCAAGTTTTTTTTTCATTGTTACAGATAAGGAAAGTATTTCTGTGTGTTTTTGGTTGCTATGTCCTTCCATATCTCCTGTTTTCTAGAATGGGAGGGCCTTACAAGGATCCATTCTTGCTCTATCCAAATGAAAACCAAAGGTCTTGGTCACACTTATTCTGGTAGCATCACTGCACCCTTGACTGTTCCCCTGTATTTCCCCTGTTGAAAGCTTAAATATGTTTTTTAAATGGAAAGAGTAATTTCTGGCTAAAAAAGATTGCCCATCCCTGCCGGTATGATTTACTTATTCCAGAGATAACTCAGGTGTAGTCTGTTGTAGCACAGCATTGGAGCCCTGCTAAATGGTGCCTGTGGACATGCAAAGCAAAATAATAAATTCAGTGTTCTCCTATAACGGCTTACAAAATGCTACCTTTTAAAAAGCATTTGGTGCTTATTCTATGAGTTAAGATTACATACATGCACCTGCCACCTAAAAATATTGCCACCCCTATTCATTCCATGTTACAGCCCATCAAACCTTCAGATCAAATCTTTGCCCAGCCCCATTAATTTTACATCTCTTAAATGCCTTAGAATTCAAAGAAGCATGCCCATATTTTAGAAAAGTTTTTAAATAAACAAGCATTGCTATCTACAATATTTCAGCAATTGTTTTAGCTTCAGGTTCTCCAATATACAATAATGGAAAGACAAAAACAAAGTTAGCTGACTGCATTGCTGCATTTGCTTTAATCTCTTTCGTTCAAATTTAAATCTGTTATTACAGATATAATGACTCAGACGTTCCATCTTTGTGTAGAATTAAGCCGGACAATTATCTACCTTCCCAAAGGAATAAAATTGTTTTGTTTTATGTTATGGCTTTGTACTAAACCTTCTGGCTATCTGCTGGATGCTTCTTGGTCTTCCATTTCCTTCTAAAAGAAAACACAATAGCTAACATTTAGAGCTAAAGGAAAATATTTAGTTGCCTAAGGAATGGAGCTGACTGTGTGGGAAGTAAGAATTGCATTTGCAATCCTAAAAGAAATGAAACCTGAGTCACCACGCAGGTCATTCCTCTGTCCTTGATCTTCCCCTTGGTTTGAATCGTATATTTTTCTTCTGACTGCAATTCTGAGGACAGTGTCTGGATTTTTTAAACTGAGAAGTTGGAATGCCAAGCTCATCTGGATGTCATACTAAAAGCATGCCTTGAAAGATGTTTACTGCATTACCAGAATTAATTATTTGGTAGAGGGAGGAACTCTATTATTTTACATTTTGGTGATTGAACTATCATTGAAGCTGGTTAGACTAATGCAAAACTTCAGTGTTTCCCAGTTCAAACTCAGTTTTTATTTCTATTATTATAGATGGAGCAATACTTTCAATTTTAGGAAAAGATACTCTTTAGTTGGGGTGTTTCTGTTTTTGAACTGCCTGTGACCAGAAATGTTCTTTGCCATTTTTTTAAAGCTTTGATGTATTGGTTGTTGCTTTTTTTTTTTTAGTTTTTCCAAGTGGGTGTGCAGACATTCCCCTTAAAATGCATGACTCAAAACCCGGGCCACATGTGTTCCAATTTAATTGCAAATGAAAGGGACTGGGCTTCAATTTCATCTCATGCCATCTCAGACAGAAGCCATCTTTCTGAAACGTCTTCTGTACATGTTCAGAATGTTCTTTCTTGAAAATTGTTGAATAGGTCCTGATGTGAGGAAGGAAAAACCCACCAGTTGTTATTCTGTTGCTATGTTTGTTCTTAAATGTACTGGCCTAGCTTAGTCAATTATACAAGAGCCAGTTTGGTCTAATGGTTAAGGCACTGGACTAGGAGTGGGGAGACTTGCCTCAGTCACAGAAGCCAAATGGGTGACTTTGGCCCAGCCCTAGGAAGAAGGCAAGGACAAACCACTTGTGAAAATGTTATGTAGAAAATAGTATAGACTTGTCCATGTAATCACCAGGAGTCAAGACTGACTTGTGGGAAAGAAAAAAAACCCCTCAATCTATATACAGTATATCACAGTTTAATATAACATAGGCGGTACTAAGCAAAAGTCAGAGTTTCTGTAACAAAATAATATTGTATTTTTCAGTATGGTAGCCAGTCATAAATAAAACAAAATCAGAAGGCTTTTTCTAGAATCAGTGTATACAGTATCTGTATTCTCAGATTTGCTTCCATCTTGAATTGTTGTATATAGCTATATGACTGCATTTCATACTAAGTTACAGCTATCCCTTAAAACATCCAAGAAGCAATATTGCCAAGCCAGTAATGAATTAGTTAGGTACCATCAAGTCAGGTCCAGCTCCTGATGAGTATATGGATAAATGCTTGCCATCTCAGCCTGTTTTTAACAGTACCTTATAAGTCTTCCAAAGAAATTCCAGTAATCTCTTTGAACCTGTCCATCCACCTCTTCTATGGTCTTGCTTCTCTTTTAGTTCCCTCAAGCTTGTCAAACATATATTTATATATATATTTTTTCTAATCTATCATCCACTCGGATCACATGCCCAAAGTGGGCAAGTTTCGGTTTGCTGATCATTGCCTCAAATGAATGATCAGTCTTTATTTAATCCAGCACTCTTATTAACTATCTCTGAATCTATTATTCTTTGGCATGATATTACTTAATAAATTTTAGAATGTAGGAATATATTTCCTCTTTTGCCTAAAAGCAACATACACAAACCTTTTTGCAATTTTGTGATATAAACAGGGAAAAACTGTACCTGTTCCATTTTACATTGTCCATTTTTTCATAATACCATTTTATATTACTAAATGCACTGAATCTTTCTCCCAAAAGTTTTTACATCCTATACTGTTTGCTTTACTGTCAAATTGCATAGATTAATAGCCATACATTTGGGTTACTTTTTATACTGCTGATTTTTTTTAAAAAAATGATACTGACTTGACTGCTCACTAGGGCAGAAAGGGAGGGTATAAATCCAATAAATAAACAAAAGTATTTTTTTAACATTTTAAATTTTGTGTGGCTTGCTTTTGTTAATTATGTGCTAGTTTAAGGTTACTTTTAACAGAAAGCAGGCCAACATTTGATATTGAATAAATAGACTATTGTGATTGTTACATTGGCCTAATAAGATTTCTTCAGCATCTGTGTGCTTGCAAAAAATGAAAAATGAAAAAAGTTTATCGGCATGAAATCCCACATGGCAAAATAGCTGATAACTAACTAACTAACTAACTAACTAACTAACTAACTAACTAACTAACTAACGTTCCCTCCTTGTCTATAATATAGGGTTGGCATCTCTAAGCACAGATGTCAATTGTTTGAAAGCTGACCAGGATTATATGCAACAGAAAAAAATTAAAACAAGCCCTTTCTGGCTGTGATTGTATTCACTTTCCAAGTTGTGGGTACTGTTTTCCATGCCGGTAATTACATCCTTCTAAACCCAGCATTTCCTTCCTGCTGCTCCACTAAAAGATTAAACAATAACTCTTTGAAAAATGGATTTACGTGAAAGACAGCTGGAGCCGGTTGCCAGGGGAGCTCAGAAGGTTCCAGACACATTCAACGTTCAGTGGATAAGGCTCAGGAAAGCTTGGGCTATTGAAGGCTCCTCTCTCCATGTGGAAGGTACCCCCACAAGCTGTAGAATGGATGCAGGAGATGAGACATAGTAAGATGGAAAGAGAGAAAACAACTCAAGTAGGACAAATATTGTGAGTCTGAGAAAAGCATGGGATTTCCCTTAGCAAAAGCAAATCTTGCTTGAACACTATGGCTCACGACAGAAAATCCTAGATATAGGAAAGACACGGCTCCCCTCCTCCAGTGTTAGAAGTAGTGGGGCTTCAGAGTATGTCCAGATAAGAGTTTTCTGTATTCCCAATTTAGTACCTTTGCATTAGAACAGAAGTGCAGTGCAGAATACCCGGAAGAGAAACCTGGAAATACCTGGAAACCAGAGAGCCAGTTTGGTCTAGTGGATAAAGCTCCAGGCTAGAAATAAGGAGACAGTGAATTCTAGTCCTGCCTTAGGAATGAAAGCCGGCTGGGTGACTTTGGCCCACTCACTCTCTCTCAGCCCAATTCACCTCACAGGGTTGTTGTGGGGAAGACAGGAGGAGGAAGGTATGTTCGCTGCCTTGAGTTATGTACAGGTGGGATAATATATAATACACACACACAGACACACACACACACAGTTATATTCAGAGAGCACCTGATTAAGTCACAACTATTTTTCAAGCAAAAAGGAATACATTCAGCATTCTAGTTAATTGCTCCCAGGAATGAAATGTGTAACCATTCTCAGTAGCTTCCTATTTATTTTTTCCTAAATGAATTTCTGCATAGGACCAAATCATGTGAGCTTTCGTCCCTTGGAGCCCTGTTTAGGCTTTAGCCTGGCATAGGTAGGGGCTAAACAGGTTACAAAAGAAGAGATATAAAAATATGGCCCACCTTAATGTCTTACCTTGCTGCATAACCAACCTTGTTTGATTAGTGTTCCCAATTAAAAACTGCCAGATGTCTGGCTTTCTAATTACTATTGGCTATACTGCCTTGGAGATTTGAGAATTATAGCCCAATTCATCTGTAATAAGATGTGCCAGGGTTGAACCAACCCTTTTCTGTGAAGGAACCCGCATCTAGTGATGAAAAGCAACTTGAAAAATAGGTCCTTCTGCTGCTGCCACCCCTTTGTTACCATCCAATTTCTCATTCCCCCACCAGCCTTTTGGGGAACCAGGAGAGAACTGAAGGGGAAACCTTCACCCCACTCCACC
The DNA here is from genome assembly GCF_059951505.1 of Python bivittatus. Taxonomy (NCBI): domain Eukaryota; kingdom Metazoa; phylum Chordata; class Lepidosauria; order Squamata; family Pythonidae; genus Python; species Python bivittatus. The sequence continues at coordinate 20,146,149 of NW_028277088.1, read as the reverse complement.
CCAGGTTTGGCTAAACTACAGGAAGGGAAACCAGCCAAAACGCTGGGAGTCAACAGCTCAGCCAAGCTGAGGTGGGTGCTAGAAGGCAAGAGGTCAACTGCAGGATATAAAAAAAAAAAATCAATGTCATTGAAAGTGGCAAAGGTAGATGAGGTTCCATACGCTCAACCAACAAAAAAGAAGAGATAAGTACAAAAACCCTAACATGATTCTGTTGTTGTTGTTGTTGTTTAGTCGTTAAGTCGTGTCCGACTCTTCGTGACCCCATGAACCATATTGCGCCAGGCCTTCCTGTCCTTCACTGCCTCCCTGAGTTTGCTCAGTTTCATGCTCATTGCTTCAGTGATGCTATCTAACCATCTCATCCTCTGCCGTCCTCTTCTCCTTTTGCCTTCAATCTTTCCCAGCATCAGGGTCTTCTCCAAAGAGATCTCTCTTCGCATTAGGTGGCCAAAATATCTGAGCTTGAGCTTCATTATCGATCCTTCCAATGAGCAATCAGGGTTGATTTCCTTTAAGATTGACTGGTTTGACCTCCTAGCAGTCCAGGGAACTCTCAAGAGTCTTCTCCAGCACCACAGTTCAAAGGCATCAATTCTTCGGCGCTCGGCCTTTTTTATGGTCCAGCTCTCACAGCCATACATTACTACTGGAAAAACCATAGCTTTGACTATGCGGATCTTTGTCGGCAAACATGATTCTAGCCTATAACAAAACAGCTCCTCCTTTGCCAGCCTTGCCTAATACAACTCCTTTCATCCAGGACTCCAGTCACCTCCCCACAAAAATCTAAACCTTTTCCCACCCAGGACCTTGACAGAGCCCCTTCTTTTTTTTCTGTTGGTTCACAAGGTCAGATGACTACTTCTGAGCACCTAAGTGTGGCTTGTTATTTAAAGGGCCAGCTGCTCCCCACTGCAACATCTGATGGACTAACAGAAGGCTAGCCTATTAGATTCTCCTAAGATTCAGTCGAGCATAAGACATCTTCTAAGTGTGTTATTCCATGCAGCAAGTTCGGGAACAGAGAGAGTCAGCAAGCACTGGGACATTGTTGACAAAAGGCCAAGCAAATGTCAAAATCTATACCTTTTGAGCTATATAATTTGCTGCTGTGCTGCAAGATTGGCATGTACTTTACTAATAGTAAATAAGCTTTTTGCAGCATTGTGCCTTATGTATTACCCAGGCTATAATGCTTCATTCCTGAGAGCTTCTGATGACAAGACATGTGCAGGCAGAGCTAAAATGTTTGCATCTTCAAAAGTTATTTGTCTTTACACTACAATCGTTCAAATTTATTCTTACCAGATGTTGATGCAACAAAAGTGGCACGGAACCCTTTTGCTATGGTAGCATTATTAGAGACAAAGTTGATGGATAAAGCATTGCCAAAAGAAGTAACAGGAAGTGGCATTGTGGAGCCACAATAACGCCCTGGAGAAACAAATGTAAGTATTATACAGACAGTATTGCATTATTTCTTTTTCCTTGTCCACTTTGCTCATTCCCTGTTCTCTGCAAATACTTTTTAAAAAACTGTTTCAACTTTGAGAGGAACATTCTTAAAAGCTTAAAAGGTATACTTTCTGTACTATGAAGAGAAAGGAAAAGGTCTGTTACATACTTCATGATTAATATGCAATACATCTTTGGAAGATAAGATGTAGTGCCCGCTGCATACAAAAACACTTGCACATCTTGCTGGTGCATTATTAATATCAGAACATGTCAGTCTGTTTTTAAATATCCCTGCTTGTTTCCCATGAGAAGCTGTTTATTTTTTTTGTGCCATCCTACTTCACCTGGTTCATCAGATATCTTAAGGAGTGACACTTTCCCCCAAATGTTCCAATGTATCTCAGGTATGTATTCATTCCATTGTTCTGATCTCTGGCAAAATGAGAAGTTGTAAGAAAACCTTCTTCTTCCTTTTCTCAATTATTCTATGAATAACTCCACCCCATTATATATACAATACACATCACAACCTTGGCAAATTTAATGAAGAAACTGGATGGCTTAATTGCTATGGACAGTGAAAAGAGAAGGTGATTGGAGTGAGCAACAGAGCAGCCTCTTCTCTGTAGCCCATAGTCATGTATCTCATTGTGTTGAAGACAAATTCAGCAGAGGTTGCAGAGTGCAGGGGGGAAACCTGTCACCATCCAACTGTTGTTGGACTTTAATTTCCATCAGCCTGATGCAACATGGACAATGGCCAGGGATAATGGGCACTGCTGTCCCAAAAAAGTCTAGAGGGCCATAGATTTCCTACCCTGCTTGCTTTCTTTGTTTAAATTTACATGCTGCCAAATCCATTCAGATTTCTGGAGGCCTCTGCATTAAATCAGCTAGCAGATACTTTCCAGATTTTTTTCCCCTGAAACATAGAAATATCATTTATCTTTAAAGTGTCATTATCTCTTAACAAGTTCATTTATGAACAAATAAAATCCCTGCTTAAAAGATATAGGCAAATCAGTACTGTATATGTTCTCATACCTTGCAAAGGAGCATTGGAATTATCTCCTTCCCGAATTTCTACATAATCAGTGCTGCAGTTATGCATATCGTTTTCAATCTCAAGGTCAGTGAATGATAATGTAACATGGTTAACTGTTGAAAAAGAATGGTGCAAACATGAGGAATGGTATTGCATTATATAGATGACTGAATTAAACTTTCATACTTGATATTATCTATCACTGTAATTTTCCCAGCTGGATGGAAGAGATTAATCATGAATGAGGAGCTGCCCTGTATCAGACCAAAGTCATATCTAGTCAAGCATTCTGTTCCATGCAGCTAATCAGGTGCTAGTGGGAAGTCTTTAAGAAACTGGTATTCAGAGATCTATAGCTTCCATTTATGGAATTCAAATATAGCCATCATAAAAAGTAGCTTTGAAAGCCTTATTTACCATGAAATGATCTATTTTAAAACCATGTAAATATTCATCACTACATCAGGAGCTACCAAATTCCTTTATCTGAAATTATACTCCTATGTTTTAATAATAGTTCCTCCTAGAATGTCTAGTAAGTTGACCATATGCTGAGAGGCCTAAATAGACCGTAGATGATCTTTTCTTTTTTTAATACAAATCCAATATGAAATCTAAGCTGTCCTAAACAATAGTATATCCAAGTAAAATCATTTTAATCCTTTCATCATTCAAGCATAGAATTGGTGGGAAAGTGATTTCAGCCACTAAATAAATATCTTTCTTGCCTAGAACCCTGGAATTAAAAAAAAGAGTAATTAAGGTTTGATGGCACTTATCTCAAATTCCTCTAACACTACTAATTTTTGCTTTCAGAGAGAAAAACAGTAATACCAAACAACATTTAAGCAAAAGGATTATCCTTTCTGCAATGAATCCTGCATATGCTCTGAAAACCAAGACGTCACTCAAGTAGTAGGCAATATGTGACTCAGAATGAATTTCTTGATTTTTTAAATATAATTTGCATTAAGAATTTTAATTACAATAGTAAAAACTAATATAAACTAAAGTTAAAGAAACAGAAGAGAATGGAAAGAAAGAATAAAAAGTGCAGGGAAAAAAAGAAATAAAGAAGAAGAAAAGAAAGAATATAATAAAGAAAAAGAAAAGAAATATATAAGGAAGTGACTTCCAACCTTCATCACAACAAGTATAAACAAATTAAATAATTCTTCACCCCCTATAAGGTTAAACAGATATCTCTTCATCCCATATCCCATCCTTTATCTATAAGCAAATCCATAAAACATCAACTTTTCAATCCTGAGGTCAGCAAAAGGTCCATCAAAGGTTTCCAGAACATTGGGGGAAAAAAGGCTTATTTTAACCTTGATTAAATAAACCAACTTTATATTCCTTCCTTTTACTTCTAACAATCTTAATCTTTAATTCAATCAAATATAGCTGCAGAATTCGATTTCTCTTCAATTCTTCTTTATCCGATCCCACAGATTTCTTCAAGGCTTTAACAAGTCTCTTTTGTAGATCCAATAACAAAACATTTTCCAGGTCATTCTCTTGGTTTATCATATGTATTAATATGATACATGATGATATGCTACAGTTTCTTTTGTATGCCCAGTAAAGCATCCTTTTCCAAATTATTCTCTTGGCCTGTCATTTGTAGTTCCATTTTCGATACCTTTTCTTGTCAGATAAAATTTGTTCCATATCTGTCATTCCTTCATTAGCATCTTTTAGACATAGTGTATCCATAGAAGCAGACATCATTACTGAGAGTGTTAATACTGTAGTTGCTAATTTCTGGTTCCATTCTTCAAATACCTCCTTTAATATTTCCAATGTTATAATGTTTTGTGTCATTTGTAAGTCCCAGTGTTAACTGACATCAAGAACAATTGACTTCTATTTTTTTTCTTCTGCTTAAACTCTTTAGTCCACTCGTGTCCAGTTTCTAAAATCATCACTTATCTTTTGTTATGACTTGGAATAGCCAGGATAGCCAAAATAAGTCTGTTTCCCATGAGAAACTGTTTATTTTTTATAGTTAATTCCAAAATCTTACAGTAAAAGTCAATATTCCAAATTTATATGGAGCCTTAATACATTTATAACTTTCTTAGATCAAAATCTTATTTAGCTTTTTGCTGTTTATTTCAAATTCTTTAAGCTTATAATTAATTTTTCTTTTGTTCAGAGTTGAAGATAAACTCTCCCAATGAAGACTCTTCAAACACGTCATTCCGAAGGTCTCTAATAGCTTTAAGATGGTTAATAGGCAATTTCTGAAAGTGATCAGAAAATGAGGTTTGCGAACTTAACATCCTTTAAAAGGCTCTGCCATGATTGTGAGCAAAATGGCTGATCCTGTCATCTCCTGGCATTCAAACCTGTGGAAAACCACTGTCTGTGGTCTCCTTGCATGGAGATGTCTGGAGCACAGGTGGGCACTCTCCCATCCTCTCCTAATCTGTAGAAGTTCCACTAAACTGGTCTTTGCCACGGTCATCAGCTCTGCTTTCACAGAGTTGTTTTCAGTTCACCATACCTCACCTGGAGGCCAGAATGAATTTCTTGACTTTTATTAGGAATTCTATACGTGTGATTTAGTTTTTCCCCTTTTCTACATGGGTGATCTAGGTTTTTTCCCTTTCCCCAAATAAAATCTTTTTTTTTATCTGAGCCCTTGGCTATCTACTTTAATAAAGGAATTTCTATCACATGCAGGATTGCATATTTGCCTGGCTCCCTTCTGTTCTCTTGAAAATCTTACAATTTGTAAATTCTGCATTTCCTGGAGTTGGACAAGGAAAACTAAGGTACGTTTCTCATTATTATTTCCTAGAGCCAGGCAGGTAGTAAGAGCTTGAGCAGAACTATTCAACTCAACATGCTAGAAATATTAGAAAGTGCTACAAAGCTGATGGAAGTATATTGCAACTTTTTCTTTTAGAAAAAGATGTCTACCAGTATAGAAAAAAACAGACCTCCTCCCAGAATTACAACTACCTCGTTTTTTCAATCTTAACCATAAAAACTCTTCATGCTTCTTTCACACACAGTTACTCATTCTCTACTTAGATGCATACCACAAGCTGATGTTTCATTCGAAAAACAAACCAGGTTTGAAAACCAGAAGGGCAGAACTATATTTTGCTTTAAACCAAAAAAGGAGGGTGATAATCACTCAGCAAAAGGGAAGCAAGGGATGTGTAAACCATCTTGTCATATTGCGTTAATGTTCCAATGTCATACCTTATTATGGTTTTGATACCCAGACTAGTTGTACTGCAGTTAAAAAATAGGATCAGCCAGTCAACCATTCCAACAAGCAGTTGAGTTTAACTGACTAACATCAGGCTCTATAATAAATCTGAGCCCTTCTCCATTAAACCTATGTAAAGCTGGTAGACAAAAACTTGTAATTATGATCTGCAGGGTTTTCAAACTATATATTTCAGTGTGGGCTGGGAGGTTGTTCATCCACAGTTCACTAAGAGGAACAGTGCTTTTCTCCTAATTTCTAAGCTCTAAAAAAGTTTTTAGTGTCACTATGTATTTAGTTGAGCTGGGTTATAGTAAAGCATAGGCATCCACAATGTACCTGTCACATATATCAGGGCCCCCTGATTTAGCGGAATATATAAGCCTAGCTATTCTCTCAGACTGGATATATGAGCTACCTCAAAGTATGAGAAACTGGAAATTAAAAGACCAATATGTATACTGGCACTTGTAAATTTAATGACCAGTTTGCACATACATTTCTCTTATGCCCACAGGACTAGTTTGCACAAAAGTTTCCTTTATGTAATAACCTTCTTTATGGCCTATGGAATTTTCATGGTATTTTATGTTGCATAATCAAGGCTGCACACTAAACACTTTATCTTATTTTGCACCAGATCATTAAATCCTTTCACATTAAATCCCCACAAGAAGAGATTAAGTGTCCCTTGATCTTGCCCATCTACCAGGATGCAGGATTTCCTACAGAGAAGAAAAGGAGGAATTCTGCATTGTTTTTACAGAAGAGAAGAGGATGTTAGTCATTCTGTTTTCCCAGAGAGAGATGTATTGGTTAACTTACATGGTTCTTGGGCTTGAATAATCCAGCTACAGTTCTGATTATTTGGGTATACTGCTGGATACAGAGGAGAAGAAATGGCTGCACCAACTGAATCAGCTTCTAAGACACTTCCACAAGCTTTGGAGTAATAAAAAATATGCAAAAGTTAGAGTGGCTGAACTGCAATGAAATTGTCCCTTTCTTAAAAGGATCATAGTATAGATCTCAATGTGAGTGAGTTGGCACAGTCTAGCCAAAAGAGACTTGGTCACAGCATAGATGAAAGAAGTCTACTAGTATCTATCATTCTCCACTTAAAACTTCACACAAAAAAGCCTGTATCTAGAAAAGTGAGCCACAAAATCAAAATATAGTTGGGAAAACACTGAACCAAAGGAGACTATCCGCTCAGAGACAACATACACATACAAGTTATACATCTGCAGAGCTACACTGAATGTGCCTCTTTTCCAGGATTCACATTTGTGGGAATTCAGCTCGTCTGATGAATAGACTCTGAGGATGAGGGCAGATTGCTACTGTTTACTTTCTACAACCATGTATTCAACACAATATGAACAAGCTCCTGATAGGATTGTGTGAGAAATCTGGTTTGAATTAGCAATGCAGGTTTTTTTAAGCATTAAAAAGAATCAGCAACTATGCAAAATGATGTTTTGGATATATAGATTTTATATCAATTTCTTTAATATATATTTTTAATTGTAAATATTTTCCAATATATGGTTTTTACACATAATTTTCACAGATACAGGCATAATTTATGCAGTTTCTCTGATGCCTGGTTTTAATATAATTGCCTCAACATATGCTTTTAAAAACTGAAAACAACATAAATAAATGTTTAGAGTATGAAATGTAATATAGAAATTGAAGCAATATAGTCTTTTTTGAATGAGTCTTCTGAATAAACACTCTTTTTAGGACCTATCTTTTCTAAATTAACACATTTCTTACTGGGAAATTATGTGTGTTAATGAAGTGTTTGCAGCAAAATGTTTTGATGAACTGTGCCCATTCATTACCCCAGGATTTTTTTTTTTTTTTTTAACATTCCTAGTTCTTTCCAGATAGTCCCTAGAGAGTGGCTGCTCTGGATACTTGGTGGGCTCAGGGAGCTGTTGTCAGTGATACTATATCACTGGCATGGACAGCCAACATTTGTGATGGTTTTGGGGAAAAATTAATTGATTTTTTTAGAGATTAGAGTGTGTGTGTGTATGTGCACGCGCACCTTTGAGTCAGTCTCGACTCCTGTCTGGACCAGTCCCTGCAGTTTTCTTGCCAAGATCTCAGAAGTGGTTTGCCCTTGCCTTCTTCCTAGGGCTGAGAGAGAGTGACTGGCCCAGGCTCACCCAGCTGGATTTGTGCCTAAGGCGGGACCAGCATTCATGGTCTCCCGGTTTCTAGCTTGGTGCCTTAACCACAACACCAAACTGGCTCTCATTTCAATTTTTTTTAAGGGTACAATTGCAAAAATTGAAAAAAAATATATCCCTAAAGGTATCATTTTTGGCCTCCATCTAGAGGCCACACCTGGGGTGCCAATAGACCTGCATGAGGGCCACCTATTGCCTATCTGTGTCCCAGAGTATTGAGACACTATATGCACTCATCTGAGCTTGACTTGACCCAGCTATACAGTATTTCAACTATATTTCTTCACACAGTTATGCCATGTTGCATATAACACTTCCAGCAAAAAAAAGTTTTCATTAAGTTGCTGTTGTCTTAAAAGAATCAAAAGCCTTAATATCTAAATACCTTTCTGGACAAGGAGTGCTAATCTAGATTTTACATCACAGAGAAACTTGCCTTCAGTGAACCAAGCTCGAAAGCCTCGGAGATGTATAGATGCATCAGAGCGAAACCGCACAAACATGGTATTTTGGGTAGATGTGAAAGGGGGAGGCTGCTGCCGACCACAGACTTTTCCAAGAAGTGGAGCTTCCCTATTTGGACCATCAAAAACCTGTATGACAGAGGAGTCAATGGAACTTTAGAATCATGTAGTTTAGCTCCCACAGTTGGCAACATAAACAACTCCAATGTTCTACAAGTATTTGCAATATATTATATGAACCCATTACCTGCAAACATGAGTCTCCCTATGCAGTACCAGCCTGCCTGTGTCTTAAAGGCTAGCAGGAGACTCTCCTTCAATTCTTTTCATATTGACAATGCATTTGATGCACATTAAAAAAGGTTGGCATTTCCATTGTTCAGTTGTGCCCTCCATTTTGATATGGCTGACCTTCCCTGCTCCTGGTTTCAATATGAGAAGGACCCATTTATTTGGAAATTTGCAAAATATGAGCAGTTATAGCTATGCCTGTTCATTGTTGTAGTGGTGAAAAGGAGGGGAAATATCCAGAAAGAAACAGCGCTGCAGCTGATTCAGAAATAAGTTACTTCTGCTCTCTCAAACATTATCAACAATATGGGCTCACAGAGGTCTGGAGCTGCTTTCAGATTGATTAAGATTAGTTGTACGGAAGTATGTGATGTAGCTGAACACATGGCTTAAAACAGGGTGTTACCCTAGCCAACTGTCACTGATTCAACAAAACATATTCAAGTAAGACATGTCTTGGTACAATGTGTGAACCTATTCTTTCTGTGCTTACTAGAGATAGTAGATTCTCTGTTCAGTGTCCTTTTGAACAGTAGACAACTGGCTACAAATTCACTTTTTTTTTTTTTTTTGCATGAGATGAAAACTTTATTTCCCCTAATATTTTTTTTGACTAAGCTGTCCTTAAAAAATAAATAAATATTATATTCCTTTTCCTTTTCTTGTATTTTGGATAATTTACAGTCCTTGTTTATTATTCAGAGTCTTGCTTTGTACATCACCTTATATCTTTAGCAATAATAATAAAATAAAGTTTATTTTAGTGCAACAATTACAGACTAGTATTTGGTTATGGATGTAACTGGACATTACTCAGATGTATGCATTTTCCACATACGTTTTGCTGGAACTTTATAGATAATAATACATATATAATATGTAATGTATAATATATAATATATAATACATATATATTAATTATTAAGTGAATTTTAAGTGAAGTTGTATTTGCACTATGAATCAGACTCAGTATGTAAATGTCAGGTACCCAATACAAATCTAAAATAAGGCAACCCCCATTGTGAAACATTATTAATTAAGCATTAATTAAAACTAAAAATCTCTAAATAACTACACTCTGTTTTGATTTATATCCAATTAGATGTTTTTAAAAAAGGAATGTTTGTTTAAAAACATTGAAGTAAGCCAATCATTTTTTCCATGCATATTTTGAGAGTGACAGGCTTTTTTTCAGGTGTAGTAGAAGTTCTGAATTTTAGAAATGGACCCTGGATATGTTTTGAACAGCTGCACAATCTGTATGAAGTTGACGGACGAACTAAGATGTAATGAGCGAAATACGTGGCTTGCTTCCAACTGTGTTTGCTTTGCCATATGAAGCATTTGCAAAGGTTTATTGCTAAGTGAGAGAAAGTATTTCCCTGAAAATGCCCCTTCCCCATCATTTTAAAGGGCCTCTTCGATCTAGCCAAGTTCTGTAAACTCACTAAGGAAGAACAGATGGAAAACATTTGTGAAAGGACGCAAAGTACATAAAAGGGAAGAGTTTTTCCAGCCTGCTATGAGTGTCTTTCCATTCTGCCCTAACTCTCCCTCCACTTGCCAACTCTAAGATGAGGCTTGCTTTCCTTGGTTAATGACTATCTTGGCCCTGAGGCTGAAGACACTTCAAACAACCACCACGAGAGGTTAGTCACTCAGAACAATCTGCATTTTATTATCAAAAATGGTTTACTTTAGCAACAAAGACAGCCTTTGCTAACAAAATTAGAAATACAACTGGTAAACACTCTCTTCAAGCCATTAACTGGGTATATTAAAGGAAAACTGTAAGTTTTCTACAGATGTTTTACAAAAGTCAATTGTCTGATACAATAGGTCAGCACTCCTCTGTCAGTGTTTCCCAGAATTCTGGGAATTGAAGTCCACACATCGTAAAGTTACTGGGGCTGAGAAACACTGCAATAGGTATAAAAGCCCAGCATACATGCTTTCTCTGTTGACTGCATAATTGATTATGCAGAGAGGCACACTGTAAAATGCAAATCGGCAGCATTTTGCAAAAGGGGTAGCTGTGGGTGGCCCTTTTCATAGTGCCATGCCTCAACATTCTCTTATAGCTAGTTATCCAGATCTAATATTGCTACTCTGATCCTTCTTTTTCTCTCCTCACTAAAAAAAATCACTGCAGATGCTAGATTTTCTGGAAATCTACTGCATGTGGCATTCCTGTGGGGTGTAACTTTGTAATAAGTGACACTGTAGGGAGGTTTTAAGAGGAACTTGAGTCAAATGATCCCAACATGTCAGAAATCAGCAGAATGTTATAGTTTTGCAAACCCTATTCTCTGGTCTCTTGGTTGCTGCCGGAAAAAACAAGGAAATGGGAGAATAGCTTAAGATTTTTTCTGCAGCAAACTCTTTGCTTCCCCTGAAGGTACCTCATATTCTTGATCCTGTGCCTAAAACTTCTCCAAATGTTATTTTAGATTATAAGGCTGTAAAATAACATGGATAAATTATTTAGAAGGTGCATCAATTTTGTTGTTTTTCCAAGTGAGATTTCTTGAACGAACAAACAACTCAAGTTAGCATGAATATTGCTACTGTTTCTTTTTTGTCATAAGCATCAATGTGATAACAACCTGGAAACTTTATTAAAACAGAAAGAGAGGGGCAAGGGAGAAAGGGAATGGAAAAAGAAACCTACTATTATACTATAATATCATGCATCCCGAACTAAGAAGCTTATTGCCCAGTGCTACAATTGTCTACTCTCTCTCTTGATGATTTGAAATAAATTTTGCAATCACAAATGGATGTGTGCTCCCTGTTTGATTAGATTATTGTGACTTTCCCTCCATATGGGATGAGACTACAACTCCCCAAATTCCAAACTATGCTAGTTGAAGAATTCTGGGAGTTTGGGTACCAGCACATCTCCAGAGTACCAGGTTCAAGAAGGCTTGGCTACAGTCACACAGCACAACTTAAAACTAAACAGTTCCTGTCATAGGAAATGAATGACTCACATTTACTGGAACTACAGACCATATTTAAAAACAGATCATAAGAAGTTATTACTATAAAAGAAGCTAGCATGGTCTACTGCAATCAACTTTTGATTTGATTCAGTTTTGGAAATCACACTTAAAAAAGAAACAAGAAAATAAAGAACCAGTACTACAATATGGTGCAAAATACTGTAGTGTCTTCCTTCTAGGAACATAATTGGCTTGCCTATTCATAACAATTTTTAATTTATAAATTTGTAATTCTATTTCATTGTAAATGGAAAGCCCACATTTGGAAGTTGTACTATTCTTACTCATATAAATGACTGCACTGAAATCCAAGGTGACATCTACACTAATAAGTAAAGCAGCAACTGACACCTTAAAATTATGTTATTTAAAAAATACAGGTAGTCCTTGTTTAGTGTCTGCCTCATACAATGACTGTTCACAGTTACGATGGTGATGAGAAAGTAAATTTGCGACCAGTCCTTGCATTTATAACTTTTGCAGGTCTGTAAAGCAAAGGAAAGCTGAAGTAAGATCATAACCACACTTGTGGTTTCACTTAGCGACCATTTCACTTAACAACCCAGTTGCCAGTCCCAATTGTGGTTGCTAAATGAGGACTACCTGTAACAATAAAATCCGTTTTAAAAAAAGGATCATTTCTAAAGTGCACTTTTCACTCATAATTATCCTTCAGGGTCAAATACCAGCGTGTGGTGGGTGTCCATGTATGTGTGTGTTAGTGGATGTCATATTTTTAGAAGGGAAATGTTAAAATGGAAAGAGTTTACAAGGAATAACAATCCTTTAGTGGTTCCTATCTGGATTAGTGAATGGTCATATTTGGATTAGTAGGAAAGAAAAAGGGGGGCATATTTTGGATGAGGGTGAATCTTTGATTTCAGTTTTCCAGCTTTTGATGATGATCTCTTCCACATGGCAGCCTTAAGCTGCTTGTCTCCCATGCTGATACTGCAGGAAATTTAGCTGACTTTAAAAATCCCTACATGGATTTCCAGCTTTGACAATGATGCTGACCAGGTGATCTATCTAGAGAGCAGTGATCACAGTTTCCAATTCGTGGAATCCCCTCTTTTTTCACCTCTCCCTCCAGTGCCAGGAAAGCAAGCACCAGTTGCTCTCCTTTCTTGGTTGGGTCTTTGAGGACACATGGTTTCTCTGTGAATGAGCAAACAACATATAGGGGAAGTGACTGTAGAGTGACTAGACCAGTGTTTTTCAGACTTGGCAACTTTAAGATGTGTAGATTTCAACTCTCAGAATTCCCCAGCCAGCATGCTTTTCTCCCTCTTCTTTATGATATGCGAACCACCAATTTTGCCTTAGCAAAATGTGGATCACCTTAAACCAGGCTATGACTGTGGTCTTGAAATTCTACCTTTTTTAAACTCAGTGTGGCTTGGACAAACTGAATTCCCAAATTGTTGTCCTCCATTATGACAGCATTTGACAACAATCAGCTTATCTTAGTGTATTCAAAGGCATTGGGCAAGGTTGGCATTCTAGTCATTGCTGAACTGAAAACCCAGCATCCTAGTCAGCCTTGCCAGGGCCAGAGGAAGCTGAGCATTGTAATTCAGCAATACATTGCAAATTTTCCAGTGCTGGTCCTAGATAGAAAAGGATAACCCACAAGTGCTGGAAGCCATTTGGTAAATGGACCTCTCAGTGTCATAGGGTGAGGTGTCATAAATGCTGGTTCATTAACTCATGCATCACCACTTAATAATTTGCATATATCCTTGAGACACTGTACATCGTAGTCCACAGTCAGAATGTTACTGTTACCATGTTGATTGTCACAAATGCAATAGAAACTGCTTTTAATAGAATCACACTCATAGCCACCCATGTCGCTCAGAGCATTTCGCAATAGAGAAATTAGCTTACGTGCATGTGTTTTCTGTCCTTTGAAATTTTATGTGATGGATTTTCATAATTGTCATTGTTAAGCCAATAGGGTGGAGTAACATTTTATTATGTATTTTCTATAGAAGTGCACAAAGTTTAGAACAGCCAGAGTAGGCCAAGTCTCTTTTTGATATCCCACTTACTGTTTAGGAAGGATGTAAAAGTACCATGTATGTTCAACATTGAATGCAAGTCAGATATTGGAGCGTATGGATTTCCCATATCCTCTCTTCCCACCCCTCATGGGGCCAAAGGGCAATGTGAGCTGTTCTTGTACCAAGCTTAATCCCAGAACATGAGATTAAATCAGAACAGCACACCGCAATATTAACATTACTCACTGCAACATAATCATAGCTGCATGTCCTGTGAGACTCTATCTGTACATCTGTGAAGTTCAGCTCAATACGGTGACCCTCATCAACACGGAGGACCCAAGAGCAGTCTGTGTTGTTGCTGTAAGGTTGAGGGTAGTTTGGAGAGTAAATTTCACCTTGCGGAACTTGGAAAACGCCTCCGCAGCCTAGAAATGATAGAAATAGTAGAAATAGTGCTACATTCTCTTTGACAGAGATAAATGTTTATTTTAAAAATGCTTATTTTAATGTGCATTTAATAAAAGTCTTATTAAAGTTAGATGAAATGGAACAAACATATAGGCTCCTCTTTAACTGATGGGTTGGTCAATAAGCAACAGGTTTTCTAAATTCTATATTGTGACATATGTCTTATCAAACAGCAGTTTGAATTAAATGACCATTAAGCTTCCTCCTTATTCAATTAACTGAACCTCTATGAAGGCTTTCAATTTGTAGAGCTGAAAAGCCATGTTTTAATTCACTCCATAAGCATTCTCTGGGGCAGCAGCAACTTTCTGATAGCCAGAGGTTCCAACCATCTTTTGTGGGGCTTGTGGTAAGAAGATGCAAAGTGAGAGGAGCCAGGATTTCTGATATATTTTTCTTGGTTCTTTGGAGAGCTTTGCAATTTTTCTATTTGTGTACATGTGTGTGCGCGCATTAGAAGTACCTCAGGGAACTGAAAAAAGGCATTGGGGACCATAGGTGGCCTTGGACTTCTAGATGCCCAACCCTAAACATCTGTAATATCTCCATTCAATAATAAAAAGCAGGCTATTAAAGTGATTCTTTGGAATTTGGTACATTATAACCACTTTAAAAAGTGTTTGAATCTGATTATATATGTATGTATGTGTAACAGAGAGAGAGAGAGAGAGAATTCTATTTTACTCCTCACAATGCATCACAGGTCTGCTCCCATCACCCATCACGCACAGCCATTCTCACCTCCTGCTATCTCTTCCCAGCTGGCATTGAATCCTTTTCTGTTCATTCTCCCACTTGTTTTGAACCTGACTGTAACTGCATTTCCAGTGCTAGAGACATACAGAGGATTCTGTAATGATCTTGGAATGCAAAGTTGGGCCAGCCTAGGTGAAGATAAGTCAGGTCCACCATAGATCTAGAAGGACATATGAAAAAACAAAAACAATGTTATATAGAGAATGGATAAACAGCCAACATGTAAAAGTAATCAAGAAAGTTCTATAGCTGAGTGTTAAAGACAAGAGTAAAAGGCAATAAAAATGTTTTAAGGGAAGAACATGATATCAGGTATTATCTTGAATATTTCTGTAAGATTTTGGCAGTGCAACTGGATCTGGAGCGCAAAGATTGGTATGATCTCTAGATGGCAGCAAAAAGCAGGAAACTAATGCTTTATTGCCATCTAGAGATTGCATGGATTTTTGCAGCCTAAATCTGGTGGCTATATTTTGGGAATATAATAAAACTATCAAATGTTACATGTCTTACTTTACTTTAATTGTTCTCAGTACCTTTTTATTTTATTCAAAGGATTATTTTGATATTTTATAGTTTACCACTCTTATAGCATTTGATTTTGCCAACTTTGTCTACTTTGATAATATTCAAACTAATCAGCTATAATTTATAAGCATTTATAGAAGGAAATCTCATCAGATTTTTTTTTTTTTGAAGTAAAGGCTCTTTGGTAATATTTTGTTCAAACACATACTATGCACACATGACAACTGAAAATATTTAGCAATTTACATTCATAATTTATATTCATATTAATTTTATCATTCAATAAATTTTTCATAATTTGCAAAAATGGATACTCTTGATAACAGCTACAAATGTGCCTAAATATATAAACTTTGTACCATGTACATTTTTTTACCTCCCAGGATTTTTCTTCTAAACTCTAACACAAAGTTTATAACTAAATATGTGCAATTTTCAGAATTAATCTACTCAATCCTAGATAACAAAAGTATCAGCTATATTTATTTCAATTCATTCTGTTTGAATGTAGTTATCACATCTGAAATGGTACACCCTGCCGTGCCCTTCCTTTTTATATTAAACAAAATAGAATCCCCATATTTTCCCAAGGAAAATTCTCAGTGGAAAGAACAACACAACCCCTTTAATTCCATTGCTTTGATTCATGCAGGATGTAAAAAAAACAAGTAGACATTAAATCACCATTTTTTCCAAAGTGTACAGAAATTATGAGTATTTTTTCTTCAGTTTAGTTAACTGCTTATTATACTCATTCAGAAGTCTGAGATACTAACAGCATTTTGGTTTTTGGAAGAAAGAAATATCATTTTGACTTATAATTGATTTGCTATTCTACCAATTTTTGAAAGACATTATGAATATATTAACATGAATGTAATTGCTGCTAACATTAGATCTCTTTTAAGGGAATGGAGTGTGCGTTTCTGTATTGTGAGCAACAGCATCCATGGGGGGCAGGAGGTGCTAGGAAAAAAATGGAGATGGTGGCCGCATACACAAGATTAAAACCTTGCCCCTTTTAATGTGTATTTTACAGACTAGTTTCATAAAAGTCTTTCCTCAAGACTACAAAATCTCAGCTGCAAAAACTGGGATGACCACAAAGTGTCAGCATAAAATTAGAGGTAATGACATCTTTTTGCTGCCATCTAGTGGTTGTCCAACTTTCTGTAGTCCCGATCAGGGAGCCTTTCTCTCCTCCATCCTCTGAGCTCTGTGGAAATGAGCTTGTGCAAGCTCTAGCATTTCTCTAGGAGGAGAAATGTCAAGATTAATTTTCACTGTGCCTAACTCCTGCAAATCAAGAATCGTGGTTTCAAAGGCATTTTAGTGTTCTAAACAAGCCAGGATCTGTGTCAACTTATTTAACAAGGAAACCTCAATTTATTTTAAAAACACAATTCTTAATATACATATAACAGTAATCTGGGAATCAGGCCAAATGAAACCAAGTGTTCCTCATTCTGCTCAAGAAGGGGAAGTATGCAGTTCCATGACTGTGCTTAGACTCCTTTCTGGTCACACATTGTCAGGAAGATTAGATCAAGAAACAGATGCTGGGTAGGCCTAAAACTACTTTTATTAGAATGGCTATAGTAACAGAATCTTTTAAATCTGAATGTGCTTCTCCTCCTCCCCTTTTTATCTTTGTGTGAATTCTGGGGGCACCTGCCTTAGGCATTTCCGTAAATCTCTATCTCAGCATGGGTTTAAGCCATGTTTATCTGTTTATTGCCTTTTAATGAATTTTCCCTCTATCTGTCAAGGCCATCCCCTCTACTCTCTCCACACGTATAGTAGCACTGAATACATTCCCCTGCTTTCTCCTGACTCCCTATATACATGCTGCTTGTATATTATTCAAGGTAGATATGGTGACATTCTTTCTCACTGGGTACTTTTTTCACAGTTACCACACCCAACCATCTATCGCCGAGGATTCTGGGAACTGAAGTCCACAACATCTAAAGGTTACTGAGACAAGGAAGGCTTCTTGGACTACCCCAAAATTTTAGGAAGAATAAGAATCTGGTTGCATGAAATGTTTGAGTAGTGTATCAGTGGAAGATACTTCTTTGAATTATAATTAATGATAATAATACTAATTCAAAATCAATCGTGAGTGAATAGTTAAGTAGGGCTACCGTATCTGGGCTGCAAAAATCTGGAAACCATTAAATGGCAATAAAGAGGTAGCATTTTCCACATCCTTTTGCTTATCTGGATGTCTGGAGCTCAGGTGCAATAGTCCTAGAATTAAATACCAGAATGTTGCACTGCCAAGTAATCTCCCTGAAGCCCCCAGCCACGCCTTCAGGTGTAGTAGAAGACACTGTTCCATACTGAGTGGCGAAGTCAGATTCAGCTGCCAGTCCAGATGGGTTAATAGCATAGATAGTGGAATATCTTGGGCCAGGCCCATGCGAAGTGTAATGGGATGTGAGAATAACCTTGAGGAACAGAAGGAAGAGCCACAGCCAAGACAACGTTCAGATAAGAAAAATCTGAGTCCAAAGCAGAAATGTAATTTGAGAAAACTTGACCCTCCCTAGTTCTCTTTAGGATAAAGCCGGGCAGGGGGAGGCACATTCAGACTTGAAAGATTCTGTTACAGTAACCCTATAGTAAAAGTAGTATTAACATTCATTACTTTGGTTTCCTTGTCTGGTCTACTTTGAAGGGCTGACACAAAGGGATTCTAACCCATGAGGTAGATTATAAATAGAGCTAATGCCTTGCTGAAAGATAAGGATTGCTTTCATCTTGAGTCATCCAGTTACAATCAAAATTCCAAATTATTGCATGAGAAGAAGGCTTATCAGCTTTTTATAAGGAAGATCCCCAACTGTAGTATGTATTGGCACTATCCCCAGAAATATACTGAAGGTTCCAGAACTCTCCCTTCCTCCTTCTTACTGAGGATGAACCTTGATCCTTGATAGCCACAGATATTTGTTGCTCTTTTCTCCAACTCCTCCAGAACGTTGGACTGCCAAGTCACCTCCCTGCACCCCCCCAACTACACCTCTTCCTCCTTCAGGAAGAAAAGCTTGCATTTTCCCATCGAACAGTTGTTTGATTGGTTGGGAGAAATACCATGGATCTGGGGATGGATTGATTAAGAGAAAGCCTGACAGAAATGTCAATCTTCAATGCATGAAGAATAATTAGTGGGGGAGGAAAAATGTTCCTCACCTCTTAGTGATCCTAGTTGAGACTGACTGATCAAAAAAGTAGGCTTTTCTCTGTATGCCACAGAACTCAGAAAAATAGCCAACCTGCTACAAACCCACATTAAGACCCTGGTAAGAAGTTACCTATTTGAAGCTTGGATCAAAGCACAGACAGAAGGTGCAGTGCATCTAGGTAGACATTTTCCTTGCCAGGACTATTATCCAGACAAGCAATCTATTATCTGGAAAATTGCACAGGAAGAAAAGGTTAAAGCCCCTTTTCTCACACCTTGGGCCTGATCCAGCATGTCCAACCCTATCTCCAGCATGACAAACAGCTGCTCTTCATAAAATATATATATAAAAAAAACTGACTAAAGTTTTGGGAATATCCATGGCCACCTCTAGCTTGCCTTTCATTTGTTTAATGCCCTTTTAGATTACCAGCCAATTTCACAATTGCTCTTTGTACTGTTCAAAACTGGACTGTTATTTCAAAAGACAAGCATCTGAGGAGTGGTTTGGAATCCCCCTCTGTTCTCTGTATGCCAGTTCAGCTAATCAGTTCCTTTCATAAGGCTGGAACAGAAACAAGGCCAAAGTGTTTCTGTAACTTTTTTTTTTTTTTGAAGTGACTTTTGGCTGTAAGAGGAAAAGCCAATTGTTACCACATGAGTCTATTAAAAAAAAAAACACTTCACAGCAATGGAAGGCTGGAATATATATCAGGGTGTGGCCCATGCAGAAGTGTCATATGCCCAGATCCAATGAAAAAAAGCTGTCCAGCTGGCACATATAACAGATTGCAAAGGATGCAGAGGAAATCCATAAAGCCTGGGGATCTCATCTGATTTTGCCATTTGCTTCTGGTCTGTTAGCACCCCTTTTGTAGCAGCTGCCAACAATCCAGTGTTATTTGGTAATCCTATGTTACCAAAAGGCCGTTTTATGTGGCTGACCATCCTCACAGCACAGATTTTTAGCAAATAGGATGCGGCCCTTCTGAGATGAGAAGGCTCTACTTGCTCAGAGAAAATGAGAGGGTTTAGGAGAAGCAAATACAAGGTTTCATTGTTTTCCAGCATTGCAGACTCATCAAATCTGCTTTGAAGACATGAAATAAATGAATGCATTTTACAGGGTGTGTTCCAACAAAGATCTCTCTAATTTCTAAATGGCATTGTCATCTTGATATTGCAGCAATGAACATTGTGAAATGGTAGCAGCCTGAAATTGTCAAGTAATCATATGAAATCAATTGTGACAGATATGGGTGATTTCACACTGTCAGTGTAATCAGTGTCTGAGGGCACTTTGACAGATTTGCTCTTGCAGTGAGCATTACATTGTCTTTGTGGATTTTTTTTCTGGGCCAGACTCTTAGATGCTGATATGATGAATAGTCTCTCACTGGGGAAAAGGCTGTTCAGAACTATTACTTCAACCTAGCAAGAAGCCCACAAATGACATAACTCCTGTGTAGGAAAATTGCACAGAAATATTAACCACAGGCTCATGAACTGTATAACACATAAACAACTGGGACAGAATCTGCCTTTCTGGCTTTTTAAAGATCTTCCAGAAGCACTGTATCTTTTAGGACTCCCCAAATCCATGGTACTTCTAGGGCACCAAGATTTTCTGCACCTGTTCTTAACTCGCTATAGCATCTTCCATAGCACACTTCCTGGGTTTGTGTTCCCAAAAGTTTCAGTCATTTTGGGGATGTATCATAGGGTTAATCCATATTGATAGACCCTATGCTGGTTGGTAGGCCATATGTTTTATCCATATTAACTTATGTGATCATACAGCACATGATGGGGAGAATCTCTTTTCATAATACTAGTCTATATGGATCAATAGTCTGACATGTTAAAGCTGCCTCATATGTTCTTTCCCGGCCTTATCAGTTCTGGCAAGCCTCTTTCCCTTTTTCGTATTCGAGTTATCCTGATGATCATTTCCCCAAAATATTAGGTGGGAACACGGATGAACATACTTTGTAATATGAGACCAACTCCCTTGGATTCATAATGGCTGGTTTTGTACATCATGATAACAAGTAAGCCAGTTTCTTTAATGATGGTTTGCTGAATAACCCATAATAGTATGGTGGTTTGCTCAATTACAAACAAGGAACCTACATTATAGTGTGAGATATACACCCAGCCAGGGCATTTATATAACAATAACAGGAATAACTGGACCTTGGCAGCAGATTGATGTAGAATTAAGAAATATTAGGAACAAAAGTAGGAATTAATGTTAATACTTGCAGTTAATGTTAATACTTACATTAACATTAATTTAGTTCAATTTAAGGTTTCAAAATATTCTTGTGCGATCATATCACTTCTGCACAGGAAAACATGAACAATATAAAATGAACTCCAGTGGGCAAATGTTAGCTACTATGATCATTTTGCGTATCTATGTGGTAACTCATGACAAACCAAGAAAAAAACAATGCCTGAAGCATTATTGCATTTCATGTTTATCTTTATGGATCAATATAGGCTTCTTTATAATCTTCTGCTTGTTTTAAGACAGGAGTGAGAAAATGGCAGAACAACATCAAGCACAGCAAGACGGTAAAGAATGGTAGGCACTATCATTTAGCAAAATCTGGTGATCTATGGGCTCTCCAGTCCTGAACTGACATTATAGCAAGAAACATCATTATGGTCATAATTAAAAGTGAAGTATGAGTTCAGCAGTGTCTGTGAGGGATGGGAGTGAGGAGTATAAAAAAAAAAAGTCAAGATGGCAGTCATAGAGAGCTCTGAAACAGCAGGGCTCTGATCATGTAGCATAACCACCACCTTTACTTTTTTTGACTTCCTCTGTGGATTCTGCTGATTGAGCCAGACCTTGGCTCGAAAATAAAACATTAAATAAGTTATAATATTAACCATATATCTGAACTTAAAACAAAAATGTGTTCAAACTTGCTTACAGAATATAAAACTAAGAATACTGAAATATAATAATACAAACAAATAATGGATTTTTTAATACCATGGGCATTCAGAAGATCTGAAGTTCCCATAGATTATCATACTGAAATAAAAGCACCTACCTCCAGAACATTATGGTTGCAACTTGAATTATATTCCACATCAAATTCCAGAATAGTCAATTGAATGCTACTACCTGGGGCTGTGTGAATATACCAGTGACATTCCCTATTCTGCGGGTCCTTATTTGGATAGCCAGGGCTATGGAAAGATCCAGATGGCTCAGAGAATTCTTCACCACACCCTGAAAAAAACAGGCAACACTGTTTAGAAAAGCAGATGATGATGATGATGATGATGATGATGATGATGATGATGATGATGGCGGCTGCCCACTCCAGCAGACTCCAAATCCAAAAAAATGGTAAAAATGGTTAAAAACATAAAACATAGACAGCCTAACAAGGTTGGAACAAATTTAAAGTATCAAAACGTACACACGTGCAGGTATAACAGCTTTACAATAAAAATGCCTTTCATACAGCCCTGTTGATCTCTAACATCTTTTAAATCGCTCTTTACCATCACTTTTTAAAAATAGAAATCTAGTATTGTACCATTTCATTATTGTTCCAGTCACTTAAGGTAGAAGGATTTCACCCCCATCTCTAAAATTGCCCACATACCTGATTGGAAGATGAGGGTGAAATCCTACCTCAGGTGACTGGAAATGCAATGAATTGGTGCACCACTGGATTATTTTTTTAAAAAAAACCCACAGGAAAAATTAGATACAGTAGCTCAGGAAAAAAATAGAAATGATAAAATTTTGTTGGGCTTCAAACTAGCAACCTTCTATTTACAAGGCAAGTGTTGCAACCATTGTGCTATTACAACATTCATGATGAAGGTAGCTCTAAAATATTTTAGAGATGATGATAATCGTTGGCTTAGTTGAGGAGTATTCCTGCCTCTACAAAGTAGCCAATGAACTACTGCAACAAACTGAAGCACACTATCTAAAATATGCAGGAGCACTTGAGGCAACCTAATATAGAAAAGTGTAGCTTGAAGTTGAGCAGAAAAATGCACCCAGAGATCACTCTGATAGTGAGTGGGGGATTAACAGATGATGTTGCCAGCTTGTAGTAGTGACAGAGCAACTAAGCAGTCCTATGTTGCATTCCAGATCATGGAATAGGAGGCCATGATATTGATTTATTTGCTGGGCCTAATTCTATTTGATTATTGATGATCAAATAGATAATTGATTGCTTTGCTGCAATATTATACTACTAATTTTTTTATTAGGTATTTAACTTAATTGTTGTATTACTAACATTCTAGAAATTTTGTTTGCTTTGGAGGTTTATGAGCAGAAAAACAATTTAGAGATATTAAAATATCTATTAATCCCCAAATCCAAAGAAATGAAAATTTAATGTAAACACTGAATAGGCAGAATATTATTTTACATATTTCATCATGGATGTGATAGGAATACTGACTCAGAAAAAAAAAATGTCTGCATCAAAATGGATAGTCTGTTGTGTGAGAATATGGGAATGTCTGAAGAGGTGTGACTATATAGGAGGCCCTATCTCATGTCAGCACCACTTCAGGAATGTGATATGGAACATGAACAAGTCTACCATGGCAAGCTTGGTAACAGATATTCATACGTTTACAAATCTCCAAGTTTCTCTCTGTCTAGAATGAAAATATCATGGACACTTTGGAACATAGACTGATTTTACCAAACCCTTCTAGTTTTCCTATATTGCCTTTTTTTAAAATCTAGTGGAATTTGTGTTGTCTCTTAGAATCTTAGCTTTGTGCAGTTAAAACTATTTTGGAAAAAAAAACCACACAAATTCGGTGTCTTCCTTTAGCAAAAGCACATAAAGAATTCCCTTATATTTTCAGTGAGTCACTATTAATGTCAGTCAGCTGCTTTTTACATGAGGAGGAAAAAGATTAGTCATATCTGTCATTTCACTGCATTTGGTCTCTTGGGAAACAAAAGTCTGTGATTTTAATTCAAACTGCTCTTTTATCTATTTAGATATTTAAAGGAATGGTTGAGATCCATGCTCTGACAACATATGTCGAAGTCTGGTTCATTAAGCAGGCATGAAACATTGACTCATTCTGGGGAAGTAAGAAGAGCTCCTGGGAGGATGTGGCTTCTTCTCAGTTTTGCATAGGTGGGAGCAGAATGACCAGCTGTTATCCTTCCAAGATACTGGAGTCAATGGCTTAGGTGATGTCATTTTCACAGCATACAGCTGCTGTTCAAGAAATGTGCACGGTTTATGCTAATCTATGTCTGGAACTCCAGTCCACATTTTATCACAGCCTTTTCCAGCATGAAGTTCTTCAGATGTGTGGAATTAGAATTCCTATCTTCCCTAGCCATAGTTAGCATAGGAGATTACGGGGAAGTGTAGTATAATACATTGCTGGGCACCAGATTTGGGACAGCTAGTCTATACAAACAAATTTGTATGAACTTATTTAAGCATTTTTCCTCCCAATTATACCATAGTGTTTTATTATTATCTCCTTTGATACTAATGCTGTATTGGCACTAGAATTTAGCCCATCACTGTTTTGATATTTCAAAAAATAAAGTTTTTAAAATGGATTTGCAGCTAACAAACATCAAATATAAAGTTAAAGATTAGCTCACACATAACAAGAAATCTTATTTTTTTTCCTGGATGAATGAAATTTGACATTCTTACTCATCCTTTCCTCTTCTTTTTCACAGTTGTACAGAGGAGACTGGAAGTTTCCTTTTTCTGTTTCTTCAACCCGATGAAAGGCTGGAAAGAAACAGTTAGAGACTCTTGTCTATCTGTCAGCAGGATAACTCTCTGAAAATAAGAGTGGAACAAGACCAGATTTGTGGTGCTGGGAGAAGCCAACCAAAAATAGTTCAGGTTCAAAAATGGGTTAGATTCAGCCAGGAGTTTCAGAGAAAAATATCCAGGAGAAAAAAAAAATCCCAAAGCACCCCTATCTGTGGGGCAGTTGAGCAGTGCTCCCATACTCTTCCCTCTTGGCCACATGACCCAGAGTGGGGTTGCTGTTAATGTTGGGGTTCTGAAATGTTAGAACAAAAACCATGAGGAGGAGAGAAGATCCATTCCTACCTCATGGAGAGCCATGAGGAGAAGGGAGGGAAAATGAGGGAAACAGGAAAAGAGGCGGGCTCCAAGCCCCACCCACACAAAGCAGCAAAGCTAGGCTGCAGCGAAGCCGCCCCTCCCATTGTGCTTGTGTGAGACAGGCTTGGTTGAAATCCCATATTTTCCATCTTCCAACTTAAGAAGTTGGAAAGAGTTCTCAAAGCTGTGCTGAGCACGCTTTCCCTACTTCTAAAATCTAGTCACAGCTTCATTAGGTCCCAGTTCTAGGAACTGTGGATTGCTTAAACAGCAGTTGATACAGTACATCTCATTAATGTGAATTTAGAGAATAATAGAGGCTTGCAGAATGATGGAAAGATGGCTAGCCACCCCCTCCCACCAAAAACTACTAGCACTCTCCATGAGTTAGCTTACATTCAAAAATGCAGTATTTGAAAAAGAAATTTTAGATAAATTGTGTAACATCTGGAGAATGAGGGAGAGAAACAGATGCCTCTTTCACAGGGGAAGCAAGCTTGCAGGCATCTGGAGATCAGTTTTCAGTAGAGTATAACCGAGCATAAATGTGGGGGTAAGAAAAGGAATTTGCTTTCACTAGTGCTGGGGCAGGGTATACAAGAAGGAAGTTACTGAAACTGAACCACTGTGGTTTGCATTTTGACTAGCCATATCTGATATTTCATGTGGAGTTTTTATGCTTCTGTTATTTGTACTAGCAAAAATAATCTCTTCTGTACTATTCCAATTATTTGCTAGAGTTTTATTAGGTGGCTGTAGATATAGTTCCACACTATGAACGTTGTTTCCTATTTCAACCTCATTTTCAAAGGTTTTTCATATGTACTGAGTTGCATTATCAATAAATATTAAAGGACACTAAATAAACGAATAAATGTGGATTCAAAGAAGTATCATGGTACTATCTGGAAGGTCAGAAGTCACAGTTGTGGTCCTGATCAAACACTGTCCACTGTTGATTAAGACCTCAGTAGGCAAAAGATTTAGAGCCTGACCTCTTGGTTCATGAACCATGGTGTCCATTATTACATGAACCATAGAAGCCTATAAGTTTCTGACAGCCCAGTTGCAAATAGGCCAAAATTCCAGGAGTAGTGTTCTTAAGATGCTGCAGCTACATTATTTTGTCAATAAGCAAATTCCAAAAGTGTACAACTTAAAGCGCAATGGATAAGCACATAAGAGTAATTCTAGTACTAATTACTATAATCTTATTATCTTTCCCTATTTCAGTAGGTGAAAGAAAATTTCTTATCAAAGGGAAACAGTGTAGATACAGTAAACATTTTTATGAAGATTAAACATTGTTATTATGGCCTTCCCATAAAATGACAAAAGGTTGTATGCATTCCATGATTATAAATATACTTAGAATTTCAAGGCCAAATACAATGTCAAGCAGATATTGAACTTTTAAAACTTCACTTCAAGGATATGTCCTTATCGTAATAATTCATATATCTTTTCTGCCTTAAAAATACTGATTTTTTTTCATTCTGTTGCACCAATATTCTACCTATAAAGTTACCCTGTTCATAAACAATTTATTTGTGTGCTGTGACAACATTGGTGTGATTTTCTTTTAGGGATGTGCAAATCAATAGTTTATTTAACAGTTGTGTTAACAGGAAAATATTTGAATATGTTGAGGTTTTTAAGAAAAACTGTAGAAACATATCTGTTACTGTTCTTCACTTTCCTTAACATATGGAGTGATTGGATATGCCTTCCCTAATTAACATAATTGCAAAAATAAATTATCTGATAACTTTTTTGTAAAACCAAAGTTTCCTGTGATCCTGAAGTTATTTTTAAAATTGCATTATTTATTCAGTTACCTTCTGGGATCTATTCCTTTGAATGTCAGCCATTAAAAATTTGGGCCATTACAAACAGGTTACTTTTCAAGATGCCCCAATACCTATTTCCTTTTTTTTTTTTTTTACTAGCATAAGGATGCCCCTTATCTTCAGGCCAACAGAATTTAAATGAACATTCATAGCAAAACAGAAATGTAATGGACCTTGGAACTGATGCCGCTTTTCTCAAGAAACCACATTTTTGTGTGGTTTAGTTTCACAGGAAGCTACCACAGGACTACTTTGGCAGCAATGTGCCGTAGTTCTGGGATAGAAAGAACTGGGAGGGTTTCAGGGTAAATAGGCATTTCTGATCAAACTTCTCCTACTGACTCCATCTTGTTAGCCACAAAAAGGGGTTTGCTGACATTTGATATAGGCCAGTCTGGTGGAAATATTGTGACATCTAATTGCAGCAAATCTTGTTCAGCAAGTCTTGTGCAGTACTTTCAGATTAACAGGAATTATTTTCTTGGACAAAATAACTCGGACAAAATAATTTTTAAAAGATTCATTAGCATTTATTTTTAAAAAAATAAATACAATTTAATGAAATGAACTGATAACATTGAAGATGTGGTTCAGACTAAGATTCTGGGCTGAATGAATGAATGTGTGTGTGTGTGTGTGTGCATGTGTGTGTGTTTTACCAATGGCTTGAGGTAAAACTACCTTGCAATTTTTCACACTGTTTTTCTACCTTATTTTGGGTATGCTCGTGTTCAAACTTCCCTTGGTGATATTTGAAGCTTATTTTATTGTTGGAGATCCTGGAGGCTGCTGTTCTTAAGGCATTCTGTTACATAACTTTCCATCATTCTGAAACCTCCCTGGAAGTCCATGCTTTGTAATCTCAAAACAAAAAACATGGGAGGAGTTCCCTCCCAACAGTGGCACCTGCGTAGTGCTTAAAAAAGTCAAGATGATGGTAACGAAAGTGTCATGAAGCCCTGCCTATTTCGTATGCGTGTCAGAGATGGGGTTTAATGGCATTACTGTACCATGATTGCTATCCTGACCTTTTTAACCTCCCACTTCTGGTATGCTATGCCTGATGGCTTCCTTCATATATAATTGATGCACAGAAAGCCATCAAAGTTTTGTGAAGGTTGGAGTAGGCAAGGTAGAAAATACATTGATTAGCTGAGGGTTTAAATACTGGGAGTATACACATATCATGATGTTTAGCCTTTGTAGAAGCTGTTTTTCAGCTTATTGCAGTTGCTTTGGCTTCAGTAAGGTTAGTTATCTACCTAAGTTTTGTCTTTGAATCTTCTGCTAAGCTTGTGAGTGTGTTTGTGAGTCTGAGAAAGTTATCTGTAAGCTGCCTGACAAGATTCTGAAAAAATTATTTATACAAGCCCTCCTTTCACCCCCCTCTGCCATCCCCTAAATGCAACACCTCCACATTCCACTCATGAAGATTTCTCTATAATCCTTATTTCTTCTGAAAGAATGTTCACAGCAAATCCACTTTCATCAACATGATGTGCATTGATTAAAAAGGAGAATCTGCCTGAAATTATTTTGTATTTATAGCTGTATTTGTATTGCTGAACAAGTAAGTTAAATATCTATCTATCTATCTATCTATCTATCTATCTATCTATCTATCTATCTATCCATCTATCCATCCATCCATCCATCCATCCTTACCTACCTACCTATCCTGCCTGAACACAATTAGGATAAGTAAAAAATCCATTCTCACAGCTGAAATCCCCTTGCTGCTGAAGCTATTTTCTGCCAGCTAACTCCAAGATCTGCTGGCAGAGACATCTGCCTGTAGAAGAGCCAGATGAGGTAAGCAATCATGAGATCACGGCTTCTGGAGTTCATTCCAACCCTTTAAAAAGCACTCCACTCTGGGACATGCGACCAGAAGCAAGGAGGGAGGTGAGCTTAGAATGGAAGAGTCAGCAACATTCTGAGTCATTGCCCAACTGCACCTCCCAGTAGAGTCCATTGAGTTGCTGTTGTTTTCTGGAATGTTTTTCTCGGCGCACCATGACTATTTCCAGACTTGATCTCTCTTTTGATGGCCTCTTCCCCAATATAACTCTAGTTCACTTCTATTCGAGTTTTAGGAAGTATCCCTGCTGACTGGCTGACAGTTCTGAGCTGCTTTGCTTAGTTTCTTTCTAACATTTCATTGAATTGGAAATAACAGAAAGAAGCAGAGAAAGGAGGGACCTAGACGTCTGCTGGATCACGCTAACACAGCCAAACCAGGAAGACCCCTATAATGCTAGCAAAAATCGAGGCTGAGCAGAAAGTGGTCACGTTCAACACACTGAATCCAACAAAAGCTCCCCAAATCAAATGTAGGGTACAATTAATTGAGTACTACACTTCCACCTACCTAGCAGGATCAGGTGGGAAATAGGAAGGCTAGCCCTACATACCATACAGACATAGTTCATGTAAATGATACCTATCCATGATTCTCTTCAGCAGGTGCTCTAAAACAATTACTGTCCACTTCAGGAATAATTCTTATTATTCAAACAGTTGGATATCAAAGACAGGAAAATGAAGCCAGATGGTAGCCTAATCATATTATGACACAATGACTAAATTTCCCTTTGGAGAGGAAATGATACATTCTCTATAAAAATGGTAAAAAAATATTTTCTCTACCGGTATTTATCTGCAAAACCAGAAGGTAGGATTAGGGATATTTTTGGCAGCAAGGAGAGAGAAAGATCTGACTTTTCTGCCATTAAACAAAGAATACTTTTTGCCATTTGTTGCAACAAAGGAGATAACTTTTCAAAAACTAGACACAAACAGAGACATAAGACTATAACAAAGATATAAAGCATGACTTGGATCTGTCTTGAAATGAACTTTAGTTCACTTCAAAAGACTTACAGTATTGCATTTGCAAAAGGTTGTAGGGCAAAAGGATACTTGGGTCTAGGCAAGAAAGTTTGGGATGTGACTAAAAACCCTGATGAAACTTGAGAACTGGTTCCTTTTTTAATAGCTTCCAAAGGTCTCAAAGTCCCCTTTAAGCGTGCCTGCTTATCTGTGCCAAAATTGCTTAGAAACCTTTCCCACCCCAATAGCAACTACAAAGAGGCCCAAGTAAAATTGGAAACATTACACTTGAAGCGATTTTTTAATCTCTTCCTGCTCCTGTTGCATTTCCAGCTGAAAATTAATCCGCCTCCCAAACTATCTTTTAGGCTTGAGATGGCAATTCGTTGCATGAGGGAAGGGCAATGGAAAGAGAAAAAATTGGGGAAAATATTCTGCCTTGCATGTTATCTTTCTAATCTTGCTTATAGTACATGAATACTGTGCCAATTGTTTAAATAGCATTTTTCAGCCAACTCATGTGATTGTGATGAAATGAAAAGGGGAATGAAAGAGGGAAGAGGGAAAGAATTTCTTTAAAAACTTACGTGTGGAAGAAATGATTTATCTTATTAAGTTCATGAGATATTTGCAAGACCTTCTCTTACTACATTCACTTCACGTGCAGCGGAAGACACCATTTACTGTATACAACTTTTAAAACAGGAGCACTTCCTGAAATAGTCAAATGATCATGCAGTGTTCAGTGGTCACACGATCATTCCATTAAGGTCTGTAGCAAAGGAAAGCTGTATATGCAAACCACACATACAAACTTCCTTTCCTGCAGGATAACTTCCTAATTAATGTGTTTGAATGATTCTGCAGGCTTTCTTCTTTTGAAGCGTACAGGAATGCAGAGATAACCTTGAAGAAGGTATGTAGGAACAGTTAAAGCAAAATTAAAGACAATTTAGTCTTGGGAAAAGGAGGGAGTGTGAGAGACACTTAAAATAACTCTGCCATGACCTTGTTTGGTATAAAAGCGAGCAGAGGGAAACTCTGGCTTTTAAGATTCTGTCAATATATCCTACAATAAAGTAGCATTCCTGTCCATGTTGAGAAACACAAAGAATCAGAAGCAAACACTGAATCTAAATAGAAGAGCCAAAGCTAGCTAAAAGGTGCAGTCAATGGCCAATGCCTGCACAGAGGACATCTTAAAGACTACTCTGGCAAAAGGTCAGCTAAAAAATACACGACAGATTAAGAAAAATACAGAAGCAAAAATACAAACATGTAAAGGTGGTTAAAACTGCATTGCTAAAAACTAGAAGTTTTTTTTTTTAAAGAAAGAACAATTGTAACCCAAACTAAAGAAAACATTTATAAAGTGGATTGTGAATTGTGATCCACAAAAGTTTAGGCAACGATAAATTTGTTAATCTTTCCCGTGCCAGAAGAATGTTATTTTTCCCACAAGGCACTAACACAACCATCATTGTAGAAATGATGACAAGGAAGCCCAAGAGGAATTTGAAGCGCAAAATGCCTGAGGATTTTGAAAGCTCTCTTCTTTTCACCTTCACATCCCTTCTGTTTCCTGGTGAGCAGCCAAGAACGCTTGCAGCCCAAGGAAAAGCAACGGATAAGCATTGCTAATGAAAAAAAACAGGGAACAGGGCCCCTGAGGAGCGATAACAAGACTGCCAAATGGAGCCTCAGGCTGGCATTTGGGTCTTTATCTGAATTTCACCTCCTGCTCCGGATTGCTGTCAGGAGTTTGTTTCGCTCCTCCTGAATGCCTGGACAACATATTACCAGATCATTTCCAAATCTGTTTAACCTTCCTTCAGGCACAACTGATCTGTCAGACATTTTATTATGAAAAAATTATTCTATATACTGTTCTTTATAATAAAGTGTGTATTTATGTGTGTGTGTGTGTGTGTGTTTGTCTATCACATTGCACCCAGTGTTGTCATTATGAGCATTATGCCTGATGCAAGGTTAAAGGACCTTATACCATTTTAGACCATTATAGGAAGCATAATAAACACGTGGATTAGATATAGCCTGTATTCTTTTTCATTTGTTTCTAATGGCTCTATAGCTCTACAGAGGGCATGTTGCTTTAGGAGAGGGTGTATGAGGAAGAGTTGAACTGAGATTCAAAAATGTAAGAAAAGCAAGAGCTTTAAATAATAGAGGACAGAGTATTCCCTATTATTAGGGAACGGGCAGAATTGGAAACCACTTACACATGAATAAAAGACTCTAGAGTCTCCTCTCTGGGTTGGATGATGTCATCTCCATTGAGAAAAGCAGCTTCCCGCTTTTCTTTGTGTGGGTCTGGGATGACATCATCTCAGAGCTCTTTAGTTTT
Source organism: Python bivittatus (assembly GCF_059951505.1). Classification (NCBI taxonomy): domain Eukaryota; kingdom Metazoa; phylum Chordata; class Lepidosauria; order Squamata; family Pythonidae; genus Python; species Python bivittatus. The sequence goes on along the minus strand of NW_028277088.1, from coordinate 20,114,333 downwards.
ATTCCCTTTACATTTTCTCCCTGCTGAATGTCAGCAGAACGGCTTGCTTCCCATAAAGCCTTCTCTTCCCAGCAATGTTGCCAGGATCCCCTAACCTCCCCCTTGCCCACACATGCCCTTTGAATACGAAATATGTGACCAGTCTAGCCAGAGAGAGAAAGAGATGGCAAATAATTGCATTTTGTAAGGCTGTCCTGGAAAGGGGTTCCCTTTCAGATATTGAGTAATAAACCATACAATTTAACAGCTCAACCCTGGCAGGACCCAGAGGCAGATTCCAGCTGCTTCGCTATCACAAATTTAATAATGCAAAGTGATTAGGCAGAAAGAGGAGCTGCAGCAATTTAATTATTGTTTCCATCAGCTTCACATTCTCTGCAAGGATTATGTGACTATTACCCTTACATAGCTCAATCAGGAAAGCTACCTTAATGTTTCCTGACCTGCATAAAAGGCAGATGTAAGCATAAATGATCATCATCTTGATCAAATTGCATTAATTCTTGTTTGGTCAAGAAAGTGTGTGTTTCTTATGGTACTCGTGTCCTGAGGGATGGTCACAGCCCTACAAATAACTGACCATTTCCAGGCCCACTCCAAGGTTTGGATGCTGACTTTTTAAGGAGACCTGATCCCCAATATGCACAGGAGGTACGGTACCTAGATGATCTTGGTTGAACTTGAAAATGTTTCCAGAGGCTTGGACCTAGTGGATGGTGGACCACCAGGAAATTCCTAGAACTGTAGACTAGACTGGGGGGTTGAAAAAAGCATCCCTGAAGAATGCAGTGATGACCAACCTCCATACTGTTGTTAACACACACACACACACAGAGAGACAAAACTCATAGTATAGTTCTACCTAGCTGGGTAATGAAACATTTGCAAGAAAAGAACCAAGCTCAGAGAACGCCAAGGACTCCACAGTTCAACCCTGAGCTACACATATTCGCCTCTGTTGGTGTCCATAGTATAGTTAGGAGTCAAGCTCAAGGGAGAATGTACTTTTCCAGCTCTGTGTACTTGCCTAACACTCTGTTTATCCTCAGAGATGCTTCTTCAAATGAGGTTAGGTGGGTGCTTGCAAGAGACAGAAACGTTTCACTTTTGGCCTCCACTTGTGACATGCCTACTATCTTTTCAACACTAGGTTGAAGCATTCCATATCTTCCAGCCATTTGTAGGGTTAGATTAGTCTGACTTTAATTGCCTGCTTATTGTGGGATAATAATATAATACCTTTTATCATTTGTAATACCTTTCATGTGTCACTGATTATGGCATCTAATTGCTTTGATCATCTTTTTATTTTAATATTTTTACACAGCTGGGTGATTCTACTCAGAGAATTTTGATTAGTGGACAGATCAGGGCAACAAAAATAACAAAACGTACATCACGTCCAAAGAAAGATATAACCCCTAAAATTGGAATAAATGAACAATAAGCAAACAAACCCTTATACAACCACATTTTCTGGGAACTAAAATGGAGAAAGAATGCTACTGTCAGTGGACCTGCCTAGCAGAACAAAGCTTCCACGTTGCACAGAAGTATTAATTACACCAGGGTGCAGAGTTGTCCAATTTCCAACAGCCCCCATTACCAGTGACAAAACTCAGATGTGCTCAGACATTAACAGGTGGCCATATTCATCACCATGACATGCTAAGCTTCTCCTGTACTTCTGTGGGTATGAAGCTGGTCTACCAGAAATTCAACTTTTTGATCACTCTGGCCCAATCTGGCAAGAAGAGAGATCCTTCTGGGCCATCCCGTGTGTTACAGTGTTGGCAGAAGTGCGCGGCACCCTTTTTGGCAGCTACTGTCCACCACAATCCTTCCCCGCCCCCAGCAGCATAGCATCATGGCGATACAGTCAGTCTTCAAGCATTTCTGGGTGGAGGAAGATTGCACTGCCAGTGCTTAAATTTTGTTTCTCAATGCCAACATCAGCTAAAATGTTCCCCATTTTACAGCCTCCAGCTGAGGTAATAACATGAAAGAAGGGCATTTCGGCTCAAAGCTATCTTGTCATGATTCTTTTCTTTAAAAAAAATTGCTGGCAGCCCTAATATAAATCTGTAAGAAAGATAATGGTTGTCACACTTTTAAAATGTAACATTACTGCGATCATTGTATTCCTAATTAAAGAGTGGGCAGTCTTTCTCTGGGTGAGCACCACACTTTATTCCTTTTTCTTCCTAACCAAACATCACTATGGCCAAAGGCCACACGTAAAGTGAGCTGAGCTGTGACACAACATGAGCAGGTTTAATGGGAAAACAAAACAAAATTTTAAAAACTGAAACAAAAACAAAACAGCAGTTCACATTAAAAAAAGAATCATGTTAGGGAGTTAATTCAGAGAATGGTTTGCTGCTGATTTGGGGCAGAAAATATTACTGCCAGAATATCACCATGACTTACCATTTACTTTCCATAGCATCTGAAATCCAGTAGACTCATCTATTTGATCAGAGAAAAACGCCACATGAAGACTGGAATTCGTGGTACCTCCAGATGGGAGATCACTATCTCCGCAAAATATGCCAATCAAATTGGATTGAGCATTGGGCCCATCATAAAGCTGAAAGGAAGTGGAAAAGACTTATCTGTGAGATGCTGACTATTTTTTAAATAGGGTCATGGTTATGTCTATCTTCTCTCTCTAAGTGACGGCTCCATGCTCTTCATCGTATCTCCATCACTGGCTTCATAGCCTTTCAACTGTTGTAAGGTCAATTTTTGCAGTGAGGAGTCTCCCTGCTAGAGAACTGTATATTCCTACTGCAGGAAAGGTGCCAACAATGGATATGTTGATATGGCAATGGGTAGGAATAGCGCATGCATTTCCCCCCTCCATTTGTGTAAATGACATAACACCCAAAGAGGACACCAGTAATATTTGCAATTACTGCAGCTATGGATTCCAAGATACATCCCTGGCTTGCTCAGTCAGAATAAAAAGCAGGAAAGAGAAACTCTCCAAGTACGTGAAAATATTGCTCCAGTTCTGCGTTAACTTCTCACTCGAGATTATTTAGTTTGTGAGCAGGATTGCATTGGGGGGTGGGGCAGAGAGAAAGAAAGAGAGATGGGATAGTTCAAAAGTCAAAAGAATCTGGTGTTGGCAATAATTAGTTCCAGAAAACACCCTTCCCCTTCAAGTTTTCCCTCCCTTAATTTAATCAGCTGAAAGGCCATTTTTCTTCCCACTGTTACGCAGATCACTTTTTTATACAGTCCTTCTGCAAGCAGGCTATTTTTCACACGCACAAATAACTTCATGTTGCACTGCTTCCAGCTTGGTTCCCAAGTGAAGACCTTGTTAAATCCAACTGAAAACAAGACAGCTGTAAATATTAAAGAGCTCGACAATAGCTAGAGTGGAATGTGTTTGCTGGAACTATGCAGTGCTTAGAGAAGAAAGACAGCTGTGCTGTCTTGAATATCCTGATGGCTATTCAGTCCTCAGAAAAGTATTTGCAGGAGACCATCCCATTGCACTTGGGTCTGCGATAATCACCTCTCCGCGTGTTATATCTTGCTTGAGAGCTTTGATGGAAAGTAATGGCTACAGAAGGGTAGGGCAGACATTTCTCTAACATTTATATTTCAGACATTAAACTTGGTCTCCAAAAGAGAAAGTGTCAGAATTGTTTCTCCTCATGGAAAAGATACCCAGGCTAATCCAGCCCTCTTCTTTTATGCACATCGCCAATGTAATGCAGAGTTAGAAATTACTCGTTTTCCAGCCACCAGGTTCAAGCCTGGTGCCCCAGGGAGACTTGCCTGCCCAGACCATAATACTGTGCCACCGTGGCTATCATCAATCCATTCCTTTGCGTTGGTACAGTCCATCTTCATGGAGACCAATAGGAGCAATATTTAACACTCATAAACCCAGTACATTGGCTATCTAACTCTGACCACCTTTCAAATGAAATTATCCTTCCTTAATGTTGGTCTCGAACTGAGTCCAAAAGCAGTGTGATGGTGTGGAAAAGAAGACTGAGTACTGGGCAGTCAACTAAAGGAAGAAGGCCATTCCCATGACTAATATACACCCGTGAGCTTGAACGTGGAAGTTTTTTATGTGACCAACCAGTTTGTACTGTATGCTATCTCAACAAATGTTAGCTCTTATTCTTTCTTCCATTAGAGATCGATGATACAGTCCAAAACGTTCTTCCCCAACCTGGCAGTGCTGGCTGGGACAGATGGGGGTTGTAGTCTAATACATAAGGAAGGACACTTCATTTGGGCAATCTGTTAATCTAAGATAAATGTGGTGAGAAGCAAAACCAGAGCATCAGCATGACTGGACTACATGAATTATTTATAAATTCTTTTCTGCTTTGAAGGAGAAAAATGTCACTGCCAAAAAATGCAGATTTACTCCAAAAACCATGAAAGTTATCTGTGGTATTTCCTGCAGTAAGGCTTTGACTGGGTATAGGGTTCTGCCAGTGAAGTTCTCTAAATCAAAAAGAAAAATAAAACACATTGGTTGAATTTATACTGTATCAGACTTTAACTCCCACTCCCATAAAACATAAGTCCAGAAACCAAAATTAAAGAATGCCAATGTTCATGAATGATATTTTTGAAATGGAAATAAATCTAACCAATAAATGCAACCCAGTTGGAAACAGCTGCTGAAGCAAAAAAGGGTTCTATGCTAGTTCCAAGCAAAAGGTGAAAATAAAATCTGTGTTATTATTCTGCAGCAGGAGTGTGTGGGATGAAAGTATTCAATATGCATTATGCATACTGAACAGAGCAACTCTACTGTACAACATCTAAAACACAGGAAGGGAGTTTCTAGGGTTGCTACTTGTGGGGTTTGCTCCCTGTTTATATGAGGTAGCGACACACATATGCAGCCTCACACTGATGACGTTATCTATTGGGTAATGTCTATAAGCAAACACTCAAACTCAGAGAGCACCAAGAACTCCACAATTTCATGTTTGTCATTAAAAGCATAAGAGCCCTATCCCAAAATGTGGTGGCAACTCTTTCAGTCAAGAAGCCTCTTCCAACTTCCTGTTGTATTGGAACAGATGATACGGATATGATCTAAGGTTTTATGAGTTATAACTATTTTTGGCTATTCGCCTTCTAAAGTAAAGATGCTCTCAGTCATGTCTTGTTGATTAGTATGGTTAGGCTAGTTCAGAACTGGGAAGGGTGTCAGGGGATACGTTAGCAAGAGCTGCAGTTTTGGACACTTTACTTGGTGGTATAGTGGAGCAGAGAAGACAATGGACATAGAATGAAGCCAAAATAATGAATTAGAATGAACTAGAAACATGCTTAAAGATGGGAGTCAAACAATCTTCTTGAACAATTCCAACTGAAATCCAAGATGGCTGGATTCTACTGGAATAAAAATCAAAATAGTACAGATGCTTTGTTCTGACCTGAAACAAAACACTTGGAACACATAACCCCTGAAACGCTCAAAATGACCTGGTTCAAGTTTGAAACGGCCCATTTGGGATTCTTTCCTTTGATGAGAACTTTTGGAATAACACTGCATGAAATAGCCATATTTTGCAATGGGTTCAAAGATTGTGGCAGTCATGAAACAAAACTTTTGACTCACATTCAATTTGTTTTGAGCTTGGGATACTCAACATTTTGAACTCAAAACTTTTGAATGTTCCTAAAAACATAGTGGGGTGGTAGCCTCTCCACTCCACTGCTGAAACCAGAATATAGTGCTGAATGCTGTATATGAAACGAGAATTTTTTTGGAGAAAAGCGTACTGCTATAATAACATGCTGTAAAAGATGCTTAAGAATTTTGTTCTGACTGCCTTTATTCTTTGGCTTTTGTGATATAATTCTCAGCATGTGTATCAAAATAGGTATCAACATTTGCATTCTATGATATAAGAAAATATGCTTAGGAAACCATATTTTGTGAGAAAAGACATTGAATATATTTAAATACCAATACCACTTTACACGGAGATGAAAGAGCACATGAAGAATGAGCATGGAACTGAAAGAAGCAGTCCCCTTACTCCCCTAATTTATTGTTAAAGTAAGAATATAAGCTGCTTTGGGTAGGGACACACTTAAACTTGTGGAACCCTTTGGGGCCATACAAGGGGAGGGTTGATCATAAGTGGGATAGCATAGAGCAGTGTTTCTCAACCTTGGTGACTTTAAGATATTCCCCAATTCTGGGAGTTGAAGTCCACATATCTTAAAGTCGCCAAGGTTGAGAAACACTGATGTAGAGAGTAAGGAAGATGCCTTTGATGGAGTTATGCAGGAACCATTAGTCAAAAGGGAGCGAAACATTTTTAAGTTCAGAACAAGTTAACATTTGGAAGCGAGTTAGGCAGACATCTTCAGAACTCACTGAAATAGGAGAAGGAAGAGAAGGTACAATACAATCAGACTTGCAAGGCTCTGTTATGATAACCAATCTCAGTAAAAGCATTTTTAGCCTTCCTGTGGAGTTGGTCTTCTGGCCTGGTTTACCCAGCGGGGCTGACAGCGCCGAGTGTAGAGCCAGATATAGAGGCAGACTCATTCACAAGCATGCTAGTTATTCAGACATTATATGTTCCTTTACCTCTCTCTTATACATCTTCTTACCTCGTCTTACATTGGGATTACTTGGGGGAGCAGATGAAAACCCTCCCGTTCAATTCCTAATCACTAAACCTGGTTAAGGTTGCTGTTTTTCCTCTGAGGATAACTCACTCCATGAGTCAAATGTGTACGTTGAAAAAACAGGATTGTGCCATGCCAGGAATAAACCACTTGGAGCATTCTAGATATGGTAGCAATCGTTCCCATTATTTCTGACCACCGGCTGGGGTTTATACATCTGGGAGTGGGACCAGATTGCCCCCTTCTATGATAGATCAATACAGTCTATAGCTGCAGGACTGTAATTAATTGCTTTCTTGTGATACAGGAAAAAGGCATGTTGCTTTGACATGATAGGGTGTGTCAGCTGAGAAACATGCACAACTAAAAATAAATAATTAGTCACTCATTTTGGGATTTGGTTGTCTGAGACCCCTCCCCCATCTCTTTTGGTGGCACCATGGAAAAACAGTCTGTTAGTCATTTGAGGTTTATTATAATTAGAGGGTATTTTCTTCTTGCATCCTGTAGATTACTACTGTGGTTTAACTTCTGCTTCAGATGGCCTGATGGTAAATTTCTTAACTATTTAAGAATCAGATGCCTAAACCAATGCTGACTAACAAGGGGAGGGGGGGGTTATATGTTCAATAAAACCCCCTGCATTCAGTAATTACTGGGAAGCCTTCAAAAAGCAGATCCTTCTGGAACAGGGTTTCCCACCCTTGGTGACTTGAAGATGTATGGACTTCAGCTCCCAGAATTCCCCAGCCAGAAATTGGAAGTTATGGAATGGTTATCATCTGATTAGAACTTAGAGATAATGGAACTGCTACATCCTCAGGCTTGGAAGGAACAGAAAAGAGTTCTGCATTCCCTCACTTAGGGTGATCTATTTAATACCATATTTCAAAATATAGCATAACATTTTTATTTCAAACTCCCAAACTCCCATTACCTTTAAATGATCACGTTCACACCTTTCACCCCCTTTTGTGCTAAGTGCTTGGAAACTGTAGCTCAGGGTGTTACCAGCTGTAGTTTGGATGGTCCAGTTGCAATATACATCTGGAGGATAGTTGTCAGGGTAGCCCAAACTCTCCAAAATGCCTTGGGAACGGTTGGCAATTACTACTCCCTGGCAAACTTGGGGGGAAAAAACATTAAATTATATTATGTTTTCTATGTTTCCCATTTTAGGCATGAAAAGCATCCATTGGTACCAGTAGGTTCAATCAGTAGTTAGTGTTTATACCCTGTCCTTACAAAAAAAGGATACAGGTTTTAATTTTAAAATAAAATCCATATAGACTCTAAAGCCAGAAATAAATCTGGAGAAGGCAAATAATCTCTAACATAAGAATAATTTTCCAAAAAGGATCATAAACATTTTCAGAGATCATCTCCAACAAATTCTTCCCCACCTTCCATACTCCCAATAAATGTCTATTTGGAAAGACAAGTTTGCAAAGGCAATATCTAGGCTATCTGAAATGATGTTATAGCTTTGAGCTATTTGCAGATGAAAAGGTTTTCTGATGGTTTGGGACTTTGTGGTTTGAATAAATATGTGGTTGAAAAGAAAAGAACAGCCCACACATAAGGTGATAACTAGGAGTCTGAATAACTCTGGATTATTTAGAGTTTTGTTTTTTTTCAAGTACAGCATAATTCGTGAATCAGTTGGGGCTCCTGTGCCATGACCATTTTAACACTATAGAACAGTGTTTCTCAACCTTGGCAAATTTAAGGTGCGTGGACTTCAACTCCCAGAATTCCCCAGCCAGCATGGCTGGCTGGGGAATTCTGGGAATTGAAGTCCACGCACCTTAAAGTTGCCAAGGTTGAGAAACACTGCTATAGAGAGAAAATTTGAAGTAGCAGTTAAGGACACTGTTAAATTCTAGTCCTGCCTTAGGCACAAAAGCCAACCTGGGGGGCTTTGGGACAGTGACTCAGTCTGGGAAAAATGCAAAGGCAAACCGCTTCTGCCAAATTGTCAGGAATCAAGGCTGACATGAAGACACACAAACACACACACACAATTGTTGTTACAATGATAACGTGGAATGAACAAATGCACATTGTCCTGAATTTCTAATAGAAAGGATGGGAGAATCATTAGATCAGCCCGGTCTCTTTTATTGATTGCAGTTCAGGATTACATTCGTCTTTCACGTTATCCTAAATGTAATATCTGCACTGGAAAAGGATTCTAGATGTTCATTTAAAGATGCAGCAAATATCTATGAAGTGGTTGGACTTACCTTGCTTAAAATGAGCAAGGAAACCTCCTCCATTTAAAGACCGGTCTGTCCTTAGTTTTATATACAAATTGTTGCTAGAAGAACGTATTGTGGGTGGCACCTGCTTACCACAAAATTTGCCTAACATTTTACTGTTGCTGCTGTCACCATCGTACACCTGCAGTTATTGGGAAATATAAAGATTTTCATAGGAGAAACTGCAAAGGCACATCTGTTTCGCAAAGTGTTCAACTGTGAATTGATTTTAATGATATTATTTTCATTCTGATTTCAATTGTATTTATTTTACTATTGTGAATTAAATGTTGCGTCTTCCTGTTGTAAGCTGCCCTGAGGATTTATATAAGAAGAAAGGTGAGAATATACATTTAATAATAAATATGTAAAATTTTATTTTGATTTCCCAATCTAGTTTATTTGAATCTTCCTAGAAAAAGAGGATGCCAAAAATACTAAGAAAAATATTGAGGTCATTTATATAGCATTTTCAATATGGGTATGAATCTTGTCAAGTCATTTCTGGTCGTTCTTCAGATACAATAAAATATTTTACAAATAGCTTGAAGTACAAGATTTTTGTGTACAAAGAAGCAGAGACCTCTATTTATACAGTATTATCTTTAGACACCAAAGGGGGCATATGCACATGGAGAAACAATGTGCATCCCTGCTCCAAGGAAAAGCTTGACCTCCCTCTACGAAAAAGGTTAGAGTTGAGAGGAAAGGGCAACTGGTGACAGGAGAGCAGACTCTCCCCAGGCCAAAAGAGGAGACAGCCTTTTTCCTATCCTACATCTTACATTATTTTATTGGCAACCCCCAACACTGATAGCAATTAAAGAGTAACAGCTCCATCTGACAAGATTACAGGCACTTTTATAGTCCCATCTTTCCAAGAGTTTAGCAATCTATAAAGCTAACAACTGGGAAATTATTGAAAGGATTCTTTTTGGCATCCTCTTTTTCTAGGAAGATTGGGATGAAGCTGAAGTGTTATATATAGAATGCTATCCTGCTCCCCATGCAATAGTCTTCAGTTGGGTGGGGGTTTAGTATCTAGGCTCATGTCCTCTGACAAAGAATGAAAAAATGGGGAATGTAATTGATATCCATAAATATCATCCTGATATCATAGTGATACTTTTTCTAGCCATGGAAATCATAGACTTTTGTTCCTTCTGTACCTCTTCTTGGCAGTTGTGTGTAATACTCTTTTCCTCTGGCTATATAGATCTTGGATTACTTCCAAGATGGAAGTGTTATATTGCACAGATTGTTCCTTAGATAAGGATTATGCAATTGATATACTTTCTCTTTTTACATCTCATATCCTTAGAACCACCAACATTTCAGCCATTACTATTAGCTATTATCAGCCTTACTCAGAGAAAAGAAGGCACTTACAGCAAGATAATCAAAGCGACAATATGTATGAGACTCCAGATGGAACTGATCAAAATGGATTTCAAGTGCACTTCCATGACTTGACTTCAGCAGCCAGTAGCATTCTGCATTTTGGTAATATGGCATAGGATAGTTCGGAGACATGAACATTCCAGAAGAAGTTGTAAGGATTCCACCACAACCTGAACATAAGTACAAAACTCCAATTCAATGACAATTGGTCAAATCTATTTGGGTCCTTAGTATACCCTAGGCTGTATTCACTTTTAGCAAACTTCTGAATGGAATTATCAATGATCACGTTTTAGGTTAAGTGCACACTTTTTCTAACTTTCAGTACATTGATAACTTCTTGCAGAAACTTCTTGTGATAACTTCACTGCAGAAATTAGAGAAAAGAAATTCCAACAGAAGGTCATAATTTTTCTTAATATCCATACAGACAGCTATAGAGAGAAATGTAAGGATGCAAATATGTACATATGTCTAGATATCTCCCTGTCAATTGTTCATCTCTTTCCCTCAGCAATCCTTCCAATAATGAACATAATGGACATAAATTATTATCTGTTCAATTTATATACCAACCCAACTGGTAAATATGCTTGGAACAGACCTAAAGCCATGAACTATCAAGCATATAATAGAGGTCTCCAGATCATCCATAACCTATTTCATCAAAATGCTTTGTCCCATGGAGGAAAGTCACCTGGTCCCTGTACAGCCTCAAGACAAGGCCAGTCTGCTTTGATGGGTACCTTGCTTGACAAACTGGGGTTTCTGTACATGTACACAAGCTGCTATTCCTGAGCAAAGCAACCCAGTCATTCCATTTGGCTGACTAGAAATGAGACACTGCTGTGCTTAATAGAATTGTTTTGATCACCTTTACTTGAAACTCCAGCAAAGCAACCTTTTGAAGATTTCTAGAATTTAAATGTACAACAACTTATTTTAAAAATGGTGAACAATGGCATTTGGCAACAAGGAGCCAAATTTTAAATTTGCAGCCCAGGAATGGAATATCTTCTTCTGCCTTAATTTTTGTCAAAATCCTTAACCTTTGTAGGATCATACACTGATGAATCTCTCTTAGGATAGTGTTCTATCATTGTGAGTCCACTTCTGGAAATGCCCTGTTCCTTTTCCACTTCAGGAAGAGTATGGCTTCTCCCACAGATCTCAATAGGCCAGGTTGAAGAGTTAAAGAGGGGTGGTAATGGCTAAGGAAAGAAAGAAATCAAGGAAAATGGCCAAGGAAAGAGGAAATAAATCGATATCTTCTCTTCTTACTACCTGCTAGAGAAATAACATGATACATTTGGTATTTTGATTTTACCTGTTGATGTTCCATCCCAGTAAGCTGAGAATCCAGTACTTGTTAAATATACGTCACTCACAAACTTTATCCACAGATTGTTACTATGGGAAATGGTAACAGGAGGCAATGAGGAGCCACAATACTTTCCAAGTAAGGGGGATGTTTCATAGCCTCCATCTCTGCAATCAAAAATAAACAGTATAGACAAAAATAAAGGTATAAAAATCATGAAAGCTTGGATCCCTAATAAGACTATACTTACAAAGCACTAGAGAGGTTGGCTTAGCAGTAACAAAATTCTCGTTAAACATTTTTATGCTTAAAAAATCATGCAGAAAATTAGATAAAAAGGGAAAAAATCAAAATAATTTGTACTGCAATACAAGAAAGATTTGCCTAAAAGCATGTTCTGCTGAAAGAATAGGACTGATTTCTAACTAACTATAGCTAAGATTAGGTTGCTGGAACAACAATCTTCTTTTACCTCTAACCTTACAGAATACGATTTCTATAAACTTCAGCCAACTATCTGGAGGGCATCAGGTTAGAAAAGACTGTACAAGAATATGAGAAAAGGAATGTTCATTCTTATTACATATAGACTGACTGAGGACAGACAAAAGAAAGGAGTTGCTTAAACAATTTTTTTTACTTTTTTTTCTTCCTAGCATTTTTCTCATAGGTGCACTGTCCACTTTCTTTTCTTTCTTTTTTTTTTTTTTTTGGATCAACCAAATGTTGATTTGTTGGTTGCAACAGGAGTTGATTGACCCGCTTGTTGCCCGAGCTTGACATCATGGGCTGAGAGAGAGTGACTGGCCCAAAGTCACCCAGCCGGCTTTCGTGCCTAAGGCAGGACTAGAAACTCTCCTGGTTTCTAGCCTGGAGCCTTAACCACTAGACCAAACTGGCTCTTTAGCTGCTTACATAGCAGAAAGTCCAAACTGATTTAAGACTGTTAGATGTAAAAGGAAGGAATATAAAGTTGGTTTATTTGATCAAGGTTAAAACAAGATATATTGTTACCTCTGGCAACCCTTTATGAACTTTCTGCTGACAACAGGACTGAGAAGATGTTTTATGGATTTGTTTATAGATAAGAGATGGGATATGGGATGAAGAGATGTTTGTAACCTTAGAGGGGGTGAACAGTCACTAAATTTGTTTATACTTGTTGTGATGAAGGTCAGAAGTCACTTCTTTATATATTATTTTCTCTTTATTATATCCTTACTTTTCTCTTTCTTTTCTCTTTTCTTTTTTCTTGCACTTTTTACTCCTTTCTATTCTCTTTTCCTTATTTAAGTTTATTTTGTATTAGATTTTATTATAATCAAAATTCTTGATAAAAATTATATATGGCAAAAAACAATGCTTAACTGATTTATCAAATTTACTATTGGTGGGATGATGCTCTAAAAGTGAGAGGTAAACATATTGATGAAGACTATACCTATCATAGAGCCAGTTTGGTGTGGTGGTTAAGGCACCAGGCTAGAAACCAGGAGAGCGTGAGTTTTAGTCCCACTCATTCCCTGGGTGACCCTGGGCCAGTCACTCTCTCTCAGCCCTAGAAAGGAGGCAATGGCAAACTACTTCCAAAATCTTGCCAAGAAAACTGCAGGGACTGGCCAGGCAGTCACCAGGAGTCAACACTGACTCGAAGGCACCAATCACTAACTAACTAAATCATATGCACTCATAGTGATCTCAGTTCCCTATTGCCAACATTTATGTCAGCAAAAAATCCTTGCTCTTTCAATGCAGAAAGAAGTGATTAAAACCCTGGAGCAGAGAATGTTGGCTAACTGTTAGGGATGGGAATAGAAAACCTGTTGTAGGATGGAACGGTATATCTGGAATCACCAACATAATTAGCTCATATGACAGTATTTGGCTCCAATTCCCAGCTTATCTAAAGCTCCTAGCAAGGGCAGGTTAGACAATGTAGTATTAAATGTGATGGCGTTACACAGGCAGTTGAGGAAAAGGAAGAGACTGTTATGCAAACAGTCAGTACTGCTGTAAACACACTAGATCTTTAGAAGATTGAATACAGCTGGGAAAGATCTCTCTGCATTTAAAAAAATTAAGTGCAATCCCTAGCTCTTCTGTGGGTATTTTGAAGAAAAGGATGAACATCAGTTGAGCTTCACAGATATGTAACATGTGGATCTGGTTGTGAATTCCTTTGGGAAGAAATGCTCCTAATCCCTTCCTTGGTTAACTTCTTTTACATGCCTGTTCTGGAGAGCCTAAAGGTAGTTCCAGGTTGCCATGGGGTAGGGGGTAAAATACTATCACAGCATAAAGCAGTTTCAAATACAGTTACTATACATTTGCCTGCCTGGCTTACATTCCATGAAGTGAAGTGGTTAACTGTTCAGATGGTATAAATGTAGCCACCATGGAAACCAACTTGCCTGATTTCAAGATAATCATGCAGACACATGGCTCCACTCTCCACAGAGAAATTGGTGAAATGCAAAGCAATTTGTTTATTGTTTGCCACACGGATCTTGTATATGCATGCCATTCTGCCTGGATAATTGTTTGGAAAGTTTGGTGATGTTAGCACACCAGAGGCTACTGTGTATTCATGTGAACATACTGGAAAAGAAATAGAAAATATAGTGATGAATTATTACTATTATTATTAAGACCTGCAAATTGAAATAGAATGACTGTGGCAAAAGAAAGTAAAGATAATACCAATAGTAATAATTGCCTTGGGTGCAATCCCAAAACATCTGGAGCACCACCTGGACACCATTAGCACTGACAAAATCACCACCAGTCAATTGCAAAAGGCAGCTTTACTTGGAACAGCTTACATCCTGTGTTGATACCTTTAACACCATCAAACAACATCTGCCTATCCCAGGTCCTTGGGAAGGACTTGATAGGTGGATAAAAATGCCAAATCTGGTCTAAACATCTGGCTGACTGTGTGACCCACAGCAACGATAATAATACACTGAATATCAGGATCTTGCTGAAAAGATAGAACTGAAAACCACCTTTGTGTCAGTCCCATTCCTCGATGAAAACAAATAAAGGACAGACTGTCCCTTGTTAATATCTCAACTAAGATATATATTTAAGCTGAAGCATTAGCAAGGGACAAAGAAGGTTATGCCTCAGGTTTCATGCAAAAAATCATTTCAGTTTAATGGCACATACCGTTAATAGAAAAGGGGAGCATTTTTCTTTTTAATTAAACAAGAGCTAGGGAGAGAATAAGAAACTTGGTTCCTAGCTTCAATCAGATTTTTTTTCTAGAATTTCTTTTCTGCTTGGCTCGGAAGGACATACCAGACCTTGGAAGCTCACAAACCTAGTAAAAAGCTGAATCATAGTTCAAGTGGAAGACTCTTCTTGATCACGTGGCTTCCCTGACAATTCAAGGCATTCTTTTAGTACATTTTTTTTTAAAGTAAGTGATCCTGTGAAAGAACTGCTTGTCCCAATAGTTTACGATTCCAACACCAAATTAAAATCCTCTTACAAGCATTGAATTTCTGATTCTGCCATTAAAAAAAAGCTATTGTATCTTGTATAAAAAACAATTTCAGTTGGGGTTTCCCATGGCAAACAGTCCTATTTTAATGTTATTTGTAAAAATTCAGGAAGTTTCCAGATAGACTCCAAGGACTCTTCATCAAAAGACTTTGCTTTTTCCCCTCCTCAGGAAAAAGAAGACCCAAGTAGAGATGGTAAAAAGGGGAGACTTATAAAAGGAAGATTCCTATTAGGATTACACAGTGCTTGGGATATTATTTCAAAAAGGTGGTTCTTAATGCACACAAGGAGGAATGTAACATCTGACTGTCATTCTTCAAAGCAGCTGCATCTGTTCTCAGCATTGTGCTCAGCTGTGAAGGGCAGCCACACAATTCTGGGGAAAGACTTAGCATTTTAAAGAAATGCAGAAAAATGCTACATTCATACATCAGTGTGTTCTGAAGGACTTCATATAAAGATGCCTATGCCCACAATGGTGCTATAAAGGCTTTATCTGGGAGCCTCCTATTCTCTTGTAACATAATCATTTCATAATAATATGGCCATATAATTTAGTTGCCCTCTCTACTTTCCCAGAAGGAATCAGCTGATTTCTGATTAAAATATTTGAGACTCCACAGAACTCAAGAAGGGATTTGGAAATCTAAGGAGCAATGGAAAGTGGGCTAGTACACACATTTTGGTCAGTATTGTACAATGGCCAGAAGAGTTTAAATACAAATGACTAAAAAGATTAAATATGAACATCCTGTTTGGCTAGTTTTCTTCCTTGCAGTTCCATCCAAAACCATTACAGTAACTCCTCTGTTTCACATGCTTCCCACTGAAGCAAGGAAAATCTTTTTGGCAATGCAGCATCAGCTATTGGATTGAATGTTCCTAATGTGAATTAGGAAGTAGGCAGAAAAGTTTTATTTTGCACCCTTTGTTGGGGAGGGGGGAAGCCCCATAGGAGTTTATATTAATAAAAACATAGAAAAACTTCTATTGTATTCATTTTCAACATACGAATTACATGTTGAAAGAAAAGAGTGATTAGATGGCATGCAGACACAAACGTTTGATCAATATGCAAAAATGGCAAGATCTAACTGGCTTTCAGTCCAGTCAATCCAAATAGTCAAGTCAGCTGTACAGTGGAAAGGCCAATGAAACTATTGAATGATAAACTGTAAAAACAGTCAACAGAAGTGTTCAATGTATTGTCGAAGGCTGTCAAGACCACAGCCACACAGCCCGGAAGACCCACACCAGCCAGTCAACAGAAGATTTAAAAACACCATTTGGTTGCCTTTTACTTATCTATGCTCGCACAACAAAGCTAGAAAAATAAGGCCAGCACATTTCTTTCCATCTGTTTCCCAAAAGTGAAACATTCATTTTGCAAAAAGTCTAACTCTAAATGCCAAGTGAAGGTTCTTGCATCAGTGGGGATTTTTTAAATCTGATCTCTCATAGTCAAGGGAGATCTGTAGCTCCCTGGAGAATTAGCATGTTGTACTAGTATTTGCAGCTTCCTTCAACTTTTCTTGCATCTGCTACATAACATATTCTTTTCTGTAGGCTATGGAAGTAGCTATTAGGACTTGAAATCCTGCTGTTGCTGGCACAAGGCAACATAATTAACCAACTTAATCTGACCAATTCAGGGAAGAGGAGTGCAAACAACAAGCTTTTGTGGACAAGTTCAAAAGCTAGCTTGTTTAGAAACATTTAGTCCAAGCCATTTCAAAATGAATCTTTATCCTTTTTTAGCACGCATTGGCCAAGCATGGCATTCATTTCCACATGTTGCTCATTCATTCAAGAAACACTAAGTAAAATCTTCTACCCTGAGCTTCTCTGGCCTTCACTGGAGAAGGCAGATCTGTTCATGGTGGACATTACTCTCAACTGGATTGTGTGGAAGAGCGGGCTGCTTAGAAAAATTGCAGGCTCCCCCCCCAGTTGAGCCTTCTCCCCAGCATCACCACGGCAGGGTTACCAATAAAGCTACAACCTTGAAACAGGTGTGGGAGGTGACAGACGTGTTTTGGAAGCTCTGCAGCCACCAGCAAAGAGAGTAAAGCAGCCCAATATAAGAAGACATTTTTTCCTTCAAAGGGAATAGATGGTCCGAAGGAAAAAGAAGAGGCACGGCGAAGCACAATGTGGGAAAGTGCAAGTGCTTTACATGCTGGCCGTTAACAGAGAAGAAAAAAGTAGAAGAAATCCCAGACAGAGAGGAATTAAAGACAGAACAGGGTCTGTAAGAGGGAAACATTGCTCTATAATAGTAATAGTATAGAAGTAATAGTAGTAGAACACAGTGTAGAGAAAATTATAATTGTATAATAGCAATAGAAAGAGTATACGATAAGATAGAGACAATAGGAAACACTCACATATAAATTTGTAAGTTTCACATTTTACTTTTGTATCTTGTTTTTTTTTGTTTGTTTGTTTTTTAAATAAAACATCTTCCCAACCATTATAGGGATGGATGGATATAAAAACATTTGTCCTGGGTCCAGTGCTTTTGTGGAATTTTTGAGTCGGAGTCAATCTAATTGGGTACAGTTTAAAAAAAGAGCCCATGGCAGGCTGGTAGTTCCTCTTTAAAGTGTATATGGGCAACATAAGTCTCCAGCTAGACTCTGGGTAGCTTATGGTCAGTTAGCAGGCCAGGAGACTTATGGACAACATAAGTCTCCTGGCCTGCTACCAATGGAGGGGTAAGGAGCAGATCATCATGCATAAGTACAGAATGGGGTTGACAACCTGTGGCCCATTCTCCTGTTCGTGGCTGCCAGAGTCCAGAGCAGGAAGAGCCCAAACCCTTGACCCTTGGTAGGGGTTGGAGAGTTTTAAGAAGTTTTTAGAAGTCAAAAGTGTGCTGTAAGGCTGCAAATCATGCCTCAAAATAGTACTTTCCTATTTTGAGGTGAGGCATTAGGAGGAAGAGGGGACCCTTTTCTGTCAGTCCTGGAACCACCTAAAAATGAGCTGAAAATTTGGTTCTGCCCAATGTGGCAATAGCAAGAGAGCAGCAGCTGAAGTCCCTGTGACTGATGCAGACCAATCATGCTTTTGAAGGGCAAACTCTTAAGCAAGCTTCTTTTACTATTTCTATTTTAATTTTTTAAGTCAACTTCTGGAAATACTTTGTAAAACAGTATATAGATCCATAAAATAAAAATGATTACTCTCTAGTGTTTCAAAATATTGCAACTTATCATCTTCCTTCATGACACGGTTTAGCCAGGGACAGGGGATCTCCACATGTTGTTGGGATGTAAATTGTGTCATCCCTGACTAATGACCGTGCTGCCTGAGACTTGAATCCAACAGCATCTCTAAAGTACCAGATGTTCCCTTCACCCCCTGTTTTAAATGTATTCATTAGAATCACAGGAATTTAAACGTATATCCTAAATTGCCCAAAAGGTGACATTGGAACGAATGAAAAAGGATTGCTTTATGATGAGTAGATCTCTAATTAGTTGCAAAAGACATGTTAGGCAGACCATCTTGGAAAGGTGTATTCCAGATGGCAACTTATCAATCTTGGCTGTCAAAATTATGCTTTTTATTTACAAAGATTCAGAAAATTTATTTATTTATTTTTATTTATTTATTTATTTAATAGACTTGTCCCCGCCCATCTCCCCACAATGGGGAACTCTGGGCGGCTTACAACAAATTAAAATCAGAAACACATGATTACAAGTTATAAAAAACCACACTTACAAAGATAAAAAGGCTAAAGATAAGAGGCGAAAGATAAGATAAAGGCTAAAGATAAAAAGACAAGAATTCACTGAGCTAATACTAAACTAATGCCAAGTCTGACTTGATTGGGCTACTGCCTGGAAGGGTTATCATAAGGGATATAAGAGTACTAGAAAATGAACAAAAATTAGAATTTCTAATCTCATAACATATTAAAGGTTTACCAAATTCCATTCCAACAAAAGGAACTGTTTCTTAATGACATGGCTGAGGAATCTCTGGCCTTCTAGATTTTCCTGGACAACAATTCTCATCAGCCCCAGCTAGCATGGTGAAAAGAGAGGGATGCTGTGCTTCAGCAATATTTAGAAGACCCAAACTTCTTCACCTTTGGTCTACTATACTGCAAGCAGTATCCTTCTGTTGTAAGCCACAGCATGGATCATGCCAATGAAACCAAGTTACAGAGGCTTTAAAGCAGATAAGGTCAGACTTCATATTATTATAAAATAAGGAGGCCAGCTTCTTCCAGGTTGAAGTGCTAAAGAAGTATTTATTTTAATAGAAGTTGACATCTAATTTTGTTTGGTATGGTAAACATGGATTTTTAGACATGTTTTTGTTCTGTTTTGTTTTAGATACTCATCTGCTTTGGAATGCTTTCATTTCCTAACTAATTCATAACTGCCAGATTTTCTGTAAATATTATTACAGGGCTATCAGTTTAAAATAGCGTTTCTCAACCTTAGCAACTTTAAGATGTGTGAACTTCAACTCCCAGAATTCTCATCAATGGCCATGCTGACTGTGGAATTCCCCAAGTTGCCTGGGGAATTCTGGGAGTTGAAGTCCACAGATCTTAAAGTTGCCAAGGTTGAGAAACACTGGTTTAGAGGAACATGTTACTTCTTGGAAGGCCACTGAATCTCGAGTACGCTCAGAGAAAGCATTAAATACACCTCTGTTTGAAAGTTACATAAGCAACTATTCATTTTATGACTTTCAGTCATAATTGCTTTGCCCAGAGTGCTATGCGCTACCAATAACATTTTTCTTGCCTGGTATAGTTGCAAATCATTTAGTTACTTGGGTGCCATCAAGTTTGGTTTAGCACCTGGTAACTGCACAAATACTCTTCATTTAGCTGCAGACCACTGCAATTCTCAAAGAAACATATCAAAATAGATTGGTTGAACTGATCTCCAGCACTGCCTTCCTTCTCTAAAAAAGAAAGAAATGCAAACAAGCTGGAGGGAATGGGGAAAACTGCCTGTTTGGGCCTCAAACACCTCAAACACACATGCGTGCGCACACCCTCCCCCCCCCCCCAAGATCCGGGAAAGGATGCAGACATAGCTTCTTGAATTCTTTTCCATCTCTTAAAAATAGCTCTTTTCTGGGTCATGTGACCAAGAGGGCTAGAATGGAGGAGTTGACAACATTCCAACCGTTGCCTAACATTCTCTCTCCCACAAGGATGAATTGATGGATTTTTTTCCTCAATTTTTTTTCTTCACAGCTCCCAGGTAAATCCAGCCCATTTTCAAACTCCATCTTTCTTCTACCAGTTTCCCCCCCCCCCCCAGGAAATTTAGCCCTATTCTGTCCACTTTTTAAAAAATTATCCTGCTGATGAATAGTCCTGACTCCGTTTACACAATTCCTTTCCAACATTCTGTGGGATAGAAAGAATAAAGGTGCAAGCTAATAACCAAGCAAGCAAAACTGCTTCCTCCCAAAGAGAGACTAAACTAAGATCATCTATTTTATTTTTATTTATTTATTTATTTTCAAGAGGTATCAGGCCACCCAGCTCAAACAATGTGACTTTGGGTGCCGTACAGCATAAAAACTATCAATAAATTGAAAAGGGGAGGGGAATCCACCATATAACAATATGCCATTACAATATATAAATACCAAATATAAAACGGCAACCAGCACATAACACAAGCACCAAAATGGGGGACTCTCACTCAGTTGGCCCCTAATGCCTGGGGGAATTGCAAAGGTTTCTACATCCTGGGCTGTAGGACCACCTGTCCCCAATCACATCTACCCATCCCATCAGATCCAGCAGGAGAGACAAGTTATGGGTCACATGCGTTAAAGAATGCCCCTGGTGGGACCTGGAAAGAAAACATTTTGTGTTGCTGTGCTTGCCCTGTGGAACATCATCCCTGTGGAGATCAATTTGGCTCCAACCATGTTTGCCTTTCACAAGGCTGTTCAGATGTATTGAGCTCAGGTCCCAGAAATCTCAGCTATTTTAACTATTTTGAAAATTTATATCCTGCATTTCATCTAGAAAGATTCTCAATATAGCATACACTTCAGTAAAAGAGATGGAATGGTTAACCATCATCCTGCACCTACTGTTCCTTTTCTTGTTTGCTTGTCTGCCCACTCATGTGTATGGTAGATCCAGATGTGCTGTGATGTCCTGCTTTTTTCTGTGAGTTTGGAAAATTGATAAGCCCTGCCTTCAGGTTGACAATCTAAAAAGGCATGGCACCAAAGAGAAAAAATGCATGGAGAAAAAAAAAACAAGAATATTCATCTGCAATTCTTAAGACTGTATGAATCTCAGGTTCTTTTGTCATAGTCTAATGGAATTCTCTGTTGTGAAACACTGAGTAGATTCCAGTATTTCACTAAGCTGTAATATAATTTATTTGGTTTGGCTTAATATGTTATATGAAACCAACCACTTGATATGTGAAATATATGGCTTAATGCAATAGTGGCTTATTTGACAAACTGTGCTTAATCAACCAGATGACTGGATGATGTATCAACCACATTACAAATGTCTTTGTTCCAGTCTAGTCTTATCCCACCTTCTAGCTAAACTAGGAACGGAGAAAATGAAGAATAATTTGATTCAAGGTAATTAGGTTTGCATAAAACATTTTGTTTCAAACCATTTTGAATATGAAATTTCACAAAACTCCCAATTCAAATGTGAAATGGCTGCTTTGAATAAAAAACATCTGTTTAGAACTGCTTGCTTTTGACTCTTTTGTGCTCAGAATTGTTCAAATTGTTTTTCACAGTTGTGGAAAAATGTAACTCTTTGCTCCCATCTAGTGGCATTTGGGATTTTTGCAAACCAGATCTGGTAGCTCTAGCCAATCGCAAGTTTACTTTAATACTGATTTACAATAAAGCTAGTCCACTCAAGAAGACATTACATACCCATTAAAATAGCAACCAACCTCGCCTTTTATTTAGTATCAACTTTGACTAGCTCAGCTCTTGAATAAGCATTTGTTGGGCTACTTTTCAATAAATGTAAGAAAGAAGCATAATTTATAAACCTCCAGGGACTGACAGAGTCTCACATGTTTCCAGAACACATGCTCAGCTGGATTTCTTTTTCACTGATGTGGTATGTTGAAATGTGAGATCACATTTCTTCAATTCTTTTTCATGCCATGGGGAAACCCTATGCAGACTGAAAAAATAGCACCATCATATGCTAAACAGATGAGACTAGTGATGTATGTGAAATCTGATATGAATTATCTGTTCTTCACATCTCAGATTAACATATCGATCAAAGGTTAGTTATTCGCTGGCATCAGCAATTTCCTCATGCTATGATTTGGTTTAATGTTTAAAACTGTATCAACAGGTTCAGGAAATTAATACATTTTAATACACAGACCCACTTAGATTACGAAATGAATAGAGATGGGTGAGAAATTCATTGTGTCTAAATCGTTCTACGTATTTCTCCAGTTAGCAGCTTCCTACCCTACACATTAATTTGAATACACTTGCAGGCACAAATTCATACTATTCAGAATGCTGCGATGCAGTTTTCTATTCAAACAAAAGCACAGAAAAATGCTTACATGAAAAAATAGTGTGTTAAAAATGTGCGCAAGATACACAAGACTGCATTATAGTAGAGAGATTAGTTTTGTAATTCAAATGAAAAAATTAACTCCTAATGTCATACCTGTAGATGCATTCATTGAAGCATAATTTACTGAGAATCCCTTTGATGCCATGTTGTGATTTGTCACAAGATGCAAAGTTACAGTGTTGCCACTACTAGTAATAGATGGTGGAATGGACCTGCCACAGTACCTGTATCAAATCAATGATAACAAGGATATGTTAAATTTATTCCGTTGTGCTCACAAATTACCAATTCAGCATTTATATATCATGGGTGGGAAGCATGATTCAGTCAACAAGATGGATGATTTCAGGAGCAGCATCCATGATATCATAAGTTGCCATTGGAACAGCCATATATTCTCACATAGGCTTTCATGGCTGGTATTTGTTGGGCAGTGTTGAGTTTCAGGGTTTAATCACCAGGGCCTAGACAACAGATTTCCTGACGTTTCACTGGCAATTGAGGAGGGAATGACTGGGCTCCTGTCTTGATAGCCATGTGACCTGACTTCAGATTGATCTTCAGCCAAGCTGGTTTCCAATTGGTGCAGGTTGGTGAGGGCTGGTCTCTGGTTCTTTCTTGGTTCAGTCAGGATCAGGCATCCTGAAACTCAGCACTGCCCACCATATATTTTCCTTCATGGAAAAAAAATCCTTTCCCCATTGCATGGGAGAGGGGAGGGGAGGCAAGGCTTTGATTAGATGGAAACAGTGCATGATGTGGTGGACTTTTAAAGGTTTGAAATACAACAAATTATAAAGATAATTCCAAACCAGGAAGAGTATACATAACTGTGATTAGCCTAAGGGCTATCTATACCAAAAGAAATTCCACAAAACTCAGTGGGAATTAGTTCCGGTTAAGAGTATATAAAAATGCAGACCAGCATAGCTTTACTAGATAGGTATATAGACAGACAGACAGACAGACAGACAGACATACCGCCCTATCTTTGTCATAGTGCTGTTGTCATAGATGTCAAGATATTCTCTGTAGCATTCGTAACCAAATTCCAAGGAAAAATAGGTGAAGGTCAGATGAATTAAATTGCCTGGCTGCACTATTATTGTCCATAAACATCTGATACCATGTGGGTAAATGTTTAGATAGCCAGGGCTTGCAAGAATCCCATCAGGCTCTGTGAGAATCCCTCCACATGCTACAGCATATGAAAAAAGAAAAAAAAAGAATCCGCAGCATATTAATCAGAACAGAATATAACAATGGAACTGTAGAAGCATTTCATAGATCTAGATTGACTACAGTACATTTAACTTACGTCATGCTTCAATCGTACACGCTTGCCTGTCTCTAAACTCAGTGGGATTTATTGGTAACTAGATATACATAGGATTGCATATAAAAGAAATTACATTATCTTTATGGTGTTATAAAGTTGCCTTATGTTCATCCAGTGGTTGATGAATTAGAAGCCCCAGTTGGCATGGTCAAAGGTGAGGAATGTGAAATCTGCAGGGCTACAGATTCTCTCACCCAGCACTAAATACAGTGCATATACATTTAATTTATATGATTTCACTACATTTTCCCTAATAATTTAGGGACAAACTCAAGGGGAACGGAGAGTTGGTGAAGGTAGCGGCGTTTACCTATATCAAAAGATCTGTATTCAGCTATGAAGCCAAGATGTGTACCAGACGAAGCTCTGAATTTTATATAAAGAGAGTTACGTCTTGAATGAACCACAGATGGTACAGTTGCCCCACAGTATTTTCCCAAAGAAGGAGAATTTGCATTGTTGCCATCTCTGATCTGCAGAAGAAAAAAGTTCAGATCCCATGAAAATATCTGTAACCTAAACATACTGTATCTATTTACAGGGACTCATTCATGGCAAGACTTTGGATAGGGAAGGAAAAATCTCATTGTCTCCTATTCTTTTCAATCTTAGATTTCTTTGGTCCCATTTCCCTATCACTTTGTAACATTTTAAAGACTTATGGAAATTACTATGATTTTGGCCCACCTTTCCGTATGAGAATGTTTTTGGGTGAATGAGCATACAAGCATTTTGATGAAATTGGCTTAATGGAAGCATTTGTGGAAGCATTTTCTTCTTAAGAAAGAAGAATCACGTTTTAATGTGATTTAAAAAACAGAACGCCTTTTGTGCACACTTTATCTAATAGATAAAGATAACTTAGCACTGCTAAGTTAGTGCCATTGAGCTAAGCTCAACTTTGGTGACTTCAGCATGGATAGATGCTCACGACCTCAGTCCATCTCCAGTAATAACTACAAGTTACAGTCCAAGGATAATCTTCTCTTGAATCTCATCCATCCTCTTTACCTATTGTCTTCCCTTTCTTTTATTTTCTTCAGCCTTGCCAAGCATAACTAGACATCACATGCCAAAAATAGATAAGATTCTGCTTGCCGATCATTTTCTAAAGAGAAAAGTCAATCTAACGGATCCAAGATCAGGTGATTGGCTCCTTTTACAATCCTTAATACTTTTAGTAACTGTCACTAGATACACAATGTGAAGGTGTCTATTTTCTTTCTCTCACTTTTTCTCAATGTACAACTTTCACAGCTGCACAATACCACTGGAAAGGCCATGGTTTTAACTTTTCTGACCTTCGTGTCATAGAAATATCCTTATTCTTCATGATTCTGCTGTTTGTCATTGCCTTCCTCTCTAAAATTAATCTTCACTTTATTTCTCCAGCACTCTGTCTATCTTTAACTATTTTTGAGCCCAATAAAACAGAATTCTCTACTATTTCATTGTCAAGTGTAAGTTCACTAACCACGCAGGGTGACATTATCCTTGTCTTCTGAATATTTAATACTAACCCTGATTTTTCCCTTTTCATTTTCCACTTTCATAATGAAATCTTCTAATCTCCCGTATTTCAGATTAACCAAGTAGTGTCATCTGCATATCTCCAGTTGCTAGTGTTTAGACCATCTGTCCTCAGTCCTGTTCCTCTTATTCCATTTTCTATTCTGAAGCACTCTGTTTCTTTGAATTCAGTTCCTATTGTAGATTGTTGTTCACTGTAAAGTTTCCTCAGAAGAACAATCTGATGTTCTGGCACACCCAGAACATTATTAGCCTTAATACATTCCACATTCTGGCATCACACAGGCAAAGGCCTTGCTCAGACAATAAAGCAAAGGTTTATTGTTTTATTGTTCCTTATGTTCTCTTGCTCTCTCCATTATCCATCTTATTTTAGCTGTCTGATCCCATGTTCCTCTGCCTTATCTGAAACTTGTCTGTTCCTTTGGCATCTCTCCCTGTGTATGGCTGTATTCTGTTTTGTAAGATATAGTTTGAGATATTGTAAAAACATAGGGTTTTTTTTAGATTTTTTTATTCCTCCTTTATTATTTGTTATAAATAATTCAAGGCAGTGGACGTACTCCTTCCTCCTCCTATTTTCCCCACAACAACAACCTTGCGAGGTGAGTTGGGCTGAGAGAGCGTGCCTGACCCAAAGTCACCCATCCAGCTGTCATGCCTAAGGCAGGACTAGACCCCACGGTCTCCTGCTTTCTAGCTTGGTGCCTTAACCACTAGACTTCCTATCTGTGTTTTATTCTACATATTCTTTTGGGAAGTGCAAATTCCACACACACACCTTGCCATACTATTTTGAATTATTTAAATAATTTCACCTTACCCACTAGGACACCATTTGCCAAAGTCAATTATTATCAAAAACAATGCTTGTTATTGCTTATTAGACTGATAGTCTACTGAACACAATGTACAGTAGTGTATAACCCCACATAGTATTTGATTCCTAAGCGTGTATCCTCAAAATATGAATCCCATCAATTTCAGAGCAAATATGTTAGAATTATGGCACTACTCTAATCTTAATAATAATTACATATTATATATTCTAGGGTTTCTCCACATTTCAATTTTCCAAGCTAAGCACCACATTTGACCTTTGAGTAGCATGTCAGGGATCAATTCAAAATGACCAAGCCTAAATTTGATTATTTTAAATTTCATTAAAATTAAGTTAACTAAGCAGAGTTTATTTTTCCCCTTCTGTCATGATACAAACTGTATTTCATTGGTAACGTTTAGAGACTTTGGATTCTTATGGTATATAAATGAAATGTGAATAAATAAGCCTTTTGAAGGGACTCTGTCAGCCATAGCCATGGCCTTTGAATGTTTGGTTTCCAGATTAATTTCTTTTTTCTTTTCTTTTTTTAAGAATCATTACCTCCACATAATCTGAATTGCAGGTGGTGACATTATGGATGCGAAAATCAGTGAAATTAAGAATCACAACATTGCCTTCAGGTTCAGATATGATCCATTCACAGATAAGGCCTTTTGACAATGGCCTGGTAAGGTAGGGAGATCTGATAACCCCTTTGCCAAACAAGGAACTCCCACAAGCTGCCAAGAGAAATGGAGAATTAGTTTAGTAATGGATATTGACAAACATTTTGAAGACATGTTGACTGAGACTTATCATGGAATTGATTATTTATAAGTATCTTTATAGATTGCCCTTTAGGATGATGTGTGCAACGTGATTAACATTAAAAATCAGAGCTGTATAAATATTTGAAGAGCTGTTTCTATTTGATGAAACCTTGAAGCAGAATCACAACTTGCAGAGGGGACCCAGAGGAGTGAATTAGGTCAGGCACTACAAAGAGCTTCACTGATTCAAGAATTATCTTGCTATGAGGGGAGGTGTTACAGACAATATATCATCTTGCTATTTACACTGAGGGGGGTTGAGTAATATGATGGGGTCTCTGACTTTCAGAGGTGTTATCTAAATCAAGCAATGATGCATTCTAACAGCTGGCTCCAGGTTCTTCTCCTCTGCCTCTCTTGCTTACAATGGAATTGCAATATTTCACCTATGCATACATGAACTCATGCACCTCATGAAACAGAATTAACCTGCTCCAATTCTCACTCTTCCCACCACTTCCAAGCACTGAAGACCAGCTGCAGTGCATATACCGTTACCCTCCATCCCACACTTATCAATAAGAGAACTGCTGCAGGAGAACCGTGTTAGTCCACGGTGGCAAAAAATCAGGAGTCAGTAGCATCTTTTCTTATTAAAATGCTAAGTTTTTGTGAGCTGCAGGGGGGAAAAGGTGTGGGTGAGAGGGAGGGGAAGATAAATTGGTTAAGCAGATGCAGGTTACATGTAAGACAGGTTACAAGTATCTTATCAATTAACAGTTGTGTTTGTTGAGACCTTTGGAGATTGCCTGAAACCTTTTGATGTTTGTGAGTTCATCAGTTTCTCACTCAATGGAGTTGTTTTTCCCAAACAGTAACTTTTATTTTATTTATTTATTTATCAAATTTGTCACCGCCCATCTCATTAAACGACTCTGGGCAGTTTGAAGTCTGTTATGGAGTATCCTGGGAGGATATTCTTTTGCAATCTAATGAAAGTATGATTACTCCAAGCTGTGCAATACACTGGCTGCCCATCTTGAGGGGTCTTCCTGCATGCCCTCCCCCAGACACTACAGCACTCAGACTATCTGGAGTGAAGGCTTAGCACCAAGAGCCAGCATAGCTCCCTTTAGGAAAAAAACCCAGGAAGAGCACAAAAAATAAAATAAAATAAAATAAGAAATGAACAACTGGTTCCCACGAGCTGAACAGAACCTCCAGATGCCATTCTTGCTGGCTCTGACATGAGAAGCTGGCAAAGAGAGCTCTCATCTCTTTAAACTCTCTGCCTCTCAGATCTGATCTGCAAGGCAAGGCTAATGTTGCTCTGGGCTTCATTTCGCGGCTCCCTGCTTCTTTTATGCATGTACAGAAGGGGGGGGGGGGGAAGAGGTTCCATTGCAACGGTGTCATGCTGCTTTTACCATTTTTTGAGACATTCCTTTGATTATTGTTAGAAAGAAATTTACCAGGTTTGTTTCCGAGCCGGGAATAAAACATGCAGGCAGTTGCTTGAATCAGAGGTGAGATTTATTTCCGAGAGCGAAACGTACAGGGTCAGCTGTCAGGGCAGCTGCAGTGAGCCCTCCCTTTAAAGCCCTTTATACAGAGAAAGCCTCTCAATTGTTCCTCAAAGGCACGCAAAAGCGTGCCCTTCAGGAATTCCGAGAAAATGCACTTAGCCGATGTTCCAGGAAGGAGCGCTCCGTAGTTAGGTACCCTGCTGAGTTGCGGTTTTCCGCTTGTTTAGTATTTGTTGATTGAAATGGTAATCTGTTTCGGAAATGATCCTTTCTTATTTGATCAAAGAGACCTCTGGTTAAACTTTCTTATTTGATCAAAGAGACCTCTGGTTAAACTTCAGCCAGGAAGGAATGTTATTAATTGGCATCTCTTGCTGCATTTTAATCTTAGTTTCTCACCTTTTGCTTTGATTATGGTGGGAAGACTGCATGGAGGGAGGAAGATTTCCTTCCCACAATCCCCCTTTGTGCACAGAATAGAATATTCTGTGCACACCCAGATAAATCATTTTGTGAACCAAATTTATACTTTTTGTCAATTTGCATCATCATTAAAGGTATTTGCCTGGGGGTGGGGGGAGAAAGACTACTCTTCATTTGGGGACAGAGAAACATTCCCTAAAGCATCCTAAGCAAGAGGATAAACACTGAGCAAAACAGCAGACAAACATTCCCACCACCACTAAGCCCACAATTTTCAGATAGTTTTTCAAGCCCCACTGGTCAGTCTTTGGATCTTTCATGAACTTGATTCGTGGCAGTCTAGGGGGCACAGCAACTTTGACACTGTGGTCTACTATTGCAGGCTTCACGTGTGACCAGTGGATCCAGGTAAGATCCAGGTGTTCTGCTCTGCCACTTTCACCACCATCTGAGTCGTCAGCAGCACTTGGAATGATCCCCTCCACCTCAGCTGTAGCAGGGAGCTCCTGGTGAAGAAGCGAATCCACACCCAGTCTCCAGGTTCAAAGGGATGCAGGACTTCCTCCAGCAGCAGGTTCTGGGTCAGGGCGCTCTGTCCCCTCGGTCATCAGAGGTGCCTGTGTAGGGAAGAGAGATAGGAAAACAAAACAGTGTCCCCCCTTTCTAGGCTCAGTGAGTATGGATCTAGTCCCTTCATTACATCTGGTGGTCTTCCAAATAATAGTTTGGATGGTGATAGGAAGATCAAGTCCATGCCTCCAGAGTCCCACTGAAGTGATGTCTCAGATGATTCTAGCAACCAGTATGATTTCCCATAGAAGTCAAAAGGTTCGGTCCATGCCTTCTTGCAGCTTCTGGGATCCTGTAGGTGCAGAATGGATCTCTTCTTTGGCTCTCAGGTACAAAGGTACAGTGTTCTGTCCTACTGCACAAACACCACCTTTGGCTGCAAGGATCCAGTCTAAAACTAACCTATTCTGGAAACTATCTTGCTCAGTGCTAGCATTTCTATGTGTACGGAGTCAATTGCCTTGTAACTGTATCACGTGCTACTTGTTCTAAAATAAATTCTGAATGCAAGGTTACGATGATAAGATTGCAGACTGAGCTCAGCATATAAAATACCATGCCTTTTTATTGGAGGAAACCTGAAGCAAGGGAATCCCTCTCCTGGCATGGATGGACATAGAGCCGTGGCCCAGCAGTCGGATGCATTTAGGTTGTCTGTGGGAGGATGTTACCACACTAGAGTGCCAGGTGGGGAGGCAAAAGAAGAACCCACACCCTTCCTTTCCTCCCAGCTTCCAGTGTGTTCCCTCTAGGCTTGTGTGTCAACCCAATGAATGAGCAGCAAGCCTTTGCCCAGTCTAACAACCTGGCTGGGGAAACAGGAATAATGTCTCCATGACATTGGGAGGCTCCTTGTCTTGGTGTTGCAATTGTTTAACAAAGGCAGCTTGAACACTTGGGACACTGATTACAAAAATGGGAGCTCTTGCCTTCAGTGGGAAAGTAAGAAAAAAAAAAAGGAAACCAAATTGGAGGGGGGGGGGGAGAGAGAGAGAGAGAGAGAGAGAGAGAGAGAGAGAGAGAGAGAGACCTTACTATAACTTATAGTTTAGCCTCCAATGCAGTGCTTCTCAACCTTGGCCACTTGAAGATGTGTGGACTTCAACTTCCAGTAGTGCAATATCTCAAACTATATCTTACAAAGTAGAATACAGCTATACATGGAGAGAGAATGCCAAAGGATGCAGATGGCCGGCTGGGGAATTCTGGGAATTGAAGTCCACACATCTTCAAGTGACCAAGGTTGAGAAACACTGCTCTAATACTTTAGCTATTCCTTCTTTGATCCTTACTAGCTTTTGGGTGGGAGCGTGCAGGAAGGGACATCAGTTTTCCCCAAGCACCTGAAGCCCTTTTGGTTTGCAGAGCTCTTTCCCACTTTGACTGGAGGATGTTCTTTTACTTGAAGACTTGATGTAGATCTGGTCTTAGACTTGAGGTTAGTCTGGAAGCCAGTGTCAAGTAGCCACTTCACAGGGTGGTTCATAGTGAAGTCATCTGGAGGGTGCACATCCATCTGGATAGTCATGGGGTGGGGATGCAGGTACCCTGGTCTGCCCATCAGGAACAATCTTGAGGTGTCTGGCCATTTGGACTGCTTATCCTGGAATAAAATATAAGCTTCCTTCCCCTTCTTTGCTCCCTATGCCCAAGTTTGTGGGCAAAGGAGCAAACTGTGGAAGCAGAGCCTTAGGAGCTACTGGGCATCAGAGTACCTTCCTTACAGAGGACAGAAGGATGGGGAAAAAGGGGTAAAGGTAAAGCCTCTAGGAAACCGTTAGTAAAGAGGCAGTCTTAGCAGATCGCCCTGAAGTGACTAGAAAACTCAAATTCCAACCAGAGTTGCAGGAGAAAAGACCTTTTGCTTTAATTACGGTGGGAAGACTGTATGGTGGGGAGGAGGGAGGAAGACTGAATGGTGGGAAGAAGATTTCCTTCCCACATTATGATAGGCTAAAATGTGTTAAATAAATAAAATTTTGGGGAAAAATGTTTTGATCTTATTGACACCTCTGTAGTTTAATGCTATAGAGGTACTCTTGAACTGTATATCACAAGTTTGGAACTTGTTTTTATATGAGTTATGGATTTATTGAGCATGTGGAGGCAGTAAATGTCATGATTTCCAACTCATCAATGTTGGAAAAACAATCTGACTCTAGCTTTACAATCTTGAATTGCTGACATGTTGACTTTGTGCTTATGAATTGGCTCCCTATTGGTGTAATGGAAAGAGTGGTCAATATTATTTAATGTGATCAAGGATTAATGATGTATTTAAAAATTAGGCTGAATTATTTCCTATATGTAACATAATATGATTTTGTTGTTTTCTTTTTCCCCCATTTTCCTTCCTTGCTATGCCAATCCTTCTAGCAACTCTGCCAAAAACAGTGATCAGAAGTAGCAAAGCATCTCCCTATGCACACCCACACACAAATACACACACAAGTCAATGGAATTCTTTAGTGTCATGTCAAACTTGGTCCCCCAGGAAAAGAAGAATGAAGGGAAGTGCTTACTTTTTAAATAATGTTCAAGTTGGAGCAGCTTTATTTATAAGGGGGAGTTGGGCACTTAATCAGAACAATTTCTCTACAGGTTTTCTGCTAGATAGTTTGGAGGCCACTGTTGCAGCCTTTCCTCATCCCTGCTAGCTTCTCCTTAAAAGTTATGAAAGTGGGGATAATGAAAAAATGTATTGCAGTGAGATCCTTGGAGGAATCTGGCAGAAACGTGGCAAGATTATTGTCTTCTAAAATGTCTGCTATCCTGAACAGTAAAACAAGGTATTATAAGGCTTAACTACTTCAGGATAGCATTGGATGAGATTGAAAGAAAATTATGTCACCTTCCCCTAGGATCATCAGTGTTCCCATTTTTAGTCTATTTAAAATGGTCTGCAGAATTTATACCATACTTTGTCCCGTAAAGTCAGTGGACACCCTAGAACGTTATAAAAGTGGCTATCACTACATTGATAAATCAAAACATTATTGGACAGTTTCACTTACCAACTTCATAAGTGGCCTTGAAGCTAGATGTATTAGCTGAAATATCAGATTTGAACTTGATCCAGAGGCTGTTTTGACTGGAAGTGATTGTGGAAGGAAGCTCACTTCTACATAATTTGTTGATGAAGGGAGCCTTCTCAGTGTCACCATCTCGGATCTAATCCGCCAAACAACAATTAAATAATAATTTAATTTCTTAGTTATGTCATCAGTTTGATATATATGCCAAACAGTCCTCTCAGTAAAATATTAAGAGAAGAAATAGCAAGGTTAGAGGGGAAATGCCAGAATATGTGTGATGGAATGGACTTATGAAGGCCATGCTCAGGGAGATAAGCGTGTTCTTAGCCCCCAACAGGAGCATGGGAAGTTCAAGAAGATGGGGCTGGCACCTCCCTAAGGAATTCACGGTGTTGTGGCTGGCTGGCTTGGGAACTTGGGTTCAGTCTGGTGAGATTCTGTCTTGAGGTGGAAGCTAATAAACGCAACAGAACTGTATCTGCATTGTCTCTTGGAGTTCTTTGGGCTGAATCTGACAATATGCCCATAACATGGAAATTATTGAAATGCTTAGTTTGCCATTCCTCCATACTTTCATGCTGGCTTTTAAAAACATTATCTGCTTTCTAAATTTTGCATGGATTTTTGCACTCTTAATAATGAAAACAAACGTTCACTTGTTCATAGAAACTTAGTGGAGACAACAACAAAATTTACACAGCTTTACTGTGAAGAAATGTCTTGAATATCTGCTTTCTGGGGAGGAGGTAATATATCCAGCTGGAGAACAGTGAAAATATACAAATCACTTTAACCTCACTTTATAATCTCCAACATGTTTTTATTTTATTTTAAATACGCTGAAGTCTGATCATTTAAGAGGGCATTTCCTTCTTAAACAATTTTAACCTTAGACTAGTAATGGAATTAAACCTGTACATGAAATACACTATTATATGAGAAGATGGCACCTTCTCTAAATCCAAAGCCTTTGGAGCTGTTCCATATGTTATCAATTAAAAGAATGTGCTCTCATATTTCTGAAACATCTGCTTCCAGGAGTGTCTGCAGGGCGGGGGGTCAACAAATACAAGTTGGCCACAACCGTGTGATTGAAGCTCTGTGAGACATGTAAAAAGGGGGCGGGGCTTTGATTGCATGGTTGCGACCACCATCTTGACTTTTTTTTTACCTCTGGCAGGTACCCCGTCTGCTTCCCTGCATTTCACTGAACTGCAATTCGCCATAGCTTTCTGAAGCATTTCCATCATTTGCATTCAGGATAATGGCATTGACAAATAGAACCACTTAGCACAGCTGATGAGCACCATCTCCAGAAGCATGTACAAATAATGCACAATCTAATCCATAATATATGCTTTTTGTGGGGAACTCTCTGATGAGTTTGGAGATACATAATAAAAAGCAACACACCCACAGTTATTATTATCAGCAAATTTCCCTTGGCTGTTTGCTGACATGGGCTTACATTACAGTACAGATAAATACATTATATGGAGTTTCACAGTGCAGGGTCAGAAATCCAGGGGCTGTTATGGTTTCAAAGGCCAAAACTTCTCCCACTCATGCTGAAGTAGCCTGCTGCATGTTTGATCTTAGCTACTCTAGTAATTCTGAGAGCAATGCTGTACCACTTCTCTGAGGGGCCATGATAAATGTATGACTTTTCAAGGTGTGTAGCCTTTTTAAAAACTCTCTCTGAGGTGTCCTCCAGGCACCACATTTGAAAACCTAATGATCCAGCAAATAGTCTTTCAGGTTCCTTGCAATGAAAGAAGCTATTTCCCACCATCCCCACCCAGGTTAGTGTGCTTTCAAATAGTAGAAATATTGGGTTATTAAGTGTTTGTATAGCCTTCCATACTCATAGTCCTCAGCAGGGTGGATGGACAGAGGTTCAGAGGTGGTGAAAGGGACCTGCAAAAGAGACCCAGATCCATCACGGCAAACCTATAATCTCTGGAATTAATTCACAAAAGACAAAGGAAATGCCTTGCTGAATTAAATCTATTGTTCCTAATTAAAATGGTTTTTATTTTGTTCCATTTGGCATAGTATGCGTTACTGTGATTTTGCCAACAATTAGAGAAGGACATTATGAATCCAAGTAAATAATTGTTCCTGTTTTAATTTTACATCAGATTTCTATCTGATTTTGGCAATGAATCTTTGTTCCGTCCTGTGAAAGAAGGAAAGACGAAGTCGTGCTATACGCTATAAATATACCTCCGTTTATGTTTATATTAATTCACATAATCTTTCTCAACGTTTCTCAAAAGGCAAGTTTAAATAAAGACAACCAAGGGCATTTCATTGCCTTTAGTGTTTCAACTCACAAAGCAGTACGAAACCTATTTACTGACTCAAAATGTACAGAATACAAAGAAGAGAATACAAAGAAGATCATCCAATCAGTGTCCTACCCTCTGAGCTACCACTGGTTGTGGAGTTACAAAATCCCCTCGCCCCCATTTCACATATAAAGGAAATAAAATATATTACTAGAACCCTGCATCCATGTATTTGTGTGCATTTGTATGGTGGTTTGTAAAGTACAAGTAAAAGTACTGAAATATTCAGGGAGAAATCAGAGAGCAGTGTCTGGCTTGAACCAGGAAGTAGGCAAGAGCTTCTGCCAATGGAAAAATGGATGTCCTCAAGTTCTGCAGAGCCAGAACAGTTCAAAGGAAAAAGCAGCATTTACTGCTATTTCCAATAATCTGAAGCAGAATCTGAACTAAAGCGACTCCAGTAACAGAAACAGATGTTGTCATGAGATCAGTCAAGGGCCAGCCAATCCCAAAGGGGTGTGAAACATTGGTGTGGAAATACTCTGAATCAATTTTTTTTTTCCTGAATCAAATCTAGACTTGCAGTAGCTTGGGTAAAATTCAAGCACTTTTCTCTAAAGAGCTGACCACAGGACCTTTTGAGGAACCCAAAGGGAGAACGGTCATATTTTCTTTACCTAGCACCCTACATTAAGACATTTCTTCTCCATATTTTTTCACTGAAGTCCCAATACATAGAATTGTGTAAGAAAACTCTTTCTACTGTATTTTATTAAACTTTACTGCCTTGAATGAAAAATATTCATCCATCTGACATGTCAAATAATAAAGTGAGGCCTCTTTAAGCCCTAGGCAATTGCTTTTAATGACCCCAACCAAGGTCATATGGTGACCTTCTCCAATTAGCTGAGGGAAAGCTGTTATATATCCCCACATGTTTCTTTTTAAAAGTACTTTAGAATAGCTGGGTCATGTTTTAAACAAAACTAGATCTCACCATGATGCAATTTAGAATAACATTCTGTTTTGTGAGGCTTTTCCACTTAGAAGATAACTCAGGAGAGATTATCTTGTCTGCTTACCAATATCTGAAGGAAATTGAGAAATTGCTTTTTTAATGTCTCTTCCCATGTTCTGTAGCTCTTTGGGAAGAAAAGTCTGTTTTGTAAGATGACTTATAAATGCATTGTTACTGGTTCAAGGTGGTTGTTTTATGAACTGTGTTAATCTTATATCTAGGTTGGTTTTCAAAAATGGTAGGTTTAGAGATTCATTAGCATTTTATTATGTTTTTATATTACTGCTTTTCATTCCAAGCACAACTGGGTGGAAAAACAGGATATAGATTTAATTAATAAGTGTGATATGCAAATAGACAATGATCAGGAACAGTGAAAAGCATAACAAAGTTTTGGTTGGAAGTCTGTATAAAAAGACTTTAGAAACAAATATACATCTAATTTAATAATTAAGAAAATTCATGTTAGCCAAGTTGACTGTATTTAGAATCAGACACCATTTTTTCTTTAAAATTGGAACTCATATTGGAATAACTTGTAACTTTTAAAACATGTGAAGTCTTATATTTAATATTTGCCAGTGTTGCTAATGTAGTTCTTATGAGTACTCCTACCTTTTACGAGTACTGTTAAATCTTTAATAAGGAATGGGGCGGTTCCAAGTAATGTATGTCACTACACCCCTGGCTGAAGAAACTTACTCCTTGTGTAATTCATGTATGCAACCCTGAAGGGTGTAAGACCCTTTGTAGGATGTGGTCCTGGCAAAGAAAGGCAGCCCCACATGACTTATCTTAATACTGAATTTGGCACATCTTAAATGAGCACAATCATACATAGAAAACAAAGAGTGAGTGGGACCACAGACAACTTTTGTTGCTCATGTATTTTTCTTTTATGCTGGTTACATTTCTCCTGTTCCTTGTCCTCTGTAGATAAGGAAATTGATATTCTCTGGTATACCTTTGTATACATGTTCCTCTGACATATTTTTGAATAAACAGATTGGCTTATTTTTCCTGCTCTCTCACAGCTTTAAACTTCTTTCAGTAGTATTCAGAGTTTCCCACTAAATCACAAGCACAGCGCCAGGAGAAGGGGTTTTAACCAGTTTGCAGGCTTATAGCAGCACCTCAGAACAAACAAGGACAACATTTCTGTTTTTTGGAGTGTTTTGGGGTGCTCAGAGTTTAAAAGATGACAGAATCTTAAGGCACCCATTTCACTCATTAAAGATCCTTCAAGCAGCCTAAATTGGGCAGTTCCTAAACCCTGCAAAATACTGGCCAAAAATATCAACCCAATACTTCTGATAATACCATGACATCACCAGCCACACCATCTGTAACTCTTAGGCTAAAAATGATAGTGTGTTTCTGGTTTAAACCTCTCCCCTGATGTCGTTTTTCTAGGAGCTGATTGATATCAGAACAATGCAGATGGAAATAATCTCCTCTCTTCCAATGCTGCAAGCCTATTAGGGCAGGCTAATTGCCCCCATGACCCCTTTTCTTTCCTTCTTAGGGAAAAAAAAAGAAATAGAAGAGAGATCTAATCCCAGATTTATGACTCATCCACTTTGCTCTTCGCCATTTTTTCAAAATAGGAAATAATAATTACCTCAATATAGTTCAGGGAGCAGTCAGGATAGCTTTCCAGTTCCAGGTGTGTGAAATTCAAGTAGATTTTTTCATTGAGTGGCTGTCGAATGATGTAAACACACTGTCTGTTTTTCAGATAAGAATGGGGCCAGTAGGGAGACATGATGACCCCACTGCTATCCATATAGTTCCCTCCACAGTTGGGATCCGCTACATTAACAAAAAAGAAATGATTACTCATAATTACAGATGTTACATAGATATACCCCTCCATATATATACAGGTAGTCCTCAGTTACTGTCCACTCATTCAGTGACCATTAGTAGTTACAATGGTACTGAAAAAGGAGACTTATGACTGATCCTCAAACTTGTGGCTGTCACAGCATCCTGTCAGCCTTACCAGGTAGACCAGACAGGAAACACGAATAGATGAGCTAATTGTACTTTATTGTAAGGCTACATTAACAGAATCTTGCAAGTCTGAAAGTACAATTCTCCCGCTGTATCCTTTACTCTCGAGAAATTAGGGAGGGTCTCTTCTGAGCCTCTTGCCCCATCCACTATTCAGCTGCAGGCTATGCTGCCACTTATCTGACCATTCCCTGGGCATCATCTCTGGGCCCCAGCTCCTAAGATAATTCCCACATACCATTATACATCCCCATGGCCACATGGTCATGATTCAGGTGCTTGGCAACTGGCGCACATTTACAATGGTCACAGGGTCCCACAGTTGTGTAATCACCATTTGAGACCTTCACAGCTTCCTTCTAACAGGCAAAGTCAGTGGGGAAGCTGGCAGGAACTCTCAAGTTGCAGTCATGTGATGCCTTACTTAATGACCGCAGCCAGAACTGACATAAGTCAGGTGCAGTCATATGACATTTCATTTAACAACCACACCACTTAGCAACAGAGTTGCCAGTCCCAATTGCAATCAGTGAATGAGGACTACCTGTATATAGTTTGCTCCAGAACAGAATATAGTCTTCTTCAACTTGGTGTAGTCCAAATGCGTTAGGATTGCAATTACCAGAATTCCAAGCTTGCAGTCCCAACACATCTGGAGGACACCAAGTATTTTAGGCTCGTGCATTTCATAATAGTGTCTGGTTGTGCTAAATGAGAATTTTAAATTTAGGGTTTACATTCAAAACATATCTGAAGGGCCCTAGGATGAGAAGGCTGATAGGGACAAATACACTTACCAGGTGATGTCATGTATGTGATATGGAATCCTCTATCGCTATCATAAGCATTGGAGTGAAAATGAATCCAGCCATATGGCCCAGTGGTTTCAAGAGGAGGTGGTACCACAGTACTGCAGTATTTCCCAAGGAGGGGATCTCCAGAGAGAAGGCCATCTCGGATCTAAACAAAAGCATGCCATCAAGTATTTGTTATACTTTGTCAAATATAGGTGTATCATCTGTATCTAAGATCAAAAGCTTTTCTGTTTTCTCTACTGAGCATTTCTGCAGTGTTTCATATTGCTTAAAATAAATTAATTTCAACAACTCTGATACTTCTTTTTCTGTACAATGCTATTCAACTGATTTAATTTTTATATTATTGTTTATTACAAGGAGAATCACACATATACATATATATATTCAAAAGCACATTTTGTTAGTCATCTTGGAAATACATTTTTGAAAGAGCAGAAAAGACCTCTGTCTCTACCTGTGTCTACATGTTTCCCCCCATACTTGAGCAAGGGTTAAGAGATTATGCACACAGATCTATCCTAAACTTCCCATGTGTTATAACTCCAACCCTCATTCCTGGGGTCTCCATGCTCCACGGCAGTGTTTCTCAACCTTGGCAACTTTAAGATGTGTGGACTTCAACTCCCAGAATTCTCATCAATGGCCATGCTGGCTGTGGAATTCCCCAAGCTGGCTGGGGAATTCTGGGAGCTGAAGTCTACACATCTTAGTTGCTAAGGTTGAGAAATACCACTCTAGGGGGTGTTCATGAGCCAAAAATATTTCCTCCCACTCTATCCCATCCTATTCAGATGGAAGACCACTTCCATCGCCTCCAAACTCTACAGCCTGTAGATTTCGGACTTCAGATTTCTCTAGCTGCCACTGACAATAACTCTAGCTAAAAATATAACAACATTTATTAAATTGAGCAATCATTAAAGAGTTGCATGTCCCCAAGATTAAAAATAATAAGTGTTGACGATTGGCTGTTTAAAAAGTAGCTGTTACATTATAAAACCCTTCTGAAGATGCACCTGATTAACTATACTCAAGAAATGCTTTCATATATCAAAGCTAATCTCATTGGAGGCTTGCCAGATGCGACTTGAGAAATAATTATTTTCTTGGAAACTGAGATAAGCACTTAACATTTAAATGTCTTCTAAATTTTTTCTGTCCTGGCCCTTCACATGATTATTATGATTCATGCATGGGCTTCTAAATGATTCAATGCTAGAATGAACTGTTGTGCATATTCTATAAGACAGGTTTCATTTGACATATTTTTGATGATGTAATTGGAACAGCTTCAGTGCATTCTCATTCCTTGCAGTATGGATAGATATCTAATCTTAACCAAGAATAATCTTCAGTGTGGTATTTGTGGGTTTTGTTTTGTTTTTGATAGCTTAATAGAAAAAATCTTAGATTTCTCATGCAATATAACAAGATCTAAATGCCAATTTCTGTACTATGTCTTCCAGTCATGAAACAACACCTCTGAAAACTTCTTAAAATGAATACCACAGAAACATATAGATTTAGATTTGAGACCTATTAAGATATTGCTTTCTAAAATCCTAGAATCTATTTGTGTAGACTCTCTGTGCAATACAATACCCTGGAAAATCAGTGCTATGGTGTTCAAGAAATGTATATGGCTGGGTTCACAAATGACCCAAAGGTTATTATATGCTTGGTTCCAGTTCAGCATGTTGTAGCCACCCAGACAATGTGGTTTGTAACTGTTATTTAATGTTTTCTTAGCATGTTATACAAATTCATATAACTTATTGACTTATTGGATAGAACATGGTAATTAAGACTAAGTACTATATGTGAGCCTCTCCTATAAGAATAGAAAAAAAAATCCTGTTGCAGGTAATAACTATTCAGCTTGTTTTCAGTGATGTAAATTAAACCTATTGTTTATTGTGCTGTTAGTATCCATTTTTCTTTCAAATTATTTTTACCTCCAGATAATCTTGGGTACAGTTATCATGATGTTCAAGACTTAATATGCCAAAAGCAAATGTGATAAGAAGACCGGGATTAGTTGAGATGATCCAGTAACAATCCCTGTTGGGAGGGTAGTTGCCAGGATAGCCCGGTGAGTTAATTGTTCCATGAGTACTAGTCAGTTCTCCACCGCATGCTAGAGAAAGGAGGAGGGAGGGAGAGAAGGAAAAGGAGAAAACGTAACTAATTTAACAACTTACTAACCACTTCACTTTTTAAAATTCTCATCACAATCATAAGCCCTGGAAACTGTTTCACATTTTCCATACATCGAGGCCATGACTGTGACTATCATCAATTATAGTAATGTTGTATTTAATATGGGCCATAAATTATCTTACTTTGCCAGGCACTTGAAGTACAAACTATTCTTTCTGAATTTTAATTCATATGCAAGAATGAAAGCCTTGCAGAGAGTTTCTAGGCTCTCTTCATCAAGAGAAAGGACTGGTTCCCCAGTGACCAACCCAGAGATCATACTGTACAGGGTGATAGGAGTGTAATCCAACACATCCAGAGGCCACCAAATTGGAGAAGACTACTTGGGGAGTTTTGTGGATGGATTGGACGTTCTGTAGAAACTGAGAGATTGCAAAGATCAGAGAAAGAAATAAGTCTTGCTATCTCCTGCTCATTTTGAGCTGAGCTATGCAGACATCACCCATTACATGTAATACACATGGAATAAATATAGATGTATGACTATATAACAAATAGTATGTTTTTTTTATCAAAATCCTTCCTGAATAGGAACTGGGAAGTCGGTGTAATTCAAGCTATAGTTTGTGTTTGGAATTCTGAAGAAACAATATCCCAGGCAAACTGATAGGACAAGCTACCATATATAAACAGCCCCCATCCTGCCCATGTTATTGAAGAAGGTATCTAGCTTGGTGATGAAACAACTGTAAGAAGAAAAGCAAACTCGGAGAATATCAAGAACCCAACAACAGGGAAACTGTTACAGCTAGAAAAATTAAGAAAAATTGTTTTCCTATAAAATTATCATATTAGGATTCACTGCCTTAATTTATTACTCCAAACTTGTGTACTTCACATCTTAATCCTATTCTACTAGAAACTCACTGAGTAGATTTACACATCTTGCCAGACCATAATGTGGTTCATTTGTTTGTGGTTTAGCATGTTGTGTAAAACCAGTCACTGAGGTCTTTAAACCATGGCTTAAGATAGGGGTACACAAATTGTTGTCTGGGGCTACATGCAATTTTAAGGGACCATAATAGGTTTCATTCCTGAAAAACTCACAAGTGTAGCTTAGTCTCAACAATTTTGGGGGGGGGGGTTAGCTTCTGGCATGCCTTATAAAATCTCATGTACCCCTTGAACCAGTAGAAATTGCGCTTTCATGGCTTATGGTACAGCCTGATGTGTGGACCCAGCCAGTGCTTAGGCCCTTGACTTTTAAGCAACAAAAATACTGCTTCTTACAAAAACATGGTCTTACTAGGCTGTTGAGACTCCCAGTGAACTGTAAATCCCCTTCCACTAATCATGCGATCAGAGTGAAATGCAAAATACAAAGAATTGTGACTGCTAAAAAGCTCCTGTGGATGATCTGATCCACAGTATTTCCCCAGCAGATTTGCAGATGTCGAGTCCCCGTCATGAATCTGGAGAAAGTCAGTTCTACAGCTGCTACTCTCTTGCAGATGGAAGAATGAGAAGGTGATACGCAGGACCTAAGAGGAAAGAGCAGAGAATGACTTCATTTGTTGGTTTTTCTTTCCCCAGGGGCTGAGGGAATCTCATCTGCAGGATGATTAGACACTGTTTGTACAATTAAGTTGTACAGATTAGATAGCACACCTGTCTGCACAATTGTTTGTTTGACAGGAAATGTGGAGATACTTTACAATATCCTGAGAAAGCCCAGAGCAGGCAGAAGGATTGAAGGCTAAGGGTCAAGGGAATGGAAGAGCAATAAAGCAAGAGTCCTCCACAGATCCAAAAACTGAACAGAAGGATTTAATCCCAGACACCTCATAATTATTTCAGTCACATGATAACATATCCTATTTCAACATTTTTAAGAATATGACAGTATCACACTGACGTATAAAGAAATATTTTATTATTGTGTTGTCCAACTGTTGCAGTATTGGCCTTGGGAAACCTGCATTCATATTCCTTATCCTGTGTCTGCACATAACTATCTTTTGCAGCCAGTTCAGAAATTATATGTGATGGATTACTAATGCAAGCAATGTTGGTATAATAGTATCATCCTCATTGCAATCCATATAGAAGTTATTTCCAACTTGGTTGTCTTCTAAATGTATTTGACTTCAACTCCCAGACTTCCCAGCCATCACAAAATCTAAAATCTATGTTGGGAGAACACAAGGTTGGGAAAGGGAGTCTTGCAGCAATTCAGGGACTAGATTCATATATATTGTAAGTCATAATATGGTTTGTTGATTTTGGTATAGTGTTGTGCTCAGTGTATATATGTTGTGGTTTGTAACCCATGTTATGATTTGTAAATCATCAAGATTAAGCAAACTTAGTTTAATACAGTTTGAACTCAGCTTCTAAATTCAATGAATGCCATGAAACCTTGATTTAATTGATAGTAGGAAGAGTTCATTCTTTCCAAATGTCCATTAAATACTAAACGTATATCATTGCAGAGAATTGTTTATTTGCATCATGATTTCATAATGCAAATGGTATAGTCATTGCAAATAAGACAAGCTGAGTATTACTGAGCTTGCCTTCTCTGGACTACTTCAGATACAACAAAGTCTTGGGAGATATCTGGACAGAAATTTGGTCTATTGTATTATAAATCCTTTGAGGTTGGAGGTTAAACTGAGATTTCAGTGCACTATTATTGAGCAATGTGGCGGAGCAGGAATATTAGTATGATTTTTCATGGCAAGAGCCATATTTTCCATTAAGGCAAGCTTGGAATGCTGAGGCTCTGACTGTAGATGGCTTGCCCAAGTCACCAAGTGAATTTTTTGGCTGGTACAGATGTGAACCTACATTTT
The DNA here is from genome assembly GCF_059951505.1 of Python bivittatus. NCBI lineage: Eukaryota > Metazoa > Chordata > Lepidosauria > Squamata > Pythonidae > Python > Python bivittatus. The sequence goes on along the minus strand of NW_028277088.1, from coordinate 20,070,436 downwards.
ACCAACCATTTTTAATGGGAAGTCTAGCGAATCTATAACAAAAGTAAAATTTGAAACCACTCACTTAGTTATGATACCAACATGGAATAAAACAACAACACTTTCTTTGTCATATGTTCTGCATACAGAAGGTTCCAGGCTCACATCCTGGAATCTTTCCTAGGATGTTATTGATATTGTCATTCTTTTGTTTCCAGGCTTACCGGTCATTACCTTATTATAACTGGTCCTGACAACCCAATTACAGTTGACCTGCTGATTATACTGCACATCCCCTGGATTGTTAGGGTAGCTGAATGACCCTGTTGAGTTAAAAAATGATCTTCCACAAGCTGCAGCTGAAGAAAAAATGAAGAACTTAATATCCAGCATTTAGCCTATGCCAACCTCATCACAATTTTACTGGAAAAACAAATCTCAAGATTCCTTGGATGCCATAGTTTGGGATTCTATGACACATCAGGAGGGGTTAGCAAGGTTCGTTGCAGCATTTCCTTGATGATCATGAAAATCTTGGAGCCATGCTCAGTGAACATGGCCATCCAACCTATTTACAGAGTCATGTCTTCAGTTCCAGATTATTTGTTTTCTGAAATCTTTATGTCATGGGTCACATTAGCAAGAGACCAACTATCTAGAGCAGTGTTTCTCAACCTTGGCAACTTTAAGATGTGTGGACTTGAACTCCCAGAATCCCCCAGTCAGCATGGTTGAAGTCCACACATCTTAAAGTTGCCAAGGTTGAGAAACACTGATCTAGAGGATACCAGGTTTGGAAAGGGTGGTTGAGCCAACAACTTCCTCTTCAACAAGACAGGACTTCTACATCCTGGTACTGGATAACAATTGCATTACAATGAGTTATTCCTTTACCTTGCTGGGGTATTTGACATTGGGGTCCAGTCCAGCCATCTGTACATTTACAAGAGTAGCCATTCACCTGATCAGTGCAGCTTCCTCCATATTGACAAGGGTTGCTGGAACACTCATCAATGTTTTCTGCACAGTTAGTACCAACCCAACCAGGATCACACTCACAGTTATAGCCAGAGACTGTAGCCTGCAAATGTTAACCCAAACAGAAGAGAAATGTAGTAAGCATGAATCATCTCCCAGCAGAACCTCATTTCATACAGTAATTCTATCCATTTTGAGCTGTCTTGAGCATGAGTTAAATTCAGCCTACATTTAGTTTTTTTAAAAAATTATGCTGAGTCCTGAATCTTTGAAGGAAGCATGTTTGTAAATCGGGGGGGGGGGGGGGGGGCGGCTAGCAATGCATTACAGTTTGGACCTTAAATTTGTTTCTGCTTTATATATCCTGAGTTATTTAACCATGGTTTGTGTCTAAATCCAGAATCCTGGCTTTTTCCTGACTTATAGTACTGTGCAAAAGTTTTAGGCAGGTGGAAAAAATGCTGTAAAGTAAGAATGCTTTCAAAAATATGTATTGTAATTGTTTATGTTTATCAATTTACAAAATTGCAAAGTGAGTGAACAGAAGAAAAACCCAAATCAAAATTTGGTGTAACCACCCTTTGTCTTCAAAACAGCATAAATTCTTCTAGGTACACTTGCACACAGTTTTTGAAGGAACTCAGCAAGTAGGTTGTTCCAAACATCATGGAGAACTAAACACAGATCTCCTGTGGATGCAGGCTGCCTCAAATCCTTCTGTCTCTTCATGTAATCCCAGACAGACCCAATGATGTTGAGATCAGGGCTCTGTGGGGGCCAAACCATCACTTCCAGGACTCCTTGTTCTTCTTTACGCTAAAGATAGTTCTTAATGACATTGGCTGTATGTTTGGGGTCATTGTCCTGCTGCAGAATAAATTTGGGGCCAATCACACGCCTCCCTGATGGTATGGCATGATGGATAAGCATCTGCCTGTATTTCTCAGCATTGAGGACACCATTGATCCTGACCAAATCTCCAACTTCATTTGCAGAAATGCAGCCCCAAACTTGCAAGGAACCTCACCATGCTTCACTGTTGCCTGCAGACACTCATTATTGTACCGCTCTCCAGCCCTTCAGCGAACAAACTGCCTCCTGATTCAGCCAAATCTTTCAAATTTTGACTCATCAGTCCAGAGTACCTGCTGCCATTTTTCTGCACCCCAGTTCCTATGTTTTCATGCATAGTTGAGTCACTTAGCCTTGTTTCCACATCAGAGGTATGGCTTTTTGGCCACAATTCTTCCACAAAGACCACTTCTGGCCAGACTTCTCCAAACAGTAGATGGGTGTACCTGGGTCCCACTGGTTTCTACCAGTTCTGTGCTGATGACACTGCTGGACATCTTCCAGTGTCAAAGGGAAGTAAGCATGATGTGTCTTTCATCTGCTGCATTAAGTTTCCTTGGCTGACCACTGCGTCTACGGTCCTCAGCGTTGCCCATTTCTTTGTGCTTCTTCAAAAGAGCTTGAACAGCACATCTTGAAACCCCAGTCTGCTTTGAAATTTTTGCCTGGGAGAGACCTTGCTGATGCAGTATAATTACCTGGTGTCTTGTTGCTGTGCTCAGTCTTGCTGTGGTGTATGGCCTGTGACATGAAACTGTCTTCCACAACCTCACTTAGTAGCAGCGGTTGGCTGTTCCTCATCCAGTTTTATGCCTCCAACACAGCTGTTTCTGTTTCAGTTAATGACTGTGTTTCAACCTCCATATGAAATTGATGATCCTTAGCACCTGCTTGGTATAATTGGTTAATCATACACCTGACTCTAATCCTACAAGATCCCTGACTTTGTGCAAGTGTACAAAGTGTGCAAGTGTAAGAATTGATGCTGGTTTGAAGCCAAAGCGTAGTCACACCAAATATTGATCTGTTTTAGATTTTTCTTCTGTTCACTCACTTTGCATTTTGTAAACTAATAAACATGAACAATTACAATATATATTTTTGAATGCATTCTTACTTTACAGCATTTTTTCACACCTGCCTAAAACTTTTGTACAGTACTGTATATCTGGATTGGTTTTGTGGTCTGTCTATTTCTTTTTGTCGTTAAGTCGTGTCCGACTCTTCGTGACCCCGTGAACCATATTGCGCCAGGCCTTCCTGTCCTTCACTGCCTCCCTGAGTTTGCTCAGTTTCATGCTCATTGCTTCAGTGATGCTATCTAACCATCTCATCCTCTGCCGTCCTCTTCTCCTCTTGCCTTCAATCTTTCCCAGCATCAGGGTCTTTTCCAAAGAGTCCTCTCTTCGCATTAGGTGACCAAAGTATCTGAGCTTGAGCTTCATTATCAATCCTTCCAATGAGCAATCAGGGTTGATTTCCTTTCAGATTGACCATTTCTTTTTGCCATTGGCAAAAAAGAAGCCTTAATAACTTTGCTGGTTTAAACAATTAAGCTTGGCTTACTCCTGGCTTAGTGCAATGTGTGAATCCAGGCATTATGTGTGAATACAGCTATTGGGAATTACTAACGAATATACTCTATAATAGCATAGTTAATACAATAATACATTGTAATATAATATTAGCATAATAATACAGTAGGACAGAAAGGCCTGGCGCAATATGGTTCATGGGGTCACGAAGAGTCGGACACGACTTAACGACTGAACAACAACAACAAGTTCATATAATAGTAATACATTGACCAATAACATTTTAGATATCTATAGATAAGATTACAGTATGTGGTCTCAGAAATTACAAGTCATATATAATCAATCTTTAATATCAGCACTGAATATTTAATACTTTATGCAAAATAAAAAATCTTCACTGTTTCACATACAAGGCATTGTCCATTTACACAAGGATTGTGTGTTTGGCATATAGTGCTTAGGAGAAAACATCCATCTGAACCATAACCATTCCCGGTATAGCCATCTGGGCAAACACAATTAGGTACAAAGCCTGCAAATAAAAAAGGGAGGAAGTCAAAACAACCATATGAATTTGGTAATTATGGTTTTTGGCATCCTTATTTTCTACATTGCTACTTTAACAACAGCACACATTTTCATTATCTGAGAGTACCCAGATGTTAAAGTGGCATCCATGCCAGAGAATGAAGAAACCAGAGCAGTGAACAAAGAAGAGAGTAATGGGAAACACCGAAGGGACAGATGTCTGACCAGCCAGAGTGAGTAGCCACATCAACCAATATGGATCATTTTAAAAGGATAGCTATATGTCAGTTATTTAATACTATTATTACTGTATTTTTTTTTATTAAAAAGAGGAATGGAGGTGCTATTGAAATTTTCTCCCTTAGTCCCTGCCAAAGTAACTTGGGTTACCTTGTGTTTTATAAGCCTTGACTTGCAAGAGCAGGTGCTAGGAGATACAACACGTTGTACTTCCTCATGTAGTACAGTGTTTTTGGCTGGCCCTGAGCACAAAGCTGCAGTTGAAATGGGAGATGGCAGTCAGTTGTCTATCTGAGAGCAGCCACCTGGGAGCCCATGGCCCAGTCAGGAGAAGACAAAGCAGCTGGACAGATAGGTGGGGTATAAATTAAATCAAAGATATAAATAAAGGATCCTGCTTGGCTTCCTCGAGACTGAAAAGAAGATTCTTTCAATCTTATAAGACAGATTCTTTCTCTTATAAGACAGATGGAGAGCCCTAGAGTTCCATAGGAATCTCTATGAGTTTTGGAAGAGAATCCTCTTCCTTCCATATTGAAGCTAAAAGGTTACAAAACGGATGCCCCCCAGATGTTTAGGATCTACATTCCTGGGAGTTATTGCTCCAGTACATTTGGAAAGCATCAGGATGGGGAGGTTCCAGTAAGGCAGTGTTTCTCAACCTTGGCAACTTTAAAATGTGTGGACTTCAGCTCCCAAAATTTCCCAGCCAGACGTTGATGTCCACACATCTTCAAGTTGCCAAGGTTGAGAAACACTGAAGTAAGGGATTAAAATGAAATTAAAAGTTAAAGCAAAGCATACACATATACAGTAAAACTCTTCCAGCATCCTTCACTTGTATATTTTGAGCAATACCTTTTTTGATTTGCAGTTTATTTGCCACATTTAAACCCCACCTGCTGTGGAAGGAGCTTAAAAGGTAAACATGGTTTTCTTCCTTCCTCTATTTTACCCTCCTAAGCCTTTATGACAAATTAGACAGAAGGTAGCAAATCACTTAATATGCCTTCTGGCTGAGTGGGGATTTGAAGCAGGATTCTCAGCTCTAGTTCAATTTTGTAATCTTCCCTTTTCACTGAGAGCTCATCAGAGATCAGCCCTGAGGACTGACTCTACCATTTGGCTGAGGGCTAGCCCACCTGAAGGATACAGTTGTGCCGATTATGTGGCCTGTCCCATGCACTCTAAGTAAGCCTCCTACAACTCTCAGTTCAGTAGTCCTGAAGTTAAGATTAACTGCCAGCTTCTGTACATGGTATGGAAATTGGGTACCATCTTGTCTAGTAGATCAGTGTTTCTCAACCTCAACCATTTATAGGATGTGTGGACTTATAGCATGCTGGGGGGAATTTTGGGAGTTGAAGTCTACACATCTTTAAATTGTAGAACTTGAGAAACACTATTTTAGATGAGGAAAGGACATGTTTTTGCTGGCTAGTTACAGCCTTCATACAAACCCAGTGTTGTTGTTTCAGTATTACCTGATGTGCTGTTGCATGCAGCAAGTGGATGGCAACCCCCATTGTTGACTGAGCATATGTTAAGCAGTGTGCATACTTTTCCATCACCTTCATAGCCTGGTGTAAAGAAAACAGTGAAGTTATCAAGCAGGGATGTCATCTGATGGTGAAGTGAGAATAAATCTCTCTCTTGTATTCTTAGACAACAGTGTTGAGGGAAGCTATGTCTTTGTCAGAGACAAATTGTTTCACAGGTTTTTGCAGCCTAGGAAGGGGCTCAGATTTCCCTGACATGAACACAAGCCATTTAAATTAATCTACAGTAGTGTATAAATCAGGAAGAAGTGTGGTGAGCAGAATCAAATCTTATGACTTTGTATCAAATACTGCACTTCATTGATTCAAGACATCCTTGTATCTTTGCCAAAATACCAGTTCTTGTACAAGATGCATTAACAAGGAGCATTATCCTGATGTCCATGAGGGTCAAGGATTGGTACCTGTTCCATAAACAGAGCATGCAAATAATTGGTAATCTTCAACTACAGCTTAAGATACAGTAATATGTACCCCTTCAGCTGCCACAGAAATAAATTCTTCAAACACAGATGTAATCTGCACCCCGACACAAAAAGTCTTTAATTTATTTAAAAGCAGCTTTTGAACAATCATTTTTAGTGTGACAAAGATTAAAAGTAGCAGTCATCATGTTAACTTATTAATTTAATTTAAATTATATTTTGTCCCAGTATCATACAGTTGGAGGGAGCCATTAAAATCAGAGTACAACCCTCTCCAGAGTGCAGAAATTTAAATTAAAGCCTCTCAGACAAGGAAATTCCATCCTTGGTGTGAACAGTTCTAGTGAAATGAAAACCCACTCTTTTCAAATTGCTCTTACAATTAGGTTAAAAAAAATCATTCAAGATCTACCTTTTGGTAACCTCTTAAATCCAATATTTTCTGTCTTGGACTCTGGAATTATAGGAGAACAAGTCTCGGACTTCTTCTGTGTGACTTCCTCCAAGGTATTTGAAGAATCCTACCCCCCCCCCCCCCGCTCAGTTTTGACTTCTCAAAGCTAAACATTCCTGTCTCTTTTCATAGGATCTATGAAACCCATGGTCATTTTCTCTTGGTTAGTATTATGTTTGAAAGTGGCCAAACAGGAGTTACATTCTTTTGCAAAGACAAGGCCACTCCAGTTCTCATATGAAGTGCTATTGTTTTTGAAGGAATACCCCAAACAAAGGCATATAATGTTTGAAGGCAACATTCTCAGAAAGAAGGGCCTGGTTTGAAGTATTGTGGTGACACTGTGAAACTCCTTCTAATGCTAGTGCTAATCCCAGTGAGAAACAGAAGAAAGGACATTTATGAAATATTGCTAACCTCCTGGACAAGGACCACAGTAATAGAAGCCTGGTGTGTTGATGCACTGTACAGGAGGATCCACTGAGCAGGGTGGGCTCGGGAGGCTGCATTCATCAATGTCAGCACTGCAAGCAGGGCTCCCTGGAGGCGACATCCAGCCAGGATCGCAGATACAAGTATAATTTGGCTGCCAGGTTAAAAATAGGGCAAGCATGAAAATAACTGTGAATGTTCCTAAAGGAGCTACTTCTATTTGCACTATTACTAATTTCAAGCCAAACTTCAATCACATAGCAATTTGGTATGACCGAGTTCTGTTGCAACTATGGTTTATCTTATTTCCCCAGATTTTTCTTTTTCTTCCTTTAACAAGTAAGGCTTCATGCATTCTCACAGTGAAAGACATCATTATCATATTAAGAAAAGAAAACCCATAATTTTCTCAGAAAAAGGTAGAAAATGATGGGTAATCATGAAATGGACCTAAATAGAGGTAAAACAACAAATACAGCTGGAACTTGTGGATATAAACACACCAATCTGAACATCAGCTGTTTTATTTTTGGCAAACAGTGTAGTTATATTCTGAGAAAGCTGGTAAATAAAAATTGCTCATTCACACAGGAATATGAATTTTGCATGCATCACACTGTTTCCAAAGTTCAGTTTGTCAGATACACTTTGGTACAGCAGGGCTATTGTGGAAGCATACAATAGAAATATGTGGGAGATGCAGATCTCAGAAGGAGGAAGAAGAAAATAAGGAACAAAAGTGAAATATGGGGACCAAAGTTTGGGGTTGTGTTTCAGATCTAAATTCTGGCCTTGTTTTCTTTCTTTCTTTCTTTCTTTCTTTCTTTCTTTCTTTCTTTCTTTCTTTCTTTCTTTCTTTCTTTCTTTCCTTCCTTCCTTCCTTCCTTCCTTCCTTCCTTCCTTTTTAATGTACATGGGGTTAATCTGAGGTGTTGGTTTGGACCACTAAAATCCTAAGTTTGGGGCTGGCAAACCCAGGATCCATAGGGCCAGCATCTAGAGTGCTCACAGCCTCTCAACTGAATTTTTAAAAATAATTTAAAGAAAATTAAAAATGATGCAATTCTCATGAGATTTCAGCAATCTTGCAGGAGGACAAAGGAAGCTCAGATCACATGGTAGCTTTGAGTGTCCAAAAACAGGTTTATACACACACACACATGTACACCCAAATACAGATAGAGATGGGGAGAGAAAGACACGCACGCACACACATGGAGGCATGCATTCTCCTAGGAATCTGAATTTTCTAGTATGTATAATCAAGGTAGCTTGTCAAAGAGCTGTGTTCTTGAAACTGTGCCTAGGGTTCTGAGTAAGAGTCTTGGGGAACAAGACTTGCACTCTTTTAAAGATTGTGATTAGCCTAATTGTAGTTGGATCTTTTGGTTTCTGTTGTATGTTATTGTAAGATGACTTGCAGGCCTATTAAACGGTTCCTGATTTAGACATCAGTACATAAATGAAGGCAAAGCGCAGATTCTACTACACGGCAAATAATACAGTGATACCCTTTGAAATCACCCCTGTTGTAAAATTACAAGGACAAATAAGATATCGCTTGTAAAGAGCTCAAGGCATTTTGGAGACATACGTTTTACACAAACTATGAATGCTGTTCATTTTGTAGCCATTTAAAACAAAGGAAATGTTGAACTGCTAAGAAAATGTCCATATTAAAATGTTGTCACAAAACAGTGAGACCTGGGGAATCCTTTACGCAGCAGGATAATAGTCAATATCACATGGAAGACCATTTCTGAAAGCAAACTTTCCTGTCCCCTCCTTCCTCCTGCAACCTGCAGAATTTTCCCCAAATGTTACTGAGAAAATCAGGGGACTTCTTGAATAAGATGGGATGTGGTTATGTACACCCATCCTCATGCTGAGGAAAGACAGAGGTCCTCCAGAATCAGGCAGAAATACCTTCTGCAGACGGAGATCTCATTCACTGAAGGTTCCTTCTTCCTCTTCAGCTTTTTTTGGGGTGATGCAGGAGGTTGACCTTGATATTCTATAGAAAATGTTGCTAAATGGGCCTGTTTAGCCAAATGAATATAAATCAAAATGTTGTTATTTCCAGGCCAGCTAAGGTTATTTTTGATTAAGTCCCACAGATAATGGAAGACAATGGATTTATTGTTTTCAGTAGAATTGAAAGGACAGTTGAACTGAATGGGACTTACATCCAGGAAATTGTGAATAGGGTTGTAAGCCTCAGTTCTTACTATATTCGGCCAAACTGCATTGCTGTACCTGTCAAAGAGTTGGAAAAAGCCATTTAGGCAATTGAGTCCAACTCCTTACACAGTGCAGGAATCCCAAATAAAGCATCCCTGGCAGATTCCTGATATGAGGCTTCTCTTGCTTACCTGGTTGAGCTGTTCTCTCTTTCCATCCACACAAACCCCATGTCCACAAAGGGGAGAAGATCCTCCTTGACAATCGTTAAATTCGGATGTGCAGTGTTGTCCATACGTTTCTGGTGTACAGATGCAACTTTTGAAAGAAAAAATGAACTGATACAAATATTCCTTTCGTGTGTCTAATATATGACTTTGTCAGCCTCCCAAGTAGACCAGACAGGAAATACGACAAGATGATCTAATTCTACTTTATTGTAAGGCTACGTTAACAGAATCTTGCAAGTCTGAAAGTACAAATCTCCCACCATCTCTTTTCACCGCCTGATCAGTTAAGGCAGATCCTTTCTAAGTTTCTTTCTCTGCCCGTTACTCAGTTGCAGGCACCTCTCCCTTTTATCTGATCATTTCCTAGGCAGCATCTCACACACACACACACACACACACACACACACGTCCTCCAAGGTCATTCTCACATTCCATTACAGACTTTGATTCAAACAATTAATCAGTTTCATGTTGTGTTTGCATTACAGGTGGTCCTCACTTACCAACCTCAGTTGGGACCAGCAATTCCATCGCTAAGCGATGCAGTCATAAAGTGAAGCATCACATGGCCACCCCTGACTTACAATGTCAGGTTTGTCAGTTCTGGCTGCAGTCATTAAGCAAATCACTGCAGGTTATTAAGCATGACATCATGTGACCATGACTTGCGACTTCCTGCTGGCTTCCCTGATGACTTTGCTTGCCAGAAACCGGCTGTAAGGTTGCAAATGGCGATCACGTGACCATGGGATGCTGCGACGGTCATAAATGTGTGCCAGTTGCCAAGTACCCAAATTACACTCACGTGATTGTGGGGATGCTGTGACAGCTGCAACTCTGAGGACTGGTCATAAGTCTCCTTTTTCAGCACCATTGTAATTTTGAACGGTTGCTGAATGAGTGGTAAGTGAGGACTACCTGTATTATATATAATCATGCATGCATGCATGTTCATTAGTGAACCTTTTAAAACCACATTTATAAAACAAACTACATAAAGCCAGAGTAATAGCATCCAGCCCTTGCCCAGTGCACATAGAATGTATGCTGTGGTGACTGTGTACCAGAATAAAGTGTGTCAGTAAATGGCCTGTATCTCCAGATTGGTAAAATGTAGACAACAGTGTGTTGGCTTTTCTCTATATTTGAAATCATGTCTTGCATGGAATAGGATGAGCATGCTTGGGATAAAAATGGACTTTGGTTACATTTGTACCATACTGATAGTACCAACTGGCTTAGGCATACAAAATTACATATGCCTAAGCCAGTTGGTACTATCCTTACCATTAGTAAGAAATGTGACATGGACATGGGTATAAGTCAGGCTGCTAACCTAGTCTAAATCTTTTCTTACAATAAAATGATACATGAAACCTTGATTGACCAAAGGCATGGTAGGCAGCAGAGGTCAATACTTATGGGCCATCTGGTGATGACCATATCATATGGAAGAATGTAAAAAGAGCTAACGAATTAAAGAAAAATGTTCTGTATTTCTGAACTAAGAGCAAGGGGAACAATGTAATAGTTCTGAATGAAGGTGGTCTGATCCTTCATTCTGTAATTAAATTACAATTATAATAAATAAATAAATAATAAAAAATAATAAAATAAATAATAATAATTATTCATTAAATTTATATACTGCCTGACTCCCAGCAATTCTGGGCATATCAGAATGAAGGATCAGATTATTATTACTGTTAGATGATGATGATGGTGATGATGATGATGATGATGATGATGATGGTCCTGTAGAGTGGAATTGTTAAATACCTGCAGACAAGTGAAGGTGTAGGTTAAATTATGTATGAAGGGGCTAAATTGTTTGTCAGAATGTATGAACTGATGTCACCTAGGTTGTTGTGGGTACATAGTAAATTAGGAATCCATAAGTTAGTGTGATATATCTAGCATGCATATGAAAACTGCATGTATACATGGCAATTAGAAGAATGATATTACCATTTTCCTATACAACAGAAAAGGTAGCAAGAGTGAGCGCAAACCTACAGGAGAATTAATCTGTTAAATGTGACTGATTAAATCCTGGTTGGTGGTTTTTGTTTTTGCTCTTTTTGCTCTTTTTCTGCACTGTGCACTCTGCACAATGTTTTTCCTCAAAAGGAAACAGCATGGTAGGTAGGTAGATAGGTAGGTAGGTAAAATCTCACCTCCTGATTCAGTTTTTGGGGTTCTGTGGATAGATGGAACTCCCTGCCACCACACCTTTTTAAGAATCCAGGAAGATGAAGGAAATTTTAAAACCTACAGATCAACCTGATTTCATTCAAATCCATCAAAGTAACTTCCTGCTTGTAACAATAGCAGAGTATTGATCCGCTGATGAAAAACATTACCGCACCAGATTTCTGGTGTTTTGGACTATATAAGAAACTTTTGGACCAATGGTAAGTACAAAATATATAAAGGTTAATAATAAATATACGACTATATAACATCCAACTTTCATAATACTATTTAGTCTCTGACGCTTAAATCTTGGGAGAATTGACTGAAAGTGTGCATTCCACAATTTCTGTTTCAGCAGCAGCCAAAAGCTGGATTATTAACTTTTCAGAAAGTTCCATTAACTGCTTGGCTTGATATATTAAATGCAAGTTAACCTGGGTTATTGCATACTGCCTCTGGTAAAGTGCTACTGATTAACCCAGGTTTCAAAAAGCTTTCAAAAGCTTTCATGCTTGACTACTCTCCTCTGTAATCAAAGAAATAGCTTTTCTTTAACAGATTGTTAGTTTCCGACAGCAGTCTTACTTCCTGATAGATGTACCTTAATCAGCCTCTATAAATAAGCATTCTCTAACTTCCTATCTCCCACCATTTGGCCTAACGTAGATATAATAAAATAAAAGTATGCAGTTCCAAAATAAATGGCCTTTTCAGGCAGGTTGCAGAACTTCAAATTCTGCTTAAACAGAACTCCCTTGAAATGGAATAAATTACTTTTGTTATTCATGTATATTAATAACAAATTAATATACAACTGCTTTCAAACTGTCCAGATTAAGGGTTTTGAAAGCAGACCTTTTAGCAAAAACCTGTTCCCTATAGTACGTGCATTATGTCATGAAATGAATGAATGAATGACTTGATAAGTTTTCCCTTCTTCATTTTAACATTTTTAAACTTTGAAATGGAACATGATATTCTTAAAGATCATTCCTACTTGATTGCAACAATAATGTTTTCTTAGCTAGAATGTTTCCTATTTCATATTACTGAAAAAAAAATCTATAGTGGAGTACCTTAACGGGAATGCTGTACCATTTCATGTTATTGATAATATCTTTAGTATTATAAAAGTAATTAGGATATTTGAGGGCTTTGTTCAGCGGTCACTTTTAAATAACTGAAATACAGTTACTTTTCAGTTTTCATCTCTTTCTAAATATTATAATATAGGTATTAGCTTAAAAACAAGAATGTACACGTTTTATGTTAAAAAAATAAAAATATCAGGATGTTAAATGCAAAAGAATACATTTAAAATTTATTTATTTATTTATATTTCGAATTTAGACACCGCCCATCTCACGAGGAAATGCAGATTGATGGAGAAACAGAAAGGAACTTATGAGGTAATGTATGTGAAACTCAATGGAAATAATTTGATCAGTCCTCTTGTACAAAAGAGAGTGCATTTATCTCATTGATTTTCCAATGATAAATGGATTTATTACATCGGCTGATATTGACAGAAGTTAATATGTTCAGATTAAACTGCTTTGTCCTGGCCATTATCATCATCTACTCTGAATGGCAACAGTTCTCAAGGGGCTTTTCAGAAGCCTTTATCTGTGATAAATTTCTAAGCAGAAGCTAAATGCTTTTTGTCAGAGGTGCTATAATAGCATTCTGCATCTGATATTTTGCACTGAGCATAAAGCTGGGTGAGGTAGCCTCCAAAGTTCTTTCCCATTCTGTAAATCTGTGATTCTATGGTCCTGTAGGCATAAAGCTCAGGGATTCATGGAGCACAACACCCACTGCGTGAACTTTAGGGAGCCGTAACTCAGTGGAAGTCATGCTGCAGTAGATTTGTTATTCTTTAGTGAGCCACAAGTCTTTTAGATGTTCTTTTCCTGCATTACTACCATTCAAGTATGATAATGTAGCATGTGTTTTACTTTTACAGCTGTGTTCATTCAGTTGCTTTGAATTCCCTATTCAAACATTTCAACTCTCTTGACACCTAAAATAATGAAGATCAAAGGTCCATCTGGTTTCTAACAGCAGTCCCCCCCCCCCCGAGAAAGTGTAGAGAGTAACATCCATGCCTATTCTTTGTTCCAACATCTGGAAACAAGGTGCATAAGATCCCCTGAATATAGAGCTATTATCTCTCATACATAATAGCTATTGTTAGACCATGTTTTTCTCATGAGTTGTATCTCATCTGGAGTACTGTATCAAGTTCTGGATTTTAAAGAAGACAAAGACAATCTGGAACAGGTCCAGAAGAGGATAACAAGGCTGGTTATTCATATAGGAATAAATATTAGACACAGTTAATAATAGATTTAGCCTAGAGGTGAGAAGACTGAGATTCAGGAGTCTTCTTCATAAATGAGAGATGGTCTCACAGAAAAAAGCAAAGAAGGACCTTTTGCTACCAGAGGAGATATGGCCGGCCTAACTGGATTAAATTCTAAGAGAGTTGCTTGCAGCTGAACATTAGTAAACTCATAGTAAAAACCTGATAGTAAGAATGGTTTGAATCATTGAACCAATTTATAAGAAATTGGGGGGAGGCTTGGAAAGGAATGGAAGAGAGAGCAGACATAATCAAAAGACAGTAGGTAAATCAGCTGATATCTCACAAACAGCAACATAACCTAGGGGAAGGCTGGGAAGAAGTGTTTCAAATCATTCAAAGAGACTTCACCTTACTATGAATGAAGATGGGAAAATCTTAGAACAGTTGCTAAGATTCTGTATTTACCCTAGACTAGGATTAAAGATACCTCAGTGAAATCCTGCTTCCTTGATCTCACCCAGCTGCTTGGGGCTTGACACAGTTAGCTAAACAGGGTGAGTAACTTGTGAACCTTGGCCAACTTTCACGCTGCTCTTCACCCAATTTCAAAAACCATTAAGAGAGATCAATTTAGGCTTCTAATAATAATTGATTTAGCAAACAAGTTCTCCCTTGGCTGGGTGGGGGGAGGAAAAAATAAGGGATATAAGAAAAAGAATTAGAAGGAGAAAAAGAGTTATGAGGAAAAAGAAGGAGGACTCAGAATAGATAACCTCACCTGCTTGTGGTTCTGAACCACTCACTAGTTGCTTCAGTGACTCCCATCAAGTACTCTCAACAGTGCAAGAACATAGCTCTAAACTTAAGAAAGTTTGCCTAACTCTACCCTAAAGGAACAGTAGCTTCTCCCAGATTAGAAAGATGGTACTGATGAACTGACAGAGCAATCTATTTGCTCTGGGTTATTTCTCTCTCTCTCTTTTACCTATTTTATTCATACACTATTTTATTTTATTCTAAGTTATCCCTCACTAGAAGACTTCAGACAGAGACTGGAAAGATGTCAGATAGGATCAAATAGCAATTTGGTTGGTATTACCTTCTATTGTTCTATAGTTTATTATTGTAGGGGTCTTAATTTTAAAACTGACAGTACTGAGAACGTCTGAATGACCAAAAAAAGTATCTCTAAGTATATGTTGGCAATTGAGGAGAATTAAAGTTGCCATTGCTTAATTTGTATAAGAATTTCTAAGCTATAGCAAAACTTTCTAAAACAAAAAGAATATCAGTTCAGTATTCATAGAGAGAAATGATTTTTTAAAGCTATTATTAGTATATTATTCCAATGTCAAGCAGAAAATGCTTTTCATTGGAAAAGTTTTGCTAGGAAGTTTTATCAGCCAGTCATTTTTTAACAAAACATGAATCAGGACCAATGAACAAGATCTCTCCCAGATTTTGGAGACCTGTCTGTAAAGAAAAGGACAAGTCAGATGCTTTTCTGGAGAACAAAACTGGGTAGGACTGAGAAAATAATGAGAGAACATTGAGTAATTTATTTATTGTTGAAGAGTTGAAAACTTTCCTCTTTGCTTTCTACATATAGAAGGCATGTGTAATGCAATATATGACATTGGTTAGACACATACAGAACAGAACACACTGAGTTTCTTCCATGTACCCATTTCCACCTCCTCTCCCCAGAATGGAAGGGAAGTTGTGTCTATCTAGTTAGAAGAGACCCTTCTGTCATTGAGTCATGGCATAGATAACTTGAAGGTAATGACAGCATTCCAAGCGGGGCTAAGCAGCTGAGCCTTGCTGTATTTTTTACTTCTTACAATGGATCGATCCTATTGTGAGAATTTACAAGAACACCAAATATAGTCTCCAGATATTGCTTAGGCATGTGGGTCAAAGTTATTCTGGGAAATTTAAGAAAATGTTTGTTCCAGCTTCCTGGTGTGCTTCATGGTATTGATTCTGGAATATGGTACGAAATTAAAAGAATGGTGAGAATTACCTCCTGATGCTGCTCAGAGGTCTGGTATGGGCACTGGGGAAAATGAGAACAATAAGACTAAATCTCTGGAATCTGATCTTAAAACTTTCTTAAGGAGTACAGAGGTGGTTATTGGTGATCAGCCATGCCAGCCCGTTGAGAGGCAAGGACGTCATATGTTGATACCAACTCTGTGCGTGTGTTGTGGTATTTGTGTCTAGGCCTCTGTTTTGTGTTATTTGTCAGTGTGAAGGAAGGGAAGGGCACATATTTAGACGTCTTGAAAAGTCTACTGGATCTTCTTGAAAAGTCTACTGAGTCTATAAATCAAGATAAAAATGTATGGTGAAAAAGGTCAAATTATATATTTTGGGATTGGTAAAATGAACCTGTCCTGTTATGGAGGGCATAGAAGGGCATTTTTCTGTGGGTATCTTCCTATCTAGCTATTCTACTGACTGGGATGGATGTTCTGTGCAAAGGACTGCCCACAAGATCATTAGAATTACCTGTAACTACCCGGATTATTTACACATGTCGCTCCATTCTGGCAGCCTAAGGGTGTTCCCTCATAAATCTGGCATTCATTAACATCATCAGAACAAAATGTCCCCTGAGGAGAAAAACATAGTTTATTTCCCAAGTAAAGCAGTGATTCAAGAGAATCCATCAAACCAATATGTTGATATAGAATTTCAAAAGGTACAAAGCAGTGTTTCTCCAACTTGGCAACTTTAAGATGTGTGGACTTCAACTCCCAGAATTCCCCAGCCAGCATGGCTGGGGAATTCTGGGAGGAAGTTCACACATCTTAAAGTTGCCAAGCTGGAGAAACACTGGTATAGAGCATCCAACTTCCTCACTGCAATGCTTCCTTTATAAAAACTAAAACAAAACTTAGTTGTATGGCTTCCCCTTTCTTGTTTATGTAAGTATGGCATATTTTCATTTAATTCAAAGCACAGGAACACTGTAATAAAAGCATGGAGCTCTTTTGAGAATGAGCTCATGTACAGTTAGCCTGCAAGCAACTGATACCAGATATGCAAAGAAATATACTGAAAAAATTATTTATTATACTGTACATAGGGCCACCTGTGTGGTAGTTAAACTATTACTGTAATATAAGATGACCAGTATCTGTTCCTATTATTTTTTAAAAAGCTTTCTCTGCATGAAGTAAATTGTAATGTTGTAGCTTGGGAGGTCAATCATTTCTGCGGCCTCCCCCCCCCCCCCGTTTTTTCCCTAAACCATCTCTTCCTGTATATTTTTCAACTAAGGACTATCACTGTACAAAAAAATGTAAGCAACTGAAAACTCTTGGGCTGGCTAGTACATGCATATTCATTACTTGAGGCCTCTTATAATAAGTAGTTATCTTCCTATGTGAATGGGCCACCTGGTATATAACAACTTTTCAAAATGATCAATTAGACATTCAGCTGCCAGGTATTAAGTGTAAGGGAGAGTTATGGGACTCAATGGCAGAGCACTAATTTCCATGCCAAAAACGACAACCCCTGGCATCTCCAAGAGAAAGATCTCAGACGGCAGGTGACCAAGAAGACCTCTGTCTAAAACTCTGGAGAAAGAGTTACACAGTCAAAGTTATATGGCAACAGGCCTGGACCAAGACAGACGTTTGCTTGAGATCAAGGACAGAGAATGCAGAAGCTGGCTAGAACAGCAGTTGAACTTTACACCTTGGATAATAGAAGAGCTACACATATTTGCTTCTATTAATAGAAGATCCGTTTCCACTGCCTAAGGTGGATGAGCAGATCATGTAATATATAACACTGTCCAATTTCTAGTCCTCTTAATATCTACAGCAACTGCTTCTTTCTGTCTAAGAACAGAGTCTGCCCTGGTGGCAGATATCTCCTGCACCACGTTCTTCTGTTGCATGGACAGACAAGCTCTCCACTGACTAATGTATCGTCGAAGGCTTTCACGGCCAGAATATGATGGCTGGTGTGGGTCTTCCGGGCTGTGTGGCCGTGTTCTGGAAGTTTTGTTTCCTAACGTTTTGCCAGCATCTGTGACCGGCATCTTCAGAGAGCAGGAGCACAGACAGGAGCAGTTGGGCACAGAGAGACTCCTGTCTGTGCTCCTGCTCTCTGAAGATGCCGGTCACAGATGCTGGCGAAACGTTAGGAAACAAAACTTCCAGAACACGGCCACACAGCCCAGAAGACCCACACCAGCCATCTCCACTGACTACTTTCCAACTTCCTTTTATGACAGTTAGACTGATCCCATTGGTATAACCTGGCTGTTGTGCAGATGACAGTGCTTGTGGAAAGGGCACTTTCTACATTGCAAGTTATGGAAGATACTAAGAACCTTACCTGCCAATTGTTGGGACAAAGACAAAAAAAAGCATCGAGTAAATTTATGCAGGTTCCAGAATTCTGGCAAGGGTTGCTGTCACAGGCTGTTTTTAGGAAGGTCTGGAATAGAACATAAGGCAAACATAAACCCATTCTTTTAGCATGATTACTTCTGGCAATTAATCTTAATTAATCTCCAAAGTACATAAAGGGTATACATCTATTTGGGCACTACATAACACTTAGATATGCAACTTAAAATGGGGCCTTTTGCCTTTTGCCATAACATCACTCACCTGCTCAAGCTTCCGAAGTCTGCCTTCAATATTCACAATCTGCAGCAGAAAAAAAAAAGATATTTGCATTAGCATGCTTGGTGTCAGTATCGCATATTACTCTGTTCTGTCCAATTTCACCTAGAGAATCCCATAGCATGTGCCTTTTTTTTCAAAATGCAAATTTTCTATGTTGCATTTATGGAACTTTCCTGGATATTTGCAGATTTATTCAAACTTTCCTTACCAGGAAAGATGAATTCTAATGGACTTAGGTTACTGTTTTAGCAGAGTCTACTTCGGGGATTATAGCATTTCTAGATTTAAAAAATACATATATCCATGACAGATTTCTTCTATCATATTAATTGTAGGTATTGATGGTTACAAAATAATTAAAAGGACATCCTCCTTTACTAAAGATGATGCTTAGCCTAGAAACCCAGGGTAATCTAGATAGTCCTTTTAACACTTCATTGCCCTTCAGACTCTACTTCCCCATCCCTTCAGCATCTACTTGGGGTGGCCTCCTCATTCTCCTTAAAGTAGTCCTGGACCCAAGCACCATCCAACTGTCCAATGGTTAAGACATGGATCCATGAATAAGCAATGGATCATTCTCTTTGCAAGGTTCTATAATTAATTCAACAATCCATCTTTGGCAGTAGTTAAAAATGGATCTGATTGTCTACAGATCAAATAAATAAATGGATAGATATCATGAGCTGTTCTTTGTGTGGCTTAAAATGGAGGATTCTCAACCAGGACATAAAAACTATTTTGCAGATCAGCAAAGAAAAGCAATTAATTTCAAATGTTTGTTCTAGATACATAATATATAAATAATATGTAAGAGAGATTAAAAATACCTGGGACTGAAGCTGAGTGATCTGACTAGAAACATTGTGAGAGATGCTGGTGAGTCTTTTTAGTTCTAGAATTTCATCTTTATTCCTTTGGATCTACATTTAGAAAGAAAGAACGGCTCTCAAATTCTTAAAAATGCAGTGGACAAACAATTCTCACCAATGAACAGAACTCTGGCCAGGAACCCAGTTTCTTCCTTTCTATAGCCCTTTCTGTTTTTAAGGATTGCTTCAGCTATCTGTCCTCCTTTGGATGATATTTCTGCAAACAGTGCTCCAGTACCATTAACTCCGTGTTCCAGTCCCAGGGACAAAGATTCACATGATCAGTTCATGTACTAAAAATGGGTGAGGCACCATGATGCCAATCTTGAGTGGAGGAATTCTATGCCATAGGTACATCATTACACATATAAAGTCCCACTGACCAAATATACGAAAGGTGGCATAGTTCCACTGAGGCAAGTCAGTGGTAAGAGGGCCAACACTCTACCCCACCCCCTCCAGTGTCTGTTCAAATGCATGGAGAATGCTGCAAAATCCCCCCATATTACAACATTTGGGTGTGGCTTAGAGAGAGAGAAAGAAAGATCGTAACACCAACACTGGCTAAGAAAGTACTTATATACCCTGAGAAACTCTTGCGTAACTTGGCCCTTGAGGCAGAGTCCTTGGAGATTCTACAGTTTCCGGGATTCTAACAAAAGGCAGAAAGCCAGTTTGGTGTAGGAGTTAAGAGATCAGGATATAAACCAGGAGACCGTGAGTTCTAGTCCTGTCTTAGGCACAAAGCTGGTTGGGTGACCTTGGGCCAGTCACTGTCTCTCAACCCTAGGAAGGAGGCAGTGGCAAACTACTTCTAAAAATCTTGCCAAGAAAACTGCAAGGACTGGTCCAGGCAGTCACCAGGTGTCAAGACTGACTCAAAAGCACCAAAAAAAGAAGAAGAAGAAAAAAAAAGACAAGCATTACTTTGGATTTTCCTGTGCAGTTTCTCCCACCTCTAGGGACTTTTCTGACCTAGCTGATATCTCTTCTAAACTAGGAGGTGCATTTACTGTATTTCTTTATAGAGGCATTTCTGAGTTGCCATTCATGTCAAGAGGTTTCACAGGATGCTTTTTCAGTATTAAAGACCAACAGTTAAAAAACATAAAACTCCAGACAGTTTGTTCAAGAACCAACATAGTTAGGGTATTATGAAGACTCTGTTTTCAACTCTACCACCCCATTGCCTCTTTCTTATTCTTTCTTACTCTTTCTTTCCCTGTCCAGGGACTGCTGCCATCCACCCCAGCTGGGGATGCTTTTGAAGCCTGACAAGTGTTTTGTTGGGCAGGTGGTGATGTTTTTCAGTGGGAGCTAAACTAGCCCAGCAAAAGGGAGAACTCTTGGCCAGCCAGTGCCTGGGTTAGATTATCCCATATTCAATGTCTGACATCAACATTAAGTCAGTCATTGTATTTTAGAGCATGGTGAATAGTGGATGACAGAGCTTAGGCCTGTAGCCAGACTAACAGTTACTGGAAGGAGAAAGAGAAATGTTAGAGAGAACCTTATTTGATCTTTCTATGACAATTTTCAATCACTGGCCTATGCTGAAAAAATTAGGAGGGAGGGGCCCCACCTAGCCTCCCCCCAAACTACAGAATTAGTTTGTAGTCCGATTGGACTTCTATGCAAAATGATTGTAGCTGCCTGTCAACATAACAACAATCAAGGCAAATGCATGAAGGTTGCATCACAGGAGACCAAATCTGTGGTCTGGGCACTTACTGGTTGCTCCATGTCAAAGAACCTCTAGACCCTGTGTATACATACAGGAAACGTAAGCAGAGGAGAAAAGCAATGCTTTAGTCAAAACAAAACAAGACCACGTTGAGTGATATTGTTTAAAATAACTGAAATGCCATGAAAATGGGGGGGGGGGGGAAGCGACAACCTGCCTAAAATAAAACCAGGAATATGCCAGTCTAACCTTTTTAAGGGGTAGAGAGAGCTTAATAGTTGGGAAGACATTTTAGAGAAGACCTTCTGTTCCTATCAACTCAGCCTCTTTTGATAGTATTCCATACATACAATCACTGGGGAAAAACATAAAATTATAGGCAGGTGGCTGCTGATGCAATCAGAAGTTCAATCAGAAAATGTGCAATTATGTACTATAAAGCACTCTCTTTTCATTTGTTAATCAACTGGCAAATTTATAGCCCTGAAATCAGTTGCATTCATCTCTGCATAAAGCAAACAGCAGCCACGTAGTTCGGTATGTTATGTATGTATAAATAAATGCCACTCTTTTTATATTTTAGAGTAGAAGAAATTCAGAATAAACTGAAACAAAGGTAGATTGAGAACATGTATTTAAAAGTTCGGAACCTGCTAACTCAGAAGCAGAATGGCATTTCAGTATTTGCAGTGAATCAGCAATGAGAAGAAATTAGGAGATTCTTTACACTGGTTACCCGTTCATCACATCCATCTGCCTTCTCACTGTAGTAACCATGAGAACTCCAGGGTGTAGTTAGAAGTAGGAGTAAGATTGTATTGGGGTTTTTGTTTTTTTCTGTTGAGGAGCTTGGAGAAATCAAAGGAAGTTCTCTTTGCCAATAGTTCCAAGCATTACTATTTCCCCTGTCAGAAGTGGGTGTGCATTTTCATATGCAGATAAAACAAGAGTAGAAAGAGAACAAAACTATCTCTTTCTTGGAAGATCACTAGATTTCCCCACCTAGATGATGTGTAAACTGTAAGGAAGGCAACCAGGGCAAATATCTTGGATCAGCACCATTATTTCCTTTATTTCCATCTTCATTTCAACCTTGAATCTTTAGTCTGGTGCTTTCATAGCAATTACACAGAGAATATATATCTTCAAAGTACTGCATGGATATTGTATCAATATTTTTTCTGGTAGTAGTAGTAGTTCTATGAGGAAAGCAAGAATCACATCAAGAGCAAGGCAGCCAGATATGGATTAGAGGTCCAAGGAAGCTCATATGTACTGGAAATATTTTATTTTAATGCTTTGACCAACGTTATTCTGTACAACAACCATGGTTCCCCACTGCATAAATATTTTTATGGTCACTGCAAAGAGTTTTGTACAAAAGTCTACTCCAGAATCTGGTTAATGGTGATGACAAAGCCTCATGCAATCAGTGCCATTGATATAAACAATATATTTTAATGCCAATGGAAATGTCACATATGCACATGTGCTTGATATCTGTATGTGGTTTGGAGATATTTTAGCTATTATTTAGTTATCAATATAATATATTCTGAGATCTTTTGATTTAGAGCAGGTTTAACCATTTTAACAAATAGGTAAATTTGATGTCTGAAATCATTGTCCTGGTTATGCATTAGACTCCTTTCATGAATTCTATATTCTTTTCATTTATGGATTACCCTATTCTGGGACCAAATTATTTAATTTGGGACCAAATGCAGATTAGAAATTCTCTAGATGGTAGCTTTATCCTAGAAAGCAGTATGTAATTGATGGGATTGTATATGAATCATCACAAGCGTCAGCATATTTGAACTTGACTTTCTGAATCACCTTTGAAAGTAACTTTAAGAATTGGATTTAGATACCAATAAATAAAGATGTAACAATAGTTCCAAAGCATTACCTGACTAAAAGTATCAGCAAGGTCTTCTTCATTAAGTTTTATTCTGCCCTGTGATCCAGTTCTGAACTCAATATTCTTGGCAGAGCCGGTGCGGAAGACTAAATTGCCCTCTTCAGAGGACATGCGAGGCCTGATATGTCAAAGGGAAGAAGATGACATATTGTGAAGAACTTGCTAAAAATTTAATGAAGCGACTTAATTTATTCTATTTCTAGGGCAGCTTTTTGCAGTCCCTCTGTATCTATATGAATTCAAGCAAGCGACAATTAAAATGTCAAGAATAGTACTCACTGTGCCTGATTAATGTTCCTTTTGGGTCTGTTTTTTTCACCAGAATCAGATCCATAGTTTTTTCCAGAAATTATCAATAATGTCACCAGGGTCCAAGGAAGACTGCTTGGACACTTCATCTCTCACTTCTAGCCTTTCTGGACTGTGCAGTGAGTTAAAGTGAAATCTGTATTATCTTCAAGGATTAACTCTATGTCAGGTGTACTTTGCTCTTGAAAAAGTCTTTGCATATTCAGAGAGATGCTTATTCAGCATTCTTTCCTCTCTCCCCTCTTTCTTAGTTAGGAGTGCTAGAGACGATTTATTTGCTATAAAGCAATTTGGCAATTTCTTGAACACGTTTGTATGCATTTCTTAAGTTTGATGAGCAAATCACCAGTTTTCCAAGACTTCTTTTGGACTGGGAATGTTGGTTCATGTCTACTAATGGTGTGATGCCCATATCCAGTATTACATTGTCCCTTGAGAACTGCAACTTCCTTTTACCTAATTTGTACCTGCCAGCTATTCACTAGAAATTCACTTGGGTTCATCACCATGAAGAAAAATCACTGATTATAAAGAGGAGGTTTTAGATGTGGATGTGGGACAACAATTACAACGTTTGTAACAAGCAGGCAAAATGATAGATGCAATATTTACAATTTATTAATCATTTTCAGTTGATATCTATGAAGAACTGTCCATGGGTAAACACAGCCCAGAAGGAGGCAGGAATTTGAATAAAACTGAGGTATTTTATGAGAATTCAATACAATTAGGCCTGTGAGGTAGTCCAGACAAGAAGCACAACCAGGATTACTAGCTCTATCTTTATTGTGAGGTTACATTAACAGAATCTTGCAAGACTGAAAGTATTTCTCCCCTCCTTTCCTTTTGCTCTCTGGAAACCTGGGAGGGTCCCTTCTGAAACGCTTCCTACATTCCCTCTCCTTCTGTGGGCCGATACATCTTTTACACGCCAGTGGTCCAGTCTGTGGCTCTTCCTTCTGTCTCCCAAAGTCATTCCCACGTACCATTACTGTTCAGCAACTGTAAAAATATTGTAAGAAGCAGCAAAAGTGTTTCCTGGTCACCAACATTAGGACTGATGACAGGAAGCATTGCCCTTACTCTGATTTAGCTTTGTAACATTCATACATAATCAGATCCAGTTGGCTATAAAGCATCATGAAATCATAATGCCCAGTATGTGTTTCCTAACTAGATCATATAGCCAGAAAGACAATCCTCTGAGGGCTTAAGTGGAAAAATAAATTATATCATAGAAGCAGCCTAGAGGGATTGCAAGTGGCTTTGGAAAAGCACAAACATGGGTTTAAACAGATGGAGACTTCCCCTCTTACTTGTGCCAAAATATTTGGTTTGCAAACATTTGGTACAACTCTAAATTTGCATGGAGAAAGAGCCAAGGACAAAGGAGGGAGGCTACCACATTTGATGCCTAATTATATGGAGGACAATGAGATGTTAGTGGGAAGAGAATTGAAAAAGAAAGGGATCTTTGGAGTGGAAAACTGTGTGTCGATATGCGTGTAGATCAAACACATCTAAGAATGCTTTCCAAGTGGTTTTTAAAAAAACTCTGCTGTTCAACTTTTCAGTGTTTAATCATTCTCTCTCCCTTTAACCTTTGTGGTACGCCAATGAATAAAGGCGATTCAACAGCAGATTGTGCTGCATTAAACTTTAGCTTTTTTCATAATGTGGATTTCTGGCATCTATAAAAGGTGGCCCAGCCACAACTAAGAGAGGCTTGATGGCCATGTTATCACTGGCAGAGCATCAGGACGAGAGTGAGAGTTAGTCTACAGGCCTACCCTTAATCAATAATGTTGCAACTGAAAATATAGAACTAATAAAAAAATAAGCTGATCCACATTCCACGTATTTTGATTAAACCAATGGCTTTGCAGTACTATAAAATAGGAGCATAGGAACATATTGCATAACAAAGAAGCATAGATCAGGTCATTGATCCATCTGGCTTTGTACTGTGAAACTGACTGTCAGTAATTTTCCAGGCTTCGTATATAACAGAGATATCATCAGTCTTATCTATATATACCCAAGATAAAGCATGGGATGTTCTGCAGGCAAATCAGATGTGGTATCATTCAGCTACTGCCTTTCCACTGATTTCACAATGGTTCCTACTCTACATTAATGATATTTTTTATGCTACTGCTATAATACATTATAACACCATAAATTATGTTTGGCAGAAGATGCAGCTCAGGGGTGGAATGCCAACTTTGCATTTAAAAAATTCCGTTGATGGCACTTTCATGTAAAAGGTACATGTAGCAGGTTATGGAGGGTTATTGCTAGTCAGGAAATACTGAAGTTAGACAAATAGTCTGATGAAATAGAACAGTGAGATGTTCATCTGGGGAACGTGTTTGCTGGGAGTGATGGGAAATATAACCCAACATATATGGAGGTTACTAGATTGGAGAAAGCTGGAGTAGACTATTACACAAGGGAAGTTTGGTTTCAAATCTGCTTTTTGGAATGCAGGTTCCTAGATTAACATACCTCACTGTTACGTGGATGTGTGAGGAAATAGAAAGATGAAATAGATAGAACCTGTTTGCCACTAAGTCAGAGCATATAATAGGGAGAGGGTGCATAGGTAAATAAACCCAGAGTTGCTAGTTTGCTTGTTTTGGTCTGGTTTGTCTGTGGCTTTTAAAAGTTCAGTTAAGCCTCTATTTAAGAAAGCAAACATCATTTCTCCACTCCCCTCTTTTTCCCAGTAACAAATCAGTTTTTGGAAATACTCCTACAAGATTGGCAACTTTTATTCATAACAATACTTCAGGAATTTGATAGTCATTTGAGTCAAAAATAAGAAGGAACATATTTGATTTTCTTGGCCATAGCTTGAATCTCAATACTTTGGGATGCAACAATGACAAAAAGTGCTAAGCTTGTAATAATCAAGGGGAGAGGCAGATTTATTAACAATAAAACTTCATCAGGACCATTTCCTCTTGGATCATGCCTCATTCTAGGTTCTGAAAATAGTAGGGATACATTAAGGTTTTGAAAATATTTTAAGATGTTCATCATATTGGAGATATGCTAAATGCTATCATACCGGAGATATGTTTTAAAAAGGAATTAACATCCTCATGCCTTATCAACTATTTTGATATTCTACCGAGTACTATGTCTAAATAAGATACACATATGAGTGGAATGGACTAGGCTTCCTAGCCCTTCATCAGTATCCCTGATGAACTTATATTCAACACAGAGATCTCCAGATGACTTTTCACAGGAATGCAAGTAAATACCTCCATGGTTCTGAGCATGGACCTGATTTGTTAGAGTTCATAATTCATAATAAAGGGTAATAACACTTAAATTCTTAACCACTAGTTTCTAGTAGAGGTCTAAACAATATACCATGAGTTTAAAAAACACACAGAGAAACTGAAAGAAAATGAGTTAATACAAAGAAAGTCTGGATATAGTTCAAATATGTTATAATTAGAGAAAACTAAATTAAATCAATGAGACTTAACTTACTCATGGGTCTGGGTTGGACCCATACTTTTTCCTCTCCTCTGCATGAATTATTCTTTATTCCTCACTGACTTGCAGACAAATTTGAGCCACGGTAATTATTAAGACCTCATGATTCGTATATAAGTATTGCTAAAACATACCAATTTCCAGACCATTCAATAAATTCCAGAGGTCTTTAACATACAATAAATTTGGCATGAACTAAATTTAAAAACATAATTATAGGAATGTTTTCTTGCATATGAATGGAAGCTTATGACATTTTACAAGAATATTCACTGAATACCTCTGTGCACTGTACTTACCTTCAGCAGTAACATGTTACAATATAGACAGTTGGGTTTATCCAAAAAGATGAACTAGAAAGGTGATGTATTAAACCTGGGGGCTTTTCATGTCTTTGAAATATTGCAGATAAAAGCTATTTTCCAGAACCAGAGCCTTCTCTTCATACAAGAGAACATCTCTCATCTCTCCTCCAGAATATCTCGCAACCCTTCAAGGTAGATATTGAACATATATGCAGAGCTTCAGAGGGATGGTGGATCACTCCTTCCACTCCATGGATGGAAGCCATCACACTGACAAGAGTGTAACTGTATACAGTCCTATAATTCTATGGCAAGTGTTTTGAAGAGTAGACATGTCTTCAAGCTTGCATAAGCTGACAGTCCTATCAATAGAATTCCAGGTGCTATTACAGTATCAATGTTCTTTTCTTAAAATTTCTCCCTTGTCTGAAAAGCTATTACGTTTTGTCATACGATTACCAGAATTCAGAAATCTGCCCTATTGAGCATTCGCATAGTGCCAGATAAAGGTTATAAGAAGGTATAAAGCCAGATTCAATTTCTTTGATGACTTTGCACCTAAGTAAATATTTATTGCCTACTATTTCTAATCTAGTGCCATGCTTTATAATTGTCAATTATTTTTAAATCTTCAGGATAGGCTACTCTTTTTTTTTATTGAAAGGTTTTTGTCGTTGTCATTGTTCTGAGCTCTGCAAAAGGCACATACATTGGCAACAATGAAACATTAGATTTAAGTATGAATCTACTAAGAAAGAGTTGTGTTGAGGTCAGGAGTTTGTCCTTTACTTTGAATATAAATTCTGAGATTCAAAAATCTGCTGTTTGATCTTTGTAACTAGAGGTGCTTCTAATTGAACCTGGGGTTTTCAACATGCAGAGAATCAAATCAGTACACAGATTTATTCCACAAAGAGTAAGTTCAGGTGCATCTTTATCAGTCACTCTTCTTTCCTGGGAAGCTTGAAAATTGGAATCAAAAGGCAGAGGTTTCTAACAAAAAAATATCAGAAAACTACAAGTCCAGAATTTCTTTGGGAGAAGCAGTGAAAAAGTGATATTAAGAATAAAAGAGCTGTCTTTAAAGACATTACAAGCAATTTAATGTATGTCTTTAAAAAGAGTTTATTTAAAGACGTTTATTCTCCACCACTGAACTTGGGTTTAAGAGTGTTTAAAATGGCTTATATTAAGTATTTAAATAGTTCCTATTTTTCACAAATACAGGATCCAGTATTCATAGGTTAAAATACTAACATGTGGCTTTCAGTAACACCCTCTATTTCCACAAATGGTAAGACAGACACACATTTGAGAGTTATTTATTTTATAAACAAAGATGAGATTCCACACAAATGCACCATGGTAATCAGATTCAATCCTCTTCCAAGGAAGAAATCCACATTCTGACATAGTAGAATGCCACCAGACAGTTCATTTAAACAGGTCATCGCTTAGTATGATTCAACCAGAAATGAAATTAATTTAGCAACCACGTACACGTTGAGGCTGTTTCCAAGTAGACGGTAACACTGTTTTATGGTAATGTTTTCAGGAAAACCTAAACAAAAAAAAATTTTTTTAAAAAAGAGAAAACTTTTTGTTACTTTTTCAGTCATATGAAATGTCTTAATTCCAAATGCAATTAATGGTTATTGCTATAATTCTGACACTGATATCCTATGAAGGCTTACTTCTAAATAGACAGTAAGTTCAATGACTCATATTCTAAGGCAAGTGAGTACAGAACTGCAGTCCTCCCTGACCTGAGAGTAAGGTCACTGAACTCAACAGAAATTACTTTTGAGTGGACATATACCATCTCTTGCTTGCCTTGGCAACTAAGAAGACCTAGCCTGGTTAGTGTTTTGATGGGAGACCACCAGGATTGTAGACTAGACTGGGAAACCAACCAACCAACCAACCAGCCAGCCAACCAACCAACCAACCAACCAACCACACCATTCCAGAAAAAAAATAAAGACAAATTCCTGTACTATTGCCAAGAAAGCTGCATAGTTGTTTTTATGTAGACACCAGGAATCAACCTTGACTTGAGAATGTCTTGAGCTTTTCAGACAGGTACAGTACTGTACTACAAACATTCTATTTTCTTGGTCTTCTCTAGAACTTATAGCATGTATTAGAAACCATCTTTATTTGGAACAGGCCTTCAGCTGAAAGTACTGAGAAGTAACTGCTTGGGCTTTTGTTTTGTTTTTTTAAATCCTGGTATTTAACTGCCAATGCACAATGAGCCATGAAATATGGATTACTCCAACCAAGCATGATTATTTCATGATATTAAATCCACTGATCATTCAGCATTATTTTTTGGTATGGTAAAATGTGGTTCTCTTAAGAACTTTCCTATTTTAGGGAACATCTTGTCTTTCTTGCCTTTTCACTACTATTTAGCAAAGAATTTTTTTTGGCCTCATTTAAAGTGTTTTTCCTTCTGGTTACATTCATGTCCACTGAACTGTGGAGAAATTGGATTCCAGCATGACCTCAGTACTAAATGGTATGCTCTACAAAATCCGTCACTTGGAAAAGGGAAAAATCTGTCTCAAGCCTGTATGTCAACATCTCTCTTCTTTTCTATTCTGACCCAGCCATTATCCAATCTGATGCCTTCCTGATGTATCCGATCACTATCGATATTATGCCCAGACAGCATGCAGCCAGGCATATTTTAAGTGCACCAGCTTGAAGAAGGCCTAACTAGCCTTTGGGGAAAAAAAAACATTAGCAGTAGAAGCATCTTCTGAATAATCATAATCTGATGTCATCCTCTGAAAGCTAGTCACAGATGCACAGACATCCTAATTGATCATAGTGATGTTATTTCAGCAGCCTTAGGAGACTGATTTTATTAACAAAAATAAAACAATTAGAAGAGTCTACGACTCCCTCTCCTAGGTGCTTCTTTCACATCAGAAAAGAAGGAGAACCAAAAGACAGAGAACCATATGGACAACTGTGTGTATTTTATAATGTACTACAAATATAGAATCTGAGATACTGTGGTCACATTAGAAAAAATGTATTATATTCAAAATTCATAAGGACAAACTAAGAATAAACTCAAGAAGTGTTTTTCTTGTTGAAGAATTTATAACATTTCATATATACTTGTCTGTAAGCTGAGAATTTTTGACTCCAAAATACACCCCCAAATTGGGTTTGGTTTACCTGCAGCCCAGAGCTCAGATTAAAAAAAAAATCACAGGCTTTAAGCGATGACATAGAAGTTTGCAATTTCCCACTTTTGCTGCACCCATTTCCATAGGTAGGTAATCACCATGTCTAGAAATTGTCAATGCTTATTGTATAATGCACCTTTCAAGCTAAATATTGTTAGAGTGGAGATGACAAACAATTCTGCTGCTGCCAGAGAATCTGAGGTATGTGAAAAACAAGTTTGTGAATAGAAAAAAAGGAAAGTTATTTCCTTGGTTGGTTGCAATTTCACAGCAGGGCTTATCTGCAGGTGGTGCATTTTTCCTGGTATTTTAGTTGCAATTTTGTAGGTAGACTTATATGTAGATTGACTTATATGTGAGTATATACAGTAAGCATGTTCACTGAGCTTGTGGTGTGTACACATTTGTAAATATTAGTTATATTTGTATTTTAAAAATACTAAACACCTACCAAATTCAGGGGGAAATCCATGCAGATTTGCTATTTCTCTAGGAGTAAAATACCGCAGCTGAAGCATTGATAGGTTCTTAAGCTTTGCATCTTCAGACAAATCATCAAAGGATTTAAATACCGATTCAAGCTGTGGAAAAGAGTTTGGTAAACTGTTCATGATGTATGACTAAGGCATAATATTCTTAACTGCATCCACTACTTCATCATCATCATGACTTGCAAGGCTCCGGGAAATTAACTGCAGTAGAACTGAGCTGAAACTCTTTGTCTAGGGATATCCACAGGATCTGATGCTTTTGTCAAAATGACGGAAGCAGCATCAAGCTGCAAATGCTGCTCCTTTCGTACGTGCGCATAACATCGTCATGCACGCACACAAGGGTCAGAACTTGAGGAATAATGGCACGGTGCTGCTTTGCCCACCTCACTTCTCCTGTGGTCCCCTCTGATCTAGTTCCATGTGACTTTAGGGTATGACAAAAGCAAACATAAATGACCTGAGAGACAGCTACCAAGAACAAACAACAAAATAAGACAATCCGCATTTTTCTTAATATGGGAAGAGTAAGTGAAAAATGCCTTTTTTTTTTTTTAAAGCTAAGCTACTGATGAATGATGCTGGGAACTGTAATCCAGCAACATTTGGAGAGATGCAGGTTGTCCACCTCTGTTTTACAGTTCATTCATTGCAGATTTGGTTTTTCACTGCAGTAATCTTTGCTTAAGGTGTTCCTCTATTGATTCTATTAAAAAATGCAATTCTCTTCTTTAAATGCATAGCCAGCTTACATTTATCAGCTTAGTGATTCATGTACGTTAATATGCAAGTGCAGGTTATCAGTTCTCTTTGTTGTCTTGATTTTTGTATATGAAATATAACTTTTAAAAAAAAGAAAGTTACCACCTTTGTAGATAGTTTCATATTGAATCTGTACTATTAATTTTAAAAGGTATTTGCACATTGATGATACCATGGGAAGAAAATCTGTCCAGAAAAATCCGGTGAGTTATATATATATCAAAAAAGGCAGGATAAAAATATTATAATAATGTTTCAAAATCACTGCCTATGCAAATCTGAGAAACTGAAATAACCTTTGCAGATACCTATTTTTTTGTACAGTCAGTTGCTATTAAACAATTTTTCCTTCTCACTCACACACTCAAATTCACTACTAGTTTTACAGATAGTCCTCGGGTTATGATAGCAGTTGAGACCGGAATTGCGGTCACTATGCAATTCATGTGACCGCATCACTTAGTGACAGCAATTCCAGCAGGCCCAGTTGCAGTTGTTAAGCAAGGACAGTGTGGATCATTAAGTGGGAACCTCACAAGACCATGGCTTCCTCATTGACTTTGCTTGTGGGAAGCTGGTAGGGAATGTCGGAAATCTTGAACATGTGACCATGGCTTGCTGCAACGTTGTATTCATAAGCTGGGCATCAAGTGGACAGATTGCAATCATGTGACCACAGGGACACTGCAACGGCCAGAACCCTGAAGACCAGTTGTAGGTCCCCCCTCATTCAGTGCCATCACAAGTTTGAACAGTCGCTGAATGAGTGGTCGTAACCCGAGGACCACTTGTATATGCTTTTCCACAAATCTGGATGATTTTGAAATATTTGAACCACCTACAATTATTCCATAAAATATTAATATATAATTAATATATATTAATATATAAAGAATACATAATATATCTAAGTTTAAGCACGTGTATTCAGGCAATCTGTATTAGGTTCAATGTGAAATTCTTGCTGGAAGCTTTACTCTTACCTATTTTTTTTTATTAACTAAAGCCAAGAAACTGTACCATAAAATAAAATAAATCATGAATATATAAAAAGTACCACTGTACCTGAATATCCTCTGCCATCTGCAATACGGAACCAGTTCCTTCTACATAGTGCCCATACCTTCAAATCAATTAAGAGCCATACATTATAATTCTTGAGAGATTTGCACTATTGATGAGTGGAGAGGTTGTGTTTGCAAATGGCTTATAAAAGCATCTAACAGGACACTCAATAATTTTTGTTTTCCTATATCAACATGGTTTGATGTTGATGAAGTTCAAATGAGAAGTGTGTGTATCATACTGCCTATGCATATAGGATTCATTATTTTCAATTGACCCCATACAGATTAATCACCATATATACCTGCCCACAGCTTTTCCTATCAAATGTACCTTGGCTGTGCATGCTTTGAAAATAGTGTGGAAGACATGATTTGAACTTCCCAGGCCCACAAACATACTGAACATTAAAACAGCCAGTCTTTCTTTCAAGGATCTGACTCAAAGGTTAATGTGATTCTTAAAACAGTGGTACATTTCTGTAAGTTGAAGAAGCATGAAAAAAAGGCTGCTTTAATGAACAGCAGAGTGGTGGTGGCGTCCTCTTGCAAAGTCCAAAACACTTCTTCCAAATCATTTTCAAGGTGTACACAGCCCTTTACAATACTGGGCTAAGTGATATTTCAGACAGAAGCACTAAAAATAATGGTATGCCTTTTCTGGAGCCACTGTGGGTTTTCTGCATAAACACATTTATGCAGCAGTTTCTTGCAGGCTGTCATTTATTGTTAATTACAGGACAAGCAGAACCAGAGAAACAGTTATCAAGCAAACAGAGCCAAGCATACCACTCCCCCCCCCCAAAAAAAAGGCTGATGAGGGAGAGAGGGAAGGAACTTTAGCTAGAGACAAACAGTGATTCCAGTAAAGGAGACATGGAAAGCTAGGAGAGTTTAAATTACTGTTCTAGACAGTAATAGGGTGAATAAGCAGAGAAAGGAAAAAAAAAACCTGGTTGGACCTCCCTGGATCACAAGGATTAAATAACAGAGTCTGCATCTCTCCCCTGCATTACACACTTTCTGGGGACAGAAACTGCAGGCAAAGTCTATTTTATATCACAAGACTGACTTGGAATACAAAAAGTAATAGTATAAAATAAAAGGAACCAAAGTCTTCACATGTATATGGCTACAGTGATGAAAAGTTGCTTGAATGACAACACTGTAATGGAGCAGATCTCTCTTGCTCAACTGTTTATCAGTTGCAATTCCCTGCAAACCACTTCACAACATTCACTGGTAGATCCCGAAGGCTGAACAGACTTTAAACCATGTAGTCCTGGCCACCAAAAGGTTGCCCCCTCTTGCTCCCCGTGGAGGAATGGATGCCAGAAGACAGCAGCAGGGAGTTGTACCTCAGAGAGGGGCTCCCTCCGCCATGATGTTATCTGGCCTTCGGGGCATCTGGAGGTGGTGAGTGGAAAGAAACCAAACCTTGTGTCCCATCCCTTCCTGATTCAGTTCCCCACCCTTGTTTCATTGTCCTGAAAGAGCTATAAGGAAATGCAACAATAAATGTCCTTGCCAACTGCCAATAGCAGGGCTTTGCTTTTATGAGGCATAGAAAATTCCTTGGAAAGATCATTAATATATGGCAATCTCCTCTGGGAATCTTCTGGGCTGGATGTGTCTTTTAAAAGATTGGGATAAGTGTAGTTAGGAGAACTGTGCCTTGGCTTATTCGCTACGTTTTAAAAAAAGAAGATGCCAAGAGAACATTTTTATCCCGAAAAGTACATCAAATGAATTAACACATTCATTTGGAGGATCTTACCCTTTTGTGAAACATGTAGATCTTCTGCAAGTGGGTTTGACAATATCTAAAAGGAGAGCATAACGTAGCAAAGACTTCAATGGTAAGGAATACTGACTCAGCCCTTCTCCATCCTCTTGGAGAAAATTTTTGAGCATCTGTAAAGAGAGATTGTCATCCCACTGCTGTTTTCTTTCCAATTCTGTCTCTGTTTCAAGTTTATACAGAAAGTCCCTCTTCTGTGGGCACTGCCTGCCATTAGCATGAAGGCCAGAGCCGAGCATTTTGGTAAGGACTGGAGAACCAGCTTCTGTCACAGCTGCAGCATCTTTACATGTCTTTGAATTCTCTGGTTCCTGGCTTGGGAAATCAGTCAATATCTGTTTGAAGAAAAATGTGCAACTCATTAAAGAGTATTATATTCACAGAGATTCAAGGGAAACTTCCAGTTTGATTTGAGCAAGGATGACAGTGTATCCAGATCGGGTGCATATACTTAACTGTTTGGTTTTGGGCTTACTCGATTTTGTGTACCAAGCAGCTATGGTTTGCAAGCTATGACAGACTGCTTAGAGCAATGTGTGAACTCAGCAAATTGTACTTTATTCAACAAGACAGATAAAACGCATTTCAGTGTCACATATCAAATCTGTCAGCATGTGTAAGATTATTGAGTAATCCTTTTCTGGGATTACTAAGTATCAAATACTTTCAGAGATCAACTATCAAATATTTTCAGAGATGTACATCTTAAAGTAATTAAATATTATTTTATAAATCAACTTTCCTCATCCTGTGCCTTCCAGGTATATTAGCAATCACCATTTGGGGCAAGCAATATATGGAATCTAACAGTCAAGCTGACCATCAGGTAAAGGATGCTTACTCTGATACAAGTTAGTCACCTAGATTGGTGAATTGTTCACAAGTCTTAAGTTTGGTGCTCTTGTCTTCTGACAACATGAACCTGTTATTGCCTTGAAATTGTCTCATCTTCTGATTTGTTTTTCAGGCAATTAATTCAAATGTTGTTCACATGCACACACCATGTGCAAATTTCATCCAAAATGTTTTAATACGGTATTCAACAAGTAGTGCAGAAGTCTAATATTTTCAGTCTAATAATAAAGTCCACTTATTAGAGAGGAACTCTTTGCCATCAGTACTCATTTCTCAAAGCACTGAATGGGATATTCTTCCAGCTACAGCCATTCATGTGGTGAAGCTTCAAAATTGGGCTTGTGGATGCCTTTGCACAATGTTTCAATCTGCCCTTAGCAACCAAACTTGGTTGCTTTGTTACAGCAGTTCACGTTTTTCTCTACAGAACTATAAAACAAAAAATGCTTCGAGGTGCCTTCAAAGAGGAGATTTCAACAGACAGAACAGTCCGTGCATTCACGTTAAGTTAAACCGCAGTTTAGTACAACATGAATGAATAGGAACAAGCCATTGTGAACCTCGAGCTTGTATGCTGTTCTCCTCTATCCTTCCTTCTAGCAGGGACTTCTGGGAATTGCAATTCCAACACATTTGAAGAGCATCATGCTTGGCTATGTAATATTTTTTGATAGGCAGCAATAGGAGCGATCCATAGGAAAGCATGCTGCATGATATAATTTGCCTACTAGATGCAGTGTTCTTCCATGTCTTCAAACAGCTTAGCATCACTCAACAAAATATATCTGGCACATTTTTAAACTTGCATTTACAGCTGACTACAAGTTTGAGATTACCGCAACCAGTAGCTTTTGTGATTAATGATGAAAAGGTAGTCTCACCTTCCCAGGTGCTAGAAAAGGAAAGGGCTCTGAATGGAGTCTTGCAATCAGGAAGTATCTCAGTCTTGAGTTTGGAATCCCAATCTGTAAGTAAATAACTCAATGAGTACTCAAAGGTCTCTGTGTTCAGAACAATGGTTGAGTTTTCAAAATACCAGGCCTTAAAATAACAAAATGATAGGGCTGGTGTAACATCCCGTTGTGGAAGTTCAACACACCAATCACCATTTCCACACCACTGAAGTATATTTGAGATTAAATTCAAAAGAAAAACAAGACAGGCAATCCTGTGGCCCAAGAATGCTCCTTCCTACTTGGAAATCCCTGGTCTATTTCTCCACATGACCCTTAGCTGTGAAGAAAAACATCATTCTGGAGCAAGATTGCTGGAAGGGAGAAAGTAAATGCTTCCCCCTCCTTCCAGGGACTCTGTAGAACACTGCAGTTTACCCAGGGGCAACAGAGAAGCTGTAATCTGCATCATAATAACTGGAGGAGGGGAGCAAAACTTTCCCACTTTGTTTGGGATCTGTGGTGAATAGGTGCCTGCATCTGAAAGGGTAAGTTCATGTATATTCATGAAGTCCAAACCTCCTTACAAGATTACTATTTTCAGGATTCTTTGATTTCTCTTAACTCAATCATCCCTTTCTTTCTCACAAGTTGGTTGAATCCTTTTTCTCCTGGCCCATCCTCCTTCCCTCCTCCTTTCTATTTCTCTCTTTCTCTTTCTCTCTCTCTCTCTCTCACACACACACCCCTTTCCCCTCTCCCTCTCAGAATAGAGAAGTATTTTAGTTTGAGACACAATGGCCATTTCTTTATATAAACACAACTAGATTGTGAGTTATATTTATCTGATGACAACAAACTGTCACTCTAGGGTCAACATCAAGTGCCTCCATCATCATATTTCCTGATTCCCAGCATCCTTATCTCATGGACAACAACACTACAGCCAAGTGTAGATAACTTGGTGATCTTATGTTTTAGATTTCAACTCTGACCAGTATGGCCAATGAGAAAGAATTCAGACATTTCTCTCTATCACTCTTCTACCCCAAGATATGTTCCTGCATCAACATCTCTATGAAAAAGATGCAAAATTCAATTTTGGATGACATAATAATGCAGAGAAACCAGGAACAAACTATGATAGGAATAATTTTGGTCTGAGAAACAATATATAAAGGTCAGCACACTCTCTCAAAACTGAATGAATCTACAGGAAAATTTTGAGCTAAACTAATTTTAACAATGCCATTACTCACACAAGTTGGAGACAACAGAAATTCTTGATATGTAAATCCACATTTTTCTAGTGTTCGTATAAGTTCATCTCTGGCAGTATGAAAATAAAACAAAACCATGAATTCCACTGCTATGAATAAATGTCTGAAGTTGCCTAAATACAATCCTTTTACTACTGTTGTACTGATTGGGTTCAGGTACTATGATTAATTATGGCTTCTACAATAAGACACGGTTATCTGAGTTCATAAAACATAGTCATGAACCACAGTGATTGAGATCCCAAATAGTACTAAGCCAAAGAAAAACATGAGGTGTGAATCCAGCTTAGTTACCTGGGCTTGGAAATTTATGACCTTCATGAAAATTAGTTGCCCATTCTATTTATCCTGAAATAAAGTGCTTCATCTCAATACTTGTAGAAAAGGAGAACAAGGAAAAGATGGAATTCCTGCACCTTTTCCTTACACTGCTAACCAGAATTTAGGGTTTTATTTTAAACATAAGATCCCTTGTTCTTCTTAGTGACTAGTTTTAAAATAAAAAGCTAGGATGCCCTCAAATTTTCCAATGGTAATTTTAATTCTAAACTTAAAATATAGCTTCGCTATCACTAAAGTTCATCTCAAAAACAGTTTAATCCTGCAATTACATGAATTATGATTTTCTATTATTGTTTTAAAAAATACAATAATGCATTATATGTTAATCTCCATGTTCCAAGTGTTGGAAATGTTATATTTTTTTCCAACCTGAAAATACCCCTTGTGTAATTTTATTAATTCCTTACTGTCCTGCCAACAAATTAGAAATGGGCATTAATGTTTCATTCCATCATACCTGGCAGAAGATGTTTCAAAACCTTTGACATTTTCTAAAAGTAAGTATTTTGGCAGCCTTGTAAGCCTGCAAAACAATTTGTTTAAGCTATAGTTATAAAGTACGGACAACAGGATCAGAATAATCATCAGGCTTAGTTACTTTTTACCTTACCCCCACACTACATGTCATTATTTCCATTAAAAAACAGAAAGAAATCTTACTGGCAACAGCTTAAGGAGATGAATCAGAAAAGTATTAACCTTTATCTCACTAGGAGAGAAGAGTTGGAGAAGCCCAATTAAAGAGCCTCAGAATTTAACAGCCTTAAAACTAGAACTGCTGTTTCACTGAGACATATGGTCAAGAAAGATTAAATGCATTTTTTAAAATTTCCAGATAACGTCATCCACTCATGCTAGACCATTCCAAGGATACAGAAATAAAAAAGAAAGTTTATTTTGCCATGTCCTGAATCATACATCTGAGTTTGTGAGAAAGGAACATATAATTAAATAGGCAGGATGTGAAATGCTTTAATGTAGTCATTTCATTTGTAGAATAGAGCTGTGATCGTGTTTGATATTTTTTTAATTAAAAAAAAAACTTTCAATGAAGTGATTTCCTTGAAAGCAAGGAAATATAGTTGAAATTAATAAAAAATATCCTGAGTGGTAGGTTGGACTGGGGAAGAGCGACTGGCTGTAAGTCACCCAGTGAGTTTCTGTGGCTTCAGGTGACTAGAACTGGGTCATACTAGAACCCGGACAATCCAACACTTAACCTCTACATCATGCTGACTCTCAAGTATATTATATTTGATATTGATGAAATATAATATCTAATATCTAATTACCAATATGCTATATTTGATAATTTATTATAACAATATATTGAACGTATAATAGAAATACAATAGGTTGTGAAAGAGAACAACTCTTTCCAGTCTATACAGATCTTGCTCGTAGGTACTAAAAAAGACCAGATAAATATATGATTTAAACGCTGTATTGGCAAATCAACTCAAATTCATATAAATATGCTATTTTCAAATAGGAAGAGAAGAAGAGACGAAGGCTGCACCTGCACAGGCTTATTGCAAGGCTGTAGTTCCCAAAACATGGTGGTTGTATGTATCCATGTTGTCATATGTTCAGCATCTCACCAGAAATGCAAATTTTCAATTCTTTTTAACATTTCTCTTAGGTAAATCTGTAACAATGTAAGTGTATGAACTGCCTGATCCATAAGATTGTACAAATCTACAACTCATTGTGGAAAGAGACATAGTCTTTAAAATCTAGGGATAATGGTATCAGAAAATGTTAAAGAAGAGTTAATGTGAGTACTTACTTTGGAAGAATATCTAGAATATAGAGAAAACTTTTGGTCCTAGGGTCAGAAATACCCTCTTGTCGACCAATTCTGTAGAGAAGGGGGAAAGAAAAGAAGTAAAATTAAAATGCCACTGTGTTTAACTTGGATGCACAAAATGGTAAGACTCCTAATTCTGACTGCAAAAAGTGTGTTTTGTGTCATAAACTATTTGAGCTGAATCAGAATTTGGGTGTACAAATTCTGCATAATCTATGCTGAGAATCTTCAGCTCAAACCGTGATGACTGTTACATGAGGACTAGTTTATTAGCCTGAGGGCTGCAACACTGATGCCTTTTTATATGTTGATACAAAAGGCTCTAGTGCAGTGTTTCTCAACCCTGGCTGGGGAATTCTGGGAGTTGAAGTCCACATATCTTAAAGTCGCCAAGGTTGAGAAACACTGCTCTAGTGAGTCAAAATGAAGACCCAGGTAGCATTAAAATGAAGAATACCATAATGTTCCGTTAAACACAATTATATTACATAAAAACAACTTTACTGCAAAATAGTAATTTCACTTTGGCTGTTTAGCTGGCAGGGTTTTTGTTAACTGGAATACCAACATGTGAGTTTAACAAACCTAGAATAAGAGAGCCAATTTGGTGTAGTGGTTAAGGTGGTAGACTAGGAGAGGGGAGACCTAAGGACAGGCACCAAAACCAGCGTTGTGTCTTTGGCCCAGTTACTCTGTCTCAGTCCTAGGTTGGGAAGCTGAAAAAAAACACCCCAGAAGAAGATAATGGCAAACCACTTCCATAAAGTTGCCAGGAATCCAAATTCACTCACAGGAGAACCAGTTGTGTTTAGTGGTTAGGACACCAGGCTAGAAACTCAGAGACTCAGAGATCTAGTCCCACCTTAGACACAAAGCCAGCTGGATGACTTCGGGCCAGTCACTCTCTTTCAGCCCTAGGAAGTAGGCAATAACAAACCACTTCGAAAATCTTGCCAAGAAAACTGTAGGGACTAGTCCAGGCAGTTGCCAGAAGTCAAGAGTGTGTTGATCGACCAAACAGATGACCAGCACAAATCCTGGTAGACAGCTTCATTTCCCTGGCATCCAACCTATAATCTCCACTATTCTTTATATGTTATCATGTTTTAAAGAAGAAAAAAGCAATTAATAATGCAAATAATTATTCTCAAATAATGCTGTGTTCTAATGTAGAGCTAACTTTGCTACTCCTTTAAATAGAAAGAACGATATTTGAAGCACACACCTTGTAAAGGGCTGACAAGGAGGACTCATCAAAATCATATCAAAAGATAACCTGTTGAGTTCCTTCAATGTTATTCCCTAAATAAAGAAGAGATTAATGAAACATTTCCCATTATATGCAGGATGCTCTTAGGCTAGTTGTGGCAGAGAGAGACAGGAAACAGGACCATTCAACATCTCTTGGAAAGGTCACCTCTGTCTGGTTCCTCCTCTTAACTCTTTCCTATAACAGCTGTAAAGTAAACTTTAAGAACTGATGCTTGAATCACCATCTTTCCTCTCACTTCTGTGCCTTTTGTGCTTACAAAAGGAGACACTTTTATTTTACATAAATTGCTCTAGAAATCTTTTTTTGCTCAGTGTTCTTACTTCACCTATCATCATGCCTATCCTTTTATGGTAATATTTTATGGTGTAAACTGTGGGAAGTCTTTTTTTTTTTTTTTTAAAGTCCGGTGGTATAGAAACATGGATAATTGATTCATCAGTCAAAAGAGGAGCCAAGCCAGTCTGTTTAGAAGGGTGGGAAGGAAATGCAAGGGAGTTTGAACCTTGTTTCTATATACAGGCTTGTTCCTGAATCACTGTAGCTGCCGAAATGCTTTGATGTAGCTTTTTTCAATAAATCCTCCTTATCTGTAGTTTTTGAATTTCTTGACAGCTTGCCTAAGTGATTCATTCCTGCCTGTGGAGTGAAGCTTGAGGGTGGTGCGGTGTCAACTCCCCCAATATGCTTTCGCTTGCTTAATCATGCTTCCTTAAGTGAACCCAAACTGGCTGGGCTCATGCAGCATGCTAAGCTACAAACCATGATTTATAATTAGAGTGGTTAGGTTCATTCAGTATGTTAAGCCAAAGTTAAACCCGGCAGTTCCACAATCCCCTAAATGATAACCCAATTTGTGCAATTTCCCAATGAATAAAACAAATCATGTTGTTGGGGTTAGGATTGGTTTAAAGAAATGAATACACAACTTATTTTTAGTTATTAAACTTTAAACTATATATTGCAGGCATTCTCAAATGTTGTGGTATCATAACTGCAAAAGCCAGAACAAGGTCTAACAGACCTCCACTTTGCCTGCAGAAGCCTGATCAGGTTTAAAGAAAAACTGTAAACCCCCCCCCCTCCCACCCCTTCTAAATTGCTCCTGATGCCCCAGAGGGTCTCAACCCAGAGACCCTGTGTTAATCACATTTTGACACAGCATGCTGTGTGAAGCCAGCCATTCATTCTAATTGGGACAGGAGTATGATTCTTCCCCTCCCCCATTTAAAAGGCAAGAGAAATAAAATCAGAAATTGGAAAAACCAATTTGCTTCCTTATTTAACCTAGTACATCCAACATATCTTCACCAACATATAAAGAGACAAATATATGAGGATTCCAAAAGACCGCTTCACTTACCTCAATCGTTTTTGGCCACAGGGGTGTGGTAGAAAAATTGTGTGTGTAAACTTCATTGGCCACTGTATTCACATCAACAGCTGCAACAACTTCTGCCGGTACTCCGCTTGCTAGAATTCCAGTGGGGACAATCAGAAGAAGAGGCATCAGTTGCAGAGCAGTGCTTTTAAACA
Source organism: Python bivittatus (assembly GCF_059951505.1). Classification (NCBI taxonomy): domain Eukaryota; kingdom Metazoa; phylum Chordata; class Lepidosauria; order Squamata; family Pythonidae; genus Python; species Python bivittatus. Next base: position 20,027,964 of record NW_028277088.1, on the reverse strand, counting down.
AACAAATGTGTTTGTTCCTCTAAATGCATCTGGGTAATTTACATCTCAGAAAAGCTGTTCTAGAAAAGGAAACCGTCACCCATCGTTTTATTCTGCAGTCTGTGCAAAGACTGAAAACTTTAAGCAACCTCTTTTCCATTCTCTTCCAATCAACTGCACACGCACTTGAGCTTCAAGGCTTTCAAGGTCAGTGGGGCATTGCAGGCTGAAGCCTAATTTCCACTGACAGCCCTTATTCTTTTGAAACCAATCGGTCTCCATGGAATTTGCTTCTCTTTATCAACTAGTTCCAAAGGGTCAGTGAAGTTGGAACAGATGAGCATTTTTCTGGCTGCCCGCTTCTGAGCACCCCCCCCCCAAACTCCTCATCCTGTTTTAATTTAAGGATGCTTCTTTGGGCCTTTGTGTTTTAGCCTTAATTTTAAAGCAGTGTAGTGGGGTTGGTGGTCAGGAGGGAAAGAGAAACACATTCCCATCTCCCCTTTTCAGTTCAACCCTTTTAGAACATAAAATGACAGTTTCCTTTGTCCAGTGTGAGGCCTGCATGCTTATGGGGGAATTATTCTTCCAATTAGTAGTGCTGTTTATTAGATATACAGACATGTATTTGGTAAATACACTCTTTTAGTTTTGTTGTTTGCTTTTAAGCTGCCAGCCCCAACAGTTTAGCCAGCCACATGTAGTGGATTCCCCCCTGTGGGAATAGGAAGAAGTGGTGAGAGGGATGGTCAAGCCAAGGGCTACTGGTCAAGTGAGAAAAAGAGTGATTCTGCAGGTGGAGTGATTTTTATATCCTTCTGTGGTAGCAATGGTGATGTCATCTGGCCAGGTTGGATAATGCTCAGGAGGGGATCTTCTCACAGTTCAGAGGATGATGGTCAGATAAGTCCCCCTGTCAGCAATCCAGGAGCTGAATGTCAGGAGAAGACGCCGTCCCTTTGAAACTGAACCCACAGGTGGTGGCGTTGGCCCAGAGGAAACATCCAACTTCCCTCCAGCATCAAAGCAGAGACTGCCTTGGGCCCATGGAAAGTTTAACTTGACAGCCCTTCAGCCTTGCAGGGGAAAACTTTGTGAGGTCTGGGGGATATTGCTTGGCCAACATTCTCCTGTCCAGTGCTAGCTAGTAATTTGTGCCATTAACTAGCAGTAAAATACCTATTCCCAAGCAGGGCATGAACAGTAGTTATACCAGCTATCAGGGACAAGTTGCAGGGTGGCCCAAAGGATCATCAGATTTCATGCATGGTAGTGTACAGATAAAGGCCTAGGATGATCAGCCCTTCAACATGGTGTAAGATGCCATATTTGAGCCCCTCCGCTGGCTGGTGGCCCTACATGCACCATCTTCAGCAGGTACCACCAAGAGAGGGAGGAAGCACTGCAAGCAGCAGCCCCAAAATAAACACCTATGCCAGTGTTCCTCAAGCTTGGCAACTTTAAGATATGTGGACTTCAACTCCCAGAATTCCCCAGCCAGCCATGCTGGCTGGGGAATTCTGGGAGTTGAAGTCCACATAACTTAAAGTTGCTAAGGTTGAGGAACACTGATCTATGCCACCTTAGATATTTGATCCAGTGCATGTGTACATGCTTGTTTCATGCTTGCTTCAAAGCAGGGTCAGACCCAGGTGCTCAAATAAACTGGTATTTCTGACCTGGAAATAAGTAATGGTTATTTGGCCTGTGGTTATACAGCTATAAGATCTACTCATAATTAACATTAAAACTTGGAAGAACCACTTTAAACCTATGAAAGAAATAATTGTGCACATTCAAGAAATTATGCTGTAGTTTGTCTATATATACTTTACAAGAAATAAGCAGGCAATCACACATAAATACTTTTATGATAAGCACATTTTACATTCTAGACAGATTACAGTAATCATACATCCTACTTTAATTAAGATAAAGTTTCTTTTGTGCCAAGCTTGACTTCTGGTGACTTCATGGACCTGTCCATGTAGTTTTTGTGGCAACATTATATAAAAGATTTGCCACTGCCTTCTTCCAGGATGTTTTTGTAGCTTCCCAGTCTAATCTGCAGCTTTGAGCTCTCCTGGTGGTCTCCCGTCCAAGTACTAATAAGGTGCAACCTTGCTTAAAATTTGAGATCAGCCAAATTCAAATTCAAATTCAGCTATGTGTTCTTAGACTGCAGACTGCTCTGTTTAAGGGATAACCAATGCCACAGTGTGCAAACCAGGTAACACTGACATCTAGTGTGGGGTAATAAAGCAGCTTCAACTGATTAAACAAATTTAGCCTACAATAAAGCAGGATTCCAGCATCATGCCCAGCCATTGTTTAACTATGGTTTATTAAATAAACCATAATTTACTGGATTCATACCACATAAACCATAGTTGACAAACTACAATGGCTAAATTTACACAAGCCAAAATCCAACAAACCACATTGTGACATACTTTGATTGAATTCACACAGTACACTAAAATGCATGCATTAGTATACTCTGGACGCTATAGACCACAATTCCCACAATCCCCAATATCTAGGTATTTTGTGTACTATAGTCCAAAAGGTATCTAGACAACATCAAGCTGCCTATCTATGGCCAAATCACAATGCACCGAGGCACAGTCTTTTTTTAGTTTATTTGGTCCAGGTATTTAAATGCAGCGTCACAGTAACCTGCTAACTATACCCTAATACATGTGTGTGGGCACGTTATGGCCATTGTTTTGTAAATGCATTTTGAAAAATATATTATGGCCATTTTCTGGTACAGTATATGCATTTTGAAGATTAAGAGAAAAAGCTACAACAATTTAACCGGTTCAGTTAACAGCACTCTGAAACCAGAGCACGGATGGGGAGGGAGGGAGGGAGAAGATGAGAGAGTGATATAAAAAAGTTGATCTACAGATTTTATAATCCAGTTGATTATTTTTATCGCATAACACACTGGTGCTTGCAATTTACAACCATTTGATGAACCGAGTTAAGAGCTAAAATCCAATACACACACACACACACACAGAGTGCGAGTGAGTGCGTGCATTAGGGAACCAAAGTACAGTGGTACCTCGGGTCACGAATGCTTCTGTTCATGAACAATTCGGTTCACAAACAGGATCCGCGGCCATTTTCCCTGCCATGACACGTGGTCGTGGCTTCCTGTAGGGAGGGGGACTCTCCCTCCAAACAATAACCACCTCCCCACCTGCCTTCCTGTCCTCCACGCCAGAAGTCACCTCAAGCAAGGTTAGCGTTCTCTCTCTTCATACTGTACTGTACTGTACTTTGTTTCATATTTTTGTGGTTAAAAAAAAAAAATGGTTCAGAACGGATTAACCGTATTTACATTGAACCTTATGGGAAAATTTGATTTGGGTCGTGACCAATTCGGGTCGCGACCAGAGTCACGGAATGAATTAAGTTCGTGACCCGAGGTACCACTGTATATTAATGGGTATCGGTATGTACAGATTCAACTAATCTCGGGCTATTTCTTTAGTGCATCTTGTGCTCTTTCAAGTATATGGAGACTGGTTTAAAGTAAGTGTCTGGAATGTTTGTTATCAAGCCATGGTTTTAAAGAGGCTTTTCTTCCTCAGAGTAAACGTGTAAACATTTGGGTTCTTCTTGTCTGTACTTTGTATACATAAATACAATCAAACCAAGCCCAAAAGATCCAGAGGAAAATTCAGTGATTAGAGAGATTACATAATTTCTCAACATGCAAACAAATTAATGCACCCAGTTTGATCTACAAACTTTAACTGTCTTCTCAAAATAAGTATAAAGAGAATGCCATTACACTTTTGGTATATTAAATGTTGCAACAATCATTTCATTCTGTAGCTCATAGGAATACATTATCAACACCTTATAGCAAAAGGGCATCCACACACCATCATGCCCCTTTTTAAAATTAGGTGAAATTTTTTAAAAAATTGCAGACCTGACAGATCTGAGAGGTGGCAGGCTGGGAAAGTCTATGCTAGAGAACGAGAACTGAGATCCAGATAGGGTGCATGTTTGATAGAGCACATGCTTTGCATAAAGAACCACCCAAGCTTCCGCAAGGAATCTTCTGGAATGGGACAGGAAGCAGATGTTCACCTCTGTCAGAAACTCAATGGCTGCCTCCAGCTGCCAAAGTAGACAAGGATGGGCTAGACCAACTAAGTGGCTGCTTTACTTAAAGGCAATTTCCTGCGTTCCTGGAATGGATCCAGAGTCCAAACCATAAAAATGTTTTTAAAATCTCAAGGTGGGTTTTTTTTCCTGAGAGTTTTGCAGACTAAAGGTTCTTGCCCACACCCCAGCTATGGGCTTTCCTCCCATTCTGGGTATGAAAGTTGCTGTGCTTATACAGGACTGGAGATTCTGCTGCTGCTCTTGTTGCTTCCATGGGGTAATAGGGGCAGGAAGGGGACCCCTCCCTTTCTCTGCTGCCTCCCTCTCCACCTCCCCCAGGGAAGATGCCTCACTGCCTCCCACCAAAAGGATCTCTGCCCTACCTCCATTCTTGTTGCTCCCTCTTCTCTCCCCCCCCCAACCCAGATATGGGTCCTTCACCACCTCTCGCTATGGGGATTCCTGCTCTTACCCCAAGCTTCCTAGAGAGCACTTATCCCCAGGTCCGTTGGGGGTGCCAGCAGAGCTGTCCAGGAGATAAAGGCAGGGATCCCACTGAGAAGTGACGGTGGTCATTTATTTATTCACTCCAATTATACAGCAGCCCACTTGCATTCCATGAGGTCATCCTTCCGATTCCTTTTTGAAGTCTAAAAGAAAATTTTAGCTGCCAGGTAACACAACCAAAAAAGAAATGGCCATGGAGACCCAGGACCCTGCAGCCCAGTGTTTCTCAGCCCCAGCACCTTTAAGACATGTGGACTTCAACTCCCAGGATTCCAGAAGTCCACATGCCTTAAAGGTGCTGGGGCTGAGAAACACTGCTGCAGCCAGACTGGGGTGGGGGGAATGGTCCTGCAGTGAGCTATTTTGGAGTCCTTCAGGATGCTGACCTCCCTCAGGCTGTTCCTCCATACAAATCAGAAGGTTCACACAGAGGAAAGCTTTTAATGCCTTCTTATGCAAAACCCTACTTTCCTGCCAGACCTCTGATTCAGCTTCAACCTGCCTCAACAACAGGCTGGTCCAGAGATGAAGGTTCCAGTGTGAGGGCAGGTCCTCAGTGACTGGTAAGCAGGCCATCTCTGAGATAGGACAAGCGAGCTGTGTGGACATCCCCCAAGATATCAGTCTTCATTGCTGTACATTCAAGATGCTGGAACAAAAACAATTTCAAATACTTTTCACAGCATTTCCCCCCCCAAAAACAAGGGATTTCCCCCCATCAAATTATCTCAGTGTTTCTCAAGCTGGTGCCTCCAAATGTGTTAAATTCACAATGAATGAGGATTATGGGAGTCATATTCAAATACTTCTAGAGTGCCAGCTTGAGGGAAGCTGTTTTGATTGACTTTATGCTTTTCACAAAGCCATAATGTGGTTTGCTTAGTTTTAGTTTATGTGAACTCATCCATTATAATTACTAAACCATGGCTTAAAGCTTAGCATTTGGTGCACACCAGACAACTATGGCTGCATTCACTCAATACATTAAGCAATAAAGTGATCTGTAAACCATGGTTTAGGATTTATCATCCTGTGCAAACAACAGTGCTTTGTTGAGCAAACCACAGCTTACCACAATGGGAATCCCAGTTTATGACTTGTTCAACAAACCAGTAGTTTATCATTACTTAAAGTGTACAAATCCAGTTTTCTGATTTATTTTTTGCATTTCCAGCAAAGCCAGAAAATGCCCCCTAAAATATGGTGGCTTTACAAGGTAAATACATAAAAGGAGCTAGTCTGGTGTACAGTAGTGGTTAAGGCACCAGGCTATAAAGCGGGAAACCAGGAGTTCTAGTCCCACCTTAGGCACAAAGCCAGTGGAGTGACCTTGGGCCAGTCACTCTCTCTCAGCCCTAGGAAGAAGGCAATGGCAACCCACTTCTAAAATCTTGCCAAGAAAACTGCAGGGACTCGCCCAGGCAGTTGCCAGGAGTCAACACTGATTCAAAGGCATAGGAAAACGAAAACAAAAAAAACATAAAAGTCAAAAATTTGCAGACAAAGCAAGAGCTGGCAGAGAGGCATCATTTCAGAGAAGAAACAAATCGACAGCACCTGACAGATGCGTGAGTGGCTAACCATTTCAACTTTCAGGACCTCTGGATTAAGCAGAAGATGCATTTTCTGCACTGCTATGGTTCCTACGGCTCAGGTGGCGACTGCAGGCGTCCTTCCCCGCCCGGAAGTCAAGCCTTGCAAAGCTCGCCCAGGAGGCGGACCCCGCAGGCCTGTGCGGATCCGAGGACGAACCTACCCATTAGCGCGTAGTGCATCCCTCCGACCCCGCTATATAACTCCAGCACTCGCAGCCGCGGCTCCATGCTCCTCGCTTTCCAGCAGAAGCAACTCTGAATTTCATCCGGTCGGCCGCGCGCGGTAAACTACCTTTTGTTCCGCCGCTTTTTCGTTCCTATTTGGTCTCCCCGGGAGGAGCTTTATCTCACCCGGCAGGGGCCGCTTGGCGCTTGCGCGACGCGGTTGGCAGCGCCGGAGTCCCCGCAGGCGTCTAAAGAGCTGCCGGGCGCTTTCGGTTGCACCCTTTAGGATGCGCTGCCCCCCAACCCCGTCCATGATTCAGACACCTGCATTTGTATGCTAGAGCACGAGCAGTCGGGGGAGCTTTCCTCTCTGACCACTTAGGGATCCTACTCCTGATCAACTGAGAAGGAGCCCCCTTCGTTAAGATTTCCAAGGCGGGAATGCTTTTTTTAAAGGATCCCTTACTATGGAAAGGGGGCAGTTCCCTTTAGTTAGGGGCCGTGACTAGCGCTGCAGCGAAATCCCTGGCTGGGACGGGGCAACGGGGAGGCAGCAGGTCTTCTGTGATTGGATGGACCGCTGTTTTGTGTGCCAGGACAAAAGAGTACATAGAGTAATGGACAAGGACCACTGAAAAGGGGATAAAGAGCCGTCTGCGCGAAGCATTAACTGGCATGCATGTAAATTCCCCCTCGCTCTTTCTGAAAGAGAAGGAAGGCAGGAAAGCAAGCCAGCCCTGCCTTCAGTGGCGTTAGTAGCAAGTGGAAGTTTTTTACAGACTTTTTTTTTCAAAAAGCAAATACATTCCCAGCCTTTATGTATATTTATTTATTTATTTATTTGAGAAACTTATTTATTTTAGCAAATAATTCTGGGTGGCTCATAAGGCAGAAGAATAAACAACAGCATAAGTACAACTACTATATATAACAAATACAAAAACTGAGGCCCCTTACACATCATCCTCAGTCAACAACATTCACCAACACTGGGTTCCACTAACAACCTGGACTTAATGCCTGTGGGGAAAACCAGGTTTTTATAGCCATCCAGAAGGCCATCATGGTTGAGGCCGTTCCACTCTCTCTCTGTGTGCGTGTGTGTAGGCTGTTCCACAGGGCAGGTGATGCAACTGAGAAAGCGTATTTCCTGGGCTGTGCAAGATGACATTGTTTCACTAAGGCGACCTGAATCATGTCCTCCCTGCTGTATCTGGTGGAACAGGCAGAAGCCACTGGAGATGGGTGGTCCTGCAAGTAATGTGGCCCTGTGTCATGTATGGTTTTGATGCTGATAACCAGCACTTTGCCTTGCACTTGGAAGCATACTGGAAGCCAGTGCAGTTCGTGCAGTAGAGGTGTTACATGGGCAAGCCTCAGTGCACCAAATCCTGCATCTGCCACTGCATTCTGGACTACTGTAGTTGAAGTTTCTGAATGCTTTTCAAGGGTGTTCATGAACAGGATAAAAAGTCCCCCCATCACACCAGAAGGCATTTTTCTATTACTGGAAAGAGTATAGATAACATGACCAAACCAAACTGTATTGAAAGAGAAATAATTTGCTTAGAATGGAATTGGAATACATGCAAAGTGTGAGTTAAGAAAGCTTGAAATTATCAAAGTGCACACAAAATGGCCAAAATGGATATTTTGGGAATAAATAAATGAATCAGAATGGGACATGTTCACTGAGATGATTCCATAATACAGGGCAAGAATGCATACATAATAATACATGGAATTGAAGTGATACTCAAAAAGGACATAATGTACTATGTGCTCAACTATAATAAATGACAATACATCATATCAATTAGTATTAGTGGACATCCTGTAAAGATTAACATTACACTGATGTGTGCATCTACTATAGATGCAATGGAGGAAGACAGAGAGAAATTCTATAGAAGAAAAAAGCAAAAGGTGCTAAATACAGCATCAGGAAAAGATACAGTAGTACTAATGGCTGATTGGAATGCAAAGGTTCAAAAACTGGAGAAATCTGGAACCACAGAATGATTTGGATTGGATAAAGCAATAATGCCAGAGATAGGTTGAATTTGCTGAAGAGAATTCTTGATTACCAACACCTGTTTCATAATCATAGATTCAACCCTTGTGCATCATTATCTGGACACACTGAATCAAACTGACTACATAATGAGAAATACATGATATAATCCAGTTAAACTAGAAGCTTCCAGATACAAGCAGTAGAACAGATAATAAGTTACTGGTATCAGATATGAGTTAGATTTAGAAAATTAAACATGGAGAAACAGAGTGAATGCATATTGTGCTCATCCCTGTTTAATTTATACAGTAAATATAAGAACAGCAGGATGGAGGTGGATGATAGCTGAGGCTGACATACTAACAAATTGAAAGGTGGGGATGACACCACTTTGTTAGTCAAAACTAAAGAAGACTTAGAAGAGCTGAAACACTGGTAAAAAGGGGCTGGAGAAGTAAAGATGAGGTTAAATGTAAGGAGGAAGTCAATAACAAACCTAGACAAAATAATGAAGGATAAGACATTTCAGTGACAACAAAGATTAAAACAGTTAAGGCAACGGACTTTCCAATAGTGATATCTAATTGTGAAAGCTGGAAATTGAGAATGAGCAAGAGAAACAATCAAATTATAAATCTGGAAATTAGACTACAGAGGAACCAATCGATCAGTCCTGGACCAAATAAAGACAGATTGCTTTCTTAAGGCAATAATTAGCAAGCAGAAACTCACCTATTTTAGACATGTGATATGAGTAGATGATGGACTAGAAAATTGATTATGGTTAGCATGATTGAAGCTAGAAAAAGAAAGGAAAGACAAGGATAAGATGAATGGACGGGATTGTTCTTGGAAGCTTTAAAATATTAGTAGATACTAATCAAGTTGGCAAGCATGTGCCCCAAGAGTTGAACCTGACTCGATGGCACCTAATTAATTCTACAATTCACAACACAGTCACAATCCTGTCTGCTATTTTCTTATATCCTACACTGCTTCTTTGTCACATAATCCCTGTATCTTTCTTCTGATGCCTTCACCCATTATCCAACCCCCATTCCATGTCACCTATACCTTTTGCTCCTAACATACATAATTATACATTGTTAAATCCTTTGTTTATTTACAGATACTTTATTCTTTATCCCGTATGTCTCTTTCTGTCGTCTTCTTTTTTAATGTAGCTATTTATTCCTTAAATGTTTTAACAAGTCAATTATTAATTATACATGGGGGGGGGGGAAATAAAAGCAGTTCCTGGAACTGGAAAAAAAAAATAATTCTACATTGCCACTGCTTCAATCTCTGGTAACCTCTGGCCATTATTACTTGAGATTTCCCACCACTGTGATGCACAAGATACATAAGACAGTAATATATTGGTCATGTAATGTAAAAGCCTCAACATAGTTAGCATAGTTGAACAAATTTAACAAATCATTCCCATCCAGTTTGCATCATCCCCCCCCACTCACAGCAGCTGGGCCCCCAAAGTTGCCCCCCTCTGCCTTAGCAGAATCTGACCTTGCTGTGCAGGCATAAAAAAGCTTCTACTGGCATAATGATGAATTTTCCTCTCCATTTTTCTTTGATTCTGTGGCTGCCAAGAGGATAAGGCAGCATCAGTCATAGTTGGGGACAAGACAGGGCCAGGCCCATGTGGAGAATGGGTAAAACTGGAGTTGCCAAATCATTCCAGTAGTGCTGAGGAAAGGCTTCAAACTTGAGAACTCCTGCAGCTAAGCTATATGAATATACAGATACCAAAGTAAGCCCCAGTGCCATTTACTCCCAAGTAAACTGCCTGGAACTGCAGTCGTAACTGCAGTTAGAACCTCTCTTCTTCAATGTTAGCTGGTTTCAAAATGCATTGCTACACCCAGTTATAGGAAATATGGTTTCTTACTAAATCTTTTTATAGCAGTGGCTTTGCTAAGCAATAATGTTTTTTTTTTTTTTTTTTTAAATACATACTTTTTCTGCAGAACCTCCAGGCCTAGCAGGGCAGAGCAGGAAGTTAGTGGTGAAACCAGTTCATTGCCTGTTATATTTCTATGTGCAAATATGTATATGCATATATACATATATACATATACATACATACATATATATATATATGATGCTGAGAAAGATAAGGGGAAATAATTGAAAAGACTAGATGAATGCACCACATTGTGTAAAGCATTACTATTGAAATCCTTGATGAATTTTTCAGCCACGTGGTTTTTATGCTCTGTGTTTGTTCATTATCATCACTTTGTTATGTACAACGCTGCATGGTGTACTGAGTGTATTGTATAAGAAAATGTTGTGTGATATTTTCTACATAAATTATAGTTTCTTACCTTCCATCCCCCAAATCAAATTCTTTATTAGCTTTCTCAATATATTGCTGTACACTTATTTTGAGAAGAAGTTGTAAAAGTTTTCTGGTGCATAAAATTTTAGCTCTGCACAGTTGATTAACACTTCTTTTAAATGGGTTTCCTAATGTTTGCTGTCTAGTGACAGCTGCCTTTGAAGTCTTTTTCAGCATCTGGCGTCTATTAATCTGGAATATTTTTGTTATTCCACCTGGCTGTTCTGTTTGCTTCTGCTCTTATTCACCTGTCACACTCATGAGCACAGAATCTTGACATTGCACAGTCTGTATTAATTTGGTAGATTGGACTGAACGAGCATCAAGGAAGCCTGATAGGGTGGCTAAGTTGCTAGCATCTTGTATTTAAGTCGCTATTTCCATTTATCAAGGGTCCAGACTAGTATGTATTTTACAGGGGTGAGGCTACATCTGCATGCACAAACTTTAGTATTGGCAGCGAAATGGCAATATTTCATTTAAAAATACACACATTTCCAGCCATTATATCTCTAAAATTAGACTTGAAAATATATGAGAAATAGCTGATAATATCTTAAAAGACAAAAAAGAAAAGGCAACTGGACTTTTTTCTTCTTTGGAACAGCACTGTGCAAAATTTCCATAATGACAGAAAAGAGCATCAGTTTTTCAGTACAAAATGTATGCAGTCACTCGGGAATAGAATGCAAGGTTTAAGGGTCAAAGGTTTCATGTTGGGTCTTTGACATGTCTGAGTTGAGACCTTTCCCTGAAACAGTGAACAGCCAGAGAGTTAAAAAAAAAAAAAAGTAAGGGCACCGTTGAATTGAGCTGAATTCCTGGGGACTGTTTCTAGGCAACATTACAAAAGTGGCTTGCCATTACCTTCTTAGACGTTTTTACATATATTTTACAGTTCAGAACTGGGTTTACTCTTTGCATTAAACAATGGTTTTCCATGCTTTATTGAAAAATCTGCAATTAAGTGGCTTGGCACAACCTAAGTCATAAATCATGGTTTTATACAACACAGTGGTTGAGTTCATACACAACAAAGCTTAGCATGATCTGTGATCCAGTCTAAGGTAAAACAATATTTTTTAAAGTTCCTTTTGATCTATATTTTATAGAAGTCAGCATTCTCCTACCACTGTGTGTAGTTTGGGTATGCGTGATTGGTCTTCTTCAGGGAAATGATCAGTACAGTTTATTGCTATTCTGTCCATTGCCCATATCCACTGTGATGCTTTCCCAGAGAATGATACCTGTTTCCTTGAAATACTTCCTTAGTTAGATGTTACAGAGGTGTATAAAGTTATGCATGAGGTAGAGAGCAAGCAAGATTCTTCTGATGTTCTCAAGGAAACTTAACACATCAGATAAAATAATGTACAACAAAAGTAGCAAATGCTAGCTTGGATACAGGTAGTCCTTGCTTAACAACCGTTCGTTTAATAATGGTTCAAAGTTATGGTGGCCTCAGAAAATGTACTTTATGGCCTGTACTCGCACTTACAACCATTGCAAACTGTCGGACCCCCCCTGCAGTCATGTGATCATGATTTGCAGCCATTTTATGATGGTCGTAAAGTGAATCACTGTGGTCATTAAGCAAATCACATGGTTGTTAAATGAATCATGTGGTCATTAAGTGAACTCTGGCAAAACTGTCCATTGGGGAAGTTGTATTTGCTTAATGACCATGTGATTTGCTTAACGACTGTGTGATTCACTTAATTGCGGTGATTCGTTTTACAACCGCCATAAAAATGGTCATAAAATTGGGTCTGGTCATGTGGTGACTCACTTAACAATCTCCCCACTTAATGACCAATTTTCCAGTCCCTATTGTGGTCGTTAAGTGAGGACTATCTGTATTATGAACATATACAATTCATAATAAATTATTTATAACTTAGTATAACTTAGCCTTCCTCAAATAAGAACTCTCCAGAAGGGTTCAGCTGTCATAATTTCCCTCCAAAATTTTTATTATTATTATTTCTGTGCCTTCAGGTCAGTGTTGACTCCTGGCAACTGCCTGGACAAGTCCCTGCAGTTTTCTTGACAAGATTTCGGAAGTGGCTTGCCATTGCCTCCTTCCTAGGGCTGAGAAAGAGTGACTGGCTCATGGTCACCCAGCTGGTTTGTGCCTAAGCCAGGACTGGAACTTACAGTCTCCTGGTTTCTAGCCTGGTGCCTTAACCACTATGCCAACTGGTTCTCTCAAAAATTAGGTCCATGATAATTGGAAAAAAGCTTGGAGCTAATGTTAGCTCAAGAAACAGCTTTTCATGTTGAGGAAAGTCAATGGTCAATCTGGAAAGATGAACTCAGCTGCAGATTTGTAGCTTACTAGAAATAAGTAGGCTACAATTCTCACTGTTAGCCAGGCTGAGTGATCCTAATAGGAGTTGGAATCCAATGACATCGGGGGGGAAAATACATGTCCCACCCTTGGATTATAGCAGAGGCAGACACCTTCTCAGCTGCTGGCTCATACGGGCTTCCAAAAAATTAAAACTGAAATCTTATGAGATTACTAGATCTCAAGGTTTTAGTGATCTTAACATCTGCAATTTCTTATATCACGTAAAAACAAGATTACAAGATCTTTGCAATCTCATAAGATGTCAGCATTATTGGCTGAGAACTTGTAAGATTTTATGTGATGGCACCCAAATTTAAAATTTAACTTTGAGATTTTGCAGATTTGGGAGTATTGCAAACATATTGGCACTTGCAGGTGTTGTGTGGCTGGCCCCTAATTTTGGAAGATGTTCCAATATACTCCTTTTTGCTGATCACATGGGGCAGCTGGTGCCAACATTCAGAAAAGCTCCTACCTCAACAAATAGCTGGGGGTCAGCGATTTATATTCCTGTTGGAAAAAACCTCCAGGCCATTCATCATGAAGTTTTACAACTGGTATTTACTATGGTGAAAATGAACATGGAATACTTTTTCTATCTGAGAATTTTATTTTATGTGGTTTTTAGCAGGTCTGAGTGGTTTTAATACTTGAACTGTTTCCGGTTGTGGGATAACAGAAGAAACTGAATCTTGTTTAAAAGAAAAAAAATGTTTTGGAAAAAGTATGTATACAAGGCAGATTTGCAGCTGTACCACTGCAAGGACTGGCCTCAATCTTCTAACTGTAGTCCTGGTAGAAAGATGCAGAAGGTTTCCTACTATATCTTTCCCAGTTTGCAGTGCACTGAAAATTTTGTTAAACTTCCACAATTGTCATCATTGTTTTCAGGATGAAGAAGGCAGTCATGTTTTTAAGAGGAGGTAAGCATTTTCAGCCAATAGGCTACTTTTCAATAGTATGTTGTTTTTGGAATTCATGAGCTATGCATATTTTCAGTGCATATTTACTTTCCATCAGGGTGAGCACCATGCATTCATACAAAAATAAAGAAAAAGGAAGCATGTTGTGGATGTGGTCACCTAACCGTAGCTGTAAGTGGTATGAAGAGTTGCCTATTCCTCTAAATTTTGTACAAGGGAAATTCTGTATTTTACATAACAGTAAGGCTGGTGCTTGAAAGAAATTTCCTAAAGAAAAAGGGGGAAATGCCTTGGGGAATAAGTAGGCAGTTGATTCCAGACATCTCATCTTCACGTATTTATTGATACGATATCAAGAAGCCAAAAAACAATCCTAGACTATTATAGGAAATACTACAGTCACTTAATAAATATGTTTGTAAGATCCTTGGCTGTTAAAGCAAATTAAAAAATGTGGACAATCACAATGTTTGGATCACCTGCTAAAAGGATATACACAGCTTTAATTGGAAGAACAACTTTTTCATTGTGCTGACAGGAATTGTCAGACAGCTGGACATAATGCAATTTGATTTTTCATTGCTGTTTATATTTTAAAAAGCTGGTAACAGTCTTATGCCAGCTACCTATAAAAGCAAAAAGACGCCATTACCACCTGGTGCATACTCATGCTAAATGCTTGCTTGGTTCTGGCTTAGCATGCTGGGTAAGCCCAGCCATTGTGGTTTGCAAATCATGGTTTATGCCTTAGTGCAGAGGCTTGTAAACTGAGCTGCAAATGTCTAGGGAGTTGCAAGCAACTTTGAGAAAGGTTTGTGAGGAAGTCATCTTGAGCTCTGATTGCCACTTCCCCAGAGCCCAGTTAAGAATCAGAGAGATATCTGCTAGTGAACCCTTGGGGGAGAGCAGCACCGCACACCTGAAGCAAGAACGGAAGGTACAAAGCTGAGTTTCCTACTTGAATGGTAGTAGCCATGAAATTACCGCTGGGATTGGAAGATGGACTTGGGGCCAAACTGCTGCTGGGGCCTTCAGCACTGGCTTCTTCTGTGCTCCTGAAACCTGTAGGCCAGTCTCAGGGTCACCTGCCTCACTAGTGAAAGCAGATTGTTTTAGGCATTGTAGGGAAGTCCTAGCTCAACAGTCAATGCTGAAGCAGAATGGATGATATCCTTGGCTTGCCAATTCACAATAAGGTGTGTCTCAGGCTGGTTTTGAATTACTTTGGGTGTAGGAGACCAGAAGCCCAAACCTTCGGTCCTTCTGTATGGGAGCAATGAGTGGGGAGGCCCTGGTGGAAAAAACCATGCTAAAGCAGCATTGGCATGTTTGTCGAGGCTATTAGGAGATTAAATCAATGTTTTGCTCTGCTGACAAGAGACTACTCAGTCTGGAAACTTTTAAGGATGGAAAAACTATTTGCCCCTTTAATTAAAAAAGAAAAAATGTAGCTTGCTTTTATCTCATGAGATCACCTCTTGTACCTTCCAGGACCATCTGACTTTGAAATCCAATGAGCTTATTTGCTGGGTTCAGGGCCAAACTGCTGATCACATAATACTAATCAAAACTGATCACACAATCATTGGTGATTGTTTGCCTTTTTGCACAACTACTGTCTAACACAACTCTGTTATTGAGTTTTCCTCAAGCAATGCTCTTTTCAGACAAAACTTATCATAAAAATAATTAACATTCAGCTGAACCAAACTGATCTAAATGTAGTGAAAAAATACTATGTATTTTTTGTAATTTAATTTGTCTGTTCTTAAAGAATAGCCAAGAAGAGGAATTACCCTGTTGATGAGTTTTCTCTGAAAAGAATTGTTTAATGGAAGTTGTACACAATACTAAAGATGACAAGTGTGAATTAGAATGTGTTATGCTCCTGACTTTATTACTGGCATATAACTTCCTGAAGATATGCATTTAACTACTAATTTTACAATGGGCTAATAGTTGATTTGTATATACAGGTCTATATCCTTCCTGTGCTTCCCTTTCTTCTAAAACATTTGGTTTATAATTACAATTAATATTCAAATGCTATAAAAAGTTGTATATGTTAATAATTTATCATTAACATATTGTTGGTCCCAAGCCACCTCTTTGTTTCTTGAATGATTAGTATTCCCACCCAGATCTAAAATTTTTATTTACTCATTTATTTATTTGTTCAATTTACATAGCATTCTTGTATGGGAAGGGGGTGATATTTCAAAGCAGATTTTTGCCGTTGCTGGGTTAGAAATTGCCATTAAATAAATGCTTTATGTTGGTCTATAGTTATATATTTATTTAGAAATCAGAAATGTTTTAAGGTGTCATTATTACTCTACTCCACTGTAAGGGAATAGACTCACATAGGTTTAGGTTTAATGCAGTGTGTGAATCCAGCCATTATGGATTGTAAATACAGTATTGTGTGAATGGTGGGATATTGTGTGATATTAATTGTGGTTCAGCATGTGCTAACACGGTGGTTGTGACTTATTCAACAATCCATAGCTAAAACCAACTGTGGCTTAGAATACGTGCGCCTTGTTTCCTGCTAGATTCATACTTCACCCTAAGACAAACTTTGCTTAAACATGACTTAGTGAAATAATCAGCAGGTCTGCATTACTCAGTCATAAACTGAGGCTTATGAGTGACCTGTTTTTTGCAGTATGCTGAGCCTCATGTGCTTCAAAGCTTCAGCTACTTTCTCTAGCTTTCTCCAAGAGCTGTGCTAGTACTTTGCCGCAGGCTGTTCTTCTGGTGTGTGGTTTTTTTGGCCGTAATCAAACTAAACAAACCAAATATAACCATCTGTGTTTATTCAGTACATGTTTGAGATCTATCTCCTTTGTTCCCCAGAAAGAGCCTTGTGAGAATCATTTATTACCTCCATAAAGTAATATCAAAGGAGTAGATTACAAAATTCAAATTAGGCATTTGAATTAAGCATCCTTTTCTCCCCCCCGCCCCATCTGCTTTACAGCTGGTTTAGCAAGAAAGAATTATTTGTGTCAAAATTGCCAAATGTAGTCCGTGATTTGAGCAGAATTGATTCTGTGAATTGGTAAAACCTTTTTAAAAAAAACATTAATTGAGGGAAATCCTCTCTGGAGTGGTTACTATTTGAATGCTACCTTCTGCTTTGTCTGGTTGCCTAGGCTACTGGACAAAGGGAAAAGTTGGTCTCTGTGTGATCCACCCACATCTAGATCAGTGTTTCTCAGCCTTGGCAACTTGAAGATGCCTGGACCTCAACTCCCAGAATTCCCCAGCCAACATGGCTGGGGAATTCTGGGAGTTGAAGTCCAGGCATCTTCAAGTTGCCAAGGCTGAGAAACACTGATCTAGATTAACCTTCTCCAATCTGTTGCCTCTGAATGTGTTAGATTTCCTGGCCAGCTTGGCTATAGATGGTGGTCCCTGGGTATTACAGAGTAGAAATCAGTCATTTTCTGTAGAAGCATCTTAAACCTAACAGGGTGTTTCTGACTTGGGTCACCAATGTGATTATGGACATTTACCCTGGCTTCCACCCTTCCCCAACTTCTTACATTTCTTTTTCATTAAAACGAATGGGAAGCTGACCTGCTCCAAAATACTGCTTGTCACGAACTGCTGTCCTTCCAAGAAGGCCCCCGGGCTCCACAGGAGCTTCATGAGCTTTCTTAGAAAATTAAAATAATGGGGAGCTGCAATTCAGTGATTTGTGTGGAAATGTGCCCACTTCCCAGAAGCAGGATGAGGGTAGGGAATATCCTGCAGCAGAGGGGATAGAGAGAGTAGTCGGTTAACATTTTAGTGAATGGTGACTGTGTTTTGGCTCCATGGCAGCCATTTTGTGAAAGGCAAAGCCTCCAGACGCCATTTTGTAAGTGCTCACAATATGTTCAAAAAATGCCAGATGTGTCCACCAAGCCAAAAAGATTGAGGACTCCATGTTATCACACAAGCTTTCATTGATTTGAGTATACTTCCTGAGGTTTTGTCATATTATTTTGACCCCAAAGGTTAACATTATGGTATAGTAAACTTATTAGTTCTTAAAGTGCCAAAGATTTTTCTTTCTTGCTACAACAAATGCAGCGTTCTAGAAATAGTTTCTGTGATTGTGTTACTTTTGCATTTATTTAAAAGAATACACCTATTTGCATTTCACTGCCATTTTATCATTTCTTTTATAGCTTTTTACTCGCTTAGTTCTCCTTGAATGCATGTGTACTATTTATTTTATTTATAGACTGCCCAACTCCCAAATGACACTGGGTGGCTTACAGCTAAACACCAACTTATTAAAAGGAAAATATAGCAGACCAGAAGAGCAAAGTACAAAACCAAAACACATTAACACAAGAACAAAAATGTTTTTAATTTATTTGCTCTCTGGCTTATGCCCCATGCATCAGATGAGTCCATCTGACTTTACGTTGATATTGTTCTGTTAAAGTGCTGTAGAACATTGGGGTTCACACAACACATTAATCCAAATTGTGATTTGCTACCCTAACCAAATTATGACTAATTCAAAGCAAATTAAGAGTTTCTAATCTTAGTAGGTCACAAAGTAACCTAGAAACATTTGTTACTGCATTTTTGCATGTTATTTTGGTACAGCTACCATGGTCTGGGGAATGATACTAAGTCAGCAGGGCTGCATCAATTGGTGGAAATTTTCTGAACTTTTTTAAAGTTTGGAGCAATATTACTTATGTCCCTCCCCTGTATTAAGAGTTAGGCCAATTCTAAAGCTTAAAGGTTTATTCTGTTCTACCTCCCTCCCTCCCTCCTACTTTAACAAGTGTTGGTCTCTTTCTACAGTTCCTCATTTGTTGAACTACATCACTGCCTCTTCCTGTTCCAGCTCTTACACAATAACAGGCCCATTTTTACTTTTCTTTAAAAACAGACTTGATAAAATCTCATAACTGACACCTTTTTTTACATAACTTAAGGACTTAATTTTATAGCAATATCAATGAGTATTTTATGCATCTTTTCTCTCTTTTGTCATGCTTAGTTTACTATAAACACCATAATATACCTAGGGTTTTTTCTTCATGGTATAACCTCTATTTTATCTTCTTTTTTCCTGCCGATGTTGTAGTTTTCTGTATTTGTTATTAAAAATAATAATTTTTAAAAAGATTTGATCTCTACATGATGGCTAGCAAACAGGAAGATTTTAGAAATGTGTGTTGAGCAATTCTCCTCTGGTCTGTGTGGCATGAGGAACATGCAGGCAATTTCCTTTTGCTCTGGAAAAGGTCAAATTAGCATGTAGCCTGTTTGCTGCCCACTTGGCATGGGCAATTTGGCCTCAATGCACGTTGGCATTGAAAACCAGCTGAAAGGCTGAGCTGGCTACCTTTTGAAAACAGCTTTGGGCATCTCAGGGGAAGAAGCAGCAACTGCGAGATAAGTCAATTTCACTGCTGGACTCAGGAATAGCATCATATTTCCCTAGTACCCCTAGCAAAAACATTCTGCTGTTATGCTCAACATAGGTGTTGGGAGGAGGAAGAAGTCTGAAAACATCTGCTAGAAAACCTACTGACCACCTCCTAAAGCAATGTTCTGTCACCCATCCAAAATGAACTAAAACTGACTGGTTGTGCAAATAATTCTTCTCCTGAGGTCCATAATGCCATGAAAATAAGATTGCCAAGAAATAAATTCTTCATTTATAATTCCAAGTCCTTTTAAGAGGACTGCAAAGCTCAGAATTTTTTTTTTTCTAAAATATCCATTAAATGGGAAAGAATAAAGAAGGTACAGAACAAGTGTTGGAGGTGCTGAACAACTTCCATAATCTGCGGACAGCATGCCCAGGGATGATGGGAGCTGAGGTTCCACACATTTGGAGTACTGTACATCCAGTGAGACCTGATTTCCTGTAGAAAGCTCTCTTTTAAAACAAATTGATCCAGAAAAGAAAGTAGCCATTTCCTGTAGCTCAACCTTCGAGAGATTCTTGGAGATGTTTAAGCAGCTATCAATTCATCTCTAAATGAATTATTTTTGCATCTGCATTCAAAGATATAGCCAGATCCCTGCAATTCACTTGTGAATGTAGAAAAACAAAAAGTGAAAACATTGTTTTTGCATGAGTGGGCCGTGGATTGTAACCACTTGGCAGATGTTCAAGTGCATGCTAGATATTACAGTGCAGAAACAACATCCTTTCATATCTTAAGAGCAATTTTTGAAAGATGCCAGTTCTTGGTTAAGTGTCCCTCAACAGCTGTTTTCTCTCCCCAGGGGTAGTCTACATTTCACCTGCAGAAAGGCAGCTTGGACCCTTTAGCTTTGAGCCAGAAACAGTCATGAGGAAAGAGATGAAGATCCTCCCCCTTTTCTGCTCATGACCTCAAGTATCCTGGGCCCATTGTTCATGTTACAACACTTCATTTAAATCCAACTGGCACCCTATATTGTGTAAAGGTTTCATGCATCTAGCTTGGCCTTGAACAATTCTCAGATACTTTTTCCCACTAAAGACAATAGGAAAGTGCCATCAGGTGTATTCATCATAAGGGAGCCATTCAGCTGCAAGCCTGAAATAATTTACTGTGAGCCTCTATTGATTGTAATAGGATGACGCAAGTCATCTGGGGGTTGTCACCATAGAAACCCAAGTACCACAGACCTGGCCTTTAACACAGCTTGTTCTTATTGAGAGGCACAGCAGTGGCAATGCACAATACTGCTGAGTTTACACATCTCAATTGTTTATTTCAACCACAGCTTGTTGAATAAACTATAGTTAGCAGGCTAAGCCATAAAGCATGGTTTATAAATAGTAAAAGCTGGGTTCACATAATTTTATTAAATTTGTATGCCGCCCATCTCCCCCAAATTTAATAATGAATTAAGCCCAAAATAAACTAGCCACCTTACAGATTAGCCTGAAGTGTAAATCTGGCCATTGTCTCCTCTTGACTCATCCTCTCTTCATCAAGTTCAAGGTGGTCCTTGAGTGGGCACTGTCCCTTTATGTCTAGCCTTTGAAAGCAGGAGTGGGCAACCTGCCATCCTCCAGGTATGTCTGAATCCAGCTACCAAGAGGTGGAAGTTCAACAACCTCTGAAGGGCTACCTTTGTTGTACAGCAACTTTTATATAATTAATCTATTAAAAATCAGTAATATTTGTTTGAGGTAGATATGCTGCTGTTCTGGTAAAACATCCTAGGTTAGCTCATCATTTCATGATGCTGATCCAGTCTCTCTGAGCAAGTGTCCTCATTCACACAAGTCCCTGATGAACTTGATGTGCAGGGGTATGGCATGTACGCAGCAGATGTTGCACTGCACTAGTTGGGAAATTAGTTCACTGACAAATAGGTTATATGCATCTATTTTTTCATAAAATGAATCAGAAGCTTCAAGGTCACACATGCCCCCAATTATGTTTTGGGAAATTCTGGATCCCCCCCCTCCCCTTGTTGTTGTGAAAAATTGGTGACACATATAGCAAAAAACACATGAAAACTGTAGTACAAACCCTAAAGTAGATTTTATGCAATAATAACAACCCAGATACCTTCTCAGATCTAGGAGAAAACCCAGATCTTTCTGGGTTTCTGCCTCTGTATAGCATGGCTTTACATCATGACCTTGGTCACTATGACTCTAATTCTCCTCCCTCCCCAAGCATTAGATGTGGGACCCAACATCCCAAAGATTCTCATCTGTGTTAGAGCTTGAATTATGATCTGAAGGAAAAAAAAAATTTAGAATGGAACCTTCTGAAGCCATTTGCTTTTTAAAGCCTAATTAAACTGAGGATAACAATGGCTGTGTTCACATATAACACCACACCGTGATTTGGTTAGCCAGTTTATTGAATAAATCACAATTTGCTGGATTCACACATTATACTGCCAACTTACATTTGCCTTTTTTCTAAATTGGTGAGCTAATTTACATAATTATCAATAGATTGAAGCCATCTACCATTTTTTACTTTCTAATGATGTTTTGGAGTCTCTGTGGAGCCTAGAGACATTCTTAGAAATAAAAATAACGTGGGAGGCTGGTTCAATGCTTTGTAATATGCCACTTTCTTATTTTAAAATTAAAACAGCTTCTGATCTTTTTTGCACATTTTGCTGAACTATGATTTAATGGTTTATTGAATACAGTACAATTGGCTATGTTCACACAACTACAAGACATAACATAGGGTTCATAAGCCATAATATTTGGATATATACAGGCCAGACCCAAACAAACATTGTTTGCATGTTTTGTGAAACTGGCTCTTTAAGGCACATCAGGTAGGGAATCTGGTTAATGCCTGGGGAAATTTCTCTGGGCATAATTGATGCTCATACTTGTCATGTACAGATCTCACTTGTAAATAGAAAGATTAAGCTCCCAGTATAAACAGAGTAAAGACTTCCTGAAACTGATCTTTGAGATTTTATGATGGTATTCCATCTAAATACTAACCAGGTACAACCCTTTTCAGGAATAGCCAAAATCAGCTAAGTGCCATCACTTGCTGTAGAACTGTACCATTCAGGGTGAGCAAGCAGAAAAACATCAATAGAAGTAAGATTCCTTCTGGGTTTTGTAGATCAAGGGTGTCTGCAAGTTGTGGTAAAAAAAAAAAAAAAAGTCAAAATGGTGGCCACAATGGTGCAATAAATAATATTCAGGTGCTTTGATTGTACTGCTACAGCTGCCATTTTTACTCTTGACCACACCCTGCAGACACCTGTTGCAAATGTTAGGATGACAAGTGAGTCTTCTATAAAGTAGCTGTGAAAATTGGTTTAGGCAACTGCTTGGCTGGATAAATAATAAAAGAATATATCCCAGTTTGGATCACACTATTTATGTATATTTTTGATGCTTATAAAAAGTAATATCACAAGAACTGGGGAATTCTAAAAAACCCTTAAAATGGGGAAACATTTACTCATAAGATTAGCACAGAATGATTTGAATGGTATGAATCACATCTTCCCTTCAAATACTTACATTATGCTAGAGACTTGCATTAATCTAAAAAAAAAAAAAAAAAAGTTCAGCTCTAACTCACCTCTATAGTCATTTCCGTTGACTCCGCTTCATTTCTTATTTGTCTGCAAGTATTTGGTACACTTACATGGTAACAGCCAAAAAACAGTATGCAGATTCAGTATTATTGTCTGTGTATGTTCCTTGGTTACTAGCATTAACCACCAAGTTAATGAAATTAGAATATAGTTTTCAGCTAAGCAAGATGATTTCTTGAAATTTTAGGAATGGAACAAATTAAATCCATCAAAGGCTTTCTAAGGTCAGAAGTACAGAGAGCTAATGTTACCACATTGACTTAGACCTTTAATCTCAGGAATGTTCTTCACTAGTGAGAATGGGAATTATGCTGGTCACCAGGCAGCTATTTGAGCTATGGTGGGATCCTGAAACAAAAATGTATTTGCATGGTCCATTGTGTGTGTGTGTTCTCTCTATCCATGTGGTAGACAGAATTCTATTACAGCCTTCCACAACCTGCTTCGACCTGGGAAAATGGTTCAGGACTTTTAGATAAATACCCCTTTATCTGCAGCAAGCCCAGCACCTGATCTACAGCTGGGGAGGGCAGACAGTAAGCCTGTATCCCACCCTGTGGATCAGCTGTCTTGTTACCAATTTTTGACAGATAACTAAAGCCATGGATTTAGCTGTCTGTCAAAAGCCATCCGTTCAACATAGTGACATTGCTGTGATTACACCAGTTAGTGACGAAGCCAAAAGTTTGCAAAGATAGCTTCCCTTCAAAATCAGGACCACCATCCAACAGCAAGCCAGAACAGAGGCCATAGAGACAGGATAGGTTAGGACAATGCTGCTTTAGGTTTTTGCTGGCTCCAGAACCGGCGAGGAGCATTTTAACTGAACACGGGAAAAGGCTGTGGGTCAGTGTAGGCAGCTGGTGCCCTTTTGCCCTCTTCCCATTGTATAAAATCAGAAACCTTTTTGACTCTGTGCTAAGCACTGCACATATAGGCAGACATAGGAGGAGTATGGGTGGGGAGGAAGAAAGACCCCTGGCTGGTTGGAAGCATTTCTCCCCAGCAGCCCATGCACAAAGAAGAGAGGAGCAAGGTGATGGTAGCGGTGGCAACAGCTGGGAGATGAAATGCAGAATTAGAAAGCAGAAGTAAATTAATAACTATAGCGTACAGATATCAAGCACCCCACATGTTAGTGGAGCTTTTAAATTACAGATAGGCATGAAATTATCTCTTCCCTTTCCACCCTCCTCACCCCAGTAGGAATCTTACATCAGTGTAGCCGCTCTATGCATCTGATGAAATGTGCTGCAGCTCACAAAAGCTTTTGCCTTCTAATAAAATGTGTTAGTTGGAAAAGGTGCTACCAAACTCCTGATTTTTGCCCCACAGACTAACACAGCTTTCCTTCTAGAATTTCTTACTTCCTGTTTTTCTTCCCCCAAAATTGTTTGTTGTTTGTTAATGTTATGATCTTGATCATTGATAATACTGCTTAGAGTTGTTCAACTTGAAGATTCATAGAAAAGTAAGAGGCTGATTAATCAAGGTAAAGACTTGATTTATTAGGTAGCAAACTCAATTTATTTAGCTTGGTTCCTATTGACCTTTTGGCTCCATCTCTGTCCCACCAGTCCTACCAAATAAGGGGTAACATTCCTTGGCACTACAGTTCCAAGAATTGCCAGCCAGGATGGCCAGTGGCCATTTATGACCGGGAATTCTGAAAGCTGACTGTACCCAGGAAATGTAGGGACAGTAAGATGGAAGAGATGCTCTACTGGATAACTTGTAAGTAGTTTGGATGCTGTGTGGGTTTATTTTGTGACAGAGCAATATAAAAATTAAAAAACCCTACTGAATTGAATCATAAGCTGTTACCAAGTAAACTGCCTGCAATCCAAAGACCTGTTAATGAAGTTTTCCAGCAACTTTCCCTTCATTTTTGTTTTCAGGGACCTTAGGAAGGTGTTGGTTTTGCCAGGATTTGATGCAATCTCCCAAAGGATTACAACTCAAACTTAGTGACTTAAATACCTCTTAAAAAAGAAAACATTGGACTACAGTCAGGGCATCAGCAGAGGACAAGTGAAGACATGTGCATTGTGCCATCATAAGAGAAGTTAAATATTTCACATCATTTGCGTGATGATGCCATGATGTCACTGTGACTTGTTTCAAATGCTTATGTCTATAGTACAGAGCTACCAACAGCTCCCTGACTGGTCAATTTTGTTTTGACTACACAGCACAAACAATACCAAATATAGCTTAAAAGTAAATTAGCGATGAGATAACACAATTGCTTTGATGCAGTTATAGTAATAGGGCATTTTTGTACTTCAAATTGACAAAGTAGTGTGTGTATGGGGGTGGGAAAGGATTGTCCACAAAGCAGAAACCATCCTCTCTGCCTGAGTTCATAGGAATGAAATGGCAATTCCCCCTAAGTAGAGCTTTCCTGTTGGAATAGCTAAAACAAACATAGGCCATTTCCTCAGTGGTGATTTATAGCATATTCTAGCATCCCATTCTAGCAACTTTTTATATTTATATAAAATATATTTATATATTTATATTTATAGCATATAAATTACATTTATAGCATATAACCTTTTATATTTATATAAAATATAATATATTATATTTATATATTTATATTTATAGCATATTCTAGCATCCCATTCTAGCAACTTTAAAAACTATTGTCGTAGCAACATAAAAACTATTACACTGGCGTAGTGATGGTTGATCATGCTGTAAGATAATATAAATCACTAGTGAAGACATGGACACAATTTCCTCTGTGCCACACTACACATGGATAATGTCATCATTTGCGAGCAAATGCAAATCCATTGGAACGACTGGGACAATTTAGTGCATCTATTCTAAACCTAGACTAGATCCAACCATATGTTCCTAGATAAAAAAAAATTGGACATAACATCATGGTTTGGATCCCAAATAAGGATGCAATCCTATGCTTATATTCACTGGAAAATATCACCACCTGAATTAAACTGGACTTGCTTTTGAGTTATAAAATTGCATTTTAAACAAAGTGAGTTTTATTCTAATTAAAAACAATGAGGTTTTATGGCATAATTGATATCTTCAGTCCCATTTCAATGGGATCCACATTTACTAGGGATTGGAATTCACCCAACCTGTTACTCACAACTTAAGAACATGAAACATTAAACAATCTTTGACATCATTGTTGCTTACAGATCAAAATCAACTTCAGCAGAACAATTACTTATCAAGTTAGATAACTTTCCTGTCAGTATTTTTACATTTTACTTCATGTAGACATTTTAATATTCTGTTTCTGTTGTACTTCCTTTCACATCTTTTCAAACATCTCTCTTCCTCAGTGGTGTGATAAGAATAAATCCAGATTAAATTTGATACATGACAGTTGATTGCGAGTGACCAGTCAAGTCATATGCACATAATCTTGAGCTAAATATAATCATTTTGTGAGCACCATTATGCATTCAGAATACAGTATTTAGATCAACCTTTCCCAAAGTAGCATCCTCCAAGCTGGGTACTATAATGCCCAGAATTCTCAGCCAATGGACTAAAATTAATAGAAAATACAGTAATCTTAAAATACCTTCAAACCACCACTGTTTTCACTTCCTGATCCCTTAGTTTGAAGGTGATTTATGTTCACTTCTGGGAAGGACCCTCAGAGATCAGGATGGGCAGCTGAGCAACTTCAAAACACTGAGAACATGCATGGAACTTTTTGTACTTCAGATTGACAAAGCAGTGTGTGTCAGCTATCCAGCTATCCAGTAGTATTAGTACCCACCCCCAGCCCCCCAAAATCAGTAGCCTGCACTCTAAGGTACCAGATTCTGGAACAACAAATATCCTTCATCCCACTGCACCCACTTCATAAAAGCAAACAAAATAGATTGGTGTTACAACCCTAAATCCACATTTTAGTGTACGTGATATACTTTCATTTATCTGTAGGGGAAAAGAAATCTGAACAGTTGCTATCAGAAGTAGCTCTCTGGCTGCAATGCTCTTTCCTACTGCATTTAAAGTTCTTTTCAGGCTGGGAAAGGATAACAGCATTTTTGCAAATCAGATCATTTTTTCGCAAGACCTCTAACCATGGCTGCATATGGCTACTGCAACTGAAGAGGAAAAGATACATGTGAAACAAGGCCTGCAGATGCCAGGAACAGGATGAAGTTCAGAACCAGGTGGAATGAGGTAAATATTCCCTCCTAGGGGAAATGAACTGCTCACACGTTCTGCAGAGCTGGAACACTGTAAAAGATAAATCAGACTAGAAACTAGAGACCTATGACTTGGCTTTGTAGAAAGGAACATGGGTTCAAAATCAATTCTAAAATAGCACCAGGAGGCTGCGTGGAAGCGTCTTGACTCACTTTTATGTTTTCTTGGTGCAATTAAATTTTTTTCCTTCCCCTTAAATATTTAGAGAAACATTCATTGCTTCCATGGGATAAAGTCTTGTGTGTAGGTACAATTGTTGTTCCAAGATAAGTATGCAGACTTGGTGTAACGTTAAGGCCAATCTACTATATTTTGTGAGGTACTGCAAACACTAACTGGCTTCACCTGTCTGACATGCCAGTTTGCTTGATTTTGGCAGCCATTGCAGCTTATTTGACTAACCCTGGTTGAAACAAACCATAGCTTAGCACGTGCGGATCCAAGCACCACATCCTTCCCTTTCTGCAGCGCATGCAAAAACAACACTAGACTAGAAAACCACCTCGTGCACGAGATAAGACCGCAAAGTGGCCGTATGGAAGCGACTGATAATACGCGCACGTTAGAAGCGGGTCAACAAGGGGGAATTTGTGAAAAGGAAGGAAAGCGAAGGAGCGCCGATCGATTCCTCTTCCCTTCCCAACTTCAGAGCGAGGGAGCCAGGAGGCGACGTCTCTGCCCAGCTTTCGAGAAGCCTAGCGGCCATTCTGCTCTTCTCCCGCCTCCAAGCTGCCATTCCCGCTCCGAGCTTCCAATCCGCTTCCTCACATTTTCCCATCTCTTTCTCCCTGCGGGTCCCCCGGGAGCTCCTGCTCTGGGCTTGCCCTCGCCCCTAGTTTTCTCTCCCCCCCTTCTTCCGTGAGGGCCTCTTTCCGTCTTCGTAGCAACAGCTTAGAAAGCTCCGAGGGAGCGCTACCTCCCCGCCACCTCTCCCCCGCCGGACGTCGCTTCGGCGCCCGGCTGGCGAGGGTTCCCCGCGGGGAAGCCGCTCAGTCTGTGCAACAAAACAGACGGGTTTGGGGGGGCCCTTTTAGGCCTAACATGTTTATTCTCAGATCAGCTTCTGAGGTCCTCCGCCCACGTCAGCAGATGGATAGAGAGGATCGGCCCGAGACGGGAAACTTATAAACGCGCATGGGGTGGAAGAAAAAACTAAAACAACGGACGTATTTAACGACCCTAAGTCGTGGTAAAATACTTTGGTTACCGTTTCTGGTTTAAAATGTTGAGTCAACCAGTTAATACTGACTTTTGAATAAAGAGGCTGAGCTGAGTAGACCATAGTTAAGAGCAGAGCAACCAGAGTCTTGCTTCCAGAGTGTCTTTTGGATCGCCAAAATACTAGCTCTTTAGGTACCAAAGTGTGGCTTTTCTGGATTCCCACGCACGCCATCCACGAGTGGTGGATTTCCCCGTTACGCTACGCTAGGCTAAAAGAGGATCAGCTGCTTTGTACTTCAGCGTCTCGTGGGAATGCAGCCTCCCTGCCAGAGCAGCAGTTTCCTCTGATAATTACGGGAGGGCGGCCGTCCTGAGGGCTGCGCCTCCGCGGGCAACGCTCTGGAGGGTGGGACTCAGTTTAGTATAAGAGGCGCGCGCGGCGGGAGCAACTCCTCTCCAGCGCCGCCGTTCGCTCCAGAGGAGGCCCTCGACGTCGCCGCTGCTTCGCGACCGGCAAGCCCCTCGGATTTTAACCATGAGCACCCGGACATCCTCCTCTTACCGCCGCATGTTTGGCGGCGCCAGCCGGCCCGGCAGCAGCCGCTCTGTAACCACCAGCCGCTACTCGCTGGGTAGCTCCATCCGACCGAGCTCCGTGCGCCTGGTCTCCTCCTCCCCCGGCGGCATCTATGCCTCCAAAGCCGTGCGGGTGCGGAGCAGCCTTCCGCAGATGCGTATCGGCGGCGATGCCCTGGGGGTCGACTTCTCCCTGGCCGACGCCATTAACACGGAGTTCAAGGCGAACCGCACCAACGAGAAGGCCGAGCTGCAGGAGCTGAACGACCGCTTCGCCAACTACATCGACAAGGTGCGCTTCCTCGAGCAGCAGAACAAGATCCTGCTGGCCGAGCTCGAGCAGCTGAAGGGCAAAGGCACCTCGCGCCTGGCCGACATCTACGAGGAGGAGATGCGCGAGCTGCGCCGACAGGTGGACCAGCTCACGAACGACAAGGCGCGCGTGGAAGTGGAACGCGACAACCTGGCCGAGGACATTCTGCGCCTGCGCGAGAAGTAAGCGGCGGGGAAAGCGGGTCGGGTCCCGGAGGCGCGCTGAGCCGCGACGCGCTCGACGGGCCCCGTTTGGCTGCGTCGCGAAACAGTGAGCCCCAAAGAACCATGGTTTGGGAGCCACAACGGCCGGCTGCGTATAAGCTAGGATATCGAAGCACGTTGTGTGAATTCAGCCTCGAGAGCCGACTGGGTTTCACGAGAGGGGCTGCATCCCGTGGCCGTCGAAACCGACTAGCTGGGGACTTTCTTTCCGTTAGACTAAAACTATCCGTTAATGGCTGCTCGCTTGCCAGAGAAGGGCACGTATTCTTGGGTGGAGTGCCACGCCCTGCCGAGCAGATAATGGGTGTGTCCACTGGCGGTAGCAATCGGACTGCAAGTTAATTGAGAACGGGGGGGGGGAGGGCGAAACAGCCGCCTTTTCTCAGTATCTCCCAACTAACTTGGGCGTTGTGTATTCCTTTTTAATGCATAAACTTGAAGATTGCAGAGGGCAAACACCAGTTTAAGAGACATTTCATTTCTGGATTGGAGATCCTGTATGTAGGTTCTTTTTAATAAAAGCAGAAAGGTACAGCTATATCTAAATCTGTGCAAATAAAACAGTAAGTGGATTTCTTAGTTTTCAAGAAGTTGTAGCTGTAGTTAAGCATGAGGTGTTTTCAGTTCTCCCCTAAAGCCAGTGTGTTAGGTCTGGTTAATTACTTAATTCCAAAGTTTGGTTTCTTTAATCACTCTAAAAGCTTGTGAGTATTTCAGAATTAGTTCTTTATGCTCTCACTAGGGCTGTTGGAAATTCTAAGTATGATAAACTGCATGGAAAAGTTGACAGACTTCCAGAATGAAGCTTGTGGTTTTTTTAAAAAAAAATTGGAAGCACAATAAACCTCTTTGTCCAGAAGAATTCACTAGGCAATCGTCTTCCCACGGTCTG
The DNA here is from genome assembly GCF_059951505.1 of Python bivittatus. Lineage (NCBI taxonomy): Eukaryota > Metazoa > Chordata > Lepidosauria > Squamata > Pythonidae > Python > Python bivittatus. The sequence goes on along the minus strand of NW_028277088.1, from coordinate 19,997,500 downwards.
CAGCACAGAAACAAATGATAGCGGGGTTTTCTTTACTTTGATGCTTTGTAGCATGGATAGGCAACATTTGGGCGGCTGAGTTCACACTTAACATTTACTGAAGAGGAGAGATGAAATTCTCAATGGGTGGTGCTACATCATGTATCTGGCCAGATCTGGGATTTATTTTTTTCTCCAATTTTTTTGAGGGGGGTATTTTTTTTTTGGTTAATTCTAGGAATTAGTTTGTTTTCAAATTTCCTTCCTCAAATTTTTCACCAGCCCCAACATATTGGAGGGTAACAAGGAAAGCTGTGATATAATTGGACAGTAGTAGATGAAAAGGCTTCAGCAACTATAAAATGAAATAAAGCTTAGGGGTTTGTAAGTTGCCCATCCCTGATTATATACCGTAGTTAACTGTTTAGTGGTTTAGTAGAGTGTGGTTTACTAAACCTTGCACTGATGTGGTTTAAGTATAAGTCCCATCCAGCTCAGAGGGATTTGCTGTAATACATTTACGTAATTTGCAGTTGATTGCTGCTTTTGTGTCTGCTTAAGAGTAAGCCCTTCAGAATTCAGGTAAACTTGCACTAAATCATGCTATTCTTCTCTGCCTGTTGATATTTCAGTTTGTGCTGGTACTGGAGAACCAAATTCTGGCTTCATTGGTACCAGAATTATAAGACTTAGACCAGAGTACTGGGTTGGTGAAAAGATGCAACTTTGGGAAAAAACTTGAATTTTAGCAAATTGAATTTGTGGGATTAGGCAAACTGTCCAAAATGAGGATCAGCAGTTTTGCTAATTTGGTTGAATGAAACAATATTTTTGGCAGGGCTTCTGACAGGGATATTGGTGGATTACATAGTGCTGTTCAAGCAGTTTCACTTCAAGGTTGGTCACACCACAATGAAAAAGGATCCATAGCAAAGATGGAACCAGATACTTTTCTTGGAAGTTCTGTTCTCGCTTTGTGCTTTTTCTTTCTCTCTTGGGTGTGGCTGCCTATTAGGTCTAATCTTTTTGTGATTGACTTTTTGAACATCTTTGAATTATATCTTTATTTTTTCAGACTTCAGGATGAGATACTTCAGAGAGAAGAAGCTGAGAACACCCTACAGTCTTTCAGGCAGGTTAGTATTAGTCACTTTCCTTGGAGAAGTAACTTTAAAGCCATCTAGTGGCTAAAAAAGCTGTGGGCAAGCAACTTCCTGGTACAAACCATGAATGCCTAAAGAGGAGCCTTGCTATTGTTTGATCAGAACACATTTTGTGTTGCTTCTAATGAGTCTACATTTTGAGTATTGATACACTAATAATTTTATTAGAATGTTGGTTTATCCATTGAGAGGCCTATCTTCTAATCCAGAAATTCTGTGTTACGCATCAGCCGGACAGCTATTTCTGTGAAAACTGCAAGAGAAAGATAATGCCCTTTGATTTCTCCTCTCCAATAATTGGGATTGAGGCCTACTACCTTTAATTCTGGAAGTAACATACAGGGCTGGAAATTATATGTTATACTACATATTGATTTATGTGCCATAAAGATACACTTTTGTGTACGCAGGAAGGGCAGCTTTTCATAAGATACTGTCTGTTACTATCTGACAGAGGTGTAATGTTTTTCTTGTACTGGGCTGGATCCAAGCTTAGTCATAATTAGAGAAAACCCACTAAAATCAGTGGGGCAAGTAATGGCTTTGACAAAATCTGGGCCCAACTTAATGTCTTGCATATCTTAGTAACCCTGAGAGTCAGGGTTTGCTTCTTGCTAATAAATAACCAGCTTGTGACCACGTAGCTGAGATTTTCACTGCAGAGGATTCAAAATTATCCCTTTGACCATTACTTTCTATCTGACTTTCTGATCTGAGCTTAGATTAACTTGAGAACACATTAAAGCTTCAGAATTGTCCACTGAGATGTTTCTAGAGCCAAGATTTTAGAAAAATTCTGTCAAAGTTTTGCCTGCTACACAAGAAGTTCTATGGAATCTATTCCGCCGCCCCCCCTCCAATTTGGTAAGGGTGAAAGGGGACCATCTGTTCTCTCTGCTGAAAGGTATTAATAGTTTCTATGGGATTCAGTCTGGAATGTGGAGGCCTATGTTTCAGCCAGTGTGGTGGCCACAGATTGAAATAACAGAAGCTTTTGTATTCTGGGGTGCTTCTAACCAAAGGCTGCATTCTTACTGAATGTGTCATGATGCAAGCCTATTTTAAGAACCCACAATTAAAGTATTGGTCACTTTATCTATTACAGTTTCTGAGTAGGCTCTGAACAAGGTTTTTTAACTGCTGGCCTGAGTACTAGCCCAAAGCCACTTTTTTTTTTTCTTTAGAAAGATGTTAATTTAGGGTTGAACCTTCAACAGTTCATATAGTTTCCTTTCCCACAAGACACAGGGGAGGGATGAAAAGGCACCAAAGCTGTTGTTCATTCATCTGAAATGAACTTTCTTAAAAGTGTGAAGGAAAAAGTGCTGAATCTGAATGTTAATTTACATATAATCATCTTTGCCCATCATTTAGTTTAGCTTTTTAAACAGGCTGCCATTTAGCTTAAATTAAAAAAAAAAATCACTAAGAAATTTTCAATTGCCAGACCCCAGGGCTCTTTTCTCCTAAAGAATTTAAAAGAACTAGCATGTAAGGTTTTTTTTATTTAGTAGGCTGTGTTTTTGTTTATTTAACTAGCAAAGATAGGCTAGCTTTTGCCTGTTCTAATATTTTTTTTCCATTTTTGAGCCAAGTAATCAGTTGATGGAAAAGACTCTAGTCATGTATGCTAGGAATTGACAGCGCTGAACTCAGGTGTCAGTGGCACTCCTACATGACATTTGGGGAAGCCCAAATTAAATATTTAAGTTTGCCAAACACTCCCAAGATTTGGGTGTTCCTACATAAGATGATTGGTGGTTTAATACACTTACTGCCTTCCCAACCCCTAAAAAATAAAGATAAGTCCAGTTTTACCCCTGCGTTCCTCTTGTAATCCTTTTGAGGACCCAAAATAATGAAAAATCAAAAGTGGGAGTTCAACTGAAAACAATCATGCTTTAATTTTTAAATATTTTTATGAATATTATCCAAGACTGAAATCATATATACACAGACATCTTGTAGAAGCCTTGATGACATCCCACATTATGTCATCACACAAATGGTATGACTGACACACATTCTGTAATGCATGTTGTTTGTGTGGTCACTTCATATTATACCTCTGCAGCGTGCTTATATTGATACACCGGGTTGGCAACCAGAGGTTCAAGGCCTCATGCTATTAAACCCCATTTGATCTTTTTTTTTTTTTTTTTTATCCTAAACTCCTCAAATCTTGGGGCTGGGGAAACATTCCTGATTTTGCCCATGTGTGTGGCGCACACACCTAATACTGGAAGCATCTTGCAGCAACCCCATATTTGTCACCCTTGGCTATTCATGTAGGATTCCAAGACCTTTTTTTGTTTTTTGCTGACTTTTAGGAGTAATTAAATACTATGTGAGGGCAAGGAATGAACTTAAAAGAAATGGGTGGGGTATAAGGAAAATCTAGCTTTTGCTCTAGACATGTTCACACTGTGTAGACTGCATCCTCAATCTGGCTTCCTCAAATAAAAGCAAAAGTATCTTAGAATTCTCTTTAGCAAGATTTACTGAGATGAACAGGACAGGGCTACAAGAATTTCAGGGATTGAACTATTTCCTATTTAGAAACCATTTATCCCCTTCCTGAGACTCAGTTGGAAGGTGGGGCTTTTCACTAATAACAGAATCTTGCAGCTGGTTGTTTACAAATTGGTTCCTGAATCTTTCATCAGTCTGAGAACGTTACATCTTCTTCCCTTGTCCTGTCCATATCTAGCTCTGGTCATATTCCACAAGAACTGTATGAAGTCCACAATACCCAAAAGCTTTTAGTCCCAAACTCTGTGATTACTTGAGTGTAAGCCCCACTAAACTTTATGGAATTTATTTTTGAATACATGGATGTAAGCTTGCATGGTGACTTGCTTCTTGGAATGCTTTAAAGCTGTACAAGTTTCAGGAACTGATTTATTTGTGAACTGACAGATTTGCATATCTCGAGGAGAACAATCTAAAGTAGCCCTTTAGCCACCAAAATTGTATCTGTCACTCTAAGATAGAAAACAGAATCTGTGTGTGCGTCCAGTTAATTCAGCTAACCTAATTACATCTCCATGCACAAATGAAGTGGCCACTAATCTTTGGGATTTATAATTTAGTGTTAGCTCAAAATTTGACTATGATTTCCTAATTAGGTCCTAATTAAAGGGACAGCATGATTGGATTCACCCACTGGCAAGCTATGGTTTATTTAACCATTATTAAACTTGGGCTATCTCAGCTGAAATCATGAGAGACCTGTCCCGTTAATTTTCTGGATTTGGAACCCCAAATTTCATGACTCTTCCTGGTGCCTGAAAAGATTGCTAGCTTCTGACTTAATATAAACTTAGATAACGTCTTTTTTCATTTGTGTTATGATCCACTGTTTTGTGTCTGTTTCCAGTTGCTGCTTTGTTTCATACCTTTTCCCATCATTATGCTACAATGACAAAAGAAAGCCTCACTCTGTTACACATGGCCTGCTTTGCAGTAGAGAGATTCTCTTCTCTGTATCATAGGCCTAATGCAGCTTTTCTCAATCTTGGTGGCTTTAAGATGCATGGACTTCAACGCCCAGGAATTCTGGGCGTTGAAGTCCACACATCTTAAAGCCACCAAGGTTGAGAAACACTGGCCTAATGGTAGTAATCATGTCAGCTTGCAAAATACCTTTTCAGTATGGCAGCATTTGTAGATACTTCCTTAGCTGAATATGGGCAGCAATTCTTTGTGGGACCACAGTTGTCTCAAAGCTCTCCTGCTTTGAGAGCTGAAGGAGCGTGGTGGGGAGGCAATGAAGTCCTTGGCAGATTTCTCCATTTTGTTCAGAATGTTCGGTGGGGAGGGCTAGTGAAACATTGCATTAAACTCATTGTGGGCTTAGTTTCACATTTGTTTCACTGGTGGATGGGTTTTGGTTTGGTTTTTTTTAGTGGAAATCTGTTCCATCATAATTTAGCATTTTGTAGCTGAAGATCAACTGCACAGTCTTGGGGCTGCCTGCTGTTTGCCTTCTTTGCCTTACTAATTACTAAGGAAAGGCGTGGGCACCGAGTAGGATTGAATGCATTTAACCATAACCAGATGACTTTCAATCCAGCTTGAAAGTCATCTGGATATTGTTAAATGTATTCAGTGAATACTGGGCTAGAAAAAAGACTTTGAAAAGGATGTGAAGTCATACTCTTGGCTTACACTTGCCTTGCTCAAGCTTAGATTTCTGAATTTGTATGCTTAGTTTAATTGCTTTGTGAAAAGGTCCAGTAATTCTGCACAGAGCGTAGGAGAACAAAGTGTACTGATACAAATTCTAATTTTTCCATACACTGCCAGATACACCGTGCTTCAGTTTGGGTTGTAGCATTTTTTCCCTCATTTTGGATGTTTCTCTGTTTGCCTGGAAACATATCTTTAATGAAAACAACATTGCTTGCAGATGCAGCATTTTTGCTACCATGAATGGAATGTGGAGCAAAATTCACGGTCATTAATCAGAAATGGAAGAGTGCCTTCTGTTACAGAAATCTGCTAAGTTTGTATAACCCTTAGAGGAGTCCCCCACCCCCATATCCTTCAACAACACTGTGTCTGTTGAGCTGGTATGTGGTCAAGGGGCTTCTTAGTAGCTTCTTTCAGTCTTTGAAACTCTCTGCCAAGGAAGGCCAGGACAGTTTGTTCATCTGTTTCACTGGTGAGCAAAGACATTTTATTGTGCTTGGCTTTTAAGCTGACTTCGCTGAAGTAGGTCCTAACTATTGCATGATCTTTCTTTTTGTGTTTTCTTTTATGCTTGAACTATATACATTTTGTATTCAGTTTATATTTTATTATGTCTTGAGTACTGTTCTTAGAGGAAAGGTAGGGTGTAGATTTTGAGAAATAGTTTGTCATGTTATCTGCTCCTGGCTGTTAGTTGCCTTAATGCAATCTTTGGTCCTCCAGATGTTATTCAGCTGTAACTCCCAGTGACCTTCAAATCGCTATATTGGTTGGTGCTGCTGGGGACTGTAGTTCTGAAAGACTGCAGGTTCCCCAACTTATAGTAGCCTAATAGGCACAGTGTCCCATTTGCTTACAGGTAGTCCTCATTTAGCTATTGCCTCATTTAGCAACCGTTTGTAGTAACAACAGTGATGAAAAAGTAAACAGTCCTCACGTTTACAACCTTTGCAGGTCTGTAAAGCAAAGGAAAGCTGAAATAAGATCATAAGCACAGTTGCAGTTTCACTTAGTGACTACTTCGCTTAACAACCAATTGCTGGTCTGAATTGTGGTCACTAAATGAGGACTTCCTATACACTGTATACATATTGTAGTCAAATGAAATGCAAGCCTTGCTCAGGATTCACTGACAGTGATGTTTTTTTTTAAAGACATGGCAACTTCATACTCTCATCCTGTCCCATGTTTTAATATTTTTTTTAAAAAGTGAAGATGCTGAATGGTATTATCAATTCCAACTCGTGCAAACCTGGAACATGTTAATTACAATAAATTAGATTTATTTTTTCTTCCCTCAGGATGTTGACAATGCCTCCTTGGCCCGTCTGGATCTTGAACGCAAAGTTGAATCCCTGCAAGAAGAAACTGTCTTCTTGAAGAAACTTCATGATGAGGTACATCATTTTGAATACAGATATCTGGACAAAGAATCATCTTGGTAAATGTTCACTTACCAGTATTTGTTCATCTCTGAAGGAAATCCGTGAGCTGCAAGCCCAAATCCAGGATCAACATGTCCAGATTGACATGGATGTTGCCAAGCCTGATCTCACCGCAGCCCTGCGTGATGTGCGTCAGCAGTACGAAAGTGTTGCTACAAAGAACCTTCAGGAAGCTGAGGAGTGGTACAAATCCAAAGTAAGTAAAGTGTTTTCAGTAACATTTTAAGGAGAAAAAAGTAAATTTGTAGTTCAGCAACTCAAAGTTTGAACTTCTATCTTGTTGACTGACTCAAGGTGGAACAATTGTATGTGTGTGTGCATGCACACATGCACCCTTTAATGCACATTCTGGAATACTCTGAACCTACGTTTGGACTTAATAACATTTCAGAAATAATTATGCCCATTAAAGGTGGCCTGTATATATTTAAAATATGCCCTATTCTTTATTTTTGAATGCTAATATTTGCATGCTTGTCATTTAGAAAACAATACCCTGCATTTTCTGCTTTTAGAAAAGAACCTTGGCAACGCATGCATTTTTCAGTTAATTAAGTAATAGGATAGTTCAGTATTTGCCTACTCAAAAGTAGATCCTGTTAAATTCAGTGGGGCTTACTCAAAGATAAGCATGTGCAGCTTAAATTTGCCCTGACATTATTAGCAGCCAGATTTTTCTGTATGAAACTCAAATATATTTATCACTCATCAGAGTCACTGGTCTGAGATGGGCGGCTATATAAATTGAATGAATGAATGAGGGATTAAAAGTGGTCCATAAATATTCTTAAATAATTCAACTCAACTTATTGGTTATCACTAATCTAAATTATTCCTTGTATCTTCTGTCCTGAAGATTCCTTCTGCACTGTTGCTAAAAAGTGTTGGAGAATCAGTGAGGGGTTTGGTTTTGTTGTTAAAAAGCTGGTGAAATCCTGTAGGGATTACTTTTGCCTTGTAAACAGAAGCTCTGCAAATAACATGAACAGGAGTTAAGACTGTAATCTTCCAAAGCAAGCTAATTAAAACATGGAGTTTTTTTAATATGCAAGTTTCAATGAATCTCAATAATGCACAGCTGGCCCACCAGAAGTGACTTAAGTAAGGTATGAATTTGTCACTGGATTCTGCTGATTTAGCACTAATATTAAATATTTGTACTAGCTTTTGCTAAAGGAGAAGGGCTGCATTCAGCCTTTTGTGTCCTCCTAAGGGCCGTGCTGAAAAAAGTAGGAGCAACTAGAAAAAGTAGTGGATCCAAAAGGAGAAGAAGGCAGGGCCAAAGCAAAATTGGACACATTATTATTTGATAAATTGAATAATGGAAAATAATATACATTGCCAATTCAAAAGGAAATCATGCATGCCTTATAGCAGGCAGGACAGTACCTTCCCATGAGTACCATGGCCACTCTGGCCTGGTATACCATATATACTCGTGGACATCTGCAGATAAGCCAACTCTTGAAATTTTTGTATGTTTTAATTTTCGCAATTGGCTTATCCACAGGTGGCACGTTTTTCATTGAATTTTGGTTAAAAATTTGAGGGTCGGCTTATCTCCAGTATTTACCTGAAAGTATATATGGGTATTTAAAAAAAAAAAAAACCATATATACTTGCGGATACAGGTAGTCCTCGTTTATTCATTTAACGACAGTTCAAAGTTTCAGTGGCCTTAGGAAAAGTGCTTTATGACCTGTACTCGCACTTACAACCATCACAAACCATCACACCACCACCCATGCAGTCACATCACCGTGATTTGTGACCTTTTTTACGATGGTCGTTAAACAAATCACGTAGTTAAGTGACTTCTGGCAAAAAAAGTCCATTGGAGAAACGATTCGCTTAATGACCACATGATTTGCTTAATGATTGTCGTAAAAATGGTTGTAAAATCGGAGTCCAGTCACATGGTGACTTGCCTAACAACCACCCTACTTAACAGCCAGTTTTCCAGTCCCTATTGTAGTTAAGCGAGGATTATCTGCATGCCCATCTGACCCAATTTTTGGGGTGTATTTTTGAACCTAAAATCCTTGACTTATCCATGAGTACATATAGTATATTTTTTTTCTTTAAGACTGGAAATAAACTGTTCCAATCCAGCTGATTAGATTGTAAACAAACATTCAGAGGATTTTGTCATTCAAGTAGAGCATTTGAAAAGAAGATAAATGGATCTGTTCCTAAATAATTCCAAAGTTTCGCTTTAGATAATTTTGTATACTGTGTATTATTTGCCAGCTCTAACATGCATAAAAGGCTGGTTGAGATCATCATCATCATGTTAAACCATTACTTGTTTTGTTCAGTTATCTGGATCCACATGGTAAGCCAGACCAGACCAGCTACAAAATAGCACAGTACAGTGTGTGAACCCGGCCAACTAATTGAATAAACTATGATAAGACAAATTAATGTGAACCCAGTTACTGTTCACAGGCAGTTGGTCACTCGAATTCATTGTTGCAATGATGATAGCAAACCGCACCTCCAAATTTTGAAAGTAAACGAAATGTCTCAGGTCCTCATACAACCCAAACCAATTACAATCTTCTCATGGAATGCAGGTTGGATCAAAGGAAGGGTGTTTTTTATTCAAGCACGTTTACAGTTGCTAACCTAGTATGGTGATGTTAGTTTGCAGATCTGTCTGAAGCAGCCAGCAGGAACAATGATGCCCTGCGCCAGGCTAAACAAGAAGCTAACGAGTACCGCAGGCAGATTCAGTCTCTCACCTGTGAAGTGGATGCCCTTAAAGGAACTGTAAGTGAGAGACACAGCAAGAAAGTGATGGCTTTTGTTGACCTTCAGGGTTTGTCTTTTGTTACTGTTTATTATAAGTTAAAACCCAGCTATATTGTTCGACTAATGGGCCAGCCTGCCAAGCAAAATAACAGCTGAATCATTTATGAAATAGTTTTTTTAAAGGTTGACTTGTGTTACAGTAGAGAAAAGGAAATGGGTTGAAGGGACTTTTTTAACCTAAAAAATCAGGAAGAGAGGAGAATTTGCCAGTTTTTTGTCAGGGGCATAGCTCCAGCGTTAACTTCAATTGTGTGCTATGTGACTGATAGTTGTGGTTGAATACATCAGGACATGTTTTCAAAAATCATTTCAGAGTGAGTCTTTGGAACGCCAGATGCGTGAGATGGAGGATAACTTTGGGGTTGAAGCTTCCAACTACCAAGACAGCATTGCCCGGCTTCAGGAGGAAATTCAGAACATGAAAGAAGAAATGGCTCGCCATCTCCGCGAGTACCAAGATCTGTTAAATGTAAAGATGGCTCTTGATATTGAAATTGCCACTTACAGGAAACTGCTGGAGGGAGAGGAGAGCAGGTACAAAATGCATTGGCTGAATTTGGGGCAGGCTGGTGTCAGTACAATCATACATAGCTTCATCTCAATCTGAATTTTGTCCGTTTTTCTTTTTTTATAGAATTTGCGTGCCAATTCCAACTTTTGCTTCCCTGAATCTGAGAGGTAAGTAGCTAATGGCTGTTTCAAGAAATGCAACTTCTTTCGGCTTTCACTTAGCATTGGGAGGTCTCATTTTGGCATCTGATCAAGAGAAATAGCTTAGGCTTCACAGGTTAGTGTGCCCCAAATCATGCCCACCTGATTTTTTTTGAAGAGACAAGTGCGGTTAAAATGCCTACATGGGTGGCATATGGCATAAATGGTCAGAACGCTTACTTGCTTTAGTTTCTTCCTCTCTTGATTCTTATTAGTAGTTAAAACACTAATGGTCTGGTAGTTACACAGAAGTTGCCAGCTAGTGGACTTCAGATATTTTGGACCACAGCTTACTCAGTGCCTTAGCAGTGACCAGGGCTGAAGCTGATGGGAACTGAAGTACAAAATCCTTATAATTTACCAGGTTGCCCTTTCTCAAGGTTTTCTTGCCTTTCTTGAGCCTCGTCCCTAAAAACAGCATTACTACTGTTTGAACTCACATATGTTGGAAATTGCATGCTGGAGGTTGTAATCCATAGTATGTCTTTGCATCTACAGAAACAAATCTTGAGTCTATCCCGGTGGATACCCACTCAAAGAGAACACTCCTAATCAAGACTGTTGAAACTAGAGATGGCCAAGTGAGTGCTCTTAACCTTAATTAGTAGATAAAGAGAAGGAAATGTTTATATGAGCTATTTGTTTAGTCATACATTTATGCAGCTTTGCAGGATTGGCCTGAGTCATTTGATGGCTGAGGCAATGGTTAAGATGACACCTATTCTCATCCAAGGTGCAAAAGCCTGTTGAATTCTAGCCCAATTTAGACAAGCATATTCACACTAAAAAGTGACAGGTCCATTTGGGCAGCATAGAACAGTTTGGTACTTTTCTGTCCCCTCGCTCTGCTTAATGATTGGGTTGACCATGCGGCTTTGGAAGCAGAATTAAAACATGTTTTCATACCTTGGCTACTGCCATTTGCCAGTGCAGATTCCCTGTAATTTTCTCTGCCCATCTGCAATTGGATGAAGGCCAGTCCAGGCAAGATCCAGATGAGAGCATCTTTCTAGACACCATCTGTTTGGGTTGAGGAACAATGCTGAGCTTGCCTCTGGTAACATAGCCAAAGCTGGAGCCTATGCTAAGTTGACTCTGATTTAATCCTACTTGAAAACAGATTCTTTGCTCTCATCAATGGGAAATTAATCCTTACTGATGTTTGTTCCCATCAATTTCTGTGGCCCTTCTCAGACTAGATTTGGATCCAGGTTAATGTTAGGGTAAAACTGTTGATAGTATCAACTAAATGGAAATTTACTACCCACAAAAAAAGCATAGATGCCTAGAATAGTAAATGCAGTTTAGGTGTTTGCTATCTCTAAACTGAGAATTAACATTTTTGTTAAAAAAAAAAAAAAAGGGGGATGTTTCTGAGGCAGTGTGGACATCATACTGTGGTTGTATGCCTAGAACGTAATTCTGTAAACAAAGAATACAAGCTAATAAAAACAAGGAATCCAAACTATAAACCATTAAAGCTCTGTTCAGTGGATTTATTCAATGGCTGGATCAGTTCAAAGCATTGCCTATAATGTGGAGAAATTCCACACTGGTTTCTGTGCATGAGTGAGATAGCAGTGCCAAGGACAGCTTCTGGTAGAGCAACTAACACAGATTAAGTTGAAGGATGTGATGACAGAAGCTCGGTTATCTCTAAAGTGTAAAGTTTCAATGCATGTAACTCTTCTAGTTTTGACTTAGAAGGAAAAGCCTGGGCGAATGGTCCAAAGAGAAAGCTGTGGGAAGTTGGCATACTTTTGAGATCCCTGGTAGGGGTACTGCAAAGGGCAGTAGGGATCACTGAATTAAATGTTCTGCTTGCTTTCAATGCAGAAGGTGTAAATGGCAGATCATTTAATGATTTGCAGTAGATTAACTGAACTTGGTTTAACAGTAACAGCAATGACATGACTTGTCCTGAATCATATGGCTGAAGTGAAGAAAGTTTGGCATAACCAGGACCATATTTGTGTGGGAGCATTATCAGCTTGCTTGATGTTCAAAATTTCTGGGCTCAGCATTCAGTAATGCTAAGTGTGGCCCTTTCATACTAGGCTTCTAGAACTGCAGCACATTGGATTTGCTTCCAGAAGACACAGAGGCATGCAAATAGAGCATGTGTTGCCAACTCTTGTAAAACACTGCATCTTTCCTGGGATCATGACCCACAATCCCAAGAAAAGCCATTGCAAACTCAGTGACTCCCTGCCCCCCATCCATCATGCTTTGAACCACTGACCTCGTGGGCTACGGATGGAGAGGTTCATATTAGTTTTCTCAGCATCAGTTCAAATGTAGAAAATGCTTAAAAACAAAAGAAGAAAGCCCTTAAAGTCACCAGTGAAATGTTTAGCAGCCAAGTCCACTGACAGTGAGTTACCATTCTAATACTTGATGTAATTTGTCTTAATAGGTAATCAATGAAACTTCTCATCATGATGACCTGGAATGAAGAGTGAGAGTAACACATCTGGTGCAGAAACAAAAGGATCTTTTACCAGCAACACTAAAAAAAAAACAGCTTTCAAGTAGTGGTGTGCAAAATGTTTCAAGTTTGAAACACCCCCTTTAGGATAGGGCCACTTTGATTTTGGGACACTTCCATGATGCTCAAAACAGCATCAGAACACTTCCAGTAAGGTAGTTTCAAACTTAAGGCAGGGCTTTTCAAGTTTGAAACAGTTTGCACGCTTACAGTTTCAAGTGCCTTTCTACATGTTTTTTCCAAGAGCGCAAGATGGTTACAGTAGAAAAAATAGATCTTAGATCTTGAGAATTGATTCTTTCTTGATGGATTAGGAGGGCTACAGAAAAGAGGGCTTAGTTGAGACAACTATCTTATGCTGCAGTACTGTTTTTTAAGTTTCTGTATTCAATTAAATTACTTTTTTCAGCACAGTATGCGTAACTCTTATTGCTTCAATAAACATTTTGGAAATGGCTAATTTGTTAATTTGTTTCCATTTTGGCAGGAGCAAGAAATGTATTTATCATGGGGTTCAATATAAGTGTGCAGATCAGCTGGGAAAACTTGGACCTTTGTTTAAATGAGGATTATACAATAAATATATGTGCATTTTGAGGAGATTATGGGGGGAAATAAATTTGTAGGGTGTTTGTCTTAGTGCCTTCAAGTCAGTGTTGACTCCTGGTGACTTCCTGGACAAGTCCCTGGAGTTTTCTTGGCAAGGTTTTTCAGAGGTGGTTTGCCCTTGCCTCCTTTGTAGGGCTGAGAGAGAATGACTGGCCCAAGTTCACCCAGCTGGCTTCATGCCTAAGGTGGGATTGGAACTCAGGGTCTCCAGGATTCTAGCCTGATGCCATAACCACTACCCCAAACTGTCTCTGCCAAGGTTATTTAACAAGGAATTACTATACAACAAGGGGTGGATTGTGTTTTCCTAACAGCAAAAATTTATTGAGAGGAAAGGGTTTTCCTTCCCCAGACTAAAACGGTGACTCTTGAATTTGGAGACGTTTTCCTATTTTTTTTAATAGATGGCATTTTTAGAAGTTTATTTTCCCTCTCCAGTGTAGTTTCAAAATTTGATTCTGTTACACTTCCCATAATTGTTGGGCTGCAAAAAGGACAGAATACTTTTCCCCCCTTGCAACAGCACTGATCGTAGTATCTTAGTTAGCCTGAGGCTCTACCTCTCTCCAAAATGCTGAAGCAGCAGCAGCAGCATCTTGACTGCCAAGGGGCCAGGGAGATAAAATTTGTATGCTTCTGCCATAGAGGTGAGTTCCCATGTTCTTTGCAATGCAGCGGCAACTTTATAATGATACTGGATTGGGTTTGGAAGAAACTACAGAGATTTATCTTGGTAGCATGTAAGATGTAACCAGCTCTGTAAAGCTAAGCAGGATTGGACCTGGTTAGTATTTGGATGGGAGTATTGTAAAATTGCCCAAGTAAATAAAAAAGGGGGCAATGGCAAACCACTTGCGCATTCTTGCTGAGAAAACTGGTCGCCGGAAATGGAGTTTGTCATGAAAATTTTATATTTTCTTCAATATTTAAGGTGGCCCGCTTTAGTTCCCACACACTATTTTCAGCTTTGCATAAAAAGATACTGATTACCTTTGCAAACATGTCAGTTCACCTGTACTGATTTGATAGGAACAAGCAAAGGAGAATCACAGTGGTGTGTGTACGCACGCACATGCACTAGCAGATGAATTTGTTCTTGCAGCTAAGCTTTTGTTTTCCTTACAGCTGCTTTGTCTGCAAAGCATAGATTAGTCCCCCTGATAATTGTGGTGCCTCCCTGACTGGAGACTTGATGTTTACTGGCCTTTTTACCCTCCCTGCAGCTTTTTATACTGTGGGGACCATATAGCCAAAGTTAAGCCTGCCATCGTGATTGTACTATAATCTTTGTTAGATGGCCTTGGCATCCCATGCAGGAAGCATACTTCCATAGCACCCTGAGATTACTCTGCCAACGTTTGGAGACAAAGTGTTACTCTGTTTTTATTTCAACTTTTTAACTAATTGGATCATTATAAAGGTGGAAATTCACAAAGGCCTTGTCTCCCCATTTCCACCCTTAAAACCCAGAGAAATGAAATTCCTTGGCTCTGCCCCTTCCTGTGATATATCACTGCATGGCTTCCTGTGTTGTTCTAGCTCACTAATTCTCAAAACTTGGCAACTTTAAGATGTGTGTGGACTTCAATTCCCACAACTCCCCAGCCAGCTATGCTGGGGAGTTGAAGTCCACACACATCTTAAAGTTGTCAAGTTTGAGAAGCTGCTGCTCCAGAGAGTAAGTTACAGTCTCAGCCTCTCAAATATTGCAGATCTGCAGGGGCGTCTGCAGAGGAGTTTCAAAGAAGGCAAAATGGTGGCCCTGACCACATGAAATCCCCCACTTTTTCACAAGTGTTGCAACTTTAATCACATCACAACGGCCATCTTGACTCCCCTGCAGATGCCCTTCAAATAGGTGTACTCAGACCATCAGAGATTTAACATGTTTATTTTAGCCTGTATTTTGGGGGGGGGGAGAACAATGTATTTCCGTAAATCAGGAATTTGCTATCAAATCACAGTAGCATGATCTCAGGATGGGATGGTGATGGTGGCTCTCATCCTTATAAAAAAGAAGCTTGGGACCTGGATGGAGTCTGTGGTTGCCCATCTCTAGAATAATGGTAGCTTGCAAAAAGATGTTGCAATCTGGCTGGGGAATTCTGGGAGTTGAAGTCCACACATCTTAAAGTTGCCGAGGTTGAGAAACACTGCCTAATACATGGGGGCTAAGTAGCCCTCCTTTCGTATATTTTGGTACTGCAATAGCATGCTGGTGCTTGCCTGTCACCTTGGTTTTCTGAGAAATGAAGGGGAGCGATGACTTTTCGATTAAGGGAAACAGATGCATTTAGAAGTATTTTTCTGGACAAAAGAGTTAATATAATCATTGTCCTAAGGATCGATCCCGATGATGGAACTCTGAATACTATTTCTTCAAATATCGATGCAATGGATTTAGCTTGTAGTTAATGTAGTCCACCACAAGATGTCGCTGTTCTTGCAAACATAAAGCAAGAGAGGCATGTTACAGAAGATCAGGGCAAAGCATTTTATTTATTGCCTTTGTTTAAGAGCCTCACACAATAAATTCTCAAGCGCTGGACAGTTCAATCAAAGTGCTGTAATGACACCCTATTAAAGTTTCAGTAAAATCAGTAACATCCTGTACAGCATAAAAACCAAACAATAACTTGCATGGGTCGATGGTCCTAACAAATGAGGATGCTGGTTAATGGCACTGTTTTCATTGCTTTCAATGGATTTGTTCCAGATCGGTGTCATAGGCTGCTCATATTCATGCCTGGAGAATGGTAAATGGGAGCCCAATTAGAAAATGATGGCTAACTTTCTTAGAAGGAATGCTGGACCCTAAAATTAACCCCAAATGGCCAGGACCATCGTAGGGTAATTTGTAGGATCCTTATGCCAAGTAGATAAGACATTCAGGTTATCCAGTTGGCAGCATGGCGTCAGAGGGAGCAACTTAACCCTCCTTCCCCTTTATGAGGCAAAATTGCCCCAGCAGCCTTGGAGAAGGTTCACGTTGGAAGCCCTGAAACTAGTATAGCGGAAGGAAGGAAAGGAAGGAAGGAAGGAAGGAAGGAAGGAAGGAAGGAAGGAAGGAAGGAAGGAAGGAAGGAAGGAAGGAAGGAAGGAAGGAAGTTCAGACCCAGCTAGGGTGTGGATGGAGGACCACAGGATGGAGGACCACAGGATGGAGGAACTGGATGGAGGACCCCAGGACATCCCAGGTTCTATAAGCTTCTGTAGTGGTCCCCGAAAGCTTTCATTGATGATGTAGTGGTCTTCATAAAGGAGAAGGCTGGGAATAACTGATTAATCCAACACTTGGTCAAGGAAGCTAATGCTGATGCATCCATAATAAAGGACAAAAAGTATTGGACATAGGTAATTCTCAAAAAATATAAAAGCTATTACTAGTATATCCCTATAATGTTAAATTGGGAATGTTTTTTCTCTAATTTCTGTTTTCTGCCGAGAAAGTGTCATTTCCACTGCCATGGCTGAGCCTTAAAAGAAGTTCTTTTAACTTCTTTTTAGAAATGTTCAAACTGTAATTATTCACTAAGTGGAACTAATTTAATGAACTTCTGCCCTTCTGTGCCTGTGATCTATAAATAATATTTAGTCTTGAGATTATGCTGACTGCAGTATTTCATGAAGTTCTTCAACAAATCTTTTAAGTTACTTAGACAAGTGACATCTCTTTATTCATTGGTACTTTAAATTGCAGCAATTACCTTATACATAATCATGCCATTCTATATTCTCTGACGCTTTTGCACCACAGATGGTTTTCTTTTCTGTCCTTCCAATTAACGTTTTATTACCTCCCAGCAAATTACCCATGCATATTCAATTTTCCTTTTTTATGGATTCTCTTAAATTATCAGGTAGAAATACTTTGCATGTCATATTACATTTGGAGCAATAAGTGTACCGATCATGATTATTTTAATTACTTTCAAGCTACCCTTCCAATAACATATTGTTTTCTACCGGCCACAGGTATGCATCCCTCAGCACTTTTCAGCATAACTATAACATCTTGCTAATGTTTCCCCATGCCCAGCCTGGACAGATTTTGAAGTAGCTCTCTAGGGTACTTCAAACTACATCGGGCTGGATGCTTTCTCAAATATAGGTTGTTTTTTGAATACAAGGGTGCCCTCTGAGAGCCCTTAAAGAATTGGCACTGGCAAAATAAAATAAATTGCCACTTCAAGCAATGGCTGGAACAAGATACCAAATGTCGTAACAGAAGAGGGAAACATTGCAAATGAGAAAAGCATGAAGAAATGAAGAAACCGATTGGTTACCCTAGCTGAAGCCTTCGCCAAGCATGTCTACCAGCTATTCTAGTTAGGGAGGATGGAATGATGGGCTACTCCACACAACAGTTCCTACTGGTTGCAAATAGGAAAAATACTTTGCTTGTGATGCTGCTAGCTCACATTCTGCATCAACTCATGGTCTGTTAACAAGCTACAACAGACTGGGTTCATTCACAGTATAAAGCTGTGAGATGAACCAGATGTTGACTCTTGTTCTGATTTACACTGACTGCTCTAAGCCAAGATATAGCTTACATGCTTTTGGTATAGTTAACTCAGCCGATTGAGTGTTATTCCATAAACCACAGTTAATCGAACCATTGCTCAGTGAGATTGTGAATCAAACCATTGTCTGATTCGTTTTCGTTTTGTTTAGCTGTTATATCCTTGGCCTGTAGGTGGAAAGAAATGTCTGGGTTTAATTCCCAGCCCAAGTGACTCAGTTACTCCCCCTTAGCTCTATTTTACCGTACACAACTATTATGAAGATTTACAAAAGAGGCATGTTCACTGCCCCAACTCCAACAACTATAGATTAAGAAACATTGATTCTGGAGTCAAGACTACGTAGCTTCCCTTTTTTGATATCTTACAGCACAACAAAGCTATCAAAAAGATGCTTCTTTTGCCTGCCTCTTCCCCAGTGTATGTTCTCATGTTTTCAATGCTACTGTTTCCAAGCAATTACTGCAAAAGCAAGGAAACTAACATTTGCAACTTCTGAATATTTGGCTTGGTTTTTGACACAGTGAATGGCGAATTCCTTCTGGGATTCCTCCTAGTGCCCAAGAGACCTTCAGTCAAATTGCCCGTCATCAAATAAACATTTCCAGTAATTGAAATTATACTAAAGAGCGTCTGTGAATTTTAGAAAAATGCAATTTACCAAAGCCATAGACTGCAGAGTCCCACTTCTATAGATAAATGCTGCACATTAATGCTGTAGCCTGCAGCTTACCTATTTTTCTACATAGGGGAAATAATCTTATTATTTATCAGCAAGAGAAGCCAATTACTGTATGTCCTGAACCAGAATTGAGAGTAGAGTCTGAGCTCTTCCTTGAACTTCAATCAGAGAACAGCTTCTTGTGAACCAACTTTCCCAAGAAGCAATGCCCCCAGAATGGGATACATTTCTGAAGGGTGGGAATTACTAGACACAGGTTAACATCCTCCAGTGAAGCAAATGGTGTTCGTTGCCCTGGAATCAGCTGAGCTGTCATTGGACCACTTATCCATGGCCCTTGGTCCCAGCTTCCTTTAGTGCAGCTGTCAGGTTTTGTGGAAACTGGACACTTCCATGTACGAACAGTCAATGTTGCTGCAGAAACTGAAGGAGATCACAACTTTTTGATGTATAGGGTAGTCTTTCTGGCCATGGGTGTGGAGATCTGTCTCTTCAGCCTCCAGATGCCTGACAGCCTGCTATAGAGACAGGGTTGCATAATGTCAAGGGATATTATTCATTCCCCCATTGCTCTGGTAAGCTATATCATTAGAGCAGCCAGATCAAGCCTTCCTTCATTGCACTTACACGATCACAAGGCTTAAGCAATAGAAAGGATAGTCAGTATGTACAGTAAAGAATACACATACCCTAAGCAAATTCCTAGACCAAGGGATAATAGCTAGGTTCCCACTTTCCATAAGCCATGGTTTAACTTTGCTGTACTGAATAAAGCATGTCTGGTTGTGTTTATTCCACACTCTACCTTAAGGCATTGTTTACAACACATAATGACTCAATTCATAGAACACACTGAGCCAAAACCAACTAACCAACCAAAGGTCACCTTACAAATCCAGTCAGTCTAGTGCTAACAGTTATTGTTTTAAAGTCTTTTGTATGTGTGTTTTTTCATATTTTATAATTCACGTTTTGAGTGACTCATTTTTGGGGGAAGGCAAGCTAGATACAAATCCTTATCTACAAAGAGAGAGAAGCAGAGCAAAAAAGAAATCACTCTAATTCTGTGATTTATTGAAATAAACTTGTACTACAGATTCTTCCCTGGAAATGCTGTGTAAGAGTTCTTGAGATAATGCACAATTAATTTATGTAAATCGACATAAGATATGATAACAATAGCCAGAGGGTTAGATGGCTTTAAGAGGAGGAGAAGAGTGTGACTTCTCATTTTCCAAGATTTTGTTACCACTGCAAAGCGTTTTAACAAAAGACCTAACAACCACTGCATACAGAAACCTTTTTGTTTCAATAGAATGAGGATTGGGACCATCAATTAATTAAGCCATGCAAATGAGAATCTTCCAGCAGACCTTAATCAGAGTCATTGGTTGCAAAAAGACTGTTTCAGTCTCTCTTCACGGTAAACAATTCATTTGCATGCCTTGATTCAGGTCATGCTTAAGAGAACTTTCTCAAGAACAGTTGATTTTGGTGATTTTTCAACACGAGAAACAACTATAATAAATCAAATATGCCCCCTACATATAGGCAATATAAAAAGTATCTTAGTTCAATTAATTTGTTAAATGTAGGATTTAAGTCATCTGACTTGTTTATAAGCAAATGAGAAAATACACTGAATGTCCCTGTCCTGTTTTAGTGGTGCTCTTCCTTCTGGGGTGCTGTAACCTGGGGCATGATTCTATAAGTACAAAAACAAAACATACCAACTCAACATCATCTTTATTTTCAAAAAAAAAAACACCTCTGAGTCCCACATACATTCAAGAGGCAGTCTTAAAAAAAACATGGCGAATGGTTGCAGGCCAATACTTTGGAAGTATGCCCAGAAATGCACACACATGTAAGCTGGGAGAGCTTTTTGGGAAGCTACAGAAGGATGAAACAACCTCACCAGCTTGCCTCCTGGCACATGGGTGTTTGGTGACTGATTATGCCCACCACGGTAGCCCCTTTCTGATGGATGCCCATAAAAATCTTCAAAATTCCACATTGCTCATCTATCCAAAACGGTTGGGGATCCTTCATCTAATAGGGCTATACAGGATTGCATTCATAATGACCTGGCTGTAAGCATAAAATGATTTGGTAGATGACATAAATATCACAATCCTTTTTATTAGCAGTATTTTCAAATAAAACCACAAAAAATTTTCCAATTCACCACCCAACATATACTTTACATCTATGAAAGCAAAGAGTCTTTGGCACTGAGACACCTCATTAAAGCAAAGCATCAACAATGTCTTTTGGCTGATGACAAAACATGACCTAATAGGACAATAAACTGATACAGAAAGTAGCAGTGTACAATTTCCAATACATTGCACAGAAAATGAAGATATTCATCCATAAATATAGCCACTTAGTAACAATTTCAAATAGACAATAATATCATATTTAGACTGTAAAGCATCAAACGCTGGGACAAAATTACTGAAGAGACTAAAAGAAGAGGGGAATACCTACACAAGCATAAGTAGTTTGAGATTCTATGTTCAACGTTCAATATTTCGGTCATTGTAGAAATTCACAGGCTATCAATACTTACTACAATGTTAAATAATTTATTTAAAAGTCCAGAAAAAAAAACATATAACCTATCTTTCCATAGACATAAAAACCAAAAGGACATTCCCTGGTTTTATAACATGAAGCCATGTTGATGTGTTTAATGATCTTTCAAATACGGCACGCTTCTAATGCCAGTGCAAAATGCCTGGCGTTGTGACAAGGTGGAACAAGTGCAGGGATCTCCCACAAGGATCTCATCAGCTATTGAGTTATGGGTCTCCACCTAGATCCACATGTAAACATTTCTCTGGAATCAAGGACAGTTGGGGATGGAATATAAGAATGAGTGGCATGTGCTAATGGAACCTTTGTACACATGATTGGGAGTGTGTTTGCAAAATGCAGCTGGGCCTGTGTAGTTCCCACTTTTCTGCTGACTATGGCAAATCAGTCAGAGAGAGACTGAATTACCAAAACTAGGTAGTGATTTTCATTACTAAATGGCTATTTGAAGCTGATTTTCCCCAAGTGCAGATCAGTTGCCTGATGCTGTATATAATATAATATAATATAATATAATATAATATAATATAATATAATATAAGTGTGTGTGTGTGATCTCTTTGATGGAATTATTATAATCCCAACTAAACAGACTGTTGTAGTTCCACAGTTGCTGCCATCTGTGGTACAGACTGATAAAAATGGGTAGATAGCAATTTTTCTCTCTCTTTCTCTCCCTGTATACAGTTCCATTAACTTCAATGGATCTGGTGTGTTTTGATTTCCCAGTTGTTTCATTACCCACCTGTTCTTGTCATTTCAGACTGACCCTGACAGAATTCCATCAAAGTTCTGTTCCATTAAGTGGCCAGAATTAAATGGAGAATTTCAGTTTCTGAAAATGACTATGCTGACATCAGTAGAATCTCTGCTCTGCCTTTCATCTCTGGGAAAAGTCAATCCAAAAAGTTATTTATTTCTCCAATTTTTGCAGACAAGTGCCTCATTTGGTTAATAGAACTCCATCAATGGTCTGAAAATGTTGCCCAAGAGGCATATCCCAATTTTTATTGGAATGCATGATATAACTTGTTCTCCCTTGCTCCATGTTGTTAAGAGAAGAAAATTTAATCAAGACTTGTTAATAATTTAATTCTAATAGTATTTTAATGAAACACGCATTAAGAATTTAAACTTCAGAGTCCAGATGATTATCTGTAAAACTTGCATCAATTAGGTACAGATGTATCTTTTTTACAAAATATATTTTGATTATAGGATAGAGTATTATTTTTGTCTGCCCATACAACATCAATATTATGAGACTGGAAAATGGGTGTGCAAAGCAGTGGTTTCTACCACTATTCCTTGGGGCGCAGTTCTTTTTCACTTTACGCTGACCTCATGAATTCCATTCTTTAATGTTACACTTAAAAGTATAACTTTATCCTTGTTACAAAATACAGGAATATTTAATTTCTGACATGATGATTGGAGGATAAGACAGGGATTGGCCAATTCTTGGAGAATTTAATATTCTGGTTTTATAAGGCCTGTTGGAATATTCTTAACATCTCTTGCCTGCTCTCAACTACTATTGTGTTAATGGGTGGAGAGGAAAAGATGCTCAAGACAAGAATGCAGAAGATTCTGCACATGTTACCTGCCCATGGGTATGAACAGATTGCAGTGGGTTGTATTTTCTGGCAATACAACACTTCACAGAAACAAACGGGATGCTACATTGTGGTTCTACAAGTAAGAAAAACAAGAACGCAATGACACAATGCAGAAGAAGGCTCACATTTGGACACAGTCCACGTATAACTCCTTGCACACTAGAAAAGCTTCAGTGATATAGGTCCAAGAACCCGACAGACAACTTTCTTCCCTTTTAGGTTGCATTAAGAAAACAAGAAATGCTTTGACAAGTATAACAGCTAAGACTGCAAGAGCTGTATGAACATTGCTTTCATCCCGAGACTGTGTTTTCTTAGCGATAGCGAACCTTCTGAGCTTTGAAAATGTTATCTAGGTAAAAAGGTAGATTACGACAACTTAAAATGGCACACGTTTTTTGTTTGTTTTTAGACCGCCATCCTTAAGTACAAAATGCTTTGTAGTTATACTTGCTCAATTGCATAATCTGACATTTGAACAACTCCAACATCACCCTGCAGAGGTACCTTTAAACCATCTCTTCAATATGTTATTACCATTTATTCATTTGCAAGCAAACCATGCCATGTAGGTCACACATCTTCTTATTGGCATTTATTTGCCTTTGCTTTAAAATGGGAAGGAGGGTTAAAACCCTCAAAAATAAATGCCTTTGCATCAATTCACAGATGAGGACAGTGTTTCTCAACCGTGGCCACTTTAAGATATGTGGACTTCAACTCCCAGAATTCCCCAGCCAGCCATGCTGGCTGGGAATTCTGGGAGTTCAAGTCCACATATCTTAAAATGGCCACGGTTGAGAAACACTGGATTAGGGTTTTCAGATCTGAGCTGAAAAATCCAGGCCACCAGTAGAGGCAGCAAAGACACGTTTCTTTTGCTGCCATCTAATGATCATCTGCACTTCTGTAGCTCTTCTGTCATAGCCTCCCCCCGCCCCCACTAAACAAAAATGAACCAGATCATTTCAGTCCCATCTCAATTTAAAATCCTTTATTACATCACTGACATTGTCTCATTAGTCAAAAACAGTTTCATTCCATCAGGTTGAAACACTTTCTTTTTAAGGAAAATGAAATTATACTTTCTATGGCTACCCTACGCTTTCTAGGGTTAGGGCAAACTCCCCAGCTGCAAGCAGAGCTTTGATTTTAATAAGTTATTGTTAATAATTTAATAATTAATAATGATTTATTACATTTATATGCCGCCCAACTCCCAGCAACTCCCAGTGATTTTAGGTAATGTTGGGACAAAATCTGCACCCGTTGATTTCTCCAACAGATTCTCTAATGAAAGGGGCTTCTGGTTTTTTTGTTAACTTCATTCCAGGGCTAATTTAAAGTATTTCTTGGTTGCACTTTGGAACTGATGAGTTGCTGATGATGTTGTTCTCCTCTTCCACATCTTGTTCTTCCTCAGGAGCCTCCCTGGCTGCCCACATTTCCCCATCTAAAAAAGCCCCATAGACAGAGGCATCCATAGGGAGATCAAAAAATTCAAGATGGCAGCTGTGACAACATGATCAAAATCCCATCTTTGTGATGCATGTAAAAAAGGGTTAGGGCTTCACTTATGTAGCTGCAGCCACTATCTTGACTTTTATGACCATCCCATCCACATGCCTCTGCCCATGGGGGAGTTGTGTCATGACGTCTTACCTTGGGATTCAGTGAAAAGGAGGAGGCTGAATATTGCTGGAGAAATAATTGTCCAGTGAAAGATAGGGCACTCTCACACACCTTGCAGTGACCTTACAAATAAATGCAAAACGCCCACACCTCATCCATGAGAATTTCACCAAATCGTTATTTTTCTTGGAAAGCTTAATTAAAAGCTATTGCTTCTCCATCAGCCTGAAGGAGAACGGTTGAAAAAAGTGCAGAACATTGTTAGTTCTAAGCCAGCATCTCCTGTGCTATCAAATCTGTGGTTTGAATGTCGTACACAAGTCCATAAAATCCTGTTTTCCAAAGACCTTTGCACAGGTTGTGCACGTGTTTTTGAAAATATTGTGAAATAAATCTCAATTCATGTGCTTGCTGATCTCAGTAAGGAACAAGAGCTGTATTGAATGGACTCTGACTCTGATCTAGCAAGACTACATTTATTTCTCTCCCAGGTTCCTTGCCAAAGAAGGTATCATGTCCATATGATGCATGACAAAATTAAAATTAAAATTTTAGTTAAGGATATGCCTAGGAAAATTCACAGGTAATAACACTGTTGTCTGAAGCACTATAAAGTGTTTTGGTCATTAACATTTCTGGAATGGCTGAGAGCTTCAGGTGGATGGGCATACAATGATGCAAACCAAGTGGGGCTGTGGCTTCTCATCCAGTGGCCCTGTTTAATTGTGGGCAGGATTAAGATTTTCCATTTTCCTTGGATTTGGGAGTGGGTTTTTTAAAAAAAAAATTAAAATGTTAAAAATATTTTAGAGCTTCTTTCGCAATTTTTATGCATCTCTTATCTCCAACTGACAGCAAACAGTGCTGCCAGTTTCAATCATAGAGGTCTGGCAGCCAGGGATTTGAGGGTAGTATGTGGCCATGGGCCACGGATTGCCCATCCCAGCTGTAAAACATGAAGCCATTGCTGCTTAATTAATGACTATATATTCAAGTAAAGTAAAAATATGGAGTTTTTGGTGCTCTACGTGCTTGGTTGTTTGCTTGCAGACGTTTCATAACCCAACTAGGTAACACCATCAGTGTGAGTCACTGACGGTTTTATTTAGTTGGGTAATGAGACATCTGCAAGCAAGCAAGCTCAGAGATCACCAAGGACTCCACAGTTCAACCCTGAACTATAAACATTCTCTTCTATTGAAAATAAAAATGACAAACTCATGATCTCAGTGCACCCTCTGGTTCTCACCCTAATTCTGTGCAGTTGTCCTCATTTCAAAAACCCTTTGTAGGCAATAAGTTCAAATTTTGGGAAGTGTCAATGGGTGGATAAGACAGAGAGAATCAGAGAAGGGAAAGTTAGAAACAAAAGAACTGTCACAAAGAAAGAAAAAGGAGTGTCAGAAAGACAGAGAGAAAGGAGCTTTTATAACCCAATTTGAGCTTCAGCATCAACCCCTTCTGGCATCGCCCTTCAATAAACTGTTGTCCCCTCCACCAAGATGGGAATGCAGGACCTTGACAGAAGAAAGTGTCCCCCCCTCCTGAAAATATACCTTGGGCTACTCTGTTAGACATTTGCCGAACTGCAGCTTGAGGATACCTCTTCCATGGAGCTGAAGAATCTGGTTATACTCCTTGGGCATGGCATGGAAACCAGGCTTTGGAAGTTGGTTGTCATAGTAGTGGTGACTTATGGGGATGCCTGCTATGTTTTTTGAGAAAGGCCAGAAACCATACAGCTTCACATTTTCACAGAGTTCCACCGCTGCACTGGTGATCATGAAGCCAGAAGACAGCCGGTAGGCTTTGACACCCTTAGTCCTCCAGAACTGAGCCAGACTTTTGAGATACCTGGGATAGAAAAATATGGCCTTCTGCTTTGCGCTGAATTCTTTCAGGGTGTGATGTACTTTGAAAGATGCTGCTGTGTTGCTCCTGAAGGAAAAGGCAGGTAGCAAAAGGAAAGCTTCTCCATAGTTCGCAATGTTTTCCAGGAAGGTGGCCTTCTGACCATTCAGTTTGTTATATCTGGTCATAAGAGCAAAGACACTGGATGTGGATAAGTGCTCAAAATGTAGGGCATCCACTTAAACAGTAGCTTAACAATGGACAGACAGGCAGTCAAGATGATTTCACAGTTTATTTAAATTTACTAATATTCAGTTTGCACACAAAGAGAAACACCTTCAAGGAAATGACTATGCAGATTTTGTTTCACAGGGAGTCCATCCCCCCCCCCCCGCTTTTGGTCCTTTGCCATATGTTCAGTCAATGCATGACATAAAAGTAGATGCAGCACTGAAGCAAAACCTTAAGGAGCGCTGAGAGACAAGAAAGCCCATTGCCACTCTTTAGCTGATGGTTTTCATTATCACAGTACTTTCCTGATCTCATAGCGATGGAGTCACTAGTGTGGGAGTCAACAGCAGAAGCTACAGGACTCCACAGCTCCATCACTTTTCCCCTTAATAACCTAAGGGGTCTCTATTTGCATTAGCCTGCCTTTTAAGAGGGGGCTTGGGACCATTAATGAACTCAGAAGCCATGGTGATGATGATAACACACCAGTAAGTTTCTGGGATGTTCAACCTAATAATTAAATACAGGTTGCAAATAATACCAGTCATACTCACTTCTGGGCTATAATGCTTGGGTTAACAGTTACAAGGTTTGTCTTATTGCCAACATCTTGACTGACACTTCCACTGGTTGGGGGAAGGTTGCACCTGGAATTTTACAAAAGGTGTTTAGAATCCACTCCAAACTTTCTCCTATTATAGCACTCAGATTTTTCTCTGGTATTAAAATATATATCATTTTTACCAAGCTTTTCCCAATTAGGCGCTGTCCAAATGTCTTGTGAGTAGAGTTCCCAGAATCCCTAGACAACTGAGTTCTGAGAATTGTAGTCTCACCACTTCTGTAGTCTCATCACTATATCCAAAGGACACCAGTTGGATTTCTAGGGCTGTTGTTCTAAATATGCCTTCTGGGAAAATAATGGAACTTATGTCTCAGCATAGGAGTATGCTGAATATATATCATATCCATAACAATTAAGTCTCAACATTAGGAATCAAAACTAACTTACAGCATTCCTTCAATAAGATGTGGTGATGACCAATTGTTTAGATGGTTTTGAAAGGGGATTAGACAAATTCATGTATCTGCTAAAAATGAATAACAGATACCATGTCATCCCTCTTGTCAGCCTTCCAAACGGAGGACAGATGGATCAGAGGTGCCTCTTCAGTGGTGAGGCTGTGTCTGTTCCTAAGTCCAATTATGCCTGCAAAAAGCTACAATGGGAAGTGCTTCAATGGACCATTTGGGGATAGAAAATTGGTGAGGAGGAAGTGACTATGTATTTATTTGATCCAAGTTGTCTTCATTCACTGCAAAGCCTCAGGATTAAGCTCACCTTCCACACATGCATAGATCTGGTGCAACTGATTTCATTACCTTGTAACAAAGCATACAGGCGATAACAGAATAACCCAACTTAACCCCTCCCTTGCTATCCCCCACTTAAAACTGACTATACCTTGAACATCTAGATTCCAGCACAATTAAGTGGTACTGAAATGCAGGGACAAACAATTTTGTATTTGCAGATGATGACCTCTACATGTTATGCATTCTTCCCCAACATGGTGACTTCACTTTCTAGCTGTGTTAGACTGCAACTCCTGCCATCCATAGCCAACATGACCACATGAGAAAGGCTGGTTCACTCACTTTCTTATTAATGGGCTGTAGTGAGTTGATTGTCATACTTAGAATTTCTCACCTAAACACAAAGTCAGATTTATCAATTTCAGCTCCACAATTGGAGCTCTTAAGGATCCCTCCGTTTCCAACAACTGCACAGTGCTTGAAAGGGAAATCCAGAGGCTGAGACTGAAAACAAGGGACAGTGTTATTTCTTGTGTGGCAGTTTAAGAAAAGTATGGACATGCATTTCTTTTAATAAAGTTTTATATTAAAATGTACTTACTGAGTGATGCAGAAGAGAGCATTACCTATATTGCTGCTAAATATGAGTCTCCTATCTTTAATCTCCAGTATTTTCCAGAGGCCAAATAATGTCTGGGTTCACACATTGCATTAAGCCAGTGTTCATTTAATCATGGTTTGTTGAAATGCCACTTTGTGCAAAGCCATAAACTTGGTCTACAATCTATAACAGCAGCGTTCATATAATATACTAAATCAAGCCCAAACTACACCAGGTTTTAACATGAAATGTGAATCCAGTCAATGAGTGGATATCTTCCTACAGCATATCTCCATAATTTCTTGCCACTTCTGCTTTCTAAGATCCAACACTATACAGCAGGGACCTCAGATACATTTATGGGCCAAAGCATGAAGCAATTTTACATTTAAGTCATTGTATTTTGCCTAATCATGTCTTTCAAGCTGACAATTGGAACCAGAAACATTCTCCAATTCTGGGGAGGTGGGACTGGATGCCACATCTGACTAGAGTGGAACAGTGGAACTTTAAAAAAGAATTTTAACTATTCTTGTTAAAACTGAACTCAAAAGATATTCTTTCTCCACCCCTTATTGGTCCTATAATGCCTTGTTTATTAGATATCTATGACCATTAAAAAATGTCAGAGCTCTTCTTACCTCTGGCAACATCCGGAATATGTCCTCTGTAATGTGGATGGTTTTTTTATTGTCCACTTCGTAAGTCATGTTGCTTCCCAGTGGGGTATTATTTTGAGAAGCAATAAAGTTATGAACAGCATCACAGCATGAAGCAAGCTCTGCCCTGAAGAAGTTTATAATAAAAATGAAAGACCGGTATAATGAATTCAGTAGAGATGGCAACATGATGATTATCACCAAATAAAACTAGCTTCTAATTCACATTGTTTATTGTTATAAACTTCTATTAACTGTCCCCAATGAGACACTCTTGAGGTAAGTTGGATTTCAATTCATGTAATTCACCAACCAGTTTGGCCAACAAAGGCTAGCTGAGGATTTTAAGTGTTGAAATCCAATGTATTTTGAAGACACCATGTTGAAAAAGATCCATCAAGAACTTTCCTGGGTTACTGAGCTTTATCAAAAAGATTTTCAAGCAATGGAATGCCAAATAAAGTTATTTTGTCATTCATTATTATGTAGGTCTATGCACTTATTTTTTTTCAAGGGATGGATCTATGAACCAATCCCTGAATACAAGTTCCAGTCTTCAACAGCCAAATACCAGGACTGACTGGAGAACAATGAGATAATGATATTGCTGTAGACTCTGTTGTGGAATTCTTAAAAGCACCTGCTTGTCCAGCTAAGGAATCTGCATGGCGGAACAAGGCTGACATAAACAAGACATAAATAGGACTTACAGTAACTTATAGCACTAATTTCACATCCCATTTTTATCAATAAGTTTACTAAAAGAAAGACTACAGCTGGATTCAGCTTATTAATAAGGCCAGGTTTTAAAAATGATCACAAAGTGCTCTTAAGCCTCCTGGGCAAAACATAGGATCTGACGGTTTTGCTATGTGGGATGCTTTTATTTATATTTGGAAAGCTTCTTGCTATTCTCAGTATTTAAGTAAATTCAACCACAATAGCAGATAAGTCCCAGAATTGTAAAAAGAACTAATTTAATATTATCTGCAGTTTTTAGACATTAAAAAAATTGTCTGCTTTTTTGCCCATGAGAATAATAGATTCTTGATCATTTTCTTTAGACGTGTCCCTTCTGTAATGGAATGGATGATACCTAACACAGCTATCTCAACTGTGCTTTTTAATTACAACTTTATAGTGCAATCCTACTCAAAATTAAGCTCAGGGGTTCAATGGGATTGTTTCCAGGAAATTATGTATTGCTCTTTTGCTCTAGCGAAAGACCTTATAAGTGTCAAAGCACTGAATTGAATAATATGAAATTTAGATGATCTAATCTGAGTGGATCCTAAATCTTTGATGAAATAATCCACTATGCTATTGTAGGATGCAGTGATGGAAAGTCAATTTGTAGAGTGATGAATCTACTCAGAAGTGCACATTGCTGAAGTACTTCAGAATTATTCCTAAGTAAGTTGAAAGAGACCTGTGCGCTGTTGGGTGCAAGTATCTGCTTTAGCCAAAGATATGAATATCAGTTTAAATGCTTCTGTGATGGATAATATTCAGAAGCAAAGCTATTCCCAGCTTAGAAAGCATTGTTGCAATATAATCAGAAATGGTCCAATATTATTTTTAAATTAGAAACTAATACAAAAAAATGTGCAGTTAATTTTATGCTTGACGTAATGAGGTAAATGCAATCAAGTGGTATTGTGTTAATACCAAGCATCAGTGGGACACAAGAGATAACACAAGGATATTTATTAAATTATTCCTTCTTCATTCCTTAAGATGAATTCATTTTTAAAGATTTTTTTATCCCACCTTTATTATCTTTATAAATAACTCAAGGTTACCTAATCCTCCTTCCTCCTCCTATTTTCCCCACAACAACAACCCTGTGAGGCGAGTTGGGCTGAGAGAGAGGGACTGGTCCAAAGTCACCCAGCCGGCTTTCAAGCCTAAGGCGGGACTAGAACAGTCTCCTACTTTCTAGCCTGGTGCCTTAAACACTAGACCAAACTGGCTCTCCTATTTATGCCATTTATGCCAGAATAAGTTCTGGCAATGTTTTGATTTTAGCACCTATAATTATACACACATTCCTCTTTGAAGATCATATTAAACAAGAAAAATTTGGACTATCCATCACCTTGGTTCAATCCCATACCTTGGAATGTGAGATCTTACTATCTAGTATTTATAAAATGTACAGATTGCATGAAAATACCTCCCTATGATGTAAAATAAATTAACAGCACAAAACAAAGACTCCTGCTTCACATAAATGGAACATATAAAGCCAATGTCAGCAGCAAAATATTTCATTGAAATAGATTCAAACCAGATTCATACTTATAAACTAAACATTATAATCAATATGTTTAAGTTGGTAGGAAAATCACAACAAAACAGCTGAGAAGGAAGCTCATTAACTCTTGAAAGAACATGTATGGGTAAAGCCCTTACTGTATTTTTTATTTATGTTAGTGTATTTGTATTCTGTTTTCTATTGCGAGATGCTTAGCGTAGCTCTGGAGACAGGTGGTGCCAAAGTCAAATCAAATCAAAATCAAATCAATACTTGTATAGGGGAATCATAGAACCCACACAAATGTCCACATCACGATACGATCAGAAATTTGAAGGCTTCCATAAAAGAGGCAACTGAAAGTCATAATGACATCCGTCACTTATTAAAATTGGAATTCTGTATCGCTGCACTTTTTGAGCAACTAAAGTTGCTCATGGCCCACTTTTTAATCCCTTATGCCGACTGGCTTAGAAAGTTGCCTGGGAGACTTCCAATTACATATACACGACTTATAGCTGTATAAAAATATTTCTTTCAAGTCAGAACCAACTCCTGGTCACTTCATGGACATATCTGGGTAGTTCTCTTGGCAGCAAAATGAAACTACTTTGCAGTTGTCTTTTTCTGGGGTGGGTTTTTTTAAAAAACAAAAAACTTCTCAATCCCAGCCTACGGTTCTGGGATTTCAGATTTAAGCATTCAAAGACTTAACAGGTTCAACCCTGCTTAGCTTAAATAAATGGATCTGGTATATGTTGTGTAGATCGGACTCCAGAAGCTACCATTGTAATTATGAAATAACATAGGAAAATATTATTTGGAAATGGTATATAATGCATATCTTTGATATTAAAGGCCAAATAATGAGGGGGCAATTGAGAAGGGGTAGAGGAAAAGGTTACTTAGTTATTTTTCCATCTTTTGTTCCTCCAGGTTTAAGCGGCTTTTTACAAGGCTATTGGAAACGTATGCATGAATCTCAACTAAGGTAAATTAGCTACGGATGATTATAACGAAATATGGTTACTTTTTACTGAAATGCTTATACAGAGCTTTTATATATGTTTATACAAATACTATGTATGCTTTTTAAAGTTTTTTTTGTTTTCTTTTTTTCATTCTTTATAACTTTCGCTAGTATTTATTTTTTTCTGTCTGTTTTTATATTCAATTAATAAAAACTTATTAAAAAATAAGCTACTTCAAAATATGTGCATACAAAAAAAATGCAGGTATTAATTACAAAGATCACTGACCAAAACAGGACATTATACCTCTATTAGCCCCATTCATTTCCAGGCCCACTTTTCTTGATTTGAGCCTACAATATTTGAAGAAATGCCTCTCCCCATATATTCTATTTACACAATATGTTTGTTTCTGGAGGACACTGGGTACAGGAATCTGGGAAAGAGGGTACCAGCAGACAACGAAATGTATGTTGTGATGTTGAAATGCAAACCCCACCCCCTACATACTTGTGATGTAAATATAAAAGGCGGAGCTTCTGCCATGATGTCATGATGCACATTTTGTCATTTTGGAGTCATTATAATTAGGAACAGATGCCTATGAATCTAGGTGCTGAAGTATAATGGGTGCAATGGGTGGTTATTGCAGTGATAATCTCTCATTTCTGGAACACCCTTTCTAGGGAGACTTGTCAAGAGCTTAGATTTTGGCACCAGGCAAAGATGTGTTTATTCTTCTAGTCCTTCCAGTCCTTTCCAATGGGGCAATTTAATGAACCTTTCCACTGTTTCAGGTTTTGCTACCTAACAAATATTTAAACCTACTTAATGGACACAATGGAAAGCCAGTTTAGTCTAGTGCAGTGATGGCGAGCCTTTTGAGCTTGGCGTGTCAACAATTCGGAAAATGCCAAACTTGACTATGCTGGTGTGTCACCTCCACCCACCGAACAAAGAGAAACAATTCTTTACATATTCATTTATTTTAAAAAAAACAGTGCAATCATGTGTGGTGCTATGCATTATAGAAAGAAATGTCAAATAATTACAGAAATGAAATAGGAGTAAAACAAACTCAGTTTCTTTGGTAACTCAAACAGGGAAAATAGATGTCGGGTGTTGGTGGACGCTGGCGTGTCACCCAAAACATCGTGGCGTGTCCCCTTTGACACGCGTGTTATAGGTTCGCCATCACTGGTCTAGTGGTTAAGTCACTGGATTAGAAAGGGAGAAATCTGTGTTTTTCTCCTGCCTTGGGTATGTAAGGCAGCTGGGTGAATCACTCTCTCTCAGCCCTAGGAAGAAGAAGGCAACGGGTACTACTTTGGGAATGTTGCCAAGAGACTTCTCCAGGCAGTCACCAAGAGCCAAGACTGACTCAAAGACATGTATGCACACAAAACCTCAATAGTAAGCTGTTTATAAGATTCGTTTTAGGCGTTTTTTTAAATTAAAAAAACAAACAGATATGGGCTCATAAACTGTCCTAGAAAAAATTTTTTTCTTGAAGGGCACTATGGAAACCTTGAAACCAAATAAATTGAAGATGTTTCTGGAATTGTGCAGCACACTTAAAATCACCTGCTCCTAAAGCAAGTTTTTCTTAGCACCTTTTGTTACCCATACCTCTTAACCTATCTTTCTGCCCTAATGGTTTTCCCCTTTTATTTCCACAGCAGTTTTAGCCTAGAATCACAGCATTTGTATTTAGGCCAACAACACAAACAAAAATGTCGGTTAATTACCAGGCTGTGTGGGTTCAGCTGAGAATTGATTTGTGTCTGCAGATGGTGACAGACATTCTCCCGGCTTCAAACTTTCTGTTTCAAATGACCTGTCTTGGTTGGTGATGGATGTCAAGCCCTCTGTGAGAGCCGACCGTTCCATGCTGCTCATTAATTAAGTGCTGGTTTTCTTGAAAGTGAGATGCGGTGCCAAATCGCAGACCACAATGGGTGACAAGAAAAGGCCCATATAGCGATAAAAGCAGCACAATTTGTTCCCTATTAAACTGTAGAAGGCGGGATAAGTGGTGGGCATTTGTACTTTCAAGGTCCTCTTGAACCCGGTAAGTGGATTGCAGGCATAATTTCCTCAGCGGTTCTCAGTAACACTTTTAGATCTCAGCACAAAATCATCTTGTGCTAATTCATTTCAGTTTCTTGTGTTCACAGTTTTCCAGGCATACATGTAGCGCTAATGGCTAAGGTGCTAGATTAGAAACCGGGAATTGTGAGTTCTCGTCCTCCTTAGGCATGAATGCTAAATGGGTGACTTGGAGCCTCACAATCTCTCTTGCTCCATCCCAACAGGGCTGTTGTTGTGAGAAAAATAGGAGACATTATGTACCCTGCCCTGAGTTGTACAAAAATAAATGTAGGATATAAATCTAATAATAAATACAATAAAAGATGTCTGCCTATGCTGTCAAATGCCATGATGCACAGCCGGAAACCATAAATGGGGCTGACTCCTGGGGTTCCTACTTGCCTTTGGCCCCAGTGATGATCTGCCAAGCAATGATAAGCAGTGATATAAATCAAGATGTTCAGTAAGACATTTGAGGGAGGTCTACTGTCAATGCTATGAATTGTGAATTGTCATCTTAGGGTCACCTGCAGGCTGACAATGTCAACAGACCTTCCTAATTTGAGTGGCAGAGATAGATCTTCCTTTATAATTTCATTATTTCTAATTTTCTTTCCTTCCTACTCATTTTAATGTATATGTTTTGAATTAACTATTTTAGCATTGTGTTATTATTGTTTTTAAATGTGACCATTTTGAGAGATTTTAGGAAGTAGCACAAAATATTTTTAATAAAGAAAGAACAATTACAAACAGGACAATACATTAAATGCTAATGGCCCTACTCTTTGCTTATTTTATTTTAAATGCCTGATAGTTCTTAATTTCATCTGCCTTTTCAACTTTGGCAGAGTTTGAATTTAGCACTGTGGACCCCTGTGATTACTTCCCATGTAAAACCCGGGATTGACTGGTGAAGCCTGATTACCACTTGCAGAAGGTGCACACAGATAATTTCAAATCATGGATGCTGTGACCTTTCGGCAGTCATATCCATTATTTGTACAGAAAGAAGAATTATCTACACACAGATACGCATTTTATATATATGTATATAAAAGCATGCCCGCACACAGACACACACACAGACACACAGACACACAAAGACATACACTTTTATACAGAAAACTGCAGGGACTTGTCCAGGCAGTCTCCAAGAATCAGAAGTGATTGAACGGATTAAAAAAAATAGTAAGTCCAGACCATGCAACTCCCAGCTCCATTGGGAGATCAGTGGAAAGCAGAAACTTCTTAATCAACCCCAGATGAACCTGGCTTGCCTGCCAATAAACCTTTAGCACATCTCTTTTAAAAGCACAGAGAGGAGGTTCTTCTTCAACACGCTAGCATAACTGAGACAGATTTTCTGGACTCTGAACTCAGACTCCCCAGAGAACTGTCTGGCTAGCTTTCATACTACATTTGGCCCTTTGCAAGGAGCCCCACATATCAACATACAACACATATTTGCATTGAAAAATTCAAGTAAATTCTACAGGAAAAAGCTGTTTTCTCACATTTATGAAAAGATTAGAATGCTTGCTAGTCTCTGATGTTTTTTCAAAGCAAGATCCCAATAAAATGTTAATGTCTAGTTTCTGAAAATTATAAACAGGAAAAGGCATTGAGGAGAGAACGCCACATGGAAGCAGGCACTTTCTATAAGAACTATTTCTTATAGAATTATTGGCACTTCAGTGATTACACATGCACAAATGAAAATATGTCTCTATTTTTCATTTCAGCTCCCCAGTCATTGACAGAAAATAAAAGGCTTGGATTTGGAATCTTTATGTCATGTTTCAGTTACAGGATCTATATATTTTTTTAAATCTGCTTTTTAAATTGTTTTCATTTTGGATCTGGAACTGTTTTCAAAACCAGCTGCTTGCTAACCTGCTACACAGAGAAATGCCTTTATGTTGTATGTGAGTTATAATGAAATCAGCTTTTAAGCTGTTTACGGGGGGCGAGGGGTGCCTTCAAGTCAGTATTGACTCCTGGTGACCACCTGAACAAGTCCCTGCAGTTTTCTTGGCAAGGTTTTTTGGAAGTATTTGCCATTGCCTCCTTCCTAGGGCTGAGAGAGAGTGACTGGCCCGAGGTCACCCTGCTGACATTGTGTCTAGGATGGGACTAGAACTCACGGTCTCCCAGTTTCTAGTCTGGTACCTTGGGCAGCGGGTTGGACTGGAAGACCTCCAAGATCCCTTTTAACCCCATGATTCTATGATTCTATGACCTTAACCGCTACACCAAACTACCTCTCATTGTACACATGACCTTTTTTACATTGTATACAAGACCTTTTTTAAAATATTACCTCCTATCGTTCATTGCTAACCCCACAAAATGCAGTGGGATATTCCCTACAGCTTCAGGCATCAGCAGGCTTGGATCCAACCACAAGACTTTGGATGCTATTGGACAGCCTTCCCCAACCTGGAAACTTAGAGATGTGCTGTGTCTCCAACTCCCAGAATTCCCAGCCAATATGGCCAATGGCCACAGTATCTAAGAAGTGTACAAGCCATTGTCCCAACGCATCTGGGGAATGTAACGCTGAAGAAGGCTGCTATAGGATGTCAAAAGACTGAAAAGCCGAATAAATGCCTCATCCATTCTAAGATACATCTGAGACCTCTTTCAATATTTTGAGGGGCAAAGCTAGCCAAAGCACATGGACTTATTTTTGTCCCACTGAAATCAGTTTCACTTTCAAGTTCAGAAGTTTGGCATGTTGTGAACAAAATATATCATGTCCCCTTCATCTATGGCAGGAGCCCTCCTAAAAAGTCCATCCAGTTCAGCATCCTGCTTTCCACAGGACCAACTCAAACACAGAATGTGGTTGCCAATCTCTCCTCTTAATTCCCTAGCAGTTGATAAGACCTTTTATCTTAAACCTAGGAGGGAACATGTCACCAACATGATTACTCACAGTTGGCTGGTCTTTGCACGATGCAGTGAACTACAAATTAGCCAACCACATTTTAGTCTAGCATGCTGTGCAAATTAGCCCATCTAGTTAGTTCATGATTCAGTATGTTGCACAAACCCAGAACACTGGGTTTATTGACTAAGCAGTGTTTCTATCAGCTATTGGTAAATGTGTCATACAAACAGAGCCACTGGTAGCTTAATTCTCCACAATCTGTCTACTCACTTTTAAAATGCATTTCAATGGCGTCTTTTGGTGCAAAAAACAAAGACTTTTAACAAAAAGCAAAATAAGCGTGACAACCCTTTACTAGACATTTTTTTTTAATTTTAAAAACAAAACAAAGACAAAAAAGTTCCAAAACAAGAAACCCTGTGGCTGAACATTTCAACCATATTGCTATGTCACTGCTACTCCCTGCCACTAACAAGAGTGTGGCCTGCAGCTAAAAAAAAATCTACCTGTCCCTAATCCAGAAAGAAAAATATTTAGGCATAATAATTTACTTTTGCACTTGACAAAGTATAATATCGAATATAAGTACATGTTCACATAAATGCAATATATGGAAATGCATTGCACATATATTAATATGTAATGTATGTCATATAGAGAAACATCATCTTTATTGCTAAAAATACTGCACCCACCAAGCCAGTTCTGGTTAATTCTGCTATTTATCCACAAGAATGGAAAGAAAAAGTAATATCACAGATCATTCCTCTAGCTTTCATACCACTGAAAATTGCTCTAATATAGCATTGTATTCCCAAAGTAGTAAAAAAATGCAGACTGTAGCATACTTCAAGTGAGAGAGTTAAAAACCCAGTTTGATTATTTTCATATTTCACATTTTTATTGAAAGTTCTTCTGCAGATGATTCTGTAAAATTAAGAAAGCAATTTAAAGATTAAGCTTATGCGTAGCTACACAGTAGCTAGTTCTACAGATTCAGTGGGGCTCATTCCCAAATTCCATTACCTGAATTTGGTATATTCTTGTGGTCTCCTATTCCAGGTACAGTTGTGTAGTTTCCCAACTATTTGTAAATAATAATCTTCAGAATATCTAAAAGAAAAAGAATTAAACACATAGGACTGAAACAAATGGTCATATTAACATTTCTTTCCCAACGTCTGTATGATATAGCTGTATAGAGATGAAAGCACATGCTTGCTAAGAAATACCTTGGTCTCCACGGTAAGAGACAAGGTTCAGAATACCTTATTACAAAGTTTTACTTCCTTTGTGACTTGTATTTTGCTGACTAGTATGAAGAAATCTATGCTAATGTTTTAAATTGAACGTTAACTTAGCAAGTTGAAATGTACCAGCATAGTAAGGTAGGAGAAAGAAAATCTTAAATACAGGAATAAGGGAATGTGCTGTGTCCTATTTACTAGGACATAATAAGAGACAACTTCCAACATAATTGAGCCAGTAGATTTCAAAGAATTAGGGTACTTTGTGACGTACTTTGTGGTGCTAGTTCTGCAACTTGTAAGTTTGACTCTTTATTTATACATATGTACTGTACATACAAAGTTTTAGATGCCATCTACCTGAGATCCAAGGACCTTTACAAATATACTATCCAAATATAACTGCTGAATTTCTAAAAAGCAGTTGAAGGCAGCTCTTCCATCATTCTCAACAGCTACTTATAGACTTTCTTAGTCCCTCCCATCCACTTGCTATACTTCTCCAAAGTGTAGCAGGGAAAATAATGATTTATTTATTCATGGCATTTCTTAAATTATACTTCCTGTTTCATACCCAGAATAGGAGGCTGTGTACTCTAC
This sequence comes from Python bivittatus, assembly GCF_059951505.1. Classification (NCBI taxonomy): domain Eukaryota; kingdom Metazoa; phylum Chordata; class Lepidosauria; order Squamata; family Pythonidae; genus Python; species Python bivittatus. Next base: position 19,958,316 of record NW_028277088.1, on the reverse strand, counting down.
TTTACACATACACAATCCTTAATTTAAGAATTACCGACCTCTACCTCAGAAGCAAGAAAACTTTTTGCACCCAGGATTTAATATAAATGTAATTACCATTGAATTAATTGCATATCTTAATATGATTATTTCCCTTTGAATGGAATGACTTCTATCTTCTATCATGCATTTGTGGGCTTCACAGTTATGTGAAAGTTTTTCCAGTCAGGCCTGAGTGGGATAGACATTTCACCGTACCAGAGAACATTCAGGGATAGCCTACTTGAAATCCTACTTGAAACAGCCTCTGAGACAGGCATCTTTTCCTATCTTTGTGCCAGAGATGATCTCCTTCTTGTTGAATCAGGTCCTTAAAACATTAATGAGAAAGACAATCTCGGTGAAAGCAACATAGAATGGCACGTTGCCTTGAATTTTCATTGATTTATTTCTTGGCGTCATTCCACAAGCTTTGCTTTTGTGTCCAAAGCTGGTGTTCTGAATACTTTTTTTTTTTTAATGAACATTTATCTGCTGAGACACATTTTCAGCAGAACATCACATTCATATGCAATGAGCCATCAGAAAGGCTACAAAGATGGCCACAGCATAATTTGTTTCCCTACAATAATGCATCTTGCAAAGAGACTTTGTTCAGATGTGAAAAAACAAATTTAGTCGGTTAGGGATCAGATTTAGCTTCATTTAGATTAGCTATATTGAAATCAATGGATGTACTCTAAAGCATAGCTCCAAGTCTGTGCATGTTATAAGTATTATTTCTATTTATGCCTTGAAAGCCATATACAGTATAGTGTATCCCAGTGGATCTACAACCTTTCAAATATTCTTAACCTTAAATTTTTAACACTTTAATACTGGCCATACTCCATGGGACAGCTGATACTTGTTTTTCTGCAAAACCTGGATAGCCACAGATTCTCTATCTCTGGGATAAGCTTATACTTTCCTACTCAGACGTAAGCCTATAGATTTAAAAATGGTGCCTTGTGCAACTTACTGTCAGCAATGGCTTGCGCCAGGCCCAGTTAGCTAATCCCACAGATTTGTAGCTGTACTGTAATTCAGTAGGGTTCTTATATATTTGGGAATTGAGAAAAGTTTATTTTTTTTCCTAGCTTGTATACATTCAATAAATCATTATATGATTTAGCTTTCTTCATATAACTGCTGATACAATAATCTCATCTATGTATTATAACTGAGAACTCTAAGCCAAGAATTCACCAAGGCTCAAATCACTTCTGGAGCAACTCGAATATTGGAAGGACTGAAAATCTGTGACACTACCCAGCAATATTAAGAGAAAGATCAGAACTTTTCAAAGCCCCAATCACAACTCCTATTCCAGAGCAAAGTTCACAGCATGAATTAAAATACTGCCACATCTTTTAAGTCAATGGAAAGCCAAAATGACAGTAGCGCCAATGTTTGTCATCAGCTCTTTCCTCTCTATCTTCCTAGCCAGGCTGGAGTATGGAAATCCACTTATTCTGCATCCAGTAATGGTTCACCTATAGTGGTATGTAAGTCCTCTCAGTGAAGCCATTATAGATGTCATGGCAAAGCATGTAATTGCATTTCTTTAGACTTGATTCAAGGACCCATAGAGCATACATAAATGGGACCATAATGAAAGAGGCATTTAGCATAAAGAAAGAGGTTACTTGGCACAGCTGGCTTCACCCTCCCTTTTAAGTCTGTGGATACATTTCAAATTCTGAAAGCACGCTTTGGATGGCTGGACAAAATGCCCATCATGGCAGAGGGGTGCCGATTCTCAAAATGGCTGTCAGTTCAACTGGTGAAGATCCTCCTGTCACCCCTTTTAGTCCTATAGCCTGCTACCTATTATTCCCTGCTTCCCTTTGTCTTTCCTCGAGGCAGATGGCCATGCTTCAAACAAAGCACTGGGCTTCCTGAAAGGAAAGATAATAACAGAGCCTGGCACTTTGAAGCATGCTGTTCGCCGGAAAACCGGTGTAGGGTGGGTACGAGGATCCGGCATGAGGAACTCCAAATAACACGCAGGACGAGAGAAACCCAGTCCAACTCGTTTATTACTGCAGCAATAAAGGAGGACACATCCAAGTGTCACTGCCCAGGGAGCACGCTGTGCTTGTCACATTAGCCTTTTTATACAATATTCAAACAGGGAGGAAGAATATGATTGGTCAAAATTTGATACAAATTGCACATGCGTATAACACCTTGCCGATCCCATGAAATACGAGCGGGGCTGCAATTATAATATAATTATAGTAACATAGGAGGCGTGGCTTTAGGATCCTTTCGTCATAAGGTCGCAATAGTTCACCAGTCGAACCCCAGAACTGGTCTTGTCTGGTCCTGGGTTTCCCTACCTGCCCCTTAGTTTCATAACCCCCTTTTCTGCCTGGCAACAGCCGGTAGCAATACTAGCTTCACCTACAGCTGTGCTAGGGGAGTTCTTGTAAAGAACTGCAAAATTGCAAAAACAAGCAGACTCCACAACCATGCAAGACAAACACAAAGAAAAACAACAACAACATCAACGTCAACATATATAATGAATAAATGGGTATGACAGGTGGGTTTAAGAAGGGAACTACAGGCTAGGGAAAAGCTCATATAAAACAAATTTGCATAAAGTGAGATAATGAGAAATGCCTGAGTGAGGGCAAAAAGGGGGTTTCGGCAGGAAGAAGTCTTGGCATGTTTCCAGACTTTTGGCACAAACCACATAATAGCAATTGTTGCCATTATGATCTAATATTTTTATGATGATCAATCTGATAATAGTGAATTTCCGTAAAGCAAATTCACAAAAAGGGAAATCTTCTTCCAAACCTCTCCAGTTATATGCATGCCCATAGACGCCAGAAATACAGAAAGTATTAAATAGTTTATTTTAAATGTTCTTAAAATAACATTTCAGTGTAACGAACACTGATTAGAGATGATGGACACATTCAATAATTTTTTCTGTGGAAGTCAATTGCTCCAGCATAGTTGATTTTACTAAGCTTTCTGTTTTATGAAAATCATGGAAATCCTAGTGTCAGACTATCATTCAGCCAAACAGAGAAAAAAGAATAAGTGAGGGTAACTATTCAGACATTTGGTTTTTGTTTTGTTTTTTTTTGGTGCTGGGTATCATCATATGACAGAAAAATAATTTTACTTAGAAGCCTGAAGCTTAAGGGGGAAAAATTCTATAAATTCAGGGGTAGGCTACAAAGCTGATACTACAGAAGGGGAACAAGTGACTTGGGGCAATGATTTCATCTAGAGAAATTCCTGTGAGTTTACAACAGGAAGCTGTTGTCTAAAGACATTCACTGGCTGGGAATCAGAAAATGAGAACAATTCTCAGAGTTCTAATGAAAGAGAAGTCATTAGACTGGCAACATAATAGAAAACGGCAGATGCAACGTTCAGCTTCAGAGAATCCCTCAATCTCAACACCACTTTCACAGTCATAGGTAGGAACCTGATATTTCTACACATTCTCTAGGAATCATGGTACAAGCAAAGGGTTTATGAACAGCCTTAGGGGCAGGGTATGAGGCCCTGAAAAGATCTGAGTGTAGTCCTACATAAATATTTTAGCTTCTGTTGAATCTGATCCAGGTAAAGGAGGCAACCTAACAATAAGTAACATTGTAAGCCCTTGCTCTCCCCTTTCACACTGTACCTCAGTGAAATATATAACCACGAGAATACTTATCCAGTAATTTCTACAAAACAACAGAGAAGAGATGTGGCTATCCCTTAATTTTTTCCAATAGGAAATCCTATAGATTAAGGCAACCATCAACTTGGTGACCTCCAGATGTGTTGGATTTCAACTCCAATAATTCATAGTCTGTACATGCTGGTTAGAAATTATGAGAGTTGAAGACCAACACATCTGCACAGTACCATGTGGGGATTGGGCTGGGAGACAAAAGTCAAGTTATCATCAATTAATTAGTGTAATATAAGTCTTTACTTCCTCCTCAGCCTTCATTCTTCACATTGGTGGCTGACCAGCGAACCATATAGTTTTCCACCCAAAGCTCTTCATTTCACTGGAATCTTTTCACATGCAAGCATCATAAAACTGCTGACTTGGGAGGGCAGTATTCTACCCAAATCAAAGACAAAGTAAGTATCATCCAGAAAGAACACACCTGTAGATACATCCAGAGAAATACTATAGTAACATTCAGAAACCTTTCTGAAGAATTAGAGTAAACTAATTCTTTATTCTTGCCCAGAGATGGGGTAGAATTGCATTAGTGATCTGGTCTAAAGATACAACAAAATCACATGGAATCCAAGTGATTTAATTTTGAAGTGGTAAAATGGATGTCTAAGTGATAAAATAGAACTCTGCCACTTCAGATGAAGTCACAGGTGATCAAGAAAGACTTCTAAAGTCAGAACAGACTATACTATACTGTGAAAAAGATAGTACTGGATTTACTTATAATAAGCCTCTTGTCTATATTCTTAACAGTTGATGGCATTCCCATCTGCAGAATAATCAATTGCAGAATAATCAGTTGCAAGGGACTGAAGAAGCTATAGCCCAAAATTTCTGGAAGGCTCCAGTTTGCTTAAAGACCCCTCAAATACCAATCTGGCTAAGTGTCATGTAAACAATCTGCAGCAAAATACTAAATCAGCTGATAGAAAGATGATAAACCCTATTCTCCATGTAGACTGGTTTCCATAGTATACGTAGTATTAAAGCAACTCTTGGAAATGGCTCTGAAGGGTACTATAGTTCCTGAAGAATGAGCAACAAATATTTCATTGTGAACACACCAATTAGGAATGTAGGACTAATAAATCTTGTTCTATTCTATTTCCTTGACACTTTTTATCCATTTTCTCTGCATCCTCTTTGATGTGAGGTTTCAACGTGATATTAAACAGCAGTGTTCCTACCTACACATCTTGCCTTCAACCTAGAAATCCTTAGTTGCATCATCACTGCTTGAGTATAGATAGCAGCACGTGAGGGAAAAAAGACATCAGATCCTTATGTTCAATGAAGCCAGATACTGTTAATTACTGTGTTGCTTTGAAAGTTATATTGTTAATTCATAAAACATCTATAAATGTAAAAAATCTTGAAATAGGGCAGGGTCTTCTGAAGCTGCATTAGAATTATCAGCATGCTGTGCTGCATAGGACCAGAAAATACAAATTAATGCAAGCCTTAATGCAATTTTGGAATGAGAAATAGCTAAATATTTGTCTGCTTTTCTGTGTAGAGAGACTCCAAAAACATTCCATTTGATAGCCATTTAAAAACGTCTGTAATGGCTGTCAAGGGTTCTGGCAGCCAACAGCTTGACAGGCTGCATTTGACTCCACCTGACTTGTGTGCCTCAAGGCCTGACCCTGCTGAGTCAGCCCTCACTTGCTCTGGCCTGGAAGTCCAGCCTCCATTACTATATGGCTGGGTAGCTGCAATAATCATCTGTGTTGTGCTGTTATTTGTCATGAAAGATTCATCCAAATATTCTGCATGTGTATCTTGACATAGAGGCTCTTCACCAAAGCAATGTTCATGCTGAAACAGTATTTGTTCATCAAAACACCAAAACAGCTTGAATGGAAGTATGTTTCTCTTGATTTTTTGTGGTCATAATGATAAATTCTGGGAAAAGCTGAAGTCTAATAACAGCAATAACACCACCAATAAAAGACAAACATCCTCAACTATAAAGGAAGGACAGAAACACTGAAATGAGCTATGGACATTTGTGCTTGTTTAAACCAGTAATATAACAATCAATATGTAAGGAAGAAAACTCAACCACACCAAAAAATGGCTATTACTGATGGCTTGTTTGATGTCATGCATCACTGCATTAACATGGGTGAGTATTATGTATGAAGTTACAGCAGAAACAGAACTTCTAGAGCTAAATAAACAGATGAAGTTGAATGATCCTTTTTCCTAGGCTATGAAGCAAAAGTCCTATAGTTTTAGAAATATAGGGACCTGAACTGTTAAGGCAGAGACTTAGCTGGTCAACTACCTGGAACTCTGTGTTCAGACCCCAGAGCAGCCATCTCTAATCTGGCAGTAAATTGAACTTCAACTCCCAGAATTCCAAGCAGCATGTCCAAAACTTGGCCTTCTGGATGCGGAAAAACAGCACATTTGGAGGATACCAGGTGGAGTAAGGTTGCCTCAAAACATCCTCAGGCACGTGAAGACATAATATGTGCCAACTAGACTTTTTCAACTAGCTGGTAGTATCAAGCTCTTGGTTAGTCCTAAATTCATCTCCTAGTTCATGGGGGTCATGGATGTAATATCCTGTAGTACAACCAACATCTCCTCTACTGATACAGATGGGCTTTCCTCACAGTGGCATCAGATGGGCTGGGCTGCTAGTGTCCACAATGCCTCAAAATGATCTAGGTTGGTGGCATTGTGGGAAATTTAAGTCATATGATCTGATAGTCCAGCACAAGAAATAACATAGGCCCTCATTGCTTTCCAAAGATGGTCATCAGGGCAGTTTTCATACCAGTCTGGATTCTATCCTTGCTTGGCCAATAGACCAGTATTTTCTATACAAACCATGTTACCTCTACCATAACCCCTGACTTTGGATCTACATCTAACTCACCAACAGACAGGCCTCTGAATAGGAAAATACACATTCCAGATCAGAATGCAGGTGATTTTTCATGGTATCAAATTTATAGAGCCACTCAACTCAACCAACTCTGGGCAGTCTGCAATAAAACAGCCAATGCAAAATCCCCAATAAGATAGCAAGGCTAAATTAAAATGACAAAACTGAAAAGGAACCAGGCTTGATAATAAAAAAAGACATCCAAAAACAACTTCTCATCCCAGGGCTTGGGGAAAGAGACAGATCTTTAAAACTTATTTGCAGGACAGCAGGGTTGGGGCAATGTGAACCTCTGGAGCAGTGTTTCTCAACCGCAGCAACTTGAAGATGTGTGGACTTCAACTCCCAGAATTCCCCAGCCAGCATGCTGGCTGGGGAATTCTGGGAGTTGAAGTCCACACATCTTCAAGCTGCCAAGTTGAGAAACACTGCTCTTGAAAGATGCCATTCTAGACAGCAGGTACCATGACGGTGAAGTATGATCATTTCTTAATCTAACCACATTTAGGTTAAACTAGATATTGGCCAGGTTTTAACTATTAAAAGGTCTTGGCCACGTTCCTATAAGGAGACACCAGTGGGTTCTTCACACATAAAACTGCTATGCTATATACTTAGCTGTTAAAATCACCATACCTGGATGTCAGTCAAGTACATTTATAACCAAATGCAGACACTGTACCTTTTCTTCTTGATTGACGATGACCAGTTGTTACTCCATATATCCTTGCATTTGGAGGCTTGCTCAGACCTCTGCATTCTGACTGGATTAGGAGTTGCTCTGTTCATATAAAAAGGAAAATCCATTTTTGAAAGAAGAACAAACATTCTTGGCGGCAGCACAATGAATTGCTGTAAAGATAAGCAACAGCTCAAATTGTAACAGTAACAAGAAATGCCAATGAAGTCTATTTCAGTCTGAAGAATGACTTTGAATTGCCACCCAATGCCAAATTTATCTTTTAAACCTAATTTCTGATTGAATTGTCTAGTACATTGTGTGGATGCTAACGCAAATCAGAAACACTTTTTTTTTTTAAAAAAAGATGGAATTCACCCAAAGCTTCAACAGAATTACATTTCAAAACTGTACTTACATATTTTAACAATAAATATAAATGACTTTTTAAAAAATGTTCCCAAAATGCTACTTTCAAAAAATAAATGTGCAGTTCAATAATACAATTATAGATGGATTAGTACATTTATATCCTGCCTGTGCTGAAACACAAGGCAGCATAGATAAAATTCCCAAATATTCTCTTACCCACACTATCAAAATGACATACTATTATCTGCACAATTATAATCACAATCAACAAACTTACTTAACTTCTTCATGTGCTTTAAGATCATATTCTAGGCTTCTAACATCAGCATACACCCCTCAAAATAGCAGGAAGATGTATCACACATTCCTTAAAGCAGTGTTTTTCAACCTTGGCAACTTTATGATGTATGGACTTCAATGCCCAAAATTCCCCAACCAGCATGGCAGCCGGGGAATTCTGGAAGTTGAAGTCCACACATCTTAAAGTTGCCAAGGATGAAAAACACTCTTTAAACTGTATTCTCTGTACTGAAGTGCACCACAATCTAACCATATCTTAAGTGGGGTAGGGATTTCAGTATACCCACATCACACCTTGGTTCCATTTTTCCAAACTAAAGCAGATCATACTTGTGTGAACAGAATACGGTGCTTAGTTGTGTAATTAGATAATGTTAGATTCTGGACTTAACTGCTCTGGGGGGAAAACAGTCTTATGTGGGGACTGTTTAGACAGTAATGTTTATTATGCTTTTTTCTTCAAATACAGTATTTGTAAGAGAAACTATTTAGACTGGGATACATTTTTCTTCACTTACTGTACATCTTCCTCGAAACAATTACCTGTGAATTGAAGGTGAAGGGGAGAGTCAACCTACATAACTTTATTATTTATTTATTGAACCAATTTGTTCAGCCATCCATCTCAACCAGTGGCTCTGGGCAGCAATCATATTAAATAAAAATAAGACCAATTACAATTATAAATACAAAAATTAAAATGCACAGCAGCGAAGGAAGATATCACAGTTGGCAGTTGCTAGCACAACCAGGAGATGGGTCCCTTCACACACATGGGGCTCTAGGCCTGGGCACAGGACCAAATCTTTAGGGCCTTATGAAAAGCCAGCAGAGTCGGGGTCATTCTAATCTCTGGAGGGAGGATATTCCATAGAGCAGGTGCTAAGGCAGAAAAGGCGCATCTTCTGAGCCCTGCCAACTGGCATTCCTTAGCCAACAGAATTCAAAGCCTGCCAGACCAGATCAGATGGGTAGAAACCACCGGGGAAAAATGGCCCCTCAAGTAACCTGGTCCCAAGCCCTGAAGGGCTTTAAAGGTGACAACCAGCACCTTGAATTGCACCCAGAAGCACACCAGCAAAACCAATGCAGCTCACGAAGTAGTGGTGTTACATGTGCCAAGTAACCAGCACTATTGACTACTTGTGCTGCTGCATTCTATACTAGCTGAAGCTTCCAAGGACAGCCCCATGAAGAGCCCCATGTAGAGTTAAGACGAAGATGCTTCTGAAAACAAATGAATGAGCCATTCAGTGTAGATGACTGCCAACTGCTGCTAAAAGTGTGGACAAATTGAAGATTGGACACCTAAAGTTACATTAGGAGGAGACTGTATATATACTTGTAGGTTTCTGTGTATGAGAGTGGTCTGAGTGTGCATAAGGGGACTGGTATAAACAGACTGGGGATCGATTAATTTGATAAACTGGGTACTTTATTGTACCAACAAATAATATGAATCTGTCTGGCCCAGCCCAAAAATAACAGGGAAACAATCTAGCCAAGTTCAGTTCTTTATTGCTTACACCATATAGACAGAATCTTGCCAGACTAAATCTGTACTATGCTAACCTAATAGATATACTCTGGGACAATCTAGGGAGTGGCTATCTTAAATCTCTTCCCACGCTCCTGCTCTGAACTATGTTGCCTCTTGTCTCCCCTTTTTCCTTCCTAGAATGTGCTCCCTCTTTCCTGAGAACCTGGATCTCTACTGCATTCCATCACACCACCTCCCCCTTCATAGTCACACATGTATGTTTATGGAGAGATTGAATCCCCAGGATCGGTTTCAACTGTAGGTTGACAAAGTGGTGAAGCTGGGCACTGCCAGTGCTTTGGTCCATCTGCGTTATTTTTATCTCACTGTTCTTCTTTGGCGGGAACCTTACTGGATTTTTTTTGTTGGTGAATATGGTTCTTGAAACTCTTATTTCTAGTTCTGCTAAATGGATAACTCATTACATTTGTTCCTCCGCTCCGGGATGTAATTCAGATCCTCAAGCTTGAAAGGGGATATTATCAAACATAGTTTGTCCTTCCTTACAATCCTATCTTTTTTTATGGGGAAAAAAAATAGTAAGTACTGGTGAAATTGATGGATAAGTTCCCTCCTCTTTCCCACTGTAATTGCGTGCAACATTTTATCTGACCCCATAGGAAAAAATGACAGTCACAAAAATATTGGTGAAAATAAGCATAAATAAATAAATAAATAATAAAGGACATGTTGCGAACAAGCTCTTATAGACAAATGACCATATAAGCTAAAACAGGGAATCCTAGTCTGAGTTAGCTATATTAAATAGTACAAACTGCACAGTGTAAAGCATTCAGAATTAATGTGCCAGAATGCAATTGCTTATAAATCAATTCTGCCTTCTTACAGCTACCCTGGAGTGAGGTGGTGCTAGAATTGCAAAAACTTGATGCTACCATCAAAAACAGATACTTCAGCTTAAACATTTGGAAGAAAATGAAAAGCAGAAAACCTTACTAAAGCGAAAAAACTTCAGCTACCGCCATCCTAACCACTAATTTGTCCTAATAACAGTAGCAGGTTTTAAACAAGATCAATGATTATTTATAGTTGAAAAGCAAATACTTAGTCACCCTGCTTTACCCTTTATGCCAGCTGATTCTTTTATCCTGCTTTTTGGAGATCCAGCTAATTGTTCATGGCATCGTGACCTTGGGTTCAAGCTTTTATTCTATAGATTTTTTTTCTTCAGAAATGCAGGAACTGGAAGGGAGATAATTATTAATCTAAATTTTAAAAAATTAAAAACTTTAATAAAAATATAGACTTATATAATTGTTGCCCAATGCCGGGCCACACTGATGGCAAAGGTATTTCTGATCAGCAAGTCATTCTGTGCAGGAAATGTCTCTTGAAATGTATATGGATATATATATGGCTATGGATATATTCATTCCACTCCTACCAAAAAAAAGAAAGAAAAGAAAAGCCAAATAAGAGGCAGTTCAGTTATTCTACACAGCAACAGTATCCCCAAATAAGTAAATACTGCAAGTTTTGGTGCAAAGTTTTTTAACCAGTTATAATACATTATTTTAGTTTCAGCTGTTGGATTATTATAACACTGTCTGCCAGTTAATTTCCCTTTGTATTTAATTTAGTCAGAACTTGGATTGATTGATTATATGTCATCAAATTGGGGTCAACAAAAGTGACCACACAGATAGATTTTCTCCATAAAGAACTGTCCCTAACCTGGTCTTTCAGGTCTCCCAACGGTGCACTCATTGCCACTGTAACCGAGTCCACCCACCTTGCTGCTGGTCGTATCTTCTTCTTTCCTTCCACCTTTCCCACCATTACAGTCTTCTCCAGAGAGCTAGATCTTTGCACAATGTGTCTGAAGTAGGATAATTCAGAATTTGAATACTGACCTAATTTGAAAGTCACTGGACCTACTCCTAAGGTACTCTTAACTAGATCAGTGAGGGGTTAGTGGATTGGAGAACATCCGAAAATGCTTATTTGAATTACAACCCAATCAACTAATCTCAAGGGGATTAAATTTAATTAAAACAAAGCCAGTCATGCATAGGATTAAAGTAATTTCACCCAGTCAGCCATTTTATAGGAACACCTGAACATGTCACTTTTTTTTTTCTTTGCATAGCTAGTCCTCGTTGAAAAAGATCTGGGAAGAAAGAGTGGTTGATCAAGCAAGTCTATTACAGGATTCATTGACAAGACCCAGCAGAATAGAATATATCTCCCAAACACTCACTGGTTGTAGTTGTCACCAGAAACTGGTCACGTAATGAAAGTCTTACCAGTATTCTCCTGGGTCAAGGGTTCATGGGGAAAAAAAAAATAACACCTTGGCTGAGAAGTCTGTATTCTTAAAAGGGTAACTTTTGACCCATTAATGTAATTGTGTTTTGTCATAACTGATAAGAACTGACCGGGTTAGCAGCTGGCTGGATGAAGTGCCATTAACACTAGCCTCACTATCCTGATTACAAATAAAATAGGGAAAACAGCTCCAGCCATTTACACATTCTCCTTTGTCCAGGACAGTGTTTCCCAACTGTGGCAACTTCCAAACGTGTAAACTTCAACTGCCAGAATTCCCCAACCAGCATAGCCATTCCTGAAAATTCAGGTAATTAAAACCTTGGAAGTTGCCAAGGTTAAGAAACAGTAATACAGGGCCTTCTATATGTGGAAGCCAGTCAGACTGAGGAAATGGCTCTTATTTCAGCAGTGTGATTTGAGACAGTATCTTCTACAGCAACTAGAGGAAAAGGCTAGACCAAAGGCCATAGTATCACACAGAAAAGCTCTGTTTCTCCATTCACCATCCCCAGGATCGCCACCTCATATGGTTCAATGAAAATGATCTCTCTATCACTGTGCAGTCTTCATTAAAAGAAGATTGCAACTTTCCTCCACTTGGTGTCCTTCAGAAATGTCAGACTTCAACTCCCATAATCCTGAGACTGCATGGCCAACTAAGTGGCAATAGTAGGAGTTGAAATCCAACAGAGCTTGAGATCATGAGGTTGGGGAAAACTAGACTATTGGAAAATGCTGATGTTATTTTCCTGATCGCTGGACCCCCAAATGTCCTAAGTGTTTGTTCTTGTCTTATCCCCAGTCCTTTGTAATATTTTCTTCACTGTCTAACCTCAGGCACCTGGGCATTTGGTTCTTGTCCTATTTCATTGGAAGTATTTTGCATCATCTCAGTCCATTGTCCACACTGGTAAAAGCCTTACTTCAAAACACCTGATGAACAGCAGGCTGGGAAAGATCAGGCAACTGCACAGAAGCTTCAATATCAGTTTCTTCTTCCCCAAAGCTAGCATTTACTTACTGCTTATGATTCTGATAGGCCCACTTGGTGTTTTATTTTAAAAAAGGCTGAAAGTGATAATGTCCTTCCCTATTATTGTACTCCTGACCTCAACCTATCTATTTCTCATTCTCTTACACAATATTAAGCCTGATGCTCTACAGTATTATTAGAAACCAGTAGGACACATCCTTTTAACTTCTTAAACATTTTGCCACTAATTTCATTACATTAGATAATGGGACTACATTGTTGTTTTTGGGTTCATGACATTTTGATTAATCAGGTAATATGCAAACTAAATGCGGGTGAAATGGATTGTAAAATCTTAAGCTGCAGAAGTAACAATTTGTCTCATAACATTAATCGTGGCAACCTGGTCTGACACTTGTTTTCTTCTTCTTCTTCATACTGAATTGCCACTCAAGCTTTGACCAAATAAAGAAATCACAATTAGGTTGTCAGGTATCTCCACTAAGCTCATAAGCTAAGGTTCCTCTGCAATTTGGCGATCAAAAAATGTGATTAGGTACAGCAAGCAAATTTAACTAACTGGTCTCCTCTGCCTTTGAGTCTTAATAAACAGTCTATGAGAAGAGTGGGAAATTTTCTTTCCATATACAGTAGTTAGGAACCATATGCTTGTGGTGACGAAGCCAAAACCAGATCAAATCCCTAAATGCCTGCCTGCCTGCCTTCCTTTTTAGTTTTTAACATGCAGCCATTTTCTTGTCTTTCGCCCACTTTCTCCTCAGATTGCTCTTGCCTGAAATCAGAACTTAATTCATGCAGACGATTTTGTGTGCAGGGCACACACTGTTGCCTTACGTGTCTGAAGACTCTATGCCTAACAGTGATGTTTTCCCATATAAATTCCTCTCTTCTAACTCCAACCCTAACTTTTTTGCAAAAGTATGAACAAGCTTAGCAAAAAATAATGTTACTGTCATTATTGATATTCTATTTCTCTTTTTGTGTTTCATATTTCTGTATTCTATGACAATGATTTTAACTGTTAATATGAACGGTCAAATCTCTAAAACTCTAATCAAGATACAACCATTTTAAATAAATACAACTAAATCAGAACAGAGAATGGATGCAGACTCAATGGGAAACAGCTCTCAAAAAAAGTCAGAGGAGAGCCACTTCTCTGGAGCTGGGGATAAAGACCACACTGTCCTGTGAAGGGCCTCCTCGAAAAGATGATTCCTCCAACCTGAATCAGAGAGAGAAAAGTTCTAACCCTTGTGCCATAATTCTGCAGCACCCCCCGCCCCCAAACTCATTCTGATTTTGTAACCACTTTATCCATATTGGTCCTCCGTAATTTAGAAGAGACATGATATACAGACTGAGTATTCTGCTAAACTGCATTGTGAAGGAAAATGCCTATGGAACTGGGTTAGCAGATAATGCTAAGCCTAAATCAAGATTTAGAAATCACCATGGCTAAGTTCACACAACACAATAAGCCAAAACTGAACAAATCCTGGTAAGGCTTAGCACAATGCAGGAACCCAGTTGTGCTAAAAGACTATGCTAAATTAGATACGTGAATAGATCTGTAAACATTGTAGAGGGAGAGCTGTGTTAGTTTATGGTTGCCAAAAATCAGGAGTCTAGTAGCACTTTTTCAGACTAACAAATTTTATTAAAAGCTCTTAGCTTTCATGCCACTTTAGGTATCTGATGAAGCCGTAGCTTACAAAAGCTTATGACAATGGAGACAAGCATTCCAGCAAGTAACCTGGCCCTGTGCCACGAAGGGCTTTATAGGTGATAACCAGCACCTTGAATTGTACCTGGAAGCTTAGAGGAAGCCAATGTAGCTTGCAAAGCAGTGGTGTTACATGGACGCACTGAAGTGCATCTAGAAATACTTGTGCCTCTGCATTCTGGACTAATAGATCTATTTAATTAGACCTATTATAACAATCATGGTAATCGCTTACAAAGAATTACCGTTTCCTTCAAATTTATCAGTTCAATCAGATATATCTAGGAATGTCTTCAAGCAATATTTCTGAAGGAACCAATGTTAACGGTAGCAGCCTTTTGTAGTTATATGCTAAAGAATTATTCCTATTTTTTGTATTACTGTAACTAATTGATCCTGAGGAATAGAATATTCTGACAGAAGAGACAACCTAGAGGTCTCTGTAGCCTGGTTCATAATTAATTTATATATAGTTAATCATTTCTCAGCTTTACCAAAATGATCTGCCATTATAAAGGGCCGCAAAAGAGAAAACAACAATGTGGTAGTTTAACAACTATTATTTATCTCAAGATACGTGTATGACAGGAAGTATTTGCTTGAGCTGTTGTGATATCGCTGAATATTCCCAAGGATTATACAGTGTTTCTCAAACTTGGCAACTTTAAGACATGTGGACTTTAACTCCCAGAATTTCCCAGCCAGCCATGCTGGCTGGGGAATTCTGGGAGTTGAAGTCCACAGGTTTTAAAATTGCCAAGTTTGAGAAACACTGCTTATAACATTTGTTGCCATAGCAAGTGCTGCAAGAGGGTTGCAGCGCAATTAGGGAGAAACCATTACATAGGATCAGAATGGTTGCAAGGCCTGTGGCAAGTAGCTTAAATGCAACCTAAGAGCTCCATGCCTCGGTGGTGAGTGTTTTCTTCTTTGAGATGAAGAAGGAATACAGTCCACTGGGTCTGTCCATTTTCACCACTTTCAAAAGTGGTCTCTGTGCAACACAGAAGCTTCCACCAACACTCACAGTGAGTGGCTGGGAAGACTGCACGTGGCTGTTCCACACATCCAGTATCTCCATAGAAACCTCCTATGGCTTTTTAAAGTCCCAGCGGAGTCCGCTTCTGGCTGCAGGAGGCCGTGAAGGAAGGAAGCAAAGCAGGAAAAGAAAGTCATGCAGCCATTTCATTTTGCACTCCAAAGCATGGGAAGGGGGCACATTATCCTGTGAAGCAGCTTGGGGTGCTTTGGTCAACATCTGTCAAAGTGACACCCTCCTACCCTCCCAAGATTTGCACATCGCTACTGAGTTCTGTAGAGGAACTACCAAGACAGGAAGGGAAAGAACAGGGAAGCGTGCAAAGGACTTGGAAGTAGGAGCATCTCTAAGCTCTTAGACAAATAAGGAGGAGGGCCGAATCGCACACAACCTTTTACAATAACCAGCCATGAATTTTAGTTGAATTTAGCCCAATATATTGATGTAATCTGTTTCATCCTTGAAAACAGCTTCCTTTCCGCCTGGCTTCAGTTAATATCTCTCGCTACCACTTGGCTGCGGCTGCTACAACATGCACATTAAAAGCTTTTAAAGAAACTGACAGTGAAGCAATAATGTTTGAATAGTCACAGTAAGAAATGTCTTGGCTACTGGTGTGGCCTAAAATTCTGCCCTGGATTAGGTAAAGGCTAATAAGAAAGGCTGCTGTTGTGGCTTGGGAAAAGTGTTTCCTTATCATTGCTACCACAGAGTTAAAAGCTAAGCGCAAGGACAAGAAAACAACTGTGAAGAGGCAGGAGTGGGATTTATAAAGCGATTAACATTCATCAGCCACGGTGGGAACCTTAATCACTACATTCCAAAATGAGACAGAGAGACAGTCAGACAGACAGATTATAAAACTATCAGTGCTCTGGACCATAAAATACTTTGGCAGTACAAAAGAGTAACAGACAGGCACAGAGACATGGGAAAAAAAAAATCTGTTTTCTCACATAAGTGGTTTTAGCAAAGCAAAGTACACTTCTATGCTTTGGCCCTATTGTCCTAAGCCAGAAGGTAAATTGTTTTGTGTGGGCTTAATTCAGTGTTTTAACCTAACCATTTCATTCAACAAGCAACTGAATAAAAATTAAAGACAATGTGATTTATTACAATGTGAGAACTCAGTACTTCTTTCCTACCTCTTTTAAAGGCTTTTTCCTTCTTATCTCTGCAAATTCTTCATTAATGGCAACTTTAAATAATATAAACATTATTTAATGTAAGAAATATTTGAAGCTTCGATTTGTCCTTATAATCTCTCAGAATCTTAATGGAAAGACTTACTCTCACCATTGTCATCCTTAGGGTAGACTCACTGAAATCAATATCTTACAGTTGATTTAAGTTAGCAATAAGTAACTTGTCTCATTTCAGTGATTTCAGCAGACCTTCTCCAAGCATGACTAAATTTAGGTCCAGACCATAACACCTTACAGAAACCCTGGCTAATTTCCTCTCAGCTATCTCCTAACTGTAAGTTGATTATTGCATCAACTGGAGTGTGCAGTCTATGGGACACACACACACACACACACAGCGCCTTATAGTTTCCCATTTTGCAGCCCTTAGTCTAACTCCAGAACTCACTATCAACATTTGAGAAAACCAAACCAAGCTAAACCCATTTTCAATGGCATGATATTGTGCTAAGTTGGTTTGTTTCTCTTGGTTGGTTTTCTCTGTCTTCAAAGCTGAAAATGTATGTCAATGCTCCGGATTTATTATCCATCTTAACATTCCCCCAAACTCAAAATTCCCTCCTTTCCTTAGGATATTGTGGGTCACTGGAGATGCACCTTGCAATCCTCTGCAGCTGATTGTGTAGCACCTAGCCATAAATAGTTGCCCATGTCCTAACCCAGATGAAATTTCCTCCTGCCACCCAATTTTCCCACTTTGTTCCACTTAGGCCTACCACATCTGCACTGCAAAATATGTATCTATATCTGTATATCTTTGCTGGCATCTAGGGTTTGTCCAGATTTTTGCAACTTAAATATCATAACTCCAATCCTGCATTCTCCATCTCTAGATCTTACCTTGCAATTCCCTGGAACCAAGGAGAGGAGCATGTCCTCT
Organism: Python bivittatus; assembly: GCF_059951505.1. Lineage (NCBI taxonomy): Eukaryota > Metazoa > Chordata > Lepidosauria > Squamata > Pythonidae > Python > Python bivittatus. The sequence goes on along the minus strand of NW_028277088.1, from coordinate 19,940,660 downwards.
TAGACAAGAGAATTTCTCATGAAACGTCCAAAGCACTGGTTTAACATTTATAAATCTATTGGGAAAATGCCTGTATGAACAAAACTTCATTCCCTAGCGTGGTCATTTTTTTAACTTATTTTTTTATTTTGCTAAATGTATGGCTACCAAATCTGGACTGCAGAAATCCAGATGATTGCTAGATAGAAGTAAAGAGTTACAGTTTTCTGTATCTTTGTTGTCTTCATGGAGCATCTCAGTTTTTGTAGGCTTGGACTGGTAGCCCTAGTACATATTTATATTACATTATTATATTTATATTTGTAAATCATAGCAGTACAGCAAACAGTAAAAGATCTTAAAATAATAAATTGAAATTGTGTGCTTCTTATGTGACAACTGATTTCATACTGGTATATCCCACAAAGACCCTGATGCTGGGAAAGATTGAAGGCAAAAGGAGAAGAGGACGGCAGAGGATGAGATGGTTAGATAGCATCACTGAAGCAATGAGCATGAAACTGAGCAAACTCAGGGAGGCAGTGAAGGACAGGAAGGCCTGGCGCGATATGGTTCATGGGGTCACGAAGAGTTGGACACGACTTAACAACTGAACAACAAATATCACACAACAGTGGAGCAACTTTTTCGGCCAGGGGCACATTTGGAACGTTGAGAGCAGATGTGGGCTGCTGCAATCACAAAGAGTTTCCATGGAAATTTGCTCATTTACAAAATGGGCAGGGCCGTAGAGCTATCAAATCTAGGCTGCAAATCCAGATAACCTCTACATGATGGCAGCAAAGTGTTAGGTTTTATGCATCTCCTTGCTGTCATCCAGCACCTGTCTGGATGTAGGAAACCCAGATCTGGTACCCCAACAAAAACATGAATTTTTCAAGAGGTAAATTAACTTCTCAGGATATGCCGCCATCCTAGTGGAACCTTTTAAGAGTCCAAAGGCATTCCAATAATCATTACAATGGTAGGAACCAGTGGTTTGCATTATAGTATTGACTAATTGATTGATTTGATTGATTAATTGATTTGATTGGTATTCTACCTTTCTTATAGGAGCTCAAGGGTACATAGTGTTCCCTTCTCCTCTTCCCCTTACAACAATAAGGCCATGACGGACACTGAGCTGAAAGACACCCAAGAGTCACCAGGTGAGCTTCCATGGCTGAGGGTGAAGTAGGGTGTCCTCATTCCTAGTCCCTCACTTTGAGCTCTACACCATACTTATCTGTTTCTTTTTATTTAGTTTTACCTAAAACAATCTATTTCTAAAACACAGGTGGAATCAGAAACCTGGTAAACACAAGGAGAGGGGCCTTGGGGGACACTGGTGTCCACGGGCACCACACTATCAACTCAAAGAGATTTTTCTAAAAGCTGAATAAGAAGAGTACTTTTTTTCAGAAGCATCCTTTTGTTTACAGAGAACAGGAAATAAACAGGATACTTGCTCTCTGCCTCCCACTCTCTCTGCCTCTGTAATCCCATCTTCATTGGCCATTGCTTTGGCTGCACAGCAGTGTTCATTTTTTTTAACCAAGCTAATTGCCAAACTTGGCCCAACCATCATTTGATTATGAATCCCAACTTAGTTTTTTGTGCCACATGCTTATCGTGTGAAGGGCTGCTGGTAAATATATAATTCATTACTTCTCTGTGTGAATTTGAGGCTCATAGGAAGCTATTGTAACACATGATAGATAAGCACCAGTGAATATGATGCCACTGAGCTTAAATCTGAATTTCTGCTCTCCAATTACAGTCCCACCACTGAAGTGTTAAGTGGATTCAAAGGTAGCATACAAAGCTGAATGGCAAAAAAGGCTTGAGAGGAGGAAAAGGAAAAGGGGGAATGGGGAAGAAGATGGAAAAGATGGAAAGCCCACTCTTTAACCTGAAGTCTTAACAGCTATTTATGCTCTGGGTTATACAGCTAGGTGTAGATTGGGTAAGAGGGCTTTTCCGAGGACAAAGTCTAAGAAACTGTGCAATTAGCATTTTCTTTCTGAAAAATCCCTTTTTTAAATGGGCACAGTGTTAATGACCACAAGGAAAGGTGTATTTCAGAAAGTGGTTAAGGTATCAAGAAATTGGTATTTTAATGTTTCCCTACTGAATGATAAAGAATTTATCACAATGTTTTGATCTGAATTTAAAAACATCAAGTGCCCAAATTTTTGAATGGGAAGCATATAAAGCATACATTCGAAGCAGAATCATTGCTCATGCATCACACAAAAATAAGATTAAAAATAAAAGGGAAAATAATTTGAGAGATGAATTGAAACACTTATGGGCACAGATGGTTAGATGCCCATCTACAGTTTTGTACAGAGAAATACAGAAAAAGAAATATGAACTACTACAATATCACAACAGACAGAATTTATGCTAACATGTTTAAAACAGAGATATTGGGAAAACAGTGAAGACCCAGTAAGATCTTGGCTAATCATTTAAAGCAAAAAAACGGGCAATGATTCCAATCATTAGAGGTAAAAGAGATGAAATGTATAAAAATTTAAAGGGTATTAATTGTCATTTTTTAAAATGTTATTCAGAACTATATAGTAACCCAGAGGATGTATTGAAGGAAGATATAGAGGCTTTTTAAAATAAAATTAACCTACCACAATTAGACGATACACATAAACAACTCTTATTCACTCCACTATCTGAGCTAGAGATTAAACAAATAATTTTAAAAATGGCAAATGGTAAAACACCAGGATTACATGGATTCCCTAATGAGCCGTACAAAACATTTATAGATCTTTTGGTGCCAAAACTTTGTTAAGCGTATGAAGAGATATTTGATAAGGGAATTTTATCCCCAGCATTTAATCAGGCTTATATTACAGTTATACCAAAAGTAGGTAAAGATCATACTCAGTGTGCTAATTATCATCCAATCTCATTGATTAATGTTGACACAAAGATTTTAACAACACAGTTAGCAAATAGATTACATCAAGTGATATCGTTCGTTATTAAGAATGATCAAGCAGGGTTTATAAAAACTAGGCAAGCAGCAGACAATATTAGGTTAGTTGTAGATTTAATAGACTTGAATAAAAACAAACATCAATTTATAATTTTATCATTAGATGCTGAAAAAGCCTTTGACAAAATACATAAACAGTATATGTTTGCTGTACTAAATAGATTTGGATTTCTTTGGAATTTATAAAATGGATTAAAATATTACATGAGCCACCCACATCTAAAGTAAATGGTATATTTTTTCCTACTTTTCCACTATTTAGAAGAACTAGACAAGGATGTCCACTTTCACCCTTGCTTTTTAACATTTGTGTGGAACCCTTGGCTTGTGCTATTAGACAACACAGGGAGATCTATGGAGTAGTAGACAACTCAGTGGATGACATTCTTTTCTAAACCTCACACTACTACTCCAGGGTTGATGCAGACAATAGATGCCTTTAGTAAAATAGCAGGATACTCTATTAACTGGTCCAAATCGGAATTGATGCCAATAGGTGAAAACTTAGTTATCCATTCATTTAAGGAATATCAATTCCGTATTTGTACCGAATCTATTAAATATTTAGGTATGTCTATACCAGAGGATATAACTCAGTTAGCAACATGTAATATAAATAAAATATAGAGAGAGGTTTCTTCAGATATCAATAGATGGGAGTCATTAAACCTCACCCTTTGGGGAAAGATAAACTTTCTTAAAATGAATATTATTCCCAGATTAATTTATATTCTGAGAGGAACTACAGTATTTATATATGGGAAATATTTTCAGAAAATAAATTCTTTATTTAGAAAATTTCTAAGGGGTTTTTCAAGATCTTTACAGAAAATGAAATTATCCATTAATGAGGGAGGATTTGGTCTTCTGAATCTGGAGCTATACCATCATGCTTATCTATTGTCAAGTATTAAATACTGGAAGCCAACAAGTGGTGTAAATTTTCCAACTTGGGCTACTTTGGAATATACATATATAGCACCTCTGGTTGGATGGACAGTATTAGGATCGAAATATACTAAAACTCTAATATCTCTGGAAACAATTTAATCAGAAAGCTATGTAATGTCTAATAAAAAAAAAAAAGATTTCACCCTTTTCCCCATGCCAAATTGACTTTATTGGGAAAAACCCAGCTTCAAAAATTGGGAAAAATATGGTGATATGGAAAAATTGGATGGCCCTGGGACTTGGGCCAAATTGACATTGGGCCAACTGACAGATGACGAAGATGAATGTTAATGTATTCTGTGTTAAGAGATAAATATCATCTATCAGATGTAACCCAATGGCAATATTTACAGTTACAATATTTGTTAACAACATTGTTTCGAGCAGCAGCATTTTCAGCTTCCGAGACACCTGAGATATTAGAACAACTTGTTAAATCCTTTAAAACTAAAAAAAATCTACTGTTAGTTTGTATAGATATTATCAATAAATCAATTTGATATGCAGATATTAAGGGATGAGTGGAGTAAAGAATTAGAGGTTTCTTTATTGCCTAGACAATGGGAGAGTGTCTTAACTTCTATAGCAAGAGTGCCAATGGATCTCAAACTATCACTTATACAACAAAAAATAATATTTAGAATTTACTGGACTCCACTACGACCATATAGAAAAGGACTGTCAAAAACAGCGTTTTGTTGGAGATGTAATAAGGACAATGCCTCTTTAAAGCATATGTGTTTACAATGTCCTATACTTACTAAGTTTTGGGAGAAAGTAGTGGACTATATAAATATGATTGTGTGACAAAAGCTAAAATTTTCAGAGAATAATATTCTTTTGAACTATATACCTAGTACATGGGGACGCAGTGGCGCAGCGGCTTAATGACACTGAAAGTTGCCAGCCAGAAATGGTCGACGCTTCAGCGGTTCGAGTCCAGCCTTCGCGTTAGCAGGGTGAACTCCTGTTTCCTCCCCAGTTCCTGTAAACCCAACAGTTCGAAAACTCACGTGAGTAGATAAATGGGGACTCTCACTCCGGTGGGAGGAAAAATGCTGGCGGCACCTTGCAAAAAGGAGTCGGGAGCAGTTGCCGGTAAGCGTGAAAAACCGTGCATGCCTGAAAAGGGCGCAAAGCAACAGAAACCCCGCCTCCTGCGCTAGCCAGCTGGGCTCTGCTCTAGGAAGGAGGCTCTGGCAAACCACTTCCGAAACACCTTGCCTTGAAAACTGCAAGGACTCGTCCAAGCAGTCACTGCAGAGTCGGTAACGACTGAGCGCAGATTAAAACAAACCTAGTACATGGAACTTGACAACTGGACAATGTCAATGGATACTCCATGCCCTTACTATGGCCAGAAGACTGATATTGCAGCACTGGAAAGATAAATGTATGGCCCCATTTATTCAATGGATTGAAGACCTGATTGCACTTGCCACCTATGAGTGGATTGCCTATAGACGTAGACTTTGTACGGACAAGTATAATGAAATATGGGACTCATTTATACAAAATACACTGGGTTAAGAAAAATGGTAGTCATATAATTCTATTAGAAATATACATGTACTTGAGTAATATTTGTATTAGATAAGCATATATAGAATTCTGTTTACTGTTATAATGATATATTAACACTTTTTTTTCGTTTTGTTGTATTTTTTTCCACTTTTATGTTAAAGAAATGACCACAGGGAAAGGTGTTACTAAAAGATCCTCTAAGAAAAAAAAAAAATACTGCATTCACAAATCTCCCAGCTAAACTATATGAAAAAAAAGAGAGAAAGAGAGAGAACGGCTAGTGACTCATCAAAGAAAGGGCTGAAAGCAAAGTAATAGATATAATTCAAGGAAGATAGAAAGAAACAAAAGTGGGTGCCAAGTAAATAATTTCCCAAGCTATTTCAGCAATATTATTCTTCTATTAGCTAAAATGTGAAACAAAGATGACTCTCATTTTCCAGGGAATGCAAATTGTTTTCCCAGTGTTACAAATTACTGTGGTTTAATGCTACTGAATCACAGATCATTTACCGAAACTCAGTGGGATTTACTTTAAGAGTACTGAAACATAATATATATTCATGCATTTTACATGTGTGTGTGTGTGTGTGTAGTCTCACACACTTACACAAAGTTTTAAAAGTACTCTAAGTAGATACAGCCTCAGACACCTTTGTCCAGCTATTAGTGAAATGAAAGATTAATGTATTAACAGACCCTGAGCTGAAAGAAATAATCGGATCGGCCAGCTAGATGCAAGGGGAGTGGGGGGAGCATCTTACCTCCCAGTGGAATAACCCCTTACATTACTGCCCAACCCAACACGACCAACTGCTGAGAGCTTTTGAAACGCTCCGCAGCCTCAGCGCAGGCTGAGCTTAGGGGGGACCCTCTCTGGTCCAAGGCAATGCAGAGACCGGATTGCCAACCCATCAACGCCCTCACCGCCTTTACCTGTTGGGGGCCACCGGAGCAGCCAGGTGGGCATATGCGGGGGACCGGAGATACCTCATCACTCTGGGGGTGTCGTCCGTCGCGGCTCTGCCCTCCTTCTCCCAGCCCCTGGCAAGCAAGCAAGCAAGAGAGCAACGTTGCCCGAGAGTGTCCAGCGGGAGCAGCGGTCAGGAAGAGCCCAAGCACGCGCTCACCAGCAGCCAGTCCCTCCTGCAATCCCCGCGGGGCCGTGACCTCCGAACCCCCTGCCCGGGGCAGCGGCTCCCCCGCCTGCCAGCAGCGCCCCCGAACTCTGTTCCCCCATCCCAAGCCACGCCTCCTCCCTGGCGGCTCCGGGGTCTCCTCCGCCTACCTGGCGCCCCCGGCGCCCCCAGCCGAGAGCCACGCCAAGCACAGGAAGAGGAGCAGGCTGCCGATCAGAGCGAGCAGGGCAAGGACCGCCCGCATCGTGCGCCCGCCCGCCTGCAGCTGCCGGGGCGGCTGGACGGCGACGCGATCCGACAGCTCCAGAAGGAGGGAGGGACGGAGAAGAAGCGGCGGCGGCGGCGGCGGCGGCGGCGGCGGCAGCCCCCCGCTGCAGTGAAGGCGACCCCGTCAGGTCGGCGGCAGCGGCGGCGGCGGCGGCGGGCAAAGAAGGGGCGGCGATGGCCCGCCCAGGGTCGCCCCCCCTCTTCGGCCGCGCCGCCTCCCCAGCTGCTTCAACTCGCGAGCGGCGACCACCGCCAGCCCTGCTCGGTGGCACGAGATTCGCCTCCTTCTGGGTCTGACGAAGCCGAGGGGAGGGGAGCGCCTCGTCCCAGCCCCGCGAGCATCGCTAGCCAGCCCGCCTCCATTTCGCTCTCCCGCTCGCTCCTCGCTCCTCTCCTGGCGACACCAAGCCTGGGGGGATGGAAACGGAACGGGGGGGGGGGTGGCATGGAGAGGAGGTGGTGGGAGTAATCGGGTGCCGTGAAAGAGGCGAGCAGAGGAAGACCAAGCCTTTGCCACGCACCCATTTTCCAGCTGCGACAGGATCCGGTCTAGAACAGCGGGGAAAGGGGGCCTCTGAGCATGTGCAGAGTGGTAGGGCGCCAGGGACCATGACACGGTTTTAATCTTCTCCTGAGGCCCAGTGAGACATGGTATGAAAAAGCCACCAGAGCCCTTTCCGTATTTAATAATAATGGGGAGGGGGGCATTGATAGGTTTGCCAAAGCGTCTGAGTATGCTATTTTTGAGGTTTAAATTGTGGGCATCCATCCAAGGCTGCTTCTAGAGTGGACTAAGGCCAGGCCCTCATATGTGAGCAGTTTTTGCTCCCTTCTCCTTTACTGGTAATAGGGAACAAATAAAAACAGAAGGAAAGAAGGCCAGCCTTGCCCCCTCCCCCCCCCCACACACACCTCCCATCACTTGCCACTGGTTACTCTTGTTACCAATGACTTGTTTGGACAATGTGCTTGGGAAGGTCACTTCTATACCCAGCACCTGCATAACTGCAACATGCTAAACATTACTTTTACCTTGAGTTCGTTTTTTATTTATCGGTTGTATGAGTTTAGAACTTGGGTTAGTTCATGGACCATTACATGGATCAATACAAGCTGTTGGCCCTCCAGCAAACTCAGTGACTGCATTCACACAATGGCCTGCTTATTGAACGAATTGCTACATTTCTTGGGCCCACAGCTTGTGAAATACCAAGCCGTCAAAGACTAGATCTGATGCATTATCTCCAGCATAAGGTGTGCTTTTTCCAAGGCCTACAAGGACAGATGCTTGTGGAAAAGGATTGAGAACAAAATGGTGGACTAGAAGGTCTTTGGTCCAATTCAGCAGAGCTCTCCTCGTCTTCCTAACATGGAATAGAGCCCATTTTTATAGTGAGGGTTACATTCCTGTTCGGGTCATCTGTAGGGATCCACATGTTGATGAAGGTGAAACTTAAGCAAATAATATGCCAGACAAGTAATATGCTGGACAAAAACTATATATATATATATATATATATATATATATATATATACATACACACACACACACACACACACACACACACGTATTTGTTTTCTGCCATCTTCCTGTTCACTGTGTCACTGTTTTTGATACTTCTCTGTGCCTTTCTGTTTCTCATGGTTTTCTGGCCTTCCACGCCCAGCAGAGTACTTAGCAGAGATTACTCCTGCTAAGAGTCTCAACTGTTTGCTTACAGAGGGCTTCTGAAATAAAGCCAAAGGCTGCATGGAATTAGAGGGCCCACAGATGGCACTGATATTTGCCCACCCCTTTAATCTTAATGAAAAGTCATATGTGCACTCTTGCATTTGGCCCTTGACCACCATGATTTCGTGATTTGATTTGGCTTGGAGTAAGTTGGGAGCATCAAATAACTATTGTTTGTTTTTTGCTTATTGTTTGAACTGATCTAATTTGCTAGCACAGGAACCTATTCTTTGGGGATGAATCCCAATAAATCTCAGGCAGACAGAGAAGTCAAGAGATTTTGTGCAAAGTCCCCCCCCCAAAAAAATGTCAGTGCTTCATTTTTACAGAAATGTCCTAAAAGGCCATAAGGGAAGGCTGGTTGGAAGCTATAGCCAACCTAGAATTATACAATATAGTTTATTGCCTACCATCCACCAATATGGCAAACCTTTTTCATTTATGGATAATTTGAAGAAACTTGTGGAAGATTTTAAAAATATATTAAATTGGCTAGAAAAAGAGAAATCAAAGGCAGCTTTGTGAATCTCTGTGGGGCTTCCAAAGGCTATTTTGCCTTGGATAGCTTTTGACAGAAACAAGTCATATTTGGAGGCACATCCAATACGGGGTTATTAGTGTCAGATTTTTGTCTTCCTGGGGGTTTTGCACACCACTAGAAATAAAGATATTTACTCACTTGATATCCAAAATGCTTGTGTGCCTATGTCAGTGTAAATTCTACAGTAAGAGACAGGTGGGGGGGAGAAAAGTTCTTATACTTGAACTCTGGAAACAGAGGGAATCATATTCCAATTAACTGAACTCCTTTTATTTCTGTCCTTCAGAGATGTTGTTACGATGCATGAAGAGGCTTTTGATGCTCTGAAGAACATTTATTTTTAGCATGCCATAAATTCGGTACCTGTTCTCCCTCCCCTCCCAACCAAAAAATTGTACCACAGATTGTACCAAAGTGTTGAGTGGACATTTTTGTGTGCAAGAGGGTGAACTTCGAGTGGCATCAGTTATGATCTATTTCATAATGAAATGCGCCCATACACTGAACTTTAGAAAGCTTAAAAATACTTCAAAATAAATTCTTCCTAAGGATTTAGCGTGGGCAGTACTGAATATCTAAAAAGTCAAAACTCTTTTTATGGCAAATTAGAGGACATTCAGCAAACCAGAAGTGAAGGCAAGGAAGACATTCAGATTCTGTAAACGCTCTGCAGAATCAGGATATTCCTTAGCTAATGTAACATCCTGTCTCCAACAGTGGTCAGCCAGATGCTTCTGGTAAATTTATAAGCAGGACATGTAATGATTAGTCAACAGCTGTCCCCTATTGTCTGCTGTCAGCATCTGGTATTCAGAGATCTATCATCTCTAAACATAAATATTCCACTTAGTGAACTACATGACTACATGATTTCCAATCTGGAACCACTTGAATGCTTCGTTCATACACGCTAACATCCAAATTAGGGCAATACTTAATGTTAGTTCAAGTCAAGGGCAAGTAATAATGTACAAGCATTTGAATATGCTAGATCTCTTCATGCAACACAGAACAAAAGGGAGAGGAAACAAGACTCAGATCACATTCAGACAACACAACAAGTGGGATTGGATTAACAGAGAAAGTGATGCTATTATGTTTCTCCCTGTCATCCCCCACGCCTTGCCAACAGCCACAGCTGGTGTGCTTCAGACTTTTCACATCTGCCTGTGAACCACTGCCTTCTTCACCGCTTCCTCTATTTATTTTATTCATTTATTTATACAATTTATATAGCTGCCCATCTCACCAGCAAGCGATTCTGGGTGGTATACAAGGCTAAAAACAATCAATAAATATATTAAAAGATATAAAAACCAACTAAAAAAAATAACAACAGAGGAAGAGATGTTAAAACTAATGGAGCCACCTCACCAGCTCACCCATCCCCTGGGGTCCCAAGGCCTGCTGGCATAACCAGGTCTTGAGGGACCTTCGGAAGCTCAACAGCGAAGAGGCCAACAACGCCAAGGCAGGGAGAAGATTCCATAGTGTGGGTGCCACAGCAGAAAAGGCCTGCTGCATAGGGCCTGCCAGATGTAGCTCCCTAGGTGACAGAACTCATAACATGCCCTCTGTGCTGGATCTAGTTCCTCTATCATCTGCTTATAACTTCTTCCGGCTGCCCACCATGGATTGTTTGGGGTTTTTTTCCCCCTCCCTGTTTGTTCAAGCACCTATGCAATCTTGGCTGATCTTGAATAGCTACACAGGGGTAGACATGTTAGTACTAGGAGGAAGGGTCAGCAGGATATTTCAGGGCTGTAAGCTAGACTGGAAAATCAGAAAAGCATTCCAGGAGGCTGTGGGAAACATTTCTATACTGGAGATGAGGAAGAGCCAAGTTAGTTTATGAACAAAGTAGAGTCTGGTAGTACATTCAAGACTAATTAAGTTCATTTATTATGCTCTAATAAACTTGATTAGTCTTGAAAGTGGTACCAGACTCCATGTCCACTTATTTTTTGTAGTTTTTCCAAGAAATGTACTTGAAAGTATTCATGTACTCATCAAGTGTTCAGCTTGACTCACTTTTATCCCTCAGGTTGGTAAGAGAAGATACTTTCAGCAGACAGCATAGTTAACTCTAAACAATCAAGAAGTGTGCAGGACCAGGGGCTTGCTGTGTTGTCTGAATGGACAGTATAAAGTCTACTGTTCCCATCCTAAGATGGGGTGTAGCCACAATGTCAATCATATCCTTTTAAAATTTTTAATTTTTTTTTCCAGATTTTGCTTGTTACCATCCTTCTTAAGAAACAGTCATAGAGAATTGAAATGGCTCGCATGCTATTGGATATACCTAATTAGCCTAATATGGGTTTTGGGGATTTTTTGTTTTTTTTTATGGCCAAAATAACCTTGGCTTTTCATCTTCCAGCTTGATTATAATCACGGATAGCCTAGAATAAATATGGTAGTGTTTGTCTATGCATGGAACAAAAAGGAAAGGTGTTAACAAGCCCCCTTCGGCAAAATGCTAGGGAGTTCAGTGGGAGCCCAGACAAGCAGGACCAATGATATGATAAAGGCAGGAGCATCTGTGGTGTGTGTCTGTGTGTGCGTGCACACTACAAAAATCAGTATGGCAGACATGCCATGCAACCAAAGCCACAGTTCTTTTAAAAGTGCAATGCATGTAAAAAGGGGTTGAACTTCAATCGTGTGAGCACAGCCATCATCTTGACCTTTTTGATCTCCCCTCACAGAGACTTCTGAACACAGCCCACAATGTTTGTCTGTCCCAGTTCTTTTGTGGTGAGGTCGATATCCATTCATTAGCTGCTCTTGAAGCGGAAACTCTAGTTCCCTCATTCCCTTCATAACACCCTCTAGTTCAATGTTTCTCAACTTTGGCAACTTGAAGACATTTGGACTTCCACCTCCCAGAATTCCCCAGCCAGCTGGCTGGCTGGGGAATTCTGAGAGTTGAAGTCCACACAGCTTCAAGTTGCCATGGTTGAGAAACACTGCTCTAGTTATATAAATCAGTAGCTATTACGGCAAGGCTGAGAAAGAAAACATTGCATGAGACACTGAAAGGTCATGGGCGGGCTGAGCGATGTGTATCCAAAGTTTAGCCGCCAGCATCCTGCCAGTTTTGCAAGCCATTTTTATTCCTTTCTATCTTGTCTCTCAGTTCAGAAAGAACTCCAAAGAGATTTAGAAAAAAAAATACAAATAATAATGTTGTTCTGGCAAACATCAGTTGGGGCAACACTCAGGTCATTTTGCTGTTCTTTTCGTGTGGTTAGTATTTCATTCATTTTTCATTGTCTTCAACTCCTTGGCTGGCCTTGAAATAATTAAAAAGAAAAGAAAATTAATGTGTGAGGTGAAGCCCCATTTTAATTTGATGAGGTTTTTAGATCTTGGATGAGACTTAGTTGCTGCTGAAACTGGAAGTATCTTGGTTGCTGCTTTTAATGGCTATTTATACTTATGGTGTTATTGATTATTAATTTATGGTATTTTATTTTAATACTGCTCTTCCTCCTGAAGGACCCCCAAGTGGTATACAAAAAAGAACAATAAAACCATCTTCAGGGCAAAAATATAATAACAATCATCAGTGAAAGTAATAACAGTTACAGTCCAACAATTAAAACAAGTTTCATTCCAAATGCAGTCTGGCGCTGAGCGTTTGCTTTCTGTTTATGGAACATCAGATGTTTTCTCTTTTATTGATATGATGTAAGTTGCTCCTGGGGACTGTTTCAAACTGAAGAGCCCCTATAGGAATCTTAATTAATTATAGCAAGAGTAATGAACTTGATGCCCGTGGGAACCGACACGCTTTCAGACATCTCCCTTGGCACTAACAAATTCTCATTTTCCACCTTACTTAATTCTTCTAAAGATTCTTTTAAGTAAAAATAAAAATAAATGGGAAATCAGCATGCTATAGAGCAAAAGAGCAGCATCTAGAACCAACTTTATTTAAAGAATGCTTAAGGGTACCAGACATATGTTTATATTCTTACCAACTAGAAAGGACTTCTTTCAAAAGGTGCCCACTTGCTCAAGAAAAAGACGATTCATTGGAGAAGTAGGGGACATCTGGGGCTCACCTGCTTAGTTTCTAAGAAATGGGGGTTTGTGACTTCTTACACCACCATGGGAACCATTTTGGGAGTACTCTCACAATATACTCCCCAATCCTAAACGTGCCCACCAAGCTAAAAAAATGTGGCTTCTCCAAAACTGCAGAGACATGATTCCTCCCTTGAGTTCAAGCATTGGTTGACTAAACTCAATGGATCAGTTTGAAACATTTTCCTACTTGTGGAATGAGATTTTCCATCAAAAGAAAGTAATTGCTGGCCAAAGTTTGAAGAAGACAAAAAGCATCACAGAAAATGAAACAGGAAGGCCTTGTGGCTGAACTGAGGCCTGGATCCATGATGCAGAAAATTATATTAGATCTTGTGCTTAATGTTCTTCCAGGATTCCTCTTTAGATGGCCATGTGTATCATTCCACTTACAAAGCATAGAAATCCATTTCCTTCTTGCATTTCCTGCCCCACTGTAACACTATTAAAAAACCAATTTGCTCTGGTAAATTTTAGAGCGAAGAGCAAAGTAAAAATGCTCTGAAAAAAATAGGCCAGTTTTTAGAGAAGGTAAAAATTGCAAAATATTGGACTGATTTATCAAATGCAATCCTTAGGAGGGAAATTCTAGCTATATCTTGTAGGATATAACTGGACCAGAGCCTTCTAGGACTGAGGGTGTGATCAGTGGCTCTACTGAATATATAAGGAGTCAAAGTTGTCAATCCAAGCATTTGCATTGATCCACATTTGTGCAAGCTCACCAGTCTAGAAAGTAGCTCTTAGGGAACCACATTTGGCTCAGATCACCTACAGAGGCACATGAAGATCTGCAAGAAAGAATTCAAAAGAGGAAAAGCAGTGTAAAGCTATCAAGTTCAATTTCATTCTTTGTCCCTGCAGGCAATATCAGTCCATCATCAGATTCTTGCTGCATGTTCCCCCCATACAAACAAATAAAGCAGCAAGTACAATTCATTATTTCCAGGAGATTCTTGATATCCTAAATTAGCCGGGTAGCAGAGGGACATCGTCTTCATGATTGCTGCATACAAGCATTTTCCACACATCCACAGTATTTACTCTGGTGTTCATACAAGCTCACAGTGTGAATTCTCAAGGAACTATTACAAAGCACATTGTGAATGCAAATGAAGTTGTTGTGCAGACCTTTCCAACTGATCCTACAGGCAAGTGGCTTGCTGGAGAATTCAAAGCAATTGTTCAGAGCCAGCATGATAAAACCCGTTCCAGTAACCCTCCTCCTCCAATTAAAATAGACATGCTAATCCTACTCATTATGTCAATTAATCTATAAATGTTAGTATACTATCTATGTTGAGGTTTGATCAGGATTCTGATTCTCCTGGTTTTGCACTCCAGTCTGGACATCCTGGTCAAGTTACAAAAAAGCCCAGAAAATAAGACAGTACAGACACACAAAGAGGTAGTATGGATTTACCCCTGAATCATAACTCCCTTCCTCTTTGCCTGAGGGTTTCTTCAGGCAAAGAAAGAGTGAGTTTAAATGGCTAAACCTGTATTCTCCCTTTGACAAAACTTGAGCCAACTTTGGGCAAAGTTTGGAAAAGTACTGAAACCTCCATTCCCTGCAGGGACATGCTGATGACAGAAACACCAGATGATGATGATGATGATGATGATGATGATGATGATGATGATGATGATGATGATGATGATGGAGGAGGAGGAGGAGGAGGAGGAGGAGGAGGAGAAGAAGAAGAAGAAGAAGAAGAAGAAGAAGAAGAAGAAGAAGAAGAAGAAGAAGAAGAAGAAGAAGAAGAAGAAGAAGAAGAAGATTGTTAGTATTATTTTAAATTAGGCATTTCCAATCTGGTGTCCTTGGGCACAAGTGTGCCAATGGGATGACATCCTGTTTAATACCCACTGGCCCATCTCCCCCAGTTGTGTATTTAGGTGACACCTGATATCAGCTCACCTACCTTCCCCTTCCTGCAGATGCCCATATCTCCAGTTAGGTTTGTGTTCAAGGACATTTCATGAGCCCAAGAGACATCCTTGAAAATGAACAAAAATGAGTGGCTGCAACCCTGAGCTTATTTTAGAAGGATCTCCATCCGTCCAAGAAAAAAAGAAAAGAAAAGAAAATGGGATTGGTAGGGACCACTGCAGTTGGCCTTCTGGTAAATGAGGGTTGTGTGACTGAACTTGCCCATCTAGGCAGTAATTTTCTGAATGACCAACTTCTCATAGCAACCATTCTGTAAAAGTGCTTACAACATGCTTTCCCAACCCAAATGCACCTATTTCACTAGATTATTGCCAAGCCAAGTACCTAAAATCTAAAAGCATTGAATAAAATACTTTCTTCCATTGGAAGCATTCGAAAAAAATCATATTTTTAAGACCAGAACTATTACTCTAAAACAAATATCTTGATGTATGCTCTTCCTTTACTTTTTCATTTTATTATATATTCAGTATATTTGATTTTGAAGAAAAGTCAAATAATTATAAGGCTTATAACACTGACATTCAAAACTGTAACTAATATTGATAGAATATTCACTTTCCTTTTTCTTTTCTTCTCTCTTCTCTACATTTAATACTCCAAGGACCCTACATAATAGAATATTAAGAATCTAAGCATATTATATAAATATTGTATTGAAACAACATATTGGACTAAAACTGAGAAGATGGAGCAATAGATGGTTTATATGGCTAGATTTAATAATATGTTAAAGGACTGAGTTATTATATTAACTCTATATTAACATTTTATGGATATACTTTCAGTTTCTATCAATGTCACTCACTTATTCATTATTCAATATTTTTTTTCTCTATATAAAGAAGTGGCTTCCGATCTTCTTTTCGGCAGTTATACAAACAATTCTAATCAAACTTCTCCCTCTAAGATTACATCATAATTCCCTTCTTTCTATAACTGATCATCAAAATCATAAGTCACAAAATCATTTTCTTTTTTACACCAAAAGTCCACAAAGCTTAGGCAATACATTAAATGGGGTGATATGAATTTCAGATTGAGGACCGGAGCTTGCCCCCCAATGGCTTCTGTGTCGCAGCTCTTTGGCAGTTGCTGAGCTGTTACGATTTATTGAAAGCACACATTATCTACCTTGGAACACACCGCGCAACGAAAAGGAAGGATTGTGATGACTGTTGGTACTGAGCAATGAATATGGAACATGATTTCAATAAAGAAAGGCTGGCTAACAACAACAAAAAAAGGTAAAGAATAAAACATTGGTAAAGGCAAACAGCTGCAAGGCTGAATTAATGTTGCAAAACACTGAAATAGGCCTGTTCCCGAAAAGCTTCCCCATATGCAGAGCTCACAAATCGTTTATGCTTTTAAAATATCCACGTTTAAGCATTAAGTGCTTTTGAAGTGGCTTCTACCGCTAGTATAGATCCACAACTATTTCAGTTAAACTCAGCTTCTATGAAAAGGCTGGTCCTCCTGCTGGTGTCTGATTAAACTTCAATGGCTTTGAGGAAGTTGGATTTTTTTTTTCAATCTTCTGCCCATCTTTCCTTTTGCATTCAATAAATTTAATTCAGTTATCTCAGTAGAAAATATTGAAATGCATTTAAATATAGGGCTACAAGTGACCCAAAGTCCCACAGCTGGGACCTGTAGCTAAGGGAGGAGTAGAACCTGCTCCTAGTCCACTACCTTAACCTAACTCCATGGGCTCTCACTTATATATGTGTGTATGTCTGTCACTTATATATGTCTATGTACGTCTGTGTGTATATGCATGCACACACGTGCCGGGAAATTGTGGGAAGATGTGGTAGCCTGCAGTTCAGACCGAATACCTTCCAAGCTGAGATAACAAACTGTCTCAGTCTGGTCAGGATTTTCTTATGCCAGTTTAAAGCATAAGCTGGAGCACAGGACAGAGTAGTATAAGGATGCAGTGCAGATATGCCCTTATTTTTTCCACCAGCCATGTCCAAGCATGGCAGGCATTCTGTGAAAGCATCCATCACAAGCTTTTAAAATTCCAGATCTCAGTGCTTCAGAAACCTTGCTTGGCCTCCTTTAGATTTGGGCCCTAATCAAATTATCCTTGTACCTTGGAAGAAGTTCATCTAGAACTTTTCAAAACACTACTTCTGGAGAGACCAGTGGTGATGAAGTCATGGCATCAGAATTAATTTCGGAATGATAAAGCAAGCCAAAAGAGAATAGGAAAAGTAAATACCAAAGGAACACCCAAACCTGCAGAAGAAAAAGAAGCTTCAGAAGAAGTAGGGAAAAAATATAGAAGGAAGAAATTTAAAGCTAGCGACTGAAGAAGGCTACTGTTCCTAAGGAGTTCCTAAAAATAAAAAATAAAAATATTTCACTTCACCACCTACTGTAGAAATAATTGAAGGAGAGATCATAGATAATTATCCTACCATTTGCAATAAAAACCCAATAAACTCGTAATTATGAAGATTTGTCTTAATAAACCCCATTATTCAGCATGCAGTAGCTTGCATCATTTCTAGAGTTTAATTGCTTGTATCTGATGAGTTAGTCACGTGGACTGACTTGAATTAATTAGAATCAGATGTTAACCTGTTGTGCATTTTCTAAGTTCTAATACTCAACATTTGCTCTGGGAATGAAAATATATTACTGAAGTTCTAAGTCTAGGATGTCAAAGGAGATGTGGAGGATGAATCTTTAACTTTGGAGAGCTAATTGGGCAACCAAGAATAACTAACACTAAGACGATATATCATCCTGCTCCAGGTTGGTTTTAACCCTTAATTGTTGAATAAACCACAATACAATGAATTCAACCCCAGTTACTATAGTCTTATTCCTTGGTTATGAGAGCTGAAGATGCATCTGGTTATGGGGAAGATACATAAATAAATTAAATGTTTTGAACTGTGCTATAGCCAGCACATTGAATAAATGATATGCCTGTTTCTTATCCTTACTTCCTTATCAGCAGGTATGAAACTGGGGAGGCATGCTGAACTAGTTGATGTATAGTTGCTTCCAGTAACAGAAAACATATGGAGAACACAAACATAGTGATAGCAGAATCTTTCTTCAACATTAGTTATGGGATAGCAAGATAAGTGTAAGAGATGTACAACAGATTGAAAAACGCCATAGCTCTGTCCTTGAATGCTTCAAGGTTGCTCCTAAACAGCTGCACCCAGATGCAGCTGCCTCTTTGTGCTTGTTGGTGTAATGGTCGTCTCTGTATCACTGCTTTTGATGCTCATACAAGCCAGCTTTCCTGGAAAGGCCACACGTGAAATAAAGTTATATTTGCAGCCACAGCTGATTGTGCTGATCTGGTTTTCTGTAGAATATGTTGCTGTCATTGAAGGATTTATTCTGCTGTCAATGGATAATACATCAATTATTAGGGACGAAACTGAGAAATGGAATCTGAAGAAAGCTGGAGGCATTAAGGATTGCTTCATCACAGATAGCAGGGCAATACAGCCCTTTCTGCTCTCTTTAAGGTGCCCTTAATGACCAAGTTGAAATCTAGCCACAAAGAGTAGAATATGATTGAGGTCACACATCATTCTTAGCCTTAATTTGTTGAATAAACTACAGTAGCATTGTTTGGGCCACAACACTGAATAAACTAAGGTTGGTAGGGTTCACACAACATGTTGTCCAAAACTAGGATTTAAACACCACAATGGTTGGGTTCACCCAGCATGTTAAGTCCCAAAGAAAGACCAACTTTATTTATTTATTTATAAATATTTATTTATTTATTTATATTTCAAATTTAGATACCACCCAACTCACAAAAAAATTAAAAGTAAGCATGCTTAACATTTCGTGCAAACCAGCCACGGCTGAGTTTACATCAAACACCAATCCATAGGCCTCACGTTTTTTGAACACAGGTATCCAAGGAAGGGTGTGTGTGTAAAAAAATCAAAATGGCAACCACAACCAAACAATTGAAACCCACCCTTTTTGTATGTGTGTTGCATGGGTGATGCATATAAAATGGTAGGGAGCTTCGATCACCCCGTTGTGGCTGCCACCTTAACCTTTTTGACCGACCCTGCCAACGCCTCTATTTTTGCACCACAAAGACCAGGTTCAGATAACATTCTAAGCAAAAGTGTCTGAACACAGCCTTTGATTCCTTGGGTTATTTGACTCCAATGAATGGCTAGCTATAAATCATGTAAATGGTGGCACACTGATGCATACCAAAAGCAGGACAATATCTCTTGCTTTGAAGTACCAATATGGGGTACAGAGAAACACCCCCTCCCCACTCCTCAGTCCTGTTGTCTTTGTATAATGTATAAAAGTTCATTGTATAATTAGGGTCACTGCTGACCTCATTTTTATTTTCTGTGATGGAATGTATCTATGAAGGGTGATGTGGTGGATTGCAGCAAGGCTATCAGGAAGGAGGGGGTGCATTCCAGGAACGGCAGGGAGACAAAAGACAACACAGTCCGCAAGAGGAGCGTGGGAAGCGTAAGAAGTTCAGGAGAGCCACTCCCTGGAATCTCCCGGGGTATATCCACTTGTTGCTGTAGTATAGATTTAGTCTGGCAAGATTCTGTCTATAAGGTGTAAGCAAATAAAGGAACTGAACTCAACTGGACTGTTTCACCGTTGTTCTTGGGCTAAGCTTGACATTTTCTGGTTTTATGAAATAGTTGCAGCTCTATAGCTAAGTTCTAATGAATACACACACACACACACACAGAGCGTTTCTTGCATAACTCATTTGCACTTGCTGTATAAGATCTAAGAATTCTTTGTGTGCCTGTGTGTGAGAAGCTGCAGAAAGAAAACAGAGTGTGCAAGTAATGAAATGATCTTCATATTGCTTTTCTCTTCTTGTCTCCAGGGTAAATAATAAACTTAAATGAGAAATGCAAGAAAACAGCTATGGCTTTGTACTATGGGATATGGAATTCCATTCAGATGCTTCTTTTAAAAAAAATTAGTAACATAATACACAGCACATTTCATGATGGTTTTAGCTTATGAGGATTTTATGGTTAACAATGTTACATAAATATTGCTGCATCTGAAATGATATTTAACCACTCTCCTTTATTGGTTGGGATGGTTTTCGTAGGAGCTTTAGTCTGTATTACCTATATTAACAGTTTTTATTGGAACTGTGATTTTAAATGTTTTGCATAGTCCCCAGAAAGCCTCAGCTAACACTGTAAGAGATTTGGATTAATTTTCCACATTTACTTGCCATCATGCAGCTGCTTACAGATAATTATCTCCAATGCTTTTCCTCTCTTGCACATAATTCATCAATAAGATAAAACACTAGATGGCACAGTAACTGTTGCAAACAAGAACAAACTAGATGATTACTAAGCCACTAAGCCAGCACAGCAACAATGAAAATACTTTAGTTAGGAGAAAGAAAATGGTGCTCGTAACACGAACATTCCATGGCCATGTTGAACCTGAATCAGAAATTTTACAGACATCCAACTTTTTTGGTCTTCGTTACAGTAATAGCATACCCTATCTGATAAAAGGAAAGTTTTCAAGTTTATAATGCTATTTTGAGAAACTTAATGGGGGTTCTAGGAATATTGAGTCAAATAAAGGACAAAATAATTCCATAGTTTATCTAATTCATACTCCCTGAGCTATGATTTCCATTTTTTGCTATTTATGACAATTTATTTTTAAAAATGTATATTTTAGGAAAAATATGTACAACTGTGTATATTAGAAAAGTTTGTGCAGACTTCAAAGAAGTCACAAAGTGATGTAGAAACCAGATATTCTTATTTGCAGCATAAAGTTAGGGAAGTTAAAGTAAGCTTGTTTTATTGAATACACAAGTTCCTGCTCTGTAGCATTTATAAAATTTGCTATTCAAGGCATATTTTAAAAGAGCTGTTGGTCTGTTATGGTTTTGATGGTTGCAATACATCTACTCCCTTTTGGAAATTTGTGGGAGTTCCAGCTAGGGGCAAAAATATTCTTCCCTTCCAAGTATAGTCAGGAAATAATAATTTTCTGGCATCAGAATGTAATTACTCTGTGAAATCTGCTTGTCCAAAAGTTTGTAATTTAAGCATGAATGTAGAAAATATTGCCATTCTACTAAAGTGATTTGTGACAGTGTCACATTCCCCAGTCTGGCCATGGATGATCTCCTTGTGTGATTATTAGATCCTGGAGTCACCTTGAAGAAATCACTTAAAAAAAAATGGCCCTAAACGAACTGTTGATAAAACAGGACCTACCCCTTCTACAGCAGCAAAGCAGATTTTTAAAAGAATAATTTAACATTATTTATTTATTAAATGTGTATGCCTCCTAACTCCCAGCAACTCTTGACTGACTCCACTGGCTGAACTGAAAGAATGAAATTTTACTGAATTAAATTCAATGTGATGACAACAGCTACATTTGTTTGGGGCAGTGATGGGGGAGACTCCTACTTTTAAAAAAGGATGTATACATTAAGAGTTAACTTGTTTGGCGTTTTCAACAGTTTTGGAAGACATTGCTGTTCTGAGGCTGCAAAGACCACTGGGGCGCAGAGTTGACTATTTAACAGGGAGACCCTGTAAGTGAAAATAACTGATGGGAAAGAGACAGTAGGAACCAGAGTTAAAGAAGCACTTTGGTATTGTTCTTTCTGTTGCTCAACTTGATCTGCTTTCCCGTTATTTACATGTCTGGCTGTTTAGATAAAACGCCCTCCTGTTATTTCTGTTGGCTCAGTTTTGTTGTACATGGCTATTTGAAACCCAGTGAAGCTCATGAAATCCTTCACTTTACTGGACCCAGAGTTGATTTTGCCGGTAACTTTTAACCACAAAGAACAATGGTTTGACCTGTGGAAGTTTACAGAGATAAACCTGATCTAAACAAACTAATGCCCCAAAGCCTCTAATTACAATCTATTAGTTGCCAAAAATGTGCTTCTATCACCTCCTACTTCTTCTGCAGTTCCCAGATGGGTCGCTTGTTGACATCCAAAACACAGCAGATATTGTTTTGTCAGGTGTTTACTAAATACCAACTGTGTTTTGCAAAACGGCCACCATCACAGTAACTCATACCTGAAATTACAGATCTCCCCTCATTTAGGAAGTAAAGCAAAAAAAATAATAATAATAATAATTACAGTTCTCTTAGTAGTGCAGTGGGATTGTGTATTCACTTCCACCAACCTGTGTTTCCCCTTTCTAGGGCTTATACTGAAAACTCTAAAGCTTATAGAAGCTCTAAAGCAGTGTTTCAATTCTGGGAGTTGAAGTCCACACATCTTCAAGTTGCCAAAGTTGAGAACACTGCTCTAAAGCAGCTCTGTCATGACTGTTCAAAATAAGTCTAGTAGGCCCAATTTCCATATATGTATGTATGTATGTATGTATGTATGTATGTATGTGTATAAACCATAGCATCAAAGATCTGATCTCTACAAAAAGCAACATCTGAATAATAACTCAATAGGGCCAGTTAAATGCAAGTTGAATTTGCAAGTCCTGTTACCACTAATCTAACAAGTTTGAGACATACTAAGAAAGGATCTGGAGCTACCTGTGGCCCCCAAAGCCTTGAGAATAGGTCCATGGACACCCCAAAAGTTGCCTAAAATTATTACTTTTAATGTAAAAAGAAGGGAAACATTATTAAAGATACAGAATAATAATATTCTTTTCATTTAATTTAATTAAATTGAAAGTATATTTAAAAACCTTCCTAGTCTTTGTCTCAGCTTAACATACTTTTTGGAGTATTGCCCCAGACGTGCTGTTCAGAAGCCTAGCGCAGCCCTCAGCTTGAAGAACAATTGACAGAACAGACATTAGTTTACTTTTGTTTCTTCTCTTTTCATTTCTGTTCCCTTTGAGTTACATGCTGCTGTTGTATTTAAGAGAGACCAGGCACCATTTGCTGTTTTAGAAAGGACTACATCATACCTGAATCTAGAAAGATGATTCCATTTATACTGGCATTACGATTGAATGTATTCAGGTTTCTTCAGATACAGAGACAGACTGTTGCTGGCTTTGCTCTTATCATTAAATTGTCCTAAATCTTCCTTCTGTCATCTTATAAATATTGCCACTTCCTTTTTTACTCTTTAGGCAGCTGCTGCTTCCAAAAGAGAAATTTATCATTTTGCAGTGTGATAATAATTCAAAGTGGCAGTAGAGTCTTAATTAATGGCTCGAAATGGAATGAGTTCTTTTTAACCGCCCTTAGATTTCCCTGCCTGAATTGTCAGCTTCTTTTTGAACAGTTGGGCAAATCCCTAATTTGCATTAAAAGTTGAGGACAGACGTTTGCAGTGACTAGGAAAATATGTTTTTAAATTTAAAAACTACAGAACAGCCATCCTTTGTGAGTCCTTTTGTATCACTGGGAAGGAAACGAGAAGGAGAAATCTGAATAATCTACAGACTTCAGTTTAAATAAAGTGACAGCACAGGTATTTGTCTTTGGAAATAAGTTCAGTGAGACTTACTTCCAAATAAGTACACATCTTATTGTTTCCTTAGATTGGTGCCTTTGGTTTGGTCTATGCAAGGACCAAATAATAGAATTTGGATCATAGATTACAGTGCTTCACACTGAAATTGGGGTATTTCTGAAGTCTCTCCATTATTTCCCTTTGAGTAAGATTTACTAGCATATCAGGGGAAACAACTGTCGTTTAGGCCATTCTTCATTTTGGCAGCTGAGTTCTTAGGTGCAGAAGCCATCAGGATGAGTTTGGGCTAGTTGGTCTCATTCAGCCCAATTCACTTCACAGGACTGTTGTCATGAGGAAAATAGGCAGAGGTACGCTGCCTTGAAGAGTACAAAATAAAAGAGGGGTATCAGTCAGTCAGTCATAGAAAGAAACAAAAGCTGCAATGTTCTGTATTATTTTCTCAGAGTAAATCTAGGAAATGGGAATTATGTCTGTGTGGACTTGCAAAAGATCTTCCATCATGAAATATGTCCTTATGGCTTCCAATATGAGATAAAGGGGTAATTGGCTTCTTTTGGCTAGTTGCCCTGTGTGAAAAATGTATATAAAAGTATACATGTAAATGCAAAAATGTATATAAAGGTGGGTCTCCTTCTGTCTCAGTACAGGCAGTATGAGAAGAAATATTGTGAGCCCAGTGAACTCTTCAGCTTTAGCATAGCTGGTTTCTCACTCTGCTTCCTAACGTGCTCCACCTCCATGTGGAAGTCACGGCATCACAATCATTTCATCAAGCTGAGCCAAGGGGAAGGCGTCCATGGGAGATGTCACAGTCTGCAGGATAGCAGGCACAGCTTCACAGTCAAGGCCTCCACCTTTTATACATACATATATCATGCCCACAGGTGGGGCTTTGATTGCAACACCATGCTCACTGTTTGCAGGTTTTGAGGCCCCAGATGCACCTGACCGAGGGAGATTTTTTTCTTAATGCGATAAACCAACAAATAATTTTTAAAAAATACACAAAGGCCAGGTCAAGGATTGGGAGTAGATAGAACTTTTAGATTTTCCCATTTGGTCAATCATAGGGAGTCTTTGTCAGTTTGTGGAAGCTCTGGGCATATCAAGGACGATAACTGTGAGACCTTGGTAGGTGGCCTAAAAAGCTTTTTTTGGGGGGGGGATATGAAACTAGTGGCTCTGTGGAAGTGCCCACAGTTAATTTAGTAGAACATTGAGTCACTTCAATCCAGAAGATTAAATATATTACATGTAAGGTAAAAGAGTGCCAGAACAATGCATTTTCCTTGGTAATTTAAAAGTCAGCGCACTCAACCTGATAGAGAGGTTTAATTTATTCTACAATTCAACAAACCCAATTTGGCTTGTCCAGTCAGTTTGAAGGAGGGGAGAGGTCGAGCCCAAAGCCCTGGGGTAGAAACTGCAACAGGATTCAGTGCTTTTGTCCTTCCTGTTTTGAACCTCTAGGTGACGTCATTCATTGACACAGGGTCAGTATCATCAATAGGCAGATGATACCTAGTTGTATATATTGACCCTTGGTCAACAAATGATGCTGTTAAGGTTTTGTCTTAGTGCTTGGAGGCTGTTGAGGTCTGGAAGGGGAGGAACAGGCTTAATCTGAGCCCTGCCAAGACCAAGTAGCTATGGGTTTGTGTTTTGGTAGCAGAGTTTTTTTCATCTTTAGTTCTGAATGGGATAACACTTCCACAGATAGCACTGATGCACAATTTGGGGTCTTCCTGGACTCATAGATCCTTCTTGAAGAGTAAGTGGCATTTGTGGCCAGGAAGGCCCTTGCAGAGATTCACCTGGTATACTAATTGTGCCTTTCCTGGGTTCCCTTCTCATGGTTGCTCACACCTCAGTCACCTTGTGAGTGGACCATTGCAATGAGATCTACATGGGTATATCCTGGAGGATCACTTGGAGGCCAAAACTGATCCAGAATGCAGCAGCATGAGCGGTTATGGGTATGTTTCAGTATGCCCACATAATACCTCTGTCACATGAGTTGCACTGATTACCAGTGAGCTTCCAGATACAATTCAAGGTGCTGGTTATTTGAGGGACTGCCTTTCTCCCATAGTTTCCACCCATCTTGTAAGATCCAACAGAGTGGCCTTACTCCACATCCCATCTCTCAAGAAATGGGCTAAGAAGCAAGCCTTCTTTGTTGTACCACCTGCCCTCTGGAATAGCATCTTCTTAGACATTCAGACAGCTCCAGCTTTGCTATCCTTTAAATGGATGTTGAAGACAAGGCTTTTTCCTTGGGCCCTAGGATAGATTGGGGTGTGTGGATTTGTTTATGGTGTAAGTTTGTTCCCCCTCTGTGATAATTTTTAAACTTTTTTCTCATTTAATTCTATTGTAATTTTGTTTTCATTTCCCGAGCCACCCAGAATTGCCGTTGAGTTGGGTGACCTTAGAAATTGGAATGATAAATAAATGAGCTGTCTTTTGGCATGAAAAACCTATCTCAGTCATTTTTATAGTTAAAGTTTTTCCTTCTCTAGTGCAATAGTGAATGTTGATTGGCAGGACGTCCTAAGAACATGCCTACCACAGTAAAATTCTGCAGCTGTGGATGTTTTCTAAAAATCGGTGGGATGAGAAATGTAGGGACTATTGATAATGTTGCCTTCTATCAGTTTGGCTAATGCTTTTTAAAAGCTACCTAGGCTAGTGTGGATGCCATGGACTCTTGTGGCAGTAAATGTCCTAAATCAGTTATACACTGGACAAGGACAGACGTTACTGGGTAAAAAACAATGACTTAAATTCTGATGGAGTCTAACCCAATGAATGCATGAACAATCCCTAAGCACAGCTCTAAAGTGAACTTGTTTCTATTGTAACATTGGCTGTGAAGATGGTGATTATTCTATTCCCCTTCAGTAGGCAAAATAACTACCCTTACAAGAAGAAAGCATGCATGCAATGTTGGGAAAACTGGCATTTTAGATGCCAGTGGAAGCAGTCTTGTAGTGTGAACGTAAGATTGTAATATGATCCTCTGTAATTAAGCTTTCCATTTCCAGAGGACAAGACTCATAGCAAAATGCTTCCATTAAACTTATTTTAATGGCTCCAACAACAGTTGTCAGCATTGCCCTGTCTGGGTGCCGAGCTCCAGATCTTCATTTCTGAGGAAGTCAATGTGAAAACCCACTTCTTGATACAAATGGCTGCCAGCTTCACAAGCTGTCCCTGCAATACAGAATATGTAAGGTGATCCCCTCCAGAAAGGAAGAAAGTATCTATGAAAGGAATGAAATCAACTTCAGTACTAAGCTAGCAAACTTTTCCTCTGGCAAGAAATATGGGCAGATCATGTTAGAGTCAAATGAAAGTGATTTACACTTTTCTTCATAATTTTTAGGGTGCAACAGTAAGCAAAAAATGAGCTTTGATCCCACTCATTGGTATTCCTGGGCCCTTTCCTTCATTCTGAGATTTAGATTTTCAACTTTTTTTTTAGCTCTTCTGGGTAGGAGAAATTACTCACTCAGAAGGCATAAATCCATTTATCTTCCAGCCAATATGCTGAAGCAAATGTAACACCATACTGTACTATGGTTTCATATTACACAAGCAGTCCTTGAGTTCATGTACAGAATTCCCTTGTCTTCCTTCTAACATAACTCATAATCTATCTGATCTCTTTCACAGCAAATCATGGTTTGCCATACTTTGGACTGGACAAGTTGTGGAGTGTAATAGCCGTATAAACTAGTACCATACTGAAATCATAACCAACCCATAGTCTTTTTGTTCTGGATTGCAGGTAAATGAAGGTTAGTCAAACTTTTATTCACCCACTTTGAATGAAAAAAGAACTATGGAAATGTGAAACAATTACATGGAGTTATGTGAAAAGATGGCTATTTGCTCTTGGCTATATCATTTCAATGGGTGGGTTCACATGTCTCAGTAAACCATGATTTGTAGGCCATTGTTTTCTAAGTAAGTCACAGTTGTTTTGGGTTCACATGTGGCACCATGGTAGGAAAATGCAGAAGGTGACAAATGGAAAATAATATCTGGATCTCCAGTAAGTTTCTATAAATAAGACCAAGTGGTTACACAATAAAATATTAAACTTAGACTTGCCTTTCTTTTCATTTGCATTAATTTGTGACACTACCACAAACTTTGAGGCCAAGTAATCCAGTAGCTGTGTTCATGCATAAATCTAAACTTTTTTCTTCAGTCTGGTTTGTTGAACAAAGCATAATGGGCTGGTTCACACATAGTGCTAAATTATATATAATGATTAATAAACCATAATGGATGAATTCACACATTTTGCTAATCCAGTAAATGTGATTGTGTTTGGGTTTGGCTTAGCCTGATGTGGAAACCAAGCCAGTATTATTTCTATTTTGCTGAACTGTATCATCCTTGTATAAATCTCTTGCTAGTCTGTTAAGCTAGCAATTTCATTACTTCAGCTGTCCAGCATGATTTCTGAAAGTCTTTGAACCTATTAACATCTCTGGCATGGTTCCCTCTGATGGCATGTTTAGAGAATATTAGTTCTTGCTTCCACAATGACATTTGTAGCATTCCATTCTACATTTGTGGATTTTTGCTACTTGCTTTTTCTTTGCAAACTGTCATTAAACTTCTCTTCCATTCATTAATCACATTTCTGCTACAGATTACATTTTCATCCCAAACGAATTGCTTCCTTGTTGCAGTAGTAAGAAGGAAGGGGTGAAATTATTGAGCAGTTACTACAAAAATCTGTAATTTGTCCTTCAAATGCTTGAAGGGCTGCTACCTAGAAGATGACAAAGAGTTATTTTCTGCTGTGCTAAAGAGCAGGATTAAATAAAAGGATTTCTAATAGGTGGGGCATACACAAAAAAGATGACATCCACATTATCAAAGCCCCACCCCTTTCTACGTGTGTAAATTAAGTTATATTTGCATTCTGGCAACTTGGAACAAGTGCTCAGAGCTCTGAATTTCCTGCATTGAGAAGGGTTTGACCTAGATTAGGGTGCGGGTGATGGAAAAGTGTTACATTCCTGTACCCATAAAGGCACTGATTGAAAGTAGGAGACTCTTCCACTATTTTTTGAAAAGAAAATAATGAGAAGATCCAAAGAAGTTCTTGTCTTTCATCTGGTAGTTTGACCCTTATCCTTCTGAAGGTTGTGAATGAAGACAAGCATAATGTAAAACTATGACTCAGTGAAACCTTTAGCTTGGCATGACCCTGTATTATTACACTTAAAAGGATAGATATAACACCAATAAATCAGTTGCTGGCTCAGCTATCATCTTTGCTCTGCTGGCCTGCTGTAAATAGACAGAGATAGTACAAGCAGACTTACAGGCCTGAGCAAATAAACTATCTTTTGCTCTTGCCTGAAGCTGAGTTCACAGTATTGTGCTAAGCCTTATTTAATTATGGCTCAGTGTGATGTGTGAATCTAACCAATTTTTCTCTGCTCCCTTGTCAAACAAACCATGGCTGAATGAGCTTCATGAGCCCTACAAGGAGCCATGAGATACATGGATTCAGGGGGAGCATCCCAAAGTTCCCAATTTTGTTTAGCAGTTCCCTCATATCAAAGGGTGCTAGTTTCTGTAGTAGTCTCCCAGGTCCTTACAGCAGGTGGCAGTAGCACGCTGACTTTGAAGGAATAATGAAGGTCAGATCTGGTTAATATTTGCATGGGAAACTATAAGGAAATTTCACGGCTATTGGCTGGACTGAGAAGTCAAAAAGCATTCTGGAAGAAGGCAATGCCAAGCAACTTCCATATCATGGTTACCAAGAAACTTACATGTCCATAAGATCAGCAGATGTCAAACCAAGTCAAGGAACTTTACTTTCCCCCCAGGTTTCCTGAAAACTGAGCAGATTAATAACTGATATTAAATAAATAACTTGGTTGCAAGCTACATAAACTTCAACATTTTGAATAGGATCCATAGCACATTCAAAGTTCCCCTTAATCTTCATATAAAAAGGTGGAAAATTGTTGTACAAATGTTGTACAAAGACTTTAGCAATCAGAAAATGATATAAATTCTATATTCTACTGCTGAATAATTCCATTTTGTATTTGTCAGTAATTCGTAATAAATATTTACTTTAGTGGAACTGCTGCAGTTAATCAAATATCTCATGTAAAGAAACACATGGGGGAGAGATTCAAAGTTTAGAGGAAAATATAACACCATGGCTTCCAAAATCAAATATATTGAAGCAATATATTCCATTCAGTTGAAAAATACTACCTTTGTAATTTATGGCTTCTGCTTTTAGATTCAAATATTTTTGTCCATTTAGGAAACCATCTACTTAGTCTACTTTTTTTCTTAGACGTTTAGGCATTTTCTTCCATACGATCATAGAGCTGGAATGGACCACTTCAAGTTCAACTTTCTGCTCAATGCACATAACAGTGGGTTTCACTAGTAGATCACTTAAGCCTCCTGAATTTTATAAAAATAGAAACAGGTAATATGGACTCAACTTATTTTATCCCTGTCTAGCAATAGAAAAATTGCAAAATGGTGTAATAATATTTAATTATTCTTTACCTGGCCAGTAAGTTGTTGACTTCATGAAGATCTGCAAAATTCATTCATGTTTTTGAGTTGTGTAGGTTGAAGGAGATAATGATCTAACATTTTTGGAAGGCACCACGCTGATAAAGGCTTGAACAGCTATTTATTGAGACATTGGCCACTCCTAGTTACTTAACCTTGTCTGGAAAATACTTCCTAGAGCTTTCCTCTCCTTTTACATATTTATCTTGGCAAAACCTAAAATGAAACTGGTTGCACTGTTTGTGAGTATAACAATTAGCTTCATGAAAACCTTGTTTTATAGTTTTTTTTTTAATGTAGAGAAACTGTCTTACAAATATGCACAATGAATTAAGAGCTAGGAATGACAAGATATGACTGGAACCTTTCAAATACTTTTAACAGCTCTGATAATAGGAACCGCCAAGCTTTCATTATAATGTCTCCAAGTGGTTCTGCAATCTATTTTACTTTTCTTCTTGCCTGTAATGCGCACAAGAAATGAATGTAGGCTGCCATAGGAAATAATAATTGAAAACAAAATAGAAAACTATTAAATAATGTTCAATATATTTAGGGTAATGCATAAGAATGCATGTTTTCATTCCCACTGGTCAAGTCCCAGAAAACCACAAGGTGGGGAAAAGAGAAAGAGATGGAGGAAAGGAATATCTATGTGTCTCAATTCAATTCAGTTCAATTCAATGCCCATCATTCATACAACCTAATGGCTCGCATTGTTTACCAGTTGGAGAATGCACTCTCTTTAGTATTGTAGCTAGCCTCACTCTCCTGATCTTTAGAAGGAGATTCAGCTGGCCCTACAATTCGGTAGAATGAGAAAGCCTTAAGCAGCAAATGCACAGGAAGGCTGTAACTTGGGCCCAAATGCACTCAGCCATAGATGGAAACTTATCAGGTAACTTTGGGTGAGTCACCACCTTTCAGTCTAACTTACCTTCCCACAACTGTCGAATTTTCAGGGGGCAGGGTAACAGTACAAAATATCATTGTGAAAGCAAGAGCCACAATGGACATAAAGCAGACAGATTCTTATAACTAGATAAACAAAGCTAGGATTCTCCCCACCTCAAGTATGGGGGTGTGACAACTACCCCTGGGGCTGGTACATCTCTCTCTGGGTCCTTTCTGTTGCTGGTTGTGTGCAATGCCAAAACAACTCAAGAAACAAGTGATTACTTTCCAAATGAGACTCTTTACTCACTGCTCAAAAAAGGATTGAATACAAAAGATTTAAGCTGCAAATTAAAACTTGCTCAATGAAAGCAAACAGTCCCATAGAAGTAAAAAGCAGATAGATAAGTCCTTTTCCGCCTGAGCAGCCTCACGTGAAATAGCCTTCCAAGCGAGCCATTTCTCCCTCGCACGAATGAGACTAAGGCTTGAGGTTAGCAGCTTCCTTGAGGAAAGTAGATTCCACAGATCAGCAAAGATACAAAGCCAATGTTTTCTTCCAAAGCTCCCTCCATCCTCTTCCTATAGCTCCAGGGCTTATCTTAAGTACTCTTTCCAGGCTGGCCTCCACCCCCTTCACAGGTGACAACAATTAAGGATACTGCTTTGATTTTAATTAACAAAGGTTTCAAAAGTTACAAATCAACATACAACTGGGGTTTCTCCACAAGATCTTAGCTGGTTACAACAATTTATAGCTTACTAACATCTAAAGCCTGTCTGTTTTCTCCCCGGTGATAAAAACCTCATTCCCATCACTTCAAAGTAGAGTCAGGAAGTTTCTCCATCTACTAATTTGGACAAGGAAATATACATAAAAACAGGTTAGTTCCCACAATCCTGGACCTCCGTCACAGGGGGGGACTTTTATTGGGGGGGCTTATACTGCAGGAAATCACATGCTCTCAATTTTCAGCAACAGTAGACAGAGGTGGGTGAAGGCAGAAGCATCCAGAGGGGAAGGTGAAACAAGTGTTGTACCATCACACTGCAAGTCCTGCCCCTTTGGTATGCCTGCCATGATGCTCATCATTCTGATGAAACCATTGGATTCTGTTGGCGAGAGGCTGAGGAAAATATAAGAACATGCTACATTTGCCTGACATACTTTCTTAGAGGAAAAAAACCTGCCTGAAAATCTAACTATGTTAAACGTAGGCTGTGTCCTGAGTAGTAGTTCCACTGCATTGTGAAGGTGTCAGATTCCAAGACTAATGCAAGAAATCTATAGTAATGTAGGTATTGAGGGGAGAAAAAAGTACTAAAAGAATCAGAGAAAGAGGAGTATATTTCCGTCAGTCTGTTACATCATTATTTCAAGCAAAACCTGAAAGATAGCATTTGGAAGCTTGTCACAAAAATCCAATTTGAAATACAGCTGTTGAGCATGCCAAATTAAAAAGCCAATCTCTAACAGAAGCAATGAAAATCTCTTCTGCCCAGCACTGGTGATTTGCCATCTGCCTTACTATAATTGTGAATATCACCCTCGGAACGTGCGAAATATTACTGTGTTAGAAGAGCAGGAGTGAGTATCAGCAAGAGAAGGATGTTCACTTGCTTCAGCAACCTGAATGGAAAATATCACAGCAGCTAAGGCTTGATCTTCACTGTCTGTTTTTAACATGAAGTGTGATTAAAACATAGACTCACGGGTGAGTTTTTACAATTGTTTCTGTAGACACACAGGCCAAGTGTTTGCTATTACAGTGAACTGATTAGCACCTATTGGTGATTTTAAAATCAAACTTGCATTTTATTGGCTGTATTTCTGTAGTCCTAATGGAGACCAAGGTGATGTGAAATGTGCCCTAATAGACCATTCACCTGATACGTGTCTCACATGGATCATAGCCGTTTTAAACCAATTGTCATAAACTGTCTTCTAATTTAAGGAACAACCCCTTACTATCAGTAGGACAGGAACAGTAGAATGAGAAGTAGCCATGGGGTTACCTTAATCTCCACTGACTTTCACAGAACTGTGGCTCCAGGCATCTAATTTATCTCTTCATTTTAAACACTTTTCAACTACTATCTAAAATATCAGTTATACATTCACTAATAAAATCAATTTGCCTAAATCTCATTGCAATTTCCACGTGCTGTATGAGTAGCCTGACTCATTTAATATATGCAGAAACACATATTAATACATATATTATATACAGATACAACATACATGTTTTTTTATTTAAGGATATGAGATCTTGCCTCTTCTGGATGGGTGGATGCAGATTGCAAATAGTTCACTACCAGAACAGAAAACAGAAAGCATTACAAAAGAAGTTTAAGATGTTCTATAGCCATCTTGAAAGGAAAGACATCTTGAAACATTCTTAAGGGGGAAAAAAAAACTTTTAAGAGGAGTAAGTTTCTTTCTGAAAAAAAATAATTGTATAACAATAGACTTATGACACATGGCATGAGTATAAATTCAATTCCCATCATTTCCAACTAATATAGCCACTAGTTGGTGACAATGTGAGTAGAATGCAAAAGCATTTCTTATCCTAGGTATGCCACCCCAGTATAAAGTGTGGATAACAAGTAAAAGGGAGGAAGGAAAAGCATTTCACATTAAAAGTATACAAAATGAGCTGGATAAAAGAAACATGAATAAAAAGACAAGTTGCAGAGAAGGAAAGAGGTAATCAAGTATGCCTAGACACTTCATGCTAAGGCATAATTGAATGAGTTATGAAACTCATAACTAATGAGTCAGACCTATAAACATAAAGAAGGGGGAACACAAGGGAGATGAAATCATAGACACACCTACGGAAAGAGTACTTAAAGACTGGTTTATGGAGCGGAACATAAGAGAATGTTGAGGTGCGTATTGTGACAATTATAGCCAACATTTCAAGGTATTGTAGCAGGAAGTAATCATTCAGCACAAGTGCAGTGTAACCACTCTTCCTTACAATTTTCAGTACACTGAAGAATGGGAAATGAATGCCCTGAGTAAACTGAAAATTAGTGAACTATTACTAACAATACTTATTTGAACCAATTGTTTCCAAGTGTTGAAAATACGTAAATATTGTTCTCAATGTACCAAATTGTGTGATGTCACCTCGGAGATATTTTGTGCAATATCCCTGTCATGGAAATACAATTTTTGTATTTGTGCAATGACCTGCTTTGACATTCTGAAAATCTTTAATTGCATAAGCTGATCTGTGCCTTTATCAGTGTCTATTAACATTAAGCACATCCACGTCACCAACAAATTTAGTTTTTCACCGAATTACCCCATTGATCAGCTTCAGGGTTATAAATAATACATTTCGAAAAGGCAAATCTACAGTGACATCTGAAAAAGCTTGCTATGTAAACATTCAGAAGTTATTTGATTTGAATGTTCAATTTTTCTGCCTTCTTTTTTTAAAAAAATCCATTTACACGTTCATAGTATTGGCAGTGTGTAGTGTTTGTCAAAATGCATCTTGGGGAACTTCAACTGTATGAACAGAATTATGTTTACAGTATTAAAGTCTTAAAAACAAAAGGGTAAGTCAGGATGGATTTGGATGACAGCTAAACAAATATTCAAAAGGCTACTGAAAATGTTAAGAAATGTAAGAAAAAGCAAGCATACAGCTTTATGCATGAAAGACAAATATAATAGGCACTCTAATGTTTTACAAATCGAAAGATGCCATATGGGATGACAACAATTAAGCATCCACGACTGCAAATGATTCTGTGATGGGTTCAACCAACATGTGGTTTGCCTGTGAGAATTCAATGATGAACAAACTGTGGTTTTGAAAACTGTAGCTTGACTGAATTTTCAAACCCAGCCTGCGAGTTCCATTTTTCTCAGAATTGGCAGTAATAAATGCAGCAGTTCAAAGGCTGGGAGCCAAGGTTGCCAAAAGGCAGATTTTCTGTACTTCTTATCCAGAATATCCAGAATAAAACATCAATAAATGAATAAATGCTCAGCATCATGGACCATCTTTACATTTCTCAATGTGCATTAAAGTCAATGTAATATGAAACTGAAGAAACTCAGGCAGGTTTTACTCCCTGTGCCCCAGCAAAGTTGCCAGGCTGAGGGAAAAAGGAAAGCTACATCTGGAACTTCATCTTTTATATGACTAACAAATATGAGCCTAACTTTCTCTATTCCAGTGTTTCTGAACCTCAGCAACTTTAAGATGTATGGACTTCAACTCCCAGAATTCCCCAGTACCATGCTGGGGAATTCTGGGAGTTGAAGTCCATACATCTTAAAGTTGCTGAGGTTCAGAAACACTGCTCTATTCAACTATCAGTCTATCCTTTGACTGTGGCTGGTTTATGGTGGGCTGAATCCCATTTTCAGCTTAGCACGGTAAGTGAACCCAACCTGTATTGCTTACTGTTATGCATGACTCAATACTAAGTGTGGAGTCCTTGGGGGTCTCTGAGCTTGGTTGTTTTCTTTCAAACATTTTGTTATCTGTCTAGGTAACATCTTCAGTGCTAGAAGGGAGTGGGGTTTGCTCTGTTTATATACAAAACCTTGCCCTGTCAGTGTTGGTGAGGGTGTGGTTTTCTCCTTGGTAGTTCTTTGATTAGGATTTTACTAGTGTTAATCACCATTAATCTGGGTGCTGATTGCTGGCGCGGTGTTCTGGTCTTTTTGATTCCTTTTTATTGTTTCCTTTGAATAGTGTGTAAACATTGTTTCTCTCGAATGGCCGATTTCTCTGCATGCCAAGCTTCCAGGAATTCCCTCATGTTTTTGGACTTAGCTTGGTCTAAGATGCTGACAGTTTCCCAGTTGAAATTATGGTTAAGTCTGTCCATGTGTTGTGAGATTAAGTTTTCATCGTGTCTTCTGACTGCTAGTTGATATTCATGGATGCGCTCTGCTAGTCTGCCAGTTTGTCCTACATAGTGGCTGTTACAGTCCTTACACTGTATGTTGTAGATGACTCATGTTTTTCCTTCTTGGGTTACTGGGTCTTTACTACTACTGTATATACCTACTATATATAAACAGAGAGCAAACCCCACTCCCTTCCAGCACTGAAGATGTTACCTAGACAGGTAAAAAAGTTTGCAAGAAAACCACCAAGCTCAGCGAACCCCAAGGACTCCACAATTCAACCCTGAGCTACAGATATTCTCTTCTATTGATCAACACTAAGTTTTAGTCCCACAAAATAAGTAAGAAGACCACAACCCAATGCACTGTGCTTCTAGGAACTGGAAAGAGCAGAATCATTAAAACTCAGGGATATGGATTTAATAGTTTATTGGAAATGCATTTTCCAGAGTAAAATATTTTTGTTCTTAAATTATGCCCAGAAATACATATCAGGTATGTGTTGAGATCAAAATAGGTATTATTTAATGGGATGTACAAAATGATTAAAAAAAAAAACCCCTTACAATAGTTCTTTGTTTACTGAATGACAACATCCCCAAGTTTAATGACAGCATACATGAGAACCAAATATTTATACCCAAAAAACAGATGGAGCAATTCCAAGTTACACCAAAAAGAATTACAGCATGAAGAATATATTTGTAATTAAAGTTTAAAACATTGAAGAAAGTAAAGATACCGGCCATTAACAAACAACTGCTTTTTTAATATTGCTCTTCTCTGTACTAATTCAGAAACCTGTTTCAAAGAGCTGCCTGGATATTTTGTACGAAACAGATGAAATTGTTAAAAGAAGACATACTGTAAGCAATTATTGCAAAGATAGAATTGATTCCTCTTGAAACCTTTAAATACAAGCATGACCGAATGACTTTATGGTACTGTATCTTAAAGCTTTCTCTAACATGAAATAAACAGAGCACCTTTCATCATATTATTGTAGAATAATACAAAGAAACTCCAATTAAATAGAGTATCTTAACTGTGAAAAAAAAATCAGGATTTGACCCAAAGAGTTAAGCCCATCGCTTAGAGTTAACACTTGTCCTGGGCAAGCAAAAAGAGCACTTCTATTCATGCAAAGACCACCAAACCAACAACTGCCACTATAAATTCTACAGTCCAGATGTTGTGGAGCAAAGGTCCCTAATTCCATGAACCCCAAATGGATACGGCACCCCCACCCCTCTGTCACAGCCCATAGAGCTCTGCAGATCACAATGTTGAAGTCCAGAGGCACAATGACAACAGAAATTTGTTCTGAAAATAAAAAGGTTATGGTTCTGATTAGGAACTCTCAACACCCCCTCCCCAAAATAATGAATAGGCAAAATATTATCAGCTGTGCCCTCTCTGGTGTTGTCATCCTCTTACTATCCACTCTTTGCAATTCTCCACTACCGGAAAAATATTTTTTTAAGAAGTGCGGCTTTTGGCTGCCAAAAAGCTGCCTATCTCTGCTTTGAAAATCTCTGGAGTCAGATTTCAGACTGATCTGAGGTTACAGACATTGCTTCTTCCAATACTTCCTTTTTCAAAGCTTACAATTTTATTCAAAGTGATAATGACAAGAATTCAAAGAGCAACATAGCCTACATCACATTATTTTAGAGGAGAAGCTTAACATTTTTATTTCCCATCAGCAACTTTGAACAGAAGACTGTCAGATTTTTAATCTCTTTTCTATTTTACCAAGTAAACTTTTTTTTCCTGCAAAAGACAAATCCTAACACTCCCTGAACATATGGAACTACTTGTGAGGGCAGTATAGAGCTTTGGAAATAATTCTGAAAAGTAGATTCTGAGACACATGGGGGTGTGAACGTGGCACTTGTTTGCAACTCTTTAAAAGGCACATCTGGTCCTAGGATTGCATGGGTGCCCTCTGCATCTGCAACAAGATGCCGGGAAAGAAATGGCCGCTTTAAAAGAGTTGCCGACGGATGCTGCAGTCAATACTCCCACGTGCTCTAAGGTACTTTTCTGGAATCGAAGCCAAAGTATTATCCAGCCCTACTAGTCACCTACTCCTTTGGATTTTGCTCTGCAAGTTTTAATCAGAAGGATTAAAATAAATAAGAGCCACTAAACATGATGAATTAAACCAAAAATTAACAGAGTTTACCTTGAACTTTCATTATATAACTAGTGGGTGATAAGATTTTCATACATTTTTGTATCCACAATCTTTTTGTTACAGAAATGCTTTTTGGACAGCTGTTTTAAGATTATCCAGAGTACTTAAATGTTCCTTTTAAAAATTATTCTAGAGTCTAGTAGGCTTGGATTTGCAAAGAGATATTGCAGTTATCTCCTGGTTAACTGCTTCCAGTTTTGAATTATTCTATATTAAGACTGAACCCATTTTCTATTATTTCCACTGTTGTAATTATTTCAGGGAGATGCTTTTAAAAATCATTCAAATTCAATGCAAATAATTCTAAAGAATGTAAGTTTAGGATTGGTAAAAAAAACCCCTCTTAAATGTGAAAAGAAAATGTGTGAATTCCAAATGTTATTAACAAAGAAAAGAGAAGCATTTTCATTACTCAGGGGCCTTCTTGGGCAGCATCTTATAAAGCAGGAGGCACAAGCATTTATCTACTTCCAAATGCCAGTCGGTAGGTGGCAACTTCTGGCCAAGCTCAAATCTAAGCAGGGTTAGACCCAGTTAGCATGTGAATGGGTGATCACCAAGAAAAGCAACAGGGTTGTAGCCCAGCCTGGGGAATTAAAAACATCCAGAGGAAGGCAATGGCAAGCTGTTTCTGTACTATCGCCAAGAAAATTACATAGCATTGTTCTAGGTAGTCACTAGCCGTTGACTTTGACTCAAGGTGGCTTTACCTTCAAGTACAGGTAAAAAGACTTTGCGAACACAATCAGGACTTGCATCTCCTAAGTACAGCTTAGCCAGATAGGCTAGTGCAATAATCACAGTTCAGTAATAAAGTATTTAAAATGATGAATTGGAATTTCTGAATAACGAATTCCAATCTTACTCAACTGCTGCCAAGATTTGTGACCAAAAGCATCTTAAACAGCTTGAAAAATAAGACTAAAATTTCATATAAGCCCTTGGGAGGACATCTGTTACAAAATATCACGATCTATGTTGGTTTTGTGCATTGTTGTTTTGTCCCAAAATTTCCAAGTTGGGCTTGGGTAACATGTGAAGGATCTGGTTTGTTACTCTGAAAAAGCACCATGATTACAGTTTGTTTTAATCGTCCTTTTCCACAATCACTTCACCATGAAGTACTTTCCTTCTTTGACGTAGCATATGAAAATACAGTTGTGGAAACACTGAAAAAGCAAAAAACAAAAAAAGTTAAACTATGTTGAAAATAAAGTAAATGTGCAATGAAACTGCAGCACACTAAATTGGTAGAATATGGGACTGAATCTTGGAATTAGTAAATTGGCTTGAATGATCCATATCTGAAAGTCCAAGAATTGCTTTTAGCTTATTATGGATTCGTCTTTGATAAGGCTGTTATTACTGTTTCAAAATATTAATTGAAATAATATATTCATTAATAATCTAATGAATAAACCTGGATAGTAG
This sequence comes from Python bivittatus, assembly GCF_059951505.1. Classification (NCBI taxonomy): domain Eukaryota; kingdom Metazoa; phylum Chordata; class Lepidosauria; order Squamata; family Pythonidae; genus Python; species Python bivittatus. Next base: position 19,901,012 of record NW_028277088.1, on the reverse strand, counting down.
CTATCAATATATTACTCTGAGCATCTGGGAAGACTTAATAACTTAATAATGATCCTAATATATGCTGGGAAGGAATTCTAGGTTTTGCAGATCCAATACATCTGGAACACCTGAAATACACCACTGGTCCATCTAATGCAGTATTGTCTATCTAGTGAACAGTAGCTCTTCATGATCTTCGGCTCATTAAAAAGTTTTTCCAGGCTACTCTAAATCCTTTTTAATTCTATATATCACACCTAAGAGCTTCATCCAAGGCCCATGTTTTATCATTAAACTATAGTCTATCTCAAATAAGTATAATGTTTTTAGCTTTCTTAAGAACTAGCACTATACAACTAAAAAAATGATTATTTCTACGTACATCCATTGATACTTACATGGTATGTAAGAGGCCATGACGATGAGCAGAAAATAGTAGTAGTCAAAAGAGACATTATATTTGTTAGGAAGTCTCACTGAAAACATGCCTGATCTCTTCACATAGGGTAATGCTGCATAAATTGTTAGCAGCTCACCAACAACTCCTACTGGATATAGGATGATGAAAAAATTGTACCTGGAAGAAAGCACAAATAATTTGCTCCAGCAATTATTTTCTGTATACCTTGTCTTCTGTTTTGCCATAACAGAACAAATAGTAAAGAAATAGTCAGTGGTAAGTCTATGCACACTTATCTGAAATAATTTCTATGTAGGATGGTTTGCCATGTGAAAAATATGTTTGTGTCCAACATAAGTGTTCTTCACACTGCTTTAAAATATGTATATGTTCTGGTGGGTGAGCCAGCAGAATTGAATACACGTAAGATTTATTTTGTAAAATTAACATTCATAACTGTTGGCTGAAACAGTTGTCAAGGACCAATGGAACACCCGAGTACCTTTTTCAGGTATTCTTGTTATTTGGAAGGCCTGTCTGAAAACATACTCACACGGATGCCAGTGGGGAAGGTTTTGTGACAATCAAATAAAGCCCCATCCTTTCATGTGCATGGACATAAAAAGACAGGGCTTCAATCACACAGCTGTGGCTGCCATCTTGATTCCCCCCCTTACAGACAACCCTGCCTACTTGAAATGTACCTGCATAATGTAATGTACTGGCTGTCTACTCAGAAGCAGACTTTTTAATGTGGAATGCCTCTATAAGGGGATCTGCTGAATCTTTATAACAAGTAGAAAACTTTTTATGATAAAAAGATTTTAAAGATTGCTATTCATAACCTAAAATGTTATTGCTACTATGTTTATTCCTTATTTGCTTATAAATATTTTAGTTTATTAGGGGTTTTTTTCCTTCTCCATCTTGTTTTCCCATAAGAACATGAGGCCTCAGATCACTGTTTCTCAACCTTGGCAGCTTGAAGATGTGATGAGTTGAAGTCCACACATCTTCAAGCTGCCAAGGTTGAGAAACACTGCCTTAGATTATAGCGATACTTATAAGTTAATATATAAATTATATTTTCTCTATTTGTCATCAAACATAGAAATTCAAGCTTTAGACCTTGAGGAAGCTTGGAGGATTTTCTCTAATAGTTTAGGATGGCAATAAAAATGCTAGGTTGAATGTTTTAAAAACGAACTAAGGAAACTGTAGCCAAGCCATCCCCACAGCTATTTCTTATAGGCAACTATTGATGTTATATGGATAAAAGCTCACTACTGAAGGAATAACATCTTGGGAAATGCCAGGATGAATTTCTAAAAATGAAATACTCCAACTGCTTTGAAAAGCCCTGCCTTATTTATTGGTTGTCAAGTCACACACTGAAATCCTTTAAAAGGATATGGAAATATCTGAAGAGTTTTCATGCAAGATAAAGCATGCAAATGCAGTCTTCATTAAAAAAAATAAATAAATAAAAGCTCTCTTCAGCACATGCTGCGAAAAGCAAGGAGACAGTTAGCAAAAACTGCACAAAGGACATTCCATGACCAAAATAGTTAAGATTTAAAACAGCAACCCCAGAACCTGAAACCTTCATTAAGATTTGATAGACTTAAGAGAATATAAAGTTCAGCTGGAATGGAATGAATGGGATTCAACAAGAAGCCCAAAATATTTCCTTGAAAGAGAAGCTGATTAATGCAATTTTAATTATAACAACTGCAAATCAACGAAGTGTAGGCTGAAACTATATATACACAAAGTTTTTTTAATTGCAAAACCAAAATTTGAGAGCTCAAATCACTGCAAAGAACTTCAGCATAATGTTTATTATCACAATAACATTTTAAATGCACTGAACCAAAAAGTCCTTTGAATTTTGAGCACTCGCTTAGAAAAAGACACAGTGGAAATGCTTAGATTAGGGCTACCATTTTCAGGTCAGAAAAAAATGACTGCAATCTAATTGTCATATGGATTTTTGCAATCCTATTTTAGATTATAGTTGTCTACTTTGTTCTGCGATATTCAGACAACTTGTAGAACTTTTGTTTTACATTCAAAAGAGCTCAATCCCAGGATTTGAGAGTTAATAAGACTGTGCTAGATAATAGATAACTTCTACTGTCAACATGCATTTTCTTAGGTTTCAACCAATTTGAATCAATTTGCTTTCTTTTTTTATTAATGAACTACTTTGTTGCTGTTGTATGTTATCTTCTTCTGAAAAGTAATATGAAAATTGTTTTAGCCTTTACAATTATGCAATCTTGTAAATCAGGTTTATAAATTAAATTCTTTATAATCAAAAGGAACATCCCAGCTGAACAATGTTTAGTTTATTTTTATAACGAAGGACATTTGTGAAAAAAATATTACATTCCAGCAAACAGTACCACCAGTAGGTTCTTTTTACTCTTTTTGCTCCATTCAAATGTTTAAAAATTTAAATTGATAATTTACTGGCATTCTTTACTTAGCATTGCTTATAATTTATTGCTAATTACTGCACATTTACGTGGTATTGCAATGATATACAACAATCTTAACATTTAGCTTAACACCTAGGACACCTTGGTTGAAAATGATCTGATCTTGCTGAAGAGACCCAAGTTCAGCTCTCCATTCAGCTCTGAAGCTCTTAATGAAATTCAATTAATTTTATAGTTAAAATAAAAACTAGATCTACCTTGAGAAGAAAAAAAAATGCCCCAAACATTAATTGTGTAGGCCTTGGAAAATATACTATTATGATTGGATCTCCAAAGTAAAGAACACTTTTACTGGATGGATATAAAAAGTAACATATGGTAATAGATATGTCCATCAGTACCATGATGTCCAGAGTCTCAGTTTCAATCCACATACTCAGTGGAAAGTAGCATAGCTGCAACAACTGGCTACTAAAGCAGAAAATCTATGCATGCTTACCTGGGAGTACATCTCACGTTGGATATGAATAGAATATTTGAAATTTAAGTTCGCCAACAAATCACTTTTTAATTTTCTAGTTAAGATATGACCTGCCTTCCCAGAAACTGTACCCCACATATTTCTATTACTTTATCTTCTATTATTTAAATTTAAATCCAGCAAAATAATGCCCTAAAATGGCATAACAGAAAGCCTCTTACAGATTTTATATTAAGCAATGTTTTGCATTGCAGTACACAAAAATATAGGAAACCTTAAAATGCTACACTGATCAGCTTAAAAGAAGCAGGAAATAAACAATTTGAATTCAATATACAGTTTTCAAAAGACACACAAACACTCTCTAGAAACATTAATGGCATAAGCAAAGGGAAAGTTAAGGAAACGTTAGAGAACGCTGCTTTTAAAACAAATCCAACTCTAAGAACTTAAATACAGTGTTTTTAAAGCGCATCAAATCATTTTAAGCATATATGTGAAAAGCTCTCAAAACAAATTTCTTCCTTGCTGATGAAGCATGCATGAAAGGGCATGCCCAGAACAATGAGAAACTAAACTGCAAGGCATTCTCCACCTGGCCCATTTTATGAAGTATGGCAAATGGTTGAGCATATTGAATGTGTAGAAGGAATATCGAGTAATCTCAGTCACAGTCCATACAACCAGAAAAAGAATAACACTCTCCTCATTCTGGATCTGTGGAAGGATAAAGAACCAAAGTTTGCTTGGATCCTTAGAACTGCGACAGACTCTCAGATAATTCACCAAAGCCAATATTGTTTAGGATGAATATAGGTGCTGTCATATTTTTACTCTAAGTGTACAGGTTGCTATTGAACAGAAAAAGATGTAGAAGCAGAGAATTAATATATACCATTTTTCTTATTCAAAACTAACCATACTTTTCTGTTTCTAACATCATTTTTAAGATATTGTCTATATTGTTTCTATTTGGTCCCATGAACACTACCTTCTGCATCAGCTTTCCCCAACCTGGGGCTCTCAAGATGGAATGGAATTCCAACACTCGGAATCTCCAGTCAAACATGCCCAAGCTAGGTGGGGAATTGCGGATGTTGAAATCCTAACGCAGTAGGTTAAGGAAAACTACTATACATATTTTCTCAGAAGCAACTTCCTTAGAATTTTGTGGTAAGTATAGGTAGGAATGCAAGTGACACTATTTAGACAGCTGGCAAAATAATTTTTTCAACAGAGGTGCTGTGATGGACTGGAATGGTGGGAGGGGAGTAAAGAATGCGCTCTCATCTCCAGAGGAGTGAGGAAGAGATAAGCAGAGGAGATTGGCACCTCCCTGAGAAATCCCATCGGTGTGAACTGACTGAGCCTGGGAACTGGGCTTCAGTCTGGGAAGATTCTTGTAAATGGGTTGTAGCTAATAAACCCTGCTGGATAATTTCTGTATGGTATCCTGGATTTCCTTGGGCTAGGCCTGACATCAATCTTCCCAGACTCAAGCCCAGTTCCCAGGCTCAGTCAGTTCACACTGATGGGATTTCTCAGGGAGGTGCCAATCTCCTCCGCTTATCTCTTCCTCACTCCTCTGGAGATGAGAGCGCATTCTTTACTCCCCTCCCACCATTCCAGTCCATCACAGGTGCTGCTTTCAAATGGACTTGCGTGTTCTCTCTCTGAACTTATCCACAACTTCTAAATCAGAGCTTTTTTCAATTTATATTACATTCACCATTGGTCCCCTTCTGTACTAGCTCAGGTCTGAGGGATTCTTTGGCAGAACACGCTTGAACCACAAAGAGATGAAACGTACAAATTAAGAATTCGTGCACACTCTTTTCAAAATACAAATATTAACACTGCTACAATGATAAACTTTTCTGCTGTTCTTTGGGTGAGGGAAAATAGCCCTAAGTCATTACACTGCCTCAACAGCTTGTATCGATCTAGCCATTCTTTTATGACATCGGCATCTCTTGCAGATTAAATTAATTCCAGCTCTACAAAGTAAGGTAGATAGAGATCTATTGATTACTGAGAATCGTTGCAGACAAGTAATTTTACTTTCATTAAAATGGGAAGAATTTTATAACAGATCTTCCCAAAGACTAATGCACATTCCAAAGGTGTCTATGAAATAAAGTAAAGCAATACAGGGTTTGTTGTTGTTGTTAGGAGAGAAAAGAGGACCTTGGATGCTTTCAGCTAAATGCACCACAATGACTGATCCAAAAACTGCATATTAGACTTAAGAATATCAATTTTGTCATGAATAAATGCATTCAATTTTTTTTCTACAGAAGTATTCAAGGAATAGGAATACTATTTTTTTTTACTTCTGTACAAAAGTTGTTATATGCAGCAAAGCAAATATAAATGTAGTATGGTTTCTTGGGGGGGGGTTAAATGCTTATAAATGCTGGAAATTGGTTAAGGCATAAAGAAGGGGGAAGGTAAAAACCAAATAGCTTTTTAACTTTTTTCTTTCTAATATGGATAAACAACAGTAACAATACAATGAAGACCTTAGTATTAAGTATTAAGCTTAAGATAGAAACCTTTATTATACAAGAACAAATTAATTTAACCTTTTGCAGTTCTGTATGAATGCTACGAGAGCCAGTTTGGTGCTGTGGTTAAAGGCATCAGGCTAGAAACCGGGAGACCGTGAGTTCTAGCCCTGCCTAGGCACAAAACCAGCTGGGTGACCTTGGGCCAGTCACTTTCTCTCAGCCCTAGGAAGGAGGCAATGGCAAATCACTTCTGAAAAACCTTGCCGAGAAAACTGCAGGGAATTGTCCAGGCGTCACTGAGAATCAGACACGATTGAATGGATTAAAAAAAAAAAAATCAATGCTACACTCAGCTCTAGATGTAAAATTTAAGCAACCTTATGCTTATCAACATTAACATTTTAGAAAATACAGTTAATATTGACATAAGTTATCTAAATCATCAGAGTGTTAATAATCTCGAGTCAAAGTTATGTAAATACTGTACCCAAATTATATAAGGTACTACTTGTATTTTAAAATAACAGAATAGAATATTTTTTTTAAAAAAAGATGAAGCACGTATCACATGCAGGCAAGATACGTAACCAGCATGGCAATGTAGCTGGAATTCTACATAGTGCGAAGGACTGAGAATTTGATTGGAATTGCAATGAACTGCAGGTGGGCAGAATGTGTTAAATACTTTTCCTTTCACTTCAACATGATCTCTTTGCTGCTTTTTGACCTACATGGCAATAGATAGATACTTGTGGAGAAAAACAACTTCTACTTGCTACCTTGAAAAGGATTTGTGTACTGTATCCTGATTATTGCTAGAGAAGAATTAGCATGGGATTGTTAAATAATTACCAGTATTTGTTCTTTCAAAGCAATTACTCTTTTGAAGCGTGAACTCTTGTTCTGTATCTGGCATAGCATAATTTAATTCTATGCATTATAAATCCCAAAGTTTCATAGCCTTTTTGTTGTTGTTAATAACAGTATCATCCTACAATTATTTTTAGATTTTTTTTCCTGTTGGATAGCCTTTTACTGTTCCCTATTTGTTTTCTTCTTATACTGACTCTACTAGGCTCCTGGAATCAATGTGTTTTCTATTCTTCTTTCTGGAAAATATAAACCTAACATGATCAATATCTTAGAAACTATGCAATAACTTCTATTGATGCTGAAAAAGTATTTAAATATAAATCATGTTTAATTATGTAGTCTAATAAAAAAGTAATCTTTTTTTAAAAATTTCAAATAGCATAGGAGGAGGTGGAAGAGAAAAAACATAGGAGTTTTAATCAAAGGGAAGAGGCCATTCCTATTTATTCTCCCACGAAAGGAAATCACCAAGTGCCATCTGCTGGTGAGAGACTCAACCATTTAAAAATGCACCCGAGTATACAAAAAACAAACCAGCCTTATGTGACCAAAAGTCTAAATCTAAGATGCATTCACACAGTAAACACAATCAAATTAATAACAGTCCCTCAGGTTTTTTTTTTTAGTATTTAGGTATAGGGTTGTTTTTATACTCCGATTTTAATAAATTAATTTTAACTATTTATATGGTATCATTTTTTAATGGTTCTTGGGTCTTTGGTTTTCATTGTGAGCCGCCCAGAGTCACCCGTTGGGGGAAATGGGCAGCATACAAATTTAATACATACATACAAGAATTGATCCAATAGGTTATGAGACAGAATAAAGCACTTTTTACATTACTACAGTGAAATCTGGGCACCGTCCAACCAAAGTGGTATAATGCAAGTCAGATTTTTTGCCCCATTTGTGCAATAAGAAATTATCTTCCAGTGAATACATTTAAGACTGCCATGTCAATGTCCACCTAAAGAGAATTTCTTCAGCTGAGGAGAATTACAGTCTTGATCCAATACATTAACTGACTGGATTAATAACTATACCATGAACTGACAAGAATCCTCTTGTAGTATAGCAAAACAGAAGGAAGCTACAAGCTCTAATATGGGAGCAAATACAACTGAACTCAATGGGACACAGGTAGGATTAGGTTCCATTCTTCCGTTTACTTCTATTTTCCAGCAAGTCAAAAGCATAGAAATACTACTCAAGGCATACCAATTCCTCTTAGGATATATCCAAAAACTCAGTTGCCTAAAGCTGCACGTTTCTCCTCAAACCCAAATATCTTTGTCCAATTCCACTTTATAATATTCATTGCAAGAATGGATACTTTTTCTTGGTTATTTTTAACATGGAAGACTTTACTATTGGAATGACAAAACATAAAGGTCATATATCCAGCTACAACAGCCTTTACAACCTCTTCACCCATATGTAATTAGGGACTTTTAAAGTTCACCTTGCAGGCTTGTGCACAGTTACAGTCATTCTTAATTTAAGCCACACTTAAGACCATCGACGATGGGTCTATGCTACCTTATATTTAAAAAAATGCAATGTACCTCTAAATGCCTACTGTTTCTGTGGTACCAGGATATTATGAACTGGACAATCCAATGTTTACTCTGACACTTACCTGTTTTATACTATGTGTAACAAACCACACCATGAAGATTCTTGAACTCACTTGGACCCCCGTCACAAGCACAGAAGTGTGCACTACTCCTTAAAAAGAGAAATAGGTCACCGTTGTCCAATAGAGTAAGATTGGGCTTACTTAACTGAGGAACTGAAAAGAGACTCACCAACAGCACAGTGGAGTATCTGTAAAATTGAAAGGAGGGGTAGACAGGGGGAATTAAAATGTGAGTATTCAGAATTGACCTATGGCTGGAAAATCTCTGCTTAGTTGCATTCTTTTCATACATGTTTTTCATGAACTTCAAAAACACAAACCCTCCAATGCCTATTCTTAAGTTTGAAGATATATACACACATAAAAATGGAAATAATTCTTTTAACTTGTACATGGATCTTGTATCAAGGATGAGTTTTAATATGGAAAATTCAACTTACACAAGATACACAGCAACCATGGAGAAAAAGGATGCTCACTTGCCAATTTTGGAGTATGATTCTGACAAGAAAGAGAGACTAGACTGGTTGCCTAATACAACTTTAGGAACAGTAATAAAAACCAGCATTAATAATGAAAAGGAAAGGTAAAATAGCAGGCCATCCTTTCCTTGTCCCAGCTAAAACGCATCAAATTTAGATTATACAGAGGATTATTGGTTATGGCAGTTTCCCCCAACCTGACACCTTCCTTATGATTTGAAGGTGCCAAGTTAGAGAACTGTAATGCAATACAACTGGATGGGAAAAGGTGAACTGTGATGTCCCTCAATTATATAAGCAGTAAGTGGATAAAATAACATAGCCTTACTTGTTGGCACAGTGCTTACTACCTGTGCTATCTGGTGTAAAATAGTGTCATTTATCTACTAATTTATTTCTCTTTTTCTCCCTCTCTTTCTCACTCTTTCACAGTTATATGACTGACATGCATCCCCAATGCATGTCAATATATTATTGTGTATGCACTTTCTCTATTAACTGCCTTTAATGCCCTAGGAAAGAGAAGCATGATTACAAGTCGAAAAAGTAAGCAAATGAGTATATGGCACTAGCCATATCATATCTAATCAACCAATCCTGCGGTCCGCAGAATTCTGTAGTCTCAGAGCTTGAAAAAAACATGAAAATAAATCTTAATAAAAATAGAAAAATTGGGAAAATGTTATGGCTGCAAGATACATAAGGGAACATATCCTAAAGTAGAATGAATGATGCTGTCAACAGATCCCACCAATCCTCATTGATGGCCGTGATGGCTATGGCTGACGGGAAGAATTCCAAAAAATCTGGATGGCCGCATGCTGCCTATTCATGCCTTAAAGTAAAGTCCACCTTGGACAGCTAGGAGATTCTGCAAACAGAGCTTCGAATACAGGCTACAGGAGATTGGTTTATATGATGTCCCAAGCTTCTCTAGTACCCAAATTCTAAGAGGCTTAAGGGACTAGAGCAAACCTGAAATTTAAAGAATTACGGTTAGGATTAGAGTTCTTTATTGTGGAGAAGTCAATTTATTTATTAAATGTTTATTCTGCCTTTTCTCTCAAGGTAACTCGGTTGGGGGATTCCCCTAGGTTTATCTCCATAGCAGCAACCCCATGAAGGAATTTGAGCTAAGAGAAAGTCACTCAATGAGCTCCATGTTTGAGTTGGGACTTAAACTTCATTTCCATAGTTCTTAACCACTACACTGTAAGTATTAATGTGTGATGTACTTTACTCCCATCCAATCAATGATTGGGCATGTATGACTACAAATATAAATTCTCAGGTTATCGCAGCACAGGAACACTGTTCTCATACTACTGCAAATACATGTGTATGGATTAAAGGTATACTCAGTATTGAGGAACTTTTTTAAAAAACATCAGAAACAGACATTAAACCACCACAGCTCAGAGACTGACTGACAGGGGGCTACATCGTAATGGATAGAAAGAACAGCACAAAAACTAGAAGGCTGGGTATCTGGAAATACAGAAGCCCAACAATTCAGATCTTCCTGATCCTTCAGGAATTCCTGAATAATTTTCAGATATATCACAAAATATATTCATGAACGAATTTAGATTACATGGCAGTCACCTAGACAAGTTCCAAATGAGCACACAGAATTACTACCAGTTTGCAGCATTAAAGCCTGTAGGCTGAAGTGCTGTCATAGCACTTCTACATGGGATGTCTGTGAATTACAGAGGCAGGTCTTGCTTAACTGTTAGTTTAATGATGGTTTGAAGTCACAAAGGCCTTAGGAAAAGTGCTTTACAACCTGTACTTGCACTTACAACCGTCGTAAACTATTGCACCCCCCGCAGTCACGTGATCACAATTTGTGACCTTTTTATGACAGTCATTAAGCAAATCACTACAGTCGTTAAGCAAATTCTGGCAAAAAACATCTATTGGGTAGCTGGATTTACTTAACGATCATGTGATTAGTTTAACCACCATTGTAAAAATGGTCATAAAATTGGGTCTGGTCACACAGTGACTCGCTTAATGACCACCCTGCTTAATGACCAATTTTCCAGTCCCTATTGTAGTTATTAAGCAAGGACAACCTGTAATATGTTTGATCTTGACATCTCACAAAAAACTGTTATAGTCACACATATTATATCAGTGACAGGCAAGTACAACTCTCATCTGGAGGCATTAGTTCATACAAACAACTCTACAATGCACCTTTGATATCCTCTGGCAACTTCCAGGACTTCTCATTAAAAAAAGGGTCTGGAAACCATCTTTTTAATTTCCCACAATATCCCACAGAGGCATTCTGGGAAATGGATTCTGGAAACTATCAACTCTGGCTCCAACTCCTTTTTGTCCTAACTGGTGCCAGAAAAACAAGGTGTCACAGAACAATTTGCCAAGGGCACCCTCAAAGCTACAGTTGACACTACAAATGTGTAAGTACATTCTGACATCACCAATGGCCCAACAGTCTCCAGCAACAATTAGTTTAGGCTGTAAACTATTTTCTCTCCAGACTCACATTCTCCTTCCAAATAAGGTATATTAATTAAAAACTTACCTCAAGCAAAGCAAAAGTTTGGAAAAATTTAAGTGTCTTTTGAATGCTTTTATATAATCCTTTGTATGTTCCTTTGTCCATATAGAACCGGGCCATGGCAATAGCTAGTACCAGCCACCTAAGCAGAAAAAACAATATCCTTAATGGAATAACAAATGGTTAATTCATTTATTTAGTTCAATATTTTTATATTGTTCCATGCCAGTTATGTATGAAATCACATCTCTTAGGCACTGGCATTTATTTGGGTTTTGTATTTATAACTAACTGAAAGTGTTTTTACACAGAAATTCCAAAGTGCTGAAAAGGACATGCAAAATGGAGGAGATCAAAGAAATTCACTCTGCAGCAAGGCCTTTTCCTAAATAAATGCAACAATATGTCTCTAACCTTTCTCTAATCTTATCTGCTGTTCATGATCCAAATAAGTTTCTTTTATTTTATTTACATATTTTTGTACTGCTAACTTCTGGTGATTTACAGCTACACGAAATCCATAAAATCATAAAAAATCACAAAAGCAGGTATCAAGAGTGACTTTTATATTTTTCAACAGTCAATAGCTTTACAGAAGAGCTGTGTTTTAACTGCCCACCACAAAAATGTAAAGGAAGCCACCATCCAGATTTCTGAAGTAAACTGTTGCTTTAAGATAAACTAGATCCTTGCTAGACAGGTACACTAATATGCAGCAAATTAGGAGGGCTTTTTTTTTTTTTTTTTTACACAGAGCATTCTTCAATTAAAGTTCCAAAATTCTAGACTGTATCTACCAGGAAGCAAAATAAAGGAAGATACGCAAGCAAAAATTGATAACCGCAAGTCTCTTTAAAGCAATCTGCCTAGTCAAAGGGATGGTGGGAGTTGTAGTCCAAGCACCATATTGTTCTCCAAAGCACAGTTCAAGGGTTAAGGGTTCTACTGCAGGGAGAGAAATGTTTTCTACTACTATTGCTATATGAGGAAGAAAAGTTTGTCAGCTATCTCATTCCATATTTTTCAAGTTCGCTCTGCCTTTACAAAGCTTTCATGACACATTAAGCCTTGGCAGAAACTTAACAAATGTATAAGGTGCCACTTAGAGCCCAGTTCAGATTGGTTATGGTTGACTATGTGCCAGCAAGTTGATGTTGATTCTTTACTACACAGACAACTACACAGATAAACCTTCTCCAGGGTGGATTTGGATTGAAGGGGCATATAAATAAATAAAACAAATCTTAACCCTCTCATCACCCATGCATCTTATTAACCAGGAATGGAAGATCATATCATATCCAAACCTAGGCCTACTATTGTTGATTGCAATAAACGGGATTTGAAACTAAAGCTTTCATGGGGAACATTACTTGTATACCTAAGACATAATATTATACATAACCTTGTCATAACTTGAGATATAGACTGGGGTCACACAATAAACCAAGTTATGGCCTGTTTTAACAACTGTTTGCTGAATTGTTATATTTACTATAAACCGTAAATATAAATAGTATATATACAGTAGAAAGTAGATCTCCTGTGAGTCAAGCGAGACTCCTGGTGACTTCATGCAATTTTGGGGTTAACAGTACATAAGACATAACCATAAATCACCAAGGCTGGATTCACTTATGTTTGAAGAATACGAAGCATGAAAAAAAGAAAAAAAGTGATCCTCTGCTCAAACTCAGAGCTTTTTGGGCCTGGAGTTCTTTTTTAACCTTTTTAATCATTTGAAAAACTGAAAATTTGCTCATGCAAAAAGTATTTGATAAGGAAATCAACCTGCCTACTTTTCTGGTGTAAACTGTACCCTGTCATTTAAATTTGCTATGGAAGAAAGGAACATCTCTTAACTTAGCGTTCAGAAGGTTTCAAAGTACAAATCCAGGTCGGTAATGTATTGTATGCACTTAGCCAATTATGGTTTATTCAATATGCCATGATCAAACAAACCATGTCTTACCATGATGGTCAACCGAGCCACTGCACTAAGCCATGATTTGTTTTAAGCCCAGCTAATGCAACACAACAGGCTAAGCTGAAACCAAACCAAGTTACAACCAAGTTACAAGGTGGTGCATCGCGCCAAACGAGTCTAACTTCCAATGAAATTCCTTCGGAAGGAAGCCCGCACTCGCCCAAGACCTCCTTATCAGAGAAGACGTCCCAGCCGCCCACTAACCCTCTTGTCGCCCAGGAGGTTTTGGGTTAAAGCTCCCTGAGCCACCCCAGGCTCGGGTTACCGCGGCCATCTGGCCGGGCAGGTGCTACCGAAGGAAGCCGGCTCGAGTCGGTGGGAGGGACCGGGCGCCGACTCACCGCGCTCGCGTCCTCGGCGGCCACCGCAATAAATTATGCCGAGGGAGGCAGTCTGCCCCATTCCACAACCCCCGGCCGGCATTCCGGGCTCGGGCTATACTTAACCTCCCTGGCGGGCTCGAGGGATGACGTGCTCGTCTTGCTGGAAGCTTGCACCGTATTAGGCAATGCCAGCGAGCCACGGCTTATCCCCCCAGTCGCCGCCGCCGCCGCCTCCTTCTCCCCCCGCCCCGGTGCCAAGCAGGTACAGCCCGGCCCGACGTTCAGGGACGGAGGGCTTTCGTCTCGGGCCGGGGAGAAGGAAGGTTCCGTTCTCGCCCCGACCACCGGCTCCGCCTGCAGCACCCCGCTCACCCGGCCGTCATGGTGATGTTGTAGAAGATCAGCCAGGCTGTGGTCACGGCGCCGCGAGGCCGAAGCACCTTCTTGCCGTTCTCCTTCTCTTCCACCGAGCCGTTGCCGGCCCCGCCGTCCTCTTCGCTGGACGCCATGGCTTCTCTCCCCCGAGGCCAGGCGCAGACAGAGCGAGGCACGCGCGGCCGCAAAGGGGACGGAGGAGGAGGAGGAGGAGGAGCAGGAGGGGTCAGGCGCAGGCGGGACTGCCAGCGGGAGCTGACTTTGGCGCCCGGCTCCTCCAGCTGCGCGAAATCTCTCCTCCCCTCCTGCGTAAGGTTTGCCGAGTCCTCCACTGACACCTTCGCGTTGAGTGCACGGAGCAGGCAGACTCGCCAAAGCAGTTGTGACTTGCCCGCGGGGCTTTCGCTTGTCCCCACGAAGGGCGATTTTCAAGGGTCACCAAATGAACAGATTCCAGCCCAAGTATATTGGAACCCACCCCCACCCCCATTGTCCCCAAGTAGTATAGTCAGTAATGGGAACCGCAGAACCGTCTAACCGGGAAGAAGAGCTTTTCCCAAACTAGAGCTCCCCAGGTGGCTTGCCCTACAAAGATTCTTGGACTCTCCGAGTTCCGAAAGTATGATCGGGGTTGGAAGTTGCTGTTCTGCGCATTTGGAGAGCTTCCGATTGGGGTTCTGCGAGGCGGTTTGCACGTTCCAAGAAATCACTGTATAATTCTCTTTATTTAGGAAAAGAAAAATGGGTGCAATTATTACTTTGCCCACTTTGGGATTACTGTTAGGCTGAAAAGAAGGTTGGTTCATGCGTGATTCCGGATTGAAACTGTTGCTCTAGTTTCTTTCGGATTACTTTTAAAGACACTTCAGATTGTTTCATAGGTTTTTGGAAGGACAGCCTCATCTTCATCTTAATGTCTGCAGGAAATAGAGCATAATATATCTCGCACCTTGAGATTGATGAAGGCAAGGTGGAACTTCCAAATCCAAAAGTCGTATACCTCTGTGGGTAAACAATATGCCACAGTAACATATGTGCTGTGGATAAACTCTAGGGAAGATTGCTGCTTCCCCAGGGCATTGCTAAATTGGGGATAGGAGGCTAGGCTAATTTAATCTGGTTCAGCAGATTTCCCCTTGTATCCCTGTGCTTTCCTTTGTCCCTATGAACATGATTGCATGCGCGTGCATGCCTGCGATAATTCCCCCCTCAACACCAATATTCTGAATAGAACATCTGTTTGTTAGCACATTGTACCAAAAAACAACTCTAAAATAGCATGGAGGTTGTTAACTGTAGCATTCTTCTGGCATACTTTTGTGACTTCTCCTATCCAGTTACCAACCACATTCAACACTACTTGGCTTTCCCGAGATCAGCGAAGGTCTGTTAGGCACTTCTACCTGCTCCAGTAGAAAAGACTCTGATTGTTTCATTTTTCATGTCTGATAAAATGGCATCTATGTACAATTGTCAATAAGTGCCAGCCCCACTAGGTAGGCCAGACCAGGAAATCAACTCCACAGGGAGGCTAAAACTACCTTTATTGTGACTGGTTATTTATTTATTTATACATCACATTTATATAGCTGCCCATCTCGCACAAAGCAACTCTAATAACATAATCTTGCAAGTCTGATTACGCTATACGTCTCCCACTTCTGATATCCCACAAAATCAGGGAGGTGTCCACCTGAGCCACTTCTGAACATTATCTTGTTTCCCAGGACTTAAAAAACATTTCAGCCCCCTTTGCTTAGGTAACAGTTGTTGCATATTTCCATCAAGGTTATCTTACTTTCTCTGTACAATAACAGAAAATTTTAATTTACTTTCCGATGATTGAGACAGGCATTCTCCAATCTTACAGCACACTCATGGAGACCTTTTAGTAGTGTCTGGCCATACTTACATGCATGAAGCTAAGGTGATCCCCATTATACAATCCATTGGTGCATTACCTCTATTTCGGTAATGGAGGTGGTACATTAAGGGCTTATCCTCAAGTCCAGCTGTGTGCAAAGACCCCCTGCTAATCATTTTTAAAGATGGTATTGTTATAACGTAGACTTTGCCTCATCCCCAATCCACCATGGGGGCACTTTACATTCCTCTTAAAGTGTCACAGTTTTAAAGTAATGTATTTCCTTTTTCAGAAGATGGGTAGATCTGTTTTCCAAAATTACTTGAGTGATAGGTTAATGGTGCAGAACATCTTCATGCTGGTTACCTGTCTGTCAAACAGATTGAAAGGTTGCTAAAGCTTCTGAACCAGGCACTTACCCACAATTCCCCAAGCATCCCCACCATATGTGAAGGAAAGCACCTAATAGTGCTTTTCCCACTGGGTGAATATGTTGGATGGGAAAGGAAATGAAGGTTGGGAAAACCATAGTCACTACCCTTAAATTGGATGGGAGGAATGTAGGTTAACATGACTGTGAGGAAGAGCTCTAAAAAACAAAAAAGCCCATTGGTTTCAACAGCGAATTCTGAATCTCTATGTTGCTCTGCAAAATGAAATTCAGGAATGTGCAGAACGCCCAACTGGGACTCTGAAATACCTTAATCAGTTTCAAGTCAGTCACTTCTAGGCTGAATAATCACTTGTTACCTAGATGTCAAAGAGATTTCTTAGAACCTGACAGCTCTCATATTGATGTACATAGGATAACATACCTGGATGTAACTTTTGTTTTTTCAACAGAATGGGATGAAATCTGTATATAAGCTGGGGTTAAGAGAGAACAAAGCATAGCCATTTTCATTAAAACTAGCGCAGGGGATATAGAGTGACATACCTGTATCTTGAAAAACTGGTTTTTAGTTAAAGGAGTAATTAAGTGTCCTGGAATGGAGTACAGTTTCAGCTTGTGATTAATGAAAATAAGGATGCAAGATACCCATTGTATAATTACTTGTCTCTGGGTGAGAGCTTATACGTGGCTTTATGGGTGCAAGGTGCTGAGGTTGAAGTCAAGGAAGTTACCATTTCAAAAAGAGATGGGAAATAGAAGGATTTAGAAGATCTCAGATTTTTAAAAACATTGAAATAATAATTATTCCCTGTCTTTAACAATTAACCTTTTCAAGATAAAACAAGTCATTTATTTCTGTGATGTGGACTTGACTGTCAGAAAATTGAAACAAACCAAACCCAGTAGTAGCTTGAGCACTGCTCCCATCCTTTTTCTAGTTCTCTTTTTTCTTTTAAAAAGGATTA
The DNA here is from genome assembly GCF_059951505.1 of Python bivittatus. Taxonomy (NCBI): domain Eukaryota; kingdom Metazoa; phylum Chordata; class Lepidosauria; order Squamata; family Pythonidae; genus Python; species Python bivittatus. The sequence continues at coordinate 19,883,760 of NW_028277088.1, read as the reverse complement.
ATAAATATAGGAAAAGAATCTGAAGACATAAATCTAATTCTCTAACCTTTTTTAGAGTGCACATTGGTTTCTAAGTTTCACATTTTCTTTTTTGGCATTTATATCCTAATATAATGAAAGTTATGTCGAAAGGGAGGAACTGTGATTTAGGTTAACATATCAAACTAGGGTTTATTCATGACTTCTTGGGTATGCTAATCCAAATCAAATAGACCTTTAGCCTTTTCTTTAAAAAATCTGAAGAATATGATGGAAAGCTGCAGAAGTTCCAGCAATTGTTCTATTATTTTCTAAATCTAGCAGACTATAGTAAGCCATGGTCCCTTGCACCCAGATGAACAAGACTCCAAGGTTACATAGATCTTTTATAGACCTTAAATAGAAAGTTGATTAGGCACATTCTATAGAAGCCCAAAATACAGAGAATTATTTTACAACTGATATGGGTGCAAGGCAACCAGAATAGAGTTAACCAAGTATCATTCAAAGCGTGAAGACACTACAGTAACATTCCCTGAAATTCAAGAAGTGCCAAGTATTTTAATTGTTATTCCAATAAGCTGACTTATTAATGGAATTAACTATGGAAAGAGGAGAAATAAGGAAACAAGTCACAACACTTTCTTAAATTTGCTGATTTCACTGAAAATTTAAATTCTATAGATATTTGGGGTCATTGACAGAACACTGGCACAGCTATAAAAAATCCAACAATTAAATGAACAACTAAAGAATAATGACACTTTGGTAACGTATTGTAGAGTTAACTAAAACAAGCATGACTATTTTTTTCTTTTAGATTCTTATTTTCATAAGGATCAAACGTAGGGTTTGATATTGCTATATTTTCAGCCTTATCAGTTACTCTTTTATAAAATATAAAAGTTGCAGCAGCAATTGTGAGGGCAGAGGTATGTTTTTTAATTGATTTTATGCACAGATTAGTAGAGCTGGTATCACTGGTATCATCTCCTGAAGGATAACTGCCAAATTGCGTCTGCTAGCCAACCAGGGTCCACAAGAAGGCTTTGTTAGGGCTAACAATCCCGAATGACTTCAAGATAGCAGCAAAGAGAGAGAGAAATTTTTTTGCAGCCATCAGTTGATTGTGGGGATTTTGCAGCCCAGAGTTGATAGACTAGCTTTGTGTTGTTTCAGAGCCAGCTTTGAACTTGTGTATTGGCTGGCTTTGAGAGATGAGTTAGGGGGTGGTGGTGGTTTTTTCTGGTTCTTTTTTCCTTTGTAATGCTACAGCTCTCCGGGGCTTTGGGGCAATCTATTTTTAACTAATGGCAATTTTTACCTCACCTCCATTTTATGGCTCATGTCTACCATTACTGTTTCCTCTCTGGTCTCACACAGCTTGAGCCCTGCTTGTGGCATGTGGCAATATATCCCTCCCTCTGTCTCACTCTAGCAACCACAGAAATGTACAGCCAGTTACCACTACTGAGAATCTGGCTGCAAAGATTGTGACAAGGTATTCTTTCATGATCACATCTTGAACAAATGACTGAATGCAGTGGAGGAGAGCTTTGCAGGATATCCTTTTAGGAACTACTCAGATGTACTGGCAAATGAACAAATGTATGCTGGGAAAGGTGGAAGGAGAGAGAAGAGGAAAGCCACCAGCAAGGTTGATGGACTCAGGGTGGCAATGAATGCATTGTTGGCAGACCTGAAGGACCAGGTTGGGGACAAATTGTCATGGAAAACATATACGTTGTCAGTAAGCGTTAATAGCAAGTTGATGGCACATAGTCAACCACTGAAAACAAAGATAAAGATGGAGATGGAGGGCTTGCATTCTCCTGGGTTTCTTTTGTGTGGTGTAGTGACTAGTAATTTTTACAAATGCAGAAACTGCAATGGGATGAGCTAGTGTGGTACAGTGTTTAAGCTACTGGATTGGCATAAGTGAGACCCAGGTTTAAGCCTACTCGCAGCTACAGCTTATTGTGTGATGGGGCCAGTCACGTTTTTGGCAGTCTACCTGCCAAGATTACTGTTGTAAAAAATATGGGATGATGGAGCAGTATGTACATTGCCCTGAGCTAGTGTATGAAACGCAGGATAAAAATCTAACAAACTGCTGTTACTACTATATTTTATATCTACTTTTTAGTTTTATTAATAATTATAGGTATTTTTATTATAGTGTTCTCTGGCCTGAAGGAAGTAATAAAGGTCTTGATTTGATACAAAATTTCTCCTAACAGTCAATTGGAAACTACCTTCTCAGAACTGAAATCTATTACACTATTCTATTTAATTTACTTTGAAATAATGGCTATCATCTATCAAGTACTTGTCATTTTTTAGGTACTTGAAGGAGTATAGCGGGTAGCAAGGCCCAAAAAGAACAGCACACACTACAACATTTAATTCAAACTAATTCCCATCTATCTCAGCAATTGGTCTTTACGTCCACCAGGTATTCTTAACTTCATCTACAGAAGACGCTTTAAAAGCAAAAGCATGAAGTCTATAGCCTAAATGGCCCTTCCAACTCTATGATTTTATGCCCGAGGGGGCCTCTTTGGAAGGCCCACGGCTCTTGCCTTGAATAAGCCTGAGAAGGCTTCAGTGTTTTACTTCAACCACTTATCCCTCAGCTCTCACACAATAAACCTTGAAATGTAAAGGAACCTGGGGAAGAGGGTGAAACTTTTTTCCTCAGCCTTGGCAACTGAAATTCCTAAGATCAGGCAAAGCGATAGACACCTATTTCTCCCTCCCGGCATGCACAGCGAGGCCGGTTCCCACGGAGGCGGTGTCTGGAGCGCTAAGAGGAGAAAGAGAGGGAGCTGAGGGAGAGGAGTGTGGAGCGGGCGCGGGGCGGAGTTTGGGCCGCTTCGGGTCTTGGGTCCTTCAGCCGAATCGTCGGTGTCCGTCTTCTTTCTTACCTCAAAGGGTCGGGGGGAGCGGGCGCGACTCGCCCTTCCCAGCCGCTCGTCCGCCCTGGAAAGATGCCTCTCTTCACCAGCAACCCCTTCGATCAGGATGTGGGTGAGTGTGAGGGAGGCCCACCTGTCGTCACGCCCGCCTGGGCCCTGTCCAGAGCTGTCCTCCTCCTGGATCCTTTCCCTTCGGTCCTCCCGAGGTCGTCATCAGGCTCCTTGTGAAGCGCTGCTCCATCCTTCCCCAAAGTGGGACCGCTTCTGCTCCCTCTCTCGAGGGATGCCCTGCCCTGGGTTTTGTTCTAGGGGCTGAGGCAGAGTGGAGTTGAGCTCCCTGAATTGGGCCAGCCGTCTTTTAAACCATCCTTTCCCGGACGCGGTGCCCTTCAGAACCATTAACTACAGTTCCCTTCATCCCCCGCCCGGGGGTCTTGGAAGTGGGGAAAGCTAGTACGTTAAGGAACATCGAGAAAGTTCCCTTTTATCTTTATTTTCTATCTTAAACGTTTATAACGTAAAGCCGCTTAGTGTTTTTACATTATTTTAATTCTCCGAAGACTTCACTCCTTTTCTGCTTTGTTTTGACAACACCCCCCCACAAGTTGAGCGTGATCCCAAATTAGCCACATTTGCAAAACAAGCTATTCTCCCAAAAATGAGCTCCAGTAATCAATTTTAGTGCCATATACAACATGGGATTTTGATCTGTATTGTCTTATGTTTAGAAACATTAAATGGAAATGTACAACCTATTTTTATTTGGCTATTTTAAAATCATATTTCTTTACCTATTCTCTTGAGTCTTTTAAGTGTGTCTTCAGCAACTTTTTAAGTTGATACTATTTGAATAGTATATGATATTAATGGTTTCCAGTTTTATTAACTTGCTGGCTTTGTCTTTTTTTTTCTTTTTGTAAACTAACCTGAAGAAAGCCTTATAGTAATGAAATATTGCCTTATGTAGACCTTCATCTCTATGATTGGAAGTAGCTTTCAACCTGGAAGTATATGAGCAGTATTCCTATACAGATAAACATGAAATCATTGCATGTTATGATCTAATAGATGTTTATGATTTTCATACCTGATAGTGCCTTCAATGTAAGAGTTTATGCAATGTGATTATATTGTTATACTGCAAAGTTGGTTTGCTTATTTCTAGGGATTTATTAAATAGCTGTTCTTTTCCTAAGAGAAAAATGTGAACTGAGGGTCCAGAGGTTAAGGTAGAGTAGGCAACCTACTGTTTTGGACCAACATCTGTTATCCCTGGTCAACATGGCAACTGACTCTGACAATTGTTGTCCAAAACCTCTGGAGAGAAAAGCTTGGAAGAATATACGGCTTAATGCTAAGATTCTTCAAATATAGAGTTATATGATATGTAGGAAAACAGAAATGTAGATACTGTAGTTTGTTGCCAACAAAGCATGAAAGTTATTCAACAAATATGAAATGTAATTAATTCTGTTTATAGCTTCATTACTTACATGCAGAGTCATCAGTGATTCATAGGAACATGTGACATATTTGTCACAAGGCTGCATCAGTTAATATGCAATAAACTGAAACAATATGTGAATGGAAAATACAGCATTTGTATTAAAATACTACACTGAGAAATTCAAGGATGACTTTTCAGAGTGACACAGTGAATGTTTTGACAAGAGCTGCCTTGTTCTATCAAGCTAGTTAGAGAAGCAATTCGTTAATAGGTCATAACTCTCCTATCTACATTTTATTTTCTTATCAGGATTTTCTAGTAGAGAATTTAGGAACAGGCTTTTTATGTCTGTGAGCTCATGAAATCACTTTCCTATACTTTCTTCCTATAATGCCAAAAGAAAGGGACTGTTTAAATAATTGGAATTTCCAGATTGAAATTAAGGCACAGAATAAGAAAAAGAGAAGGAAATACTGCTAAATCTTTATTATATCTCTCAACAACTCTCTATCCTTGCAAAGATAATTGCTTTTACCATATCCATATACCATTTCATAAATTGCCTTTTGTTCTTTAAACATCTCACCTCTCTCTGTCTTTCAAGAAGCTAATTAACTCTATCCAACCACGACTTTTCCTGTTTTTCCCCTTCCTCTCAAGCCTTTCACTTTTCCTTTATATATGATCTTTGCTATTCAGTCCTCATTCATTCTGTCAATGTGAGTAAATCACTTTACATCTTTCATATTGGTCACTCATTTTTGTATTCTGTCCACATTCATTCAGCATCCATTCATTTTTTTACTTTATCTACCACACATACTTCTCAAGTCACCCATTCCCACTTCATACAAATTACTTTTATGTTTCTCCTGACCTAACCATTTCTTACTTTACTATAACATGGTGTACAGAAGTACACAGCTAAATGACTTATTTCAATAAACCATTCATTCATCTTTAATGAAATCTGGTAAGGTACACAAATTTATCTTGTTTTTTTCCATTTATGTATAACTTGCAATCACTCCGTGTATTTTTTACATTTACTCTTGCATAATTAGTCTTTGTATAAAAGAACAATAATGGCATTCTTCATCAGGCAAAATGCAGTATTCAACATACAGAAGCAAACCACAGCCATATTTTAATATTTTTCCTGCTACCCTGTTTACAATTGCAGCGTTATTATTTTACAGGGTTCTCACGGCATTAAAGGATTTTAAAATGAAGGATACCAATAGTTTTGGTTGTAATGTATCATGTAAGACATTTCTTTAAAATCCATTGTAGTTCTTTCTGCCTCTCAGTATCCTTCAGCCATTTAAGGTTTCTGATGGTGACTATATGCTATTCAGTTTACAAGGCTTTTACATCTTACTTGCTGGCTGACAATTAAAATAAAAATGGAAAAGATAATAACTAACAGTGGCATAGGAAAGATGAGGATTATGGACAGCATTTGATTTAATTACTGCTGACAGATTATGTATTATGGCTAGTTCCACGAAGTATAACAGTCACTAGATTTATACATCATACTAAGCTGCATACTACCTTATGCTTAGGCACCATTGTCAACAGCTGGGTTCACACATTGTATTATGCCACAATTAAGTTAATCATGTTTTATTAAATGAACCACAATTGGCTGAATTTCTTCTGTGCACTAAATTGTAAATAATGTTTTACAAGTCACGGTAACTGGCTTATGCAATACATTGAGCCATAACCAAATAAACCACCTTGTGCCTTAATATGTTATGTGAATCCATAGCACTTCCACATATCCACTATTCTCATTTCTCATACACTTTTTTTTGCAGATTTGTGCCACTGTGCAGTTGTCCCTACTGCTGGTACTCTGTCCTTCCATGGGGTGCCAGTCAGTGTTCCCTGCAGCTGGCTAATGGAAAGATGAGAGAACAGCAGCCCACCCTCATTTCTGCTCATATTCTTTCAGCATTGTGTTAGCTTTTCACAGTGAGGGGCAGTGGGTAAAAATTAGTAACCTCTGGGTTTGCATGTTTAAAATTCAAGAAATTGATCTGTACATTCTCATCTGAACTGACCAAATAATCAGTGATGAGGAGTCCTAAAGAGCTAGTACCATGGTAGATGATGCTGGGTTAAATGGGCCAATAACTTGTTCTCAGTATAAAGCAGTAATGTTTGCCATATGTTATTATTTGTATAAAGCTGATTTCCATATCTAAATCTATAATACAGCAGATCATATGTATTAATTTGCAGTTTCTATGTTTCTTATCACTATAAAGCTATCATCAGCTTTGTATTTTAATTAAGAGGACAGGCCTGAAAATATAATATTCTGCAAGTTAATTTAAGATCTTTTAAGACAGGTTTTTGCCTCTTGCTTGATGTTCTAAATATTTTTCTTTGATTAGCTGACTGTTCATAATAAGGAATCACCTTGAAAAGGAGTAGAGTTATGTGTGGGTAACCATTCACCAAATTCTTGAAAATTCAGAGATTGTCCAAGATTAGAATACTTAGCAGCAATGGTAAAAAAAAAAATCTATTGGGGAATTAATAATAAGAAATAATCATGCCAATTGAAGAAACACCATTAAAATGACAGTGATATCAGATATTCAGTTTGGCGATTCCTTTTTTTGTATGTATGTGTGTACCTTTGAGTCAGTGTTGACTCCTGGTGACTGCCTGAGCTAGTCCCTGCAGTTTTCTTGGCAAGATTTTTGGAAGTGGTTTGCCATTGCCTTCTTCCTAGGTCTGACTGGCCCAAGGTTACCCGCCTGGCTTTGTGCCTAAGGCAGGATTAGAACTCACAGTCTCCTGGTTTCTAGCCTCATGCCTTTAACCACTACACCAAACTGACTCTTTCAAACCTATTATGCAAATAAAGCCTTAGATAGCTATTATGTGTTTGATTAATTATTGTGAAGTTTATTTTCAATATATAATTCAAATTATATTTTGCACATGTAATTTCCTGGAGATAGATAAGTTCTAAATTTTAAGTTCCACTGTAGGACATACATAGATTGCTGATCTTAATGGTATCACTTTACTAGTTGCAGCACTCCTATCAGGGTCACTTAAAGGCTTATTTTTTGAGGCTCTTCTGCTAAATCACTGTAATATGGAACAAAAAATAAATATCTAAAGGTGTTATCCTTAGTAGTTCTAGAAAGCATCTTTACTTAGGTTTTGGTAATGTGAAATGGTATGCAGTCTCCATACTTGGATAAGTGCTTACAAAATAGAAATGTAGGGTATAAATCAAACAGATAAATATTTTTATAGAAGAAGTGTTGTGTGGCAGTGTCATGGGGATGCACTGGCAAGCTCAGCATGATCTGTAGGCTTAAACTGTCAGGCTTTGGGTTTAGACAGTGTAATTAAGCATGATTACAACAGATGGCAAAAACAGCGGTGGCAAGAACTACAGAGCCCTCACAATTAATGTTACATATTTTCCACTATTTCTGTGAATTAAAGACTTTAACTGCCCCACTTCTTGAGTTTGCTCCTAGATCAGACTTACGAGTAGGAAACACAAAACTCTAAACTATATTTAAAAGCAAATATCAAGAATGTAATGAAAAACTGAAATTATTATTATTGGCTTGCAAGATCTACGCTAGTGGCTGTAGCATAAATGTGTTGACCTGATGTACCAATGCGTTAATGTTTTCAGTAATGAAATACTGCTGTTGAGTATGTTCAAATTACAAGTATATTGTATGTTCTTAAAATAGTAAAATAATGCTATAATATGCATGCTTATAAGAAAGCTTTATCAGCATCTTTTAAAAATAGAATGACTTGTATCCATTTAAAACTTATGGTACTTAATTCAGCATAATTTTGGTATTGAATTTTCACTCATACTCATTTCAAATCTCTTTGTGTTGTTAAGAGAAAGCAACCAGTGAAATGAATACTGCTGAAGACTGGGGACTCATCTTAGATATCTGTGATAAAGTTGGACAATCACGGACTGGGTAGGTATAATTGTCTTGTTTGAATTAATTTGTCATTATTTGAAAAGAAGAGACTAGAAGTGTAAAATATGTAAGGCACCTCCTAGGGCAAATAGAAAATTGTATGTGGTAATGTCCAGGTTTGCAAATTGTTTATAGATTTAGCCTTTTTGCAAATGGATAGGAAACTTGAGAATGCATTTAGTAGAACTGTGTATGGCTAATGGAGAATATTTTATTAAGGACTGCATTAGGCCTCCCATGTTTGTATCTTGCAATTACTACAATATTCATGTATTGTTCAAATTGCAGTTGATCTTGTAAGTAAGAGAAGAAGTTATTACTTGCTGTTTTCAAAATAAGTATTTCCAAGGCACTGAGTGGTCCCTAAGAGTTGACACCGACTTGATGACATATAATCATCATAATCAAAACACTGAAGTGACTGAGCAATTCAGTATCTTTTTTTTTTTTTTGGTTGGCTGCTAAAATATTTTTACCTGATGTATAAAATGCCTCATTCAGTTGTATTTCTGTTTTTATAAAAGTACCCAGACCTTTTAATAGCATTTTGGAAATCAGATTAAGAATTAACAGTTTATTTTAACAGAAATGTTTCATATATCAGTGCTGTAATTTGTTCATTTCACTGTCCTGTATAATATAGATTTAAAACTTTTATTGTAATTACGAAGTATTGTTTATATATTAGCACCATATTTCTCTCATACTCTTTTGTTTCAGTTGATTCATGAACAAACTCTTTGGAGACAAACACAAACCAATTTTATCCATTTAGTTTGCCTTAATGAATTCTTATGTTCTGGTTTGTGTCACGTTCCAAAAAATGTAACACCTTGTTAATTTTTTTGCTCTTGAAGTTTTTTGAAACAAGAAGTTATGCTATTTGAAAAAAATACTTTATGAATGAGGAAACTTTAAGAAGCATTGTGTAATATGGTACAGAGAGCCTCTTATCTAAGGCTTAGAAATTAAAAGGTTTTATTGGGCATGTCAAAGACTCAGATCTAAAATTACTACTTGAATTTCACTTTCCCATTGCTGTCTTTCTGTATATAATAGAATTATGCATTATTTGTTGACCTTATTTTAGTTTAGTTTGGAATTGTGTCCTCTTGATTTTTATAACTAGACATAAACTTTTAGATTACTGAAATGTATATACAGTGTTTGTTCCAGTATGATAGGCACAGATAGTGTTATTTTTGAAATGTTAATTACAGAAAGGTAATACATAGCTTTTAATGTGGGTTGATTTTAAAATAGGTTAAAGGGCTAGAAAAGTGTAATGAAAGCACTTTAAAATTTTGAACAAATAGATAATAAAATTAAACTTTCTAAACTTTACATACTCAATCTATATTAACTACTTAAGTACTTGTAAATAAATCAATTATATTAATACAACTTTCTAAGTCTTGTTCTTACACTATTTAAATAAACAAATACTTTGAAAAACAAGGTTTGTCTATATAATTTAGTACATGTAATACTTTGCTACATTTATCCTGTGTAAATGGTCTAATGAAAAGCATGAATTATTTACAATGTTTTCCTTCAATCTGTAATTCTGAGGTTTTTGTCTGTTGATACGCTGTGTATTACTTCTACTTAGTGATTCTTGCATATTAAGGCAATGTGATTCAATGTTGCCATGAGAATTTTCCTTCAACTGCATTTCAGGCCTATGACTCCCTGAACTAATTTTTAAGTTTCAGCAAAATTAAAATTCAGCTTTTTAAAAAAGACTTTTAAATTATTGACTGCAATTGAATTATTTGTCTAACTAAATACATAAGTTTCAGTTAATAATAAGTTTCAGTTAAGTAGCAGAAAAGCAAAATAAAATGTGCGTCATCAAATAATAAAATACATTTGAACTAATATTTTGTATTTGATGCTTTATTCTCTAATGCTATCTTAAAAGATATGATTGTATTCATAAATATTCATTTTCTTAAAGGGCTTCCTATTCAGTTACTTTTCATATAAAATAAGAACATTGATCATTTTTCCAAATTGTTTCTTCTAATTATTTTTATAGAAAACTTAATAGAGGCTACTGCCTGGAATAAAACAAGATTGCAGTTCCATACAGACTGAAATGATCATATTATTTGGCTTATTTTCTGTAGTGCCAGAATAATGCAGCAGTTTACAAAACATAGAGACCACCAATTAAAGATGACCCATAGTGAAGTGTAACCTAAACTACAGTTTCCTTCAGCTGGATATTGATACTTGATGAAAAATGAAATTGTATTTTTATATTATTATTAGATTTTTTATCTCATATATGTATTTTTTGCCTCCTATTTTCCCCACAACAACAACCCTGTGAGGTGAATTGGGCTGAGAGAGAGCACCTGGCCCAAAGTCACCCAGCTGGCTTTCATGACTAAGGGAGGCCTAAGTGGCTCTATATATTAACACTCTCCTAAATATACAAATGTAGAAGTCTGTAATGTTAGCCACCATTAAATGAAATGAAATGAAAACAGAAACATTCCTCAGGGACTTAAGAACCATAGATTGTATTTTTGATGACAGTTACCCCATTTTGTTTCACATATGTGAATAAAATAGTTATGGAAAATTAATATTTACATCTCATAGAATGAAACATCTATTTATTTAATGTATGAAATGCCTCTTTATGCTAATGAATCATAGTTCAGAACTACAGTAATTTTGTAAGTTGACTTCAGGGCTACTATAACTGTATGTGTTGTTTTGTACTCTTCCTCCATTGATGAAACCTTTGTATCCCACCTTTCTGTCATTCTTCAGTTGGGGTTCTGTGTAATGCAACAACTTTTCTATATGTTTGGAAAATTTGGACCAAAAAAAGCCTAACGTTTCTTATTCTATATTTGGAAGATAATATGAATTAGAATGGATATTAAATAAATTCTCAAATTAAAGAAAAAAAAACACAATTAAGAGACCAATGGAGATGAAAAACAAAGTGAATATGTCTCTGATTACAGGTACAAGTCCATATTTGGACTTAGGTCAGTAACAGTGGTAAAATGTGCTCCTCTATTTCTCCTTAGATTTTAATCCAGCAGCTGTGTTACGAGGACCCAGTGGTCTGATGGGCCACTATGACATGTTTGTTAGATTTTTCCTCAATAAAATTTCTCACATTCACTCAAAGTTAAATGCCTCTTGGACAGAATTTTGAGACGTTACTTGGGATTCATTTGAACTTGTGATGGTTCAGGATCCTAGATGAAGCAAATTATTTGGATTCCTTTCAATCTGGATTCAGACGTGGGCATGGAACAAAAATAGCATTGTTCCCTGGTAGATTGCCTATGTTGGGATCTAGAAGGTGGAAATATAACTCCCTTCATCCTTACATCTCTCAGCAGCTTTTGATATCAACAGCCATGCTATCTTATTGGACCTCCTGTGGGGGTTGGGAGTTGGAGGAACCTTTCTGCAAGTGGTTTCACTTCTACCTTATTGGCAATTCCAGTCAGTAATGGTAGGGGAGAAGCAGTTCTATTACTGGATGCTCCAGTCTGGGTTGCAATAGGACTGCTACTTCTCACTAGTATTTAACATCTGTAAGACTCATTAGGAGAGGTCATCTGTTAATTTAGGGTGAGATATTATCAGTCCACTAATGATAGTCAGTTGACCATCTGCCACTCCACATCACACTGGAGATGCTATTGAAGTCCTAACCCAGTGTGTGTGTAACAGCACATGGGAATGACCTTGGGAGACAGGAGGAAGAGCACAAGACTAGACAATGGCCAGGCAAGTGGTAGCTGAGCCTGCCGAAGGAATGTGGGCATGGCAAATGTCTCAGAAGGGACCCTCCCTAGTTTCTTGGAATATAAAGGTGAGGGAGGGGGGAGAGATGTACTTTCAGACTTGCAAGATTCTGGTAATGTAACCTTACAATAAAGTTAGAACCGGTACTTCTGGATGTGCTTCTTGTCTGAACTACCTTGCAAGGCTGACAGTGTGGAAGTTGTGAGGGTCTGGATGGGTAGAAACAAATTCCCAGCAAGAGATAATTAGTGTTTGCCCTGAAACACTCTGGCTCCAAGACAATGTTGGCTTTGGATGAGATCATTTTTCCCCTGCAGGGGCAGGTCCAGCAGGACTTGTGAGTCTTGCTGGAATGCGAGGTGGGAGCCATGGCCAGGATGTCATTTGTTGAGCTGAGGCTGGTTGGACCAACTGCTCCTTTACCTAGACTGGGATGCCTTGCCAACAATAAATTGTGCACTTATCACCACACATTTAGATTACTATACATAGGGCTGCCTTTGAAAATAACTTGGTTGATACACAGTGTGACAGCAGGGATGCTGATGGGTAAGAACCACTATGCAAGCATGACACCTTTTTTTCCTGTTTGCTGCGTTGGCTGCCAATTGCCTTCTGAGTCCAATTCAAAGGGCTATTTTTACCTATAAAGTCCTATATGGCTTTGCTTCAGGGTATCTTAGGGATTGTCTCTTCCAGGCTCTAGGTAGCTTCTGTCAATGTATTTTAAAAACTATTTTATTTGTTTAGGCCTAAGGACTGTCTTCGTTCTATTATGAAGAGAGTGAACCACAAGGATCCTCATGTTGCTATGCAGGCATTGACAGTATGTGGCTTTTTTATTTAAAAAAGAACTTTTAAAATAAATTTAAATAGTTAAATATTTAACCTTGATTTTCCTCTCTTCTCTTTAGCTTCTTGGAGCATGTGTCTCAAATTGTGGTAAAATATTTCATTTAGAAGTATGTTCAAGAGATTTTGCAAGTGAAGTAAGCAGTGTGCTAAATAAGGTAACATATGTTTAAAGTTGGTTATACAACTGTCAGTATAAAGGAATCTTGTATTACTATAAAAGGTAGACACATTTTACTATGAGGAATAGTTTAAAGGAATCTTGTATTAATATAAAAGGTAGATATACTTTGCTATGAGTAAAATACATTTGGATAAAATAGCTATACGGTTGTCAGAGGAATAGCCATAATGCTGTCTTTTAATAAAAATAATATACTTCAACATTTTTATGTTGAAGTGAGTACTGTTCACAAAAGTTCATGCTGTAATAAATGAATTGGCCCTTAAAGTGCTACATGCTATTGTTAAAGCTATCAAATAGAGATGGTTGCTAATCCAGATTGGGAAGGGAAGGTAGAGAAAAGCACCTCCAGTGTTTTAACTACTAGCTATCAGAAGTCCCAATATATAAAAATGTATTGATTTGAATGAATTTCCAAAGAAATAGAGCTCATCATTGTCAGGACACTCTGTACTCTTGTTATCTGAATGCAGCACTTAAATAGAATTTTGTGATAATGAGAATCCACTCATTAAAGTTAATGCAACTCTTAAAGGAACTTTACCTTTTTTCAGGCTCCTATGGAAGCCTGAAAAAAGGCAAGCTACTTTAATGAATAGCCAAGAGGTGCTATATTTACATGAGGTTCAAAGCACATTTTCAAAATCATTTTTGAAAAATGGGTTTGTTCCTGTGAATAGTACTAGAAATTAGTGCCATTTATCTCACGATATCAGTCTGAAAAGGTAGTTAAAGCTAAGTTTGATGATCTTAAACTAGGTTCAAATAATACAAATCTTTAATCTTTTTCACAGGGTCATCCAAAGGTCTGCGAAAAATTAAAAGCACTTATGGTAGAATGGACAGATGAATTCAAGAATGATCCCCAACTTAGTCTAATATCTGCTATGATAAAAAACCTTAAGGAACAGGGTGTTATGTTTCCAATTATTGGTTCACAGGTAAAGTACTAATAAATATTATCTTTCTATTCTTATAAACTGTTCTTGCTTCTACTATTTTTATGTACTACTTCATACGTTGCTTTTTGTTCTTTAAACCTCACCTCTGTCTTTTTCAGGCTGTCATCAATTCCATCTAACCATGACTTCCTTGGTCTTCTTCTTGCACTGTTCACTCTTCCTTTATATGGAAGGAATGAGATTTAACTAGACAACCCATGACCCGTTGGGTCAGCGTTTCAGAGATATTTCCTTACCTAAACAGAGAAACAGAATGGCCAAGGCCAAAAAAGCAGTGGGAATGTGAGCGATTTGCTGCCAGCTTCCCATTGACTTTGGGAAGCCGGCAGGGAGTGTCATAATCTGTCCGTCCTTCCTTCCTTCCTTCCTTCCTTCCTTCCTTCCTTCCTTCCTTCCTTCCTTCCCACATATAATATAGGCTTGTGCCATTTGCCCTCCCCTCACAACCCTCAGGAGAGCCCCCGTGAAGCCTACTTCTCCTCTACTGACCTGCGGAACTGCCTGCCACTTTGCTGGGGGAAAGTAGAACAAAGGGAGCTGCAGACCACAAGGAAAACTGCACTCTTGCTCCCCATTCTGGCTTGTCCTCGAGGGAGGAAGAAGGCTCACCTGTCGACCACCAGCATCCCCCAGCCAGGCCTACCTCTCCAGCAGGCATCCAAATCGCTGCCTGATCCTTCCCTCAGTGCCCACAGCCATTAAGAAATTTCAAATTTCCAAAGCAGCCAATTGCCAGTCACCTGTTGAGCCTTGCTCCCTGCTGATTGGGCACAGGGGACAGAGGGAGGCGGGAAAGAAGTTGGAGATACGCCCATGCCAATCACATGACCTGGGCTGACCATGGTGGTGGAGCAGCACACAGTGGTGAAGCAGCCACAAATTTCCCAGATTTCAATCCCATGGGAGTAATGGGTCCTGGATTTTGGATGCATTCTGTAAGTTAGCCCATTTAAGGTACCTTGGTTAAAAAATTGTTGCACTATGGTGCACCTTTTCACCCAGCTGAAGGTTACAGACACAGGAGTTTTAGTAATATATAAATAGATTCTCTCTATAGGACTAATTCACTTCACATTTCTTTCATACTGTTCACTCATTTGATATTCAGTCTCTATTAATTTAGCATTTATTTATTCTTCAACCTATCTCCTCTTGTTTTACCATGCACAATTCTCAAATACACAATTCTCACTATATTGATTTTCTGTCTCAAGCAATCAACTCAGTTTCTGATACATTGATTTTCAGATCCACCAGTACATAATACAATTTGCCTAACATTATTGAATCTCAAAACAGATACACCAAGTTCTGTTAACTCCAGAGTCATGCTTATATACCCATGAATTTAGGCCTAAACTGCAGTACTTTCTTTCTGAGTGGGTATGTGCACAATTGTATTTTTTAGAGCTAGCAGTATGCTCCCTTCCTAGACCATTACTGAACTTGACTTTTCAAAATCAGTTGGAAATATACTAAAGAAAACAATGGGACCACTTTTAATGGACTGAATATATTGCACTGATTTTTATTTAAGAATTGTCTTCTGTTCTTTGGTCAGGCTGCAGAACAAGCAAAAGCAAGCCCAGCTCTAGTAGCCAAAGATCCTGGAATAGTAGCGAACAAGAAAGAGGAAGAGGATCTAGCTAAAGGTTGGTTATGACTTGATGACAATATAAATATTCAACATAGGGATTCTTAAAATGTAATAAAGACCAATGATTCTACAGTTAGTAAGCCATATTAGCCTGCTTTATTTCCATTCTTTGTATGAAAATGTAGTTTTGAAAATGTAGCATATATTCAGTAGCTTTTTGTTGTGAAATGAAGAAGAAAAGAAGCTGGCCTAAACGATGATGCCAAAACACACTTAGTTCTATAACTAGTGAGTGGACAGATGTCCCTGGACTGAAGCCTAAGTATTGCTCAGGACCAGTTGTGAAAGCAGTGGCCATTTTCCAAGGAAGTAGAGCACCAGGATATTTGGCTCCAAAAGATAAATTATTATAAAACCAGCACTGTAAATAGGAAGTCAAAAGAAACTCTTAAGAGCTTCCATGATATTTGCAGATTATTTGAAATCTTAGTGGACATTTGATCAGAATGTATTCTGCAAAGCCTTGAAAGTAAGATAAGATCAAGACAACACCAGTATAGTTTATCAAGAATATCAAAGAAGAAGAAGAAATGAATTGTTAGAAAAAGGTTTCCTTCGAAATATTAAACTACTATCCACATACTGTAACAGCACCAAAAAGAAATACAAATGTGTGAAGTCATGAACACTGGTGCAAAAAATTCTAACTTCTGCACTGCATTTAATTATAGGCACATGATAAATAAATTTACTAGTACTACTGTTACTTATTTGCCCATGTGTTATTGAAGATTGAGCTGATCAGAAAGAGATCTAGGAGATAGGGTAGACAGGACAATAATACTTGCATTGGATTTATATCCTACCTTTCCATCAGAGGAAAATGGTATTGAAGCTGGCTAATAAGAATAATGTGCAATATAAAACAAATTAAAAACAGAATTAACCCAATAACAAAAAAATTAAAAGCCAGCAAAAGTCTGGTGAAGACCCTTATTAGTCTATTAGTCTATTAGTTAATGTATTAGGTTAAATTGAAAAGATAGATTCAGTAGAAGAGGCATGCTTCGGGTCCAGTCTGTTAGGGAACTACACTTGGCAGGCCCAAGGAGGCAGGCCTTTTCTGCCATGGCACCCGTCTTATGGAACATTCTCCCCCCACCCCAAAGTGAGCTCAAATCCATTCCTACTTATTTTCAGGAAATAAAGCCCTCAAGACCTGGCTTTGCCATCAGGTCTGGGGGTCCCAGGAGACCAGTGAGATCTTGAGGTGGCTCCCTTGCTAATCTAATTTCTTGTGTGCTTTCTACTTTTTTAACTTTTCAATGACTGTTTTCTGACACATCTGTTAGTTTTATATCTTTGTTGTATACCACCCAGAGTCACTTCTTGTGAGATGGGCAGACATATAAATTTTAACCCAACACTACTTATATTGAAGATACATGATTATGCCTACTAAACAGATACTTTATCTGTTTTAGTAGGCATAATCATATATCTTCAATACAAGTAGTGTTGGGTTAACTTAGGTGAATATTGTCACTTTTTATTTTATTTCTAAGGATGTATTGTGCAAAGAAATTAATATCACACATCTGAAATGGCATAAATTTAATGAGAAGTCTTTTCTTGGTTTTATTACTTCACAGCTATTGAATTATCACTAAAAGAACAAAGACAACAGCAAACACCACTTTCCAGTCTTTATCCAAGCACTACAAGTCTCTTAACAAATCACAAACACGAGGGGCGGAACGTTCGGGCTATTTATGATTTCGAAGCTGCTGAAGATAATGAATTAACATTTAAAGCTGGAGAACTTATAACTGTTCTTGATGACAGGTAAAAGGAATATCTCTTGGGCACATAGAATTGTGAAATACATTTGTACATATTTGTTACTTTCAGGTATCATAATGGCATTTTGATGCTATCAGTTCAGCATGACTGCAGCATGTGTTTAAATGATCTTTGGACTTTATAATTTTCTATTCTATTGATTTACTTGAGTCAAATTATGCTTACCTGTTAGGCATTACCTTACTAGTAGCCTAGTATTACTGATGCTGTTTTTTCAGTCTTTATGCTTTTTTTAATGAAAGGACCCACTGAAATGAAAAGCCCTTAAATATAGTGTGCTGAATCCAGATGTGCCATTCCCAGAGGAAAAGGCTTTATCTTCATGTGGAAAGCTGTTAGGTCTGTACAGCTGTCTGCGTAATCTGGATCTCAAAAGGTTGCACTGATGACTGTCCTTGCATTTAAGTGAACACAAATGTAGCTCCTCTTTAGACCTCCTGCCTGAATACATTGAGATTGGGGAAAAGACCAGCCCCGTTCAGACATTGTGGAGAGCTCACAGGAGAGAAAAAAACAGGTTGTATCTTTGACCTGTTTTTTTCTCTCCTGTGAGCTCTCCACAATGTCTGAACGGGGCTGGTTTTTTCAAGCATCAAAAAGTGTGACTCTGTAAGATGTTATGCAGTAGCCTCTGGTTCACACATAGGACTAAGCCATTTGTTTGGCATGTTAGTGATGTGCAGATCCACTCTTTAAGGCTTCAGTTTACATTTAAATCAGGTAACTGTGTCTTATTCAGCAGACCATGGTTTAAAAATCCTGACGTGTATGAATTCAGCTAGTATCTTCTGACAGTGCATCTGTTCTGGAGGATCAGCATTATTGAACAGACTTTTTTACGTGGCCTAACTTTGCAGTTAAGGAAATAGTTGGGATCTAAAGAAGTATGAGCTTAATTAATTCATTTATTGTCATCTGAGAAGGTTCAAATCCTAAGGCAATAGTGTATAACCATTCTCTTTTGCAAAGAAAGCTCTAATGGCTGGATTAGATTTTCAGTGCTCATTCCCCAACCATTTGATCACTGTAGTAAAGTATGACCTGTCTTGTATAATTCTTGTGCAACATTCTTTTGCTGTATCTGAAAACAGTTCTTCCATGAAGGCCTCTTTCAGTTCAAGTCAATATGTCATCTTTGTATAATCATACTCAGCAGTTTCATATATCCCTAACCCATTCAAAAAGGTGACAGACGACACTTCTGGTGAGGACATGGCAAGCTAGACATTCCTGAAGGAGTGGGGATGGTAATACAGCAGAGATCAGTGGCTGCCAGGTGGATCCTGGCCAGCAAAATTTGTCTGGAGAAAGAAGAAATTGTGAGATTGCCCACATGTACTCTGGACAGCTGCTCCTCATAAGTAGACTGCTGGAACTGAGGTTTTTGTGGTCCACTGGTGAGCTGAGCGGCTGGAAGTCGAGGGATTCCAACTAAGCTCACAGTCATAATGTAGCCTATATGAACATAAAATTTGGCCGAGCCTCATTTCTTTTCTTTTTTTAGTCTATAATTTTATTAAAAGTTTAAAACAAGAAGATAAAAACTAATACAAACTAATATAAAGTAAGGAAGAAAAAATAAAAAGGAAGAAATCATAGAAACACCAAAAAGTGCAAGAAAAGAAAAAAAGTTGAAGAAAAATAGAAAAGAGAGAAAAAAGATATAAAGAAGTGGCTTCTGATATTCTTCACAGCAGTTATGAGTACAAATATATCTTAACCTCTCTCTCTAAAGTTACATCATATTACTCTTCTTTCTATAATTTATCCTATCTGATCATGAAAACCATAAATCACAACTTCATTTTTTAAATTTTTATGCAAAAAGTCCATAAGAGGCTTCTTAATGTCTTCTCTCTAATCAAAGAAGTCAGTTTATCCATTTCACCAAAATCTGTGAATTTCACCAACCATTCCTCCATAGTGGGTAGTGTTGAATCTTTCCATCTCTGTGCATATAGTAATCTTGCCACAGTAAACATGGATTGAAATAATCTTCCATGGCTTTTTTCTAACTTTATCCATTAATCCTAAAAGGAAAAGTTCTGGCTTCAATTGAAGCCTTTAAAATCCTCTGTGTCAAAGTATGTATTTGAATCCAATTTTTTTTACCTTTTTACATGTCCACCAAACATGTCCCTTCTTTCCAACATACATTTGAAACACCTTTATATATTCTAGATAATTTCTGTGGTGTCATGTACCAACGATACATCATTTTATAAAAATTCTCTTTGAGGTCATAACATAATATAAATTTCAACCCTTTTAACCACATATTTTCCCATTAATCCATCTGTATATTATAACCAAAATTCTTAGCCCACTTTATCATACATTCTTTAACCTGTTTTTCCTCTGAAACAGAATTTGAAATTTGAAACAAACAAAAGTTTGTATATTTTAGCAATTATGTGTTCAACATCAGTACACAGCTGTATTTCAAATTCTGTCTTACTTTGTTCCATACCATAAGTCTTTTTATTTTATCCATTTTAAATCTTTCAGATAACTGTAAATGAGAAAAACATTGACAACTATGTCTTTCTGCTATTAATTGCTCTCTTGATATGATTTTAAATTCCCCTTGATAGTTTTCCAATAAGTCCTGGTATATCAACCATTTATCTTTGTCTGCCAGTTCTCTTCTATAATATGCTTCTTGAACTGAGATCCATAAAGATGTTTTAAAGCACAATCTGGGTTTATATCTATTCCATATTCCCAGTATGGCATGTCTAGTAAAATCATTTTTAAAATCCATATTAATTTTAACTTTATTGTACCATGAATGTCCATGCCATCCAAACTTCAGGTTGTGGTTTTCTAACTGTAAATGTCTCTTGTTTCTCAGCAACATCCATTCTTTCATCCAGACCAAACAACAAGCAGCAAAATACAATTTTAAATCCAGTAAACCCAATCTTCCTCTTTCCTTTGCATCTTGTAACACTTTATATTTAATTCATTGTTTTTTCCCTTGCCATATAAATTTAGATATATCTTTTTGCCATTGTTTAAATGGTACATCCATTGTCAAAACTGGTATTGTCTGAAACAAAAACATAATTGGCAAAACATTCATTTTTATCACATTTATGTTATTTATCACATATTTGTCATTTATTACTGACAAATATGAATTGTTATTTCAAAATAACTATAATTCATATTTGTCATAGTAATACCCAAGTATTTTACTTTTTTCTCAATCTTAAAACCAGTTTTCTCCTTCTGTTCTATTTGATCTTCTGATTTCATATTTTTTGTTAACATCTTTGTCTTCTGATTATTAATCTTGAAGCCTTCTCATATACCAAAGTCCTTTAATTTTCCCATTACTGCTTCTACTCCCTCTAACGGATCTTCTAAAATTAATACCAAATCATCCGCAAATGCCCTTTTAATTAAGATTTAAAAAGAAATTTATAAGTTTCTTTTTTAATCTTAATTCCCATAATTATCTGATCTTGTCTTATGTCTCTATTCAGTACCTCAAGAATCAAAATGAACAAAAGTGGGGATGGTGGACACCTTATCTTGTCCCTTTTTGAATCTTACAAAGTTTTGTTAGTTCTCCATTAACGTTTGTGCTTTCTGAGAAGTATAAATTAACCTTACCCATTTAATAAAATTGTCTCCAAGGTTCATATGTTCCAGAACTCTAAACAAAAAAAATGCAATTCAAATTGTCAAAGGGCTTCTTTGTATCTAAGAATATCGGTGCAGCTTGTTTTTCATTATGTTGCTCCAAGTATTCCAAAATATTCAAAACATTTCTAATGTTATCTTGTAGTTGTCTTTTAGGTAAAAACCCACATTGATCTTTATGAATAAAATCCTGTAAAAATATTTTCAACCTTTCAACCAAAATTGTGGTGAACAGTTTGTAAAGATTGTTCAGTAAAGATATTGGTTGATAGTTTCTTGTTAAAGTCAAATCTTGTCCCTCTTTAATGTTATATAAGCCTCTTTCTAACTACAGTGGTACCTCGGGTTACGAACACCTCTGATAACGAACTTTTCGGGTTAAGACCAGCTCTGGCCACAAAAATTTACCTCGGTTTGCGAACTCCGCCTCGGGGTACGAACAGGATACGCAGCCATTTTCCCTCCCGTGACACGGTCCGCGGCCATTTTTCCGCCCCTGACACGTGGTCCGCGGCCATTTTCCGCCCCTGACACGTCCACGGCCATTTTTCCTCCCCTGACACATGGTCCGCGGCCATTTTCCGCCCCTGACACGTGGTCGTAGGGAGGGGGACTCTCCCTCCAAGCAATAGCCGCCTCCCTGTCCTCCACATCAGAACGGATTAACGGTAATTACATCGAACCTTATGGGGAAATTTCCTTCGGGTTGCAACCAATTCGGGGTGTGACCAGAGTCACGGAACGAATTAAATTCGTAACCCGAGGTTCCACTGTATCAGAAATCTTTCCATTCTGCAAAATAATATTCATCATTTGTTGTAAAGGTTGTAAAAGCTAATCTTCAAAACATTTATAGTAAGAGTCTGGCAACCCTTCTTGACTAGGTACCTTTCCTGGTTTAGTCTTTTTGATAGCTTCACACAGCTCCCTTACTTTTATAGGTCCGTTCAAAATTTGTCTCTGAATGTAATACTTGGTAAGTTCTGTTTGTTCAAGTATTCATCCACTTTTTCTGAGGAAGTTTCTTGACCTTTACATAAGGTAGTATAATACTCATGAAACACTTTTCATATATTCACATAATCTGTTATTACAGTCTTTATTTTATTTAACAAATTTATATGGCCGCCCAACTCACACATAGGTGAGTTTCCTTCAATCCTTAGCAAAATAAGTTTTAAGTACGAGTTTAAGGACTTAGAACATTTCTTTTGGGGAGGGAATAAACAGCAAAGGGGTAATTAGAGTGTTGTTTCTGGAAAGTTATAAACAGACTAAGGGTCCAGGTGGATTTGAAATAAGATTTTGAAATTAATTATAAGAATCTTTCCTGTGGGCAAGGGCTGTTGTTTTGAGTTCTGAAAAAGAAAATATGATAGGATGGGACTTTGAAAGTTGGACACTACAAGGAACTAAAGATTACAATTAAGGAGAAGAACACTTAAATTTGACTTGCTAATTCAGAATGGAGCAAAATACTTTATTGGATGTGTTGAAGGATATTTGTGAACAATGGACTCAGAAATTAATTTTGAGAATGTCTGCCATTATAGATAGACTGTGTGTAAATGATGTTACAGAAGAGAAACAAGTTCTACTGGATAAGACTGAAATTTATTTGAGCAGGGATTTAAAAATGACAGCCTACAAGAGTGATCTGGAAAAAGGTGATATACTGGATATACAAATGAAACTGGCTGATATCTTAATAATTTAAAGGGAAATACAAATAACAAACCAGAAGAGTGATTTGGATAACTTTTCTATATTGGATTTATAAAAGACACCTGTTAAAGTTTTGAAGGATTTTGTGAGAAGGGACAAAGAAAAAGAAAAAGAAATAAAGTTCTAGGACATTATTTGAAGGGATTAAGGACCAAGATTGTAAAAGCAAAGGGAAGGAATATAAAGTTGGTTTATTTGATCAAGGTTAAAATAGATATGTTGCTATCTCTGGTAACCCTAAATGGACTTTTGCTGACTAGGACTGAATGATGAGGCTTTAAAGTTTTGTTTATAGATTAGAGATGAGATATGGGAAGAAGAGATCATTTGTTGTATTTAAGAGGAGGTGATAGGTCACTAAAATTGTTTATACTTGTGACAAAGGGGGAAATTACTTCTTTATATATCATTTTTCTTTTTCTTTACTATATTCTTATTTTTTCTTTTCTATTTTTCTTTCTATTCTTTTTTCTGCACTTTCTGTTTTTTCTTTGTACTCTTATTTTTTTCATTTGTATTAGCTTTTATCTTTTTAATTGTAACATTTAATAAAATTATTATAAAAAATAAGGTGACGGACATTGTCTAGAGAAGACAGTAAAAATGTCTAAAGCCTAAAATCTTTCTAAAACTTCAGTAAGCATAAAACAATTTACTACAATGCAGTGAGTACACATGACAGGATACTAAAAATAAAACCTGAGCTATAGTAACAAAAATGGCTAATTAATTAATCAAAATAATTTAGAAATAAAATACTGAAGTTCTTCCTATTAAATGTTAGATTATTAAGTAAAATTATAGAAATATCAGTTAATGTGAACATAAATATACATATATGAGAGATCATATATTGGTCAGTGACAGATAAGATATATAATAGGAGACAAAACCTGGACACAATGTTAAGTGACTTATAGAGTAGTTTCCTCTGTAGGGTAATAGCAATGAGAAAAAAATTGCGAATCCCCTGGTGATGTCACGGCTTTGATCTGACAGCAAGGAACAAATAAGATTGTCCTCAGGCCTACAGAAAAACTGAATTCAATATTTTTTGAATCCTTTTAAAAGTTAAGAATAGAATTTTATAGCAGTTATATATTTGAAATTATGAAATACCTTTAGTGTTGTCATTTATCATTTGCATTGCAGTGTTTAATGCTTTTATTGCCTGTATTAATACAGATCCAGTTATGGTTCTTGAGAAGGATTATGAATACAGGTAGTCCTTGGTTAATGATGATAACTGGGACTGGAATTTCCATTGCTAAGCGATGCGGTCATAAAGTGCAACATCACGTGACAGCGCTGCTTAGCAACGGCAGTTCTGGCACTTCCGGTTGCCATCAATAAGCGAATCCCGCATCATCGTGGGGACATGGTCACCATTTGCAACCTCCCCATTGATTTTCTTGTCAGAAGCCAGCAGTGAAAGTTGCAAATGGCAATCGTGTGATCACAGGACACTGTGATGTCATAATTGCGAGCCAGTCGCCGAGTGCCTGGATTGCAATCACATGACCGTGGGGATACTGCAATGGCCAGAACTCGGACATTGTAAATCCGAACAGTCTCTGAACGAGTGGTCATTAAGTGAGGGCCATCTGTACAGTAACAGCAAAACGCATTCTTTCAAGCAAGAAGACAAGTACACACATTTTGGCTCTTGACAATCTAGTGAATTTTGCCACTTGCTTAGTAATTGGGTTGAATTATACTTCTGTCTTAATTATTTAGAAAAAAACTACTAACAGCTCAGAATTCAGATGTAAACAGAAATGGAGTCTAGTCCTATTTGTATGCTCCTAGAGTTGCAGGAGTAGATAACCTATAAATGTGGATAAATTAATTTGCAGAATAATATTCACATATATAGTGTTTTTATAAGTTTCCAGTTTCATTTAGTACAGTTAAAAATTTTAAATCAGAGCATTCTAGCACCCAAGTACTTGATCATTTATCATTGCTTAAAACTGAACAAAACCCAATTTGTGGTTTTTAAAATCACTTTCTCATATATCAGCGTAGAACAGTATTTTTGAGCCTGGTGCTCTCCAGTTTATTTTTGGCCATGGTGGCTGGGGCACCAATCTAAGTTAATGCAGTTTAGTGCCTGATGTCCTTTGGGTTCAGTTCCCTTATTATAAAAGGGCACTAATTTCTAGAACATTAATTTTAAATGAATTTTTTAAAAGTTTGAAGTCATAATCCAAGGAAGGTATTTTGGGTATTTTTAATCTCTTTATGAGTAGCAGCTCTTTTGTAATACAGTAAAATTTCCAGTCAGCAGACACTGCAGGCAATGGACAAAAAACTGAATTTAGATGTTTTACATTGTATATTTAAATTGTATATAAATTATGTAAAATTTATTATACTCCATAATTTAGACTTCATAGACACTTAACTTTAACCAACACCATGTCCTCCCACTTGTTCTGTAAAATCAAGGTTTTACTGAACTCATGACTTTTACTAGTAGGAAGCTGCTCTTTAAAGATTCCTTGTGTTCTCATATTCCTTACAGTTCTCTGAATAGTGGTTTCTTATCTTATTAGTTTCATGTGAATTGTTCATTTCTTGATAAATCTACAGCTAAATAAATCAGAGGGTGTATTTAATTTAGTGGCTGCACAAATCAATCCAGGATGCTGTCCAAATTTATTTTAGTGGGTAGAAATGGAGTGCAACTTGTCACTGCTCCACCCTTTGTTTTCCCATTCTAAGAGGCTGTTTTCTTCATCTTTCACAGTGATCCAAACTGGTGGAAAGGTGAAACTCATCAAGGAACAGGATTATTTCCTTCCAATTTTGTAACTGCTGATCTTACTGCTGAACCAGAAATGAGTGAGTAATACAGTGAAAGAAAAGCCATGTATCATGGATTTTTTGGGGAGATGGTGCGATAGCCAGAAAAAGGCTAAATAATTCCCTCCAAAAAGGATTTTACTACTACAAAAAAGTATATTATCTTTATAATATAAAGACTCTTAGTTTTAAATTCTTATTTACTCTGTGTTCTTCTATCTTAGTCTCTGTCTAATTCTACTTTATTTAAAATTCTCTGTTAATGATGGTTCTGTATTCTAATTAATATCTGTCAATCTCCTAATCTATTTTCCATTTTAACTTGATCTGGGCTACTTTTTTTTAGCTCTTCAACTTCCCCCAAGTCCTTCCCTACCTCCTCTGTCCTGCAGTCACTTGTGTAGCCTAATAGACTGGATACTGGGGGGAAACTGGCATCTGCTTTTTCCCTGCTTTGTGAAGGCTGTAGTGCTGTCAGGGATTTAGTTTTACTGAGAGTTGGTGGCTGTGATTTCAGTCAGGACTCCCTCTTCTCGAATTACCTGCCTTGCCAGAATATAGCTTCTGGAGTTTCAATTTTCTGAGTCTTCCTGCTTTCCACTTTCCATTGCTGTGTTGCAAGGTTGCTGGAGCTGGTTACAGCACCACTGGCATTATTATTTTTGTGGGTGGTGATATTGCACCTGCTAGTTACTCTTACTTGTTGGTGCTTAGCAGCTGTTCCTATGGGGAATGTTCCCTCAGCTCAGCTCAGTTCTATTGTCTTCAGCTCTTTCCTGGGCTTCTTTCTTTCTCATTCCTTTTTTCACCATCACTGCCACACTTTCTCTTCAGCCTTCTTTAAAAATAGGACCAAACTGCGAAATAAGGAAAGGGCAGGCCACTTATAAGGTAAAGGGAGAAGGAGGGCATGAGCAACTTCTCTGCTGTGCATCCTTCCTCTCCCACCATGAAAGTGCACAAGTGTTAATTGTGACATTTCTGCTCTTGCCCATCTTTGCCCTGATAAAGCTAGATCGTTTGCAAGTAGTCTTCACTGTTATTTATTGAATCATTAGCTTTGCTGTTGAAAAATCCTTTTCACAGTTTCTGTAGAACTTGTGAGAGTCTGTCTCATAGAACATGTATTCCTGTTAGAGAATAGCAATTAGAGAAGAATGAAGCTATGATGTCAGTAGTGAAGTAAACTAACTCATATAATGGAACTACAGAACAGTCTGACATCAGGACTTGGGAATATTATAGAACTAATCAGAAAAACATTACTGTGCAAGCACCTTGAAGACAATTCAGTGATTACCAGAAGTCAGCATGTGTTTGTCAAAAACAAGTACCAGCCAGGCTAATACCTCATTTTTTGTTCAGGTAGCTCCCTTCCTTAGAAGATTGTGGAAATGCTGTAGACGTAATACATATTGATTTCAGCAAAGCATTTTACATTGTACCCCATTATATTTTGATTAGGCATCTAATAAAATAAAGCTGGATAGGGTGACAGTTGTGTGGACATAACTCACTTGAAAATTATATTCAGTTCATCAGTGATTCCTCATCAGATTGGAGTGAAAGTATTGAATGGGGTATTACAAGATTCTGTCCTGGGCCCTGTACTCTTCATGTTTATTATTAATTTGAAAGAAGAAATGGAAGGAATGCTTATCAGATTTGCAAATAATCAAAAATTAAGTGTGATTGCTAATACCCTAGGAGACAGAAATAAATAAAATTGATAGAGAAATGTGCTGAAAATAACAAAAAGAAATACCAAGTTCTTTATTTAGGAAACAGAAATCAAATGCCTAGGAATAGAAAAAAATTATTTGTCAATTGTTCTGTGGGATAGTACTCAGTAGTTAATGTGGCTACAAAAAGGGCAAGTACAACTTGAGTACAAGTGCAACTTATTTCATGACAAATAAGTATTCCATTTTATTCTGCATTGGTCAGGTTCCACTTGAGTATTGCCTTCAATTCTAGGCACCTCAATTTAAGAATGATTGAGGCAAACTGGAACAAATTCAGAAAAGAGCAACAAAGATTATCAGGGAACAAGAAACTAAGTCTTATGAAAAGAGATAGATGGAACTGGGCTTTGAGAAGAGGAAGCTGAGATGGGGTGGGAAATATACTACTCTTCAAATACTTCACAAGACGTCACAAAGAAGCCAAGACCAGTTCTCTGTTATCTCAGAGGGCAGAACATGGACTAATGTATTTAAAGTACCAGAAGGCTGGTTCTGTTTCAACGTAAATAGCCCATTTCAGTTCTTTGATTTCATAATCTATTTTAAGCCATCTAAGACAGAGGTTAATACCATGTTTGGAGGCACTGTTTTCCTTCAAGCAATCTTTTTTGTTTTCCTAGACCTACTTTCAGAAATGCTAGAGAGGGTGCTTAATAAACAGATATGAAAACAAAGAAGAGGGCTTGATTTGTTTCTTGAACAACAAATGAGAAGTTTATTACATTTTAATAAGTTCATCTTCATGAGCTTTCTGAAAAGAACATGTTTTTGAAATCTGTTCTATTCAAAAGGCTTGAAAAGATTATCTTATTAAATTATAATCAACTTCCTGTTTTAGTGATGTTCTAAACATTATATATAGATATGTATATGTATAGATATGTATATAAATATGTTTAGAACATAGAAGATATTCTAAACATTATATATAGATATGTATATATGTATATAAATATGTTTAGAACATAGAAGATATTCTAAACATTAGAAAGATGTATTTTGTGATATCCTGTTATTATTTTACACACACGCCAGTTGTTTTTCTGTATAAGATTAATAGACATTTGAGATGTTAAATGCTGATTTCTTTTTGCCCTTCTGATTTCCTGCTCTGTGACAGTCCTTCCAGCCCCTGAAAATGCTATTCTGTCTAACTGGCGGCCAACTGCCAGCAGGATCTATGAGCCCCAAATAATATTTTGGCTGGAGGTAGGAAGGTACTGGAGTGCAGCAGGAACCTGGATCTATATCAACACCTGATATAAAGTTGTTTTCCACTGTAAACATTTGTCACTTTGTTCAGTTTTCTTTCAATTTTTGTTTCTGCAGTGAAGTCTGAAAAGAAAACGGTACAGTTTAGTGATGAAGTTCAAGTTGAAACAATTGAACCTGAACCTGAACCAGTTTATATTGATGAAGTATGTACAAAATCCAGCCTTCAGTAAATAATACATGAAGTACCACCTTTTGATTTCAGAATTGGCAGTGTCCTTTCAATAGATGGAAATACTAAAAAAAAAAAAAACACCCTGACCCAAATTTTCTTCTATTTTAAACATATTAGGTTGTCATAATAGCTTTTACTTTTTACTAAACAAGTTTTTATTTTTTTATTTATAAATCAAATTTATATGCCGCCTATCTCGTGACTCTTATATAGTTTATAATGGCCTTTTCCCGTCTTTGAGATTGATGATTCCCCCATTGTTTCTCCTTAGTAACATCTTTATTATTTTGATCAAGTTTATTTGGATGTCAGTTTTGTTAGGGATTACACAGTTTTTGTCTTCTATTCTCCTTTATTTAATTGAAACTTTAATAAACATACTTGCTGGGAAGTAAATATAATGGAAGCTGATAGTACTTACTAGGGTTGTGCATGCTTCAAAAATTATTTTGAAGAAATGCTTCAAAATTCACATCAGCACAGCACTTCTTAACTTCTCATTCAAATACTCACTCACCTCTTTTTAGGCTTTGTCAACTCTGTGCAATTCTTAAAGTAACTCACATAGAAGCTTGAAAAGAGACATGGCTGCTTAATGAGAAGCACAAAAGTTCTTCTCCAAACCTTTTCTGTTTAATATTTACTTCCAAATTACCATCTACTGGATCACACTTAATTATTACTTTTATGGTCTAGTGCCTATTCCTGCATATAGATTTTTTTGGAGTGACAAACACATCAAATATTTATCAAAAGACAATTGAATATGTCTTTTGATAAATGTTCCATAAAATGATTTAAATGTTTTAAAGCCCAGTTTCTTGTTTCACTATAATATTTACCTTTTATACAAAAAGTTTTGGAATATGAATGGCTTAGAAGAATTTAGTGGATTTGTTCCACATAGTAGATTTCGCTACAGGCTTATCTGTGTTATGTTTTGCATTTCGCTATCCCTTTTTTCATTTTATTTGCTATTATATCACTAGATGGTAGTGTTGCTACAGTTAATGACTAGCAATCAGCTATTGCTTCATAAAGATTTCTGAAAATAGCCTATATGTGTTAAGGATATGGTCCCTGGAAATTATTCTTAGTATTGTGAACGCTTTATTTTTTTCAAGCATATGAAATTTGCTTGAAGGCCAGTTAATAGATTTGCTCCAGTTACTAGTAAATATCTTTAGAGAACTATATTTACATTTGCAGAACAATTGTATAAAACTTAATTTGACCAGTATTTCTTTAACTCAGTGATATTTATTAAACATTTACACAAATATATTAAAATATATATATTTACACTGGTTTACCACAATTTATTTTCTACAAGTCATATTTGAAACTTCTATGTTCATTAAGAAATGCTGTTCATGTAAAGATACATTTAATTGAAAGAAATTTGCTGTAAAGATACAGTTGTATTATTAAACCTGCTTGCATAATGGCCTGATAAGGCTGGTAATGTTCTGTCATAAAAGTGATTCTATTAATTATATTGTGGCATATAATTTAAGTTTAAAAAAAACAAACTTTGTTACATAGTCCATGAGAGCCAGTTTGGTGTAGTGGTTAAAGTACCAGGCTAGAACCGGTAGAATGTGAATTCTAGTCCCACCTAGGCACAAAGCCAGCTGGGTGTGATGGACTGGAATGGAGGAAGGGGGGTGAAAATGGTGCTCTCGTCTCCAGAGCAACGCTCTGGAGATAAGCGGAGAAAGCTGGCGCATCCCTAAACATTCCAGAAGATAGTAGAGAGTTGTGCCTGGGAACTACTGGTCAGTCTGAAAAGATTCTGTGAATAAGCGCTAGCTAATAAACCTTGCTGATTGAACCTACACGGTCTCCAGGAGTTCCTTGGGCTAGGCCTGACACTGGGTGACCTTGAGCCAGTCACTCTCTCTTAGCCCTAAAAAGGAGGCAATGGCAAACCACTTCTGAAATCATGCCAAGAAAACTTCAGGGACTTGCCCAGGTAGTTGCCAGGAGTCAGGACTAACTCGAAGCCCCCCCCCCAAAAACATGGTCCATACATAGAAACAGTGTAATTATTTCTGCATGTTGGAGTGAGGCTTAATCTTCTGTTTTTCAGTCAACAGCCACCTCAATGCCACATGACAAGCCCTTTTGCAATTAAATGGATTTTTAAAATTAAGTTCTGATATCTCAGGGCAGGTGAGGGGGGAAGGAGAGGATTGCATTTTGAAGGAAAGGGGGAAATATCCTTTAATATGTTCAGGTTGCTGGGCACACCTCATGCAGTTACAAATATAGAATTTGTATGTCATATTCTAGGATAAAATGGACCAACTATTGCAGATGTTGCAAAGTGCAGATCCAACGGATGATCAACCAGATCTTCCAGAGCTAATCCATCTTGAAGGTAAGCTTTCTTTCCCTAAATC
The DNA here is from genome assembly GCF_059951505.1 of Python bivittatus. Taxonomy (NCBI): domain Eukaryota; kingdom Metazoa; phylum Chordata; class Lepidosauria; order Squamata; family Pythonidae; genus Python; species Python bivittatus. Next base: position 19,852,399 of record NW_028277088.1, on the reverse strand, counting down.
TACATATAGAGTCACACAGTAGGCCCCTACCTAAGAACTCTTGCTTCAAAAACTGTAAACTAAGCTACCCCTACCATTTGCTCAAAACTAGCTTCTTGAACTGCTTTAAATCTTTTTTGTTTATTAATTCAGTTAAAGAAACTATTCCTAGTTAGTTCTGTTGTCTAATGACACCATTTACAGTCATGTGAAAAAGAAAGTACACCCTCTTTGAGTTTTATGGTATTATGTACATAATAAAAATCATCTGGTCCTTAGCAGTTCTCAAAAGTAGGTAAATACAGTGGGGCAAAAAAGTATTTAGTCAGCCACCAATTGTGCAAGTTCTCCCACTTAAAAAGATGAGAGAGGCCTGTAATTTTCATCATAGGTATACCTCAACTATGAGAGACAAAATGGGGGAAAAAATCCAGAAAATCACATTGTCTGATTTTTAAAGAATTTATTTGCAAATCATGGTGGAAAATAAGTATTTGGTCAATATCAAAAGTTCATCTCAATACTTTGTTATATATCCTTTGTTGGCAATGACAGAGGTCAAACATTTTCTGTAAGTCTTCACAAGGTTTTCACATACTGTTGCTGGTATTTTGGCCCATTCCTCCATGCAGATCTCCTCTAGAGCAGTGATGTTTTGGGGCTGTCGCTGGGCAACACGGACTTTCAACTCCCTCCAAAGGTTTTCCATGGGGTTGAGATCTGGACACTGGCTAGGCCACTCCAGGACCTTGAAATGCTTCTTACGAAGCCACTCCTTCGTTGCCCGGGCGGTGTGTTTGGGATCATTGTCATGCTGAAAGACCCAGCCACGTTTCATCTTCAATGCCCTTGCTGATGGAAGGAGGTGTTCACTCAAAATCTCACGATACATGGCCCCATTCATTCTTTCCTTTACACAGATCAGTCGTCCTGGTCCCTTTGCAGAAAAACAGCCCCAAAGCATGATGTTTCCACCCCCATGCTTCACAGTAGGTATGGTGTTCTTTGGATGCAACTCAGCATTCTCTCTCCTCCAAACACAAGAAGTTGAGTTTAGACCAAAACGTTCTACTTTGGTTTCATCTGACCATATGACATTCTCCCAATCCTCTTCTGAATCATCCAAATGCTCTCTAGCAAACTTCAGACAGGCCCAGACATGTACTGGCTTAAGCAGGGGGACATGTCTGGCACTGCAGGATTTGAGTCCCTGGTGGCATAGTGTGTTACTGATGGTAGCCTTTGTTACTTTGGTCCCAGCTCTCTGCAGGTCATTCACTAGGTCCCCCCATGTGGTTCTGGGATTTTTGTTCACCGTTCTTGTGATCATTTTGACCCCATGGGGTGAGATCTTGCATGGAGCCCCAGATCAAGGGAGATTATCAGTGGTCTTATATGTCTTCCATTTTCTAATGATTGCTCCCACAGTTGATTTCTTCACACCAAGCTACTTGCCTATTGCAGATTCAGTCTTCCCAGCCTAGTGCAGGTCTACAATTTTGTTTCTGGTGTCCTTTGACAGCTCTTGGCCATAGTGGAGTTTGGAGTGTGTCTGTTTGAGGTTGTGGACAGGTGTCTTTTATACTGATAACAAGGTCAAACAGGTGCCATTACTACAGGTAACAAGTGGAGGACAGAGGAGCCTCTTAAAGAAGTAGTTACAGATCTGTGAGAGCCAGACATCTTGCTTGTTTGTAGGTGACCAAATACTTATTTTCCACCATGATTTGCAAATAAATTCTTTAACAATCAGACAATGTGATTTTCTGGATTTTTCCCCCCATTTTGTCTCTCATAGTTGAGGTATACCTGTGATGAAAATTACAGGCCTCTCTCATCTTTTTAAGTGGGAGAACTTGCACAATTGGTGGCTGACTAAATACTTTTTTGCCCCACTGTACAACCTCAGATGAACAACAACACATGATATATTACACCATGTCATCATTTATTTTACAAAAATAAAGCCAAAATGGAGAAGCCATGTGTGAAAAACTAAGTACACCCTTACTGCTTCCATAGATATGAAGAGGCTAAGTAGCAGCCAGGTGCTGCTAATCAAATGCCTTTGATCAACTGATCATCAGCAAGTGTGACTACCTTTATAAAAGCCGAAGTTTTAGGAGTTTGCTGGTTTTGAGCATTGAGGTGTGTGTTAACACAATGCCAAAGAGGAAAGACATCAGCAATTATCTTAGAGAAGCAATTGTTGCTGCCCATCAATCTGGGAAGGGTTATAAGGCCATTTCCAGACAATTGGAAGTCCATCATTCTACAGTGAGGAAGATTATTCACAAGTGGAAAACATTCAAGACCGTTGCCAATCTTCCCAGGAGTGGACATCCCAGCAAATTCACCCCAAGGTCAGATGGTGCAATGCTCAGAGAAATTGCAAAAAATCCAAGACTTACATCTCAGACTCTACAGTTAGCATGTTAAATGTTAAAGTTCATGATGGTACAATTAGAAAAAGACTGAACAAGTATGGTTTGCTTGGAAGGAGAAAGCCTTTTCTCTCTAAAAAGAACATGGCAGCAGGTTTGTAAAGTTGCACCTGAACAAATCACAAGACTCCTGGAACACTGTCCTTTGAACAGACGAGACCAAAATGAAGATGTTTGGCCACATAATGCACAGTGCCACGTTTGGTGAAAACCAAACACAGCATATCAGCACAAACATCTCATACCAACCATCAAGCACGGTGGTGGAAGGGTGATGATTTGGGCTTGTTTTGCAGCCACAAGACCTGGGTACCTTGCAATCATTGAGTCAACCATGAACTCCTCTGTATATCAAAGTATTCTAGAGTCAAATGTGAGACCATCTGTCTGACAGCTAAAGCTTGGCCGACATTGGGTCATGTAACAGAACAATGATTGCAAGCACACCAGCAAATCTACAACAGAATGGCTGAAAAAGAAAAGAATCAAGCTGTTGCAATGACCCAGTCAAAGTCCAATCATCAACCCCATTGAAATGCTGTGGCGGGACCTCAAGAGAGCTGTGCATAAACAAATGCCCGCAAACCTCAATGAACTGAAGCAATGTTGTAAAGAAGAGTGGGCCAAAATTCCTCCACAATGATGTGAGAGACTGATAAAATCATATAGAAAATGATTACTTCAAGTTATTGCTGCTAAAGTTGGTTCTTCAAGCTATTGAATCATAAGGTATACTTAGTTTTTCACACATGGCTTCTCCATTTTGGCTTTCTTTTTGTAAAATAAATGATGACATGGTGTAATATGTCATGTGTTGTTGATCTGAGGTTGTATTTACCTACTTCTGAGAACTGCTAAGGACCAGTTGATTTTTATTATAGCCTGATACATAAAACCATAGAACTCAAAGAGGGTGTACTTTCTTTTTCACAGGCTGTATCTACAGCACTTGTTTATTTATTTGAAATGTTATAGAATAAGGAATCTGGAAGTAATACAGTGCTAACAATCTACAACAGTTGGAGCAAATAAAGCATATTAATATCTCTACTTTATTTCTAGCAATGTGCCATCAAATGGGACCTCTCATTGATGAAAAGCTAGAAGATATTGACCGGTAAGGATAGCAGTAAGCTTGGTTAACTTATAGTAGGGATTGACAACCTTTTCATGGCCAAAGACAACACTTAACATGGGTGGTGGGTGATGGGTGGGAGAGAGCTACAAAGTTATGAGGCTGTATTACACAGCCTTGAACAATGTTGGGTTTCAGATGAATTTTTGGCAGGTTTATAACTAGTATGCTTGTTTTAGAGCTTATACTACTGTTTACATTTCTACACAACTTTTTAAAAATGATATATGTTAATGTCATTTAGCCTTTTTATTAGTAGTCATTGTTTCCATTTTCCCATTTGAGAAGGCATGCATTGGTTCCTAACTGGCAGCTCCTTGGGATTTGGGCCATATGGTCACTACTTTTAGGCAGTCAGTCTGTTTTTTCAGGTATTTCCATCCTGTGAAAGCATTAGACTATTATTTTCTTCTTTAAAAGGTTTGTGGGAAAGGTTGGAAGGTTTTTTGGTTGCTGTTAGGAACCTTCTGTAAAGGGCTATTACTGGTAGCTTTGTGTTGCTACTTTTAACTTGCAAAGGAATGGTTTTTATTTCTTATTAACTGATAAACTATTAACAACTAAGTCATGAAACTAACCTGTACTTAAAGAATATTATTTATATCGATTTGTCTCACCCAGGAAGCATTCAGAACTTTCGGAACTCAATGTAAAAGTGATGGAAGCCCTCTCATTATATACTAAGTTGATGAATGAAGATCCAATGTACTCCATGTATTCAAAATTACAAAACCCACAATACTATATGACTCAATCTAATGTTTCTAACTCTCAGGTAAGCACCTGGATGTTTTAAAAACATGTAGAGATATTGTCCCATGTTTGGCCCAAATCTTTAAAAAGTTGTCGCTATAGTCACAAATTATCATTGCTATTCAGAACTTGTGTGGTTTGTGTTGTGCATTTTTTTAAAATTATGGGGGGCAGTATTAATGTGAAACAAATCATAACAAATATAATGGGACTACATTATCTGCCCAGTCATGAAATCTAATTTATTATACTCCAATTTTACTAAATAGAATCAGGACACATAGAAAACTACATTCATCTTGGGAAGAAATGATTGATTGATAGATTATGTGCCATCAAGCTGGTGTTGATTCTTAGCAACCACACAGAGAGAGATTTTCTCCATGGCAGCCTATCCTTAACCTGGTCCTTCAGGTCTTCCAACAGTGTACCCATCACCACTGTAATTGAATCCACATGGAAAGAAATGACATAGAGTTTAAGGGTTTGTAAGGGATGTAGTGTATTCATAAGATTGGGTATGAGGAGAGACCCTAGTTAATATATTGTCATATAATAATGGGGAAGACATGAGTGAACCTGGATTCCTGTTCTTAAGCTGCAAGTAAATATTGCTAGAGTCTTTTGTTTTTTGGCTTTTTATTAATGAGCATAAGTTGAAAATGAAATGGTTTATTCTTGTGTTTTGTCTCCACCTGTTTGATGTTTTTTAGGTTTATCCAGGACAGCCTCAAAGCAATGCTTATTTGGTGGGAGGGAATGCACAGATGAGCCACGTGCAAGGCTACAGTCTTCCATCAGAGCAACTTCCATCCCTTAATCAAGGCACAGTTCCTCCAGTAGCAAGTTCTGGGTTAGCTAGCCAGCCAGTCCAGGCATCTTATACAAAGTAATTGCAAAAATTAAAGTATCTAACTTTTAATTTAAAATCAACTAATCAGTCTTAAAATGGAAATTAACAGAAACTTTCAGCATCAAATTATCTTTAATTGTTCATCTCCATGAGCTTTTTAATGTATTTGGTTTGTTCTTCATTTTAAAAGAACATGGATAAAATCAGACTGAAAACACTAATTGAAATAGAGTTCCATAAATTAGTTTTATTGTTTAGGACTACTCAGGAATGAGTCTCATTTTGAGTGTTAATCTAATAAGAGATTTTTAGGAATGTCTGAAAAACTATTTTGGGAGGAAAAGCCATAACATTCCCGTTCACGGTAGTTAAAAGACTGCAGACATCTTAGAAACAATATGTATCTCCCTAGATCCCCAGGATGACTTTTCCGTCTCTTACCTTAAGCACTTGTTTGTGATAAAGGAGCTTTTATGAAGTTAAATTAGAGGTTATCATATTCTGATAAACTCTGTGTAATCAAATGCAAAGTGTGAAAATCTTCCAAAGATAAAATGCCAGGACAAAAAATTGAACGTGTTTTATAGAATAGGATCCCTGAAAACTTGACATGTCCACCAATGGTATTTAGTAATAATTCCCATTAAATATTAATAAATCATGTCATCTAACTTGACTAGCCTTCTGAGAAGTCAGTTTGGATTCTCTCTTAAAATGGATTATATTTCAGAAAAGTGAAAAAAGAGTTAAGGCAAAGCTCTAGTGCAGAAAATAAAGAGAAGAACCTCAAAAGATAAAAGTACTAGTTTATCCGAGCCCAACTAGGTAGGCTTAAGAGGGTACTCATGTAAACAGAAGAACTGTTGAAACAGTTTTGTATTCATTGAGACATCCCCTGAAGAAACTGGTTTAAACGCCTATGCTGGGAAGACATGACTAAATGCTTCAGTATTTAGTACTCCAAGTACCTTGTCTTTCTTTACGGAGGTTGAAAAAGAAGCCCAAATTTGTTTGTGTGTATACGTTTGTAGAAGAATTGGCTTAATTTTGTGAAACTCATTTGTACTCTTTTGTTTATCTTGTTTTCCTTCCTACTTCTATTTCTAGCACGATGGTTGGTTCTGTTCCAGGAAGCTCATATGCCAGCCAAGCTTCAGCCTACAGTCCATCCCCTGCTGCTGCTGTTGATGCTGCTGCTTATCAGAATCCTGGAACTCTCTCTCAGGTGCCAGGTTATAATGTAGTCACCTCGACTCTTCCCCAGCCTCCAGGAAACCAACCGCCGCCACCACCACCACTACCCCCACAGCAGCCTCCATCATCACAACAAAATACTTATTCACAGAAGGCATTACTATAGGGGATAGGACTTTGGATTCCTAATCTACTCTAACCTCTGTTGAAGGCAGTTTACAAAGTTATGAGTTTATTTCTTTAATATCTTAAACGTGGGTTATTCTTGGCTTAATAGGAATCTCTCTTGGTGAACAAGTATAATGAATCTATTTGCACTGACTTTTTAGGATTTTTTTTAAGTTTGGAAAAGGAATTAAAACATTTAGGATGTTTAATTCCTTTAAGAATGCCTAAACATTGGTACAAAGTTATTTATGTCTGCTGAAACTGTTGAGTTTGTGAAGATTCAGCTCGGCAAATTGTTGTGACATATATGTAATGTACATATAATATGTTTGTGTTAGTGACTGTTCCGAATTACTATAGTGATCATGTGAATATATAACAGTGTTAAAAATTTACATTACTGTTTTATTAATCATGAACCATGGTCATCGATGGGCCATGTTCATGTATTTTATAAGAATGTCTGCTCTAACCCACATACTGTATCTCAAATACTTACAGGTTGTGGATATGTTCTTGAACCTGAACTGCTTGGGTTTTCATTAATAATACACTGAATGCAATTGTGTTGTTTTCTGCCTTCCTGTAGCCTGTGGATGCTATGAGATGATTATCTACCAAAGTAGGCTAGAACTTCAGACACTCTTCATTCAGAAAGCATTTTCTGCTTATTAGTAATGGTTTCAAAACAATAAGTGGCAGGCTGCTAAATTTATGGGACCATGAAACAAAACTGTTTTATCTTTACTGTTTAAATGATGTAACTTACATTTCCATGCTAGTTTTATGTAACCTGGATGCTGAGTGGGGCACTTTGGATGTGAGTGAATGACATTTTTAAACTGGAATAATGAAAACACTACATTTATTAAAGTCTTGTTAAAGACTGCCATAATTGCCACATTCCTTGACTCTGTGTGTTTTGTTAAAAATACTCTTTTTCATGGTCTCTCTGTAGTTCTTATAGGGATTCTGCAGCTATGCAGTGTATTCAAGTGCATGGTAAAGTTCTAGACAGAGAAATGCCTCCATGATCAACTTTGGTTAAGGAATTAATTAATTTAACTACTCATGGCTCCAGTTGTTGAGCCAGGTACTTTAAATCAACTATATGAATGAGAGCCCTGGAATTTGTTACCTGACCCAGCAATGGAGTCATATGTGAATGAATATAGTTAAGAATAGCAGTTTATTACTGGTTTCTCTGGCAAATACTATTCTAAATTGAGAATTACTTTAAAAAAAATAGTTTTCTAAGCAGTAACTTCTACACTCGTTTTTTTAAAATAATTTTTATTAAACGTTTTAAAGAGAACATAAAAACTAACAAACTAATATAAAATAGAACAAAGAAAGAAAGAAGGAAAAAATAAAAGTGCAGTGAGAAAGAATAAAAAGAAATAGAAGCAGCTTCCAATTTTCTCTGTAGCAAATAAAAGTTTGATTACAACATTCTCTCTTACTCTACGATTACAAAAAAAGCTAACTTTTTAATCTTTTTTTTCCTAGTTATCAAAACTACAAGTCATAAGTGCAAAAAAGTCTATAAGGGTTTCCAGTCACCATAAATGTAGATATTGTCTTTCTTTTGATCAAGGAAGTCAATTTAGTCATCTCTGCAAGCTCCATCATCTTCACCAACCATTCTTCCATTGTGCGTAGTATCGAACCTTTCCACTTTTGAGCATATAATAATCTCACTGCAGTTGTCATATTATAAAAAGAAAGTTCCATGACTTTTTTCTAGTTGCCTGCCATTAGACCCAAAAGAAAAGTCTCTGGTTTCAGTTGTACTTTAATCTTTAAAATCTTCTGAATTAATGTCAGTATTTGTATCCAAAATTCTTTGGCTTTTTTACATGTCCACCAAACATGATAAAATGTCCCTTCATGTTGTCCATATTTCCAGCAAAGACTTGAAACACCTTTATACGTTCTAGACAATTTTTCTGGTGACAGACACCAACGATACATCATTTTATACACATTCTCTTTAAGGTTAGAGCAACTTCTACATTCTTTTGGATTCTTTCTTAGGTCATAATATGTGTTTCAGGTATTCATCTATTTACCTCATTTTTAAAGAGGGCACTGAGAGTATTACCAGATGTGTATATACTTCTCAAGCCATTTCTCTAAGCTTCTAGAGCTACAGCCACCTACATTTTAGATACAGTTAGAAAGCTAAATTCTAGGAAACTAATTCTTTGTACTTTTCAGTAGCAAAAGACTTAGGGAAGCCAAGATTTGTTCTGATTCTGATGAAAATAGGAACTTGCATGCTTGCTTAGTGTCCTGCTCAATTTCCAGAGACTAAAAGCCACATCAAATGAATCTTATGCACTCAACTGTCCTTCTAACGGCTATCCTTATGAAAAATTACTACTACTTGCTTGGGATGCTCATAGGGACTGAACCTTAATAAGTCAAAATACATCCCTTTTATTTATTTGACTTCAGCTTTACCAAGGCTACAATCCTAAATGTACTTACCTGGAAGTAAATCCCATTCAGTTCAAACAGCTTTACATTTGAGTACATACGCTTAGAAAAATTGCATTGATTTTTTTTAACAATTTCATCTGTACTGACATTGTTACATGTGCCTTTACATGCTTACATGCTTCATGTTACATGCTTCAACAATTGTCCTTCGAATATATAAGTACCAACTAGGAATTGGAACTATTGCTTTCTTCGTTTTAATTCAGTACTTTTTTCTTTGATATCAACGTAATAGTTATTAATATGGTATCCTATTTGCTGTTTTGTTGCCTATTAACTTGCTTTGGAGAGGGGCACCTACAGGGCTCTGTATTCAGTGAGCCTTATTTGCAAGCTAATGCATATTATCTATATGAACAAGTAGCACAGGTTCTTCTGCATATCCTTGTGAAGAATCTCACTTCCCTCCATTGTGAAAGCTTCCCATGTATTCCTGCTTTGTATTTCCTGTTCTTTCACCAGTTGCTAATCTATAACCTTCTGCTTACTCCAGATAAAGCTTTGAAACTTGCTGGATTGAATTTGTCAACAATTGGAACACAGCTTTCAGAGGAAGAACAAATAAGAATAATGAATGAATTTTTAATCTGAGAGCAGAGATAGTGAAGATTAGTGATTCAGTCTTCCAGATGTGTATAATCTCTATACCTTAAATTGAACTACTTACAGTGTTTGTTCAGATGTTTTTCTTGGTTTACATTTATATACTGATTTTAACATTACAAATTTTGCAAAAAGACAATTTAATTGAAAAAGAAGTTGAGCATAAATCTGTGTATCAGCTTAGATTGTGGCAGCGGATCCCAATTGTCAGAATAGTTTCAGTGTTGTAGTCCTCTGCAGGAGCATGCCAAAAAAAAGTAGGAATCATTTTCATGAAAGAAAATGAATTTCTGTTCTTGTGTGTATCCACCTTTTAATTCTCCCCCATTTGTAAAAACAGCTGGATAATTTATCATACATAGTTCTGTGAAAAAGCATTTGCCCCTTTTGGATTTTCTGAATTTTTTCCTTATTTTGCCACTGAGTATTTTCAGAGCTGCTTTTGCGTGCTTGTTATATTTAAAGGGAATCTGAGTAAACAGTACCAGAGCTTGATGCTCATTTCAGTTATTTCTTAAACAAATATCCAGATGCTGTTTGTCAGTGTGGAAAAAGTACTTACATATAGTAATCGGTTGTACCAACTTAGCCACAATAGCTTCAAATGCTTCCTTGAAGTGGCATATAGAATTTTAGCCAATTCCTCCATTGTGAATTCACTCAGTAATACTACAGGGGCATAACCTGAAACCAGTAGTTCATGCTAGAAAGTATTCAAAAATCTGACTCATACTTTTTGACAGAACCGTATTTCTTTATTTAAAAATAAATGAAAGATAAACATAATGTGAAATGAAACTGCAAATTACTTCACTGACATTTAATCCATAAACCTCTAGTTATTAATTTTCTTAATTGAAGTTTTGATTCTTCTCACTTCTTAGTCTGCTGTCCAGTTCTTTATTTTGTGCTGGGATCTCTAGATAGTTCATTTTCATTGTCAGGACAATGCTTGACTTATGAATCTTTTTTTTTTCTGTTCAGCATCTTTTGTTGAAACCTCTTCATTAGAATTTCTTTGTAATGCCAATATAATGAACTAGTTTGCATAATCCAGTCATAGTTCTTTGATAGAATAAGAACCGTTGGGTATTTTCATTGCTGATTTGGTTTTTACTATGTCCTTTGCTGGACTACATTTGTCAGAACAATCCTGCACATTAATGAACACTGGTGGAACAATCCTGCATACAAGTAAAGTACATAATTATTTGCTTACATATATAAGCTACACAGAATCTGTTAAGAAGAAACAAAGACTGATTTCCTGTAGCTGTTCTTTAGAAAGCTATCTGTAAAGTTACCTAGGCAAAATCATTTATCTTTCATTTTACGCTAGGATGATTGCATGGCACTTGACAATGGATTAAATGGTAAATTGGTTTCTATGTGTTCTCAAGATATAACTTTAATTTTAAAAAAGTCCACTCAAATAGAAAAGACAGAACATTCCCTGGATTGAATTCTAAAGTCCATCTGTGGTTTGCTTTGTAAGAACAGAGAGCCCATATGTGAGGTTGCATGGCGGATTACTTGAAAATATAAATAAGCAAGATGGTTTTCTTCATGTCTCTGATCTAATGCCCTTAAGTAGAACTTTCTTCAACTGTACATGTCCTATGACGTTTTGAGTCACGTTTTGGTATTCCCACTATGGTTGGGTAACTTTGTATAGGTTACTTTGGGATTCTCAGTAGCATAAATACAACTTGATGTTACCTGTCAGAGTATTGACAGTGGTATTTTCAAAATTATTAGGTGCTTAATAGCATTCACAGTTTCAACAGGTATTGTTCTGGAAATCATTCTTGACATCTGAAGAACTGTGTAAACATGGAATTGAAAGTACCTCCAGAAAGTTTAATTCTTTGTCCTTATAGCAAGATCAGCCCAGAACTTTGACCAATAAATCCATGCAATCTACACTACATTGATAGAAACAGATAATCTGTTTGTAGAATTGTAGAATAGATTATCTCAGAGAGCAAATATGGTCACATCTTAAGAGGGGAAGCAAAAAATGCTGGGTAATATTTAGATACAATCTGGAAGTGATAGGAGTGTGTACATGTGAGAGGGGGATGCTTTTATAACTCAAAATACAGGGATTAAACACAAATACACTTGTTTTCACAAATACAGTGTAAAGATCCATATTCATTTTCCTAAATCTAGTCCTAAAAAAGAGTCTTGGATTCCCCAGAGCAGCATTTCTCAACCTTGGCAACTTTAAGATGTGTGGATTTCAACTTCCAGAATTCCCCAGCCCCTGCCCTAGAGAAAGGGAGAAAGCAAGGTCATATATTGGGAAATAAACTACAGTATTCCTGAATCAATGGGTGATGGAAAATCAAAATAGAGGTATTGTGATCAGATTATTATATATAATAGGACCGTATAGCCCTTTAGAAACAATGTGGAAAGGAGCGCAAACACCTGTCTATGTTTGCATCCTTGCCTGCTCCAACGGAGCTTTTGGGAACATAATGCACAGCATTACTCACAGAAATGTTCTAATATCTAATCGTTAAATATTGCCATTTTGCCATATGTAAAAGCTCAGGTTGTCAATGTTAATATTATTTTAGCCTTCTTTGTAGCAAGTCTCACACTATTCTCTCCTTGTTGAAAATGTAAAAAAAGCAAAAGCAAAAGAACCAATTTGGATGAGTCCTGATGAATGGTCAGCATGCTTAAACCTAACATGAGACATAACTTGTAGGGTTGTGTGGTGTTTTGGATTACATTTCAAAAAAGTACTTCAGAACACACAAGGATGCAAATGTAGCACCTATCTGCAACTTTTTAAAGCAGCCCCATATTTTACTGAGATTGTCAGTCAGTTACATAATTCTGGGGAGATACAACTGCTGTAAAGAGGTTCTTTTTGGAATTGAATTTACAGTGCTGAATACTTTGCTTGCAATAACTAATTGCTTAAATTATATATTGTTTTACATTTTATATTTCTGTCCCTATAAAACTTGCATTGCATATCTTTTTACTGTTTATGCTCTAAAATGTTGAACTTTAGCTGTTTCTTTTGTCTTGGGTATATATATAGTATAAAATATCTCTATCTGGCTAAGAGCTTTTGAAAGTAAGTTTAATGTGTCACACTAAAACTGGGTATTGTCAGACAAAACCTCATGGATTTCTTCCTTCTCTCATTCAAAATAAGGGCAATTAACAATCTTCATATTTTATTAGGAACTTAGTTGATAGCATATCTTGCAGATTCTAGTAACCAAATAACATGCTGCATAAAGGCCTGCCAGAACAGAAGACTGATATAGCTTAATTGGCCTCTGTCTGGACCTCTTACTTAGTTGGCTCTTCAGCAAGAGCTTCTGAGTATGTGGACCTAAAAGCATCAACCTAATCCATTAACCTTCACATGACTGAATGGGGTGTTTGATGTGGGCGTGTGGGTGGGAAGAAGTATTCTCCTAAGGCAGGGATGGGAAACTTTTTGGTGGTCTGGAGATACACTTAATGGCCCTATTCCTACTGAGTCCATCAGAGAATTAGTACATCATGGAAACACCAAAAAAGAGTCTGCTGAACTAATCAACTAATTCCAAGAGACTAAAGTAAACATAATCTTGCATGGGGTTAGATTAATTCAGTCCAGTCACCTCTGTTGTGGGAACATCAAAGTTGATCAATTTGTCTATCTAGTCCTCCAAGAAAAGAATTGGAGAGAGAAAGTGGCTGCAAAACACAATCCTTTCCATTATAGAACTCGCTGCCAAGACCAGGAGACATAGAACACATTTCCCATATACTGATTGATATGGGAATCAATATGAAAGCACTGGCTAATCCATGCCTATTGCTGCCTGGCTAGCCAAATAAGGGAAGGGCTAAAAATGCCTTAATAAGTGTGGTCTTGGTAAAAGGACCCATGGAGTACCAGGTACTTCCTGGAAAGAGGTCAGGAATTCATGGTCAAAAATCCCTATTCTGAGAATGCCATTAGCTTGATTCTGTGCTGCCAAAATGGAAGATGAGTGGCCTATTGGCTGACTGGCCTCATTTCTACAACACAACCCAAAGTGGAGAAGGTGAGTACTATGGTGGGCAAGTGATAATGTAAAATGGATGGAGCAACATTCAGACCCCTATAATCCAGTAGATGCTTGAGTTGGGCAAGCACGACAGTGAGAATGAGAATGAGGAATTGGGTGATTTGATAGCCAAGTAAGCAAAATAAGGGCAGTGGTGACAGGATAGTTAGAGCAATGGAGCAGCCAAGACAGGAGAACTAGGGCCTCCAGAAGGCATTGTGTTTGGCCATCCTGAACCCTGAAAGCACTATGGCCAATAAAGGTGTGAAATACAAGGGAAACTATTATTTCAGGAAGGACCAAGACTGAAAGTATGCAGTTGGGTGTTTTATGAGCTGGAATAGGGTACAAGTCAAATAATATGAAAACTAGAGTAGCCAGAATGTCAGATAATATCAACAACTGCCTTTCATAAATTATGAAATGTTGCTTCTTGAAGAGACATTTTTCTGCTTGAAAATGACAGCTGCGTTGTTTGGTTACCTGACCTTTGGGATGTTTAGGCTTTTGAACAGAGAACAAAAATATAGTCAGTTTTTCACTTCAGCTTTTGTAGTTTTCTGACTGGAAGCTCCCCATACTTCTCAGTTGTATGATACAAATGTTCTGCTTTTAAGGGATTCATGGATGCTAGATTTCAGTGCTGTATAGTTCACAGTCCATGCTATTGCTCAAAAGAGAATTCAAACTCAAAAGATCATTTGTATATAATTACGTGGACACCCTGACAAATCCAAGGCTAAGTGATTAATTTCACTTACTACTCTTGGAATTCCTATTCATTGAAATGTGAGGGATTTGATAAGAAACATGGTCTTTTCCACATCAAATCATTTGTCCATCTAGCTTGCTATTACTTTAGCAAATAAGTCACTGGGGGAATGATAAAGAATTTCACACAAAAATTGTGATCTTTTTCTTAAATCACAGGGCTGAGGTACTTATGACAAAAAAACAAGCTCTCTTCACTTTCAGGCATACAGAGAACGAGCTATATCTCAAGAAGAAAAGATGTAGAGTTAAAACATGCTTTAGCTGAATTAGAACCAGAGGTCTCACAGCCATATGTGTCCTCCAAAGCCATTTTACATACTTCCTGGAGTTTCCTTGAACCATAGATGCCTGTAATTCGTAGCACATTTCCTGACTTTTTCAGGCAAGAATCACTGTAGTATAAACCCTAGAAGAGAATTTATGTAGTTAATTCCACTATCCCACTGCCATTTAAAAAAAAAAAAAAATCCAGGAAAAAACAAGAAAATTCAACTCTTGCTCCCATGTATGTTATGACCCCATCTACTTTGTAACATGACCCTATGCACTGCAGCCCTGCCTGCCCCCATATTAACTATTGCCTCCACTGATCAAAGATAAATTTCTACTCAAGATATTTTCCAGAAAGTATACATGGCTAAAGCAACAGTAAACACTGGGAAAAACATAGAATTGCAAAATGAGAACATACACATATATGCCTCTCTGTCTCAGCCATGTTGTTAGATATATTCTGAGCATTTCAGCCCTATAGTCCTGGAAATTTCAAAGAAAAACTCACCCCTCCTGCAAAAGAGACTAAAATATTCTACCTTTTTCACAAAGGGACCAATTTTTCTAGATTGGAAAGAGGAGATTCAGCTCAGCACTAGGTTTTTTACTCTTGTTCTTTAATTGACAGTTAGAGACAGGTCTTACCTATTATTTGCTGCATAATATCTAGGCAAATATTATTTGTGGATTTTAAAATGGCTCATCCCTGGGAATGTGAGGATGTCTGAAGGAAGGATGGGCTCTGCAGAACAGATTCTATCCTCATTATATCATCTGGAGAAGACCTGAGAAGGGATTCAGTCTTTCCACCATTGCTTTCCTGAAAAGGATATCCTCGGGAAGCTTATGAAGCATAGCTTGCAGTGTTATGCACACTTCCATAGGCACTCCCCTTTTGGAATATGTGTTTAGAAACTCACCATGATGCTTTGTCCACCATTTTACTGATTCTGACTCCCCATTCCTACCCCACAAACACCACTGCACATATCTTCCATCAGCACTAGGCTATCTGAAGATCTCCCAATGTTTTGTTCCTTCAGCAGTTTTAGCTAACATGACTAATGGCAGAAAGTTGTGGTTTGGACGATATGTTTGCTGAGATCTAATATTAAAGCAAATACTTCTCCCTGTTTCCTTCTTTGATACTGGCTTTTGGTTAACCAAATTACCAGTTTCTATAAACATTTCAAAGCAAAAATCCTACGAGTTTCCACAGATTGCCCCAGAATGTTGCAATACTGAGTGTTCAATATTCAGAATTTCAGATCGCTAGCCACTTTATTTCACTTTCTACCCTAGTTTCTCATTTGCAGCACTCTAGAACATTCAACGTTCTGTTTATTAGTAGTACGTATATGTCATCTTTTCACAAGTCAATAAGGTGCTATACAACAACAAAATCAAAACAGTTATTTTCTAACACATATTTGTTTTCAGGTTCCATCCAGAACTTAACCAAAACATCATTTACAACCCAGCCCTACAATACAGACACCTCTGTTCAAGCCCATCTGACACTGAAGGCCTTTATAAAAGGCCTTTCTAGAACTTATCTAATGAAATTGAAAAGCAGATCAACATAAGTTTTCAGAAATAGTCAAGTCAGTCCAAAAGAAAAGACAACAGAACACTACTTGAGACCACCTACAACTCCTAGCTAAACTACTCAGCCCACCCACAATGATCTATATATCATTCTTCCCTTTTTTCAGCTTTGAAAAGTAGACTTATACTTGTAGAAACAAGTACCTTATCTAAAATGGCTGCTATCACTCACCCGCCAGACAGTAGCATGTGATAGACATCAGTTCCAATTCCCCACATCTACTCTAGCACCATTTTCCCCAGTCCTATAACATCATCCACTACCTCAGGAGAACATATATTTGTTCTTTATATATATATCTATATCTCCCATGTGAGCAACAGCTTGGAATGATTGCAAACAAACAGAAGTCACTGCAGGGTCAGATAAACCCTATTGATGCTGGTGGTGGTGGTGGTGGGAGAGCTGTTGGCCAGATGCTCCTGGATGTTAACTTCCAAGTATTTTTAGTTTAATTACAATACTTCAAAATCATTTAATAAGAGAACACTGCAGAATCAGCAAAAGAATGGGAAAAGGAAAGAAGCGCGAAATGAACTCTGGAATTACAGTTTCTGCAAAGCCATCAAAGCAGCTGAAAATTGTCAGCTACACTAGCACTTAAGAAAGAAGAACCAGTAAATAAAATTAATAATAATAGAGCAGGTGTTGCTTACATGTCAAACCGATACGATTTTTTTTTTAATTGGGATTTGCAAGCAGAGATTGAGCAACAACTGCTAGATTTCTCTTCTTCCCTTTGGGAGGAATCACATTCCCAGCATGGTTTTACAACAGCTTCTCCAAAGGGATGGGGCAAGAAATTTCACAAATGAAAAATTTGCTTCTTTTTCAATGTATTATAAGCCATCTGCCAGCAATCCTTCACTATGCTTTATACAATACAGGACAAATTGGCTGATCTTTACATAAAAGAGTAAATGGACACCAATCTGACATCTCTGAAATAGCAATATCCCCAAACCACAGGGAGAACTTTTCAGGTTTCCCATGACACTTTATCTCTGAATTGACTGTGGCAATCCTTGAAAAGAAGAATTACAAAGATCAGTTTCAATTAGAAACAACCAAACTGGAATGCATTAGAAATTATTTCTAATGGATTAATCAAATTGAGTTTCTTATCACACTACATATTCAAAGCAAGAATATCTGTGTCACACAAATACCATTTCCCTCTTTCCCTGTCTCTCTCTCCACTTCCTGCTCTGAATTACGTGAATATCTACCTTGCCTCTCTCCAGACTATGTTCCATCCCTCCCATGAAGTGGATTTTGGTCCATGGAATCTTACACAGTGTTAATCTTTAAGATACCACAAGATTCTATGTACTGGAAACCAGGATATAAATGTTGTTAAATAATAAATAAATAAGGATAGAGAAATGCTGTTTTAAAAGCTTTTTAGAAAAAAGGCCACATCATTCCTTCATATAAATTCTTTTATATATAAAAAAATTAAAGATTTTAATTACAGTAATAGAAACTAAACTCAGAGAGAGAAAGGAAAAGAAAAAAAGAGAATATAAAGTACAAAGAAAGAAAAAGAAAAAAGAAAGAAAAGAAAGAAAAGAATGAAATAAAGAAAAAGAAAATAAATATATAAAGAAATGATTTCCAATCTTCATCACAACAAATATAAAGTATAAAAGGCTACATTCTTTCTTTAAAGAAAAAATCCTCCCAGTTTTTCTAAAACTCAGAAGAAACTTGCTTACATATTCACTGTAAACCAATGGTTCAGGAGAAATGTAAAAACATTCTGTGGAAACACCATAGAATTCACTTACTCATTTTCCCTGTTTCACAATATGCAACAGATGCTTGAGTACATGCCTGAAATAAAAGCAACATTATTGCGCATTGTGATGAATCATTAATTTGCGCAAAGAAACAGATTTCACTTTCCAGGTCCCTGAAGATTACTGTTTACTGAACAATCATTTTGTTTAATGAAATGAACATACTTGTTGCTTTTTCAGAAGAGGATATATTACTTGCCAAGATAAATTCCTTTAAAAAACAGTTCGATTAATAAAGTACAGGTAGACCTTGACTTATGACCCTTCATTTAATGACACTTCGAAGTTACAATGGCACTGAAAAAAGTGACCTACAACCAGTTCTTGCACTTACGACCATTGCAGTGTCCCCCTGGTCGCATGATCAAAATTCAGGCGTTTGGCAACTGGCATGAAATTTGCAGTGTCCTGGGATCATGTGATTGCCATTTGCAACCTTCCCAGGGGGCTTCCAACAAGCAAAGTCAATGGGGGAAGCCAGATTTGCGTAACGACCACAGTGATTCACTTAACGACCACAGCAAAAAAGTTCATAAAATCAGGCACAACTCACTTAATGACATTGCTTAGCAGTGGAAGTTCCATTCCCACTTGTGGTTGTAAGTTGAGGACTATCTGTAGAACATTTATTATGGCAATGAATGCACACATGAATTCAATTCAAGTGAGCTACTATCACATCAGTACTTTCTAGCTAGATGTGATTATCTGTCACGGGCAAAATTAGTACTAAAGAAACAAGATGCCATTCTCTTTGGATGCATGAGTTTTTAATATTTAAATGGCAAGCAAGAAGGTAAAAAAACTCCTCCAAGTTGAGCTTGACCAATGGTGAAATCGCAGACATGTCCTTGTATAGGTTTTTGGGTGGTGGTTGAGGGGGGAACAATGCAAAAATGGTTTGACATT
Source organism: Python bivittatus (assembly GCF_059951505.1). Lineage (NCBI taxonomy): Eukaryota > Metazoa > Chordata > Lepidosauria > Squamata > Pythonidae > Python > Python bivittatus. Next base: position 19,833,328 of record NW_028277088.1, on the reverse strand, counting down.
TCTTTCTCCCAGCATGTTTTTTCAACATTGCAATCTAGTCTACAGCCTTAGATTTTCTGGTGGCCTCTCATCCAATATGGATCAGGTCTGACTCAGCTTAGTATTTCAAGATCACCCAAGATTCCCTAATTAGCACAATGTGCCAATTTCAGTTGAGATCTTTCCATAGGATTTATGGTTAAAATCGTGATAGGCTCTTTACCCTTTCTGTTTTCCTCAGAAGATAGTTTATAGTAGCATGTCTGGAAGCCTTTAATCCTATGCAAATAGTCCAGATTCAGATGAGAGCTTTAATGCAGAGGAAAGTATTAAATTTTCCCTGTTTCCATCCCAGGGGTTCTGATATAGACTGGATATTCATTCTTGCTATTTATTTTCTTTTCATTTTTAAAACATTATTAAATATGTAAAGAGTGAAAATAGAAAAAGAAATAGGAGGAAAGAAAGAGAAAAATGCATAAGGACTTTGCAGAATATTAAAGAAACAAACCAATTCCACTATTATTCTTATAAGTCATATTAAATTGAAACAAATATAAAGATAGTCATGCAGCACTTTAAATCTGATATTAGAATCAGATCAGAAGTTGACAAAAACAGCCCAAATAATAAGAATTAACAGGAATTTCTAAGTAATCTGAAGCATTCCATCCTTAATTTTATGGCCCACCTGACAAAACCTGGTGTTTTAAGACCTTATGTTGAAAGAAACCTGAACTATGATGTTAGGCAGAATTATAGGCATGTGCAGAATTATAGTCCATCCACCCCACTTGACCTTAAAATAAATCAACGAAAGACTGGACAGTTGAGGGACCCACCTCCTTTTGTGAAATGTGACATGAAGCTGAGCGGGGGAAACCATAGAAACTGGAGCAGGGTGTTTCAAAAAATTCAAGATGGTGGCCACAATTATCTGATCATGTGGTCATGTCTGCCACATTGACTTCCTCCCTGGATGCTCTTAAGTGGAACAAATTCTTTCTTCTTCTGGGCTCTCTTTTGATTCTAGCCAAAGGCCCTTGACTACCTGAATGGCTGAATTGCAGTGATACAACCATCTCACATCTTACATTTCCTTCTTTGGTGGAGTCCTGTATAGCTTAGCCTCCAGGACTTTATGTGCCTTCCCCACCCCCAAACCTGGTATGCAGCCACTAGAATGCCACCAAATGTTGCCACCAAATTTTAATGTGCAATATATGTAAAGGGAAAGATATTAAATTAATGGAGAGAGGGAACCACATAATTAAGTTTCAATTAAATTAAACATAGTTTAATGCTAGAGCTGGCTACTTCTTGATCCTGGCCCCATTTATTTATTTTTTTAAGTGATACCTCCAGTGCACCACTCAAAGGCCAAGTATGTCCCTTTGTCCAAAGTGCACCTATATACATATCTTACACACACACACACACGCACACACGATCAGTACATTCCTACTGACACAAATGTTGTTTTTTGTCTTGATTTTACAATCAAAATGATCTTGCCATTGGTTGGTGTTCCTTCTAGTTACGTGTGTTAGAGATAAGAGTGCTATTATATATGACAGAATTCTTAGCTGGTTAAATGATTCAAGTCATCAATTAAATCCAAGCCACCATGGCAAGATGCAGAGCAAGCTAAGCCAAAAACAATAACTTAGTAGTTTAGTTGTTTAGTAACCCAGCAGTCGTATTGAAACAGGTATATCCACAGGGTATAGTCAAAAAAGTCAAGATGGTGGTTGCAAGACACATAAATATCAGGCAGAACTTCAATCACACTATCACAATTATTGTCACTTCCTCATGAGATGGGCAGTGGCTAAATTTGAAATGTAAATAAAAATAAATAAATGATTATATCCTGTGGACACCCTGTGGAGGAATCAAACTAAAACAAATGCAAATATTATTGGGCTAAATGGTCTAAAATATTCCTATCTTGAATGCTAGGTACACAGGGATTAAGAGCAGTAGCTAGGAGCTTCAGTGCTCCTGATTAAAATTTTTGTTCACTCCTGAATTCATGGTCTGCCATTAAGCAATTTTTTTCAGTACTATTAAAGAACATCACATACAGTATTTTCAGTGCACAGGGACAATAATAAAGCTGTTACACTGTTGCCTGACATTTGGAATTATTAAAGCTATGTACAGTTTAATGTAGATGGGAGACCTCAACTATGGTTGGGTTTTATAGCTAAAGGAAATGAATGGCAGGAATTTCTAATGAAGAGTATCTTTTTTATTGTCCTTACGAACATTGTTTCTGACAGAGGAAACATTATGTTAACAATAGTTCCTGTCGCACAATATGGATTTGCCTCACAGATGGCACCAACAGAAGAGGGTTCCTACTGAGAGCCCAAAAGTTTGAAATTACTTATTTTTCTGCAGTTCTATCCAGGCAACAAGTGGTTCCACAAAACCCAGGTTGCCTAATGCAGGATTATGAAAATGCACAGAAAGATATTGCTCTCTGTAGCAGAGGAAGATTTAACACCAACCCCACCCCCCATCTGGCAGATTCCAGCAATAGAAAAACATAAAGACCCATCAGAATAGAAAGATTTTGTTGTTGTTTCTTTCTCACCAACTTTTTGAAAAGAAAAAGGTAGGTGAATTGGATGCTGTGGACGCCATACTAGGAAACCAAAGAGCAGACCAATACTATTTTTAACCTAAAGTTATAGTAACAAAATTTTGTAAGCCAGCATGCGCCTTCCCGATCCCTCGCTTTATCTTCATGTGAACAAGGGAGACATTTGCGTACATTACAGCCCTGTCCTGGACTCAGGTTTCTTTTATCTGACTGTTACCTTGGCAGTGGCTTTTCCTCCTGTCCCTCAAGGCCATTCCCTCTTTTCACTACATGCTGTGACAGTCTTGGCCTCTCAGTAGTATGGAGCTGGAAGCATCATCAATGAATGGGCAAGTCAGAGGCAGGGATAACACAGGAGAACATATTCTTTGAAGGCAGGAGGGAGAATGTTGTGTGGGCTGGAGGCATACTGAATTGTGTACGAGTGTGTGTGTGGGAGAAGGAACATCATACTGGGCATTGGGGATGCAAAAGATATCGGGCCATATTTATGAGTAGGGTTGTCCAGGAAGAGGGGCAGGAGTGGGTCAGAGTGATATGAGCCCCACATGTATGACATCACATACATGTACCTTCTGTCACTTGGACAGAAGCAATGACAGCCTGTGGAACAACACTGTGAGCAGGATTGGGACCCCTCCCCTTTTTTTTCCCTTCCCTTTTTGCAGGGAAGAGGGGATATGGCTTTTTATTTGTTTTTAACCTATATTTAATCTATTTCAGGATTTACACTACAGTTTCAGTATTTCTTGCCTTATACTGGCAGGAAACTACATCACTGATTTTTATTGAATTTTAGGAGTCAAAAAGAACTTTAGGAGCCACAAAAAGGATAAAGATTTCAAGGGCTGCAGACAGCCTTTAAGGTTGTAAATTGTCCATCCTTATCTTAAATCCAGCTAGACCTTGTAGAGTCTAAACTGGCTGCTTAAACTGTGTTGGGTAGCAATTTGGAGGCCAGTGCAGCACAGAATACGCTAATCTCCTTCCAGCTACTTATTCTCAATAACTGTGCTTTGAAATAATTGTGGCTTTGGAGCAACCTGGGGTGGATCAATCTGTTTCAGATGCGGTCACTGCTGTGTATCTTATTTATAATCCTGCTCTGTTCCATGTTCACATTAATCTGCAATTTGGGGTGGAGGCATTTGTACAATATTTTTTAAACAATTTAAATCCTTATTTATGAATGTGCTTCCTTATAAAATACTTTTAATATGCATTTTGAAACATATTTGAATTCAGAGGAAAAAAATGATTTATATGCTCACCTTAGTCCAGAAGGCAGAATTGGCAAAGATTTTCCTATCACTCCTAATCTTCATCACACAGCTGAAATTTGGTAACCAATTGCTGAAAAAAAGAACAGTAGTATGAGAAATGAAATCAGTGTGTTAGACCTAGACTAGGTAAAGATGATATGGATAAGGATAAAGATAACGATCAGAGCCAGTTTGGTGTATTGGTGAAGGCATCAGGCTAGAACCCTGGAGACCTTGAGTTCTAGACCCACCATAGGCATGATGCCAGCGGGGTGCCCTTGAGCCAGTCACTCTCTCTCAGTCCTAGGAAGAAGGTAAGGGCAAACAACTCCTGAAAAACCTGGCCAAGAAAACTACAGGGACTCATCTAGGCAGTTGCCAGGAGTCAAAAACTGTGGCAAAGGCACCAAAAAATAAAATAAAATAAAAATGCACTCAAGTTAAAACATCTTGGAAACGACATGGATTCAGTGATGTTTTTTTCTTAGTAACACTGTGATAGTGTTTTGCAATTACCTTTTCCAGGATGATTGCTGACTTCGCAATCTAACCTACAGCCTTGGAATCCCCCGGTAGTATCCTGTCCAAACACTAACTAGATTTAATCACTTTATTAGGACTTACTCCAGGTGGGTTCATAAAACCCTGCAGCCTTCATCTAGGAAAGAATGCTTATATTCATTTCTAGAGCAGGATCAATCATACTTAACATTTAAGATTTTGTTTCTGACTGAGGAGCAAAAACAGTCTTTTTCTTTTTTCAAATCAGCTTTCCAAAACAAATTTGGTGGCTGCAGTGTGTACCTAACCCATTTCTTTCGGTGAGAATGGTGAACATCTTGCCCCCGTCCCAGGGTGAATGCTAGCCTCCACTTTGATTTCAGAGTCCCAGAGGCAAAAAAATGCTGAACAGTCATTGCTTTATCACCTGTGACTCTGTGGAAGCAGTTCTTCCTTCCTTTTTTCACTCCAGCGAAATTAGCTTAGGGAAGCAAAGTTTGAATGGCAAATTCCTGTTATTCCAAAATGCCCTACGCAGCACCGCATTTCCTTATCATTCGAGCACCAGCATGTACTCACTGAACTATCAGTTCTCAGAAATGAGCCCCTTTCTCTTCTTGGCTGGGTTTAATAAGATACGCTACAAAAGGAGCCCATGACATGACATGTGCTGGTGGAAGGGAAGAGAGTGGGAACCAGCTAGCAATGATTGTTCCTTTGCTTCTCTTTTTCCTTTCTGTTCTTCACAGTGCGGTTTCACTAGTGGGTAAGTCACTGTCAGTTCTTTACCAAGAATGGGGATATTAAGATGAAATAGCAGGTTTTGATTTCTTTTTTCCCACCCAGGAGAATTCAGACTTTCAAATGGATATTAGTGATTTGATGGGCATACATAATGCTGGCAATAGGATGGGAAGACATGTCTACTTAAACAGTCCATTCTGTTGCACAGGGCTTTCCTCTGCCAAATCATTCTTTGCTGCCAGTTTGAAGATTAAATAAAATAAATAACAAACCAGAACACACACCCACCACCTCTAATGCAATCAATGGAGATTGGAGAATGGGTGTGCACTATTATAAGCAGAGAATAAGCTCATGTTACACGAAATGTGTATGCATATCAGGAAAGAAAATGAATATTTTACTAGTAGTTAGCCATTCTGTTAAGATGCAGTTTTACACATAAAAGGGTACAATAAGTTTTTAAATCAGCAGCATGGTAACATTAGTGTTTTTAACTTTGAGGGCAAAAATAATTCTCTTTTAAAATCAGCTGCTGAATACTTCACTAAAACTACAGCCTCATGTCTACTTCTTTTTGAGTAATCTCATTTGAACTCACTGGGAATTATTGATTCATAATAATTCTTTAATGACTACTTTGTACATGATTGCAGAGGAAAGCTTTTAGGATTTTCAGAAATTGGGGTAATGCAAAGGGTCATTATATTTTGTTTAACGCATTGCTTAAATGTCTGGAAAGGTTTTTGCTTTTTCTTTCACCCCCATGGAACCATAATTAAAAAGTTGGGAACCTACTATATTCTTTTATGATTTTACTGAAAACCAAACCCACTTTTATTAAATACAGAAGTGTGGGTCTGTAGATTCATCCTTGTTTCCCTATGTTTCTGCTGTGAGACCAGCACGTTGTACTCTATGCATCAGAAAAGTTCTGCTGGGTCTGACTAAAGACCCATCTAGCCTGGCATTTTTATCTCATTTTAGCCATGCAGATGCCTTGGGGAAGTCCCAAAGCAAAACCAAAGCACAAGAGGATTGTCCTGTTTGTGTTTCCCAGCTACTATCTCTGTTAATAGAAGTAATATATAATTGTTCTCATGATTAGCAGCCATAGGTAATCCTGCTGTGGAAGGCTGCTTCAATGAATAGAAGGCGATATCAGAGGAATGACAATGCACACCATGCTCTTAACTTCTCTGCATAGTCTTCTGCACAGAATCTCAACAGATACCTTCTATGCAGAAGTCTGGATCGCCTATGCAGAGCTCATGAATGTCCTGAAGAAGAAGCCGAGATAGTTATGTTCTATTTTGTGGTGTAGTTAGTTGTGGATCTCATACTTGGTTTGAACACCAAACACTCTTTTTTAGGCATAGTATAATAGCCTTGCAGGCAATCTTTAGTTTTCTTGCTGCTGGAGTGAGGGATTGGGGGGGGGCACCTATTTTCATTGCTGTTCTATAGCTCTTTCTTGGGGATAGTTTTTTCACAGTCTGCTGGTATGCGCAGTATCCTGTATGTAATGTTTAGATTATGGTTATTGTTATTATTATTGTTTTTTTATTACTTGGAAGAGATACTTCAGATAATGGGTGAGTATGAGCATGAGCACAGGACTTCTTTAAGGCAGCTATGTCTTTTTTCAGACTCCTGCACAAGCCTGAAAAAAGGATGTGGCTGCTTTAAAGACAACCTGAGAAGATATTCCTGTGTATTTTGAAGCAACTCTTTGACACATGCACTGCCATAATAATTATCATTCTCATTGCCAGGGCCACCACCACAATCATCCCCATTGCATTTGTATCCTGCCTTTCTTCTGGAAGTTCAAGGCAGCATTCATGAAATTCTCCCCTCATTTTCTCCCCACAAAAACTTCGTATCTGGGTTGAGAAAGAGGGAGGGGCCCAGTGTTACCTGGAATCTGGTGAATCTGCATCTCTCCAATCCCAGGAAGAAAGACGGGATATAAATTTCATTAATAAACACCTTAACACTATACCATTACTTTTTAGTAATGTAAATTGCTAGAGTTGCGATTCTTACAGTTGGGAGGTAGGGACGTCCTCAGGGGTGTGTGAAAGAAGTCAAGATGGTGGCTGTGACTGTCCTTTTTTTACGTGCATCGATCCATATTTTAAAAAGGGTAGGGCTTCAACCTTGTGGCTGCAGATGCCATTTTGAATTTTTTCACCCCCTTAGCCTGTGGGTACCCCTGCTGGGAGGCCATCTGTGGTCTGCAGATTACTCATGCTATCAAATGAAGATAACGGATTTATAATGGCTTGTTTTCTTCCATTAGAAGAAATAGCCTTTTCTGGCTATCAGCAAAAGCCTGGACTTTTAGAAATGAAATTATGTGCCTGGGGAAATGATTCAAAGTAAAATATTTCATCTGATGAGTTGAGAATAATCCCTTTAATTAGTCTGCTGCTTTTATTTTCTCTATTCATTATCATTTTAGTGTTCTGCTTTTTTATTAGTTCATTGATGAACTATTTTAAACTATTTATTGTGCTTTTGAATTGTTCAGAATTTTTATTTGATGATTTTAGTGTTTTATATGCCACTGTAGAAACACGTAGGTTTGAAGAGAAACGTACAGTTTCAACAGTTCTTACTTCTAATTAATCTAATCTAATCTAATCAACATTTGTTACAGTCATAAACCAGCATAGAAGAATGATCTATAAAATTGCTTACAATTGGTTACAATTTCAGTTGGTTACACTTTCTCAAACCTTTAAAAAAAAACAACCTTTATCACTAGATATCACCATAAAACATGACATTTTGCAAACACTGCATATACATTATTAGTTCATGTAAACTAATTCAAGTATTATTATAACAATGCAATAGGAGGCTTTATCACTATTGGTGATAATTGTATATTTCCTTGTATTGTCAGTAAGAAGAAATGACTGTCAAACAGCAAGAGGTGATGTCTTTCACTCCCATCAGCTGTATTCTGCTTCCTAATGGCGTAAGCCAAGCAGAACAAGAGGCGGAAACTGGTTTCTGGCTGAGATAAGTCTAGGCCAACTTTTTAACTGAAACAGAAGAATTTCTAGGTCATAATTCTGCAGGAAAGCCACCTAATGCATCGCAGGAAGAAAACAGAAAATAAAATGTAGTGCAATTGGTGTAGAAACCATTTATGTGATAAACATAGACAATAAAATCTGGCTTTAGTTTATCTGGCAATAAAATTCCTAAAGACCAGTAGAAAGCAGCAGAGCAAACCAAAACCTCTTTGCAGCCATCTAGTAGTTACTCATGTTTTTGGAGCCCAAGTAGAATAGCCCAAATGCAAATAAAACTAATATTTTAAATTCCCAGGTAGGACTAGCACGTTTGGACACTATAGTCCATAGGAAAACGTATAGGGATTTTAATCTCACCATGAAGAAAGATTAACTACAGTTTATTATGATTTGCAAATCTCTGACCATCAGCTGTTAAACTGGTTATGCTGTTTAATTTTATTTATATCCGCCAATCTTGTGAAAGCTTAGTATGGTCAAATTCAACATGTGTTAATCCTTAAAGCACTTTTAGAAATGTTTAATACAGGTAGTCCATGGGTTAAGAATGCCCAGTTTTAGGACAACCCATAATTAAGAATGGAGCCTATTGTAGCAAAATTCGAGTTAAATACACAATGATTCGTGTTAAATACACAATGGTTTGAGTTAATTGCACAATACTACTTATACAATATTATACAATAATACTCTTCTGGCTTACATACGAATCTGACTTAAGGACAGACCTTGGGAATGGAACTCGTTCTTAAACTGGGGACTATCTGTATACTTGTTGGAAATTCAACAGGAGTTGTATATTCATTCTTCTGATCTGGAAGACTTATGTTTAATTCAGTGATGTACAAGACTAGTTCTTTTTAACCAACTCTGTTGCTAATGTTTGCTTTACTTACGCTTTACCTTACTTTTACATGTATAGATACAAGCACATTTCTAATATATAATGAAGACCATAAAGTCTGTGTGCATGCTCAGTCAGCCAACTACGTCACAACTGCTGCTTGCAGTCATGGAACTGAGGCACAGGAATTCAAGTGGGTTTCCAGATACCAGCTGATGAGTGTTTCCTTGAAATTATGTTTCGGAGTAGCTTCAAAGATTGACTGGACACCAGTTCAACTGTATCCATGCGACTCAGCAAGTAGTCTCCAGAAATGGGAATGCAAAAATGATACACTTTTTGCCATCCATGAAGCAAACCTGTTTTTCAACTATGGCAACAGAAATGAAAAAAGAATTATGCTCTACCAAGGATCCGGGTTATGGAGTAGATGGAAGGTCTTTGGAACTAGAGATGACTTATGTTCTCGGGGCTACGAAGGTAAACCATGCGTGCTTTCTTCCTCTTGCATCCAGAGGGAGTGGTAGTCAAAAAAGGTCAAGATAGTGGCACAGGGGGAAAAAACTATTCATTAATTAATTTATTATTCTGAAAGAGGGAAAAACAAGAATGTGTTAAAAATATACAAAACATTAAAACTACATTAAAAATTAAAAATCATTAAAAGAAAAAAGAAAGACACCCACACTTCTTACAAGTCACACTAGGTTGGAAGTGAGACAATCTTGCGACTGTTCAACTCTTAAAAAATGAATATTAGAATCATATCAGAAGCCAAGATAATAAGAATTAATAGCCAAAATAATGAGAATTAATTTATTATTTCTAATTAATACGAAGCAATCCATCCATAACTTTAGGGCCAATCAGACAAAAACTAGTTTTAAAACTTTGTGTTGAAAGAAATCCAAATGTTGGATGTGGCAGAAGGCTATGGGCAGAATTATATTCCTTAAACAGTTTCCAAATTAAGTTAAAGTTAGTACTGGACCTATTTTTAGATACAAAATTATTTTTGACATTGATGCATACGCTCAAAGCTTACTCCGACAGTCCTCTAATGAAAGGATTGGATGTAATTTCCGTGAAGAAGCATAGTGTATCTCAGTGATTATCTTATATAAAGCCAACTCAGTATACAGTATAAGGGTTGGTGATTGCTTCACAGAAAAAAAAAAAAACTGATAGAAAAGGAACGTCAGTATGTAAAATTTGTTTCACCCTACAATAAACCATGTTGCAGAACTGCTCAGCATTGTGGCATTGCCACCACATATAGAAAAATGATCCAACCTAATTGTTATGTTTACAACAGTCTTTTGAATATGGATTATCCATTTTGGCAATCAACAATATTCCAAAGGGAAAAAAATCTTATATCAGTTTTTTTTTCTGACTATAATATTGACAGTATACATAACATTTACCCTCCATTGATAGTCCCATTGTTGCTTATAAATTGTCCTGTTTAAATTATGTACCTGTTTAATCATGCAGTTTTTAGGTTCTGAATCATATTTCTGTAAGATGTTGTGTATACACACACACACACACACACACATACATGCCCCTAACAAATGTTCTGAGTTTTGTGTTATAAGCATTTCAAATCCAGTCAGATCTCTAATGTTCTACCCTGTTTTTGTAATTCCTTTTGAACGATACTGCTTACTGGAAGATATTAAAACCATTTCTGACCTTTCTGAGAGTCTCAAAAGATTTTGTCTTTGTTTTATTAAAGGTTAAATCTTGTGGTCAGTATGAATTATTATCCTTCCATTGCTCATTTTTAGTATATTTGCTTTCTTTATAGTAAATATTTAATACTGAAGCAAAGGAAGATAGACCTGGACTACTGGTTTTTTTTTTTAATTTGATCCATACTTTAAATAGGCTACATACAATCAAATGCTCTCTTACACACTTCTATTTGTATCTGACCAGAGATATTCGTGCAGGCCTTCTGGTTCCTCATTTCTTCATTCATGTCATATGCGGAATTACAGTTGAGTAATACACTTCAATGCTGCACCAAAATATCTTCTATGTTTTATGTTCAGCCTTTTTTTCATGGGAAAGAAATTGGTAGAGGGAAAGGAGAAGGCAGTTGCAAGGTGAAGGCAGAAAGCAGTGGAGTAACACTGAGAGACCTCTTACTAGAATCACCCTGAAATTTGGCAATTCCATTCATACCAAATAGTGTGTGTGTGTGCGTGTGTGTGTGTGTGCATGTGCCTTCAAGTCAATGTTGACTCCTGGTGACTGCCTGGACCTATCCCTGCAGTTTTCTTGGCAAGACTTCAGAAGTGGTTTGCCACTGTCATCCTCCTAGGCTGAGAGAGGATGACTGGTCCAAGGTCACCCCACTGGCTTTGTGCCTAAGGAGGGACTAGAACTCCTGGTCTCCCAGTTTCTAGCTGGGTGCCTTAACCACTACACCAAACTGGCTCTCTATACCAAATAGTGTACCCCTTGATATTGTCATGCAGATCCAAAGAGCCATATCACACTGCTCTTGCTGACTATCCCTTTTCTGCACACGACAGTGCATGCAGCAAGTAGAGATATGGTGAAGATCTCACAGTGTCCCCTTTGGACCCTCCACCATTAGCTTTGGCAGGAGGCCCTTCCTTCTTCTTCTCTCTAGGAATGAGTGCATTTGCATAAGTGGTCATAATATTTTAATTATTTGTTCTCCCCTTCATTCCAGACTTATTTACGTTAAAAGGCAACAGCAATGGAGCTCCTTGTGTATTTCCTTTCCAGTATACTGGCAAATGGTATCCAGACTGCACACTTGAGGGAAGGACAGATGGTTTGCTGTGGTGTTCAACTACAAGGTCTTATGATTCGGACAAGAAATATGGATTCTGTCCTGTGAAATGTAAGGATTTTTAAAGAAAAGTTTGGATCGTGAAGTGTTACTAAGTAATAGTTTGTGCTAAAAGTATCTACTAATTAAAAACATTATAGAGGATTTTTAATTGTTTAGTACGAAGTGCAAACAAAAGTACCATCCGTGGTTGTTAAAGGTATCTTCTTCATATTTCGTTGTTTTTTACATCAGCATACCAGATTCAAAATGCAGAAGTATGTTGCACTGTGCTCTATCAGTTAAAACTCAATTTAACTTCACCTCTCTTGGATATATTATTATCATGTGCAAACCTGTTTATGCCAGTGGTCAATTCATATTTGCAATATATCTTTGCATATTTGCATATACATTTAATAACAAATAAAAAATAAAAAATAAATAAAAATCTTCAGAGGAATCCCACTAAAAGCCGTGCTCAGCCCATGGGTATCCGTAAAAGTGGGGGTGGTGCAAGTGATGTCACAGTGTTAGGTTGTCACTGTACAAATAGATGCAGATTACATAATCTGTATGATGATGTCACGATGCACGTAACATCCTCGGGGCTTCCAGTGGATGCACACGGCTGAAGTTTTGCCTACCATATAGTCCCATAATCTGTAGCCAGAATGCTGATTGGCCCTTCTAGGATATGCATCTTGGATTTTTCTTGTGGCTTTACCAAACAAAGCTTCAGATCTATTGGATCTCCTAGTGTTCAGCAAAGTGATTTGCTGGATGCCTTCCATGGCACAAGGCTTTCTCCTACTGCATCAGTGTGTTCTTGTGCCATCTAATCAACTGAATACTCAACCTATAAAAGTAGTAATGTGAAATAGATGGGAGAATTCTGCAGCCAAATACTATACAGAATGGCCATCACTTATCTTGTTGACTTTCACTATTGTATGGCGGAATGTTGTGGAAATGCTTACTTTAAAACAAAAAAGACCATTATTGATTGATTGATTGATTGATTGATTGATAGGATTTATATAACCACCCAACTCAAACAGAGTGACTCTGGGTGGTATACAAAAATCATCAAGCAACAAACACAGAGAAAACAACCCATACCATTAAAAACCAACTAAAGCAATAAAAGGTGACCAGAACTAAAATATAGCATAGCTCATCCAGTTGGGAATTCTGCTCATCCAGACCTTGGGCTCTGGGGAAAGAGGCAGGTCTTGACTGCCTTTCTGAAAGCCTGTAGGGTTGGGGCAATTGTATGTCAGGGTGAGGACTGTTCCAAAAAGCAGGGGGTGCCACCAAGAAGGCACATCTCCTAGGACCTATAAGGTGATATTGCTTCAGTGGGGGAACCTGGAGTGTGTCCTTTCTGCTGAAGCATGTGGGACTGTCAAATACGTTTGGGAGCTGGCAGTCCCACAAATAGCCCCCTCCTATGCAATGTAGGGGGAGACCAGTTTGGTGTAGTGGTTAAAGTACAAGACTAGAAAGCAGGAGACTGTGAATTCTGGTCCCACCTTAAGCACGAAGCCAGCTGGGTGACCTTGGGCCAGCCACGGTCAGCCTCATGGCAATGGCAAACCACGTCTGAAATCTTGCCAAGCAAACTGCAGGGACTAGTCCAGGCAGTCATCAGGAGTCAACAGTGACTCAGAGGCACACACACACAAGCAATGTAGGGTTTTATGGGTGATAACCAGTACCTTGGAAATGCACCAGGAGCTTATTGGGAGCTAGTGCAGCTCGCAGAGTCGAGTCATGCAGACGTAACTACTCACACCACTGCATTCTGGAGCCATTGATGCTTCCGGATGGTATTCAAGAGCAGTATATTTGAAATCACATCAAGTATGTTTCAATAATTCAGTCAGTATTATGGAGTCAATGTAGTTAATGTGATATGTATGTAGTTAATATGCAATATGACTAGACATTACCTTGTAAGCCATCAGTCAATTAAGTAGAGGCCATATTATATACTGTAAGTCCTGTTCATTATTAGTATGTGTTTGGGTGGTATGTCAAACAACAACTATAGCACTGTTTAGATGGTAAAGTCTAATTCAGGAAAATGTGGAACTGCATCCTGACCTTCTGACACGTTTGTTTTGCACATTGTCTTTTTTATGTTTGCCCTTGCAAAACTGTCTAGTGTACAGGAAGTTTGACAAATAGTTCTGATCTCTCTCCTGAATTTTGTAATTGAAGAGCTTTCATTTGAAAGCATTTCATTACTGAGGAGCCTGCCTCTTCTTTTGGGGTCTCAGTCAATATTAATGCAACAGAGGTCTTGTTCAGTAGATGACTTCTGTATTAAGCAGTTGATGAATCAGCAACCAGCCTTCTTCTCCTTTCTTATTATTTGATGCTGGACCCTGTGACAAGTGCCCAGCGTCAAATAAACTCAGAAGCTATGGTTCACTCATCAAACTAAGGGATGATTTGCTCATCTATAGCTGCTGTGAACAATTGGCTTCACCCATTATGCTTGGTTAAAGTAAAAAAAAAAAAAAAAGCATTATGGCTTAACCGCAACTTGTTAGTCCATCTAATGTTATTTAGCATATTGTGTTCTAATGAAATTAGGCTTTAGATCCTAGATGAAGAAAAGGCTACCACTGAATGCATATATACAGTGGTTACCATTTGCCCAGGTATTCACCAAGAGCTTAATGCGATTCAGTGGCACCTAACTATGGTTACTGCAGTCTTTCTCAATTCTGATGACCTTCAGCTCTGTTAACATTCCCACCACATGGACTTGTCCATGTAGTCACCAGGAGTCAAGATTGTCTCAAAGGCACAAATAAGTAAATAAAACATGGAAGCTTGAGTGTAATACATGGTCTAATACATCTGGTAAAAAACAGCTTGAGGAAGCCTGGAGTAATAGCCCACACATCTGGAATGTTCCAAGTTCAGAGGTTAGTGCAAAATCCCCTCTTTTCTCTCTATAAACCACTACTTAGACATCCAGTCTTTGTGTATAGCAGCCTTATGCTTTTTTCAGCTGCTTGGCCAAATGAATTTATTCTGAATATGGGAAGCAATCCTCACATTTCTTAGTTAAAAATGAATTATGGTTATGCAGGCAATTTCAGGAATGTGGTTTTAGTCTTCATAAGATATTTAGTTTGATATTGTTTTAAAACTATTGGAAACATTGATGCACCTTTCTTTTAGCAGACGGAACAGGTAGATTTTGGACTACAGACCCTATGACAAGTGTCCAGTATCAAATAAACCCAGAAGCTGCTCTAACCTGGTTCCAAGCCAGTAAAAGTTGCCAGCAACAAGGTGCCAATCTGTTGGGCATCACAGAGATACATGAACAAATGTACATAACAGGTAAATAATCTATGTCCATTAAATGTACATTTTATGTCCAAAGAGGAGGCCTTGTAATTGTAATTTATTGTAATTCCCAATCCTGCCAAATTCTATCAACATGCCCACAGTTATTATCTGCCTATTGTTATCTTCCTGATTGGTGGTTCTGGAAAATTAGGACTCACAATTGTTCAGGAGTTCCACCATGCACTATGAATGTGCAGTGGCTGGGAGGGGAGGTGGCACCCTTGATCATCCACTATCATGAATAATTTAAGATGTAACAGGTTCTATGGTGTTGTTGCTTCAGAAATATGAGAAGCACCTAAGTGTATGCTTTGTCTCTGCCAAGACATTGTAGTTGTTGCTGCCTGCCATTCAGCATATATTCCTGAGACAGATGCATTGCTAAATGTTGATGCTTTTTCAGGGTTAACTTCTAGTTTGAGTTCTGCACTCTGGTTTGGTCTTAACAGTTTGGATTTCAACAGTGGATGGCAATGGAGTGGTGGCTACCCTTTCAGATATCTAAATTGGGCACCAGGTAATTTTCTCTTTTATGTTAACATTTACACTTTTAAATTTTACTTTTTTAAAAAATTAAAATGCTTACATCATCTTATTTTTCTTATTATATTTGGATAAAAATTGCTTTTAAATGTTTTCCTTCTCCCTTCTCCCTACTCTTCCTGAATGCTTTAATCTCAAAACCTTTGCTTATAGGCCTAATTCAAATTGTGGGGTCCCTGGGGTTCTCTGAGCTTGGTTGTTTTCTTGCACATGTTTTGTTACCCGACTAGGTAACATCATCAGTGCTAGAGGTCCAGATTAAGGATTAAGGAGTTTTCAGCTTGATGAAAACTCCTTAATCTCACAAGACATGGGCAGACGTAACCATAGTTTCAACTGGGAAACTGTCAGCATCTTAGACCAAGCTAAATCCGAAAACATGAGGGAACTCCTGGAAGCTTGGCTTTCAGACAAGTCAGCCATCAAGAGGCACATAGAGATAAACAACATTTACACACCATTCAAAAGAGACAGTAAAAAACTAAAAAAAGGAAACAAGAAGACCAAACTACCTCCTCGCCAGCAATCAACACCCAGATAAGCAGGGATTAATGCCAGGATTAACACCAGACAAACAATCAAGCAGTAAACAACAGCCTAATCAAGGAACTACCAAGGAGAAAACAGCCCCTCCAACACTGACAGGGCAAGTTACTGTATATAAACAGCAAACCCCTCCCTTCTAGCACTGAAGATGTTACCTAGACAGGTAACAAAACGTCTGTAAGCAAACAACCAAGCTCAGAGAACACCAAGGATTCCACAGTTCAACCCTGAGCTACAGATATTCTCTTCTATTACTAATTCAAATTGTCCATTTTGACTTACAACAATTCTAAATCAGGGATGTGCAACTAGAGGCATCAGGGCCATGTGCAGTTCCCTTAAGGCCTTAGTTCTGGTCTTCCAGAATAGTTTTTTTTGGGGACTGCCCACCGTTGTGGAATGTTATTGCCTGCACTTTGTGTTTCCAACCCATGCAGCTCGGGGAGGCAGGGTGCAGGGTGGGGAGAGCAAGAAAGGGCTGAAAGAGAGTAGGGTCACCATAAAGCATTAGGCTGTTGTGCTGTTATGTGCAAATGCACAGTTACTAGTAGGGTTGTCCAAATGCTTCAAAAGAGGTGGGCTTTCTATGGGCTCTTGCACATTCCAAAAATCTTCTTTTGATCAAATTACACAGCCTTTGTCTATATCTGCATCTACATTAGCTTCAATGAAGTTTTATGATATTAGGTGAGAGGTTAATAATACCCTTCTTGCCCGATACTTGTTTCTTGAAGGAAGCCCTTCGCCAGAGCCTGGGAAGATCTGTGGAGCAATAAATCCTGGTAAAGCTGCCAAGTGGGAAAGCCTCGAATGTGATCAGAAACTTGGTTACATTTGTAAAAAAGGAAATGCCACTCTGAACAACTTCATTATTCCTTCAGGTAGGTTAGTGAATGCAACATGGAGATAAGTTGATAAAATTGGTGGTGCCCTAATGGAAAAAAAATGGCGTTCTCTAAGTTTTCTTAAAATGTGTTTGTGAGTCTTTTCAGAAAGTTCATACAGAGGGAAGTCTCTCAATTTTCTAGTCCTAGGAAAGTCTAGTACTAAGAACAAATACTAGCTAACTCAGGAATATATAGTCAACTATTCCATGTTTAGAACCCTCTAACTTCCAGTAATAACAATTGTTTCAATAGATACCTGTTGAATTACCTAAATTATTCTGCAGGAATAATTTAGGTTTATGGTATCAATTTTTCATTTAATTTCTTCACTTCCTCATTAGATTTATATCCCAACTTACCTCCAGGACCTCAGGTTGGTCTACAAAGAGTTCCTTTCTCTCATTTCCCCCACCACCACCACCACCACAGCCCTGTATGATAGGTTGGGCTGAGAGAAAGTGACTGGCCCAAGGTCTCCCCAGGAGCTTCCATGGATGAGGATGGATTACAACCTGGGTCCCCCTGATGCCAGCCCAACCTCTTAACCACCACACCACACTGGTTCTCATTACTTCAGTATTTTTTCCTGGAACTGTAAAATCTATCAACTAACATGTGAAGCAAAAGACATCCATTTAGATTAAAAAAAAAAAAAACCTGAGTCCACAAATGTGTTCCTAGGACCAGACTGAACATGGTTGTCTGTCCTCTGATGTGAAAATGTCCTGGCTCCTCCAACTTTCTTCATTTCTTCCCTATAAGAATTCAGGGTGCTGAGGGAGGTATTTTTCTACTGCTACAATTAAACTACAGGAAGTCAAACTCTTTAGTGTCTGTGGCAAAATGTCCCAACAGCTCATTCTGTCTTCCCATCCTGATCCTGTGGACAATCTTTTTCTGTGCTTTCTGTCCTTCTGCCCTCCCTGTTAACTATCTTTACCCTTTCCTTAGCAGGGCCTACTGTATTTCTTTACTCTGACAGCCCAAGGTTTCTGTGTACATCAGTTTGCACGTGGGGCATTTTCAAAAGAGGACATTGCGCGGATTCAGAAAACAGCTGTGAATCTCTATGATCACACTAGTGCCTGCCTTCAAAGGTAGACATTATTTACTTCTGGCTTATCTGAGGTTTATTTTAAACCACAGTTTAAAATTAAAACAACAACTCTGCAGCGGACTTCTGGCTATTCTATTTTTCCACTGGCAGGAATTTTTATCCCACCACATTTCCTGGCTCCTGATCACAGTGGATACATCAAGGGGAAATGGGGATTTCGATCTTTGCAGCTTCGGCTCATAGGAACTGTTGGGATTTTTTTTGCATATGACCAAATACAAGCAAAAGGAGCTTTGCCTGTCTTATCACCACAGGGTAGGACCAAATATAGCCTATACCTGTGCTTGGTCAGATCTACTTTTTATCTTCTCCCATCAATGCTAATGCTCTATGCATTACATCTGCCACTTCCTCTCTTACAGATCCTCAGTAAACCAAGAAGCCAACTAGGACTGGCCAACAGAGAAAGGGCATTTGGGAATAATTTCATCAAGAGTCTGGGTTGCCTCACATTGTCAGTGGACAACCAGGTTCTTGATGGATTTGCCTGCCAGATTGTTGGGAAACTCCCCTAAGTTTCTGGATTTTTGGAAACCACCCAGTTTAGATGCCAGTGGTGGATGAGATGAATAGGTCTTGTCTTGCAGAGGTTGCTGGTAGCTGACAATCTCATCTGGACTAGGGAGTGATATGATGATGGCAAAGGAGTGATAGAAATTTCCTCCCTATCCAGATCACAAGGCAACTATTCTGATGCAAAAATGAGGTTTGTTGTATGTCCACCTATATGTGTTGAACCTAAAGAAGCCCATGGAAGCCATGAACTCCTGGACCTTACTGGTCCCATCCCCTGAGGTGAAGTTCTGAAGTTCCCTAGCACTAGCAGGTTTATGGTGAGGAGATGGTTTCCAGCTTGAGAAGGAAGCATCCCAATTCCAGTAAGTTATGGTAGCAAATTTCATATGTATGACAGAAATATCAGGTCTAGTAATCAGGAAAAGACCCGTTTGCTTGTAAAAACATATTTTGTTAACTATCCCAACTATCATGCCAATTCATTGACATGGTTTCCTCTTCTTGGCTTTCCCTGAAAACAGATCCAGGTGTTTCCTAAACATATTTATAGCATGCTTTCTCTCTGGGCTTATCTGCACAGTCTGGTTGCTTCATTGCCCGCACAGGCCTGCAACCATTTCTGGAAAGTAGAAACAAAAGACATTGCTCTGTGCTGACCCCCTCTCATTACAAATGCAAAATGGGGGTACATTTTCCTGTGGCTGTTTTAAAGTACTCTTTCTTCCCTATTGTAACCTCAAGTGCTCCTGTCTGCTTTGGCTGGTGTGGTTTGTTACAGGCTAACCCCAGCAGTTCACTGACTTCTTTGCAGAGGCACAAAGACCCCCACAGCTGAGTGAATGGTTGCTACCATCTCTAATGTTTTCAGGACCTACTTTTATCAGTAGTACCATAATAGCACATTGATTCTAACACTCACCTTATAAATAGAAAGTTGTTGGTTCAAAATCCAGTGGAATTTTTAAAAATAGTATCTTGCTTTCCCTGAGCTTACTACTTTTTTTTCTTGGGCTTTCTAAAAAAAAAAAAAAAAAAATCAAGTGGTATACCATTGCATAGTTTTTCCAAAATCTATAATTTTGGAAAAATCAATAATCTGTGAAACAATGCACTGCTGGAGATAGATATATTCTTATACCCAAAGAAAATTAGGACTCTCAGGTAAAGAAAAATAATAAACATATTTATATAATTATTTTATAAATAATTTAAGAATTGCACACATTTCTGTTAGGTTTGCAATTAGAAACCTTCAATTTGGAAGGCAAGTATTACAACTACTGTGCTATTATAGTGTTAACAGAAGAGCAGCTCTAGAAGACATTAGAGTCAAACAGGGCAGTAATAAATGAATGTTTACAGGTAGTCCTCGCTTACCGACTAATCATTCAGTGACTGTTCAAAGTTACAATGGCACTGAAAAAGGTGACTTATGACCAGTCCTCGAAGTTGTGGCCATTGCAGTGTCTCTGTGGTTACCTGATTGTAATTCGGACCCTTGACAATTGGCTCACATTTACAACAGTCACAGCATTCCACAGTCACGTGATTGCCATTTGTGATCTTCATAGTCAGCTTCTGAAAAGCCAAGTCAATGGGGAACCCAGCAGGAAGTCACAAGTCACAGTCACATGATGTCATGCTTAATGACCCGCAGCAATTCGCTTAACGACCGTGATGGGAATTGACATCATAAGTTTGCATGGTCACGTTTCACTTAATGACTATGCTGCTTAGTGATGGAGTTGCTGGTCCCAATTGGGGTCGGTAAGTGAGGGCTACCTGTATTTTAAAGTTTGTTGTTATTCTGCATGTGTGAGCATTTTGATTTTTTAATTTTGTATATACTGTATAAATTCAATTTAACTTTGTAAATATATGAAACAAATAAAAAATATATAAGGTCAGTAAGGCCTGCTCACAGGAAGGAACATGACTAGCATTTGCTTTCCTGGAATAATAAGATGTCCAATGAGAGGATGTGGTAGTCTTCTCTCTGGATTGAATATCATGCAAGCTGTTAGCAAAGTCTCCCGGTCCAGGCAGGATTTTCTTAAGCTAGTTTAGTGTCAAGCAAGCAGAAATACAGGATACAATTAGCTTAAAAATGCAGTGTAGATATGCCCTCTCTTTGTGTGTGCATGCGTGTGTAAGTGTATATACAAATATGCACATACACACATACATTCAATATACTGAAGCCATTTCCTTATAGGAATGTGTGCTTATTAATAATACATTATTAGATGTACATCAAAGGATGTTAGGTTATATTTTAATATTTTAATAAATATTTATAGAATTAAAAAAAAACACTTTTAAATGAAACAAGGTTGTGAGAGCCGTTTTCAGATCAGCACGAAAGATGACAGTTCCTCCCTTCCAAGCTCAACTGCGCCAAAAGGAAAAAAAATATGAAAAATGAAGAGGGGTAAAAACCACACGTATGCAGCAACTCTCTCATAGAGTTCACTTATCCAGTAAGCTGTGGTTCGCTGAACATTAATGTGATGAGAAAACTGCAGAATCACATACCACGTGAAACTGAAACAGACCCCACTGTGGCTAAAGATGTTCTGAGAAACAGACCTTTGTTCGAGTTCCAGCTTAAATGGAAACAAATCAGGAGCAGGAAGTGTGAGAAGGCAACTGCGAGCCTCTCCCTGATCTAGCGAAGCATGTTGTGTGAATGCTGCCAAAGATGCTCCAATTTTATGATTGCATTGCAATACAGCCAATGAAGACAAGTAGAATCCAGCTCCCGCAAAAAGCTGGCGGCAAAACATCAGATTTTCTGTACCTGGCATGTTGGTAGTCCAGGTCTTACTGAACACTCCCCACACGCCCAGGCATCTATGAGTTCTTCGTTCATTGTCAAACTCCAAATACTCTGTGAGATACTTTTAGGTACCCAACCAGTCTTCCTTAGCTGATTTCCAGATAGTTCGGACACACAGCTTTTAATTAGTTCTTCCTAAATCCAAGTTCAGTGTTCTCGTATTTTGCTTTGAGAAGTTCCCAGTTATCTGATTCCCCAGTCACGTCAATAATCTGGTCATGGCAACTGCTTTTGGACTTTTTTGCTTGAAACGGAAAGAAATGAAACTTTCATTTTGGGGTTTGATGACTGATTTTTTTATGGTTATAGAAATACTTTTTATTAGTTTAAACATTAGAGTAGGAGGTGAATGTATTATATATTTGGACCTGTACCAAAGAAAGTTGGAAGTTATCCTTTTTCTTTCTTTTTACTTTTACTTTTTTGCATTTTTAATTTCATTCCTTTTTTGGTCTTCTCTTTTTTTCAACTTTTTTTTTTCTGTTTCCTTATATTTTACTCTGTTGAAACTTAATAAAGTTCTTGTAAAAATAATAAAAAAATCATCATCATCATCATCATCATCATCATCATCATCATCATCATCTGGTCATGGCAGTGAGTCAGTGGTATAATACTGCTGCTGGAGCTAAAGTTGGAGGTGACAATTCCAGCCCTGCTTTCCAGGAATGACCCTGCCGTTCTCTTTTAGCCACTTCACATGTTATGGAAGAATGTGCATTTCTAAAGATAAGTAAGCCCATGTCAAGGAAGGTTGTGGTGAATCAGTAATATATTCAACCTAACTCCTCTGCTTTTGGATGTTTTTCAAAAATAACAGGAAAAGAGCTTCTGGCTGTCTCCATCTCCACCTCACCCCTCTTCTGTCCTAGCCAGAGCATTCCCACAGTAGCAAGTGGCAATTGATTGAATGGTGGGTTTGTAAATCAGACAACTAAGAAGATAGGTAAAATGTTTGGCTGAGAGGTCACACACAAACTCCAGTATATTTTAGTCTGGTTGCCATTTTATGGTTTTAGTTGGTTTTTAATGTATTGTGCTGCTTTCTTTAAGGTTATAGTTGTAGTTAATTTTTGTATGCTGCCCAAGGTCATTGGTTTGAGCTGGGCAGCCATACAAAGGCAATCGATCAATCGATCAATAAATACTCATACAAAGCATAACTTTGATTATTGTTGGTGTGGTGGTTGTTTTTCAGCTTCCGATATACTGGCGGAATGCTCTGAAGGATGGATATTTTACGTGGGCTGGTGTTACAAGATTCGCAGACAAACTGCTTCTTGGCAAGATGCTTCTACTCTGTGTAGAAAGGAAGGTGGTGACCTGGCGAGCATCCACAATGTGGAAGAGTACAGCTTTATTGTTTCTCTGCTTGGGTACAGTGAGTATTTGTATGGGCTTCTGTTAATGTTCAGTTCTTTTAAAAATATACCATGTTTGGTTTGGTTGTAAGTAACAACCGGGGGTTATTTAGACAGCATCAGTTTGATACATCTTGCTAAATGGTTAAGAAATATTACCGTTAAGGAGTGTAATTGTGAATCCAGCCTTTTTGCAGGACGTTCTGAGCCTTTCTGTATGCGTCCCTGCTCCTGTCTTTGAGAACAGATGCATTGATCTGGCAGCTCCTCATGAGTGTGGGAATGATGCCGCTCCTACAGAGAGGCTATGATTTGAGGAAGGAGGAACCTTGTATCTGTAGCCAAGCTGTGTGGAAATCTGACTTTCAGTTTCTCAAAAGTTTTCTTCCCTTCAAAAGAAGCCTTTCTGCTTCTTTCTTATTCTCAGGGTGCTTGGTGGGAGAGTTGAACTTCCTTCACTATTGGAGCTGGTGAAGGATGTCTGGAGCTGGTGTCACCGTTTTCTGTTATACAACTTCCCATCATTCTGGAAAATCTTGGGCTTCTTGGATTTCTCAGTCCCATGAGAGGTGTTCCTTTGAGACTTAACTGACCTGTGTGGAATCAGGAAGACTATACATTCACACAGATATGTACACACACACACTTTGGCTAGAACGAAATAAGTTCAAGAGCATTACTTCCACCCTTGAGAATTTCACTACTGTTTTCTTTTCCTTTGAAAGAAAATTTGAAAGCAAACTTTTTCTCATCCAACTGAAGGAGAACTGGGAGGAGAAAAAATACAGATTTTTTTTTTCCCCCATGGGGCACTAGTCTGGGAACTCTAGGAGCTGGAGGTAGCATTCAAAATTTGAATTGCCAATTGGCAGTTGAAGTAGCCCTTGCTTTCTGTTGCACTGTCACTTCAATCTGTGGTATGTTTAGTCCAGACTATTGGCTTTCATTAAACAAATGCACATTATCCAATCTATCCACCATGATTAGAAAGCTATGCTTGAAAATGTGGCAAGCAATGCCTACTGATCTTTTGGAAATCAGAAAGGAGGAATTGTTTCTCAATAGCACAGCTCATCCTTTGGGTACAGAAGGTCACAGGTTCAATTCCTGCATATGAGCTCAAAAGATCAGATATTAAGTGATTGAAAAAAACAATTTTTAGCCTGGAATTTTGAAGAATCACTGCTAATGGGTCTAAATATTTCAAGGCAACTGGACTTCCTGGTTTTGCTTCACAAAAGGATAATTAGATACTGAAAATATTTGGCCTCTATCAGAGATATCAAGACTTCTCCATATATAAGCACCACAACTGTGGTGGATAACAACTTCATACATTATGTATTTTTGTGCAATTTTCTTGATGTGTATCAAATCCAGAAACTGTTTCGATTAAATGTGAAACATTGTGAGTTTTGCATGGACCACAATATTCCACACTGGAGAGCGGGATTCTGTTTCTTGCAGCATAATATCTCTGTTGTCAGTAATAGGAAGTGTAGGGACAGAAGTGTGAGAGCAAATAGAAAAACCCTGTGAAAATTTCAGGAATTTAAAAGCAATATGTCTGTCATGAGGCAACAATCTAAATGACAGTAAAAGCAGGAAGTCAAATAGTATTGTGTGCTCTGTTCTATTGGATTTTGTACAAGCCCAAGGAAATCATATGTACATATTTTGGCAGTAACATCTTATTCATAGTGTTTTAGCCCAATGGAAAGGAAACACCTGCTATATTCTGGCATAGGGTCAGGTTGGTGCTGGCTACTCTTGTATGGAGGACAACAAGAACCAGTTTGGTCTAGTGCAGGGTTTCTCAATCTCAGCAACTGGGGCAATTCTGGCTGGGGGAATTCTGGGAGTTGAAGTCCACACATCTTAAGTTGCTGAGGTTGAGAAACACTGGTCTAGTGGTTAAGGCAGCAGGCTAGAAAGCAGGAGACTGTAACTTCTAGTCCCGCCTGAGGCATGAAAGCCGGCTGGGTGACTTTGGGCCAGTCACTCTCTCTCAGCCCAACTCACCTCCCAGGGTTGCTGTTGTGAGGAAAATAGGAGGAGGAAGGAGGATTAGGTATATTTGTTGCCTTGAGTTATTTATAAAAATGAACGTGGGATAAAAAAAATCTCAAAAAAACGAAAAACAAAAAAAACCCTCTTAAAGTCAAGTCCTAGCACCTGCTCTTGTTTAACTGACTGATTAGTATAAAATGTTTCTGCAGTGAGGCATCCCATTAGAAAACTATCGCTGAAAATCAGTCCCTTCATATTTCATATTTCAGTACTAATCAATGGAGGAAGGGTCCCTTTGAGACCATCCCTTATGTAGCACTTGTGAGACAAAGACCCCTGGTCCCACAGGAATGAGGAGCGATTGGCAGGAAGGGAGATGTAAGGCTATCTTCACTCAGCCTTACAACTTTTTTCCTACCTTGGACTGTGACCTCTCATTGCCCATAATGGTCAATGCTTGTTGAGGGTAAGAAAGTTGACCTTGACGGAGATATGCCAGAACTGTTGCCTGGGCAAAAAGGGCCTGAAGTATTTTTTCAGTCCAGAACAACAAGATAACATTTGGAAGTGACTCGGGCAGACACATTCCTAATTCACTGGACTATAAGAAGGAGGAGGAGTTACAGCACAATCAGACTTGCAAGGTTCTGCTATTATAGCCAATCTCAATAAGAGTAGTTTTAGCCTTCCCGTGGGGTGGATTTCCTGACCTGGTCTACCCAGTGGGGCTGACAATGCTTGATTTCCTTATGGATGTCCCTGCATATAACCCAAAAGTGGAAGGAAAGAGGTGGTGGGAATCTTGTGTGCTTGAGACTATTTGTGGGAGACTTGATCATACTGGCTGGGAGTTCTAAGAGCTGTAATCCTGACACATCTGGAGTGTGCCAGGTTGAGGAAAGTGACTCAAATGATCTTTCATAACCAGCAGGATGCCTGAATACAAGAGACAGCATCCATGGTGGATATATGTTTATCATGCCCTAGGAAAATTATATTGTTGTTTTAATTTTATTTCTTCTTTTACCTTAAAAATGTGCATACTATCCTCCAAAACCCATTATTCCAAAATAGCTTGCAACACGTTAAAAATCACATTTAACAAACACACTAAAATATTCATTAAAATGCAAGGTATAAACAGTAAAAGTGTAAGTAGCAGACTGATTATTTAGAAAGATTTATTGCAGCATATACATTTAAAATATTAATATATTTTTGTTTACCTGCAATGAATTAGGACCAACTGATGAATTATGGATTGGTCTGAATGATCTCAAGATTCAGATGTTCTTTGAATGGTCAGATGGGAGTCCTGTGACATACACCAAATGGCTCCATGGCAAGCCAACCCATGCTAGCAACGGGCAAGAAGATTGTGTGGTCATGAAAGGAAAGGTAAAAGTAGTTTTGACATTTCCCATTCTTCAAGTCCATTTATCTCCAATTTGATGCAGTACTTGGGTTTAAATATCTTGTCTGATCTTGTTTGTATTCTCTCTCTAAAAGTTCAACTTTCAGATGGTCCTTTGAAAAGCAAAACTACAGCATTGTCTTTGAAAGAGATTTACTCACTTTAAAATATTCCAGTGGAAGTCAAGGATAACTTGACAGACCACTCAGACAGGAGCTCTAGGCTCCAAACAAAGCAAAAATAATTCTAAAGTCTAGCCATTCAGTAAACTTGTTTGGCTGCATGAAAGAATGTGCGAGGAATCAGATTGCAGGAAATGAAAGAACATGCATTTTGACCCATAGCTGGTGTCCTGTCTTCTCAACACCTGACTTTTTCAAGTTCACCATGAAGTTCTAAAGACAGATTCTAGGATGAATATCCTTAGAATCCTCCTAATGAGTAGGAACTATGTGTAGTGAACTGATTAAATGGAGAGACACTTTTAAGTTTATTGAACCTAATGTGCATGGGGAATCTTCATGGTTAGAACCTGAAGATCACCAGGGTGGGTGGGGATATCAAAGATAGGAAATGTCTGAATAAGGATAATGGAAACACAATAGCAGAGCAACAGCATTAAAAATAGAGAACCTTAGGGACTGGACTACTACATGCTAGTTCCCACATTAATTATAGATAACTTTCTTACCGGTCAATTCTACAAAACACTAATCAGTAGACAGCACACTCATGACCAGTAGTAATCAATCCATTACTTCATTAAGATGAATTTACTTAATTCTCTTTTGGGATAATGACTTTATTTAGTCAATTGCTTCCCATCTTTATTTAGGTCAATAGCTCAGTTGTAGAGCTCATGTTTTGCACACAAAAAGTCCCAGATTTGATCACTGATATCTCCAAGTAAGGCTGGGAAAAACAGCTTGTCAGTTAGAGAATACTGAGATAATTGGATTTACCTTATTTTAAGGCAGTATCCTACAGAAGAATCCACAACTTATGGTAGATCAGCAATGGGAAATACTGTATGAGGTTCAGCTCTGTAACATATAACCTGCACCAGTTCTGATGCCACTCCACTAGTGGTAGTTTTGATATACAGTAGACTGTGCACACACACACACACACACATATATCTCCACTGCTGTGTGTGTGTATGTGTGTGTGTGTACACACACACACACACACACATACATTGTATATATCCATGCTAGTTTTGGTAGTCCTTGTTTAGAGACTGTTCGCAGTTACAACAGTGATGAAGAAGTAACTTTATGACCAGTCCTCGCATTTATAACCTTCACAGGTCTGTAAAGCAAAGGAAAGCTGAAGTAAGATCATCAGCATAGTTGCGGTTTCACTTAGTGACCACTTCACTTAATAACCGAGTTGCCGGTCCCAATTGTGGTCACTGAACAAGGACTACCTGTACTATTTGGTATGCACTAATTATTTTAGAATGGAAAAATTGATATTTTACTTATTTCTTTAATTTGTTACTATTTTTTTAATCCCCTCCGTAATAAAAATTACTGTTTCTATAAAAGGAAGAAAAATAAATGGTGTAAAAGCTGCTAGCCCATTACAGGGCAGAAATTTTTAAATGTTCAGGCTAAACAATTAAAATCTAAGCTAGGAGGAAAAGGGTGATTTTTTTTCCCTATATGCAATAAAAAAGGTAACTGATGGATCTCCTTGCATGTCGGCGTCAAGGGCTTCTCTGTTATAGTCATCCAACTTCATTTAGTGGGGGCATCTTGGCAAAGGCTTCCAGTAATCACTTAACTTTCCATCTAGTAGAACAGCGTGGCTTAAGCAGACAACCCTTGTTCTCTTCTACTAACCCAGTGCTAAGAAACACACCCCTCAATGTTTTTCGTTGCATTTCATGCATCCATTTAATCTAATTTTTTTTATATGGGGATTACCTTGATTTTGGGATTTTAAGGGTAAGAGACACTAGGGACTGTCAGCAAAACAAGTCAGCTGGGTGAGCCATAAAGAGAGAAGCCAAGAATCAGCTCTGAAGAGAAAGTCCACACATCTCCCAGTTAGTATATTGATAGAGGAATTCTGGCATTTTCTTCTTCTGTCCAACACAGGATGGGTATTGGGCAGATCAACCTTGCGATATGAAATATGGATACATTTGCAAAAAGAAACCTTTAAAAGAAGCACCGGAAAAGGATATAATTGATGAAGGGTGCCGTAAAGTAAGTAGAAGATTGGTGAGATGAAAGTGCTGAGTGTTTACTCTTCCTGGTTCTCTGTAATTTCTTCAGTGCAATTGTTCCTTTCATTTGATTAGCAATACTTATAAAGTATGAAAATGGAATAAAACTAAAAACTTTATCTGATTATTGATTCATCTTTATGTGTTCAGTTGTTGATGTTCACAGACTGCTTGAAGGAATTTTTAATTTCTGACTTCAGTATCTTGGATGAGATATAGTCAAATATTAAAATGTGTCCTATATTATAGTTATAAAACAAATTAAGTATAAAAGCAAATTAATAGAGGTACAAAGGCAATTAATTTGAAACAAGAGAGCAACAAATAATGATACAATATTAAAAACTATTTTCAAACTTTTGAGGGACCCCAAAAGTATTTTGACAAGAGAATTTACACTTAAATATTTTTTTTTAAAATGCAGAAGGAAGCAGAGCAAAGATTATCTGTTCCATAATAATATGTTCTATGAGTTTAATACTCCTGTTAAAAAAACACATTCTTAACAACACCAGTATCCCAACAGCTTATATCATATTTCATTTAAGGAAGTATTTAGCAGAATTATTTTTGTATCTGCCTGAGTTTTCTCCTCCCTCTAAATTGTTTATTGCTTTTGCTTCAAAAGCAAAGTTCTCAACGTATTTCCAGTGTGATCCTCCACACTTTTTTTAAAAGACTATAATATGCATACCATGAAGCTGGAAGGAGCAAGGTCAGAGCAAAGAGCATGAGACCAGACGGGTCTGTTACAATAACAATGCTCAGATGTTAACCACCCTTCCTAGTGACAAATGACTTGCTCTCCATCTGTTAGAGTACGCAGACAGGAAAAAGAGATGAGAGAGAGAGAGAGATTTATTGTTTATATCAGTGTTTCTCAACCTTGACAACATTAAGATGGGTAGACTTCAACTCCCAGAATTCCCCAGCCAGCATGGCTGGCTGGGGAATTCTGGGAGTTGAAGTCCACCCATCTTAAAGTTGCCAAGGTTGAGAAACATTGGTTTAGATAAATGTATAGTTTGACATTGCTGCTTTCTGCTGTATTCACGGCTTTTGTAGTATCTGTAATAAAACTGGTTTATCAAAAACTGTGTGGCCTTGAATCTCTGCCTGCTAGCCTTCAAGTTCAAATAATGATCAAGGTGAACCTTTACACAAGACTGTATAGGACAGCCTATCTATAATATAAAGACTGTCTGTATATGGTTGGGTTTCATTCTCCTTCTTCTCTTCTCCTCTTTCCAGGGCTGGAAAAGATACTATTTATACTGCTACATGATTGGAAATGCATTTTTATCCTTTGCTCAAGCAGGTCAAAAGTGTGCAGAAAATGGGGCTACTTTAGCTTCTGTTGAAGATAGGTAATAAACATTGATTAAAAAGTAGCTTTGATTAAAGAGCACTAATTACATATTTTACCAGTGTCTTCTGCAAAAATAGATTCTCATGGCAGACAGCTTTCCCCAGTCTGGTACCCTGCAGTCCTGCTCCGCTTCAACTTTTAGTATGCTCACGTTGCATGACCAAAGACCAGTTTAGTTGGAGATAATGAGTGAAGTCCAAACATCTGATGGTCCTCAAGTTAGGACAGCTGATCTAAGGGACAGATATTCAAGGAGTTGACGATTGTTTACCTGTTACCTAATCGTTGAGGCTAGTTTTGGTGCAAGCCTTGGTTAAATTTAAAGACACACAATATCCGAGATTGTTCCAACCACCAGAGGCAATTTTTCAAGGACAGAGGGGGTTTCATGGGGAAGGGGGAAAAATAGACAATTCCTGTTTCATGGATGTGACCTATTCCATTTAGGATGAAACATAAAGGTCAGACCCGTATGATACTCTCCAAATGTTTGAGCTGCACTAATTGCTGTTGGCTGTACTGGCTTGCACAATAGCTTGTATGGATGGCAGGAAGTTGCCTACCCCTGGGAACTCTGCAATTCTAGTCTCCATTTCAAGAACCATGATTATAATGTCTGAAAGAAACTTGTTCTACTCATCTCCCTGGAGTTGCTCAGACTGACAACCAGGAATAATATTTCTCCAATAGCAATGAATGTGCTCTCTTTCTGATAAATCATCTAAAATGTTTGTGAGTTGTGAACATATGTGCAACTGCTTTAAAGCATTTTAAAATCATTTTTGTTACTAATATTTTGCAGAAATAGCACATTGTGATAAATAAATCTTGCCCTTTATCCCCTTTCTACAGATATGAACAAGCCTTTCTGACCAGTTTGGTTGGATTCAGGTCTGAACCTTACATCTGGATTGGTCTTTCTGACACACAAGAAAAAGGAGTGTTCAGGTGGACCAGTGGAGAACGTGTCCAGTTCACTCACTGGAATTCAGAAATGCCAGGTACTTACAGTTATATTTTGCAGATGGCTCTGCTCTAACCTGTCTGGATTTGAGCATGGAAGACCAATTCTTACTTCATTTCTTGATCACACTGAATTCTAAAGAACATTTGTTTATTTTTCTCAGTCACATGAACATGTCTTTGCTGAAAATTCATTTCTTTGGAACTGACTGAAATGCAAATAGATTTTCCAAGGTGTTTTTATTTAATTGGTCTGCTTATTGTTAATTATTTGTTTTCTTAGCACTGTCCATTGATCTGATTAAATCCAAAAGTGAATTTATGTGCAATATTTTGAAAGATTCTTACTCAGATTTCAACTTTTCTGTCCTATCGAAGATAAGAATAGCAAATATAAGCCTGGCACAATATCAGTTTGGCATGAAGTCATGTCTTTTTTAGAAATATTTTTCCTTCTTCATTAATCTTTATGAACAACATAATCTCAAATTTTAAAAAATGACAGAATCCTTTGGGAAAATGCTTTGGGAAGTTATACTAAAATAAATCAAGAGGCAACCATATATTTATCTTGAATGAGGTATCTCACTTTAAATGACACAGACCTGTTTATTGCTTAATGTGTCTTGAAGGTCGGAAGCCAGGCTGCATTGCAATGACAACTGGAACTACAGCTGGATTATGGGATCTTCTGAAATGTGAAACCAGAGCGAAATTTCTTTGCAAGCGCTTGGCAGATGGAGTGACTCCTCCACCAATACCAACTACAACACCTGTCCCTCAATGTCCTGAAGACTGGGCTCCAAGCGATGGAAGGAATGTGTGCTTCAAAGTATGCCCCTTCACTGTAGAATGTATGAAGTAAGAAAAGCTAAGCTCAATTCCTGGTAGCTTCATGGATGTTGCATGCCATCTTTTTGGCAACAATATGGAAGTAGTTTGCCATTGCCTTCTACCAAGATGGTTTTTCAACTTTCCAGCCTAGATGACAACCATGATATACCTTACTTGTCTTTTTTCTACTGGTCTCCTATCAAAGACTCTAATCCAAACACAGAGTTGAAACAACGTAATTTCTGAGACCAACAATGGTATCTGTGTGTATGTGTGCACGCGCGTGCATGTGTGTGTGTGTGTATGAGAGAGAGAGAGAGAGAGAGAGAAAGTCAAGATGGTGGCCCCAACCATAAAAATCAAAGCCCCATCTTTCTGATTATACGGCCCCAACCCATATAATCATAAAAAAAAAGGGCAGGGCTTTGATTGCATACTTGTGGGTACAATCTTGATGATTTTGATTTCCTCCCTATTGACGCTTCTGGAGACTGGACAAGCGTAGCTATCTGCTGCCACCTGCTGATACATCAAATGTATACAAATCTTAATAAATGCATCTTTCCTTTCATTTTTATATCTGTAGGGTGCTCCTTTAGGACAGGTGACATACCTAAACACATATTGATGGCGGTGTTTTGCTCATCTCCACTTCTCTGGAGGGAAATCCTAGAAATTCAATACAATTCCAAGTCTTTCTTTTGAAACTGAGGCTTATCTTGGCTGATTTAGATAAAACTAAAGAGGTTTGGAACTACTTTGTACATGGATAGGAGATTATCAGGGAATTCCATGGCTGTAGGCTAGAAAAATATTTTGGAAGAAGACAGTGGCCAACTACTTCTGTATTGTTGACAAGAAAGCTACATGTCCGCGAAATCACCAGGTGTTTGTGCTCAATGGTTACTCTATTTTACTAAAAAATGAGTTTTCTATTATACTATATTGCTATTGTTGTTATTACCATGCCTTTCTATCCATGGGAAACTCAAGGGAGTTCTCTACAATTAGATATTAGCAATTTAGAACAGATTTAAAAAGCAGTTTAATTCAGGCCTGGCTGGAAAAAAAAATCTTCCATTCTTTCCTGAAAGTAGAAAAAGTGGAGGGAAAATTATGCGCATTCTATAGCTTGAGAATGGTTTTATTTATTTAGCTTTAGTTTTTTGTGCATTCTTTACTTTCGACAAAGATGGAGGGCCAAATGGCTTGATGGAAGAATATCAATTTTGGACGCCCAGGATCCTGAATTTTAATTCCTCATATGCTTATTACAAAGAATTTGAAGGGCAGATAAACCAACGATTTCGGGAAGCCACATCTATTCAGAATAGTCTGTAATGGATGATATCATCTTTTCCCAACTGCTGCCAATCAAGTTTGTTCTGGGAATTTCAGGAACTGAATTCCAACTGATTGGAGAGAATCAGATTGAGGAAGAAAGAATGATGTGGGCCAGTGTAAAAATTGTCTAAAAATTATAATCAATAGCTGAACACAACTGAACTAGGAAAACCTAGTTTTAATGTTGTCTGTTACTTCTCACGTTTCTTCTTCTGTTGTAACTTTGGTGCATACATCAGTATCATGATCATGCCTTGCTGATGACCTGTTTCTCAACTTTATCATGTGTACATTTTTTTCTCCTGCCTAATTGCGAAATAATGTATTGTCATTAGGCTTTCTTAAAACATGACAAGAAATCATGGGCAGATGCTCGGAGTTTCTGCTTAGCAATTGGAGGTGATCTGGCTTCCATTACTAGTGCCCAAGAATCCAATTCGCTGCAGAATTACTTGCGGTGAGTACATGGATCGATCCTGCAATCGTAACTCTTTCATTCTAGCAGCAGAGTCAGAATGCCTTTGAACCTCATAACTGAATCCAGTTCTGTTGGAAATAGATAAGATATAAATTGGAATTCACACACCCAAACCCACATACTGCCACTGAATACTGCACTGGAGAGTCGAAGAGTTGAGATGTACATAAGGTGACAGAACAATTGAACATTAGGGGAAGGGTCAGACCTCTGACTTTATAACATGTAACACATTCTCTTTGAGGTGACCAACCTTTTTCCTGCCGAGGATCAGGTTCCCAAGGAAGTTTTCTATCTGGGGCTGGAATGCGTGCCAGTTGGGGAAATGGAATAAGCTCAAAGTGGGAGGAATTACTAATTTCCCCTTTTGTTTGGCATCCACCAATTTTTCTTTTCGCCTAGCTATCCTTTTACTTTCTCACTGTTCTTCATTCTGACACTCTATTCTCTTTTTTTGCTAGTAGATGGTGGACAAAGGCCATGATCCAGACCCGCTCCTTTTTTACATGCTGGTAACATGGATGTCCAAAAGAGGAAAGGTTTGGATTATGGCGTTGCATCCTCCATCTTATTTACTTATTTATTGTATTCATATAGCCACTCACATAAAAGTGACTATGGGTGGCGTACCACAATTAAAAACATCTCACTTGCTTTGATACCTCCTGCAGACACTGCTGGCAGGTTGTTAAGATTAACCTTATTTCAAGAGGCCAAAAAGAACATTTGAAAATTACTGTGCATTTTTACGACATAGCAAGTGTGCTTATCAGAAACATTTATTGGTTTGCTCTTACAGAAAGGTTCAAACATTTTCAGGGGCAGATTTTAATGAAAACCACCCTAACACAGCTTGTCCCGCTTTTTAAAATCCTTGGTTTTATTTGTGTTTGTGTTATATTTTAGGAACTCTGGAGTCGTCTATACACATTTCTGGCTTGGTTTAAATTATATAAATCCACAGGAAGGGTTTAAATGGAGTGATGATTCACCAGTGAGTGATTTCAACCTTTTTCTCAGGCATTATTCTTCCTGTTTTTTTATATGCTTTGGCAAAAAATAAGGGTCTAGAATTTTGTACTGAAATAACGTAATAATTTGAATAGAAAGAGCATCCCATTTTGGCTTTTCTGCAGTGGGGTTATAATTCATTTTACCTGAGATATGTTGTTTTTAACACATATTTTGGATGCTTTAAATTCTACTTTTGCAGAAACCTAAGGTCTCAGAGCCTGATTTACACGTTAAAAGTTGCGTCATTTAAAGTTCTTCACATTTTGTTTCACAATATTTGTAGAAGTCTCACAGGTTTGCTCAAAATAAATTTAAATTGGCCATGTTTTTTTTTAAAGTTAATTTGATTCTCTGAGTTATTAGGTCTAATAAAAGCTTGTCCTAAAGATTTCATCAAAACTGGTTGATAAGCATGCTCTTCAGAACAAACAGGCAGTCAAAAAATGTGACAACTGTCTTGTGTTGGTTGCCAACCGAGGTAAAAGGTCCACTACCAAACTCCATGACTTAGATCAGAATCAACAGGTTTGCTGACATCCACAACCTAGCCTTCTCCCTCCAGAAATCACAATACCAAAATTTGTTGGCAAAAGAACAAGTTCAGTTCTTTATAAATTAAATAAAGATAAAATAAGTATTAAACCTCCACGAGGCTGGTTGGCTTATTTATTTATTTCAGGTATTTCTATGGTATATAAAGGAATCTCTTTTACCCATCCCAGCCCTCACAATGTCAAAACGAAGACCAGAAATATCTGCTGTGCCTCCACAAGTGATGTTACTGCATCACCCCATTCCCAGAGCCTTCAGTAGCCAAAAGAAAGATGATCATGATATTGATAAATGGTGACAATCAAGTGTGGCCTCCAGCTGAAAAGCCTATCTGGCCCTGAGCTTGATATAGTCTGTGGATAGAGAAGTGATATAATTAACATTTTAAAACTCAAGCAAAATGAATTCTTAAAAAAAAAAAAAGTCCCTGAGAAATTACGAAGTTTTCTTGACTGTTGTAGTTAATTGGCACAATGGCAGAACACTTGCTTAGCCTATAAAGAGCCCAAGATTGAACCCTAGACCTCCAATATGAGTTGAAAAACTCCAGTCCAAAGTTCTAGTGTAAGCAATGTTAGTGTGAGCAATGTTGGCTTAAATCAGTGTTTCTCAACCTCGGCAGGTTTAAGACATGTGGACTTCAGTCAGTGTAAGCAATGCTGGCTTACATCAGTGTTTCTCAATCTCAGTAGATTTAAGATGTGTGGACTTCAACTCCCAGAATTCCCCAGCCAGCCATGCTGGCTGGAGAATTCTGGGAGTTGAAGTCCACACATCTTAAACCTGCTGAGGTTGAGAACCACAGGCTTAGATGGACCAGTTTTCTAACTCAGTAGAAGGGAGCTTCTTCTGTTCAGTTAGATTGAATTTTGTAGCATGAAACATAATCTTTTACAGCAAATGAATAACCCTTATTTCTATATTAGCTAGGTTATATCAACTGGGGATATGGAGAACCCAATAATTATAATGGAGTAGAGCACTGTGGAGAGTTAAATCCAAATAACAACATGTACTGGAATGATGTACATTGTGAGGATATATATTTCTGGATCTGCCAGGTTACAAAAGGTACGAGTTTCTTTGTCACATGAAGCCATAATATCAAGTTAATAGGCATCATTAACCAATTAACAATGTGTTTAGTTTTTTAAAATTAATAATTAATCAGTAATTTGGCTGGACTTTGGGAATAATAAACATTGGGCATCCTCGTTTAAAATTTCTTTAAATGAAATCAACTAGTGGTATTTCATTCTTTGGTGAGAATTCATTGACCAAGCACCGTGGGCTTAACAGGCAAGTTGGGAGCGCATCAGGAATGGTGGTTTACTTACCAGATTCAAAAACTCCTTTAGTCTCTTGTACCTTCCTTCAAGGAACCTAAAATTATGAAGACCTGGAGCTGGCATAATTGCCTTCCTCTCATTGATGTTAAGGAGTGAGAAAGGTAGAAAATGTTTATATGGCGGGAAAAAGATAAAAAGCACCAATGTATATTTTACCTAGGCCACATTGAACAAATATGGCAAAGTAAATTCTCGTAAAGATGCGTATTTTAAAGATGCACATTCAGTTTCAATTATTGAGCTGAAGGTCATATTTGGTTTGAGTAATAAAATGGATGTAATGTGAATTCCGTGATTTGGAGCAAGCGGTATTCATTGTCTTAGTTTCATTAAGTTAAGCCAATCCACGTTTTCTTTCCTTCCTTTGTCAGCAACCTATGAAATTTCATAGTGACAAGCCAAACATTCAACCTATTCATTGAAATTATGTTAGATTTAATATACCTGTTATAGTTCCAAGTAAGACATTTGGAGTTTCTTTTCCCTGCAATGATGGTGAAGACTTCATCTTTGGAAATTCTGTTGATTTTTTTTTTTAGAATCTAGGTGCAAATGGGAGCATTAAAACTCTGTGAAGATTTATTATTTGCTGAAAAGTCATGGGGGCTATGGAATCTATCCATATTTCTCAATACATGTTTCCAGGGAACAACAGAAAAAAACAACCACTTGTGGACTTTCCACTATCATCTAGTTGACCAGTCCAGAGGACAGAATGCTGTTTTCGCTAAGTTGTTTCCCTGACCATCAAGGCTGCTATGTTTTTAAAAAGATAGATTTAATTTTTTAAAAATGTAAGGAGTGACAGGATATTGATGGAATAATCACTTAGGGAACACTTTTGAAATGTTTATTTAAATTATGGTGATTCAACTAATTAAGAGAGCCAGTTTGGCGTAGTGGTTAAGGCACCAGGCTAGAAACTGGGAGACCATGAGTTCTAGTCCCGCCTTAGGCATGAAGCCAGCTGGGTGACGTTGGGCCAGTCACTCTCTCTCAGCCCTAGGAAGGAGGCAATGGCAAACCACTTCCGAAATCTTCCCAAGAAAACTGCAGGGACATGTCCAGGCAGTCACCAGGATTCAACAGTGACTTGAATGCACCAAAAAAAAAAAAGTAAAAAATCAACTAATTAGGTTAATAATATTATCCATTTTTTTCCTTTTAATATGAGAAACCACTCGTGTAGATTAGATTTTATTATAACTTTTCTTTTCCAGGTGTGCAATTAAATGCAGAACCAACAAATCCACCCATTCCAGGTAAGTTTCTATGGCTTGTTGTAATGAAATGGTTCTATGCCGATGATAAAGCTAAAATTGTGCTAATCTTCTTGTGGGTGAGGGGGGCAAATGATGAAACGTGTGCACCATCAAGCAAACACTGCTACTTATATACTCGCATTAGATGGAGGACACAAGTACGTAAAGGTAGCATTTGCGTAATGATGTCATGGTGTGCACGTTGTCATTTTGGTGTTGTTGCAGTTTGCTGAGGACACTGCTGGCTGAAAATAGCGATACTGTGTCCTAACTAGTTGGAGAGTCCCAATTTGTTATTAGCTGCGCTACAAGAAGAAAGGGCTTAATTCCATCTTGCATGCTTACATTATATTATTATTTATGCCCCACTTTTCAAAACAATGTATATGGGGGAAGTTCTCTCCTAATCTGATCACCACAACAACCCTACAAATTAAGCTGGACTGAAAGAGAATGTCCCAGAATCACTCAATGAGGTCTGTGGTTGAGTAGAGACTTGAAACTGTGATCAGATATGTAGCATTGTCAGATCTTCTCATAAACTGAAGGCTATTTGCTGATTGGTTGGCTTACATATTCTGAGTCTGCAGAATATCTAATTAATCTCTCTCTTTCATAGATTTTCAACTTACTAGTGATGGTTGGCTTGTCAATGAAGACAAGCAGTATTACTTCAACACCAACAAATTCCCAATGGAAGATGCCCGTGCATTTTGCAAGAAAAACTTTGGGGATTTGCTTGTCATTGAAGGCAACACTGAAAGAAAGTTTATATTGAAATATGTAAGGCACTTATTTATTATTTCTGATATGAGAACAATGAATGTGTATTATTTGCTTATTTCTTAGTTTATTTAAAGCATTTCTATGGCTGCCAAACACTGAGACTTTTGGTGGCTTACAATAACCCTAGCCTTCTTCAGAAATTTACATTTACAAACTCTGTATTATGGAAGTTTGAGTACATTTGAGCTTTTCCTCATTAAGGAATTAAGATTTAAATAACATATCACTCATATCTATTCTACTACTGTTCATGTCAGAACACTCCAAAAGTACTGGAAAGGGTATGGAGGGACAGCTTTTGATTTTCACAACTTGATCTAAAATTCATACATGCTATTCTATATTCCAAGTGTATCAGTCTTCTTCTGTCCTGTGGCTCCAAGAACAGTTTTATTGAATTACCCCCATAAAAAAGCCATTCCTCCTAATCAGAAGAGTTCTGTTTGCATTTTTAAATCAAGGAGCTAAATTCTAGGTTAGCAAATACTGGATCCTGACAAAAGCTCCATCTGTTAGATGATTGCAGTTAAAAGCTGGGGACTTTTTATTCATTGTTAAGATTTGCAATTGTGTCCAATAAATTATCCCAACACATCTGTTGCCAGATTAGATTGACTTTTTAGTAAGAGTTGGTGGAGTGGTTCTTTATAATCCTCCTTTGTAAACCTCCTTAAGGCATCTGTCTACCTAATTGGGGAAATCACACTGCTGAAATGAACTGATCCTTGGTCTTATCCAGCCTGATAAACAGGAAGTGCCAGATTTCTACCTTGGGCAGAATTAAGAATTCATCAAGTATGTGTGCAATAAAGCAATGGCCATCGCTTGAAGTAAGAAATCCATATTAGGCAGTTTTAGAAGAAAAGGGTGGGCTGAGATATTTAACCAGTTCCCCTGTCTGATATCTCTCCATTTTTATTTAAGAGCCAATAACTGGATTATTAGCCATTCTTCTTGCTTTGTATTTAAAGGAATGAGGTTGTTTTCCAAAATAACTTCTTGAAGCTTAATATAGACTTGCTTGAGACATAATTCCCAGACTACAAAAATAAGTGATAACCTTTTGTTTTGATGCTTTAGATCTTGCAAAATGAACAGATAGATACTTATTTCATTGGATTGCAACTGAGCCTTGATAAAATAGTCAAGTAAGTAAACAGAAAACATTACATCTTGTTATATGAGTTTCTTCTTACTTGTTTTGCTATCCTGATATGGACAATTAGAATTTTACACCTAGAAAAGCCCAATACAATGGCCTGGTTTACATGACATACTTGCTTGTCCATGGGGGAGGGGGGGCAAGTGATGCCCTGTATGCCATTATGCGCATGATGTCATTCTGATGCAGTGTTTCTCAAACTTGGCAACTTTAAGATGTGTGGACTTCAACTCCCAGAATTCCCCAGCCAGCCATGCTGGCTGTGTAATTCTGGGAGTTGAAGTCCACACATCTTAAAGTTGCCAAGTTTGAGAACTACTGTTCTAATGGAAGCCTTTGGTTTTACACTGATTGAAAATAATATGTTAACTTGCTTTAAAGCTGGATGGATGGAACTCCTGTCCAATACGTTGCCTGGGCACCGCACGAACCTAACTTTGCAAACAATGATGAAAACTGTGTGGTCATTTACAGAAATACAGGTATGTGGCTTGCTAGTTGACAATACCGGTTTCAGATGTATTTAAAAATGAAAGAATCCCCAAATCTGTATGTATGCTGAAGTTCATATTTTGGAGGAATGGCGACATACTTCACAACACAGAGGTATATACAAAAATGCATACAGGAAGGAAATATACAGTCCCAACTGCATAAAATAAATGGGACTTTTGTGTGTTTCAGTATCTTGCCAACAGCTCTCAGGCTTTGAATAAGAACAGACTTTGCCTGTGGGAAAATGTAATTTAGCACTACCATGCTACAGGGTCGTGTTCTGTAGATGGTGTCTGTTGTGTTCAAGGCTGGATTCTGCCTTAATAAGCTGGTCTGGGTTTATGGTGTTCTCAACATCTCTAGATTTTTCTCCATTTTTTCCTAAGGCTGTCTGACATTTGCTTGAAGGTGTGACTTTTGCTAGTTCTAGCCCTTCCCTGGTCTGTGGTTTTGGTTTAGCTGCTGCAGTGCCTTGGAGAGATTTCCTTTTCCTAATTTGTTCATCGTTGCTGAGTGACACTGTTCTGAGTAGATTTATTTAGCTGCTGCAGTTCCTGAGCTGAAGACTAGGGACATCTGAAGTTGCAGTGAAGACCGGTTTTCAATAGGTTCTGTGATTCCCAAGTTGGCTGATAGGGGTGTCTGCAGCTGACACACATTCTGTTTAATTAGAGAGCATCTAGGTCAGTGTTGTCCAAACATGGCCACTTTAAGATGAGTGGACTTCAACTCCCAGAATTCCCCAGCCAGCCATGCTGGCTGGGGAATTCTGGGAGTTGAAGTCCACTCATCTTAAAGTGGCCAAGTTTGGACAACACTGATCTAGGTCGTCAGCGTTGTCTTCTAGCAGTATCAAGAGCTTTGGAAAGGCGGCTCTAGTATGCATATGTTATTTGAACATGACTCCAGCTAGCATGCTCAGATTCCTGTTCAAAGGCTTGAGACTTGCTGTTTTTAGGACATTTACTTGTATGGATTGGACAGCCAGCTGTGGTTGCTGTGGTTCTTTTCCCAAACTTGAAAGGCATTTGGAGTAGGCTGATTGGCTAAAGGAAGAAGCTGTCTGACTCCCTGCAGTGCTGTTTAGCATATGAATGTTAGATTTTGTTTCATATGCTAGTCACATAGTCTTTCTCGTAACTTTGCCCAACCTTCAGCTGCGTTTGAAACCTCTTTTTACTATTCTGAGCTCAGAATAGGTGGATCTGAAATCTGGAGTCTCATCAGTCAGACAGCATTAACTTGTATCTTTCCATATTTTCTTAAAAACTAAATAACTTTACTGTTTTATAGCAAATACAATAGAAAGGAATTGATTCCTAATACAGGACCTTACTATGATTGGGCAATTTATGCAGATTAAAGGGTCTGGGTCACATGCAGGCTAAGAGGCATTTGAGGATAGCACACATCTGTCTTACACCCATTAACATAGCGACCTCAATTCACTTCTAGCATGGATGAATCCAGGTTTGTGGATTTCCTAAATAAATGATCCTTTAATGATCTCCTTGTCTGTCAGTGGATGCAACAGCAGCTTATCAAGTTGTAGGTGACAGTTGATTTTAGCTACCCTCAGGACATACATTAGAAAGGGGTGGGGCTTTGGTTTCAGGGTTGTGGCTTACCTTCTTCACTTTTTTGACCACTCTGAAGCCCCCCCACCCCCGCTCACATCCAACCATTTCTTTTCTCTTGCACAGGGCTTTGGAATGATATAAACTGTGGCTACCCATCTTCTTTCATATGTGAAAGACACAACAGCTCAATCAATGCAACTGTTGCCCCCACACCACCTTCCACTCAAGGAGGATGCCCTGAATCTTGGTTTTTGTTTGAAAACAAGGTGTAGTAATTATCTCCTTTTTAAAAAAATCACTCCAGGAAACAAAAGGATAAAGAGATGAGGAGGGACTTTCTGTGGAGGATTTATTATTATTTTTTAGATGATTAAAATAAGTGTCTTGACAAGATGGCGTCACAAAAGAATTTGTGGCTCCTTCACATTAAGCATGACTCTCGGTGGCATCCACAAGATCTTGCTGCTTTTCTTGAAATGTCAAAAGCAGTGTGCAATTATCATCCTGCAAGCTCTGTCCATTTCGTCCGTGGGCACCCCATTGCAATGCGTGCATGAAAACGGGTGGGACTACTCTGCTTTCATGGGTTTGCTCTTCCTTGCTCCTTCGCCTATCAGTACCAATGTCAATTCCTTCAATTTCATTGGTGACAATAAGGAAGCACTTTGTCCTAGCGGTTTTCTAGGATCTTTTTTGATTTCCTGGTAAAGGTTACATGCCAGTTTCCTCTCCAAGTACCAACTAGGTCCAATCTTGGGTATCTTTTGCAAAATCAGCCAGATGCTGCTACCTACTTAGAATCAAGGTGAGCAGTACTTAGAAAAGCACTTCTGAGATTGTTCTCTGTCACAAGCACTGCGCTCTGGAACACCCTCGCAGCTGAGTTATGTGTGGCCCCCATCAAAAGAGCCAGGATAAGCGGGCTCTTTCCCCAGGCTTTGGGTTAGAACGGGTGGCAGAGTGGGTGGTGTGTTTGCTTTTTAATGCTTGCTTTTCTTTTGGCTGTTTGGTTTTTGAATTGTATTTTACTATTGCTTTTACTGTCTGCAACCTTATGTATTTCTAAAACAATTAAAAATGAAATAATGTGTTCATAATACAAAGCTAGAGGCAGTTTGGTGTGGCGGTTAAAGGCACAGGCTAGAAACTGGGAGACTGTGAATTCTAGTCCCGCCTAGGCACAAAGCCAGCTGGGTAACTGGGGCCAGCCACTCTCTCTCAGCCCTAGGAAGGAGGCAAGGGCAAATCACTTCCGAAAATGGTGCCAAGGAAAAGAAAAATGCAAAGCTGCTGACATGTGGGATATTATTGGAGAACGTGGCTCTGACTCATGAGGGGGAAATCTTTTTTAGGTTCCAAGGGGTGCCTTGGGTCACCAATGAAAGCTCAAGGGCAATGCGTTCATGCAGATGCCTGGCACAAACATACAACTAGCCATCCTACTGCCTAAAGTCCTCCAAGCGCATGCAAGCACCAAGATACACTAGTAAAAAATGTTTGTATTCTGAGAAGGAAGGGAGCAAACACTTGGGGTTCTGCTTGGCACAGGAAGACTGAAATCATACTACATACATTTAATTAACCAGTTTTATGGGTTCATATAGTTTATTTAACTATGCACTCACCAAATGAGCTAGATACTCTCAAGGGCTTTTTTTTTTTTTTTTGGTGCCTTCAAGTCTGTTTTTGATTCCTGGCAGCTGCCTGGACTAATCCCTAAAGTTTTCTTGACAAGATTTTGGAAGTGGTTTGCCATTGCCTCCTTCCTAGGGCTGAGAGAGCATGACTGGCCCAAGATCACCCTACTGGCACCCAACCTAAGGCAGGACTAGAACTCATGGCCTCCCAGTTTCTAGCCTGGTACCTTAACCACTACACCAAACTGGCTCTCTCAAGGTAAACCACACACACACACACAAAATCCAACTGAGATTGACATAAACCAAGATTAGCAAGATTAGCAAAGGGTAGGGTAATGGAACTGAGGAAAAAATAAATAGGAGGAGATTGATATATGAAAAGGCCTGCATATTGCCTGGACCTCACCAAAGATTCACCTCAACTTCTCTATTCTTGCATTTGGATTTTTTAATAAGTGCTATAAATTCTTTGGGATCAAAGAAGAGGAACAAAAAAATTGGAAAGCTGCACGGAGCGATTGTCAGAAAGATGAATTTGGAGGAAACCTGGCTACTATACCCAATGAAAGGGTACAAGGTATATAAGAACCATGTCAACTAATAAAAGCTTACTTAATTATGAAGTCTTACATAATCTTTGGGGTGACTATATTTTATGGGATGA
This sequence comes from Python bivittatus, assembly GCF_059951505.1. Classification (NCBI taxonomy): domain Eukaryota; kingdom Metazoa; phylum Chordata; class Lepidosauria; order Squamata; family Pythonidae; genus Python; species Python bivittatus. The sequence goes on along the minus strand of NW_028277088.1, from coordinate 19,789,189 downwards.
ATATGCCATTGATGGGCCTTCTATGGAGTCTTAAAATACCATTGTGAACCCAGAATTTTAAACCGGAGATTATAATACCTTCATTTATATTTTTCCCCTTATTACTACTCCTACTGCAACTATTTCTGTTCTCTTCCCCCTTGTTTTTCTTATTATTACTTAGATGTAATGGTAAACCTATGTTTGCCTGCAAACCTGAGCCAGGGGCAAAGGTAGTTGTACAAGTCATTTTGCATCTTTGAGATAAAATGAAAAATTGTGATTTGGCAGAAATTACAAATGAAAGTTTCATATGTTCCCCTTTCACATTAAGAGGAAAGAAGAAGAAATGTACCTGCTGTATATATTTATTAGAGCTGTGCAAAGCCTTTGTTTTGCTTTGCATTTTCCCTGATGGCTCTACATGCTAAGACAGCTAGGAACAGTCCTGAAAAACACATGGCTGCTTTAACAATTTGAAAAAAATATGCTTTATATGTGCCCTTGAATGCTCAAAAGCATCACTTTCCAAGGATTTGTACATCCATATTTACAGATTTTTGCACTCATATAATGTGTAAGCCACATAGAGTTGCTTCTGTGATTGAGCTGGCATACAAATTGATTAAATAAAGCGATTACACACACACACATACATATACACACATGTATTATGATGTTTTATGATTCAGTTGTATTGCTCTAGGATCAAAGGTAGGTTAAAATAATTTAATCAGTACATAAAAATAAATGTATATATACATGTAAACACTTAAGTCTCCTTGCATTAATAATGGCAAATTATCTAAATATAGCCAGTATCTCAGTGGAATGATAACATTCAAGGTGTGTCTGTTCACTTCCCATACTTCTCTCTACATTTTCCAAACAAAGTTTCAAACTTTAGTTTGTGACTTTTATTTCTCATACTCATTATGTATTTTTATTTAAGTGTAGTTTTCAAGATGTTTTAGTTCATTTAGAAATTCTTCTTCTTTCTTTTAGTGAAGTATTTGCTTTGGTTTCATGCTGTCCCAAATGTTAGATATGTCTCCTTTCTCAGATGACATTCTTCCCCTATCACTCTTTTTCTTTTTAGCCTTTCTCACCTTCCATTTAAATAATTTCCGAAAGGATGTATGGATAGGACTAAATGACATCAATGAGGATCAAATGTACCTCTGGACAGATGGAAAAGGAGTCCATTACACAAACTGGGACAAAGGATTCCCATGGACTCTTGGATCAAGCAGTGTAGGTATTTGACTACCTGATGTACATGATGGAAACTGCTCCCATCTTCCTTGCTTTGTCTTCTTCCCCTCAACCTCTTTTGTATGAGCGTGAAGTTAGAGCCACACGGTTAGAAGGAAAAAGCAACTTGAGCAGGCAAAATAATTCAGTGGAGAAGTTAACTTCTAGCAGTTAGGGACTTGATTTGATTGATTTAGATTTGAAGGCAAAATATGCTCCTATGTACTTCAGAACACATAGGAGTGCACATAGGACACCTCTTTGCAGTTCCTAAAACTAAATGTTTCTTTTCTCAGGATTTTGCTGCAGCTGCAGAGGGCAGCTAAGCAATCACAGGAAAGGGTATGGCTGCTTGAAGGAGTTGCAGACAGGTGCTATGTTAGCACCCCGTCCACTCCACAGCACCTTTCACCTCAAGTGCAAAGCGTTGCACATGCCTATGAGCAGAAAAAAATCAGCAGAGGCAATATTGCAGATCAAACCCCAAAGATACTTCTTTTGAGAGTAGGATCTAAATACTCAGCTGGCAGAGGCAAGTAAGGGGCATCCTGCAGACTGGGAAAAAAGAGCCAAGGATAGCAGCTAGGCACATGGCTGTTCTGACTGTTACCCAGGCAAGCTCTGATCTTGAGCAATCCTCTCTGTGAGGAAAACAAATAACTCAATGCTCTCTGTGAATGAAATTGCCTTGATGAATGGCAGGCCTTATAATAAGATAGCATATAAGGAGCAGCTATTACAACTGACATTTCCAGATTCTGTCCCAGATTTGTCATATCCTGACAAATACATCCAAATGAATCTCCAGGAATGTCCTGTGGGAGCTAGGCCTGAGCTGTGATTGGGTGTGTGTATGTGTGTTACCATTTGCAGTGCGCAGCTGATGAGGTCATCTGTGACAAAAGTGACATCATGGGCAACTTGGCATATAACATTCTTGCTTCTCCATGGTGCCAGAAGTCATGGTGACTCATTCTGCATCCTCCTCCACCCATTTTCCCTGCTTGCCCATGGCTGTTAAATCGGTATGGTTGAGGAACTAAGGAGTTTATCCGTACCACTTTCAACATTTGTTGTTGTTTTCCATTTCATACAGGAAGACTGTGTTGTAATGAAAACATGGCCTTATAAGATCGCAGGCTTATGGAGAAATATGTATTGTTCCAGTAAGAAAGGTTACATATGTCAAACCAACACTCGTGAGTACTTCTGCCTATCTTTGCTTCCTCTCCTTTTCTTTCTTTTTTCCTTTTTGAAAGAAAATGCATACCTTGATTTAAATTTCTCTGATTTTTTTCAATGTTTCAATACAACAACCGGATCATGATGACTTTTGAACTCAGAGCATAACAGTGGTGCAGAATAATAATTATGAGTTTTATTTATTTACTTACTTGCCTTTCCAGCTGAAAAATGTCTTTATTGCTGTATTAATATTTGATTAATACAGCAATAAAGTTGAAATGCACAACAAATTCATGTAAAATTTCATCAGTCACTAACTGCCACTACTTCATTTATTTTGCGAGTAATCAAAATTCACATTGTCCTTCAAATCTTGGAAAAGCCAAGTCTGAACTACCTTCCAGAACACTAGAAAGGATGGGGCAGCCTTAAATCTGAGTGTATGCTGTTCCAGAGGAGAGATGTAACCATGGGGATGGTTGTCCCCTATGGTCCATGGTCCAGACCAGCAAGTCTGGTCTATCAGATCTCACCAGACAGGCAAATTTTACTCAGAGCAGATGGTCTCAAAGATACTCAGGTCCTGATCCATACAGCACTTTTAAGAGTAACAATTAGCATCTTGAATTGCACCTAGTAGCCACTGCAGCTCTTAAAGTAAAGATATCATAGGGCAACTGAGTCAAGCCCATACTATTTAAGCTGCTGCACTTTGGACCACCTGTAACTTCTGAGTGGTCTTCAAGGACAGCCCCATGTAGAGTGAATTGCATTAGCCCAGCCAAGAAGTGATGGAGGCATCTCCTTTATCACCTGGTCTTGGAATAAAAAACAAGGGAGAAATGGGCTTCTTTCAAGTTCCCATTGTTTTCTGCGACCAAAATACTTGAACATGTTTCAAGTGGTGCTATTTGCTTTGATCTTGAAATAAAAACACATTTCCCATTTTATGCCCGTCCTGCCCAAAACAAATGCCAGTTTATAGAGTCGCTCTGCAGTGAGATGGTGGTGACAAATTTGAAATATAAACATGAATAAATAAATAAAATACCATCTATCATTGCTACCATATTTCTAGAAAGGGGTTTTCTCATTTTTGCATTTTATGTCTTATCATTTTTTAAAAGAAGCTTACAATCTTCTTTTCTTTTGTAGACCCCAGATACTCTTTAATTCCATCAACTACCCCAGAACAGCGTTTCCATTATAGAAATAGCAGCTACTTCATCATTGAAACCAAAATGACATGGGAAGATGCGAAGAACAGTTGTGAAAGGAAAGACTCAACTCTTGCTAGTATTTTAGATCCCTTTGGCCTCTCATACCTCTGGCTAAAAATATTAAAACAAAAAAGGGCTGTGTGGCTTGGCCTCAACAGCAATCTGGTAAATGCAACTTGTATTAGTCCATAGAGTTCCATATATTCTAATTTCTATTTGTTTATTTATCTTGGAGCATTCAAGAGAATGCCATTAATTTTGGATAGCACTTAATCAATTCAATAGAAATGAAAATTAGAAAATTAGATGAATGAAATAATGATTAGCTATACCTTCAGTCAGTCTAATGTTACTTTGCCCTCCCAGACTAGAGTCTGTATTCACACATACTGATACGCCAGGATTTTTATCCATTTGTTTATTAAACCCACCTTAGTGGCCAGGTTCATGCATAATACTAATCTATAGCGTATGGATTCTCAGAACAGACTTAATAATAAAATAAGCAAACCTTATTCTGAAGCAGTTTGCATGACAGAGTACCAGACTGGTGCCATCTTGGTCTTTCTATCACTCATAGCCTTTAACCGAGGTCAGAGTTTACTGAAAGCTAAATTTTCCATGTGAACCCAGAGCATTTGCCATTTCTAGTTATTGGGGATTAGATTTTGGAATCAAAGACTTCTCTTGGTTTCAAATCTGAACTAGCATCAGCTGGAAATTATAGTTACTCTATGTTCTCACAGTATGATTAGTCTTAAGTTTGGTTTAAGGGGCCATAGAAGAAGAGAGGTTCTCTTTACCCAGATCATTAGCTTAGCATGTTGCGTGAACTAAGTTGGTATGGCAAAAAGTCTGCAAAGTATTTATTATGAACTGCTTAATGGGTAATGGGATGGTACCTAGATTCAAAAGCTCTTCTGATTACCTTCAGAAGCAATAGCTCTGACATTTATTTTCCGTAGAGAACAGAAAGAATGTGGATAAATGAGGGACAGAGAATTACACACGTAAACCACTTGTCTGAATGGCTACATTCAGGTCAATTCAGTAGCACAATTGTGATAGCAGTTCTCAAGATACATTTTTATCTACAGTATTAACAACAGGTTTATGTCACCTTTACTCAGCTAACCATTCCGGACCTAATGGATTACAAATTGTCTAAAAGAATCGGATTACTTCTAGACATAGTCATTCTTGCTAGACCTGAGTCTTGGCCATCACTGTTGCCACAGATGAAAGCTATTTTGCTTTTCCATGGGACAAATAGCCACCTCTAGCCTCAGTGCCAGGCCTGGTATAGAAATGTGCACCAGCCCATTCCCTTCCTCTGCTTCAGATCTCAGAGGATGGAACCTAATTTCCTTTCAATGCTGGTCTACGAAGCCATAAACCATTTAACCTGAATGACTGGATTCATACAACAAGCTAAGTAAAACAACGATAGCAAACATTACGGCTTAGTGCTGTTTGTGAAAAGAACCATATAAAACAACCCACACTGCATTTACTTTACTACCCGTGCTTCAGATTGGATTGCTGTTGCTATTGCAAATACAGGCTAAATTCTGAGCAGGAATTTAATCAGTTCAGATAAATTTTTAGTGAAACAATAATGTAACATTCCTGACTCAATCCGGTTTGCTCAGATTAATGATCTCTAACAAGGAACATGGCTCTCATTCAACATGTGCTACTTTTTTTTTTTTTTTAGACTGGTGGGCAATACTTATGGATTGATAGATTCAGAATGAAGTACACTAAATGGGCAGCAAACGAACCCAAACAAAGATACGGCTGCGTTTATATGGACTTGGATGGGACCTGGAAGACAGACTTATGCAATAAAAATTATTTTCCCCTTTGTAAACATTCCAGTGGTAAGTTAAAGGAAAGGCAAAGCTTTTTCTTAATGGTTTCTCATTCAGATCAAAGCAGCATATCATCAACTAACCAGTTTTCTCCAGACTTGGTGTCCTCCAGATATGCTGAGATGCCACAAATTGGAATCATTTGGAAATGTGCACTAGATATTTAGGTTACTTTTCACAGGGAATATCCCTCCATTTAAGTTGTGAAATGTTGCACAGGTCTCATTTTTAAAGACTTCTGGGAATATTATAGGGTGGCCATAGGAAAATATTGCTGAACTACATGCCCAAGCAGACTTAGCCAGCATGGCTAATACTGATGCTTGCTGAGAGTTGTAATTCAGCGACATGGGGGGAGAGGGGTGGAATCACAAGTTCTACACCTCTGATGTAGGGGAATTCATGATTTAGCTTTAAAAACTTAAAGAGATCACAAATGCAACCAGGATGGCTAGGATAATGTCACAGGAGAAGACCAGGTCCTTAAACTGTAGAACTTGGATGGGAGGACCTCTGTCTTTTGATGCCAGTTAAGTCAGTATGAGAACCACAACAGTGTTTAAATAGGAAAAAGGCTGGAGAATTTAGTCTGCCCTTTAAGCGGTCTGACTTAAAAAGACTACTGTACAGACTGGAACAAAATTATCTTTCAGATCCTGCATTTCTCTCAATTTTGTGATCCATATTTGGAGTCAATGACTATGTGCAAAAAAGTACATATTAGGGAGAGCTGCACACACAACAGTGCATATATCAGGGAATGTATGTCCATAGAAGTGTGAAGATGGTGGCCACAACCACACGATCAAAGCTCTACCCATATTTACACGTGTTGGTATAAAATTAAAAAGTAGTTAAACAGTTAAATAAAAATGTAAAAAAGGACATAGATGCTTACTAGAAAGCACTGTAAGTTTTGCTAAGGCTTCTCATAAGCATCTCTCAAATGAAAAACTAAATGAAATTAATTTGAATTGAAAATAATATTGCTTTTTAAAAACAGTGCTGCCACCTACTGTACCACCTCAAGAACCAGGAAAGTGCCCCGAATCAGTAGAGAAATCTTGGATTCCATTCCGTGGTCACTGCTATCACTTTGAGGCCTCAACAAAGAAGAATTGGCCGAGGGCGTCATTAGCTTGTTTACAACTAGGCAAGTGTCCAGTTCACTGATTAT